>NW_028318073.1:1435000-2870000 GCF_062004578.1 Staurois parvus | reverse complement strand
GTGGTAAAAAAAATAACTTATTCCATTGATTAAATATGCCTCTCAGCAAATAGTTTGGGGTGTTTACTTTCAAAAAAGGGGTCAAAAAAGCATTAGATGTTTATGCCACACATCACTCACTTTTCTAACCACCTGAAGACCAAGCCTTTTCTGACACTTTTTGTTCACATGAGAAAAATCAGTATTTTTTGCTAGGAAATTAATTTAAACCCCACACATTATATATTTTTATGGCACATAGTACTCGCACAGCGATTTTTCTAAAGCAATTTAAAAAAATATATAATTTTACTTTTAATGCACAAAAACACAAAATATTGGCCAATTATTTGGTAAAATATAACAGATGATGGTATGCCGAATAAATAGATACCAAACATGACATGCTTTAAAACTGCGCAAGCCCCGTGCAATGGTGACAAATTGCATACATTTTTAATATCCATAGGCAACATTTTAAAAGCCTTAAAAAGCTACCATTTTAGATTTACAGAGGAGGTCTAGTGTTAGAATTACTGCCCTTGATCTGACGTTCGTGGCGATACCTCACATGCATGGTGCAACCACTGTTTCCATACTGGCACAGGGTCAATGCTCACGAACGCAGATGTGCGCGGGGGAACGAGGGTGCTTTTTTTTAAGTTATTTTGATTTTTTTTAATTATTTTTACACTTTCCCCCTTTTTTTTTTGATCACTTTTAATGCTATCACAGGGAATGTAAATATCCCCTATAACGTCAATGGGCTTTTTCATATATTCTTGGGTCTATCAAATTCTAGATATCTCCACTGCCCTTAAATTATCTAATCAAACCAAGATCGGTGTGATCAGATGCTTTCCCAATTTACAAATGGTGCTGTTTATATCCTGTGAAACTGAAGTGATGAAATGCTCGTAGCTTCCGATTTCTTAGGCTATAGAGATGATTGGCACCATTCTGGTCTCCAATCATCTCTATGGTTAGCTGGCAGAAACACTGGCTGCATTCTCAGGTTGCCCCGATGGCACAGGACTGCCCGAGAAGGCAGTGGGGGAGGGGGGCATCGTCTCCCGCTGCTTGTAAAAGCAATCCTGCAGCTAATTAGCCACTAGGATTGCTTTTACATGAAAGCCGATTGCCGGCTGAAAAGAAATGATACCAGGATGATGCCTGCAGCTGTAGGCATCATCCTGGTATAACCATTCAAAGTCCAGTGATGTACCAGTACCTCGGTTTACGAATTTATTTCGTTCTGCAGGACATTTCGTATAGCGAAAAATTTGTAAACCAAAAATTGTTTCCCATAGGAATGCATTAAAAACCAATTAATCCGTTCCAAAGGTCAGAAAAACAGTAAACACTACTAAAATACTGCATGAGTTATTTTATTAACTCATGCAGTATTTTAGTAGTGACAACCATGTGTTAATGTTTCAGATGTCAGTGGGGTTTCCCACTGACAGCTGAATGTAAAAGAATTGCTGGCAATTAAAAAAAAAAAAAATTTAATTGCAGGCAATTCACTCAGCTGTCAGGGGCCAGTTTTTAAATGTAATTACCGTTTTTTTTTTTTTGTTTTCACTATACAGTAGTTCAGAAATTCAGCAGTAACTTCCCCCTCCAGCTGAAAGAGAGTTTCTTTTAGTTTATTTCCCCAAGGTAAAAGATACAATGTTTCCTTTCAGTTTCTTAAAAGATACAAAGTATCTGTTAGCTCCGGGGAAAGTGATAGCTAATGTTGTGCGCTATAGTGAAGAAAAAAGATGGCAATTGCATTTAAAAATGAGCACTGACATACACTTTTTATTGTGAAAAAAATTCCTAAATTCGTAAACCGAGGCATTATTTTCAATGGATTTTTTGCATGCAGCCTTTGGACTGAATGAAAAAAGAGAAGAAATCTCAGCCAGAAAAAGTGTGTGGTATGCCCACTATTAGAATATACCGCCCTGCATCCAGCCACTCCTAATGGTGGGCACACATTAGGCCACATTTTGCCACATGTGCCAGTTCCAAGATTGTACAAATGTCTAAATAGTGGCACGCTTGAATAAAAATTGTCCATGTATAAGTGGTACCCCATATGGAAAAAGGATGACACCAAATCCCAAACTATCTTGCCACTGCTCCCCATGTAGTCTGGGCATCTGGGGGGGCTCCACATGACTATCTTTTCCCTCGTAAATCTGAAACTTACAAGTATTGCCTGTTGTCCTCTCACAGGTCTTCTACATCTTGACCCCATATCTGGCACGCTTGCTGGGGAGAAATTGTTTGAATGCAAGGCGGCCAGAAAAATTAATGAGGGACTCATCAATGCAGATTTTTGCTGGGGAGTATAGACATCTGCAAATTTTTGGTTAAGGTGATTTGTAAGGGGCTGAATTTTGTGTAGCCGGTCGAATTCAGGGTCACCTCGAGGTCGACAGAGTGTATTGGCGTTGAAATGCATAAAACACATTATACTCTCATATCTATGCCTGGCCATGGCAGCAGAGAACACAGGCATATGATGAATCAGGTCTGCGGACCAATACAACCGCAATTCATTTTTATAGTAATGCCCATGTTGAGGGTTAGGCCCAAAAAAAAATATAAATTCAGAAACCGTAATGGACTTCCATGCGAATGGTCTGGCAAGGTTTGAATTTGGGTTGGCAGCTATAAATTGTTGCACATATAAATTGCTTTGATCCACAATCGATGCATACAGATCTTCTGTGAAAAACAGCTCCATAAAATCAAGAGGAGTAGTTAAATTTCCTGTTTCCACCTGAATTCCAGGTTGGGCAGTGAATGGGGGAAGTACAGGTGCTGCAGAATTTGTGGGCTACCAATCTGGATTTGCAAGCACATCTGGAAGGATACTAGGGGCTCTACGGGTCTGTGTGCGAATTTTGGTGGCTGCGGGACAATACCAGCTTGTACTAGACTTATGGGACTTGCCACGTCACCAAGTCATACTGCAGAGCTGGTATTATTATTATGAAGGATTTATACAGCGTCAACAGTTTGCTCAGCGCTTTACAATATAATGGGAGACAATACAGCAACAATACAGTTCAATACAAGAGGGTTAGGAGGGCCTGATCTTGGGAGCTTACAATCTAAGAGGTATGTGAAAGACCAGGATGTACTAGGCCACTGGTGCTTGCCATTTCACCAAAAGGTACTGGCACTCTGCTGCATATGAGAGTCATCAAAATTTACCGGCAAGTGCTAACAGAGATCAGGCCTGATTCTGCAAGCACTGCGGTTTTGTGTGCAATGTATCAAGTGATAGTGACCTACTGACACTGCACTTGCTGGGGGAGAAGGGGGGGGTAAGAGTAGGGGCTAAACGCAGTTGTCGGGGCTGATCCCACTAACGCTGCATTTTTAGGGACGCTATACTAATGTGACAGCTGGTATAGTGCTGATCTGATCAAAGATATTGATCTGTTCAGACACTTTACTAGCAATGGAGGTTTATTTATGTGTTCCTGGCAATCAAGGGGTTAAAGGTGATTACTGGTATACTGAGGGGCAATCTGACACCATCTGGGAGGGGCGTGAAAACCATGGGAGCGTGAATCACGTATATATATATATATGTGGTTTTGCGCACCTGTGCCGCCCTGTAGCAGTATTTATGCTATAGGGTGGTCAGGAAGCGGTTACATAAGCGGTTCGTGTAACGGCGCTGCGTTACTTTAACTGACAATTGTGCACTCATGCAATGCTGCACCAAAATGAAATTTACATCCTTTTTTTCCCCACGAATTGCGCTTTCTTTTGGTGGTATGTGATTGCCTGTGCGGTTTTTTAATTTTTTGCGCTATAAAAATAAAGGTTGACAATTTTGAGAAAAAAAACAATATTTTGGACTTTTTATAAGAAAAATTAATAATAGCGCCTATGGTCAAAATTATATAACTTACTAATAGTGTACCAGCTGCAAAAAATCACCATATATAAAGTGTACCAATAAATAAATAATTTGCGCTAGTAAATGTGTATAAATATATAAATATATATAAAGAAATCATCAAATCATAAGTCCAGAAAAAAATATATATATGCCAATACCACAAAAAAATAAAAAAACTTTTAAGTGCAAAAAACTTTTGTGCAAAAAAAGTGTCTAAATATGAAAAATTTCACCAAAAAACCTTGATAATATAATGGCAGATCATCCATAAATATATCTTCAGAAACGGAAACTCTGCAACACACCGATCCTCACCGATCGAAATAACAGGATGAAAAACTTTGTAGTTAATCGAAAATCCACTTCTCCAATAGATAAAGGACCACCTTCAAACGTATCCATGGGGGGAAATGCCAAGCACTCGAGAGAAACAGAAAGACTTCATGGTGCAATATTATAAAAACCAATTCCTTTATTAGGTACTCATTGCACTTACTCAAGAGGTGTCCCAGCCGACACCAGCATCAACAGCATAACAGCAATCACATAAACGAGCCTGGCTACTCAGCACATGCGTAGTAGCTGGCAGCCAAAAACGTAATGACGTCACATCAATCAAGCTCCGCCCTACGCGTTTCGTCATCGACGTCCTCACGGAGCAGAACGCGCTCCGTGAGGACGTCGATGACGAAACGCGTAGGGCGGAGCTTGATTGATGTGACGTCATTATGTTTTTGGCTGCCAGCTACTGCGCATGTGCTGAGTAGCCAGGCTCGTTTATGTGATTGCTGTTATGCTGTTGATGCTGGTGTCGGCTGGGACACCTCTTGAGTAAGTGCAGTGAGTACCTAATAAAGGAATTGGTTTTTATAATATTGCACCATGAAGTCTTTCTGTTTCTCTCGAGTGCTTGGCATTTCCCCCCATGGATACGTTTGAAGGTGGTCCTTTATCTATTGGAGAAGTGGATTTTCGATTAACTACAAAGTTTTTCATCCTGTTATTTCGATCGATGAGGATCGGTGTGTTGCAGAGTTTCCGTTTCTGAAGATATATTTATGGATTTTGGACTTTTTGCTACAAAATATGTCCAGTGAAAAAATTAAATCAAATTTTGTCAAATTTAGGCCAAAATGTATTCTGCAACATGTCTTTGCTAAAAAAAAAAATCTCAATACATGTAAATTAATTGGTTTACGTGAAAGTTATAGCGTTTACAAATGGCGGTATAGATACTGGATTTTTTTTTATACTAATAGTGGCGATCAGCGACGGACTGCAGCGGACATTCTGACACTGGGGGGGAACTGACTTGGGTGTCACTGACATCCCCAGTGACACCAATACAGTGATCAGTGCAAAAAAAAAAACACTGACACTGTACTAATTTGCTGGGGAGGAAGGGGTTAACTTTTACTATGAGGTGGGGGTGTGCACCTCTCTGTTACACACTGTTCCCTGAGCTCAGCGATCCTGGAACAGTGTGCTGAAAGCTGACAGGGAGGAGAGCTCCATTGAAAACAATGCAGCCTTCCTCCCCATCTGTGTTTGCCAGCAATCGCCGGACTCCAGCGGGTAATCACTGGCCGGGACCCGGTGATTGACACCCGCAGCACCGATCGGTACCATGGGTAGGGCGGTCGCGCGCCTCGCCCCTTACCCCAGAATGCAGGATTACGGTTATATACGTGATCCTGCGCACAGGGGCCTCCTTGTAGCAGTATATGTACTGCGGGCGTTCCCCTAGTGGTTAAATTCTCATAGGTTTATAGAGGATATTGTGTTTGGGTGGGAGGGGTCTGATGAAGATTTACACTTGTTTCTTTCCCTCCTAAACAACAATGTATATGACATAAAACTCACAGCAAAATGGAGTAAAGAGCGTATCCAGTTTCTGGACTTGGATATGTTTAAGGAAGGGACTAGGCTTCCAGTCGGACCCATTTCCAGGATGTGGATAAGAACCGGTACATTTTCATCCGAAGTTGTCGTCATCCAGGAAGGATAAAGGCCACTTTGTTAGAATCAAACGCAGTTGTGATAGCCATGGAGACTTTATATCTCAAACAGACATGCTGATTAACTGATTTATGGAGAAAGGGTACAAGAAAAATGACCTGTTGAAGATTGGGAAGAATTTGATAAAATGAATAGAATGGAATTGCTAAAACTTTTAAAAGCCCAAGCAAATAAATCAGATATAGCTTTTATCATAGGTTTTAACATGCAAAACAGAAAAGTTGAAAAAAGTATTAAGAAATGTTGGCCTATATTGATGAAAGCTAGTAAGGAATATTCTCCCTAAGAAATCTATTTTTATTTATTAGAAAGCCCCCGCCATTAGGAATACATACATACATAAATACATAGTTAGTCTGGCTGAAAAAAGACAAAAGTCCATCCAGTTCAACCATAAAAAAAAATTAAAAATAAAAAAAGTTATAATCCTACACCTAGTTGATCCTGAGAAAGGCAAAAAAACCAGCAAAACATGATCCAATTTGCTCCTGCAGGGGAAAAAATTCCTTCCTGATCCCCGCGAGGCGATCGGATGTTCCCTGGATCAACTTTACCTATAAATGTTAGTAACCAGTTATATTCTGTGTATGCAAGAAAGAATCCATCCTTTTTTAAAGCAATCCACTGAGTTGGCCAGAACCAACTCTTGAGGGAGTCTATTGCATTTTCACAGCACTTACTGTATTTAAAGATTAAATTTATTTTCCTCCAGATGTAAACAGTGCCCCCTTGTCCTCTGTGATGACCTCAATGTGAATAACTCTAAGCCAAGTTCACTATATGAACCACTGATGTATTTATGCATGTCGATCTTATCCCCCTTAATCTCCTTCTCAAGAGAGAATAAATTCAGTTCCTCTAATCTTTCCTCATAGTGAGCTTTTCCATGCTCCTCCAGGTTCCCCTTCTCTGTACTTTCTCCAGTTCCCCAATATTCTTTTTGTGAATTGGTGCTCAAAACTGAACTGCATATTCCAGATGAGATTTTACTAATGATTTGTAAATGGGTAAAATGATATATCTCTCTCTCTGGAGTCTCTTTTATTACAAGATAGGATTTTGCTTGCTTTTGAAACCGCAGCTTGGCATTGCATGCCGTTATTAAGCTTATGATCTACCAGAACTCCCAGATCCTTCTCCACCATTGATTCCTCCAGTTGTACTCCCCCTAGTATGTATGATGCATGCATATTGTTAGCCTCCAAGTGCATTACCTTACATTTATCAACATTAAACCTCATTTGCCACATAGTTGCCCAATTAAACAGTGCATCAAGGTCAGCTTGTAAGTTGGAGATATCAAGGACGTTATTCCACTGCACAACTTGGTGTCATCTGCAAAGACTGAAATGGGATTTATAAGCCCAGAACCTATATTGTTTATAAATGTATTAAAAAGTAAAGGTCCCAACACTGAACCTTGGGGTACACCACTGACAACCCCAGACCATTCAGAGTATGAATCATTAACCACTACTCTCTGAATACGATCTTTTAGCCAGTTTTCTATCCCTTTTACATACAGATTTTTCCAAATCCGTAGACTTTACCTTACACATTAGCCGTGTGTGGAGAACTGTGTCAAATGCTTTTGCAAAATCCAAGTATACCACGTTCACCGCTACCACTCTGTCCAAGGTTTTGCTCACCTCCTAATAAAAAGAAATCAAATTTGTCTGACAACTTCTGTCTTTCATTAATCCATGCTGTCTGTTACTTAAAATATTTTTATCCAGCAAGAACTCATCTATGTGGTCTTTTATTAAACTCTCCAGTATCTTCCCAACTATAGAAGTTAAACTAACAGGTCTATAAGTATTTGGTAAAGAATTTGACCCCTTTTAAAATATAGGCATCACATTGGCCTTGTGCCAATCCAGGAATATGATAGCGAAAAAATGTTCTAGACCCTCCCAGGAGGAAAGTTACCTTTCTGGAAAGAGCTGGATTTTAAAGTCAGTCTACAGCACCTCCTGTAGAGTGACTCGAGATAAAAAGAAGAAAATAGATACTTTTTGTTCATCTGCAGGCAATGAATATAAAATTGACAAATTCATCACATGTTGAACTAGGTTTGTTACCCACCAATCACTTGTCCCTGTGGACTGAGTTACGTGGGTAGAACCACCAGATGTTTAGCAAAATGTATTAATGAACATATTAACAACATAAAAATGGAGTTAAATAACATAGTGTGTCTAATCACTTTAGGTTGGTACACAACAAAGATCTCTCTGTACTAGGTTTTTATGGTATAGACCGAGTCTTTCAGCATTGGAGGGAGGCTGATCTGCGTAAACAAATATCCCAAAATTAGACCAGATGGATATATGAATTACTGTAGATATCTAAACATAACAACCCAAACAAAAAAGAAACTATAGGACTTTAACGGTACCACAATTCCATGTATGTAAAAAATATCTAGTTTTATTAATACAAATATTAAAATATTTAGAATAAGACAGATCAGAATTTTCTATCAAATACACAATGTGTAACTGTTATCTCATACATTACATAAAAAAAATTTTTTAACTTTATGTATTAGATTACAGTATTGATGACGTGTTACTTCCTCCAACACGTTTTACAGTTCAAAGCCCACTTCATCAGGGAAAAATTAAGTAACAGACTCTGAAATTACAAAAGCAAAAGATCAACACCAATTATTCAGACATTGACATAATCAATTCATTTAATTGGCTTTATAACAGTTATCATTCATAATATGGATGAGAACATAGATCATAAAAACAGTGTAATAATGCAACCATGTGACTGGGACTTGCATGGAGACAATAGATCTACAGGGATCTCAAGTTGTTCAGTGGAGTTGAGCAGAGTTGTTAGATGGAACAAGGTTTGGACTGTATTTGTTTGAGCATAGCTACAAAAGAATATATATATGTGTGTGTATATATATATATATATATATATATATGTATATATGCACAGTTGTGTTCAAAATAATAGCAGTCAGACATCACTAACCTGATCAATCACTGTTTTTGGTAGAAATTATATTTCTACATGGCAAATAATTTACTAGCAGGTGTAGTAGAGTAATAGAAATCCAACAGACCCAACAGTCATGAAATGCATGCTGCTGATTCTGTGTAATTGAATCACTAATTGAAAGGGGCATGTTCAAAATAATAGCAGTGTGGAATTCTATTAGTGAGGTCATTCATTCTTTGAAAAACAGGTGGCAATCATTGCCCTTATTTAAGGAAGGAAGGAAGCAAATGTTGTACATGCTGGTTACAGTGCATTTCTCTCTGAAATTCTGAGGAAAATGGGTTGTTCCAGACATTGTTCAGAAGAACAGCATACCTTGATTAAAAAGTTGATTGGAGAGGGGAAAACATATAAAGAAGTGCAGAAAATGATAGGCTGCTCAGCTAAAATGATCGCAAATGCTTTAAAATGGCAACCAAAACCTGAAAGACGTGGAAGAAAGCGAAAAACTACCATTCAAATGGATAGAAGAATAGCCAAAATGGCAAGGACTTAGCCAACAATCAGCTCCAGGAAGATCAAAGAAGGTCTAAAGTTACCAGTCAGTACTGTTACAATTAGAAGATGCCTATGTGAAGCCAAGCTATCTGCAAGAAGCCCCCGCAAAGTCCCACTGTTGAAAAAAAGACATGTGCTGAAGAGGATACAATTTGCCAAAGAGCACATTGACTGGCCTAAAGAGAAATGGCGCAACATTTTGTGGACTGATGAAAGTAAGCTTGTTCTTTTTGGGTCTAGTGGCTGGAGACAGTTTGTCAGACGACCCCCAAACACTGAATTGAAGCCACAGTACACTGTGAAGACAGTGAAGCATGGTTGCGCAAGCATCTTGATATGGGGATGTTTCTCATACTACGGTGTTGGGCCTATTTATTGCATACCAAGGATCATGGATCAGTTTGAATACATCAGAATACTTGAAGAGGTCATGCTACCTTATGCTGAAGAAGAAATGCCCTTGAAATGGGTGTTCCAACAAGGCAACGACCCCAAACACACCAGTAAATATGCAACATCTTGGTTCCAGACCAACAAGATTGACGTTATGGAGTGGCCAGCCCAATCCCTGGATCTTAATCCAATAGAAAACTTGTGGGGTGACATCAAAAATGCAGATTCTGAGACAAAACCAAGAAATAGAGAAGATCTGTGGAATGTAGTCCAATCATCCTGGGCTGGAATACCTGTTCACAGGTGCCAGAAGTTGGTTGACTCCATGCAACACAGATGTACAGCAGTTCTCAGAAACAGTGCTTATACAACTAAATATTCATTAAGTGATTCAAAGGAAAGCAAAATCTTCAAACATTTTTCAGTTTATATAGTGAATGTTTGAGTTTGTAAAGAAGAATACAAACACTGCTATTTTTTTGAACAGTCTAATATTCATGTTTCTTCAATTTATTTAGAGGAACAACACAAATTTGATATATTTTTCTTCATGTTTTGATTTGGAATAGAATGTGTAGTGTTCCCAATGCATTTGTGTATGGAAATAAAAGCTATTAGAAGGATTTTCAGCTTTATTCACTTTTTTCAACACTGCTATTATTTTGAACACAACTGTATATGCTAATAAATATTAGCCAATTAGGTGTTGTGAGCAAGGAACTCTTTATTTATGTGTGTTTGTGTA
Source organism: Staurois parvus (assembly GCF_062004578.1). Lineage (NCBI taxonomy): Eukaryota > Metazoa > Chordata > Amphibia > Anura > Ranidae > Staurois > Staurois parvus. The sequence continues at coordinate 2,859,432 of NW_028318073.1, read as the reverse complement.
TATTTACATTCTATTATTATTGCTTGCTTGACAGCCCTTAATTCTACATATAAACAGCAAAACAAAATGCTTCTGTTAATTCAAATCTGGATTTGAGGATTAAAGACACTTTCTACATATAAACACTAGTAATCCGGAGGTACATATGGGGATAAACTATATACACATTATTATTAGTATACGGAATTTATATAGCGCCAACAGTTTACGCAGCGCTTTACAATATAAAGGAGGACAGTACAATACAATACATTTCAATACAGAAGGAATAGGAGGGCTCTGCTTATGGAGCTGAATATTATATTCTCAGATGTAATGAATTATCTATTGTATTATGCACTGTATATGATCCCTTGTTGCTTCATTATACTGGTATATCCCAGGGGGATTATTATATTCCCTTACAGAGATTAGCTGTTGTTCAGCTGATACAACCAAAAACTTGTCTGCAGACACAATTATTACTAGTGGTGCATCAAAATGAAAATTCTAGTGCCGAAACAAAAACCAAAAATTCAGGATTCACTTGGCCGAAAAACCAAAATGGACAGTTTTTTTTAAAAATTAATATATACTCTTTAAAAAAAAATACACTCATGATTATAAAAAAAACAATATATACGCCAATTTTTTTGTAAAATATGAAAGATGATGTTACGCTGAGTAAATAGATACCCAACATGTCATGCCTTAAAATTGCTCATGGAATGGCATCAAACTACGGTACTTAAAAATATCCATGAGTGATGCTTTAAAAATTTCTATTTTTTACCAATGTAAAGTTACAGAGGAGGTCTAGTGCTAGAATTATTGCTCCTTGCTCTGATGTTCGCTGCGGTACCTCACATGTGTAGTTTGAACACAGTTTACAAATGTGGGCGTGACCTATGTATGCATTCACCACTACGTGGGAGCATGGGGCAGACAGGGGCACATTAAACTTTTTATTTATTTATTACACTGTCCCCTTTAAAAAAAAATAAAAAATGTATCACTTTTATTCCTATCACAAGGAATTCATGCATCCCTTGTGATCAAATAATTAGTGACAGGTCCTCATTATGGAGAGATACGGGGTCGTTAAGACCCCACATCTCTCCTCTACAATGTAAAGCATTAGATCAAAAAAAGCATTGATCTAGTACGTTAAAAAAAAAAAGGCGCCGGACCCGGAAGTGACATTGCTCTGGTCCTCCAAGGGCATACAGATGAGTGGAGGCCATCTTTCCTTCACTTATCTCTATGCCCAACCCCAGGATCGTTCAGTGGTTTCTCAGGTAAGGCTAAGAACTACCAAGTGGCAGTGGGTGGCGGAAGCAGCGGCTGGGTGGTGGTGAGGGTTTTCAGCGGCTGCTGTGGCGAGGGGGCGGGATTATTTTCGCCACCTGTACTGAAAGACCAGAAACAAGTTTACAGACATAGTCAATGGTGTATTACAACAACCAAAATGTTATAGCACCCCTTGGCAGGTGACATGGGTCTACCTGAGAAGTGGAGTCTTGGAGTCTCAGCAATATCTAGTTGTCAGCATAGCTTTTGATGATGGAAACCTTGGAGGTCCTGGATATCACTAAGTTGAGGCCTTGATTACCCCACCAGGGTGGTGGCTGTAAACAAAATGCTGGGCAGATGAGTAGTTACTTCCAGGCAGGGGATCTGGGCAGACTGCAGACATTGTGGTCAGGCAGAAGGCAAGAGCGTGTGTAGTCCAAACTGATACAGCAACAAGCTAGGCATTCAGGAAGTATGCACAAAAGATAGCTAGTGATAACATACAGTACTTGCCACTTTAAAAATACCATTTTGAGTCCTGGTAGGGATTCTGTAAGTACCATTGGATGTCCTGGCAGTTTTGCATACTTACATGGAGATAAATCAGGCACTACTGGAAAAAACAGTACCTGACAATTAGCAATAATCAATCCCTTTGACATACCTTGTTCGTAGTATATACATGCATAGAAGTTCATATGAACATATAATATAACCCCCCGGTTGTCAAAAAAACAAAAATGTATTCCATTGCAGTTTACCAATTCTTAGATATGGTGGCATTTGTTTTCTTTATGTTTTTTCCTTTATTTTCATCTGGTGATCCATCCAGTAATGCTGCTATTTTTAAAATTTCTTTAACAGAACAAGCTGTGCAGACAAAGTAGCAGTAAGAGGGTTAAGACAAACCATTTATCACTAACAGGGGTGCTTACAATGGTCAGTTTTTATTCATTTATGTAAAACCTTTTTTCCCAAAGAAAAAAACTGCTTGCTGTAAGTGCTTAAAAGTAGGGGTGCATTGAATGAAATTGAGTGACACAGCCATGTGGGCACAGACTTTTTTTTATATTTGACAGCGAGGGGGAAGAAGATCCCGCTCTAGCTATCAAAGCGGGGATTGGGGGGGGGGCAGGGGCTGGTCTGATCGTAACATGTTACACCCTGACTATGGATGTAACATGTTATGAAAGGTGAACTTATCCTTTAAGGATTAGTAAGCTGCTGTAAGAGATACCGAGTGCAGGGATCTATCAACAGCAGTGGTAACCAGCTCGATGTGGCTGCACTTAGGAAACTGAAACCAGACTGCATATGATTAAAGTATAACTAAAGGCAAAACTTTTTTTTGTTTTGGATAGAGCAGGAGGGCTTAGAACACTTGTCAGGTTTTTATTGCTGTCTGTGGCCCCTTTAGGAAGATTCACCCTCTCCTGTTGTCATGATTACCATTATTACAAAAAGTGAAAATAAAAGAAAATCCTACGATTTGAGATGTCCCCAGAACAGGAATAGTGGGAATATCTTCCAGTGGGGACACTAGTTCTGGTGACACGGGATTTCTTCACTTACAGGGTCATTAAATAGTGAATGCGTATCATTATTTTTGAAGAATAAAATTAGCGTTTAGTGTCATTTTATCAAATAGTTTGAGGTCTTCCAACTGGGAACCTTGTGCTGAGAGCTATAGCAATACAGCTAAACACTAAACACACAATGTGATAGACCAACACAAAGTGGCACATAATTGAGAAGTGGAAGGAAAATGATAAATGGTTTTCCAAATTTTTTGCAAATATCTGAAAAGTGTGGCTTGCACTTGTATTCAGCCCCCTTTACTCTGATACCCCTAACTAAAATCTAGTGGAAGCGATTGCCTTCAGAAGTCATCTAATTAGTAAATAGAGTCCACCTGTGAGTAATTTAATCTCAGTATGAATACAGCTGTTCTGTGAAGCCCTCAGAGGTTTATTAGTGAACAAACAGCATCGTGAAGGCCATGGAACACACCAGACAGGTCTAGGGATAAAGTTGTGGAGAAGTTTAAAGCAGCATTAGCTTATGAAAAAAAAACCCCAAGCTTTGAACATCTCAGGCAGCACTGTTCAATCCATTGTCCGAAAATGGAAAGAATATGGCACAACTGCAAGCCTAGCAAGACATGGTCGTCCACCTAAACTGACAGGCTGGGCAAGGAGAGCATTAATCAGAGAAGCAGCCAAGAGGCCCATGGTAACTCTGGAGGAGCTGCAGAGATCCACAGCTCAGGTGGGAGAATCTGTCCATGGGACAACTATTACTTGTGCACTACAGAAATCCGGCCTTTATGGAAGAGTGGCAGGAAGAAAGCTATTGCTGAAAGAGAGCCATAAGAAGACCCGTTTGCGAGAAGCCATGTGTGGGACTCAACAAACATGCGGAAGATGGTGCTCTGGTCAGATGAGACCAAAATGTAACTTTTTAGCCTAAAAGCAAAATGCTATGTGTGGCGAAAACTAACACCGCACACCACCCTGAACTCGCCATCCCCACCATGAAACATGGTGACAGCTTCATGTGTGGATGCTTTTCTTCAGCAGGGACAGGGAAGCTGGTCAGGGTTGATGGGAAGTTGATGAGCTGAATACAAATGCACGCTACACTTCTGAGATATTTCTTTATAAAAAAATTTTGAAAACCATTTATCATTTTCCTTTCACTTCACAATTATGTGTCATTTTGTGTTGGTCTATCACATAAAATCCCAATAAAATACATTGAAGTTTTGGTTGTAAAATTTCAAGGGGTATGAATATTTTTCAAGACACTGTAGCTACTCCCTGTAACGATCCTGGCTCTATGCCTTTGTGTGTTTAATTAAAAAGAGAATAAAACATACTCATCCTCAGGTGTCATTGCTAAAACAAATTTCTCCTGGAAGCCCAAAGTCTTTATGTTCTCTGTGTAGAAGGTGCTAGGATGGGATGCTTTCTGGGTCAGAGGCAGTAGAAGGAGGATCTGGTGTTGACAGGCTAAAGGCTTGCAAGCAGACCATGGGTTCTTCTGGCATGTAATTTAGTTGGCTGCAGTACATGAAGGATATTTTAACAGAAACCCCTATTTATTTTTTTGTTTGGCAGGTTTGAAAGATCTGTAAATATGTTTTCAACTCTCTATGTTTAGAGATTGTAAAGGGAGCCAGATCAGAAAAGAGTTAGTAGTCGTGTTCCACAAAAGACAAACTGCAGACAGAGGCAGCCATTCTTTAGACAAGTAAAAGAACATATTAACAATAAATATTGCACTGTGGGCCATTTCAAATCCTTTAGACCAACGCATGAAGGACACAGTCCATTTCCAGGTGTTCAATAAACAATTCCAGAGCATGCCTTTGGAAGAGCACATGCAGAACACATGCAGGTTAGATCTACTGTTATGGCATCATATAATTTAGTTCTCAACAGTGTGTGTTATTATTTTTAAGGCTTCAATTTCTTCCTCATGATGTTTGAGTATCACAATAGTATCAGTGAGGGGCGCTTCCATTTTGGAAGTTCGGCATCCAAGGTTCATATTTCTTTTGTGATCTGGTTTGTTGGCCTCTGGATGCTTGGTCCAGATTAACTCTGCACATATCTGCTGTAATTGTAATTAAAATTCTTTTTTTATCTTTGTGTTTACATTTTAGACAGTCATTTTGGGTTATTTTTATTAAGACATTATATCAAGGTTAGTATGTTATAAAACGGGTGTGGAAATTTTTGAGAAAACTACTTGTTCGGGAACTAAATCGGTGCCCCAATCTGCTTGTCCCTTACGACAATCTATTTGTCTAGATAAAAAAAAGGAATTTTTTTTACAAAAACTGTATTTAAATCGGAGGTGATTTTAGGAATGTCTGGGACTTTTAAAAACAAAAGGGGCTTTATGGCGACTTAAACATTTTAATATTTTTAACATTGCGCTGTTTATCTCCTCCTCCCCTCCCTGTCTGTCTCCAGCATTGCACCCAGGGATTAGCAGGAAGGGAAGAGACCTTGCAGTGTAATGAGCACCGATTGGCTGCTCCTCAGGAAAGTGTGGGTCAGGGCCTATCCTTTATCCCTTTCGCTGTCAGAGCTGTTTTTGCATTTTTTTTGCACAAGTTTAAAAAATTATTTTAGTCCTGAAGATTGCATAAAAAACCCTAACATTATATACTTTCTGAAAGCAGAGACCCTAGACAATAAAATACTGGTAGTTCTAGTTTTTTATCGCATGATATTACTGCAAAATTTCAGTATAATATACAAACAAGTTAATTTTAGGGCACAAAAAAGCAATAAATTACCCTATTTATTTTGTAAAATATAAAAGATGAAGTTGCACCGAGTAAATAGATATTCAACTTGTCAAACCTTAAATTTGTGCAAGCTCGTGAACTTCAGTACCCTATATTTTCTATAGGTCGACACTTTTAAAGCTGCTTATAGGTCATCAGTTTAGCGTTACAGAGGAGGTCTGGTACTACAATTATTGTTCTCATTCTGGTGTGCACGGCAATATGTGACATAGACTTTTTCATGCATAGGCGCCCCAGCGTGTGCTTTTACGTTTGTACATGCGTATATGTAGGGTAAATTTTTTTTTTTGGGGGGGGGGGTGGTATGTGCTTGGGTGTAACTTTCATTTTTTACAATAAAAAAAAACTTTTTATTTCATCACATAGGGGGCGAAGTCTCCCCTGTACTACACTGAATGTAATGCACATTCACATTGCACAGCATTACATTCTTACTCCGCTTTCATGGCCGGAAATCTCTAAACGAGGACGCGGAAATAACATCACAATGTCACTTCTGGGTCAGGAGAGGAAGGGGAGAGGAGGAGACCTGTCTGCTTTCCTCCCTCCCCTCTAGCCGATGGTAGTGAGCTGGTCCCGGGACCGCAGATGGGCAAGTGGAGCCTGGGAGACCTCGGGGGGGGTCTGGCACTGCCGCCCGAATGCTTCCACCTGACAGGAGCAGGGCTAAAGGTAGAAAACTACCTGCCCAGCATCCGGAACTACATGTCCCGGGCATTGGGCAATAAGAATCGAACATCCCTGTAAAAGTGTAAATTGCCATACAACTACAGGTACCATGAGTTAGCAGTACCACCTTTATGTATTTCTATCTTTTTCTGAATTTCATAGTATAGGTATTACACAATCACAATCTGTCCCCTCTTAATACCTCAGCATGGCTCTGGTGTGAAATACATAGAAAACCTGGGGTGCTCTGGTAATTAAAGTGAAAAGTTCTGCACGAGCACTTTGTGGTGTCAGTCCATGTCGCTTTACACTTTTAACGAGATGTTGCTTTAGAGTGGACCTGAACCTAACAAATTAAAATGGGAACTAGATCTAGGAATCTAGAATTGTAAACTATGCCTAAGCCAAGCTATGAAAAGTCTGCCTTTTGTCTTAAATTATTCTTGATAAATAGCAGTGCACTTCCTATGCCCTAAGCCTTAAGGCTGTATATCTACTATGTAATCTCTAAAGCAGGCTATAGACGATATGATCTTCTTTCCTGGAACCACGGGTTGCAGGAAAGAAAATTGCTCAATTCCCTCATCAACACACTCAGTTTTGATGGGGGAATCCGTCCCTAGGAGCTATTGTGTTCTTCTGGTGGGGGCATGGGGGGAGCTGTCTCTGCTGGTAGAACACTGATTATTTAGAGGCAGGAAAAAAAAAATACTACCAGTGCATCCAGGAGCAGCAGCGTTTTAGCAAAAAAAAAAACGCTTGTAAATGTATCTAAACACATGTTAACGCTAGACGAGTTTAGCCCTTGAGCAATAATTAATTTCAATAGCCAGAATAAATTATTATTCTGGCCAATAAAATTAATTAACGCTCAAGCACTTGATGCCTCTAAACACGCCTAAATGCTTGTAAAAGTGTTAGACACTTTTATAAGTGTCAGACGTTTTTTCTGCAAAAATGCTGCTGCCCGGAGTAAAAGCTTCTAGGTGAGTTTTCAAAACATCCTGTGTGCATGAGGCCTTAAATTATAAAGTTACACAGGTCTAAGGCTGCATTCACATCTGGACAGCTTTCAGATGTATTGTTTGAGTATTTACGTGTGTTTTTAAGTGCATATATACAAGCAATTTACATGTGTATTCAAGCTTCAGGCATTTTTTTCTTGTAATGGCCTATGGAAAGCATTACTGGTTGAAAAAGTGAAAAAAATGCTTGATGTTTTAAGGCATTCCAATTCTAATCAATGAGGCCAAAGATGCCCAATTCTGCCCCAAAGGTGTAGCTTCTAGAGATTCAGGTGTTGAGCTACAGACAATATTAAACCACATTGACTTTTTTGCTTGGTTTTAAATAGGGCTTAAGGGTGGCAAATTTCATGAAACATCAGATTTTAGGTTTGTCTGAAGCACCTAGAGAATATTTATGTTTAAAGAAATAAAATAAATGAAGGAAAATATAATAAATATATATTTTAGAAAATAAAACTAATACATTACTTTATTAGTTATATTGTGTATGTACGGCATTTTCTGCATTATGTGCTGCCACACTAATTTATACTATATTGTTGCTAACTGATATGTATAAATTATAGTAGCTATAGTGATAAATAGTATAACTAAGGTGCCCTAAACCTATGAAGTCATAAAAAGGCCAACAGATCAAACTCTTTAATGCTGTTCAGTGGAGGGATCCATTTGCCTGATCTGTAGACCAAGACTGTTGATTGAAAACAAAATAATATGAACTATAAAATGACTAATTATAATGTATTTTTCTTCTCTGCAGGTGGTCTTACTTTGGCAGCACGTTATATTAATGTCACAAAGAACATCTGCAAGAACAGTGGAATTGCAGAAAGCAACATTTTGGGGATATTACCCTTAGTGGCAGCAGAACCAGAGATGTGACCTTCTTGCAACATAAATTTTAGATCATTGCACTTTGCTTTCCTGATAACATAAAAATGCCTGCAAAGACACCAATTTATCTAAAAACTGGCAACAACAAAAAGGGCAAAAAGTTCAAATTGAGAGATGTGTTGTCATCTGATTTAATTAGTCCACCTTTAGGAGATTTTCGACACACTATACATATTGGCCAGGATGGGCAACATGATGTGTTTGGTGACATCTCATTTCTTCAAGGCAACTATGAACTGTTGCCAGGCAGCCAAGGCAATCCAAGAAGTGGCCATTTGAATGGACATAATGAATTCTTAAGGGCAAACAGTACCTGTGACTCAATGTATTCTGATTCCCCTTCACCAGTTCTTAAAAATGCAATATCCCTACCAACAATTGGAGGATCTCAAGCTTTAGTCTTGCCATTGTTATCTGCTGTGACTTTTAATTCCAAAACAGACTCTTACAGCCCATACAAGTCACCAAGACATGGCTGTGAGCCAGTTTTGGAAGAAAAAATTCTAGAAAAATGTCAGCCTTATGAAAATGAAGATGAGTTTGACAGTGGAAGTACATGGAAGGTCAGTGGTTCAGCATCATGCTCTACCAATGGAAGATCAAGCCATTCATCTAGTCTCTCTGAACAATACAGTGACTGGCAAGGATTAGATATATTTGAACACAGTCCTGTTTCAAGCAACATGGAGGACACTGATGTAAAATCAGAAGAATGTTTTTCTGACCTGGCTGGTTCTCTGTTAACTTTACAGCTGGACTTGGGTCCTTCCCTTTTGGATGAGGTGCTTAATGTTATGGACAAGAATAAGTGAGATCTTTATGTTTTTGTTTAGTAGCAATACTGATGTAACTGACCCAAACACCTGTACTGTACCAGCTGTAAGATACTGCATTTGTCAGATTTCAAGGATATTTTATGAACAATACTTTTTGTGGATCTTCTAAAAATGCTTAAGACTGATCTTTTTTCAAGGGTCCGTATATAAGAAAATTCCCAAGATGTTCATATCCTTTATCATATTAGATAGGTTTGGGTTACTCATATCTGAGTCCTAGATAGGCAGTATAATCCTCCATATTCAAAGTTGGACAACTTCCTGATTGTCTTTTGTTTTCAGCAAGAAAACTCTGCATTGTTGCAATACTCCAGCAGAAGAATATATAGCATAAAACAACTGATGTATGGGAAGTTTAGCATATCTTTGGAGACTTTCCTTTATGGTGTGTTTTTGTTCATGTCATAGAATGTTGTAGTTGATATATATTTCAGATGCCAACATCATCTGTTTTTAGCAATAAGTAACATTTGATTGCCATCTATATTTATGATGCCAAGTTTTAAACTCCCTGAAAGGTTGCAAAAATTTTAATTTATTTCTGTTCAAATATATTTTATTTGCCTTTTTGTATTTTTACTGGGTTTTTTTTTGTAATTTTTCTATATTTGGTCACAATTTTTTATTGCTTGAAATGTTTCATTGCAGATGTTTGTGTTTGAGAAATGTATATAATACATTTTTTTTGTTTCTTCTACAAATCCTACAAACACATTTTGGTTACAGCAATAAATAAAGCACTGGTTTCTCACCTTATACATTAAGAATGGCGAATGTTCTTATAAATGTTTGAAGGGAAGCTTAACAGGTACTGCTATTTTGAATATCATTTTTGAATCCCATATTAAATTGTAATTTGCAAAAAAGACATTAGAAAGGATATGTGGAAAAAAAGTTCACGGCAACTCAGGTTTTAGTGGAGGGTAACTGGAGTGTCTGTTATCAAAATCTGTGACTAGGTGCAGAATTGTAATGATCTGATTGCAGTTCCTCATTCAACCTTTCACCTGTCTGTTATAACACACGCTGCATATACCCAGTGTGTTACCACAGCAAGCATAAGCAGATTTCCAATAACAAATACCCATACATATGCTGACTATTTTTCTCACACAACATGATGCTTATCTTTTTGACTTGCTGCTTATAATGGTGCCAGCACATTTCATTGCTTTGGGCTTGTTTTCACTCGAACTGCTCTCTGAAGAGCTTTTCACATTCAGATTGCTCTTCAGAGAGCATTTGACAGGTGGTCAAGAGCCATTATATCACCTCCAGCTTTAACTTTTTGAACCTGAATTAGCACATATGGGTTAACGTTTTGCTGTGCATGTTACATTCATAATTGAATTATGCAAGTGTACTGTAGCAATTTGCCATGCCCTTGTTCATTTTCTGTAAAGCAGAACGACATTGCAATCTGAGCATCATAAACAAAAACACTATTTAATTACTTTTTATTATTCAAAGTAACCCCCCCCCCCCCCCATCTCTCCATGCTTTATTTTGCTTAGAAATCACTTTGCTCACCCCGCAGCATTTGTGGTAGTGGCCATCTTGAGTATGGGCAGATGATTCATGTAGCATTTACTTCCTTAAATCCATCTGCCCTTAGCTCAGGTATGCATGTAGGAGGGTGTAAGAATAGTCAATATTGATTGAGAAGTGAAGTTCCGCTTTAATAAATCTTGATTCAAAACTTAATCTTCTACCCTTAAAAGAATACATCATTTGAATACAGGTATTATTTAGAGTGGGTTATTTTTCATGCATCATAAAACACTGACTTTTATTTAATTGAGAAGAAATGTCAATGGTTCATTTACTTCAAGAAGTAATTATTTATAACACTGCATGTAAACAGAAGATAAATTGTGAAAAAAAGCTAATGATAACAGCCATGAATTATAAATTGTGGCTAAACTGTTAGATTTTGTTGCAGATTGCAAATAAACAAAACTTATCTTATACTGTATATATGTAGTGTGACAGCTTACCTGATTGTACATAATGTGAAAGAGTTGTTTGGGTAGACCCTTACACTATATTGATGAATAGGGCTTGGTTATGTCACTGGTTGCTAAGACCACAGTGGGTGCCTTCACCTGCAGCCTCTTTAACAACCATTGACTGGAAGGAAGCTGTCACATATAGTTCCGGTCAAAACACTCTACTATACTTTTATATGACATTTGGATCTTGCAGAAGGAGCACACAGTCCAGAGTTTGAACAAACACCTAAACAACCAATGTTCTGGCCAAATATTTGCCATTTTGCACAACAGAGCAGTTGACCAGTTTAAACATGTATTGCAATATATGTGAACCAAAATCCCTGTTTTTTAAGTAAAGGTTTGCTAGAAATATAATTGTATAGCAGTGTGCAAAGGTTTCATTCAAAATATTCAACTTTTAATAGGGTGTTTTCCACCAGTGTCAGGACAAGGTCATCCAGTTCCCAGGGCAAAGTTGCCAAACCACACCTCCTTCCTCCTTTAGTTTATTGCACATGAGTCAGTATTTTATCAAAACAAAAAAATATATTGAAAACATTTAGGAATAAATAAGACTTAATTAAGTCAACTGAATTCACCCATAGCTGGCAATTGGGAAAGTGCACTTATGCGATGCAGAAGTATAGAGAACATGGCACAACAAGGTGGTTTCAACAGAGCACAAAACAATCGAATATCTAGGGCATACATGCAGGGGAAACGGAGGAGGGTGAGTGCAGAGTGGCAGACGGGGTGAGAGGTAGAGTTCAGTTTGATGGGGGCATGGGAAAAGACAGTGGGGATGAGGGAAAATGGGTGCAGAGTAATAGGAGAAAGAGGGGTACTATTGGAAGGGGAGGATCAAGGTGGCAAGAGGAGAGTGCAATATTGTAGGAGATGGTTAAAACGATACTAAAGCTTCCCAGTTTTTCCATTAAAATAACAAACATGTTATACTTGCCTGCTCTGTGTAATAGTTTTGCACATTCCAGCCCAGATTTTTTTCTTCCTGGCTCCTCCCTTTGCCGAGTGCCCACCATAGGAAGCCATTTCCTATGGTGGTTACTTGTGCAGGCTCATTTCAGAGCTGAGCTGCTTGCGTTTGTTCAGACACACAGCCTGGCTTGGTCCATCCACTTGCTCTCTGCGCACAGCTTTTGACTGAAAGCAAGTGAAGAAAGAGAGGAGGTCTGAGCATGATTGGGGTAAAAGGGCAAGATGATGGTGGGGTCAATTTACATTTTATAACTGCCAGATCCACTACCGGGCTTTTCCAGACAGATGCTATAGCAAGTTTTGCTACAAGAAACAGAAAATATTAAGGTCTGAGAGTGTATGGGAACACTATCCACAGATTCATTAATGAGGGCAACTTCAGGGTTCTTGGCAATATTTGCCATTATTACTGAATAAATCAATCCATGTACTCTTATCCAGAACCGCCCAACTTTGGCACATGTACACCAAGTATGATATATTGTAGCCATCTGTCCACAGCCCCGAAAGCAAAGTGAAGAGGACCCCTAGTATATCTTGGAGAGACAGTCGGGAACAAGATTCCGTTTGGAGAACAGTTTAAGGCCTGTATCTGCAAGAGCAACATTCATGATACCCTTATACGAGACCAGTTTGCCTCATCAATTTCCTCTCCCTGTGGAAACATTTCGATACATAAGTGTTTGTGTAGTAATATATGTAGTGGTACACTGTAACGTGTAAAAAATGTAACATCTGCTGCAGGCAAAAAAGTTCAAAGGGTGGCATCCTTAACTGCTGAGTAAAATTGGTAGAGCGGATCCAACTCTGCCTTTTCTATGCTTCTCTGGTCCAGAGCCAGTTGCTGTCTCTTTCCTGCTTCCCCTAATTGAAGTTTAGTTGCCATTTTGCCTCCTTTTTTTCTCATGGTCCAGGATCAGCACCTATCTGCCTCCTATAACCCCAAATCCACAAATGGTTTACACTGTCTTCTCCTATGCTTCGCTCTGGTAAGATGGCAAACTTTCCCAAATAATATGTGTCCAGATAAGCTAATGTCTGACTGGCTAGACATGCATACTAGCATGTTCTGAATCATACAGAGGTCAAAAAACATTTAGACAAACTTATTTTTAAATGGGCATTTCTCGACTAAGTGGCTAGTAAATTAATAAAATAATTGTAATAAGAAAGAACTTATTCTCTTTTAATAGGCTGTTCAGTTCACTTAAAGACCCTAAAAAGTACTGACTGCTGAATCAGCTCACATTCCTGAAATACCATATATCTAAACCAGATACATTTATTTACATTGCTTGAGAAGGGCAAGGTGCTCTGGACAAGCTGTGTTATGGCAGGTGATCATTTTATTATACATTGTGACATTGCATAAACATGCTTAATTTTAACAGCCAGCTATACCAAATAAAAACCATCCTAAAGGCCACTTTCCCAAATATTAGATTATGGTTCAATGTAATGTATACAATCCTCATTTCCCAAAAAAGGACATTGCCTGCAGAATTTAACAACTAATTACGAACAAGAGGAATATCTCTTACAAATAATTTTTTGACAGACTATTTTTCTTGCATGTAGAGGTAATTTTCTTATACATTTCCAAAAAAGGATGTTTGAAGAATATAAACAAAGAAATCTGATATATCTGTTATTATTTGCTGGACCGTTTAATAGAGCACAGTAAATCGTAGACATCAGTGATATATAGTGTTGTATAAAGGGAGGTAAATGATCCCCAGGATGCTTAAGGCCATCTACAGACTTATCAAACACCACCTGCTGTTAATTTGTGGAAGAGAAACTTAAGTGGACAGTGAAAATGTTTCTTCCTGTGAAGAGATCCCTGCACCACAAATGTATGGCTATGAAATGAATATTCTGTTAAGAGATCATACAGCCATACATGGCTTGATAAATTCCTTGACAAGTAGGGTGATAACAAAAACATTTCGTAGAGAACCCCCCACCCCCACCCCAAGGGAAAGAGAAACCCCAGAGCCGGGGCAGGCGGACATTACCCCAGGATGGATCCATGTCTTTAACGAAGGATTGAAAATAATGCAGGGTGTTAAGCTCACAGGCAGAGAGTATTAGAGCTTCAGATACCTGCAGCAATGTGCTTTGCAGATTCCGACCCAACTCCTTCTGTCACAGTCCATAAAAAGAACATGAATCCCGGTATATTGCAATGATTAGAACCATCAGGCAAACACCGGCAGCACTGTCTTCAGAGCTCCCCAGCCAGCACCTACTCTACACATCTCCCCAGGCCAAAGACCAGGGAAAAGACCCCTCCCTAGACCCCTCCACAAATATTTATATCCTCTCTCAGCATGCACCACTCGCAATAAACTTCATAGCATAGACAACAGGTCATCCACAAAGGCATAAGGCAAACTAGTATCTCATTTTTGGAGTCTTGTAGGCACTATATATAATAAATGGTTGTGTGAGCCACTTGGAAGTCCAGAGGGAAACAAGGGTGACATTTCTGTAGAACAGTGTTCCATTGGTCATCACAGGCTGGACTGGTATCTTGTACCCATTTAAGTTTACAGGGGAGAGAGATGGAATCTACCTGCAAATTTAGTAGGTTAAGATAGACACATGATATAATTTTCCTTCTGTAGAATTAAGTACAGCAGTCAGAGCCATTTTTGCTTTATTTTTTGCACACATTTAACGAATTTTAGGCCTGCAGATTGCATACACCCCCAAAAAAAAAATATTTTCTGAAAGCAGACAACCTAGAAAATCAAATAGTGGTAGTTGCAATTTGTTTTTGTCACACAATATTACCACAAAATTTCAGTTAAAAATACACTAAATGTAATTTTAGGGCACACATGCGCAATAAATTACCCAATTGTTTGTAAGGTATAAAAGATGAGGTTGTACCGAGTAAATAGATAACCAACATGTCAAAACTTAAATTTGCGTGCGCCCGTGAAATGGTGACAAACGTCAGTACTCTATTTTCCATCGGAAACACATTAAAAGCCCCTGTAGGTCAACAGTTTAGTGTTACAGAGGAGTTCTCATGCTAGAAATAATGCTTTCACTTTGGTGTGCTCTGCGATATGTATCGCAGTCAACGTTTTCATGCGTAGGCACTCACGATGCATGAGTTTATGTTCGTACGTAAGTATATGTGAAGGTAGGGGGGGCCCTCAAAAAAAATTTTTTTTGGGGGGAGGATTTTATGTGCTTGGGTGTAACTTTAACTTTTACAATTTAAAAACAATTATTGTTACCTAACTTTTTTTCTTCATCATCACATGGGGACAAAAAGTGTCTTTGTTTTTTTTTGAGACAGGTTCTCTTTAACCGCCTCCCGTCCGCCATATAAGGAAATGACGGAGGCGGTTCCCTTGTTCTGGGAGGATGTCATATGATGTCATCCCATTCTAACTGCGCATGCATGATCGGTGGTGCGCTGTGTCCCTGGGACACAGTGAATCTGCAGAGTAAAGAGCTGATGACTCCGGCTCTGTCATGTGATCAGGTGTGTACAATCACAGCTGATTGCATGCAAACAAGGTTATTGCATGAAATACTGGTTATCGGTAGTCCTCTCCTCACACTAACAGCGCGTGAGGAGAAGAGAGCCAGTAATCGACATTCTACACTAAAGGGGACATCTACACTGATTATAAACATCTAAACTGGCACTGAAAGGCAGTTCTTATAATTATCTGGGCACTGATGATCAGTGTAGCCCCATCAGTGCCACCTGTCAGTGCCCATCAGTGCCACCTGTAAGTGTCCAACAATGCCACATACCAGTGCCCATCAGTGCACATCAATGCCACATATCAGTGCCTACCAGTGCACATCAATGCCACATATCAGTGCCCATCAGAACTGCCTTTCAGTGCCGCCTATCAGTGCCCATCAGTGCCACCTATTAGTGCCCGTCAGTGCTGACTAACAGTTTCAATCAGTGCTGCCTATCAGTGCCCATCAGTGCCATATATAAGTGCTGCCTTTCAGTGCCCATCAGTGATGCCTGTCAATGCCCGCAAGTGATGCCTGTCAATGCCCATCAGTGCCACCTACCAGTGCCTCCTCATCAGTGCCGCCTATCAGTGCAGTCTATCAGTGCCCATCATTGCAGCCTCATTAGCACACATCAGTGAAGGAGAAAAATTACTTATTTAAAAAATTTTATAACAGAAACTAAGAAAAAACAATTTTTTTCAAAATTTTTTTAGTTTGTTTAGCAAAAAATAAAAAACACAGTGGTGATTAAATACCACCACAAGAAATCTCTATCTGTTTAAAAAAAATTATGAAAATTTTGTTTGGGTACAGTGTTGCATGACCACGCAATTGTCATCCAAAGTGCAACAGCACTGAAAGCTGAAAATTGGGCTGGGCAGGAAGGGGGTAAAAGTGCCCGGTAGGCAAGTGGTTAATGAGACATCCAGGGTCTAAAAGACCCTGGATGTCTCCCTTGTGCTCCACTAAATCAAATGTAGTACAGATTGTGCTGCATTGGATTTTTTCCCGTCTATACTGGCTGCGGACACTGACATGGGGACCTGGAGGTGACATTTTGCATGTCGATTCCAGGTCAGCAACAAGGAGAGGTGAGCAGTTGCATGTCCGTTCTGCTCCCTCCTCTCAACTCAGTGGCACCCGCTATACTGGTCCTGGGCCCGCAGATGGGCAAGTGGAGCCCAAGATACATAGCTGGGGCACTCGTGGGGGGTTGCACTGTTATCAGGGGTGTGTGGAAGCAATCGGTTGTCAGTACAGCTGGCAGAATGCTTCCATCTGACAGGCCGTAGTCTGCTTGTCAGATGTACACACAATTCCGGTGGCTGCAGTGTGTGTAAAACCCACACTCTGTCAGGTCAGTACAACATACAGCAGCGAAACGGTTAAATATTGCAGCTTTATGGATCACTAGTGGGCCCTTTTTTGTTGGTCCTGCACAGCATGCCTAAGTTGTAAATATTCATAAAAGCGATGTTTCAAATTGCAGTTACAAATTTAAAAGCTACGTCACCTCTACAACCCAGAACTCCTAATCCCCTCAAGGGCTTACCCTTTTAGAACACTATTGGCTACGTGACCCTCAGAGGGCAGGCATTCTCTTTGCTTTATACCTATCTCTGCTGCAGTGTCAACACCCTGTTCTCTTGTCCTATGTGGCTATGTGGAATACTGAGAAAGAGATCGTATAGCTTATCTATGGTCAAAGTGTAAAATCATTATAATTCATTTGTACATTGAAATTCAATTAGTTATACAGTAGCTTACTCCTATTAACCACTTCAAGTCCAGACACTTTCACCCCCTTCCTGTCCAGACCAATTTTCAGCTTTCAATGCTATTACACTGACAATGACAATTGCGCGGTCATGCAACACTATACCCATATGAATATTTTAGCATTTTTTTGAGACAGATAAAACTTTATTTTGGTGGTCTTTATTCCCCACTGGGATTTTTATTTTCTTGCTATATAAATGAAAATGTCCAAACATTTTAAAAAAAAAGTTTTATTTTGCAAATAAATAATCTTTCTTCATAAATCTTGGCCAAAATGTATTCAGCTATCTTTTTAGTAAAAATAATAAAAAAAAACCCAAATTAGTTTATAACCAAAAATTATAATTTTTCAAAAATGTTTTTTACATTTTTATTTTATTTTTTATATTATTTTCTATTTTTTTTAACATACTGTCACCCTAGCAGTACAGTTTCACCATAGTGACACTGTACTACTTGTGGGGGGTGATGAAGATTTTTTATTTTTTTTACACTGATTGCTTTTACACCAATAAAGGCTGTAAAAGCAATAATTTCTCCTTCTCTCTGGCTGCATTCTTGCAGCCATTGAGAAATACTGTGCAAGCTGTGATTGGTCACAGCCTGTCACATGGTGCAAGGCAATAGCCTTGTACCATGGGACCTCTGTGATCATTCACAGATTTCACTACTAGTAAGCAATGATGTCAGCAAGTGACATCTTGCTTATTACTATTCATGTGATCACTGATTGGGCGATCAGTGATCACATGATCGGCACCTCACACAGAGGTCCCGTACAGCGATCGGTGTCCCAGGGAGCGCGCACAGGCAATGAATGCGGAGGCCCTTTATAAACGGCCACCTGCTTCGGCACTGCTTCCAACCGGCCGTTTATGTACATGGGCCGGACGGGAAGTGGTTAATCTGAACACTCCTGAAATTTGTGTACTTACTTTGTGATGTTTCCTACAAATTTACTTTCTTGAATTCTGTGAAATGTATTCACAGTGCCCTATTGATAGGCACCCCTGTGTCACAGAATTCACTACTGTGTCAAACATTTTACAAAATGTGCCTTCTGAACTATGGATGTGCTGACAGGAGAAGCTTCAGGAGGTTGAGTCAGTACAGGAATCACTGCTTGTAGGCAGCAAGGTACCATGGGATATGTAGTCCTCAGAAATTGAAAATAAACAGCAGATGAAAAGCTGCAAAGCATGCAGGGATTTCAGGAAGTTGTGGAAAGAGATTGTCAGCAGACAGGCAGAACTCACAACATGAAATAATATTTTTTCAAGTATGCGTATATAGGACTGTCAGTAATAACGATTGTTTGTATTGCTGTTACAATGCTGATGTTATAAAATGTAAGTGTATGCTGTGTCTGAGCATGATTGGGGTCCATGGTGATCATGGGCAGAGGAGAGTAAACACTGATTGTTGGCGAGAAAGAAGTGGCAGTTGGTTTTGTTCTATTCTTAGAGGAAAGATGAGGCAGTGAGATGATGTTGGCTAGAAGGGAGGGGGGAAATGTATGAACTATCATACAACTAACAGAAGTCACCAACTGTCTGCTGATTCAATAGCTAAGGACCTTCAAACTTAATGTGGGCTTCAGATTAGCACAATAGGGCTTAGAATGGGTTTCCGTGGCCAAGCAGCTGCATCCAGACCTTACATCACTAAGTGCAATGCAAAGCATAGGATGGTATAAAGCACACCGCCAATGGATTCTAGAACAGTGGAGATGTGTTCTCTGGAGTGACAAATCACGCTTCTCTATCTGGCAATCAGATGGATGTGTGTGGGTTTGGCAGTTGCCAGGAGTGACGAATCACGCTTCTCTATCTGGCAATCTGATGGATGTGTGTGGGTTTGGCGGTTGCCAGGAGAACGGTACTTGCCTGACTGCATTGTGCCAAGTGTAATATTTAGTGGAGGGGGGATTATGGTGTGGGGTTGTGTTTCTGGGGTTTGGCTTGGCTCCCTAGCTCCAGTGAGGAGAACTCTTAAGGAGTCAGCATACCACAACATTTTGTATGATTTCATGCTCCCAACTTTGTGGGAACAGTTTGGGAATGGCCCCTTCCTGTTCCAACATGACAGTACACCAATCAAGATCCATAAAGAAATTGATGAGCGAGTTTGGGGGGGAGGAACTTGAATGGCCTGCACAGAGTCCTGGCCTCAACCCGACAGAACACTTTTGGGATGAATTAGAGCAGAGACTGCCAGCCAGGCCTTCTCGTCCGACATCAGTGCCTGACCTCACAAATGTGCTTCTGGAAGAACGGTCAAACATTCACATAGACACACTCCTAAAACTTGTGGACAGCCATCCCAGAAGCTCTGATAGCTGCAAAGGGTAGGCCAACTCAATATTGAACCCTAAGACTGAGATGCCATTAAAGTTCATATGTATGTAAAAGCAGGCGTCCCAATACTTTTGGCAATATAGTGTATATATACACTGCTCAAAAAAATTAAAAAGCACTTTGAAAAAACATCAGATCTCAAAAGACGGAAAATATCATGCTGGATATTGTGACAGGAGGTAGGTAAAATCACCTGGTTGCGGCCAGGAAGGACGGCATATATATCTGTCCGAGATTTAGGCTCTATGTGGATTTGTTCCACTAGGGGGAACTGCTCAGCCTTCAGCAGTGAGATAATGAGCCCAGCTGAAGGTAGTGGGCTCATTAGGGCCTCTATAAAACTTCCCAGCCTGCTTAGGGAGTTGCTCCATCCTGGAACCTGATCTGTGCTTTAGTAGACTGGGGAGCACCATACTTGTCTGTGCGGTGAGACAAAGGCCTGTGTGGCTAGCCTCCAACTGATAGGGACTGGGTGTAGCATAAGGCTTTACCTAGTGGATAGCTAGGGAAGCTATTGTATTTTAAGTGGCCAAGCTGACAAGGATTTAATTTCATGTTTCTTTTTGGTTTCATGTTTTTCTTGTAAATAGTTTAAATAAACCGCACCTTTTTGTTTTTCACCTACACTGCTGTTTTGCTGTGCCTGTTTTTTTTGTGTTGTGAACTCACCCAGGGGATTACACACTCCCGCTGCCGAGCAAATCCCGTTACTGATATGGACTTTTGGTAAGAAGCTGCATCCAGGTGGTTAGAGTGGAGAAAAGTAATCCTAGTTTGCTTCAAGAGGCTAACCTACAGCTGACTAACAATGTCTAAGCTCATCTAGTTTAACTGAGAATGCTGGACACTAGTCCAGAGAACACAAGTCAGGCAGCGCCAATAGAAGCGACTCCTAAACCAGCATCTATGGCTATGATAGGGCAAAACTTTGCAGAGTTTGCAGAAAATTTGCCACAAAAGCTGCCCAGCATACACTGGGTTTGGTTATCAAAGACTGATGACCTTTTAGGGGTACCAGCCAGCACCTTCCAGTGAGGATGGCTTTGAAGAGTAGCTGGAACAAGCCATGCAAGTTTGAATGAATAGGACATTTCTGGGACATTACTGAGGCACAGAAAAAAGCAAGAATAATCAAGTGCATAAGAGGACCCCCCTCGGACACTATCTGGATTCTGAAACTCAGCCAAATGGATTGCACTGCTTATGACTACTTAAGCATCCTTCAAGATGTGTTCGGCAGTAAAGAGAAGGCCTCTGACCTTATTTATCAGTTCAAGAATACTTATCAGAGAGAGGGGGAAAAATTGTCTGAATACATGTGGCACCTCAAAAAAAATATTGCATATGCTGTTGTTGAAAAAAAGACATAGACCACAGGAAGGTAGATGAAGTTTGGGTATGACAGGTCTTAAGGGAAGCTTAGCTCTTCAACTGAAAACTGAAAAGAGGATGGTGGAAGCCTGAGATGCCCTGCAATAATCAGAACCATACAGGAAGAGGAAGCCATGTTTGAGGACAAAAAGTAAAGTCAGAGGTTAGATGATACTATGAGAATCAGGATGGCTAGTGCAGTAGAGGTTAACTTAAAAATACCTGCACTGATGGTGGAAGTGTCCCAGTTGAAAAAAACGGTGACCTTGATAGCAGATCAGTGACTTGGGAAAATGATTTTTTTTACACTTCTTGAGCTGTTGGCATAGTCAGTGACCTGCTACAATTGCGGAGGTGTAGGCCACTACAGACATGAATGTCTAAGTTGGCTAAAGAAGGAAGAGCACTGGCAGAGGCTACAGAGAAACTCCTGAGAGTTGGCCAGGTGCCTGAGTATCTCAGCCAGCTTCTGATCATGCTGTGATGCAAGAAATAGGGACAGTGCTAAGCCTTTAGGAAGTGCCTTAATTGACACTCTGAAGAGACAAGTTGAGATGCTTGTTTCTGTATCCAGTGACGCTATTCAAGAGAGAGATGTCCGTCAATGACAAATACATTGTTGGTAGTGTAGCAGTACCCCCGTAGGAGCCAGCTATTAGACAGGTCCTTAGGGTCTTTTCTCGTCTTCTGCTCCGCAGCCGGGCACCTGATCATAAACACTCTTTAGCTCAAGAGACAGTCTAAGGGATGTTCTTTTGTTGTTTTTATTTTTGAAGTAACTAGTATAGGGTTGAGAGAATTGAGTGGGATACTCCAAAAGAGAACTATGTACAGGTTGAGGACAGTAAACTCCTTTCTGAAAAGCTAAAGCAGAAGTTTTTGCAGTAGCAAACTGTGGACTTTCTCCTGTAATACCAGACTAGATCTTCAGAAGATGGCCCATCAGTCAGCTCTCTGTAGCTTCAGCAAGCAGCCCCTCTGGTCACCCACCTGAAGCCTCATGAACAGCAAAATCAGCCCACAGAGCAGCAATCCCTCCAGGGCTGGACTTCCCCTCTGCAGACAAAGACCCAGAAACTCTGTGTCTCTGAGTGTTTATACAGACTCCCAGCAGCTCTCAGGGCCACCATCCCTGGGATTGGTATAATAATAATCACATGCAGATACAATGGTTACAGTGAGCACAACTAAATTTACCTAACAAAACAATTACAGCCACACTGCTTACAGTGAGACAAGCTAAATTTGCCTAGCAAATAAAAATATAGCTCTACTGAATATAGGGAGCCAGCACTAAATCTAACTTAATTCTAGTATCTATCTAGGAGGGTGCTACAGCAGCATAGCTTTGGGCACTGTGGAAGAAAAAACAAGTTTAGTCGATAGGATCTGCTACATCAATCGATACTACCAGAGTCCCCAGCTATTTTATAGGTCATTTTCCTGGTGCCAGTGCTAGTGTAAGAAATTTACACAAGAGCTCTCCTTGACTCAGTTGCTTGAAGTATACTCCTCTGCAAAAATTTGTTAACTTAAAGATTCAAGGCATTGGATCAGAGAAGAACCCCTGTGACTCTTACTTGCAGATCAAGATATAGATATATATTTGAAGATATGTACAAAGCCTTCATGTTCTTTGTTGATGGAAGATGATATTGTATACAAATAGGGGGTACAGTTAGTTCCCAATTTGTATTGCCTTTTTAATATGTTATAAATAAAGTATATGCATTTTATAATATTTGTGACTTCCCTGGGTACCAGTAAAGTCTGTCTTTTTCTCCACAGAGGGTTTTTTTGCAATACGGATATTTGGGATGTGGTACCAACTTTAGCAGCAACATATCTTCTAGTTATTGTTCTCTGGTTATGTTCTCCTTTACCATGCTAATACTTTGCCGCTTCCACCAGGTCCTGCTGTTTCTTTCGGGACCATAGACTTTTGGTGGGTGGAGTATGTAGACCCAGTCTGCAATGCTGACAGAGAGGAGCAGATACTTGGACCTGACTGCCAGTTTCCTGTGTACATTGCTGCTTTTAAAACAGGTAAACACAACAGAGGGCAAGAAGGTGTCAGCAGTAATGAGCGAGCTTTTACATGTAATTGCCAGCTGCTTCCAATAACCAGCTGTATGCTGTGGCTGCACTTCCCTGTGCTGATTACTTCAATTTTATGTGGACACTATTATTTTATAAATACAGTGTTCCGCTGAAACCTTCCTGTGCTCTGTGTTTAACTATTTTGAAGGTGGATCTTATCCTAAAATCTGTTGACGCTGAAGCTGTGGTTGATGTGTAGCTCTCCCCTGGACTAAAAAGGTATTTAAGTTGGCCATCATCCTAAGCCTCTATTCAGATGGATGCCCATGGACATTTTTGGAGAAAGTTATGAACACTTATTAGACCATGGACTCTTTTGTTTGTTTTAATTTTTTTTATTTAGCACTGGAAACTGATTCATTTTTAGCGTGGTGCTATAATTTGTTTATTTTTTTTTCTACACTACTGCTGCGGAAAAGGATTCCGAGACAGTTTACAGGCAAGGTTACAGGAATGGCTGCTGTCACAGAACACATACTAGCCCTCCATCCACAAGGAGGCAAACTGAGGACATGGACTGCTGGAGACGATGTGTGGAGGACTTCGGAAAATGTAGTACAAGAAAAGTGACTTCTCAGAAAGCATTTCATAGAATAAGTTGACCATATAGGTTTTCAATCTTACAGTACTTTGGATTTTGTGATTCATTCCTTAAAGCTCTCAAAGCACTGTGTTCTATTCCTACATTTCAGGTCAAACTCCTTTATGCAATATCAGACTCATTCCATGTGTATAATGGCACTAAACAGGGATGCCCCCTCTCTCCTTTATTATTCATTTCAAGTTTAAAACTGCTGGTTTGAAGCAATGTGCTACAATTAGGACATACAGTTAGGTCTATATATATTTTGACACAGGCACAATTTTCATACTTTTGGCTCTGTATGCCACCAGAATAAATTAAAACAAAAGAATCCAAATTAATTTGAAGTGCAGACTTTCAGCTTTAATTAAAGGGGTAGAACATAAATATCAAGTACAAATTTTAGAAACTGCAACCATTTTTATACACAGTCCCTCCATTGTCAGGTTCAAATGTAATTGGACAAATGAATATAATCATAAATAAAATGTTAATTTGTAATATTTTGTTGAGAATCCTTTACTGGCAATGACTGCCTGAAGTCTGGAACCCATGGACATTACCAAAGACTGGGTTTCCTCCTTTCTGATGCTTTGCCAGGCTCTAACTGCAGCTGTTTTCAGTTGTTGTTTGTTTTTGGGTCTTCTTGCCTTTAGTTTTGCCTTCTGCAAGTGAAATGCATGCTCAATTGGGTTGAAATCAGGTGATGGACTCGGCCATTGCAGAATATTCCACTTCTTTTCCTTCAAAAGCTCCTTGGTTGCTTTTGCAGTGTGTTTTGGATCAATTGTCCATCTGTACTGTGAAGCGCCGTCCAATCAACTTTGCAGCATTTGGCTGAATCTGGGCTGACAGTATATCTCTAAACACTGCAGAATTAATGCGGCTGCTTCTGTCGTCTGTCACATCATCAATAAACACCAATGACCCAGTGCCACTGGAAGCCATGTGTGCCCATGCCATCATACTGCCTCCACCATGTTTTACAGATGATTTTGTGTGCTTTGGGTCACGAGCTGTTCCAAGCCTTCTCCATACATTTTTCTTACTGTCATTCTGGTACAGATTTATCCTCGTTTCATCCGTCCAAAGAATGCTTTTCCAGAACTGGCCTGGCTTTTTAGATGTTTTTTGGCAAAGTCTAATCTGGCTTTTCTATTCTTCAGGCTTATGAATGGTTTGCACCTTGTGGTGAACCCTCTATATTTTGCTCTTGTGAAGTTTTCTCTTGATTGTAGACTTTGGCAATGATACGTCCATGTCCTGGGGAGTGTCCTATGCTTATCTGGATGTTGTGAAGGGGTTTTTCTTTACCATAGAGAGGATCCTGCAGTCATCCACCACTGTTGTCTTCCATGGACATCCATGCCTTTTTATGTTGCTGAGCTCTGCTTCTTTCCTCAGAATGTACCAAACTGTTGATTTGGCCACTCCTAACGTTGCTGCTATCTCTCTGATGAATTTGTTTCATTTTTGAAGCCGTATAATGGCTTGTTTCACTTGCATGGACAGCTCCTTTGAATGCATGATATAGTTTCACAGCAATAGATTCCAAATGCAAATACCACACTTAGAATCAACTCCAGACCTTTTGCCTGATTAACTGATGAAGAAATAATGAAGAGTAGCCCACACCTGGCCATGAAACAGCTTTTAATTCAATTGTCCAATTACTTTTGGTCTCTTGAAATAGGGGGGATGGCTAATCTTAAAAGCTTAATTTCTAAACCCTTCCTCCAGTTTAGAAATTAGCTGGAATATGTTTTGGTCAATACCTGACAAAAACTAAAATTGTGCCTGTGTCTAAATATATACAGTATATGGACCCAACTGTACATGGTATTTTAGTGCGGCATAAAGAATACAAAACTGTCTCTTTTTTTCAGATGATATTCTTTTTACCCTCAGATCCCCATATATCTCTCCTGAATTTAAAAGGTCTACTGGATGACTTTAGTGCTCTATCAGGCTATACAATTAATACTACAAAAATGTAAGCCCTACACCATATAGCTCCAGATCAAGAACACTTATAACAGGGCTTAAAATTTCGAGTCTTGACCTACTAGCCAGGCACAAACCTTACTCTCCACCAGTTGCCCCACCCAACCTTGCCCAGGTCTGCCCCCAACCCTGCCCCCAGCCCTGTCCCCAACCACGCCCCCTTAAAGCTTATGAAATTACATTTTTCTTTAGAATAAAGAGTCCAAAATATAAAAAACTGCAATTATAATATAGCTTTATTATGTCAATTTAAACATAACAGCAATAGCTTAATAGCAACAGGGTGCAATCAAAATATCAAGTTTTACAGCTTTAAACCTGTAGTAAACATTTTGTATTTTTTTTTGTTTATCTCCTGTATCTTTAAAAAGAGACTTTAGTAACTAAAGTCTCTTTTAAAAAGATGCAAGTTTAGTCTACAGAAGTATAGCATAAAAAAAGTGCTTATCTTGATGCCAAAAAACATGGAATATTAGTTACTGTAAACATGTTGTATTTTTTATCTCCAGCAGAGACCTTAGAAAAGTGTGGCATTATGAAAAAAGTGCCACTTTTGATGGCCAAAAAACATTGCATAAAATAAATAACAATAGTAAACATTTTGAATTTTTTATCTCCAGCATCTTATTAAAAGAGAACTTAGAGAAATAGTGCATTAAGAAAAAACAAAAAAGTGCTTATTTAGATGCCAAAAAATATGGCATAACAATAGTAAACATATTAACAAAGATGTGCTAATAGAGCAGCCATGGTTTGGGTTGCACAGCAGGACCAAGACTTGTCTAATACCCTTTTTCTTATGCAAAATACCACTTCAATGGCTGTGTGTGGATTGCAATCTATTCCATGAAGAAAAACACACTAAAAAAAGATTTTTTGGATGACAAAAAGCAGTAGGAAGTCAATTTCACATCAAGATTTACTATGGTTTTTGTTGTACAGCAGGACCAAGACTTGTGTAATACCCTTTTTTCTGATGCAAAATACCACTTCAATGGCTGTGTGTGGATTGCATTCTATTCAATTAAGAAAAAAAACACCAAAAAATCATTTTGTGGATGCCAAAAAAGCAGTAGGAAGCCAGTTTCACATCAAGATTTGCAATGGTTTTCGTTGTACAGCAGGACCAAGGCTTGTGTAATACCCTTTTTCTGATGCAAAATACCAGTTGCTCAGCTCAATGGCAGTTGTTCAGCCCAACGGCAGTTCAGCTCAACGGAAGTTCAGCGCAACGGCAGTTCAGATTAACGCCACTTCAGATTAAAGGCAGTTCAGATTAAAGGCTGGCCTGATTGAAGGCTGGTCTGGTTGAAGGCTCCTCTGGTGGCTCGGTGTGTTTGCTGGCTGGGCTGCCTTTCAGGAGCAGGGCGGAGCACATTTGCTTGCTTGGTGGGTCTGTCCACGCATTACAATTGTGAGGGACCAATGGCAACCCTAGGAAAATAAACAGGGTGCATATAAGATACCACAGTCAAAACAGGGAGGGCACTGATAATTTTTACCACTACCATATGAGGATGTGTTCCAATGCATAGTCAGCTACCAATTTTATTGAAAATATTTTTTTTTAATTTTAAATAAAATTTGTAGCTGATTGTGCATAGGTGTGCCGTGCTTTTTTTTTTCTTTTCTTTTTTTAGTTTTTGAAATATTTAGGCCCCATAGAGCAGCACAAAAATGGCATGGTTGTTTTTTTTTAACATTGTTGGTGTTTTTTTTTTACTGTTTTTGAAATCATTTTGCCCCCAGAGCGCAGCACAAAAAATTTTATTTACCTTAAGCTGGCTAGTGTAGTG
Source organism: Staurois parvus (assembly GCF_062004578.1). NCBI lineage: Eukaryota > Metazoa > Chordata > Amphibia > Anura > Ranidae > Staurois > Staurois parvus. The sequence goes on along the minus strand of NW_028318073.1, from coordinate 2,831,931 downwards.
ATGTGCACCGTCGGCAGGTCTCTCCTTCACATGTCCCCCACACCGGTGTAGAGTGGGCCTCTCCTCGTGTCCACAAAGGCGGTGTAGAGCGGGCCTCTCCTCGTGTCCCCCAAGGCATTGTAGAGTGGGGCTCTCCTCCTGTCCCCCAAGGCAGTGTAGAGCGGGCCTCGTGTCCCCCAAGGTGGTGGAGAGCGGGACTCTCCTTGTATCCCCCAAGGCAGTGTAGAGCGGGCCTCTTCTTGTGTTCCCCAAGGTGGTGGAGAACGGGCCTCTCCTCGTGTCCCCCAAGGTGGTGTAGAGTGGGTCTCATGTCGCCCAAGGTGGTGTAGAGCGGGCCTTGTGTCCCCCAAGGCGGTGTAGAGCGGACCTCGTGTCCCCCAAGGCAGTGGAGAGCGGGCCTCTCCTCATGTCCCCCGCGACGGCGAAGAAGAAACCGGAAGTCGGCTTCACAACGAGGCTTCGAGCGCAAGTGGAACGCACATCGATCCTCAGGGCCTGGGGATCGTATTGCAAGCCACCCGCTCCATCTGTGCTCGCCACAAAAGGATTTTTTCTCTCATTTGGGCGAGCGGAAGATTCAAGCCCTGACTTATAATATATCTTTTGTGAAGTGGCAGTGCTTCCCAGTGAGTTTAGTTCACTCCAGAAATGCTGTTTAAAGGCTTGCAGGACTACTTTTATATACCGTATTTTTCGCTCCATAAGACGCACTTTTTTCCCCCAAAAAAAGGGGGGAAAATGTCAGTGTGTCTTATGGAACGAATGTAAAGAGGCCGGTCCTGTATTTCTGCTGCCACCGTGTCAGAATATCGGGCCGGCCGCTCAGCTCTTCTCTCCTGCAGGACCTTACCTGTTCCTCGCTCCAGCGCTGCAGTCTTCCCACGGCGGCTTCTGTGACAGCCGGGTGCCAACTGCGCATGCGCGAGAAGCGCTGCGCTTTGTGAATGGTCCGGCGTCTTCTGGGACACATGACAGGTCTCAGAAGGCTCCGTGCCATTCACAAAGCACAGCGCTTCTCGCGCATGCGCAGTGGGCACCCGGCTGTCGCAGAAGCCGCCGCGGGAAGAAGGAAGGACAACTCCGTGGAAGTGGGAGCAGGTACCTGTCAAATTCAGGTACCCGTTCCCCCTCCCTCCCCAAAGGTCTGCAGTCTCTGGTAATCTCCTGCACTGTCTGCAGTCTCTGGTCATCTGTACTATGTCCACAGTCTCTGGTCATTCCCTGTACTATGTCTGCAGTCTCAGGTCATCTCCTGTACTGTGTCCGCAGTCTCTGGTCATCCCCTGTACTGTGTCCGCAGTCTCTGGTCATCCCCTGTACTGTGTCCGCAGTCTCTGGTCATCTCCTGTACTGTGTCCGCAGTCTCTGGTCATCTCCTGTACTGTGTCCGCAGTCTCTGGTCATTCCCTGTACTGTGTCCGCTGTCTCTGGTCATCCCCTGTACTGTGTCCGCAGTCTCTGGTCATTCCCTGTACTGTGTCCGCAGTCTCTGGTCATTCCCTGTACTGTGTTCGCAGTCTCTGGTCATCCCCTGTTCTGTGTTTTCAGTCTCTGGTCATCCCCTGTACTGTGTCCGCAGTCTCTGGTCATCCCCTGTACTGTGTCCGCAGTCTCTGGTCATCCCCTGTACTGTGTCTGCAGTCTCTGGTCATCCCCTGTACTGTGTCCGCAGTCTCTGGTCATCCCCTGTACTGTGTCCGCAGTCTCTGGTCATCTCCTGTACTGTCCGCAGTCTCTGGTCATCCCCTGTACTGTGTCCGCAGTCCCTGGTCATCTCCTGTACTGTGTCTGCAGTCTCTGGTCATCTCCTGTTCTATGTCCGCAGTCTCTGGTCATCTCCTGTACTATGTCCGCAGTCTCTGGTCATTCCCTGTACTGTGTCCGCAGTCTCTGGTCATCTCCTGTACTGTGTCTGCAGTCCATTGGTTCAGAATAATTTTTTTCTTGTTTTTCTCCTCTAAAACCTAGGCGCGTCTTATGGTCAGGTGAGTCTTATGGAGCGAAAAATACGGTATATACAGAATATCAGTTTCCCATGCAGGAGATTCCACCATCAAAACAAACATAAATGAGGTTTAGCCTCCTGGCTCTCTAGCAGTGCTGCTGCTCAGGTCTTTTGCCTTGGTCCTCCAGACCATTTAACATCTCACCTCAGTGCTCCCATGCAAACTCTGTATCTCAGGTCTTTTCCAGCTCCCTGCTGATCTGTCACTGACTGTACCTGCACTGTGCAGACATACATGGTCTGGCTGCCCCATGCAGCCTCTCTGACGCTTGGGGAAGGATTGGAGTCCTTCTGACCCCTATGTAGAGACCTCCTGTCTTTTATATGGAGACATGAATTATTGTCAGGTCTTGGATTATAGGGCTGTGAGCACCTGCCCACTCAGCCTGCTGATTTCTGGCAAATCCTGGACACTGCGTTGGAGATTCCTTCCCTCTCAAAGCACTTCCCTCACTGAGTTCTAAACCCTGATCTGGATATTACAAAACCTGGAGAAAGAATATAGTTCTCTGCGATTAACTAATATTCTGGGGCCCCTCAGACTGAATTCTTGTGAACCCTGTTGTTTCTCTTACATTTCCACAGTGTCAGGGCCTTGCAGTGTTACACTTTATTGGGTAGGATCAACATCCTTAAGATGTCTATCCTACCAAAATTGCTTTATTTCTTTGAAACCCTTCCAGTCCCTGTTCCTATGTCACAACTACACAGTCTTCAAAGGACCTTTATTAAATGCATTTGGAGTAATGGCCCATAGGATAGTTAACTCGGTTTTACTTACCCTAAGATCTAGGACAGGCCTAAGGGCTTCAAATATAGTTAAATATTATTATGCCTCTCATTTACGCCATATACCTTCTTGGTCAACTCAATACCCACCTTATTGGTGGCTGGAAATAGAATGAGGTCAAATACATCCAATATACACTATATTGCCAAAAGTATTAGGACACCTGTCTTTACATGAACTTTAATGGCATCTTAGTCTATAGGGTTCAATATTGAGTTGGCCCACCCTTTGAAGCTATAACAGCTTCTACTCTTCTGGGAAGGCTGTCCACAAGGTTCAGGAGTGTGCCTATAGGTATGTTTGACCATTCTTCCAGAAATGCATTTGTGAGGTCAGGCACTGATGTCAGATAAGAAGGCCTGGCTTGCAGTCTCCACTCTAATTCATCCAAAAGGTGTTCTATTGGGTTGAGGCCAGTCAAGTTCCTCCACCCCAATCTCTCTCATCCATGTCTTTATGGACCTTGCTGTTCACTGGTGCACAATCATGTTGGAAAAGGAAGGGGCCATCCCCAAACTGTTCCCACAAAGTTGGGAGCATGAGATTGTCCAAAATGTCTTGGTATGCTGACGGCTTAAGAGTTCCCTTCACTGGAACTAGGGAGCCAAGCCCAACCCCAGAAACACAACCCCACACCATAATCCCCCCTCCACCAAATATTACACTTGGCACAATGCAGTCAGGCAAGTACCGTTTGTGACGATCTCAGGATCACTGCCACCAATATGTGACGATCCCATGATCGCTGCCACCAATATGTGATGAACCGTGATGTCACGTGCGTAACAATGCCACACCCAGCTGCACCCTGCAGAACGATTTTCCAGCTAATTGGACCACAATCTATGTACCGGCAGCCTGAATGCGATTGTTACTGGGTCAGGTTAATTACACAATTAACCCTTCACACTGCCACCACCTCCTTTTTGTACAGAGAAAGAGGAAACTCTGCGATATCAGCTATAACACTATAATGGTTGAGATAATCGTCTGTATAACACGGTCATCGCAGACCGGTTATACAGAGGGTTAAACAAACACAGTAGCGCTCTTTTTAGAGGCAGGAATTCGTAAATTGCAATAAAGAGCTATAGAAACAGTTCAACACTTTCAGAAAGAAAGATTTATTACTAAAAGGTCAAAAGGGTGCAATAAAAATATTTACAGAAAAAGATGTAACTCATATATATATAAAAATATACAGAGAACAACAGCACAGCAAAGGGATAGCAGAGAGAAGTTAGAGGGTTAAAGTACTTGCCAAAGTCCTGAGTTAGCAGATCAAGTTTCAGAGCGAAAGGGCACGGGTCTCCCCAGGTGGTACTGATGTTAAATGGGAGAATTCTTTAACCTACCTCTCTTAGGCCTGACAGCCCAGTTTAGTAGTTCCCCGCCAGGGGGTGTCTCTGAAGTCAAGGACCAATACCCCATTTAGGGCGGGAAGGTCTGGGCGTAGACCTAAACTAGAGCCAAAATTTCTTCTAGTTCATATTTTGGCTCATAACTTTTCCTATGCACAAGTGACACTTCACCCGCGGATAGATTATTATGCAGACACATCTGGGGAACGGGTAGATATGAAATATGAAATTCTACACTGAATGGTTCACGAAGTCTACTTTTCTGCTTTCCTATGTATTCCAGCCAAGGAGAGTGACCTATCAAACTGTTCGCCTCCTCTTGGCAAATCTGATGATATGCCTGGTTTGTATGTAAGTCTCTCATATTCCAAGATATGAGACATAGGGGAAAAATGGATTTTTAAAAATGTTATCTGATCGTGCTTCCTTGGAAGTTCTTTGAACTCCTGGGAAGGCTTGCATTTTTATGAGGTGTGATATTGCACAGCTCTCTCAGACAACCAGGCACTTCACTCAGAGAGGTGTATAGCTCTGGGCTCTGGCCTGTGACACTTTTTAACACACAGGCCATATGTCATTTGTGTGAACAGAGAGGAAGGGGGGAGAATGAGGGGACAAAAAGGAGATTTCTTAACAAAAGGGCTGCGTCTTTCACTGTGTGTACGCTTGTTACACTGTTCTCCTGGCAACCGCCAAACCCAGACACGTCCATCAGATTGCCAGACACAGAAGTGTGATTTGTCACTCCAGAAAACACGTATCCACTGCTCTAGAGTCCAGTGGACTCTTTACGCCACTGCATCCGACACTTTGCATTGCACTTAGTGATGCTCGGCCATAGAAACCCATTCCATGAAGCTTTCTATGCACTGTTGTTGTGCTAATCTGAAGGCCACATGAAGGTTGGAGGTCTTTAGCTATTGACTCTGCAGACAGTTGACGACTTCTGCGCACTGTGTGCTTCAGCACGTGCTGACCCGGTTCTGTTGCTGTTGTTCCCAGTTGCTTAATCTTTGTTATAATACCACTAACAGTTGCCCGTGGAATATTTACTAGCAAGGAAATTTCACAGATGGACTTATTGCACAGGTGGCAACATATCACGGTACCATGCTTGAATTCACTGAGCTCCTGAGAGCGACCCATTCTTTCACAAATGTTTGTAAAAGCAGTCTGCATGCCTAGGTGCTTGATTTTATTGACTTGACTTTCATTCAGTTTGGGGTGTCGTCCTGATCCAGGGAGGGTCTGTGTTTTACCAAATACCTTCCAAGTCCTAATAATAGACTTCTCTGTGCTTCTAGGCATTGATAAAGCCTTTGGAAATTTTTTTGTATTCATCTCCTGACTTGTGCCTGTCCACAACTCTATCCCGGAAATCTTTTGATAGTGTCTTGCCACCCATAGTTGACTGTTTGCTTCAGTTGCACTACCAGGGACTGAAATGCTCCAGGAAAGCTCTTTTCATGCTAAGCGAATGAAAATGACTACTGCTGACCACAGTTGAAAGTCAAATGGATGTGTGTGCCATTGAGAAGGTGATTAGCTACTCCTGATTGAGTTTACAAGTCATTTTCAAGAGGGGGGGGTATCCTTTTTCCAAATCAGTGATTCTGTTTTTGAATTTTTTGAATTTTTTTTTTCTGGCATGTTGCAGTTATATCTTTCACTTGGCTGTTAATACGCTAGTAAGTAATTATCCAAAAGATTTTTTTCTTATCACCAGTTTAAGCACTACTTTCCTACTCCTCTTCCCTCATTAACTTTAGAATGCTCCACTAGTTTCAAAAGCATATGTGCACAAGACTGTTTCAGTTACTGTACGTTTGAGCTCATCAATATACAAAATTCTTTAGGAAGACATTCCCATGACTGAGAATAGAAGGAAGGGGCATTTCTGCAGATAGACAGAGACAGACCTGCTACACCAGAGGAGAGAAGAAAGGTGACATATTTTGAGGAGCAGAGACAGTGAGCAAACAGCGGTACCTGAGGGTGGTAGAGACAGAATGGCCAGAATTCTGGAGCAGTGCTGTGAACTCTGGATGTTGGGGAGCCTGCTGTCTAGCTAAGGAGCCGGATGTTGAGGACATTGACAGAAAGGGACACCTTGCTGACAGGGAACTGGTGAAAGACTGCTGGCCAACCTTGCACAACTACTACAGAACAGAGGAGTGGAGTTGTCTGCAAAGGAACACTGTATTATTGCCTGCAAAGGAACACTGTATTATTGCCTGCAACAGTTCTTAAAGGAACACTTCACCAAGCATGCCGACATTATATTTTTGATCCCACTGAGCTGGGCAGCAGAAAGAGTAGAATAGGCTACTACTGACTGCTGAACTGACAGTATAGTACAGCAATGGGCAAACTACGGCCCGGCGGACCTTTTAATCTGGCCCGCGGAGCGTGATAAAAAAAAAAAACAGCCAGGGCAGGCAAACATTGGCTGTCAGGATGTGTGTAGGCGGGGCAGCGTGACGAATGTGAGGGGAGCTAGGCTCCTCTCACAGTCCGCCCTGAAGACCGAAATGGCGCGGGAACACGGCGAGAGGAACGCGCGGAGCAAAGGTAAGTAAATTGACACAGGGGGGACTTGGCTTACTACTTGGGGGGGAATAGTACTATGGGGGATGAAATACTATATGAGGGATGAATTAATATGGGGGATGAATTAATATGGGGAATGAATTACTATAGGGGGGATGAATTACTATGGGCGATGAATTACTATATGGGGGATTAATTACTATGCTTACTATGGGGGAATATTACTATACTTACTATGGATGGCATGGTAGTGGCTGGGCCGGCCAGCAGCTAGGGGGGGGCATAAAAGTTTTGTAAAATAACTCTTTTTATGCTTTTCTACCTTAAATTAATCTAAACATTTAATGTTACAAATTTTAATTTAATTTATATTAATTCACACATACACATCATTCATCTACTCTTGGTCCGGCCCCCCGGGTCCAATATATGAACCCATTGCGGCCCTCAAGTCAAAACCTTTGCCCACCCCTGGTATAGTACATCTTCCCCTCAGTTAGGGTTACCTAGACTAGACTGCAAAAAGGGTTGTGTTTTATACCTATTATTGTGATTACAGCAAGTGCTTGCCCTTGTTTAATCATTGCAGGGTGTTTCTTCAATTGATTAATCTTTTCTCTAGAACTTTCTTATCATTATTATCCTCTGTTGTTTATCTGGTTGTAATTTACTTCTTGCTATTGTCTATTTACTGTGTTATTTCGAGTGTCTATGCACCTTAAGTAATTGGGGTGTATATCCAGATATCTGCAATAAATTTCTAATTCAGCCAGGTGTTTCCCATTTGGCTGCAGTGTTAGGCAGAAATCTGCATTCCTATGCCCCAGATAGTGTTAATATGAGCGACTGCAGCTGCGCAGGCATTCATTAAAAGTGCCTACTACTTTACGCCCCTCTGCTTCATTCTTAGAAGCCGTACTATTCTTTCACATAATGGAAATTCATTCATCTGCCCATCCTCCATTGTGTATTTTTGTGGGAGCTGATAGTATAACTTCTATGATTAGAGCATGAGGGCGGAAAAGGGCAGGCATAGTTGTCACTTTTGATGAGTGCCTGTCACAGTTGCAGTTACTCATATTGATCCCCTGTAACACTGCAATATAACAGCTGTGGGTATAATCGGGGGGGGGGGTGGGCAGAAGAATTCAACTTAGCACAGTAATCACCAGGACATGGGACACTTTTCATTCACAATAAATATTATCCGTGGTGCTGTGAAAAAAAAAATAGTCCTGAAAAAAACACACAGACCATGTTCACTGCATTTAGAATGTTGATACAGATAGAAATCACGTACCCAAGGCCAAAAAATTGGGATAGTGTTTATCTCTACCCATACAGTATGACCTGCCATAGAATTCAGATTTTTCAGAATTTCCTGGTTCACCTTGTCAGCATACAATGGGTTAGTTCCTGCACTCATAACCGCAAGGGCTGATTATCAATTAACTACCTTCTGCCCGACCACCCACTGTGTCCACCACCCCAATCACAACGATCACATGTCAAAGTTACACAATGAATGTTTTTTATTGATAGCCATTCATTGTGTATTTTTAAATACCATCAAATGAAAGCTCTATCTGTTTCAAAAAATTTTAAAATTTAGTTTAGTTACAGTGTTGCATACCTGAGCAATTGATATCCAAAGTATGTCAGCGCTGAAATATGAAAATTGGCCTGGGCAGGAAGGGAGTGAAAGTATCTGGTATTGAAGTGATTAAAGAGAAGTTGGTTTCTTTGCCATTCCTTTTTTTTTCTTTCTTAACCATAGCATTCCGTCATTTAAATTCATTTTTTTTTTCATTTGCCTTTACTTTGAAGATACTTTGCTGTTACTTTGCTGACCTTCTGCGGCATGGTAGCCAGATTCTAGCCTCTCCTGCTAATGAACTCTGAGCCCCTCTGCTCCAAATGGTCTGGGAGCACCCTTCTGCTCAAATGGACTGGGGGCACCCCTCTGCTCACTCTGGAGCAGGGCCTAGCTGCATAGCTATTCTTTTTTTGCCTCTTCTATTTTGCTTTAATCATCTTCCGTGGCATGTTACTAGAACAACCTATGTGTTCCAGTTTCTTGTGCTCTTCCTGTATGTGAAGAGCCCTCTTCCAAGTTGTTGTGCAATGTGAATGTTCCGGCACATGTACAGTTTTACAGCGTCACTGGAAGGCATCACCTTTCCCTATAATGTCAGAAGCACACCCTTTAAAAGGCCAGCAGTGATAACTGCACCTTAGCATCTTTATAATAACATAGCTTCTTCCATAATGGTGGTGCTGAAAGCTACCTAGATAGTAAGCATAGCTTGCTATTCCTCAGCTGCCTTGTTAAGTCCTTAATTTTTACTAGTGGTCTCCTCATGCCGCTTACATTTCTGGTTACTCTGCTTCTTTTACCTTTTTCCTCTTCTTCAGATCATGTTTTTTTTATCTTTTGCTCTGCTAAACAAAGACCCTGCTGCTCAACCAGGCATACCCTAATAGCCTAGGTGAGAGCTCAAAAGTGAACAAAAGAAAGAGAGCATTGGTTAACAAATTACAAGTAACACTTTCTGAGCCCTAGAACTGGGAGAGGTAATTCTTGTCAAAACCATTCACAACAAAGCCATTGTTGGATATGTGTATTGCTAGATTAACCACCTTGATATTAGTAGGTAGGCCACCTTTGTTTCTGGGTTGATTTCAGTGCTGTGATACTTTGAATTGGGGATCACTCTGTGGACCCTTCACCCCAATAGCTCTGGTTTAGTGCAGAGGCAGTGTGAAAAGGCCCTGTGTGTTATTTCACTGGTGTGTGTTTTTTTCATTGTCAACGATGAACAGTGCCTATTGTTTAAAGGTTTCTTCTACTGTAGATCTGATCATGTAATTTGCTGTTCATATGATTGGGTCACAGCTATTTCCAGCGAATCTTATTTCTTACTACACAGGGACAAACAGCAGGCAGACCCTCCCAATAAGCACTCAGAGAAATAAGCGAGAAATAAGCGAGAATAAGCTAGAATGCATGTGTCCATAAATGACAATGAAATACAACTGGTAAGAAAATGCATAGTAGTTTGATAAAATTCCTGCAATGTCTATACCCTGACTTGGAGTATAAACGGGTCACGGTCCAGGTTCGGTAACAGGAGATCAAACGTACAGGATTAGACAGGAGAATGGTCAGACAAGCCAGGGATCAGAGCAGGAGACAGTCAACGAATCAGGGTCAGGCAGGGTCAGCAACAAGGCAATCTCTCAGGACACAGGATACAGGAAAAGACCATACAGCAACTTGAGCATATTTAGTGCCTGTTTAAATAGGGCGCCCTGCACTCTCATTGGTGCCAGGCGCACGTCCGCAATTGTGAGTGCGCATGCACGACCACCGTTGCCGTTGCGGGCGTCCAGGTCCTAGTGCCCGCACGCTAGTGTGCCCCGGCATACCACGCATGCGCAGACTCGCGCGCCGCAGTACAGCCTGGGGTCCCTGACATTGCCCCCCCCCCCCTACGGGCAGCCTCCAGATGCCCAACCGATTTCTCCTTTGAGACTGGTTTTGAAGGAATTCTTGAATCAACGTAGGAGCATGGACATTTTGAGCAGGTTCCCACGAATTCTCCTCTGGCCCATAGCCTTTCCACTTGATAAGATACTGCGTCTGACCACCCCACCTCCTGCCGTCAATAATTGCTTCTACCTCGAATTCCTCCTCACCATCAATGTTTATGGCCTCTGAGGGTCTAGATCTATGATCTGAAAAAGGATCTGGTACTGCGGGTTTCAACAGAGACACATAAAAAACAGGATATATTTTAAGAGATTCGGGAAGTGCCAACTTATACGCAACTTCATTGATCTTACGTTCTACTCTGAAAGGGCCCACGAATTTGGGTGCCAATTTCCTTGATGGGCATGCCAGTTTCAGATTGGTCATTGCCAACCAAACTTGGTCCCCTGGGTGCACGACCAATTCCCCTCTTCTTCTTTTATCAAACATCCTCTTACTATCTTCCTGGGCCTTCGCCATGGTTTCCTGTAACAATTTTTTATTGGTTGTAAAGAAATTTAGGGTCTCTTGAGCCGCTGAAACTGAGTTTTCCGGGAGCAGATCAGGCAGAAGAGAGGGATGGAACCCATAGTTGGCGAAGAATGGGGACTGCTTAGTGGCAGAGTGGCACGCATTATTGTAAGCAAATTCTGCTAGGGGCAAGAGTGCTAGCCAGTTATCTTGAAGGAACGATGTGTAACACCTAAGGTACTGTTCTAGCGTTTGGTTGGTTCACTCAGTCTGTCCGTTTGTCTGCGGGTGATATGCTGAGGAGAATGATAGTTTGATTTCCTACTCTTCGCACAAGGCCCTCCAAAACCTTGAAGTGAACTGAACACCCCAATCTGAAACGATATTCTTTGGTACTCCATGCAATCTTACAATTTCTTTGATAAATACTTTATCTGTGCTGTTTCAGAAGCAGATGGTCTACCTTTCAATGGAAGGAAGTGAACCATCTTAGAAAGACAGTCTACCACCACAAAGATTGCAGTATGGTTCTGCAATGGCGGTAGCTCCACAACAAAATCTATCGAGATCATGCTCCAGGGTCTTTCGGGCACCGACAAGGGTCGCAACAGGCCCCAAGCCTTGTCCCTGGTGGGCTTATTCCTGCTGCAGACAGCACAGGACTTGATGTACATTTCACAGTCCTTGGCCATGCTTGGCCACCAAAACATACGTCGGACCAAGTCCAAGGTTTTGTGTACCCAAAAGTGACCTGCTAATGGGTGGTCATGGCAATAGCCCAAGATCAGAGCTTGAGTCTCTTTAGGCACCAGGATCTGCTCCCCCCTCCACAAGAGACCTTCTCTGCTCTGTAATGAGATTCCAGGTGGTTTAGGAGCCCCAGTGGAAGCAGATTGTAGCCTAGATAGTAGCAGCAAGAAGCTGTAGTAGCAAGAAGCTACCTGCCGGCAAGATGGTATCTGGTTTGGCCGTTTCTTCAGGGTCTTCAAACATCTGGGAGAGGGCGTCAGGCTTGGTACTCTTAGACCCAGGTCGATAAGTTATGTGCAGGGTGAATCTCGAGAAAAATAACGCCCATCTGGCCTGACGTGGTCTGAGGCGTTCCAAGTTTTTATGGTTGGTGTAGACCAGGATGGGATGCAAAGCTCCCTCCAACAGGTATCTCCACTCCTCTAATGCCGTCTTGATTGCTTACAACTCCCGATCCCCGATATAATTTCTTTCTAATGGGGAGAGTTTTCTAGAAAAGAAGGCTACTGGGTGCATCAGCTCCTTTACACCTACCCTTTGAGACAGTATTGCTCCTACTGCATTTTCCGACGCATCTACCTCCAGAATGTAGGGCAGTGATGCGTCGGGGTGGCTTAGAATGGGAGCTGCCATGAACAGCTTCTTCAAAGACTCAAAGGCGGCCTGTGCCTTTGGTGTCCACTGGAAGCGTACCCCCATTCTCGTAAGTTGGGTGATGGGGGTTACCAGGCCCGAGAAATTCTTAATGAACTTCCTGTAGAAATTGGCGAAGCCAGTAAACCGCTGAACCCCTTTCTTATCTGTGAGAACTGGCCATTCTAATATCACAAAGATCTTGGGGGGTCCATAGCCACTCCAGAAAAGGAATACTGCGCTGCTCAAAGCTACATTTCTCGGCTTTGGCATAAAGCCTGTGCTTGCGAAGTCGCTCCAGCAGACTCCTGACATTACCTCTATGTGTCTCCAGAGATGAGGGAAAAATCAGGATGCCGTCCAAGTAAACGATCATATAAATATCTAAGACATCTCTAAAAATATCGTTAACAAAATGTTGAAATGTGGCCGGTGCGTTATATAGCCCGAACGGCATAACTAAGTACTCAAAGTGCCTGAATCGAGTGCGAAAAGCGGTCTTCCACTCATCCCCCCCGCGTATGCGGACCAGATTGTAAGCTCCCCTGAGGTCTAATTTAGTAAAGATAGAGGTCGTCGTTAGCCTCTGAAATAATTCAGGGACTAAGGGAAGGAGATACCGGTTCTTTACTGTGATTTTGTTCAGAACCCTATAATCCACACAGGGCCTCAGAGACTGGTCTTTTTTCTCCACAAAAAAGATTCCAGCCCCGGCCGGTGATGTGGAAGGATGGATGAATCCCTTCCGAAGACTGTCATCAATATACTCCTTCAATGCGCCCAACTCCCGTTCTGACAATGGGAAGATCTGGCCAAAGGGAATCTCAAATCCCAGGAGAAGGTCAATGGGACAGTCATAGGCCCGATGCGGAGGGAGAATATCTGCTCCTCGTGGGCTGAAAACGTCAAGGAAATGGTGATAAGCAGGAGGAACAGTTTGTGCTAGGTCGGTATCCGTGTTCACACACAACAGAGTCGGGGGGGCTAGTGGTGACCTTAGGAGGCAGTGCTCCTGGCAGTAGGGTGAATGAAACTGGACAGACCCAGTTCTCCAGTCAATTTGGGGGTCATGAGCTCGTAGCCACGGGAGCCCCAAAATTACTGGAAATAAAGGGGACACAATGGCGTCCAAGCAGGGGAGTTCCTGATGATGGCCCGCCACTGTGGTGCATATAGGAGGGGTCTCACGATCTACCAGGAAGATTTTCAGGCCTCGCTCCTTGGACAATAATGGAATCTGCTGTTGGGCAGCAAAGTTAAGGTCTATAAAACAGCTACAGGCACCTGAGTCAATAATGGCCATCACCTGTACGGTTCTTCCTGGGAGCTGAAAAGAGATTGGTACGGCTACATGAGTAGGATCATCTAAGCAGATCGGAGACATAGCAAAAATAGAAGAGTACTTACAGAACTTCTCTGGACAGGAGCGCACCATGTGACCCACTGCTCCGCAGTAGAGACACAGATTGTTCATTCGGCATCTCTGTTGTTCCTCAACCGTGAGAGAAGGCCGCATCAGTCCGAGCTGCATGGGCTCCGTTCCATCAGCTGGTTCTGAATTCAGGTTAATGACTGCAGGATGTGGCAGGGCCGGCACCCGTGGCAGCATCCATGTTGGTCTTGGCCCCTGACCGGACCTCTCCTGCCTTCATTCCCATAATCTATGGTCAATCTGGATAGCCAGGGTGATTAAATTTTCCAAGGAGTCAGGTACTCCCACTCTTGCCAATTGATCTTTAAGGGGGTCAGACAACCCTAGGCAGAACTGATGGCGCAGAGCCGCATCATTCCACTGCGTGTCTCCGCCCCAGCGCCTAAATTCAGAGGCATAATCCTCTGCTGCCCGACGTCCTTGCTGTAAGGAATGTAGAGCTGCCACGGCCGAAGCAGCTCTCTTTGGGTCATCATAAAGCTGTGCCATCGCTTTAAAGAATTCGGTAACAGAGTTCACGTGTGGGTGGCGAGCCTCCAATAGAAGGTGTGCCCAGGCCTGGGGTTCATCCTGCAGTAGGGATATAATGAACCCTACCTTCATAGTTTCAGAAGCAAACGTCCAAGGTTGGAGGTCAAAATAGAGCTGGCAGGAGTTCTGGAAGGCCCTAAATTTCCCTCGATCCCCATTGAAACGCTCGGGCATTGGCACTCGAGGTTCTGGCGGGGGAATGGTGAACACTAAATATATAAATTGTGCCGCGCTCCTGTGTATAAATTATTACAATATTCACTATTTCAAATGACAATCCAAAGAAAAAAAATAATAATAATATGAAAAAATAATAAAATGATATCTATACTTATATCTAGTGTATAAAATACAATTATCTTCTGCTTATAACATCATAAATAAATACCACATACTGTGCTGGTGACAATAGTAAATAGTGATAGTGATAAAAACAATATATATGAAAAAGTGCTCATAGACAGTCCTCTTTCAATTTAAATTATGATGGTGCAATGCCGCTCCCATAATCCACGTGCAGTGTGATTTTATTATGCGCTCACCTCAGGTTTTGCCTTATAAAAAGGCAAAAGTAGCTTTTTGTCCTTATAGGACTGCTGGGATGATCCTCCTGCTTAGGATATTCCTGATGGCAAATGGGATGATTATGCTCGATCTTAATCCACCTGGGATCTCTGGAGTGATTATGCCTACTGCTGATCAGGATCATCAGAGGGATATGATTCATATCATATCCCCCTGAAGAAGTCACGTGACCCAGTGACGTAACGTGTAGGGGAGGGGCTCTGACATCACGACGTTGTCTTGGACACAGCACAGCACGGCAAGCATAGCAGAAACTGCAGGACAGGCTGAAACTGCCTTACTCTGAAGCCTATGCTAGAAACTCTGTATGGAACTTGCAGCAGTAAATAAAGCCTTAATTTTAAAAGGATAAAGCACTATGATGGTTTTGTGATATATTGGAGAGAAATCAGTATAGGAGGAAGGAGACCTTTGGAAGAAAAAGCGAAATATCCATCCAGCCATCAAATCCTGATCAGCAGCAGGCATAATCACTCCCGAGATCCCAGGTGGATTAAGATCGAGCATAATCATCCCATTTGCCATCAGGAATATCCTAAGCAGGAGGATCATCCCAGCAGTCCTATAAGGACAAAAAGCTACTTTTGCTTTTTTATAAGGCAAAACCTGAGGTGAGCGCATAATAAAATCACACTGCACGTGGATTATGGGAGCGGCATTGCACCATCATAATTTAAATTGAAAGAGGACTGTCTATGAGCACTTTTTCATATATATTGTTTTTATCACTATTTACTATTGTCACCAGCACAGTATGTGGTATTTATTTATGATGTTATAAGCAGAAGATAATTGTATTTTATACACTAGATATAAGTATATATATCATTTTATTATTTTTTCATATTATTATTTTTTTTTTTTTTCTTTGGATTGTCATTTGAAATAGTGAATATTGTAATTATTTATACACAGGAGCGCGGCACAATTTATATATTTAATTTTCTCACAGAACACTGTCTAATGAGTAGGTGTGAGTGCCAGCGAACCACAGGTGTATCATATATTGTGTTTTGTTTGTCAAATTAATTAATGGTAATAGTTTAGACAAACACCATAGTAGCTCACAAGTACACTCATTTATTTTAATGGTGAACACTGCTCCAGTGGACGGTTCTGCGGGACCCCTAGTAGGAGGCGAACTGACCGGGTCTGATGCCATGACAGCAGGTGCGGCTAGGGTCTGGACATGTCCCTCCAAATGCTTATATCCTTCCTCTAGCATCTTAACGGCTTGAGTGAGCGCCGCCAGATGTTGACACATCTCTTCCCAAGGAGAGGGTCCTCCTCCAGACTCCGTCATGGCCGTATGGTTCTGTTGTGGATCGACTGGCGCTAGCCTCTAGCGCTCCACAGACCGGGATTCCCCAAGGCGTGGAATCTATGTCCCGACCTGCTTGTTTACCAGAGCCCCTGGTGGTGGGGATGGACTTGGAGCAAGCCGAAACCAGGTCGCGGCCAATGGGTGCAACCAGCTGTGGTAGAGGCACTTGCCGGTGGTATGTAGCAGGTGAGAGCCTGATGTAAGGAGGTGGAGTGAGCGAAGTCAGACAGGCCAGGTCGGTAACGATGGAGGCAGGACGGTACAAGCGGCAGGCAGAAGAATAAACGGGTCATGGTCCAGGTTCGGTAACAGGAGATCAAATGTACAGGATTAGACAGGAGAATGGTCAGACAAGCCAGGGATCAGAGCAGGAGACAGTCATCGAATCAGGGTCAGGCAGGGTCAGCAACAAGGCAATCTCTCAGGACACAGGATACAGGAAAAGACCATATGGCAACTTGAGCATATTTAGTGCCTGTTTAAATAAGGCACCCTGCACTCTCATTGGTGCCAGGTGCGCATCCGCGATCACGAATGAGCATGCGCGACCGCAGTTGCTGTCACGGGTGCCCAGGTCTTGGTAACGCATGCTAGTGTGCCCCCGCATACCACGCATGCGCAGACTCGCACGCCGCGGTACAGCCCGTGGTCCCTGACAGGCACATGTTGTAAATGGATTAGGGTATATTTACTTTTCCAAACCTTTTCTGAAGACCTGTTTGTTATCTTGCATATTAGGAACTAAAGCTATGTGACAATGAGCACAAGCCACTGGAATGTGGTGTTGATACAGCCTGACAGTTCTGATGAAGCCAAAATGTTTTCAGAGTTCAGTTACCCAAAATGTACTCAAACATTTTTCTACATCTTGCTGAGTGAAACAGAATAACTGTAACAGCGTAATATGTACATATTCCAGCTGCAATGCTAGGACAAAGTATGTATGACCCTGTGTACAGTTCAAGCTGATTAATAATACTGATTATTATTACTATTTTAATATAGTAATATTTCTCCAATGCAGCTGGATTACATTAAGAGTATAGTTTACATTTATTCATGTCTTGTACATGCCAGGAGTTACAGATCAGTCTACTATTTAGTTTAAAGTGCACATTTCAAGTCATGTACTAAGAGCCGGGATAAAAGGGGTCAGGAGGAGCAACTGTGGTACAGTGGTTCATGTGGTGGGCAGTATGACTATCAGTCACTCAAACTACCAACAGTCATGTGTTCTACCAAACTACCAAACAGGGCATGGTCTACTCTGCCCGTGTTACAAGGTGGCACCTGGCATTAGAATGAAGCCTTTAATACTTTTGTGATCACTAACTGACCAAAAATAACAATGTAGTTCTGGCCTGATGTCCCACATCCCTAGAGTGGAGGCGGGTGAGGAGGTAAATAAACACCGCAGTGCTGAGAGTTAATGCAAGTAAAGAATTAAAAGTTGAGAGAGTGCTTTACTCATGTGTTTCTCTACTTGGAGGATGTTGATTTGAAAAAATAGCCTGTTGGTTGCACAATTTGCACCAACAAGGCAGGAGGGTCTAGTTGTTAATTAACTCTCTCACTGACCGACCACCAGTGTGATCTTGTGACCTGTTCTGTTTCACATTTCTGCACCTTCTCAGCTGCTGCCAGCAGGGAGTCGAAATTGAAGGGTGCCGGTGTGTATGACAAGCCTTTGTGATTACTTGCTAGGAGGAGAAGTGCAGGGTGCAAGGTGGTGTGCACAGGTGAACCCCAAACAAGATGCCTAAGTCTGACAGTTGTTCTTCTGAGAGCCACTATTGAGAGAAGGGGAGCCTGGAGACCAACCATATGATCATCCAAGCGACACTTGACCATCCATATTGGGGGTCAACACCTACTGGCGAGTGGGAAATTCGTATATTACTCACAAGTGGTGGAGAAGACCTATCTGGATCAATGTAACACCCTTTTTTAAGACTCTCTTCCATTCACTATTCTGGATTTATGCGACACCCCTCTATAGGATTTTCACTAATCTAATGTGGTGTTGGGAAAAGCACTTTGATACACATATTGGTTTCTTATGTTTTTCGATTTATATGTTTAATGTTGGAGTCATATTGAGCAAGTTTCTGTCTATTCATGGTTTTGCAATTTATAGTGATATTTCACTTAATAGAGGCAGCTGCCACTACTGCCTTTGGCGGCTTTTGTAGATTGGTCACTAACACAAGGTTTTTAATACGCACAATGATAATGGATTTTTGATTTATACATAATTTATAAGCCATCCTCTTCATTTGCACCATCTTTCTCCTTGGGAGTATCACAAAGTTGGGACATTTCCCCCGGGATGTAGGGGGAAATGAAGTCCACAGAGCTTCTGGGCTCATAAATAAATAAATATATATACTGTATATTTACACATACATACTGTATCTATATCTGTATATACAGAATACTAATATATCGCTGAAGTTGTGACAACCTCATCAGCCGTTTGCTTAGTCCTGGTCCCAGTGGAAAATAGGGACTGGCCTTTTACTTACACCAGACTATATTGGGAACAGAGCCATCTAGTGGCCAGCCATCTAACTGCACCTGTCAACAGCCTAGACAGTGAAAACAGCGAATCCACTGATTCAGTTTGACAACAACCTAAGTTGTTCAGGTAGAATCAGCTACTGAAATCGTCTTGCTTCCTTTTGCAGGTTTCCTAGATCTGGTAGAGTGAAAGAAGTTAGATGTATAAATGTCAGTGGCAATAATTACCCATTCTCTATATGTTAAAGGGTAGCAATAAGATTTTGAGTCTCCTGAACTTGAAGCAAATTTTGCCTTGAACTGGCAAACATCAGCAAATTGTTGGCTGGGTGACCAGTTCACAAATCTTGTTTTTTTTTTTTACTACAAGTGGTCCCAGTTTCATCACATTAGCACTGACTGAAGTAGGATGATCGCAGGAGGAAGAGTGCTTCTCCAAGACGAGTGCTACTTGGCTACTTCTATCCTTGTCCCTTCTACCTATGCAAATATAGTTCTGCCCTTTGATGTCCTCTCTTGTGCTCATTGTAACTCTTTCTAGTTTCTAGTTGCCACAAAGCAGATAATGGTTTCAGCTGAGTTAGAGACACCTAGTGACAGAGCTGTGTTTTTGGATAAAGAACCAGGGACAGGGCAGCACTGATCACAGGTACGTTGTGGTAGAGTAATACCCACTTTATTATTGTGACATAAGTAGGCTTCCTTTTGTAACAAGGCAATGCTGCCAGTGGCTACAGCAATGACAGGGGAGTCCTGCTCTCCTGTAACTGCCCATTGTGCTGTCGACATTCCCAAGTGTCCACCATACACATTGTATGCAGTACTGCTGGGTGCCCGAATTTTATAATGTTATATTTTATGAAGAATACCTTACAGATCCCCACTCCCAGTGGCCCCAAGTAGCAGTTGTTTATTAATTAAAATCATGACATCACTGGGGCAAAACTAGGATTATTTCACCCCAGAGGAAGGCACAGTGGGCATTCTCAGAAAGAATGCAAGAGCATGTAGATCAGCTTGAAATATTTTCAATTAATAATATCACCCCAATAATAAATTATATAACCTCATTGTTAAAAAACATACTATGGATAAACCTGCTCCCCTAGTTCCTTATTCAAAAAACATTGGTGCAGTTTCAACAGCCAATTCAATCCTAAACATTTTTAAGCTTTGGTTAAAAAAATGTGAAGACTTTTACAGTTTTCCATCTCTGTATGAGGTCTCATGTAGAGGTGTTACTGTAATTACTGTTACCAAGACAGGAAGTGATGTGAAATGTCCCCAGTGGAGATATAGACAGCAACTGAAGTACTCTTTTTTTAGTAAGAATTAGAACCTCTGACTGCTTTTTATTGGTGTCTGCGCCTTTTGGCCCAGTAACACCTGTGCTCCTCATTACTTTCCCTGGTGTCATAATGATAAAAAGTGAGGGTAAAGCCCCCAGTGGGGTCACAGAAAGCAATAAAAACCTGTAATTGCCGTATATTATAGGAGCTTCATGTCTCATCCAATTCCTGCCCCCCCCCCCAAAAAAAAGGAGAAAAATCTACATACAGTATGTAATACAAATAATCAGAACTATATATTCAAAAATGCTTTATTTTGCTAACAACCCAAAAAAAACCCATTATATTAAAGGAAATGAAAAAGCAGAATGATCTGTTAGGCCGTATGTTCCTGGATTTGCAGAATACCCACCTAATACAGTGGTGCAGACAACAAAAAATAATAATGAATAAATAGCAGAGATAGTTTCTGTCACATACCTAACTGTGGAGACTGAAATGGCAAGGGTGGGTTCTTGCAGTGGAAGGCAGTGAGTGGGGGGTGGGGAGGGGCTGATCTGCATGCTCAAGGGACTCTGACCAATTCCCAAGCAGGAGGCTTGGCATGGGGTCAGAGCGGTCCTTAAGCATGAGAGAGCCTGATCAGCAGGTTAGTGGTGTGTCAGGTGGAAGATGGAGTGAAGGCTGGAGTGTGGAGTCTGGGAGGAGCCCGGGAGAGAGGCCTACCTACAGGCAGGAGCTGAAAGGAGGATCTCTCTACCTCATTGTCCCCAGAGAGTGGACAGCCTGTGTAGCAGGGAAGGAGCCAGCCCAGCATAAGGCCTTAAGGCAGCCACCAACCCACCAAGCTCATAGGAGAAGCAGAGTGAGTAATCCTACACACCCTGGGCTGGATAAGGGGAAAGGGCAATCAGGTGGAAAACCCAACTAGCTTTTCATCTGGGGATGTTTTCCTAAGCTGCAGTTTCTGTGTCCCCTTGCTCAGGGATACCAGACAGCTGGGTTAAGAGGAGGATTCATCTAAGGTCTGGGGAGGTACACCAGAGAGCTGGAATGCTCTCAGAGGATAGACTAGTTTGTCCATATCTGTACATAGTTGCTAAGGAGTTTGTCCTCATGTTTGCAGTTCCTTTGGGCATTCCATGCACCCCTCAACCTCATCCAAGTTTAAAACCCCTAATAAAATCACAAAACCAAGCTCAAGGACTGTTTACTGACTTTGAATGCGATGTGTGTATCATGATTTACTGGGTGTTTTTGCCTTCCTCTGGATCAACTGTGGGTATAGGATTATAACTTTTTTTTTTCTTTTAAAGGTTGAACTGGATGGACTTTTGTTTTTTTTCAGCCAGACTAACTATGTAACTATGTGTGAAAGACAATGTGTGTTGCCTGGCTGTGCAGAGCTGTAGTTGGATCCAAAACTTTTTATCTCCGGGGGTTGTGCTACACAAGGATAACATCCAAATGAGATTATATTGATCTTGTGAAATTACCTCACACACCACCGTATCTGGATACAATATATAGTTTTTATTGTAACACTTTATATTTGAAACATATGTCCAATGTATTTCAATCAGAAATAAAAATATAACAATTAGATTAAAATATAATTAAAATGTATTAATTTTAAAAAGATATTGTGTTGCATATTTTCCAGCTACACATGAAGAAACACTGCCACATTAACGGATTAGTTCTCCTTTTAGACAAAAATAATAAATGCACATTAATATACAATAGTACGGGTAGACTTCTCTCTGTACTATCTGTCAGAGGGAGGGGGAGGTGGCGGGCGGCACCTGTGCTATGGGAACTTTACATGTTCCTAAATTTGAACTTATCCTTTAAGGCATCTCTATAATGTGTGGTTCCTAACTCAAACCTGTCTGTGTTCCTAACTATGGGAATTATATTTAGAAGGCATAAACAGAGAGATGGCTTATGTGGAGGCAGCCCTTTCTTTGTTGAAGTTTAACTCCAGGATGAAAAAAACTGTACCCTTGCAGTGCCCATGCAATATAAGGGTTAACTGCTCATTTTAGCTAGGAGATCAGGTGATATGCTGACCTTATTACTCGCTTATGCAGTTAACCCTTGCTGTGCTTTTTCTATTTTCCAGAGTTCAGTTTTAGAGGTACAGGGCAACATGAGATGCCCAAACCTTGGTCAAAGCAACTGAAAGACCTATGGCGTGTCTCTGCAGCAATACATTTTCAGATGTATGCAACAAAAATGGTGTGAATATATTTTTGTGCTGAGTAACTGGAGCATGTGCTATGGAAATGTTGTATTTGTTAGTATACATTGCTTACCGACTGCCCTCGATTTGCCTGGATAGTCTGGGGTAGATTTACTAGAACTGGTACACACAGAATCTGGTTCAGCTGTGCATAGTAACCAGGGGCGGACTGACCATTTGGAAACTCGGGCACTGCCCGAGGGCCCGGGGTCAGTAGGGGGCCCCATAAGATGCCCCTGGTACCTTTTTCATAGGCTTTTTTTTGAGTTTGGACAAGGACACAGGGGCCCCATGATCCCCTATTGCCCGGGGGCCCCATGAGTTGTTAGTCCGCCCCTGATAGTAACCAATCAGCTTCTAACTTCAGATTGTTCAGTTAATCTTTGACAATAAGCGCCCGATAGCACCTGAAATCGTATCTAATGAATGTGAATGTCAGTGTCTTAACATGTGCGATTTGCTGCAGCGCGACTTCTAAAGTAGTTCTTGCATAACTTTTTTTGCAGTTTTGTTGCAATTTCACATACATAGAATGTAATGGAAATTGCATTGCAAATTGCAAGAAATTGTTAAGAATCTTCACAAGTAGCAATAAAGTCTTTAGGGATTGCACCTGAAATCAGGCTGAAATTGCACATAAATTGCAGCGGTGTGACCGGTGACTAAAATCTGGAAGCTAATTTGTTACTATGCAGAGCTCTGCATAGTATAGATTCTGTGTGCACCAACTTTAGCAAATCCCCCCTTGAGTCACATAATTAACTCCCCGATTATTAGATTGTGTAACAGGCAGTAAAAGCAATGAAATATCTTTTCTCATTGGAGGAGGAGGAGAGGGCAGGTCCCATTGGGAACATTTTCTATTGAATTTAGCCCCAAGCTAATAACTCCCTGCATGTTAGATGTTCAATGGCCGGAATGGGGCTGCAGTGAAAATTTCTAAAGGATTCAGCTGCCTGCACAACATGGGACATGATTCATTACAGGTAGGTTGAACCTATGAAGCTGTAGGGCAAAAAAATATGATTTTAGCTAAACTTTAGCTTTAAACGATGTTGGTTTTCTGATGTGTTTCTGTAACTTTAAAGTGGAGTTCCACTCACATTGTAAAAAAATAAAAGTCAGCAGCTACTCACCTGTCCCATGATCCCATGGTGTCCTCCCCGCAGCCCGTTTCACCGGTCATCCTGTGTTCCAGGTGCCGACATCTTCAGTGTGGGCACCCGGCTGTGACAGCTTGCGACTTCCACTTCCACAGCTGGGTGCCCACTGTGCATGTGCGAGTAGCGCTGCACTTCCTGTCACATATCCCAGCACACTACGGGGAGGGAGGGTAGGAAGACAACTTCCACTTCTGGTCACCTAGGCTATCGCAGCAGAAGTGGGAGCGGGTACCTGTCAGTTTCGGGTACCAGCTCCCCCCCTGCCTTCCAAAGGTGCCAATCCTTAATGGGAAGCGGGGGACCAATCTTTAAAGCGGAACTTCCCCTTTTGGATGGAACTCCACTTTAAGGAGAAATGGGGCTGCCTTTAGATACTGCCCCACTGCTAAGGAGATGCAGACACTGAATGTTTTGCTGAAATTTACCCAGATAGTTGTAATGAAGGCTGTCAACCAAGAATCAGTCAGGTGAGGGCACAGTTAGACAAACAAATGTTTTTCTATCATGATATTGGCAGAAAAAATGGTTTAATTTAATTCATGTTTATTGATCACGGCGTATGAAACAGTCCATTCCACCTGCATGTTTTTGCAGTTAGCCTGAAAGAAATGGCATTGCACATAATCATCTATTGCTTGAAAGATCAAGGTCAGCCTCACCATCCCAGCTCTGGCTTTGACCTCTGTATTATTATTATACAGGATTTATATAGCGCCAACAGTTTGCTCAGCGCAATATAAAGGGAGACAATACAGGAATGATACAGTTCAATACAAGAGGATTAGGAGGGCCCTGCTCCTTGGAGCTTACAATCTAAGAGATCTGTCCCCTCACAAGTCTTTTAGAAGTGTTTGCTCCCAGTGTTTACTCTATGAAGGGTTTTACCTAATTATGGTTTTGTTCTCAGTTCACCCTCATTATGGGTAATCCACAGCATAAGAGTGTTAGGTGTTTTACCTTTCCCTTCCTAGTCTCCTCTGTCATAGGCTTACAAGGACCTTGGCATCCTCACTGCCTGTGTCTGTCTGGATAAAGGCGCTCTCTATGATGTACCTCAGCCAAGTAAAGGGATTTGCCTAATGGGGCAGCTCATTAAACACCTAGAATTAAAGGATAAGGTCACCTTTACACAAAAAATAATAAATAAATAATACATTCACATATTATTATTATTTGTTAGGAGCCTCTAAAGCATTGCACCAACGATCAGCAGATCGCTAATGCCATGCAGGTCTCCTGCAGACTGTCACTGTATCTGCTTGCTTGTACATCCCGTACGAGCAAGCTGATACTTCTGACAGGAAGAACCGATGAACTACCACAGCGCTCCACAGTGCCATGGTAGTTAATTGAGGACTACAAGCTGACAGTCACTAAGGTTGTCAGGACCTGTAGTTCATTTATTCACAGAGGACTGTAAAAGTGACAGCTGGTACGGGGAAGTTCTCTACGTACTTCTGTCATACAGAGAGGGGAGCAGCAGGCGGCTGCAGGATCAGGAACATGTTACCTAAAACAGGTGGAACATGTAACATATTCCCAAAAGTGAACTTATCCTTTGAGGACATTTCTGCAGCTCTTCTTGACACTTTTCCTGATTTAAGCCCTGCAATCCCATGCTTTCTTTTTTCTTCTTATGATTTTGTCTTCTAGCTTGGAAAATGTCCTGTTTTAGCCTTTTCTGTCAACTGTTTTTCATTCTGTATCTGTTTGAAAGTTTACACCTTCAAGTGTGGTAGCTCGGGGTTTAGCCTAAATTAGTTTATCTCTTTTTTTTGTGGAGGGTGTCCCTCTTTTCAGGAACTCACTAATAAGAGGTTGGAATTTTTATTCTGTTCAATGTAGGCTGTTAGGATCATCCCTGTAACTTGTATAGTACTGGCATTTCTGGCTCAGACATTTTTACATTCATCTGGATCCTTGCAAAGCGTTTTATCTGGAACAGGTGCTGTTTGGCAATTTATCACATTTATTATCATTCAGACCTTGACAGTGTTTTCCCTGTAAATACCAGAAAAATAGTGCAGCTCTGCTATAATGTATCTATTAAAATAACTACATAACTTTGATCCAAAACATCATGTTTTATATATATATATATATATATATATATATATATATATATATATATATATATATACACACACAGTGAAGGAAATAAGTATTTGATCCCCTGCTGATTTTGAATGTTTGCCCACTCACAAAGAAATGATGATTAGTCTAAAAATCGAATGGTAGGTGTATTGTAACAGTGAAAGACAGAATACCAACAAAAAATTCAAAAGAAATGCATGTCTAACAAATTATGCACTGATTGCATGTTCATGAGGGAAATAAGTATTTGATCCCCTTCACAAAACATGACTTAGTACTTGCTGGCAAATCGGATTAAGGTCTGGAGACTGGCTAGGCCACTCCAGTACCTTAATGTACTTCTCATTGAGCCACTCCTTTGTTGCCTTAGCCGTGTGTTTTGGGTCATTGTCATGCTGGAACACCCACCCACAACCCATTTTCAATGCCCTGGCTGACGGAAGAGGTTCTCACCCAAGATTTGATGGTACATTGCCCGTCCATCGTCCCTTTGATGCGGTGCAGTTGTCCTGTCCCCTTAACAGAAAAACACCCCCAAAGCAGAATGTTTCTACCACCATGTTTGACAGTTGGGATGGTGTTCTTGGGGTCATAGGCAGCATTCCTCCTCCTCCAAACACGGCGAGTTAAGTTGATGCCAAAGAGCTCGATTATGGTCTCATCTGACCACAGCACTTTCAACCAATCCTCCTCTGCATCATTCAGATGTTCAATAGCAAACTTCAGATGGGCCTGGACATGTGCTTTCTTGAGCAGAGGGACCTTGCGGGCACTGCAGGATTTCAATCATTGTCGGCATAGTGTGTTACAAATTGTTTTCTTGGTGATTGTGGTCCCAGCTGCCTGGAGATCATTGACAAGATCCTCATGTGTAGTTCTGGGATGATTACTCACTGTTCTCAGGATCATTGACAGTCCACGAGGTGAGATCTTGCATGGTGCACCAGACCTAGTGAGACTGACAGTTGTTTGTGTTTCTTCCATTCGCGAATGATTGCACCAGCTGTTGTCACCTCCTCACCAAGCTGCTTGGCGATAGTTTGGTAGCCCAGTCCAGCCTTGTGTAGGTCTACAATCTTGTCCCTGACATCTTTGGACAGCTCTTTGGTCTTTGCCATGGTGGAGAGCTAGGAATCTGATTGTTTGATTGCTCCTGTGGACAGGTGTCTTTTATACAGGTAACAAAATGAGATTAGCAGCACTCCCTTTAAGAGATTGCTTCTAATCTCAGCTTGTTACCTGTATGAAAGACACTTGGTAGCCATAAATTCTGTTGCATGATAGGGGATCAAATACTTATTTCCCTCATTAACATGCAAATCAGTGCATAATTTGTTAGATATGCATTACTTTTGAATTTTTTGTTTCTATTCTGTCTCTCAGTGTTACAATACACCTACCATTCGATATTTTAGACTGATTATTTCTTTGTGAGTGGGCAAACATTCAAAATCAGCAGGGGATCGAATACTTATTTCATTCACTGTATGTATATATATATATATATATATATATATATATATATATATATAATTAGTTTGTATGTAGATTAGTGATGTGGTTAGCTTTAGGAAGTGAAGTGAGTGGTCAGTATTGAGTTTTCCTTTAATAATTGGTGCGCAGGTGATGGACTCCAAGAAAATGGAATTGGGGCAATCTCCAGAGTAAGAGGTATATAAGTAGCATGACATTGCCCAATTCTGAATCCCTGAAGAAGTCATATGATAGTGACAAAACACATTGGGCAGAGCCTGCGTGACATCATTGCTCACACACAGTAATTAGGTAGTGACCGAAGGATATGTAAGATACTGGCTTTTGATGACACTGCTGAATATATGAATATTATTCTTTTACTCTGATGCAGCTGGTTTGAGCCAGTGAAACCATTTGGGCATTACAACCACTTGGTCCACCCACCCATTGGATGCTAATGAGGAACAGCCATGGAAAAATTGATAAATATATATGCTTAAGAAAGTGGCTGCAAACAACACATTTTGCTGAACGAGAAAGTGATTGCTTGAAACCTATTACAGGACTGTGTCCAAAGCTTTATGTCTATGTTGGATGCTGAATCCTTCTGCTATGGGACTATGCTCAATCTCCTTTTGCTTATGCTGATTAATGCTGGATTCTCTTAATGCTTATGATTGATGTTGGATCCTCCTACTGTGGGACTAATAAGGAACAGCCATAGCAAAATTGATAAGTATACTTGTTTGAGAAAGTGGCTGTAAATAATACACCTTGCTATGTGAGGAAGTGATTGATTAAACTTGTTACTATGGGACTGTGTCCAAAGCCTTATGCCTATGCGTTATGCTGGATTCTTGTGCTATGGAACTTTGCTCAAGCTCCATTCATATATGCTGATTAATGCTGAGTGTTCATAATGTTCAGGCTCCATGCGCACTAATTTATTTTTAAACTCCTAGCAGCTAGTTATGACTGTTTTTTGTTTTTTTTCCTGCCCCTAGAATCAAATAGTGTTATCATGTGTGTCCATGCACAGTATTGTAGGTTAGAATCATTTTTCAAGCTTCAGCTTCTAGGAGCAAAAAAACCCCACTTTTTTGCATTTTTGGGAGCGATTTGCCAGCACAAAAAAATATTGAACACTACTAAATACCACTACAACGCTCTTCTTTATTTGTTTTTCCCTTACAAGTTCTATAAAAATGATAATAAAATGCTATCACTCCTAAATGCTATTGCTAACGTTTTTTATCCAGTGTTGTCCAGAAGCTTGTTAGCTGCTGATTACATTCATTCAGTAAAATACAAAGTGCCAGCTTCCATTTTAGTGTAAATTCATGGTTATTAAAGAAACCATGAGTTCACAAGCTTAGAAAATGCAAGGTCTGTATGTCATACAGACCGAGCAGTGAAAAAAGTTTATATTTGATTCTGGATCTCCCTGCTATGGGACTGATCACAATTTCTATATGCATATGCTGATTAACACTGGTCTTTGAGAGGGAGACTATTAGAAATCCTGGAATAATAAACAATTAGTATTAATTGCTGTCTGTGAGAGGGAAGCAATTAAAAAATCCTGCAACTATCATATATGATTTATATTGCCTCTGGATTACAGACCCAATGGAAGAGGAATTAAGGGATCCTGAAATTACATATAATTAATATTTCTATACCACATGAACTGTTGTCTGTGAGAGGGAGGTAATCAGAGATCCTGGAACTATATACAAGTATCTGTCATATATGGTTTACATCACCTCCACTGGACTATAGCTTGATAAGGCTATTTGCCTTCAGAAACAGTGTGGATAGATCTTTGGTTGGCATATACAACTGCATTTATGTAAAGCAAAAAGCAAGGCATCGGGACAATCATGCAAACATGAGGAATAGTACACAAGCCTATTTCTCTTTTTTATTCATATTCAATCCTAATTGGTGGAACTACCTTCCAATACATTGTTACATTTGGTGTATATATAGCTGTATCTAATATGTGGGGGATCCATTGACTTATAGGGATTGATTTACTAAAGCACCTTGTCTGTAAATGGTCCTTGCACAACCACACACTTTTAGAAAAGATTTGCTAAAGCACTCAGTCAACAATTAGATACAATTCGGAATTTACTAATGGTCACAAAACTTAGCAACTGTCTAAATGAGTTCACCTCTTAGAACCAGGTGCACAGCAGAGAAAGATCTTTTTATTGATATGATCTCAAGCAATTTATACTTCCTATACATATGTTGAACATTTTAAAGAATAACTGCTTTAAAAGAATTCTACATTTATCTGTATAAAGTGATATTTTTCAAAAAGCGTGATTATTAAACAGGCTAACATATATATATATAGTTGCGTTTATTGAAATCGTACAAAAGTATAAACAAACCAAAGTACATAAGAACAATCAAGCTTGTGGCATTCAGTAGAAACACAATACACATGAACTTTCAATGCTAAAAATCATATAGATTTAACCTGTCATTCTGAGTCAGGTCGGGAAAAGCATACATATTACAATTTAGATGGCCATTACTCACCAAATAGGAGTTGAGGAAAAGATCTCAGAACGTGAGATGGAGCATAAAAAGAAAAGAGCAGATAAGACAGGAGGGGGGAGGGAGAAGGGGGGGGGTGAAGAAGAAAAGCAAATCACAAACAATAGCCAATCAGACAAATAATACAAACTGGACACGCCAACAAGGTAAAAACCCAAGTATTATACCAGAAGGCTCTGTGCCTCCACCCACCTAGCCCATATTCTATCAAATTTAGCTGGACAGTTTCACTCATATAAGTAATTTTATACCAAGGAAACGCACCGTTGATTGCCGACTTCTAGCCTGAGATCGTTGGTGGGGTAGACAATAGGTAGAGAATAGAAGACGAAATATGTATTATGCTTAGTCGTCTCCATGAGGTCCAGGAGACCCAACAACATAATCAGCGAACCCATAGGAATAGACAGTTTACCAACAGCGTTAATAGTATCTAATACCCCGGCCCAAAAGGGATGTAACTTTGTACATTCCCAAAACATATGGTGAAACGTGCCTACCACCATATCACAACGAGGACATGTTGCTGATCTATCAGGATATATCACCGCGGAGTGTAATATACTATATGGATAAATTTTAGCTGTATGAAGCGGTCCTTGGCTGAGATCATGGTAGGGAGGTACTGTAAAAGATAATCCTCCCATTCATCCTCTGACAGAGATGGGAGGTCTTTGTGCCATTTATTGTAAAGCAACTGCATTCTAGGGGTAGATAGGGGTAGCAACAGGGAATGGAGGGAGGACAATGGTTTAGACAAATCCTCCATTAACAACAAGGTTTCTAAAGGGTCATTCTGAATGGTAGGAATGGAAGGAGACGGAAATTGAGCTGCCACCTTATGATGCAATTGTAAAAACCGGAAGTACATCCGGTTAGGCAGGCCATGATTGCGTTTGAGTACATCAAAGGAGAGCAGGACGCCACAAGACATAATATGGTGCAACGTTTTAATGCCATACCAAGCCCACACCACAGGATCCGGTATCATGTGCAGATGGGGGAGGGCAGGATTGCCCCAGAGCGGCGTGTGAGCAGAGTAGGAGTTTTTTACACTAAATTGACCTCTAGCCTGTCTCCACACCCTCAGAGTCGTCAGCATGGGAAGAGTGATGGCCAAGTTGGTTTTCGGACCTCTATGAACTAGGTTATGAAGTTCTGCATACGAGCCCGATATCGCCACTTCCAGGATCACCACATTATCCCTAGGTCGGAAGAGCCACCAGTGCACCGTGACCAGAACAGCTGCCCAGTAATATAAAAGCAGTTTAGGAAGTACCAGGTCTCCATGATTAATAGGTAAGTGCAGAGTAGACCGGGAAAGTCTAGGGGTCCTTCCAGCCCAAATAAACACAGAGACAACACTATCCATGGAAAAAGGATTGCGGGATTTGTACCGACGTATGTAAAAAAAAATAGATAAACTTAGGTAAAAATATAATTGTAAAAATATTAACCCGGCCTATGGTGCTAATAGGAAGGGAAGACCAAGCAGTACATTTAGTCTGCAACTGTTGTAGGAGGGGATAAAGATTGTCCGCTAGGTACTTCGTCAAGTCACGCTGCACAGTCACACCCAAGTATTTAAATTGAGAAACCGATCTAATAAGGACGAAGGAAATATCAGGCAAGGGTCCCGGCGCAAGAGGAAACAATATTGACTTCTTCCAATTTATGCATATCCCGGAGTATCTACCAAAGCAATCGATAAGACTCAGCGCCGCTCTAAGAGACAAATTACAGTCTTTCAAATATAAGAGAGTGTCGTCCGCATACAGGGAAACTATTCTCCCAGTCGCCCACTGGTTGCCCATGCAAGGAAGTGGAAGAGCGGATCAGGCAGGCCAAAGGCTCAATCGCCAGGGCAAACAGGCCAGCCCTGCCAAGTGCCTCTATGGAGAGTAAAAGGGGGGGAAAGGATATTAATAGTGCGTACTCTAGCAAGTGGCGCACTGTACAGACATCTGATCCAAGAAATGAAATTGGGGCCAAATACAAAGTGTTACATAGTTACATAGTTAGTCTGGCTGAAAAAAGACAAAAGTCCATCTAGTTCAACCATTAAAAAAAAAAGTTATAATCCTATACCCACAGTTGATCCAGAGGAAGGCTAAAAAAACCCCAGCAAAGCATGATTCGTTTTTCTCCTGCTGGGAAAAAAATTCCTTCCTGATCCCCCGAGAGGCAATCGGATATTCCCTGGACCAACTTTACCTATAAATGTTAGTATCTAGTTATATTCTGTGTATCTAAGAAAGAATCCAGGCATTTTTTGAAGCAATCCACTGAGCTGGCCAGAACCAACTCTTGAGGGAGTCTATTCCACATTTTCACAGCTCTCACTGTGAAGAAACCTTTCCATGTTTGGAGAGGTTTCTTTTCCTCCAGATGTAAAGAGTGCCCCCTTGTCCTCTGTGATGACCTCAGGGTGAATAGCTCTACACTTAGTTCACTATATGAACCACTGATGTATTTATACATGTTCATCATATAACCCCTCAATCTCCTCTTCTCAAGAGAGAATCCATTAAGTTCCTCTAATCTTTCCTCGTAGTTGATCTCCTCCCTGCCTTGTATCAGTTTGGTTGCCCTTCTCTGTACTTTCTCCAGTTCCCCAATGTTCTTTTTGTGAATTGGAGCCCAAAACTGAACTGCATATTCCAGATGAGGCCTTACTAATGATTTGTACAGGGGTAAAATTACATCTCTCTCTCTGGAGTCTATACTTATTTTAATACAAGAGAAGATTTTGCTCGCTTTAGAAAATGCAGCTTAGCATTGTATGCCATTATTAAGCTTGTGATCTACCAGAACTCCCAGATCCTTCTCCGCCATTGATTCCCCCAGTTGTACCCCCCCTAGTTTGTATGATGCATGCATATTCTTAGCCCCCCGTGGTGACCAACAGGATCTGGGTTGAGCATATAATTGGATTCAGCTTCCTGCACACTCCGGTCCACTTCCACCCGCCGTCTAACCTGCGGCCCCCCAATCAGGCTCTAATACTGTCCTCTAAGAGTAGCCTTACAAGTCTCCCAGTTTACTACCTGCAGTATTCTCATTAGAGTCCCAATATTGCTCCACTGCCTGCCCTATAGGGGGTTCTACATCAGGATCAGAAATCCAATACCGAGATAACCTGCAGACTTTTTCCCCCGGAGCATCAGTAATACCCAAGCTAAGAAGGAGAGGAGCGTGATCAGAAATCCCTCTTGGAAGGATGGAAATCTCCCGAACCCTCGCTAATTCTAGACATTGTTCTGTGTGATGCTGAGTGACAAGTATAGGCCCTGGTCCCAGGATTTTTCCACCTCCATACATCCTTGAACTCGTAAAGCCCCGCCCACTTGGCCAACTCTGACTCCCCACGGTCATCAGGATGTAATTTGTCAACACTAGGGTCCGGAGTAAGTTTAAAATCACCAGGAAGAAGAACATGGGATGTGGGATATGAGGCCAGGAGCGGGACCATGGCAGCCAACGAGCGTGCGGAAGCAGGAGGCAGAAAATAGAGCCCAACAATTACCATTTCAAAGCAATTAATCATTGCATGAATCATAACGTATTTACCTCGGGATCCAGCCAGAGATGGAGGAGAATGATCGGCAACGATTTGTGTATAAGGACACTGACACCTCGAGCATAAGAAGAGTATGGCATGTGGCATTATAATAATGACCAACCCAAGCTCTCTTTAGGCCCAGTACCCTACGGCCCGTTAGGTGGGTTTCTTGTAAAATACAAATATGTGGAGTATAGGATTTGAGAAATTGGAAGACCAAGGAGCATTTCACAGGAGAGTTGAGGCCCTGCACGTTCCAGGAGATACCTTTCTAATCATGGGGCGACATAAAATAAGTATTTGAAAACAAAGTTGTGACCACTTAGGCTGAAACCTGGGGAAAAAAAACACAGAACTGTAAAATAGGCATCAGAAGGACCAGTATATTAGCTTGATACCATGCACAGACTGAAGCACAGAAAAAATCAAATGTACCTTGCAACAGAGGAAAAGGACTAACAACTCTAAAAAACCATAACACCCCCATGAACCCCCTGAACAAAAACAGGAAACAGACCATAGGGATGTCTGTGGAGTAAGTACATGGAGCAAGTCAGGAGAGCTCACATGTTGTAGAGATGCCACCTCATAGTTAATGGGGCATGCATCCCTGCCAACGCCGAGGGCGCTAGCTTAAATTACAATTTGGAGAAATGCATGTTTTCGCAATTTGGTTCCTTTTTAAATGGGTTTCACATACTTTAAACAAAAGAGCTGACATTACAAATAAAAAGTGTGTGTGTTTGTGCTTTTCCACCCCCCTTTCCTGGCCTGCAGGACTGTATGCTAAGATAAGGGTGTGTTAGTGATTTTGGGGGTAAACCACACTTTTTTTTATTTTTTGGGATTAGCCTTCAAATCCATGACAGACTGAAGGGCTCATGCTCTTTTGGTACATGTTGGCTATGCCCTTTTCATTCTGCTGTCATTGGGAAATCACTGCTGACAGCAGGGGTGAGTCACTGATTGTTATGATGCCAGCAGGTGCCGTCTGCGAACAACTCACAGAATTTCTAGGCAAAAATGCTATTCAGTGTGTTTAGGAGGTGTCTGGTCATGTCCCAGTGTAGGTCCATGTAGAACACATTCATCATGTTCTGATTTGGTAGGCTGCACAAGAACACACTACACTGGGGTGAACTAGAGCCATTGGAACAGATGGGAAATACTGGGCGGGTGTTTTGGATGACGAATGTGCTTGTCAGCAATTTGAGTGAAGCAGCCCTCTGTACTCTACGCATGCCCAAGGACTTACAACTTGCATTTTTTTTTTTTTAGGACTGAGCATGCCCCGAAACTTGGACATTTCATTTTCTGTTGTACACTGTACAGGTACATATGCGTAGATACCTGTTGCTTTCTTTCTGTGCATGCTTTGGCCTTCAGTCTGTGAATTGATGCACAAAGGCTGACACCATTGGAAAGAGTATTTGTGCTAATGAGGTGTAATAATCAGCTGCATTCACTTGAGGCATACATGAAGAGACAGACTGAATAATACTGGTAGGCGTGCTAACAATACAACCTGTGTTATATAAAGGACTACAGTAGTGGGGTTTGCTTGGCCTGAGAAGAGCCCAGATTATTTGTGGTCAGTCCTTGGCCTTATAGGGACTTTTTTTTTTGGGGGGGGGGGAGGATATTGTGCATAATGATGAACACCCCACTAAGGCTGTTTTGATGTTTGGTCTGTGTTTGTTGTAATTATTGTGCATTTGTCCCTTGAAAGTGGGGTTTTGTGGGCATGGCTTCAATTTTGTGTGTATTTTTCCAGTCTGACCATGCGTTTTTGGTTTGTGAGCATCTGCTAACCCTTGTTTTTACTAACAAATGTCAATTGTTCTACTCTTATAACTCCTAACTTTGGTATAGTTTGCTTTAATATATACACAGAACTGCAGCTTCCTGCTTACCATAATCAGAAATGTATGTGTGTGGTAACTGGGGGGGGGGGGTGGTGGGTGTTGGCGCTATGTTGTGTGTGTGGTGTTGTGTTTTTTGTTTGGGGTTTTTTTTGTTTTTAATAAAACCAGTTTTGATTTTGAGAATCTTGCACTTAACGAGAAATTGATAGGGTGGGTGGGGTGTTGAGATTTGTTGTACCTTTAAAATATGTTGCCTGGTTAAAGCAGAGTTCCACCTGGGAAAAAAATAAATAAGTCAGCCGCTACAAAAACTGTAGCAGCTGACTTTTAAAATACAGATACTTCCCTATTCCTCGGTCCAGCGGTGTCCTCACCACCACTGGTTTCACCGGCTATCTTCTCTCCCTGGCGCCGGCATCTTCAGTGTGGGCACCCGGCTGTGACAGCTTGCAGCTTCACAGCCGGGTGCTCCCTGCGCATGCACGAGAAGCGCTGTGCTTTGTGACCCAGAAGACCACTGGGAGGGAGAAGGGGAGGACAGCATAGGCGATCGCAGTGGGAGCGGGTACCTGTCAAATTTGGGTACCCGCTCCCCAACGGTGCCAATCCTTAATAGGGAGCGGGGGAAAAAGGCTTAAAGTGGAACTTCCCTTTTTGGGTGGAGCTCTGCTTTAATATTAGCCTTATTTTGTTCCCAGCTGTACATTCTGAAGGTTGTGATCCCTTTTAGATTGAAAGCTCTTATAAGCAGGGCCCTTCCAACCCTATTGTAAGGTGCTGTGCAAAATGTAGCACCATACTGTAAATACCATTGATTCTTTTTACACGTTTAAATTAATGTACCTAATTGTTCTGCTGTTGTCAAAATAAATGTAGAATATTGAACTATTTCTGTATTTGCTGGATCTGGTAACCATTTTTTTTCTCAAGTAGAATGTATTGTTAACATCCATACAAATATTAGTCTGCAAAATAAACTATTTATTCCGCACACAGACAAGGTGTTAAATAAAAAATGTTAGTTTTTTTCTGTGTTTGTTTTTTTTTAACAGCTCCAAAGCTAAATTTCAGGGACCATTGAATTTAATTGGTGGATAGGTAGAGTATTTAAAGGATAAGTTCACCTTTTGGACAAAAATAACAAATGTACCTTTTTTTGCAGGTAAAAAAAAATTAGCATTTATTATTTTTGTCCAAAGGGCTATTCACGTCTCCTGCAGACCTCTCAGAATTTTTGCTAGCTGTATGGGATGTACAGTCAAGCAGATATTCTGACAGGAAGCTTGAATGAACTACCACGGCACCATGGTAGTTAATTGAAAACTACAAGCTGACAGCCACTAAGGTTGCTGGGGCTTGTAGGCACTCATCCACAGAACTCTGTGAATTAGTGACGTGGCAGTGTGGGCGGAGCCCCGCATGGCCACGCTGTCTTCAATTCTGACAAATAGTGTAGGGAAATGTCTCCCCATATTATCTGTCAGGGGATGGCGCTTCTGCGGCTATGGGAACATATTCCATCTTCCACCCTAAAACGTATGGAACATCTAACACGTTCCAAAGGTGAACTTATCCTTTAACATGTCAACTTGGGCTTTTGTGGGGTTTTTTTTCTCTAATTCACTAGCTGCAATCTGAGGAACACCAATAAATTTGTATATAATGTCAAATAGTTTTCATAATGTATTGCACAAAGGAAATCTGCATGTGTGGGAGCTACAATCTCACATAAAAATTAGTTATGACACACACGGTCTCAGGACCAGCATTGCATCATCACATTTGCTGAAGGACGTTCACAGAGCCCCTGAGGAAGAGGGTTTCTCTCGAAACGTTCAGCCTTTCTTTGGCCTTTGGATGGCACTTCATTTATGTCGGGCCCTTGGTGCCATATGGAGCATGTTTCCAGTGGCTGTCATATGTTATGCAATTTGTCACCTTTTGTTTGTGAGTATATATAATTATAATTCAATAAACTGTTATCTGGGGTAATGTGCTAGACCAATGCACTCTTGTTTCCATTTTTTTCTGCAGTTATATCTGACTTCTCCGTCGTACATGGGAGCAGCAAGGCTTGGCCTATCTGCTTGTAATTTCCCATACATTTGGGTTCCACCTCACTTCCCTGTCTTCAGCCCTCTACACCTATGCCCAGGAGTTTTTGGCATATTTAATCCTGTCCTGAACCTTACGTAAACTTGATATGAAGCAGTGAACAATTTCTGTATCAATTAACTGTGAAACCTGAGCTTCAATCCGCACTGCACATCAGCAAACAACAAATCACACCTGCCAATTGTTTCTTTTTACACACACACCACAATCTTGACTTAATCCTGCATTCCTATGTGTTGCACATACGGTAAATAATTCAACTGTGCGAAGGATGGGTCGGGTGAAACCAGAAGTGTTTTATTAGGAATGGCTGTAACAAACACAGAAAACTCTTAATTACATGGGACTGGATATGTTCACTGTAATCACTGTCCTCTATACATTACTAAATATTTCCATATACATTAATAAGTAGTTTCATATACATTAATAAACATCTTTAATTGCAATACTGAATATCTAGACCTCTGCAGATATGCAAGTGACCTATTCTGCATAACAATAGCATATTACAATAGAGAAATCACATTCCCTGTATCTTAGCGCCAAATCACACAGCTGCAATATATATACACATTTATGCTACAAGTAATCTGATTGTATAATAGTAACAGCGACATTTACTAACCACCAGGGCACATGTTAAGTCATTTTGTCCTATTTATCATGTTAAACAGCCTCCTGCTTACCTGTAACAAACACAGAAAACTCTTAATTACATGTGACTGGATATGTTCACTGTAATCACTGTCCTGTAGGAAACAAAGTGTTAGACTTTCAGTTCCTACTTCTGTGTCTTCCTATTATCACAGGAAGTAGTTCTGCCCTCTTGTGATGGTACAATAAAAATGCAATCACTAGTATCTTCTATTGACAAAGATAGATTACTGTTATATTAGGTATTAGGCTTTGGATTTAAATTTTATGGGGCTGCCTATTTTCTACACCTCTTACATATGCCCTCCAGGGACCAAGTTTAGCATGGCCTATTATGTAAACGTGACTTTACTAACGTTTACTAAAAGTCATTTTCCTTTTTGAAGTCGCTTTTCCGTTCACCTTGGCAAGGTTTTAATTGTTTCAATTAGGTGTAATTTGGTGTCTAGTATCTATTGCTTCACCTTATTCTTAGTAAATCAGCCCCCATAGTGTTCATGTTGTTTCTGATAATGCCATGATATAATAATTCATCCAGCTGAGTGTCTGTACTCCTCTATCCTTGTATATCATCTCATCTAAGGTTCAGTAACCAGTTTAAATAGTTTATTTATAGCTGGTAACTTTGGGTGGCCACCGATTCTATCTATAGAGAAATAAGAGAATACTGGATTTGTTACAATGGGTGGTTGGTAGGTTTTTGGTTTTATATTTGTCACTTGTCTTATGTATGTTCATTTATAATTTAACCCAGTTTAATAAAGATATTGTATGTGGATATAATCAATGAGTGCCATCACAATGTATGTTTTATACGTTTCCAAATATTTCTGAAACAACCTTATATTACTTTGTAGACCAGGGGGAAGGTAGAGGCCATATGTATCCATGTACGTTCACAGGCATTACTGTCCCGGCCGCTGCGCTGGTGAACTCTGCAGTGACTTTGATGTGCCTACTTTTATCTATTAGAATGTGAGTGCAATTTAACCCTTCCTATATGTTTTTAATAAACAACTACACTTAGATGGTGGAGCTTTCTGTTTTTTTTACTGTTCAAAGCAGCAATTTATTGCATTTTTGATTTTTGGTATAGTTACACTTTAAAATTATTATAAATTAGCAAGGGGCCAAGTATGTGCCTGCAAAAAAATTAATCTCCAAAGACACTAAAGGGATTATTTTCTAGAACTGGAGTGTGCAAAATCTAGTGCAACTCTGCATAGAAACCAATCAGCTTCCAGGTTTTATTGCCAAAGCTTAATAAACAAGCTGAAGTTAGAAGCTGATTGGCTACCATGCACAGCTGCACCAGATTCTGCGTGCAGCAGTAGTTTTAGTAAATCTCCTCCTAAGAATTCTTCACAGTAAAAATGTGGAATACACTTCCACAGGATCTAGCCAACTCTGTAGATTGTTTTAAATGAAAGACTTGATGTTTTTCTAAATTCACAAAATATAACTGGTTGGCATTATTTATAAGTAATAACACCGTAGATTGAATGGGCTAAGTTACAATATGCCTTCAAGTGGAAATCTTATGGGGTGACTCACTTGAAACATATATTTGACAATGGTCAAAGCATACCTTTTGATACTTTTCAGTCCAGGTATAACTTCCTGTCCACTATGCTGTTCTACTACATACAGTTAAAGCATGCAGTCACCACACAATGTCCGTCAGCCTTATGGCACTCTTCCCCCACCCCTATTTTCAATTACTTGCAATCAGCCACAACTACCAAAGGGCTTATTTCTTGCTGCTATAGCATTCTTTTGTTGGACTATCTGGAGGGACACCCAAATAGGACCAGTGGGCAATGGGAGTGAGATATAGGGGCCTTTGAGGAAGACCAATGGGAATCAGCATTGCAGGTGGTTCAATTTAGCTCGCTGAATGTTTCTCACCATATCTCACAACTATATATTTTACTTGGCGTTTACTACACAACAACTAAACTATGTACTATGAGGGTACCCCAGGACCCTATTTGTGGTAGATGCAAATGGGATTATCGGGATCCTATCCACATGCTGTGGCATTGCCCGAAACTTCACCAGTACTGGGAAGGGGTAGTAAACACTTTTAACTCAGTGTTTCAAACTACCCTAACTATAGACCCTAAACAATGCCTCTTGGGAATTTTAGACCTTGTTACCCAAGACACCTTCCTGCTAGAATCCCTCTCTAAGGCCCTGTTTCAGGTGTGCAAGACCATTCTTATGCGTTGGAAATCAGAAGTTCCCCAGACTTTGGAAGATTGGAAATGGAATATGGGAACCATTTTGCGATATGATTGTTTAATTTACCAACACCGTGGCTACCCAGGCAAATATGATAAACTTTGGGAGGCATGGCTGGCCACTCCTGGTCTTTCTCTATTTGATTTGGTAATGCACAGATTATTGTAGCTACCTTACCATTATGTATTATGCTTGCTGCCTTTAAAACCTGCCGATTTATTTGGATTGTCACACAGGTTGATTGAAGCACTATACTCTATACAGCATTAATGCTAGCGTAGGAGTTCTACTACCTTACATGTGGGGTTTTGTTTGTTCCTTTCTTCTTGTTTTTATTTTAAAAAATAACACATTAGATTGTAGATCCAGGGAGTCTTTGATTGTCAGGAAAGATTTTTTTCCCTTTTAGGGCCAGTTCACACTACAAAAATACACTCTGGATACATTCAGGATAGGTTTTTGTTTACAGTTCACACCACACGCAGTTCCAGTACAGTTGTGATGCAGTTTGCTATGTTCCAGTATGGTTCTGTGCAAAAAAAATGCAGCATGTGCTACTTTTTTTTTCTGCACCGGAAACTGACTGGAACTGACTGCACTAGTGTGAACTAGGGCAGGGGTGGGCAAACTGCGGCTCTCCAGCTGTTGCAGGACTACAAGTTCCATCATACCTCTGCAAGTCATAGCTGTAACTGTCAGTTTTGTAATGTTGCAATGCCTCATGGGAAATGTAGTTCCACAACAGCTGGAGAGCCGCAGTTTGCCCACCCCTGAACTAGGGCCATTGGAAGGGGCGGATTGACCATTTGGAAACTCGGCACTGCCTGAGGGCCCGGGGTCAGTAGGGGGCCCCATGAGATGCCCCTGGTACCTTTTTCATAGGCTTTTTTGAGTTTGGGAAAGGACACAGGGGCCCCATGATCCCTTATTGCCCGGGGCCCCATGAGTTGTCAGTAGGCCCCTGGCCATTGGAATACATGGAAAACACTGTGCATGCATTTTTGATGCAGAAAAAAAGCATACTGAACTGGATCTAGTGTGAACTAGCCCTTAGGGCAAATTGGACCAAGCTCCAAAGGGGTTTTTAGTCTTCTGCTGGATTAACAGATGGTTTAGTGTTCTGAAGATTGTTTTCAATTCATTCATTTTTTTTCTATTAGCTGAACTCAATTCGCACGTATCTTTTTATTTTTAAACCTGATTATGTAACTATTTTTACAAATATTAACAATGTTTCCCTTGTCAAACTGGTAATCATTGGTCAGTATTGTCTTATTTGCCCTAATATCATGCTTGCTAGATCAGATAATTGTGTGTAATGAACACTGTAGATTTAAGACCTTCAAAATTGAATTTGAACTTATTAAGGCAGTATTTCAGACTAGCATCTGCAACACACAACAACTGTTTTCCTCTATTTTTCATTTTTTCCACAAAGAATTTTATTATGAAAAATTATATTTTGAATATTTTCTAACAAACCTATTAACTCACAAGAGTCATATCAGATTCCTAAGTATATGACTTATGCTCTGGAGAGAGGCTACGTGTTGACATGACATGTCTACTATTTCTGAATTATATTTCAGTTTTTAAAACTGTTATCCCTTCCTGACTTATCGTTAAGCTCTGGGCCTTTGCTCTTCTCTGCACAACTGGGTTTTGAATGACCTTACTGGGTGACCCTGACATCTGCATATTGGCAAGAATATTTCTTCTTCCATTGCTATTAACACTGATACACTGCAGGGTAGTGTGCTGATTTGCCTATTGTAGTTTCTTTTCACCTATGATTGTGTGGCTAAGCAGAGCTCTGTTTCCATCATAATGCTGATTGACAATTATGATAAATTGGTCTTCAGGAAGAATGTTAAGTGCCTGGTATAGTGTTTTGAAGAAAATAGCCTCACTTGCTAACTGGTGACAGTGCACAGCCCTATTAATATTGAAGAGGATGTTTTAGAAAGGGTTAACAGTTTTAGGTTTCTGGGGATTATTCTGATACATTGAAAGTGCTTTTAAAACCCCCAAAATATTGCACTTTACCAATTCTTAGATGTGGCGGCAACATTAGTTTTCACTTTTTGGGCTTTTTTCCCTTTATTTTAATCTGGTGATCTGGCCAGTAAGTCTGTTATTATTCCTAACCTAGCTGTCCAGCAAAAGTGCCAGTTGGAGGGTTGAAATAAACCATTTACCACTGACAGGGGTGCTTATAATGCTCAGTTTTTATTTGTTCTGACTCAACTACAAGACCATAACTTTATCTCCAGAGATGTATACAGCTATATGACGTGATGTTGAATCTATCTCTTGCATCGGGTCAGACAGTTTAACTCAATGATTAAACTTACATGTTGAGGAAGTCAGCTGAGGAAAACCATTTGAATGTTCCATTTACTGGAGGATAATCATAGGTAGAAAAATGTTAACGTTGTAAGTCTTATGGAAAGATGAATACAGGAAGACCGGATACTGTGGAATGACCAGAGAGAGAGACAATGGGGAGGGGTATACACAAGTACGGTGAGAGAAAGAGCTCAGCTTAGACAGGAGGAAACAGCTTAAAGACACAGAGCAATAATTAACAAGTGATGATAATAATAACAAAGAAGTCACAGTGAGTAAAACAGCACACACACAGTTAGGTCATATTTAACCCCTTGATCGCTCCCCCAGGTAACCCCTTCACTGCCCTGTTACCAGTGTCATTAGTACAGTGTACAGATTTTTTTGCTGATCACTGCATTAGTGTCACCGGCGACTTCAGATAGCGTCAGCGTCAGTTAGCGTCCCTCCCAGATAGCGTCAGATTGCCTGGCATTGCACCAGTCATCATATTTAACCCCTTGATTGCCAGGAACACGCTCACATACACGATAAACCTCCATTGCTAGTATAGTGTCTAAATGGATCAATATCTTTGATCAGATCAGCGGAAGCCTCACTGACAGAATCCGGCTCAGAATACGAACCTGTAGACAGCAGTGGCACCCTGACAGATAGCTCAGACGATGGCGAAGAGGTCCCTGCTAAGGTCAGGCATACCCGACCCTATTCCCAGGTTGCTGAGATGTTATAATCGCATGATGATTCTCACATGCAGCAGAGTGCCAGTACTAGTGCCGCTCTACCTTTTGGTGAACTGGTGAGCACCAGTGGCCTAGTACATCCTAGTCTTATACATACCAGCACTGCAGTATCATTTGGTGATGTGGCGAGTCCCATAAGTGTAGTACAAGCTGGTGCAGTGGCTAGCACAAGTAGTGTCCCGCAGCCACCAAGAATTCGCACACAGGACCCCCAGTATCCTTCCCAATGTGCTTGCAAATCCTGATTGGCAGCCCACAAATTCTGCAGCACCTGTACTTCCTCCCCATTCACTGCCCAACCCGGAATTCAGGTGAAACCAGCAAATGTAACTACTCCCCTTGATTTTTTGTTGCTGTTTTTCTCAGAAGATCTGTATGCATTGATTATGGATCAAAGCAATTTATATGCACAACAGTTTATCAACGCCAACCCAAATTCAAACCTTGTCAGACCATTTGCATGGAAACCTATTACAATTTCTGCATTTAAAATTTTGGGCCTAACCCTCAACATGGGCATTAGTAGAAAAAATGAATTGCGGTTGCATTGGTCCACCATCATATGCCTGTGTTCTCTGCTGCCATGGCCAGCCATAGATATGGGAATATAATACGTTTT
This sequence comes from Staurois parvus, assembly GCF_062004578.1. NCBI lineage: Eukaryota > Metazoa > Chordata > Amphibia > Anura > Ranidae > Staurois > Staurois parvus. The sequence continues at coordinate 2,788,452 of NW_028318073.1, read as the reverse complement.
ATGCATTTCAATGACAACACACTCTGTCATCCTCGGGGGGGGGGGGGCCTTAATTTGACCGGCTGCACAAAATTCAGCCCCTCGTAAATCACCTTAACCAAAAATTTGCAGATGTCTATACTCCCCAGCAAAACATCTGTGTTGATGAGCCCCTCATTAGCTTTTCTGGCCGCCATGCATTCAAACAATTTCTCCCAAGCAAGCATGCCAGATATGGGGTCAAGATGTATAAGATATTATGGATATTAAAAATGTATATAGTTTGTCGCCATTGCATGGTGTGTGCGCAGTTTTAAAGCATGTCATGTTTGGTATCTATTTACTCAACATACCATCATCTCTTATATTTTATCAAATAAATGGCCAATATATTGTGTTTTTGTGCATTAAAAGTAAAAAAATTGTGTATTTTTTTAAATAAAGGTGAGTTAGAAATATCTCTGCGTGAGTAATATGTAACATAAAAAAAATTGCAGCACCCACTATTTTATTCACTAGGGTGTCTGCTCTAAAAAAATATAATGTTTGGGGGTTCAAAGTAATTTCCTAGCAAAAAAATACAGATTTTGTTTTTCATGTGAACAAAAAGTGTTAGAAAAGGCTTGGTCTTCAGGTGGTTAGGATATGAGTGAAGTGTGGCATAAACTTCTAATGCAGGGCATAAAATGCCCCCCCTCCACCAAATGACCCTTTTGGAAAGTAGACACCCAAGCTATTTGCTGAGAGGCATATTGAGCCAATAGAAGAATTACATTTTTGTACCACAAATTTTTGAAAAATGACAAAAAAATTATAATTTTTTTTACACAAAATTGTCACTTAAATGATTTATTGATCACACATGCCAAGGGTATATATGGAATTCTCCCGAGTATGGGGATACCAAATGAGAGAGACTTTTTGGCAGTCTGGCCGCGTACATGACCCCAAAATCCAATAAGCACCTTCAGGCTTTAAAAGTGTTTATTTCCTCATTACACTTCCTGACTACCTATCACAGTTTCGGAGGCCCTGAAATGCCAGGATAGCACCAAACCCCCCCCCCCCAAATGACCCCTTTTTGGAAAGTAGACACCCCAAGGAATTTGATAAGAAGCATGGTGAGTATTTTGCAGATCTCATCTGTTCACAAACATTTTGGAAAATGAAGGATGGAAAACAAAATCTTATTTTTTTCTTTTCTTTTTTCAGATTTCAAAACCTTGTGACAAAAACTGAGATCTGAAAAATACTCACCATGCCTCTTTTTTAATTCCTTGGGGTGTCTACTTTCCAAAAAGGGGTCATTCATGGGGGGGGTGCCATCCTGGCATTTCAGGGCCTCCAGAACTGTGATAGGTAGTGAGGAAGTGAAATGAGGAACTTACGCACCTTCAGGAATTCAAAGTGGTCATTGGATTTCAGGCTCCTGTATGTGGCTAGGCTCCCAAAAAGTCTTGCACATTTGGTATCCCCATATTCGGTAGAAATAGCAGAATGTATTTTGGGGTGTAATTCCATATATACCCATGGCATGTGTGAGCAATATATCATTTAAGTGACAACTTTGTGGTAAAAAAAAATGTTTTTGCAATTTTCCAAAAACTTGTGGAAAAAAATAAATCTTCCATGGACTCAACATGCCTCTCAGCAGATAGCTTACAGTATCTACTTTCCGAAAAGGGGTCATTTGGGGGTGTTTGTACTGTTCTGGTATTTTAGCACCTCAAGAAATGTGATAGGCAGTCGGAAAGTAAAAGCTGTGTAAATTCCATTATCTATAACATAGTTTGTAGATGCTATAACTTTCACACAAACCGATTAATATGCAGTTATTGGGATTTTTTTTTACCAAAGACATGTAGCAAAATACATTTTTGCCTAAATGTATGAAGAACTTTATGTTTTTTGGATATTTTTTATCACAGAAATGAGAAAATATAATTTTTTTCAAAATTTTCGGTCATTTTTTGTTTATAGCGCAAAAAAAAATCCCAGAGGTAATCTATTTGTGTGAAAAAAGGACATACATTTAATTTGTCTGTATTGCATGACTGTGCAATTGTCAGTTAAACTAGCACAGTGCTGTATAGCAAAAAATGGCGGAAATTCCAATATCTATACCATAGTTTGTAGACGCTATAACATTCACACAAAGCAATCAATATACACTTATTGGTATTTTTTTACCAAATACATATACCAGAATACATGTTGCCCTAAATTTATGACTAACTTTGAGTTTATTATATATCTTTTCCAGCTGAAAGTAAAAATTATTGGGTTTTTTTCCAACTTTTTGGACTTTTTTTGTTTATAGCGCAAAAAATAAAAAGCGCTCAGGTGATCAAATACCACCAGAAGAAAGTTCTATTTGTGCGAAAAAAGAAATTTCGTTTGGGTACAGCATTGCATGACCACACAATTACCAGTTGAAATAGTGCATGGCCAAATAGCAAAAAAAGGCCTGGTCAGGAAGGGGGTAAATCCTCTGGAGGGCAAGTGGTTAAAGGTTAGAAGAGAAGGTAGGCTTTGTGTTCTACGTACACCTGCAGATTTAGAGAGCTTTGTGACTGCTGTGAGAACTAGCATCAAAGGTAGAGCTTAAAAGGACATAGCCACTTGCTGAAATTTTCTTTTTAAGGGCTTTTCTTACCCATCTTTATTAAAAGGAAGTTCAAAACCAAATAAAATTGTCAATTTACAACTCCGGGGTTTTCATCTTTCCGTCCAAAGAAATACATGTGCAATCTCCTGGCTTTCACATACAACACCATAGCTTAGGGTTTACTCTTCAAGCCCTAGTCTGTCACCTACAGACTGACAGCGTACCAATCAGGACCTCTCTCAATAGCTTGGTCCACACACTTCAGACAGAGACCTCCTCTGTCTGCCGGGCCGGAGCCCAGAACCCTAGTCAAGTTGTTATTTAAAGCCTTGTACACACCTGTAGAATTAGTGTTCTGGTGATTCACAAAACATGGACCCAGGATTGAAGATTTCACCCCTCCCAAATCACTTTGAAATCTCCAAGCTCCAGGTCCCAAAACGGACTGACCAAAACCAAAACTGAAATGCCAATTTCCTCTGCATTAAGCAAACCCCCCTGAAGCCCCTCAACCTACTCTGTTGAGAATCCTGAGCTATAACCTTGAATTACACCATGGGAGGGCCCAGAACTGCCATAATATATTGAAGCTACCAAAGGTGGAAATTGTTTCATGGCCTGACAACCCAGTACCAAAGTTTACCCCAATTCCTCAACAATATTTTTGACAGCAAGTGTCAAGGAAAAGTGGGTCAAGAAGAGCGCCACCTAAACCAACAACTCAATGAATGTACAGGATAATGGAATCTGCTTGGCTTACATGCCCTGTAGAAACTACCAATATTGGTAGGACCTTCAGGCATGTAATAGTATTATGAATGTCTGAAAAAAGGATTTCTCCCCCTCTCCCTTTTTTTTTATTTTTTTGTTCCTCCTTTCTTTTCTGCCCTTTAGTAATTTTCTACCTTCCCCTCCCCACCACCCCTTTTTTTCCAATTAAACCCCCCCCAACGTAAACCCATATGTGGGGCTGGGTTTTTTTCCCCTTTTTTCTCTTCCAGGGGGAGGAAGAGGTGTGGGGAGAGATGGCTTGAGAGTGCAGATATGTGAATAAAACTGGACGATAAGGGATAAAGGGTTCTCCCTTTTCCTCCCTTCTTCTCTCCCCTTTTCCACTGCCCCCTTTGTTTTTATTTCTCTTTCTCCACCCTTCTACCCTACACCCCTTTCTTCTTTATATATCACTCTCTAGCTCATAAATTTAAATACATTAGTAATATGATGCTTCAGCTCACATCGAGTTGTTTTTGCCTCATTTCCCCCAATAGGGACAACTCCTGGAATTGGCTGTAGGCCCCAGGGGTAGTTTAATGGCTATTCATCACAACGTTTTGGATTTTTTGAGATTTTGTGTTGGTAATTGGGTATGTTGTTCTTGGTAGTGTTTTATTGTTTCTGATTTTTTGAGCAGCAATTTATTTTATTTATTTATTTCAGGTACTTATATAGTGCCGTCCATTTACGCAGCGCTTTACATATATATTGTACATTCACATCAGTCCCTAACCCTCAAGAGGTGTACAATCTAAGGTCCCTAACTCACATTCAAACATACATATACTAGGGCCAATTTAGAAAGGATCCAATTAACCTACCAGTATGTCTTTGGAGTGTGGAAGGAAACCGGAGTAACCGGAGGAAACCCACGCAGGCAAAGGGAGAACATGCAAACTCCAGGCAGGAGATGCCGTGGCAGGGATTTTGAACCAACGACCCTAGTACTGCCAGGCGGAAATGCTAACCATTTAGCCACTGTGCAGAAGATGGATGAATGAGGATGCCCCCCCCCCCCACACACACACACACACTTTTTGCTCTCTCCCCCCCCCCCCCCTTTGGCTCCCTCACCTCTTAACAGGCTGGAGCTGCACCTTGGCAGGGCATAACATTTAGAGTTCAGGGAAAAGAGTTGAGATGACTTTGTTGGCTCATTGCTCCCTGAACATTGAAGGTTTTAATATCGCTCAAAAAGAAGCCAAGTGCTGCACCATATGCACAAACAAAAGGTGCAAATCATATTCCTTCAAGAGACACATTTAGAAAAGATAAGACCCGAAGCACATATCAATACACTGTAATCAATGGTATACAAGTGACAACCCTCAGAAAACATCAAAAGGAGCCGCTATAGGATTCCAGTCAAATCCCCCAGTATAGGTTTCCTCAGAGGTTAGAGACCCCGGAGGGGAGATACTTGATACTTATCTGTAGATTATATAATGTGACTTTCACATTTAGTCAATATATTCCTACCCAATAAAGGTGAGAAATACAAGTAAAGCAAGGCTATCTTATAGTGGGTGGGTACTTTAATCTTGTGGTTGACCCGAAGCTAAACTGTTCTAAGGGGAAAACTGATCTGCCCGTATCCATGGTTAATGCAAATTAATACACTCCCTTCAACTAGTGGATGTGTGGCATACATTATATAGCATCCCACTGTGAAGGATTTCACATGTTTCTCAGTGCCTCATTCATTATATAGTAGGATAGATTATTCCTTTGTTTTGCATCAGGTATTAAGTTGGCAACCAGTATAACAAATTGGCATGCAGTTCAGATCAGATCATTATCCACTCTTCTTGACCCTCTGTATATCACAAACTCTGAAAACGAGTTCTTCAAAATGGAATGAATTATTATTAAAAGAGGAGAAAGTGTTAAAAGCCCTACGGGAAACCATAGATGAGTTTGAAGTGACTCATCTGACTGATTCCCACTCAACTTCCAATTAAATGGGAAACTTTAAAATGTGTCCTACAGGGTAAACTAATTCAATTAGGATCAAAACTAAAAAAAGAAAGAATTAACAAAATATCTATGCTTCTTTTTTGAGCTAGAACAATGTCATAAGACAAATATAGATAGTACAGCATAATAGATATTAAGTAAGAAAAAGAGCCTAATTATATTCCCTTTTGGATACATCTTACGGTATATGTACCACCGAGGATTAGTAAAGCTAAATCTTTATAAATTTGATAACAAACCAGGAAAGATGTTAGCTAACTCAATACATAAAAAGCAATCCCGTACATACATTCAAATAATAGTATGTCCATCTTAAGGGACTGTGTCAGGGCTCCCAGGTGTGACCAGAGGTGTGTGACTGACGCAGGGAAACGCAGACTTCAGATATGTGATAAACAATATAATTTATTAACACTAACCATACAAACATAAACGCAGTGCAATACTAAAACATAATACAGTGCAAACAAACCAAACCAACCACCCACAGATAACAGTACATACAAGCAAGCGTCGTCAGGCAGGACGGGTCAATATCAATAGGGCAGGTAGGTACAGGGGGAGCAAGCGGAGATGGGTCGGGGTCACAGGCCAGGTTCAGCAGGTAGCTAGCAGCGTAGTACAGAGGGTCAGGCAGAGGGATGGTCAGGGTCACAAGCCAGGGATCAGAACAGGTAGCAAGCAGCGTGGTACAGAGGGTCAGGCAGAGGGATGGTCAGGAGCGAGCCAGGATCAGAGCAGGAGAAGTCAGCAGCGGTTCAGATCAGGCAGGGTCAGCAAAGGAACAGAAACAGGATGCAGGACAGATACAGGGCCCAGGACAAACACAACACCAAGGCAGAGTCTGCAAGTCTGGCCATCCCTTAAATACACCAATATCATCAGTTCCAGGTGTTAGCTGGCTGAAAGGTTGAGTCTCTGATTGCTGGGAGCACCCGCTGGCCAGCCCTGGTACTGCAGATCAAAAGGCAGGTGAGTCCCACCATTGCTGGCCAGTCCATTCCTGACAGACTGTATGTATGTTGGAAACAATAACCAAGGTATTTCAGGAATTACTAGGTTACATAATTTAGTGCCTGCACACTCCAAAAAGTTTATCTAATTGTCCCCTAGGAAAAATTTTAATAAAAAATATTGAAACAATTGTGCTTTCAAAAAGCTCGAAGGAAGCTTTAAAGTCATTAGCAACTCCATTTTGATTAGCTGAAGTAAAGGAAACTATTAAGAAATTGTCTTTAGGAAAAAGCCCTGGCCCAGATGGATTTACAGGACTTTTTTATAAGACACTGCAAGATCAGCTCTCCCCAATTCTTTTACGTACTTATAATGCAGTGTCACGTTCATGTCCATTCACTAGACAATCTCAGGAAGCCCACATATTGATAATACCCAAAGAAGGGAAAGATCCCTCTCTGTGTTCTATTTATTATCCAATTTCACTCATAAATATACACTCTCCGGTCACTTTATTAGGTACACCTGTTCAATTGCTTGGTAACACAAATTGTTAATCAGCCAATCACGTGGCAGCAACTCAATGCATTTAGGCATCTAGACGTGGTGAAGATGATTTGCTGTTCAAACCAAGCATCAAAATGAAGAAGAAAGGGAATTTACATCACTTTGAATGCGACATGGTTGTTGGTGCTAGACGGGCTGTATTTAAAAAACTGCTGATCTACTGGGATTTTCAGGCACAAACACCTGTAGCGTTTACAGAGAATGGTCCAAAAAAGAGAAAATATCCAGTGAGCAGCAGTCCTGTGGACGAAAATTCCTTGCTGATGTCAGAGGTCAGAGGAGAATGGGCAGACAGGTTTGAGATGATAGACCCTTAATTTCATCGCATATACATCTAGGTGTGTTCCTTCTAGAGAGGCAAAGGACAGTACAATTAAGGCTCTGACCTTAATGCATTACGCTAAGAAAAACAAAACCCCCCTCTGTCTCCTAGCAGTTGACGCAGAAAAAACGTTCAACTGCTTAGGTTGGTCCTTCTTGACAGAAACCCTGTTTCAGATAGGGATACCATCAAGTTTCTTGGTAAAACTACTGGTGCTATACTAAACTCCAACAGCTAGGCTAAGTGTCATTGGGTTGTTATCGAATCAAATAGACATAGGAAATAGTACAAGGCAGGGATGTCCTCTTTGACCTATCCTATATATTTTGTAGGGTAGGCTGATGACATACTGTTACTTGTTTCAAACCCCCCGCATTGCTTTTCCAGCACTGTTAAAAGAACGTTGTGCCTTCCCTGTGGTCAATAACTTTAAGGTGAATATACAGTACATAAAACAGAGGCATTGGATGTATCCCTAATGGAAGGGGATGTAAATATCTTAAAGCATAAGTTCACCTTTTGTTAAAAAATAATAAATGCACATTTTGTTTGCAGTTAAAAATAACATTTGGATTTATTAGTTTTTTTGTTGCAGGAGCCTGTAAATCCATTGCACCAGCGATCAGCAGATCGCTGGTGCCATGCAGGTCTCCTCCAGATCTGTCAATATATCTGCTTGCCCATACGGTATGTACGGGCAAGCAGATATACTGACAGGAAGAATCAATGAGCTATCACTGTGCTCCACAGTGCCGTGGTAGTTCATTGACAACTACAAGGTGACAGCCGCAAAGGCTGTCGGGATTTGCAGTTTCTCATTCAGAGAACTGTGAATGTGTGACACAGCCAGGCAGGTCGAATTTTATTTTAAATTTTGACAACTACCGGTAGGAGAAGATCCCCCACTAGCTGTCAAAGCAGGGGAGTGGGGGTTGGTCTATTCATAACATGTTACATTGTTAGCTGAATATGGATGTAATATGTTATTAAAGATGAATTTATCCTTTTAAGAAAGATTTCACATTCTGTTGGCAGGAGAAAATTTTGAAATACTTGGGTGTCTACTTGACTAAGATGGAAAGGGATTTATACAAACTAAACTACCAGTCATTAATTGCTTTAATGAAACAGAATTTAAAGCAGTGCCCGAGACTAGAGATTTCTTGGTTTGGTACAGTGGCGCTATTTAAAATTGGATATCCTTCTAAGATTCTTGAATATATTCCAGACTATACCAATAAGTCTTTGTGAAAAGTTCTTCTGAATAGTACATTTCACACTTTTAAAATATGTTTGGCCTAGTTCCAAACCAAGACTAAAATATGACATGCTTATAAGGAAGAAACAACAAGGAGGACTGGGACTGGGACCAAATTTAGCACTTTACCTTAAAACAGTTCTTATGGCCAGACTCATAGATAGCATATATCACTTTAAGGATAAACAATGGACCTAGAAAGAACCCATACATCCCCACTTCCTCCTCTGTCTTTGCCATGGATACCCCCTAAAAAACATCTAACAACTGACTTACCCTTTTCATTATTACCACTTCTTAAAATTTGGGATAATTTAATTAACACTATAACCATTTCGACTTATGAAGATCCAATGACCCCAATTTTGGGTAACCACTAAGACATTTTAGACAGGGACTTTTCATGTGGACTTCTTTCAAAATTTCACCGATATTTAATGCCCTCTCCGAGAGTAATATAAAGAGAATTGCTGGAGGGTTCAGATCAGGTGCAAGGAAATTGGCTGGAGTATTTCCAACTTAAGAACTTCTATAAAGAAAACTTACTAAGAAGAGACCAATACATAGACCTATTACACCTTTTGAAAATTTATGTTTAGGGATGCAGGCTCCTTCCCATCCAATTTCAATCATTTATGCTTTATTGCTGTCTGCCTCAACCCCAAGAGTGCCATACTGTAGAGCTGAGTGGGAAAGGGAATTGGGGAGTATAATCTCACAGGAAGACTCCACAAAAGCATTTATGTGGACACATAAAATGTCCATAGTCAGTAGAGTACAAGAAAAAAAACTTTACATCAATATCACAATGGTATCAATATCCGGATAGGCTGCATTTCCTCAAAAGTCAAATAAGTGCTGGAGGTGTCAAACACATCTGGGCACATTACTCCATCTGTGGTGGATATGGCCAAGAATTGCACCCTTTTGGACAGCTATATTTGATGTACAGGAAATTATAATGAACAAAGAAGTTGCTTGTATGCTGTAGGTAGCATTTCTGTCTATCTTCCCAGGCTCTGTTCGGGCTGTCGAGGGATACTTACACTTTTGTTTGATGGCCGCAAGGGCTGTTATACCGAGATTTTGGAGATCCTCTGACCCCCCAGGAATGGTAGAGTGAGTAGAAGATATGCAATATTTGCTGAGAATGGAAGAATTGACCACAATGATAAATTATTATTATTATTATTATTATCCCCCACCCTCTCCGTCATGACCAACAATGCCACCATCACTCCCACCCCGCAAGCGAAAGTCCTAGGTGTCACTCTTGACTCAAACCTGTCCTTTCAACCCCATGTCCAATCGTTGGCAAACTCATGCAGGCTCCATCTCCACAACATCTCCAAAATACGTACGTTCCTAACACCGGACACTACTAAACAACTCGTTCACTCCCTTATTATCTCACGACTCGACTACTGCAACTCCCTCCTCACCGGCCTACCTCATCACAGACTGTCCCCGCTTCAGTCTATCCTGAACTCAGCGGCCAGACTCATCCACCTTACCAACCGCTCCGTATCCACCACCCCCCTCTGCCAATCCCTCCACTGGCTTCCGATTGCCCAACGCATTAAATTCAAACTACTAGCACTGACATACAAAGCCATTCATAACGCTGCCCCAAACTACCTCACTGACCTGATACCCAAATACCACCCTACCCGTAATCTTCGCTCCTCACAAGACCTCCTACTTTCTAGCTCCCTGGTCTCCACCTCCCACGCCCGACTTCAGGACTTCTCCAGGACTTCCCCCATCTTCTGGAACTCTCTACCCCAATCCATCAGACTGTCACCTTCCCTCCTCACCTTCAGGCGCACCCTGAAAACCCATCTCTTCAGGGAAGCCTACCCCACCCTCACCTAATTGCTGATCTACACTCTACACTCCACCTACTACTCCATCCCCTACAGCCACTTCCTCCTGTACCACTATCCCCTCCCTCCTGTACCTCAAACCCCTCGTGTTTTGTCTTGTTACTGTATTGTCTCATGGACTGTCCCCCACTATAATGTACAACGCTGAGCAAACCTTTTCTATATAAATAATGTATAATAATAATAATTATTATTATTATACAGGATTTATATAGCGCCAACAGTTTGCTCAGCACTTTACAATATAACGGGAGACAATACAGCAACAATATAGTTCAATACAAGAGGGATAGTGTCAGGGATCGCGGCGTCCTGTCGGCCGGCCCATGCGCGCTGGCAACGGCTCACGCCGGGATACAAGCACTAGGTCCCGGCGAGCCGCGGATGACAGGACGCCGCGCATGTGCAGTGGGAGCCGGGGGCGCGCCTCGGGCGGCCAATGACAGCCCGGGGGCGCATCCTGGGCAGCCAATGACAGTGCAGGGCGCGATATTTAAAGATGCCCTGCACTGTCACTGATTGCCGCAAGGTCTTCTGAGTTCCTGAATCCTGTACCTGTGTTTTTGATCCTGATTGACCCTGACTACTCTACTCTCTCCTGCATTTTGACCCGGATTGTCCTGACTACTCTACTCTCTCCTGCATTTTGACCCGGATTGTCCTGACTACTCTACTCTCTCCCATCCTGACCCCCGGCTTGTTAAACCTATCTACGGACTGACTTCTCCTGCTGACCCTGCGAGTGACCTGACGATTCTCCGCCTGCCGATTCTGTACCACGCCTCTCCCACGGGACCACTGCTCGCAATCTATCCTGCTGGGCCCTGCCGTCCTCCTCACATCTGGCTCTACCGGTACCAATACATCCCCAGAGGTTCCCCCTGCCACTGGTGGGCCTGCTCAGAGGTCGTGACCTGGTCCTGGTCTGTTTCAAGTCCATCCCCACCATCAGGGGCCCTGGTGAAAGCACAGACCGGGACTTAGACTCCACGCTTTGGGTAGGTCTGTCAAGTGGGCAGCCAGCAGCACCATCTGGCAGATCTTAACAGTACCTTGCGGCCATGACAGAGCCAGGAAGAGGACCGGCGTCTCTAGAGGATATATGCCAGCATCTGGCGACTCTAACCCAGGCCGTCCAGAACTTTCACAGCCGCTGCACCCGTCTTGAAGACCGCTTAGAGACATTAGCCACCCAGACTCCCCTGCTCCTAGTTCCGCCACTGCGGAGTCACCCGCTACCTCAGCATCCGGAGCAGTTGCTGCACCCCTAGCTCCTGAACCCCGCGTTCCCCTGCCGGAACGATTCCGTGGAGACCGAAGCCGCTTCCGGGCCTTCCGGAACGCGTGCACTTTATTTTTTGACCTGCAGCCCCGCACATTCATCACCGAGACCATCAAGGTGGGGTTTGTAATCTCCCTCCTTCAGGATGAGCCCCAGGATTGGGCTCATCGCCTGATGGAGAAACGCAACCCCCATCTTGATTCCGTGACTGAGTTCTTTCAGGCCATGGCCGTCCTATATGACGACCCCCATCGGGCTGCCTCTGCAGAGGCTATGCTATACTCTCTGCGGCAAGGCCGCCGGGCAGCCGAAGAGTATGCGGCTGACTTTAGGCGTTGCATGGGAGATACCAGATGGAACGATGCGGCACTATGTCACCAGTTCCGCATCGGGCTGTCTGAGTCGCTAAAGGACGAACTAGCACGAGTAGGTCTACCGGACTCTCTTGAGAAACTGATAGAGTTGGCCATCCAAATTGACCGCAGACCGAGAGAGCGTCGCCTAGAAAGGAGCAGCCAGGGTCAAAGGTTGGCATGGATTCCACCGAGGGAAGCAGTTCCAACCCCAGGGAACCATACCCGGAGCACGGAAGCAGGGGAAACCTCGGAACCCATGCAACTGGGACTGGCCCGTTCCACTTTATCGGCCGAGGAACGTCAGAGGAGACGATCGCAGAACCTATGTCTGTACTGTGGGGAAGCTGGTCACCAGGTGCGCTCCTGTCCTGCAAAAATGAGTAAGTCCGCTTCCTGTTTTCCTTTACCTACTGAAAGGGGTGATCAACCTAGTTACCTGGCAATACCTGTGTCTTTACAGCTCCCCGGAAGAACCCTGTCGGTGACCGCAATCATTGATTCGGGAGCATGTAGTTGTTTCATCGACCTTACTTTTGCTCTCCGGCAAAAGATTCCCCTCCAGACCAAAGAAAGGGGGTTTAACATTTTCCTGGCAGACGGGTCTAGCATAAGGTCGGGAGTGGTGGATCAGGAGACTCCCCCTATTTTTACCACGATGGCTGACCATCATCAGGAGTTTCTCCGTCTGGATGCCATTGCGTCCCCCCTTTTCCCAATCATACTGGGGCTTCCTTGGCTGCGGGCCCATAACCCCCAGGTTGATTGGGAGATGGGAACGGTTCAATTTCGGTCACCGTACTGCCGGGATCACTGCCACGTCCCAGGTCCCGTGTCTTCCCGGTTTCTCCTGTGCATGGATGGTGATACGGATCTTTCTCAGGTTGTCCCTCCGGCCTACCACGATTTCCTAGACGTGTTTAGTAAGCGAGGAGCAGACATTCTTCCCCCGCATCGTTCATACGATTGCCCCATAGACCTCCTACCGGGATCTGAGATTTCGTTTGGTCGCATTTTTCCCTTATCTGAACTAGAATCAGGAGTTTTGAGGGAGTACATTGATGACAATCTACGGAAGGGATTTATTCGCCCGTCCACGTCCCCGGCCGGGGCTGGGTTGTTTTTTGTGGAAAAGAAGGATAAATCATTACGGCCCTGTATTGACTACCGTGACCTGAATAAGATCACAGTAAAAAATCGCTACCCGTTACCCCTAGTCCCCGAGCTCCTCCAGAGGTTAGGATCAGCAGCAATTTTTACTAAATTAGATCTGCGGGGGGCTTATAACCTTAAAATATTTAGAGTATCTTGCGAGCCAAAAACAAAAGGTCACCCTAATATACAACATATAATGTATATCCTCTATATAGTAGGATCGCAGACATCTAACACATAACTACCAATGTGTAAAAAAATTTTTGTGAATATAATCCTATAATGTTGCGCTCCCAAAACACTCCAGTATATATATAATCACTTATCCATATCCTAAAATCATATGCAAAAAAGTGAAAAAATCATATAATAAATACTTTAACCAGATGACATACAAAATTATAATTAATATCCGTGATTATACTAAAATAAAATCTGTGATTAAGAGTACCTAAATTAATATTACTTCACTTGTAATAAAAAGGAAATATATTACTCAAATGATTTAAATAAATATACATAAATGAATTAATTAATATATCTGTGAAGACAGTGTCCCATATAATAAAAAAATATAAAAGTGACTTTGTGCTTTAATTAATCTTCAATCCATGATTGCATGTGAATCCGTGACTGATTGTGAATCCTCCCATATAACAACAGTGCAAGGTTTGGTTAAGGAGTTATATCAATACATTATTGGCACACTTACATATACAGTATTACTAGACAAGTGTATATATTTAATATACATTTTTTTAGTATTTTTTAAAAAAACATTTTTTATATATACATTTTTATTTTTTCTTATTTTATTTTATTGTATTTTATTATATACATATTTTATTTTTCTTTTTTCAAAATATATGTATTAAATTTTGTATCATTTAATTAAAATTTATTTAATGTTATAATTATGCTTAGTATAATTAGTTTTACGTATGATAATATAAAACATTTGTAATTGTAATACTTGGAGTCAATAAAGCCTATTTTTAAAAAGGATAAAACACCATGTTTAGATTTTTTTCCCATATGTGGAGAGACGTATGGAGATGAGAGTATAGAGGAGTTGGATCCTCTTGAGAAGGGATCAATCCCAGAGCACAGAGCAGTGACAACGGATATCCACTATTCCAAAGGAAAGAGTCTTAATCAAGCAGGTTCCATAGGAGGAGAACCAAAAGCGCATATAGCCTAATTATAGGCAGATAAGGAGGTGAGCGTACATCTGCACTAATAGGAGGATTCACAATCAGTCACGGATTCACATGCAATCATGGATTGAAGATTAATTAAAGCACAAAGTCACTTTTATATTTTTTTATTATATGGGACACTGTCTTCACAGATATATTAATTAATTCATTTATGTATATTTATTTAAATCATTTGAGTAATATATTTCCTTTTTATTACAAGTGAAGTAATATTAATTTAGGTACTCTTAATCACAGATTTTATTTTAGTATAATCACGGATATTAATTATAATTTTGTATGTCATCTGGTTAAAGTATTTATTATATGATTTTTTCACTTTTTTGCATATGATTTTAGGATATGGATAAGTGATTATATATATATACTGGAGTGTTTTGGGAGCGCAACATTATGGGCTTATAACCTTGTTCACATCAGGGAGGGGGATGAGTGGAAAACAGCCTTTCGTACGAGATTCGGTCATTTCGAATATTTGGTGATGCCGTTCCGGCTCTGTAATGCACCGGCCACCTTCCAGCACTTTATCAATGACGTCTTTCGTGATTTCCTCGATGTCTTCGTGGTTGTTTACCTAGATGACATTCTGATATTTTCATCCTCACTGGAGGCTCATAGGGAGCATGTGGCAAGGGTCTTAGCACGTTTACGTCAACACGGGCTTTACGCCAAAGCAGAGAAATGCTGTTTTGAACAGTGTAAAATCACGTTCTTGGGACTGGTTCTCTCTCCCGCGGGGGTTGCGATGGATCCCCAGAAAGTCACGGCGATCTTAGATTGGCCAACACCCACTGATAAGAGGGGGGTACGGCGTTTCATTGGATTCGCAAACTTTTATAGAAAGTTTGTCAGGAACTTCTCAGGGCTGGTCTCCCCAATCACGCAACTGACTAAACAAGGGCTCCATTTTAGTTGGACTCCCGAAGCTCAGACCGCGTTCGACATGCTCAAGAAGTTGTTTACTTCCGCTCCCATCCTCTGCCATCCAGATTCTTCTCTTCCATATGTTTTGGAGGTAGATGCCTCCGAAAACGCGGTAGGAGCGATTCTTTCCCAAAGGAGTGGGACCAAGGAATTACTGCATCCTGTGGCGTTTTTCTCCAGGAAGTTGACTCCGGCGGAGCGCAATTATGATATTGGAGATCGGGAACTCCTGGCCATCAAATCCGCTGTAGAAGAATGGAGGTATCTCCTGGAAGGAGCCACGCACCCAATTCTAATATTCACGGATCACAAGAACCTCGAGTATTTAAGGACGGCGAAACGACTGAGACCACGCCAGGCGAGATGGGCTCTCTTCTTCTCTCGGTTCAACTTTCATATAACGTACCGACCTGGGTCTAAGAATACGAAACCAGACGCTCTGTCCCGTATGTTTGAGGACCCCGACGATACGGTGTTACCTGACACAATTTTGCCATCCGGAAGCTTCCTCGCCCTGCAAACGGAACTTCGCTCCAGACTGATTGACGCTTCCGTTGGACTGCCAGTCCCGCCTGGGTCGCCTCTCCAGAACCGTGAGGGTCTGCTTTGGAAGGAAAATCGGATCGTGGTGCCAGAAGAGGTTCAAACTTTGGTCCTGGGGCACTGCCACGACCATCCAATGGCGGGGCATTTTGGGGTGACGAAGACTCGGGAGCTACTGCAGCGCTCATTCTGGTGGCCAAACATGGTCAAAGACTGCGAGCGCTACGTCCAGTCCTGTCCCACCTGCCAAAGGAACAAACCCTCCCGAAGCAAGGCCTGGGGATTACTGCGTCCATTACCGGTTCCCAAACGGGCCTGGCAAATGATTGCCATGGATTTTGTAGTTGAACTCCCACCGTCTCAAGGCTACACAGCTATAATGGTGATCGTGGATCGCTTTTCAAAAATGGCCCATTTCGTGCCCCTGGAGAGGACCCCGTCGGCGCCGGAGACTGCCCGGATATTCATTAAGGAAGTAGTGAGGCTACATGGGATTCCCGAGGACATAGTGTTGGATCGGGGAGTCCAGTTCACATCGAGATTCTGGAAAGCCTTATGTGAAGCATTAGGAATCAAACTGTCACTGTCATCCGCTTACCATCCACAGACCAACGGGCAAACGGAAAGGACCAATCAAACGTTGGAACAGTACCTAAGATGCTACACCTCCTACCTTCAGGACGACTGGCTAACACTATTGCCTTCTGCAGAGTTCGCCTATAATAACTCGATCCACTCAGCTACGGGACAATCACCATTTTTTACCAATTTCGGATATCATCCTACATTTCTCCCCGACCTAATGCCTGAAAATCCGGTACCCGCATCTCAAAATGTTTTGCATTTCTTTTCTGTCAATAACAAGACTATTCAGGAGGCCATCACTAAAGCCCAAGAAGACAGTAAGAAGGCGTTTGACAGAAAGAGAAGAGGAGAGCTGTTGCTCCAGCCAGGGGATCAGGTTTGGTTGGCTACGACCAACCTGAAAATGCTGTGTCCTTCGAGGAAGTTAGGACCGAAGTACCTTGGCCCGTTTCCAATTAAACGGGTAATCAACAAAGTGGCCTACGAACTCGGGCTCCGGGAATCCTTCAAAATACACCCTGTGTTCCATGTCTCTCTCCTGAAACCGTCCAGACCTGATTCCTTCCCAGATCGCCAATCCAGACCTCCCGAGGCAGTCACCATAGGTGAACAAGAGGAATATGAGGTGGAATCTATTCTCAGTTGCCGAAAGAGGGGGGGCCAGACGCAGTTCCTAATAAAATGGAAGGGTTATGGCCCTGAGGAGAACTCTTGGGAACCCCTCCAGAATGTGCACGCCCCCAGGCTTATCCGGGAGTTTTTTCGTGGCCATCCGCGGTGGAGAGATCAGTGGGGCTCCCGGAGGGTGCCCGTAGGGGGGGGGGCAATGTCAGGGATCGCGGCGTCCTGTTGGCCGGCCCATGAGCGCTGGCAACGGCTCACGCCGGGATACAAGCACTAGGTCCCGGCGAGCCGCGGATGACAGGACGCCACGCATGCGCAGTGGGAGCCGGGGGCGCGCCTCGGGCGGCCAATGACAGCCCGGGGGAGCGTCCTGGGCGGCCAATGACAGTGCAGGGCGCGATATTTAAAGATGCCCTGCACTGTCACTGATTGCCGCAAGGTCTTCTGAGTTCCTGAATCTTGTACCTGTGTTTTTGATCCTGATTGACCCTGACTACTCTACTCTCTCCTGCATTTTGACCCGGATTGTCCTGACTACTCTACTCTCTCCTGCATTTTGACCCGGATTGTCCTGACTACTCTACTCTCTCCCATCCTGACCCCCGGCTTGTTAAACCTATCTACGGACTGACTTCTCCTGCTGACCCTGCGAGTGACCTGACGATTCTCCGCCTGCCGATTCTGTACCACGCCTCTCCCACGGGACCACTGCTCGCAATCTATCCTGCTGGGCCCTGCCGTCCTCCTCACATCTGGCTCTACCGGTACCAATACATCCCCAGAGGTTCCCCCTGCCACTGGTGGGCCTGCTCAGAGGTCGTGACCTGGTCCTGGTTTGTTTCAAGTCCATCCCCACCATCAGGGGCCCTGGTGAAAGCACAGACCGGGACTTAGACTCCACGCTTTGGGTAGGTCTGTCAAGTGGGCAGCCAGCAGCACCATCTGGCGGATCTTAACAGATAGGAGGGGCCCTGCTCCTTGGAGCTTACAATCTAGGAGGGAGGGGCTAGTGGTACAAAAGGTAGTAACTGTGGGGGATGGACTGGTTGGAAGAGTAGAAGGTTTCATTATTAGCTGAGGGCAGGATAGGCTTCCCTGAAGAGATAGGCTTTCAGAGATTTCCTAAAAGTGAGCAGAGTAGGCGATAGTCTGATAAATTGAGGTAGAGAGTTCCAGAGGATGGGGGAAGCTCTGGAGAAGTCCTGGAGACGAGCATGGGAGGAGGAGACAAGGGAGGTAGAGAGCAGGAGGTCGCGCAAGGAGCAGAGAGTACGGTTTGGGTGATATTTAGAGACAAGATCGGTGATGTAACTTGGGGCAGAGTTATAAATGGCTTTATACGTTATTGTTAATGTCTTGAATTTTCAGTCCCAAATCCATTCACTGTCCAAATCTTCTAGACTTCACATCCGCAACATCTCCAAGATACACCCGTTCCTAACCTCGGAAACCACTAAGCAACTTATTCACTCCCTTGTTATATCTCGCCTTGACTATTGTAACTCCCTCCTCATTGGGCTACCTAATCTCAGGCTATCCCCTCTTCAGTTTATCATGAATGCTGCTGCCAGACTCATCCACCTTACTAACCGTTCTGTATCTGCCACCCCTCTCTGCCAATCCCTCCACTGGCTTCTGAGAAAACCTTAGTGACCTCTTCGGTAGTAGCAAGGTCAAAAGAGGAAAGTGTTGAGGGAGGTTTAGTATAAGGTATGCTTAGTGGGATGGATGTCTGTGCAGTGGCAATGCCACTACGAATTGCATCAGTCTTGTTTTTGAAATGATTTGCAATCTGGTGAGCAGTGAGTGAGGTACTGGGTGGAGGTGGAGAAAGTAGAGAGTTAAAAGTAGAGAAGAGACGACGATGACTGGATGACAAGGTATTAATAAGAGTGACAAAGTAGGCTTGTTTGGCAGCATGAAGGGAGGAATTGTATGTTAAGAAAGCAGATTTATATAGGGTGAATGATTGCTGAGATTTGGTTTTACACCACAATCGCTCCAGCGCACGGCTATGTCATTTAAGATTTCTGGTGTCAGTCTGCCAAGGTTGTAATGGTCGGGGCCTGATGCTTGTGTTGTTAAAGGAGCAAGTAAGTCTAATATGGATGAAAGCGAACTGTTGTAGACAGTAGTGGCCAGGTCAGGGCAGGACAGGGGAGAGATTCTGTCATAGAGTTAGTCAGTTGCAGAGTGGAAAGGAGCAGGGTTCAAGTTGTGAAGGTTTCTGCGGGTAATTGTTTGCTGCTTGGAGGGATAGGTGTTTGCAAATAAAAGGACACTGTGAAGGTGATGAGATTGTGATCAGAGAGAGGAAAGGGGGTGTTTGTGAGGTTGTAGGGAGTGCAAAGATGGGAGAAAACAAGGTCTAATGTATTCCCATCAGAGTGGAGGACTGTATGCATTGTGCTAATGCAAAAGATGAGGTTAAGTTGAAGAGTTGGGATGTAGCTGGGTTTTTAACATTAATAGGGATGGTAAAATCTCCGAGAATGATAGTGGGAAGTTCAGAGGAGAGAAAGTAGGGTAGCCAGGTGGAGAAATCATCAAGAAAGCGGAACAGCGGTCCAGGAGGCCGATAGATCACTGCAATCCTCAGGGAAATGGGAGAAAACAGCTGGATGCAGTGAGTCTCAAAAGAAGAGAAGGATAGAGAGGGAGGGTTAGGGAGGACATCAAAGGTGCTCAGTGGGGATAGAAGCAAACCAACTCCACCACCTTTCCGACCACTGAGTCTGGGTGAGTGGGTCCAGAGAAGGCCTCCATAGGAAAGTGATACGGGAGAAGAAAAATCTGCTGCTTGAAGCCAGTTGTGAGAAATTCCTTGAAGTATGGTCCGCATGGAAATCTTTTGAAGATGAGATTAATTGCTAGAAGTGGGTTACATTGTAAAATAGTTAATTAGGGTGCAGGGGTGCGGGTAGAGGGAATGAGAGGGAGAGGAGAGAGATTTTTATTGTTCCCCACCTTTTTTTTCTTTTTTTTTCCCCCTGATTGGTTGGGGGTTGGGTTAATGGAGAATGAGTTGTCACAAAAAGTCTTCTTTACTTGATAATGTAAACGTACAGGTGGGCCTCTTTACGATAATGTGGATTGTGGTTGGTTTATTCAGAAATAGAGAGACACGTAATTGAAGATTCTGTGAATGATTGTGTATGTGGTAAAAGTGATGCAAAATTACAATAAACATTATAAGGATGCAAAATAGAGTTAGCTAAAGTTTTTGCTTCATTTCATTAGTCAAGTTCATCTAACTCCGTTAGTGCATCTAACATTACCCTATCCCCAGATTGACATTGCTGCTGTCCAGAAGTGTCTCTAGTGCTTCTCAATCCAGGGTAGTAACCTTCAATACTGTATATTAAATATTTGTTTTTGGATTTAATACCAATTTAAGTGGTTCCTTAGGAAATCAGATCGTATTTTAAAAGATTGTACTCTCTCTGCATGACCACTTTTCCCCTTTATGGTAAGTTCCTAAAGTCTATTAACATGCAGATCTGGATTTAAGGATAGATTTTGTCCTACAGCTATGTACATAGTTTGTTAGTGTAGTAAGAGGCTTGCTAGAAGCCTGGATGTGAGTCAGAGGGTTTACTTCAGGTCAGGCTGGAGAGCTCTACAGATCAGTCATCTGTTACCTCCCCCTGCTCTAGAAGCTTGGAGAAGTTTCAAGAAGTCAGTGGATGGAGGCCTGCATATTCAAAGGGGTCTGACAGGAGGAGGCCTGACAGTGTGCCAGATTGGCCCATAAATATGAGAAAGCCTTGCCAGCAGGGGAGTTAGGTGGAAGACAGAGTACTGAATAATGTTGTTGTTAGCCTGGAAGGGAACCCTGGAGGAGGGGGGTCTGCCTCCAGGCTGGAGGTCAGAAGGAAGCTGACAGAGGGGGCTCCACCACCTTACTGTCCACCAAGGAAGGGCAGCCTGCTAGCTTTGAAGGGAACCAGCCCAGCAAATGCCTGAAAGCAGTTCATCCAAAGCTGCAAGACACAAGGACAGTGTGAGTACCTCCACACGCCCAGGGCCTACTAGAGAAAGGGCTGCTAGGTGTTATACTTAGCCAGTGCTCCCCGGGACAGTGCTGTAAGCCTGTATCAGAATCTCTTGCTTCAGCATACTCTTCAAAAGACAGCCAGGTGCATGGGTAGTTCTAGCTAGGGTCTGAAGACACCAAGCGCTCCTCACAAAGACTGTGTTACTGATGTGTGAAGAGACTGTTTCCGCTCCAGAGTAGAAAGTCTAGGATCCTACATTTTGTGAAGTTTGTCTTGGTTAAAGCGGAGCTCCACCCAAAAGGGGAAGTTCTGCTTTAAGGACTGCTCCCCCGCTCCCCATTAAGGATTGACAGGTACCCACTCCCACTTCTGGTCCGATCACCTAGGTAATCGGAAACGGAAGGTGTCCTCCATCCCTGTAGTCTTTGAGACACGTGACAGGTTCCAGAAGACTGCAGGACCATTCATGAAGCACAGCGCTACTCGTGCATGCGCAGTGGGTACCCGGCTGTGAAGCCGCAAGCTATCACAGCCGGGTGCCCACACTGAAGATGCCGGCCTCCTGGAATCCAGAACGGCCAGTGAAACGGGCTGCAGGGGACACACCATGGGACCGAGGGACAGATAAGTGGCTGTTTTTTAAAAGTCAGCAGCTACAGTTTTTGTAGCTGCTGACTTTAGTTCTTGTTAGGGCGAGTGGAACTCCACTTTGAGTTGGACATACCATATATCCATAGACCCCATCCAAGTTGATTATCCCCAAATAAAAGAAAAAAATAACAAGCCTATAGACTGGTTACTGAATCTGCATACAAGTTTGGAAAATGCATGTTGCCTGGCTGTGCAGGACATAAGGGGAACCCAAAACCAGCAGCTCTTAAGGGTGTAGCACTATAGCTACAAGACGTTTGAAGGTGCAAAATATATTTCTTTGTTTTAATCTTCTGCTGATCTCTCCAAAATGTCTGTTATTTTTCAACTTCCTGAAACAGACCAAGTTGTCTGGCAAAAGTGAATGTTTGAGGGTTGGGACAAATTATCCACTTGCTGACCAGTCATGTACCTCTCGATTGCTATTACAAGCAGCGAGAGGGGACGCCGACTTCCACGACTTTAACGAGATCTCCTGTCCCACCAGGAGTCTTGATGGACCAGCTGGTGCTATCACCATCTGGTCACTGAGTCACACAAAGACTGGATCTGCTTTGCTTGGCTCTGTTAAATAATAAACCTGAAGCGATGACCTCACTGTGACGACTGTGTGCAACAGAGACATGGAAGATGTACGTGATAGCCATCTTGTTAGGACATTTTGTTTCTCCTTTCCTTCCTCTTCCCTCTTGAAATGGAATTTGTAACTGTAAGTTGAACAGACATCAAAAGGGCCTCTTATCTTAAATAAAACACAGATGAAGTTCCAGAGCTGTAAACCGCTAATTAGTCTGATGCAGGAGGTCTGCTTTGAAAACCACTTTCCTCTGCCCGATCATAAAACAATAACTCAGTCAGCCATGACCTGTTAGGCCATTAGGGCTCTAGGATGAAGAGCATGCCATAAAACGTCCATTCCACATGTAACCATTCCACATACAATTCATAAAGTTCAGCAGGAACTGGACACATTAATATTAGGTATATATTTATCGATCATTTTAATGTGAGTCAAACAAGGCCATACATGACTATATTAGCATACAGGAGAGAGAAGAAAGCAGTATCTTCCCTCCTAGGTGACAAGGGTGTGCTGTGTTTGGTATCCATGGGTTGGAAATATAATTCTGAATATTAATCTGCCAGTTGCTAGAATACCACCTGCTCATACTGGAAGTTATTAATATTAGTATGAAACTGCAGTTGGGACTTGGTCATTAACTTGTGGGCTGCCTAGTACCCATCCCAAAACTGTATGGTTGGTAATTTGTTCCTAGGCGACACCCCTTTAATATCATAGAAAAAGGTTAACAGGCCTGGAGAGAGGAGCTTTCATTTAACATCAATCAAGAAACATCTAACGGACTTGAGAGCGAAGGCAACCTTTTTGCTCGGACAATTGGACTCTGCTTAAACTAAAGACATTGCAAGTATTCTGCCTTCTAAACGCCTTTCTTTTATTTCTCTGTTGCTTTATTGTTCTCTTTATGATTTTGTAACATCTTTTTCTGTAAATATACAGTACTTCCAGAGCATTAAGGTATTCTTACAATGCAGTGTTCAATTTCCTCCAATAAACTGTGTTTACAATGACAAAATAACCCTTAAAACCACTGTGGGGTTACGTTTTATCTCAGTAGAGGAAGTATTGGGTGCAAATCATGTGAATCACCCATAGATCAAATTTTTAATTGTGTATCTGTAATACCTGTGTAAGTACTTTGTCTTGAGATCAGCTTTCCCAGTAGAACTGGCAGAAGGATAGTCAGCATGTAGAGCCAAATAGCTTCTCTGTCATTGTACAGTGTCGTCAATCTCTTACCCTGAACATGTAGGAAAAGCAGAGGGATAACCTTTATCAGTGTTTTTCTACTTATTTGTTGTACAATCAGCATGTTGTGGCTGATTGTTTAAAATTACTGTTTAGCTGCACTAAACTCACATTTTTAATAAAATAAAATACAAGCAATATGTTTAGATATAGGTAAAATGAGCTTTCTATGTCTCTTCCTTGTTTCATTAATAATATGCAAGCTTTATCTACTGTTCTCTGTCTTCCTATTCTCCATGCCACCCTTGTGTTTGTGAATGTAGTCACCCTTTCCTGCTCAGCCCCAAGATGGATTACAAATCTTCCTGCAGACATATTCAGCTCTATGAGAATTATAGTGCACAGAGAGTGGAGTATGTGACCAAAAGTAACGACACTGCTCTCTCTCTACACTAATAGCAGTGAGGTGCATCATTGGAGGATAGGGAGAAAACAACTGTAAGAGACTTAAAAAAACAGAACAGATACCTGATATTTTAGAATGATTGATGTAAAAAAAAATGAGCTTGGTATCACTTTAACCACTTGCCTACTGGGCACTTTTAACCCCTTCCTGCCCAGGCCAATTTTCAGCATTCAGCGCTGTCACACTTTGAATGACAATTGCGCGGTCATGCAACACTGTACTCATATGAAATCTTTACCATTTTTTTTCCCATAAATAGAGCTTTCTATTGATGGTATTTAATCATCACTTTTTTTTATTTTTTGCACTATAAATGAAAAAAATAATTTAAAAAAAAAGTTTTTCTTTGCTTCTAGTATACAATTTTGCAAACAGGTAATTTTCACCTTCACTGATGTGCGTTGATGAGGCTGCATTGATAGGTAGCACTGATGGGCACTGATGAGGCGGCACTGATAGACAGCACTGATGAGGCAGCAGTGGTGGGTATTGATGAAGAGGCACTGATGAGGCTGCACTGATATACAGCACTGATAGGCACTAATAAGCAGCAATGATGGGCACTGATAGGCAGAACTGTTGGGCATTGATGGGCAGCACTGTTGGGCTCTAATGGGCACTTTTGGGGCTGCACTGATAATCAGGGCACTGATTATCAATGTAGATTAATCCTTTCACAGTTGCCGGTTATCAGCAATACTTTCCTCACGCTGTGACAGCGTTAGGAAAGTACTGCAGATTACCTGCAAGTGTATTTACATGTTGATCAGCTGTGGTTAACTACAGCGCTAGCTATGAGGCCTGACAAGGTT
Source organism: Staurois parvus (assembly GCF_062004578.1). Lineage (NCBI taxonomy): Eukaryota > Metazoa > Chordata > Amphibia > Anura > Ranidae > Staurois > Staurois parvus. The sequence continues at coordinate 2,763,743 of NW_028318073.1, read as the reverse complement.
GTTCTGATTACAAGAGTGCTTAACCATAATTGATCACATAACTGTACAATAACTGTATGTAATGAGATGCTTATATATTCTTGCTATTCCTTACAACACAGGTAACATCAAAGGTTCAGCTCTAAGATTGGAGGAAAGCGTCCTACATCCAAAGTGTATCAGTTGCTGCGTGTAAAATGGTAATTCTGCACAGGCTGTCAGAAGATAATCTTTTTCTGCCAGTGTATGTTACAACTAGGAATAACTCAATCTTATGGTGCATTTCTCTATTCTGGGCAGAAAGACTGGGCAAAGACAATGTTCTGCCAGGGATTTCCTATATTATGGGATGCTGACAGTAGGACTAGTACATAGTACAAGATGCATCAATTAAACGTAAATACCAATCCCACTATTGAAGTGAAAAGCTTGGCCTTCAGATCAAGATATTATGTTATGCCATATTTAATCACTTCAGTACTGGACACTTCCATCTCCTTCCTGCCCAGGCCAATTTTCAGCTTTCATTGCTATCACACTTTGATTGCCAATTTGTTAGAGATTCTGTATATAGCCCTACAGAACAGACAGTGCACAGTCCACATGTGTTTATCTGCTGTTTCTCTGCTAACAGGAAACAGGACCTTATTTATTCAGAGAATAGATATTAGATTAACGTAGATGCAGCCAGGGGCGGACTGACAACTCATGGGGCCCCCGGGCAATAGGGGATCCTGGGGCCCCTGTGTCTTTGCCCATACTCAAAAAAGCCTATGAAAAAGGTACCAGGGGCATGTCATGGGGCCCCCTACTGACCCCGGGCCCTCGGGCAGTGCCCGAGTTTCCAAATGGTCAGTCCGCCCCTGGATGCAGCTACAAACTTATAAACACTGCAATCTAGTGGTTGAAGAATATACAGTTGCAAGAAAAAGTATGTGAACCCCTTGGGATTACGTGGAGTTTTGCATGAATTGGGCATAAAATGTGCTCTGAACGTCATCTAAGTCACAACAATAGAAGAACACAGTCTGCTGAACATAATACTACACAAACATTAGATGTTGCCATGGTTTAATTGCACATAACATGTAAACATTCACAGTGCAGGGAGGAAAAAGTATGTGAACCTTTGGACTTAATAACTGGTTGACCCTCCTTTGGCAGCAATAACCTCAACCAAACATTTCCTGTAGTTGCAGATCAGACCTGCACAACGATCTGGAGTAATTTTGGACCACTCCTCTTCACAAAACTGTTTCAGTGTAGCAATATTCTTGGGAAGTCTGGTGTGAATCACTCTCTTAAGGTCATGCCACAGCATTTCAATCAGGTTGAGGTCAGGACTCTGACTGGGCCACTCCAGAAGGCGTATTCTGTGCTGTTGCAGCCATTGTTTTGTTGAATTACTTGTATGCTTTGGGTCATTGTCCTGTTGCATCACCCATCCTCTGCGGAGCTTCAGTTGGCGGACAGATGGTCGTACGTTTTCCTGCAAAATGTCTTGATAAACTCTGGAATTCATTTCCCATCAATGACAATAATCCGTCCAGGCCCTGAGGCAGCAAAGCAGCCCCAAACCATGATGCTCCCTCCGCCATGTTTTACAGTGGGGATGAGGTTTTGATGTTGGTGTGCTGGGCCTTTTTTTCTCCACACATAGTGTTGTGTGTTCTTCCCAAACAACTCAATCTTGGTTTCATCTGTCCACAGTATATTTTGCCAGTAGTGCTGTGGAACATCCAGGTGCTCTTTTGTAAACTTCAAACGTGCTGCAATATTCTTTTTGGACAGCCATGGCTTCCTCCGTGGTGTCCTCCCATGTACTCCATTCTTGTTTAATGTTTTCCTTATTGTAGATGTGTCAACAAAAATGTTAGCATGTGCCAGAGATTTCTGTAGGTCTTTAGCTGACACTCTGGGATTCTTCTTTACCTCATGCAGCATTCTGCGCTGTGCTCTTGCAGTCATTTTTACAGGACGACCATGCCTAGGGGGAGTAGCAACAGTGCTAAACTTTCTCCATTTGTAGACAGTCTGTCTTACCGTGGACACATGAACATCAAGGCTCAAGGAGATACTTTTGTAACCCTTTCCAGCTTCATGCAAGTCAACAATTCTTGATCGTAGGTCTTCTGAGAGCTCTTTTCTGTGAGGCATGGTTCACATCAGACAGTGCTTCTTGAAACCAGTAAACCCAAAACAGGTGTGTGTTTTTTAAGGGCAGGACAGCTGTCAGCAACACATCCAATATCATCACACTGATTGGAGTCAAGGTTGGCTCACTCCTGGCTCCAATTAGCTCTGGGAGAAGTCATTAAGCTAGGGCCTCACATACTTTTTCCTCCCTGCACTGTGAATGTTTACATGTTATGTGCAATTAAACCATGGCAACATCTAATGTTTGTGTAGTATTATGTTCAGCAGACTGTGTTCTTCTATTGCTGTGACTTAGATGACGTTCAGAGCACATTTTATGCCCAATTCATGCAAAACTCCACGTAATCCCAAGGGGTTCACATACTTTTTCTCGCAACTGTATGTCTACTGTATCCTTTGGTAGTTGTTGCACAAGATACATGAACAACGTATTCCAACACCTCCCCTCATCAACTACTCCTTATATTAGTGCCATTTCGAATCTTGGTTCTATAAATCTGTTTCTTGTAAGGGGTTTTCTCAAATGCTCGGATCCACATCCCATGAATCTGGCTCTGGTTTTAATGCTATGCAAGCAACATAGGACAGACGTTTGGCTGGGATGCATTTATTGCTTCTGGTGGATTTCCTGATTGGAGCCTCATGTGGCCTGGTTTCTTATTCTACAGTATTTGGATTGTCTGTGTTAATTTCTATTTCCTGGCTTTCCTCACATCAGCACACTCTGGTTAACTCCTCCTGACCCCCCAGGGCCACATTCTTCTAGCTTAATAAAAAGGAGGCCCTCCCTTCCTCTCAAGTTCTCTGTTTTTGGTCATCAGGCCACCGATGGGATATGAAATTACTTCCCCCTTCAGGTTCAGCCTCTCCTAGGGTTGGAAGTTCCAGCACAATAGAGGTAAAGCCTCTGTGCCAGGGCCATTGGCAATATAATGCTTAAAAAGCATAGTTTTTTGGCTGTGGCGGTGATTAGCTACCTTGCTCTCTTCCTCCTCAGCTCCTGTCTTTAGGGATCGTGCCGGCCACTCTCGCTGGCTTTCTGGCACACAAGGGGGCAGGGAACAGTAGAGCCCATTGCCTAGCAATGGAGGAAGCTAAAGGCTGGGAGCCTGAGCGGCAGGAGGAAGGACTGGTAAGTACCTTCTGTTGCCAGCACGCTTGCCTGCTATGTGTTCTGCTGACATACCTTGCTTTTCAGCTTCCAGTCCTCTTAGTGGAGCCTGCCCTTCTTGCCATCCTGGGAATAGACTGCTGAGACTGTCAGGAAAAGATGGCCAATGATCTAAAGGGGCGGTGCAATTAAAAAAAAATGTTTTCTGTTCTGGAACTTTCCACAGCCACAGGAGGCAGAAAGGTCTGCAGAAAGGTAGGAGGGGGCTACGAGGGACTGTGATGTAAAAGAGTGCTGCACACATATATTTAGGCTTTATGTACACATGGACTCATCTAGTCGTTAAACTCTTCTGGAAGCAGAAAAACGCTAAACATGGCAAAAACACATGTAAATGTGGTACTGTGTTTAGCTGTGTTTATCCATGTTTAGCGCTTGGATGTTTATTCATTTGATTGGCCAGAGTATTTTTCATTGACATGGATATATGCCCAAGCGATAAACGTGGCTAGCGTTTAGCCCTGTTTAAATGTTTAGCGGTTTTTGGCCAAAACGTTCCTCTCCTGAACGCGATTATTTTGCCAAAAGCTCCTAAACTCATGTTTAGGAGCAGCAACATGAGGCCCTAATGTGTTGCCTGGTCTTTTTAGGAGCAGAAGCCCTAAGAAAAGTCAACCACGGAAAGGAAAGTCCTGTCATCGCTTATTTTTTCCTCGCTCTGAGCCCCGCTCCAGATGTAAAAGCATTTCACCCACTGCAGTAAAACTCCGGCCATGGAACAAGTGAAGATGGGTTGATACTCAGAGGGGCTATGCTAGGCTTGAGCAGCTCCCTACACTCCTGGCAAACTCTTGTGTGCCAAATGCAAAAGACAGAGGCTCATACAGTCAAATATATCCATGAGGCGGTAGCCTAGAGTATGTAGTTGATGGCCGGTACAAGTGGTTCCATAAGCGATCTTGAATCTAAATAAAAAAGCCCTTCAGAGCAACAGCAAAGTCTTCCTTTAATACGTGATTTATCCTCAAAGTTTTTGTCGGTGGTGGAGGATTCTCCTGAGCATCTATTCGATTTTCACCTCATTGACCCCTATATCACAGCTGTTAGGCTGGGAACAGGACCCTCAACCTCCAGAAAACATTTAAAGATATTTCCCAAACCTAAAGAAACAGGGAGCTTCATTCCTGGTCATAACAGAAACCTGGGAATTGATTGAAGAGGAATGGGAGAAGCCAGAGATAAAAAGCAAAGGTTTGCAAAATCGCTTTGCAAAGCTGTATCCATTCAAGCCTCTCTTTGGGTAGATGCACCCCTACACTGTCTAGTGAGCCAAGTTTCCCTGCTGCAGGAAGACTCTACCACCTTCAGTGACCCAATGGACAAGAGGGTGGATGCTAATCTGAAAAAGATGTACTCCGTTGCTGGTGCAGCCTGTCGTCCGGCTATAGCCCTATCCTCGGTCTCAAGGGCTCTAAAGGTTTGGGTAGAAAATGTAGAGACAGCACTAAAATCTACAGTAGAGACATCAATGATCATTACAGCCCTTGAAGAACTAAATTTCACTGCCGCTTTTCAGCAGAATCCTCCATAGACCTAGAGACACTTCTAGACAGGCTCATGGCGCAGTAACGATGAAAAGGGCTTTTGGCTCAGACATTGGGACGCAGACGGGGCATCAAAACAAGTGCTATCACTCTTGAACACAGGCCTAAAAATCTTTACGAAAATCCTTTCACTTTGGCTGCAGCCTCTCCTTCAGGAGATAACCCATCCTGACCAGGTGGGTTTTATGCCATCTAAGGAAGCGAAGGACAATACCACCAGGGTCCTAAATGTCATTCACTAGGCTCATTCCTGCAAACTCTCCATGTGTCTGCTTTCCACGGATGCAGGGTGGACTGGATTTTCCTAAAGGAGACGCTCAGACATGTGGGATGGGACAGAGATTCCTTACTTGGATTAACACCATCTATTCTCACCCTTTAACGGCAATCAGAACCAATGAGGCCACCTCCGCATATTTTTCCTAGTTAAATGGGACCCAGCAGAGGTGTCCCTTGTCACCCCCTGATATTCATCTTGACTCTGGAACCCCTTTTGAGACATATCCGAATGAATCAGAATGTTAGGGGTATAGCCATGGGCCTTACACAACATAAGGTGGCGGCCTTTGCTCATTGATCTTCTGTTTTTTGTTGCAGCCCTCAATCTTTTGGAAGAGCTGATGGATCTCTCTCGAATTTCAAAATTAATAATCATAAATCAGAGCTTCTGAATGTCTCTACACACACCCATGATCAGATATTTAAGGCCAATTTTCCCCCTGCCCTAAGGGCTATCACAGCAGACCTTCATAAATGGGCTGATTTGACTCATTCGAGAACGGGTAAGAATGCAATACTTAAAATGAATTTCATGCCCTGACTTTTATATCTATTCCAGACTCTCCCAATAGCGATTCCTCTAGAAGCAGGTGTGTGATGCCTTATTGCATTTCATTTGGGCAAAATCTCCTCCACATATTTCTCACTCCTACTTGTTGTTGCCTAAGAATCAAGGAGGGATTGCTTTCCCAGACTCAGTTTGTTATTTATCTACAGTACATCTTGCTGGGATCCTCGCCTGATGTAGGGACGGGGGTCATAGACAATGGGTAGAGATGGAGCAGTATAAACAAGAGTGTGCAGCGCTAAAAATATAGTAAAAAGATGTAAATAAATAGCATAAAATATCTAAAAAGTTCATAAGGTGACTGTAGGTGCTCGTATATATCCTGCGTTTATCCAAAATGCGATGCTTGTGCAATCAGATATGGAAGAAATGTGCACTCACCGGAACGCGTAATATAATGCGCGTTTGATTAATATAATCTGATGTTATCAATTGGTCATCTGAGATGGGCCAGGTATAAGATTAACTCCCTCTCCAGATGGATAGGTCCTGGGACTTTAGATGAGTATTCAGGAAAAAGCCAAAGTTCCCTTAAGGGATGGATGGGTGCAGCTCACAGGGTGTAAAAGAGGCTCCCTCTCTGGAGACATTCATCGACCAGAAGGACACTTCCTTGATGTCTGCAGGCGCTCTGTTAGTTTGGATTTTTCGAATTTAGAGATGGAGCAGTGTTTCACGGATGTTCCTCTTCACTGTCCACTGTGGATGGATCGTAGCAGACTTCCAGCCGTCAAAACCCACCCTTTGATGGGCGCTACTCTAGGTGTTATGAAACGATGTGAGGGTGATCAGCTAGTGCGTTCTACGATTTCCTGATTATACCCTGTATTGTGTAAACCTTGTTTTCCACTGGGGATCTCGGATAGGAGATTCCTGTCTCTTTTTTTCTAGAGTCATATTCCGTCTTCGGGATTTCATGGCTGGTCAGCAGATGAAGGCTCCCATGGAAATACAACAGATGTTTGTTCCACCCTTAGACAATTGGAGATTACAGAAACTCATTCATTTCTTGTCCTCCCTGACCCATGGAGGGATAGGCCTGGGTGCTAATGCACCTTTTGAGGATCTTTGTGTTAATCCTGATCCTACATCCCATGCAATCTCGTTGTCCTACAATTTGCTCAGTCAACCGGCTGACTCTTTTGTGCCACCGTATCTTCTTAAGTGGGAGGAGGAGCTGGGTAGGACTTTTTCCACTGAGCAGAGACCACATTTTGTATTTTGCCCATTGCTCCTCCCTGTCGAGCAAATACCAGGAGTTGGGATACAAGTTGCTCACACGATGGTATTGGGTCCCGGTCATTTTACATCAGATCTATCCAGAGGCAATAAAGATCTGCTGGCACTGTAGGGAGGGAGACGGCTCATTCCTTCATATATTTTAGTCCTGTAGAAAACTAGCCACTAGGTATCTACTGCTCCATTCTGACCTCTCCAGGAAATGTTACAAGAACTCCTTATCAGTACATCTGATCAATGCTGCTCGTGCTTACATACCGTTTCTCTGGAAACAGGAGGTTCCCCCTTCTACCTCCATGTGGCTGACTAGGATTGAAGAAATATACTCAATGGAAAGTATCATGGCTGCAGTTTATGAACAAGAAGACAAGTCCCGCCAGCAGGCTGTTTTAGTGATTCTGAGTCCCTGCTACGCTCAGTGGCTTGAAGTCCCTTCTCTACCCTTGTCTCGCGGTTTCTGTTCTTCACTCTTTTTCTTTATTCTCTTCTACTGTTTTTTTTGTTCTGCGTATGTGGATAGGATGCTTACCTCGTTTGTTTAGTTTCGCAGGCTCACCATATAGTTATGGTGCTCGACTTCTTGCATGATACAATGTTGTCTTGCTGTTACAATTGATTTATTATATGTCTTGAATGTTTCTGGGCCAACGCCTGTTTAGATGGCATCCATCTCACTGTGTTCTGTACTTCTTAAAAAATAAAGAATGTTAAAAAAAAACAAAAAACAAGCGCTATGGGTCACAGGTGGGAAATCGGGTCTACTACCACAAATTGCGAGGAACCGACAGCACCTTTTCATTTTAACCAACTTGATTCAAGAAGAGGTCGGGAAGCCAGATCACATAGATCGGGACAAGAATATGCGAGGCTGCAATAAAGAGGGATGCAAAGCTCATTTTTATGAGGCGTAAAGTCCAGGGCAGCACAATCAGCAAAGAAGGCCAACAAATCTTTTTGCCAGTTTGTCCGCCCGGCCCCACCAAATGGGCACCAGGCTGGCATCTTTTTGGAGGGTATGGACGGTGAAGATCACGGATCAATGGGTTCAGGAAACGTTGAAGCGTGGGTACAAAATAAAATTTCGAGAGAAACCATCAAATATTTTCACACAGACAGAATGCCCACAAAATCAGAGGAAAAGAAAAGTCCTGCGAGATTATATCATCAAATTGCAGCAGAAGGAAGCAATTTTGCCGGTCCCCCAGGGACAACAAGAGAAAGTCTATTCCTCAGTTTTTCTGGTACCCAAAGCCTCAGGAGTTATCAGGCCATTTCTGGGCCTAAGAGCTCTGAACCAATTTTTAGAGCCCAGAAGCTTCAAGATGGAATCCGTGTAAACATTTATACCTGTATTGCAACCAGGAGATTGGCTAATATCAATCGACCAGAGTGTGCTGACGTGAGGACAAGCCAGGAAAGGAAAATTATGGAAAGTATTGATGACAATTTTCTGTTTAGTGTGTCACTTTGTTGCTTATCTTCATATGACACTGAAGTGGAATTTCCCTCAGTTTGAAGCATTTGTGTTAGTTCATGAAGTTTTAAACACATGGGCATAGCTATTATCAGGTATCAAAGGCATGCGCCCCTCATCTCTTGCTGGGTGTACCAGGTCCTGATGCTACAATGGCAATTTTCTTTCGTAGTTCGCAACAGACCTCAAATACAGAGGTTGCAGCTCAAACCTGTGAAAAAAAAAATGGGAAAGTACACTGTTTGCTAAAAATCAATTTCCCTAGCAAAGAGAAAAGCATTTTTAAAAAATGTTTGTTAAACACCTTGTAATGTACCGTATTTTCCGGCGTATAAGACGACTGGGCGTATAAGACGACCCCCTACTTTTCCTGCTAAAATATAGGGTTTGAGCTATACTCGCCGTATAAGACTACCCCTCTTCCAATGCACACTAAATAAAAATGAAAAAACATCAGATTTGATTTTAATATGGTATGCTATTTCAGTATGGTATTCCAATGATGGGGTGCTATTCCTCCCACTGACACCAATGATGAGGCACTACTCCTCCCACTGACACCAATGATGGGGCACTATTTCATCCACTGACACCAATGATGGTGCCCCATCATTAGTGTCAGTGTGTGAGGAATAGTGCCCCATCATTAGTCAGTGGGAGGAATAGTGCCCCATCATTGGTGTCAGTGGGAGGAATAGTGCCCCATCATTGGTGTCAGTGGGAAGAATCATGCCCCATCATTGGTGTCAGTGGGAGGAATAGTGTCCCATCATTAGTGTCAGTGGGAGGAATAGTGTCCCATCATTGGTGTCAGTGGGAGGAATAGTGTCCCATCATTGGTGTCAGTGGGAGGAATAGTGTCCCATCATTGGTGTCAGTGGGAGGAATAGTGGCCCATCATTGGTATCAGTGGGAGGGATAGCACCCCATCATTGGTATCAGTGGGAGGAATAGCACCCCATCATTGGTGTCAGTGGGAGGAATAGCACCCCATCATTGGTGTCAGTGGGAGGAATAGCGCCCCATCATTGGTATCAGTGGCAGGAATTGCGCCCCATCATTGGTGTCAGTGGGAGGAATAGCGCCCCATCATTGGTATCAGTGGCATGAATTGCGCCCCATCATTGGTGTCAGTGGGAGGAATTGCGCCCCATCATTGGTCTCAGTGGGAGGAATTGCGCCCCATCATTGGTATCAGTTGGGAGAATAGTGCCCCATCATTGGTGTCAGTGGGGAGAATAGTGCCCCATTATTGGTGTCAGTGGGGAGGAGGAATAGTGCCCCATCGTTGGTGTCAGTGGGGGAGGAATAGTGCCCCATCATTGGTATCAGTGGGAGGAATAGTGCCCCATCGTTGGTATCAGTGGGGAGAATAGTGCCCATCATTGGTATCAGTGGGAGGAATAGTGCCCCATCGTTGGTATCAGTGGGAGGAATAGTGCCCCATCGTTGGTATCAGTGGGAGGAATAGTGCCCCATCGTTGGTATCAGTGGGAGGAATAGTGCCCCATCCTTGGTGTCAGTGGGAGGAATAGTGCCCCATCGTTGGTGTCAGTGGGGGAGGAATAGTGCCCCATCGTTGGTGTCAGTGGGACAAATAGTGCCCCATCATTGGTATCAGTGGGAGGAATAGTGCCCCATCGTTGGTATCAGTGGGGAGAATAGTGCCCCATCGTTGGTGTCAGTGGGGAGGAGGAATAGTGCCCCATCATTGGTATCAGTGGGGAGAACAGTGCCTCATCGTTGGTGTCAGTGGGGGAGGAACAGTGCCTCATCGTTAGTGTCAGTGGGGGAGAGGAGCGGCTGCTCCTTCTTCCAGTTCGGCCGCTCGATTTTCGTGGGGCCGCTCGGCTCCGCCTCCTCGCCGGTGATTGGTCGCCTGTGTGCCTTTCCAGTGCTGGCGCCCAATCACCGGTGAGGAGGCGGAACCGAGCGGCCGCGTGACCATCGAGCGGCCGAACTGAAAGAAGGAGCAGCCGCGCTTCCTGGACCGGATCGTCGTGGGACCGGAGCCAGGTAAGGTACAGCAGCCCCTCTGCCCACCCCTGTACTTAGTGTCCGTTGGAGGAGGAGGGGGGGGCCGCGCCACGCCGCCCCTCGAAAAAGTGCCGCCCTGACACCGGCTCGCATCGGCGTATAAGACGACCCCCGACTTTTCAGAAGATTTTCAGGGGTTGAAAAGTCATCTTATACGCCGGAAAATACGGTATATATTTAACCAGATGGAATCTTTTTTCGCACAAAATTGTTTTCACAATTTTAGGCACTTTTAGGCCTCGTTCACACCATACCTACAGAAAAACTGATGGAAACTGATGCGCAGTTTTCACTAGCAGAGACATCAGTTTTGATGCGCGCTTCAATGAATTTTATACACATTGCAGATTCCTATGCAGAAAAAAATCTGCACATGGTACTAGTGTTGTGGTGTGAACAGGACATATAGAGAATAATGGATTTTGTTCTGCCCTCACAAAAAAAACTGACATATCTGCACCATGATGTGAACAAGCCCTAAGTAAAAATAGAATATGCACCTTTTGTAAAATAGTTTCAGGAAATTCAAACCAAAGTGTATGACCGTTATTTTATATCTGTTGTCTGTAAATGCCCTCTAGTGGTAAAGGGGAAAAAGTACTCATAAACTAGTTACTACTGTTCATTTATTTTATTACAGGAACATTTAAGGCACTGTCGATTTATGCAGCACTTTACATATATACTGTACATTCTCATCAGTCCCTGCCCTCAAGGAACTTACAATCTAAAGTCCTCTAATTACATACATACGCATACTAGGACCAAATTAGACAGGAGCCAATTGTCCTACCAGCATGTCTTTGGAGCGTGGAAGAAAACAGGAGTAGCCAGAGGAAACCCACACAAGCACAATTATTATTATTATTATTATTATTATTAATAATATTATTATTATTATTATTATTAATAATAATAAGAATAATTACCATGAATATGCAGTAATTCCAATAATGATTTCCTGGAGTAATTTTTTATCTTAAACAGTAAACACATGGGCATTGTTAAATCCCTTTACAAAAATTATTTAAAAGAGCCTTAACAAAATTTAAGCAGCTTTCCATAGCTGCAAACAAAAAGCTGCTTCAAAAAACATTTCCAGGGACACCTTTTTTTTTTTTGTTGTGTAACCTGCAAGTCATTTTGGGTAGAAAGTATACTTTGAATAGGGGCGGGACATTTATTTAAAATAGGCATGGTTATACAAGAAGCATATCGTTAACCTACTGTACAATTTAGCCTAACACATTGGAGTTTATTTACTAAAGCTGGAGAGTACAAAATCAAGCTAACCTCTGCACAGAAATCAATCCGCTTCTAACAGCTTGTCCAATTAAAAGAGAAGTAGAGCTTTTTATTTTTTTTCCTCTATTATGCTTACCTAGCTGTATGCAACATAGATACGATGCTACATCAGTCCCCCCCCATGCTACTTCTAAAAGCGATTCACTTTAAGACCGAAAAGTATATGTATGTTAGCAGGTCTGCAAGTGGATATTTAGATAACATAATTTGTCACTGACTTTACAAGTATTGTGACACTTGTTGTGGCTGCTGATGGGCTAAAGGTTTTTGTAGTTAGAAAAAATTATTTGTAATAAAACAAGCTTGGACTCACCCAGTTTAACTTCTTGCCGACCAGCCACTGTAGAAATTTGGTGGCAGGTCGGCACGGCTGGGCAAAACCACGTTTTAAAACGTGCGTTTGCAAAACAGGTAGGGGACGCGCGCGAGGCACGTGCCCGCCCTACCCGTCCCGCCGATCGCGGCCACGGGTGTTAGTCACCGGGTGGTCATTACCTACCGTGTCCCAGCGATTAGCGGCAATCACTTACAGAGAGGACGGCTGCAGTGTTTTCTGTCAGCTCCTGACATGCTGATCCGGAGAGAAGAGTTTATCTCTCTGGATCAGCCTTTTTCCCGTGCAGTAAACACCACCGCCCCCTAGTAAAACACTCCCCTCACACAGTTAACCCTTTCAGTAAATAAAAAAGTTAACCCCTTCCTCCCCAGTACCATTAGTACAGTGTCAGTGGTTTTTGTTTTGCACTGATCACTGTATTGGTGTCATTGGGGATGTCAGTGACCCCAAGTCAGTGACCCCAAGTCAGTTCCCCCCCAGTGTCAGAATGTCCACCGCAGTCCCGAAGTCCTGCCATAAGTCGCTGATCACCGCCATAAGTCACTGATCACCACCATAAGTCGCTGATCGCCGCCATTATTAGTATAAAAAAAATTAAAAATCCCAGTATCTTTCCCGCCATTTGTAAATGCTATAACTTTCACGTAAACCAATTAATTTACACGTATTGGGTTTTTTTTTAGCAAAGACATGTCGCAGAATACATTTTGGCAGAAATTTATGACTAAATTTGATTTTTACATTTTTTTTTACTGGACATGTTTTATAGCAAGAAGTCAAAAATATTTTTGTTGTTTTTTTTTTGCCTCAAAATTGTCAGCCTTTTTTTTTATAGCGCAAAAAATAAAAAACGCACAGGCGATCAAATACCACCGAAAGAAAGCTCAATTTGTGGGAAAATTGACTGGTCAATTGTCCATTAAACTAGCGCAGCGCTGTATAGCAAACAAATGACGTAAATTGCAGTATCTATACCATAATTTGTGGATGCTATAACTTTCACACAAAGCAATCAATATACACTTATTGGGATTTTTTTTACCAAAAACATGTAGCAGAATACATTTTGACCTAAATTTATAACCAACTTTGAGTTTACTATATATTTTTTATAGCTGAAAGTAAAAAGTTTTTCTTCAAAATTTTGGGTCTTTTTTTGTTTATAGCGTGAAAAATAAAAAGCGCACAGGTGATCAAATACCACCGAAAGAAAGCTCTATTTGTGTGAAAAAAAGGACGTAAATTTTATTTGGGTGCAGCATTGCATGACCGCGCAATTATCAGTTGAATTAGTACAGTGCCGAGTAGCAAAAAGAGGCCTGGTCATTAAGGGGGGTAAATCCTCAGGAGGGCAAGTGGTTAAAATAATCTACACCATAACATATACAGTACAGGGGTCAGGACTATGATATTCAACTTAATGTTCGCAGTATAAGAGTTAGGAGTATAACATACAAAATAACATAAACAGTGCAGAGATCAGGACATTAACATACTGCCAAAACTGCCATTTACATACATACTGCCAAAATATTGGGATGTCTGCCTTTACATACACATGAACTTTAATGGCATCCCAGCCTTTGTCTGTAGGGTTCAATATTGAGTTGGCCCACCTGTTGCAGCTCTAACTGCTTCAAGCGCATTTGTGAGGTCAGGCACTGATGTCGGACGAGAAGACCTGGCTCGCAGTCTCGACTCTAATTCATTCCAAAGGTGTTCTATCGGGTTGAGGTCAAGACTCTGCAGGCCAGTCAAGTTCCTCCACCCCATACTCGCTCTTCCATGTCTTTATGCACTTTGATTTGTGCGCTGGTGCATGTTAAAACAGGAAAGGGCCATCCCCAAACTGTTCCCACAAAGTTGGCAGCATGAAAGTGTCCAAAATGGCTTGGTATGTTGACACCTTAAAAGTTCCCTTCACTGGAAATAAGTGGCCAAGCCCAACCCCTGAAAAACAACCCCACACAATAATCCTCCCTCCACCAAACGTTACACTTGGCACAATGCAGTCAGGCAAGTACCATTCTCCTGGCAACTGCCAAACCCAGACACATCCATTGGATTGCCAGACAGGGAAGTGTGATTCGTCACTCCAGAGAACAGATGCATCCAACGCTTTGCATTTCACTTGGTGTAAGGCTTGGATGCAGCTGCTTGGCCATGGAAACCCATTCCATGAAGCTTTCTATGCACTGTGCTAATCTGAAGGCCACCCGAAGTTTGGAGATCTTTAGCTATTGACTCTGCAAACAGTTGGCGACTTCTGCGCACTGTGCGTTTCAGCATGCACTGACCTCAGTCTGTCATTTTACGTGGCTTACCACTGAGTTGCTATTGTTCCCAGTTGCTTCCACTTTGTAACAATACCACTAACAGTTTACCGTGGAATATTTAGTAGCAAGGAAATTTCACGGATGGACTTGCACAGGTAGCAGCCTATCACAGTACCACGCTTGAATTCGCTGATCTCGGAGAGCGACACATTCTTTCACAAATATTTGTATGTCTGGGTGCTTGATTTTATACACCTGTAGCCAGTGCTGGGATAAGGTCATCCAGTGCCCAGGGCAAAGATGCCAAGCTGCGCCCCCCCCCCTTCCCGTTCATGATGTGCAACCACAAGGGATGCTATGCTCAGCAGTCACTCACTTGTCAAAATCATTGCTACTGTCACTACTCCTGTCAGCCTTGAAACAGACGGAAGGTGACCCATCCCTACAGTTAACCACTGCACCCAGGGCGGCCGCCTCTCCCGCCTCCCTTGTCCTGGCCCTGCTTGTGGCCATGGAGGTGATGGAAAACCTGAATTCAATGATTTGGAGGGGTGTTCCAATACTATTGGCAATATAGTGTATAACATGGGTCAGAACTATAATATACAACATAGCCTATACAATGCAAGTGGTTATGATTATATTATACAACATAGTGAATGCAGTGCAAGGGTCAACAGTATAATGTACACCAGGGGTACACAACCTTTCAGAGGTTGAGGTCTGCTTGGACAACATGGAGTAAAGCAAAAGATCCTCTGGGGGGGAGGGGGTTGCTAGGCGGTGCCCTTAAAAGAAAAAAATCACCCCCCACAGTTTCCCCTGTCCCTTTACATCACCCCCCACTGTAGTAACCTGTACTCCCCCCCAATGCAGTGTCCTCTGCCCCCTTTACATCACCCCCCACTGTAGTGTCCTCTGCCCCCCCCCACAGTAGTGTTCTTTACCCCCCCAATGCTGTGTCCTTTGTTCCCTTCCCCACACAGTAGTGTCCTGTACCCCCTAAAGCAATGTCCTGTACCCCCAAAGCAGTGTCCTCTGCCCCCCTGTACACCACATCCCCCGTCTGTCTTATCCTCTGCTCCCTTTTCCCCCATTAGTGCTCTGTATGCCCCAAACGAGTATCTTCTGCCCTTCACATCACCCCCCCCCCACTGTGTAGTGTCCTCTACCCTGCCCTATAGCAGTGTTCTCTGCCCCGTACAAAGTATCCTCTGCCTCCACATCCCAAAGCAGTGTCCCCTGTCCTTTTCTCATCACAGAGTATGCTGCCCCCCCCCCCCCCCCCACTGTTTCCTGTGTCCCCTTCATATACAACACACATAGGTAGTACTGCCTACCTGTCAGTGTGTGTAGAGCAGAGCGGAGTTCAGAAGACAACACAGTGCTGGGTGGAAGGCAGGAGCTCAGTAGTATAATGTAGAACATAGCGAATGCAGTAAAGGAGTCGGAGTATAAAGTACAACATAGCATATACAATGCAGTGGTCAGGAATATAATGTACAACACAGCATAAACAGTTCAGGTTTAATGTTTCATGATCCCTGTGCTGCATTCACTATGTTTGTTATGCTCCTGACCCCTGCACTGTATGCACAGTGTTGTGAGTGGAGTAGTTAATGACTCATGGATTACACTGTTCAGTTAACAGCATTTGCCCTTTAAGTGAATGAATCCTCCAGTTTTCATCCTCAATTGTCATCCTGTGCCAGTGCAGTACTAATTATAGGCAGGAACAAGGGGATATTATTTGAAAGCAAATTTCTGTTGTGCAGCATTCTGTGAACATATAAATGTGAGAGTTTTTGCTTCTTTTAATAAATCTGTGATTTTAAATGGAAAGCAATATATATTGACTATCTTTTATTTTGAGCTAAGCTTCTCCCCACCAGATAACCACTGACGAGGGAAGCTGGACATTTCATTTCCTTAGGGCACTTGCTGGTTATTGACCTGTAAAATATATGGGTCAAAAACCAGAGGTGAAGGCATATACAGTAATGTACACACAGGTGGTCATGTGGTGGACACATGAGTGATATGCAGTGATCATGGAGGATAATTTTTGCAAGTCATGGCTTACTGTGGTGGAAATATTGGGCGCTGTTTTGTTTTATATTTGTAAATATAGGATACTAAGGCTTAGTTCACACTAGCTTTGAAAGCAGGCGTTTGAGAAATGTTTTTGATGCTCCTCAAACACCTATGGAAATGATACTATGGGCAGCACACAGTGCTGTTCACATTAGCAAAACATGAAGCGTTAGAGTCGCATCGCTTCAAAATTGAAGCCTGATGTCGAGTCAGGGGGAGTTGAAGCCTTTCAATGCCTCCCATTGAAGTCTATGGTGACGCTCCTCAAATGCCTGGCAGGCGTTTGCGGGGCGTTAATACCATTAGAGTTTGGTACAGGTGTTTGTAGTGTGGTTTTAATGCTTGTAAAACCCATCAAAAGCATGCATAGGGCATTTGGGGAGCGTTTTTAACGCCCATACTAAAGCTCATTAACGCCTGTCTAACGCTATAGGGTGATTTTGTAGAGTTAGAAATTTAGTCAAGTATGATCAAGCCCTAAGTCTCAGTTCACACTACTTCTACCTGAAAGTTGCGCAACTTGCAGTGCGATTTTGCCAGGCAACTTGAGTACTACTTTGAAGCAACTCTAAAGCAACTCTGAAGCAACTTTCAGGGAATGCCTAGGTAATCTTCCTGTAATGTCGGATCCAAATCACATCAATATAGATGAGGATCCAACTTGGAGGCGACTTCTATTAAAGTATATGGGCACAAGTTGGATAGAAGTCACCTTGAAGTCAGGTCAGAGTGACTTCAGTAGTGCTATATAGGATGGCTCTCATTGACTAACATGGGATTTCACATGTCATGCGAGTTGGGGTCTCACAAGTCGGATCCCAAGTCGCGGCAGTGTGAACCGAACCTTAGGCTTGTATGCTCGGTTTAGATTACATATGATATGCACATTATGTTTGAAGAAACAGCATGATGGAACATTTTTGAGAATTTGTAATTTATTTGCTTTTTACAGTTTTGTTTTTATTTTTAGGAATAGCTTGACACTGTTACACAGGTGTTATTATCAGGTTATACCATGACATTTATTTGCACTGCATATGTAATTATTCTAGCACTTGCAAATTGGTATAAGTAAGCAGTATGAAGTAGTAGCGTGGCATTCATTTGCTACTGCACCAATTTTCTTTGCATTAGTATATTTCATGAACATCATATAGGAAGTGCATATTGTGTTTTAAGAAAATATTCCAGCATGATGGACAATATTTGAAATTATTGGGATTTCACAATTTTTTTAGAAGTCTGTATCCTGACACTATTACACAGGTGGAGTCAGGTTTTATCACAATATTTATTTGCACCATATAAGTTGTAATGTAGTTGTAAGCCGTGTACCGGGGTGGGCTCCCCAGGATACAGTGAAGTCACGAACGAGGAAAGCAATCCCAACACCAGCTTTTGCCACAACAGAATTTTACTTAGATGTGGCAAATAAACAAACCACAAATGCTGAGAACATACAATAAATTTACATACACCCAGCCCAAAGGCTGAGACCCTTGTGCTGCACAGCACGGCGCCTCCTGATGGATGAAGATAGAAGGTGTAGTAATTTACCTACTGGCGGGCACAACTAAGCAGCCACACCTTACCCGTTATTACCCTAAAAGAGCAGGAATCAGTGTATGGGTGTATGATATGGGCTAGCCTGTGGTGCAGCACAACAGCTTACAATCTTACACAAATCTACAGTATTCCTCCTCCCATAATTGGTCCTGTAGCACGTGCCTGAGTATTCCTTCGGAGCAAAACGCCAGTCTGGCTTGAGTTTGTGGGATGTTATCAGCTCTCCAATATGAAATGTCACTTTAAGTTATGGAGTCCTTCCAATGATAAGTAATAATACTTGTGGCCTGACACAAACAGAGACCCTAACTAACTAACTATAGGCCTGGACTCAGTCTCTACACTGAAATGAGGTGCATGCACGATCTTACCGACCCGGGTCTGCTTTGCATCTGCTTGTGACTCTGAACAGAACAAATGTCTCTCCAACAAGCATGCAGTATCGCAGTGTATGTTGCTTTGTTCCTCTGCTCTCATCAGCATTCCTGGCAGCAATCTTCCTTTCTCTGAAAATGATCAGGGTCTTGGACACGATCAGCTTCACTTAGCTGCAGCTCTGGTTATTGAGGGATGTTCTCACACCTGGATGCCATCAGATTCTCTGCTCACACGGCCCCTGCATTCACCATCCTCCAAAACAAGGCTGCTGTCTCTCTCCTTCCTGTTCTCTAAACTCTGTGTGAAAAACCCCACCTCTTCATGAATATAGAAATATCTATGCAGTCTGAGGCTGTGTTAGGAAAACAGTGGCATCTTGTGGCTAAACCGCAGAATGTCACTCCAGAATATTTAATTTACTCCACACAATAATTTACTGCACACAAACAGTGTTCAAATAATGAGGGCTGTTTCCCCATCTCACATGTTTACTTTAGCACTTACAGTATTAATAGTTTTGTGGATAGTAGCAGCATAGCACTTACAGTAATTGCTATTGCATCTACAGTGTTTGTAATATGGGAATAAATGATAGTGTCAGCTGGCTCTAAGGCCTCATGCACACTGGACGTTATAAAAATGCCAGTAGCATTAGCTGTAGAATGCTGCAATAAAAATGTGAGGTTTTTTAGCGTTTTTGCATTAGGTTTTTTCTGCTTTTTTAAGTGTTTTTCAGAGTTTGTGTTTTTTTAGCAAAGTTATACTCCCACAAAACCTTTCAGGCTCAAAAACACTCATAATTGCCAGATAGCCTCGGTTTTTAATGTTTTTCAGCTTTCATCAGCATTAGAGCATTTTTACAGCTAAAAAACTCCTCTAGAAAACCCACTAGTTCTGGGGGTTTTTTCCAGGCAAAAAACACCCCTGCCAAAAAACGCTGATTACAGACTATGTGTGCATGGACACTAATATCTACAGGTTGGTTACAGGTATTGGGGGCATTTTATGCCCAACATTAGAAGTTTATACCACATATCACTCAGTCTTCTAACCACCTGAAGACCAAGCCTTTTATGACACTTTTTGTTCACATGAAAAAAATCTGTATTTTTAACTAGGAAATTACTTCGAAGCCCGAAACATTATATTTTTTTTTAAAGCAGACACCCTAGTGAATAAAATGGTGAGTGCTGCAATTTTTTATGTCACATAGTACTCGTGCAGCGATTTTTCAAACGCAAATTTTTTTAAAAAACATACTTTTTTTACTTTTAATGCACAAAAACACAATATATTGGCCAATTATTTGGTACAATATAAAAGATGATGGTATGCCGAGTAAATAGTTAGATAGAACATGACATACTTTAAAACTGCGCTTGCCCCATGCAATGGCGTCAAACTGCATACATTTTTAATATCCATAGGCAATGCTTTAAAAGCCTTTACAAGCTACCATTTTAGATATACAGAAAAGGCCTAGTGCTAGAATTACTGCCTTTGATCTGATGTTCGTGGCAATACCTCAGATGCATGGTGCAACCGCTGTTTACATACTGGCACAGGCCCAAAGCTCACTCAAGCAGGTGTGCGCGTGGGGGGGGGGGGCGAGGGTGCTTTTTTTTTTTTTTTTTAAAGTTATTTTGATTTTTTATCATTACACTGCCCCTGTCATTTTTTTTTTATTGATCACTTTTAATGCTATCACAAGGAATGCAAATATCCCCTATAACTTCAATAGGCATTGTCATATACTCTTTTTTTTTTTAATCTGGGGTCTATCAGACTTTAGATATCTCCTCTGCCCTTACATTATCTAATCTCACCAAGATCGGTGTGATCAGATGCTTTCCCAATTTACAAATGGCACTGTTTATATCCTGCGAAACTGAAGTGATATAGCTCAAATGCTCGTAGCTTCTGATTTCTTAGACTAGGTCTCCAACAGGGGCGGACTGACAACTCATTATTGACATTGTTATTGTCATTGTTCTGTGATAAGTGGTTTGTCCACTTTTAATATTTAAGCACTTCATTTTGTATT
The DNA here is from genome assembly GCF_062004578.1 of Staurois parvus. NCBI lineage: Eukaryota > Metazoa > Chordata > Amphibia > Anura > Ranidae > Staurois > Staurois parvus. The sequence continues at coordinate 2,743,295 of NW_028318073.1, read as the reverse complement.
TTTCACATTTTGCTCCACTTTCTCATCAGTTGTATTCACGTTATTTCATTTATGTTATGACAGACTCATAGGTCCCACTATTACTGTGATTTAGTTAATATTTTATTTTTCCCTGATCATTTCCGTGTGTTTTGCCCACAGTCAAGGTCACGGTTTATTGTCTGTTACACCTTTTGGTCCTCATTTTGGACCTTTATTATTTCACCTTTCCCTTCACTCCCATATTCCTTCTATTTACTGATTATGTTATGGTATATTTTCTATTGTCTTCTCATCTCAATATTTGTTTTGGAATGTCTGTGATTAGTGCAACATCATGTGCAACAACATGTTGTGATTAGTGCAACATCAATTTTCTGTTTATTACCAAAGACTGGGTTTCCTCCTTTCTGATGCTTTGCCAGGCTCTAACTGCAGCTGTCTTCGGTTGTTCTTTGTTTGTGGATCTTCCTGCCTTTAGTTTTGCCTTCAGCAAGTGAAATGCATGCTCAATTGGGTTGAGATCAGGAGATGGACTCGGCCATTGCAGAATATTCCACTTCTTTTCCTTCAAAAGCTCCTTGGTTGCTTTTGCAGTGTGTTTTGGATCATTGTCCATCTGTACTGTGAAGCGCCGTCCAATCAACTTTGCAGCATTTGACTGAATCTGGGCTGACAGTATATCTCTAAACTCTGCAGAATTCATGCTGCTGCTTCTGTCTTCTGTCACATCATCAATAAACACCAATGATCCAGTGCCACTGGAAGCCATGCATGCCCATGCCATCACACTGCCTCCACAATGTTTTACAGATGACATTGTGTGCTTTGGATCGTGAGCTGTTCCAAGCCTTCTCTGCACTTTTTTCTTTCCGTCATTCTGGTACAGATTAATCTTAGTTTCATCCATCCAAAGAATGCTTTTCCAGAACTGGTCTGGCCTTTTTAGATGTTTTTGGCAAAGTCTAATCTGGCTTTTCTATTCTTCAGGCTTATGAATGGTTTGCACCTTGTGTTGAACCCTCTGTATTTGCTTTCGTGAAATTTGTTTTTGTTTGTTGACTTTGACAATGATACGCCCACCTCCTGGAGAGTGTCCTTCTCTTGTCTGGATGTTATGAATGGGTTTTTATTTACCACAGAGAGGATCCTGCGATCATCCAACACTGTTGTCTTCCATGGGCGTCAATGCCTTTTTATGTTGCTGAGCTCACCAGTGTGTTCTTCTTTCCTTAGAATGTAGCCAACTGTTGATTTGGTCACTTCTAATGTTGCTGCTATCTTTTTGATGAATTTGTTTCATTTTTGAAGCTTTACAATGGCCTGTTTCACTTGCATGGACAGCTCCTTTGAACGCATGATATAGGTTCACAGCAATAGAATCCAAATGAAAATACCACACTTAGAATCAACTCCAGATCTCCTATCTGCTTAATTGATGAAGAAATAATGGAGTAGCCAACACCTGGCCATGAAACAGCTTTTGATTCAATTGTCCAATTACTTTTGGTCCCTTGAAAAAGGGGGGATGGCTACTCCTGTAATTCCAAACCCTTCCTCCAATTTGGATGTACATACCCTCAAATTAAACCTGAGAGTGTGCACTTTCAGTCCATATCCATTATATAACTGTAGCTTGAATATGTTTTGGTAAATACCTGAAAAAACTAAAATTGTGCTTGTGTCCAAATATGTATGGACCTAATTGTCTGCTCTTTTTTTTAACTGCTTATGAAAAATCTCATCCAACAGCGCTGCGCACACTGACTTATGTATATTCTGAGACCAAGACCCTGTTGCTGTCAGAATAAACAAGTCAGTGCTCCAACTGAATGACATCCTCATTTCTCAAGCAGGCTTTTTTCCCTCTTTCTAAGACCGGTATTTACAAGCCGTTGGGGGAAGCCCCGGTGATTAGGTTGCACGGTGCCTCATGCGCCAATTCCAAGATTGTACAAATGTCTAAATAGTGGCACACTTGAATAAAAATTGTCCACGTATAAGTGGTACACCATATGGAAAAAGGATGACACCAAGTCCCAAACTTTCTTCGCACTACTCCCCATACAGTCTGGGCATCTGGGGGGCTCCACGTGACTATCTTTACCCTTGTAAATCTGAAACTTATATGTATAGCCTGTTGCTCTCTCACAGGTCTTATACACCTTGAATATAAGAAACAAAGAGTGCACACGGGCCTAGTGCATTACCTTTAAAAATTAGATTTATTATAAATAGTAAAATACTCACGAGAAATAAAATCAAATGGAAAGCATGTCACAAAGGATGCAATGTGGTCCAAAACCCCTGGAACTGGTCTGGTGGGGGACTGGAGACCTCTAAATAGCTGGTTTCTGTGTGTGCAGCCTGTGTCCTCTCTGTGAGTACTATACTGAATTACACTCTGCATAAATTATCCTAGAATGTATTATAATCGATATCCATAAACATCTGTTACATCATCTTGGCCCATAGGGATCTTTACCGATATTCACTTATATAAGTGTCCATATATGCTCAGATGTATATTACCATTTTCATCATCATCAGATGTGCTTTATTATCATCCCCTTTGCATCTAGCTGACTTATTACTTTTACATCACCCACACTCTGTATGTTTCTACTCGTGCATCTGTGATATGGAGGCTCTCCTTCATATTTACTTGATGTATGGACCCACCCTCCTCCTTATTCCCCTCCCCCTCATTCCCTTTCTCCGCCTCCACTCCTAATGTCTCCACCTAAGGGGCGGACCCCTCCACCATTTATCACATGGTTCCCAGCCCATTTAAGAGAGGACACAGGCTGCACACACACACTGGCTCTGAGGAAGAGGTACAACCTTCGAAACGTGCCAGCCACTCACTATTTGGAGGTCTCCAGTTCCCCACCAGACCACTTCCAGGGGTTTGGGGTTTTGGACCACATTGCATCCTTTTTGACATGCTTTCCATTTGATTTTATTTCTCTTGTGAGTATTTTACTATTTATAATACATTTTTAGAGGTAATGCACTAGGCCCGTGCGCCCTTTTTTTGTTTCTTATATACAGTTCTCTTTTGATTTCCCTGGTCCATTGAGGGCAGCAAGGCTTTCATTCCTTTCATACTTATGTGGGGATATTGACATTGTGAAGTCCACTGTCCAGTGCAGGAGTACATGCATTCGGTTGCTTTATTCTTCTTTCCTTCTACATCGTGACCCCATATCTGGCATGCTTGCTGGGGAGAAATTGTTTGAATGTAAGGCGGCCAGAAAAATTAATGAGGGTCTCATCAACGCAGATGTTTTGCTGGGGAATATAGACATCTGCAAATTTTTAGTTAAGGTGATTTACGAGGAGCCGAATTTTGTGGAGCCGGTCACATTCAGGGTCCACATTCAGGACGACAGAGTGTATTGTCATTGAAATGCATAAAATACATTATACTCTCATATCTATGCCACGGTAGGAGAGAATACGGGCATATGATGAATCGGGTCTGTGGACCAATACAACTGCAGTTAATTTTTTTTATTAATGCCCACGTTGAGGGTTAGGCCCAAAAAAACGTTACATTCAGAAACCATAATGGGTTTCAATGTGAATGTTCTGGCAAGGTTTGAATTTGGGTTGGTGACAATAAACTGTTGTGCATATAAATTGCTTTGATCCACAATCAATGCATACAGATCTTCCGTGAAAAACAGCTCCAAAAAAATAAAGGGGCGTATTTAAATTTGCTGTTTCCACCTGAATTTCTGGTTGGGCAGGGAATGGGGGAAGTATGGGTGCTGCAGAATTTGAGGGTTACCAGTCGGGATTTGCAAGCACATCCGAAAAGATAGCTTAGCTAAAAAAATGTAAATATATTGGTTTACGTGAAAGTTATAGCGTTTGCAAATGGCAGTATAGATACTGGTATTTTTTTTTCTACTAATAATGGTGGCGATCAGCGACTTATAGAGGGACTGCGGGACTGTGGCGGCCATTCTGACACAGGGGGGACTGACTTGGTGTCACTGACATCCCCAGTGACAACAATACAGTGATCAGACAAAAAAAGCACTGACACTGTACTAATGACACTGGGCAGGAAGGGGTTAACAATGAGGGGTGATCAAAGGGTTAACTGTGTGCTGGGAGTGTTTTACTGGAGGGTGGGGGGGGTGTGCGTCACTGTAAAGCGCACTGCTCTGGATAGATCTGCTCAGCCATCCAGAGCAGTGTGCCCAATCAGACAGGGAGGAGGACTGTTGGTAAACAAAGCAGCCCACCTCCCTGTCGGTGATCCTTGGCAATCACCGGGTGCCGGCTGGTAATCACCGGCCGGGACCCAGTGATTGACTCCTGGGTCCACGATTGGTGGCATGGGTAGGGCGCTCATGCGGCTTGCGTGCGCCCCCTACCCGGAAATGCAATATAAATATATATGTGTGTGTGTGATTTTGCACATCTGTGCTGCCCTGTAGCAGTACTTCTGCTATAGGACAGATGGTAAGTGGTTAAAGATGAACTGTTCTTATTTACATTTGTGTGATTTGAGCAATGATTTTAGTAATACAGAGAGCACTATGTTTTTTACCTTTTTTTCTTCCTGAGCTTATTTATTGGGTCTTTCATGTGCTGACCTTTCTGAATCCTCTACTGGAGTCTGTCCAGGCTGTTGAGAGAAGCCCTGACCTTTTTACCTCTTATAACCTTAAGATCACACACTGAAGGGGAGAGTGTGTCCACGGGAGATGGTGGTGGTAGAGTGAATATTATCTAATTTTTATCTCCTTCTCCTGTGCAATTGGATGAAATATCACAGAAAAGAATTCTTTAATGGACTTTGACACTTTACATCAACATATGCACTTTTTCATTTTACAGTATATGTGAGGGATTATTGTGGTTAAACTTTTTGCGTTTTGCACATATTTTATTGATCAGTAAATATTGATATTAAAGCATGGTAAAATTTATCTTTATATCTTAATGTAGCACCCTCCTAATTTAGCTAGGGGGAACTAGATCCTAATGGTTGGATAGGAGCTGTTGGCAGCTCAGGTGTAATAGCCAGATGGGTCAAATTGTGGTCAGGGCTGAGAGACTCTGCAGGCCAGCCCCTCTGGAATTTTCCCCTGATTTTCCACTGCTTTGAGGTTTTCGGAAGAGGGCCTTGGAGGCAGTGGGTGGATCTCAGAAGTGGCTGGCTGCACTCTTGAGGGACCTCAGCCAATCCCAAACAGAATGCTTGGCAAGGGGCTTGGACTCCCTTAAAAGTGTAAGAGCCTGCTCAGTAGCAGGGAGGTGGAGTGTGAGGAGTTGGGTGGAAGAAGGAGTAGGAAGATGCGAGGCTGGAAGAGGAAGGCTGCCAGAAGGCCTAGTGGGATGGGGCCTGCCTGCAAGCCTGGAGCTGCAAAAGGAGGAAAACTCGGGACTCACCGGTCCCCTGAGTGAGAACCACCTGTATGGCAGGGAAGGAGCAGCCAACCTGCAAGTGGTACAGGAGAGAATCTGAGTGAGTACACCTGCATCCCCTGGGCGGATAGGGGAAGGAGCACTCTGGTGGGAAACCAAATTGGCCCCTTATTAGTGATTGTTCACCTCATTTAAAGAAACAGGAGCCAGATCCCCTGCTCAGGAAGAAAGTCTCCAGATTGTTGGGTAAAGAGAAGTTTATCGAGGGTCTGGGGTGGTACTGTCTTGGAAATTCGCTTTAACGAATTTCTCCTTACCGTGAGTACTCGCAGTTGGATGCGCAGAAATCCCCCATAAAGCTGTGCGAATCTTGCTTACCACGACTGCAGCTAAACTACACGATTCCTGCCCATCCAAATACTTTGGCTCTGTTGAGATGTGGGGGAATTAGAGCTCTGTTACCCTAGAATGATCAAACGACACTCTCAGGATGGTGTTGCAACTCACATAAGGGCTGGTTTTAGCCTCAGCTCTCTGTTTTATTAAAAATACACACATGCCCCCCACATGAATAAAGTCAATCCCCTCCCACCAAACAATGCAATGGGGAGTGCCTATACACAGGATGTATATTCCAATTGGAGCATAGCCTTTCCTATTATCTATCACTGGTCCTCCCCCATGAGTCTTCTGAGGTCAGCAGACTTCCTCCCCTTCCCCCCCATGAGCCATCTGAGGTCATATTTCCTGTCCTACTAGCTTCTATTGGTATGTAAATTCTCTGTACAAGCACTCCCTAAAAATATCAGTCTGTACCTGGATGGGCCCGATACGATCTTTATTAAAACACATCCATCCAAGATACAGTTTCAAGTTGGTAATGGGTTGTAAGATATGCATAAGCCTACACGCGGAGTTCGTACCGCTTGGCGCCTTGCGTTATGAAGCCCACGTGGTACTATGCTGCTGATATGTGGATACAGGCCCACGGTCTACTGCCAGCGACATTCGCATCGAATGCCGTGGTGGTATACATGCCGGTCTATAAGCGCAGATCTGCCATCTCATCCATTACCAAGCTGAGTACTGTAATACATACATTGTACATGCGCATGGCCCAATTGCAGCCTTCAGAGCTTTAATTAAGCCACACGAGAGACATATGAATAACACGAATATATGACACATTTAAAGTTCGACCAACAATACAAAATTTCCATGACATTCCCTCCTGTTTTATCATATTCTCCTCGTGTCCCTTCTTGATCTTCTTCAGCTTGATGGGTGTAGTCTCAAACTTCAAAGAGTTCCTGTAGTTGTCCCTGAGAATAAAGCTCCACGGGGTACCTGAAACAACAAGACCCGACGCAGACTCGACGCAAACAGGCTTGATTGAAGCGATGATCCTCAAGAGCGTTGGAACCTTCACTACAGGAAGGCTCTTGCAAAAACCACAAACAGACTTGTGGTATGAATAAGGCTTGTGATCCCACGGTGGTCTGGGGAGATCCAGCAATAGATTCTCAAATTGCCCCTGCAGACGGGGCCACACAAGGCTGGTCTCGACCCAGACGGTTTTCCAAATTGCAGACACAAACCATGATGAGGCTTGAAGCTTGCTTGAAGGTCTTGGAGAATGTGGTCTTCAGAGAGATAAATTAGAGGGAAGCCAGGACGTAATCTGTAGAGAAGGTGGATGGTTGGTGAGGTCTTCCTCTGATCAGTGGTTGGAGTGGGATCCCAGGAGCGGGTATGGAGATGTGGTCGTCTGCCCGAGCTTGGCTTACACGGTCGATGAGGCAACAGGAACATCTCACCGCGGCATATAAAAGGCAGATGAAAAAGAGAAGCATCAGGACATACACTCCCACTTCCTTCAACCAAGATCTGATGGAGAACAGGAAATCTCCCAATCCTCCCAAACCCTTGAACGGATTCCAACCCTCACTAGCTATAGCTCTAGCTTTTCCCTGTAGTTCACTAACTTTGTCCATATGGGCCTGGACCTTGTCATCGGTGTCTTCTATCCAAGTACTACAATCCTCTCCGATGAACTCACAGAACCCCCCTTTGGCGGCTAAAAGATAATCAAGGGCCATCTTCTCCTGAAGCACTAAAACTCCCATCTGCCGTTGTTCTTGGGCAATTTCTCTGACAGCCTCTACGGTCTCGTTAAACATACTATCCACGATGACAGAAAAATTGTTCAGGCGCTTCATAAGTTCTATTCCCCATCCTGTCCATGAGGGGAACCAAGCCCATGCCTGGTCGCCCTCAGAGAACAGCTCCCTGCGAACTCTCCCTGCCATCCTTACCTTCTTGTGGACCATCAACTCTTCATGATCCATCACTACATAGGATGCGGGGACTAGCTTTATGAGGGCACACGAACCTTTCGCGTTCTGGGGAAATGTTCTATAGGCTGCCGAACCACACAGAAAATAGTATGGACCTGTCAGAGCAGAGCAGGAAGAGTTCCTCGTTCGGCCTCTGGCACTGAGCAACAGTTGCACAGACTGGGGGATTGCTCCCTCAGTCTGCACATCACATCCATCCTTCCAACACACGTGGTCTGGTCGGTCAGTGTGGTTACTCAGAAGGGAAGTCTGGTTAGTCAGATTGACAGTTATACCTCCCTCACAGGTGGTAGCCCCAACAAACTTGTTACCTGTGCCAAAGCTGATGTTAAAGCACACCTGAGGGCTGCCTAGCTGCCCAGTTACCCATAATGGACTGACGAGGGTCCTACAGGAGCTAGAGCTAATATTGGTGCTAAAACTGATGTTACCTGCTAAAAATGTGTCATTAAGTTCTACCGACAAATGTCTACGTGGGGGCTGACCAGGTGTCCCTTGCTTTTTCATGCCGACGCGGATGTCATATAGGGCATGAACAGCGGCCATTGCGGACATGTGATGACTGGGTGGGGGCTTAGAGCATACCCAACAGTTGGTTTTGTTGGCGGTTCTGGCTAAACGCAGGTGCATTTTAAATAAAAGGTTGGGGTATCTGCCGTTTTTTCCTCCGTTCACACACATGTATGACATACAAACAAAAAGAAAAAGGAAAATGACACCCCTCATTCTCTGGTGTAGCTGAAAAGCTTCTTGCAGTGGCTTGCGTGCACCCAGTTGTCTCGTCCCTCGAGTTTGAGTGAGGTAGGTGTCGTCAGCTGGACTTGGTATGGTCCGGTGAACCGTGGCTCGAGTCCGGTTCTTTGATGTTTCTTTAGGACGACCCAATCACCTGGCTCAATAGAAAGAACACCAGTTATTGCATTTGGATCGGGGAGCGATTCGCGAACCCGATGGTGTATCTTCTGCAGCTCCCGTTGCAGAGATTGCACATAACCTGTAAGCTGTGAATGCAAAGACGACAACTGTTGAGGAAAGTACAACCCTGTTTTGGGAGGTCCCCCAAACAACACCTCGTAGGGTGACAGCCCATGTGGTTGCCGAGGGGCATTCCGGATGGAATAGAGGGCAATGGGGAGACACTCAGGCCAAGGTTTTTGGGTATCGGAAGACGTTCAACCTTACCGCTACTCTCGGGGTGATATGGGGTGTGTCGCCGCTGACTCCAGTTCCACCAAAGAAATGCAGTCGTGTCCTTTGGAAGAGAGATTAGTAGTGGACAAAGAAGACATGTTAGCAGAAGAGGTGTTAGTATTGTTAGTCGTGTTGCAAAATTCAGCACTGTCGTTGCTGTCTTCCCCCCCCCTTCTCATCTTCCAACACAGGAAGAAGAGAAGCTGGGTTAAGAATAGTGCATCGTTTGATAGTGAGGTTAGTAGGGGTTAGGAGGGCTTTCCCCTGAGAGGGGTACCTTGCCTTGGATGTCCTGTTTTCGCAAGACTGTTCTGGCTGCACCGGTGTCGATGAGGCAAGGGAGGGGATATTTTAATTCCTCGAGAAAAAGATGGATCTGGGCCGACACCGATTTGCCAACTTCCTATGAGGATTCATAGGAGTTACTTACCATGGTGGTCATAGGGGCGGAGGACTCATCAGGAATGAACTGCCACTGACCTTTAGGTAATTGGGGACAGCTCCTCCTCATGTGCCCCGTTTGGTGGCACTGGAAGCACCTGGGTGGGGGCCTATCCTTCCTGTGACCCAGATCCCTTGGTTTTTCGTGTGGGGTCTGGGACATAAGAACTTTGGCCTTGTCTTGTTTTCTTCTATCCATTTCCCTCTCTATTGCCGCAAGAGTGGAAAGGATAGCAGGGATAGACATCTCATTATATTCGGGTCGGGCCAAAACCAGCCTTTCCCGAATTTTAATATTGATGCCTTCCAAAAATTTGGCCCGCAACAGAATGTGCGTCGCGGTCACCTTTACCCCTTCAGTTGGAGCATCAGGTCCAACTTCCAGATCCGCATCCAGTGCCGTCTGCTTGAGACGGCGCCAGAAGCAGGCGCTTTCCTCATTAGGACCCTGGGTGAGCTTCATCATGTCCGTAGTAGAGGTAGCACCATACATTTTTGGAAGCTTTGCCTTTAGCTGTGTACAGAACTCTTTGCCCCCTGAAGTCATCTCCTCATGCGTGGTTATAGAGCACCCTGCAATCACTGTACTGGCCACTTCCATGCCCACCTTAGCCTGCAGGATCTGCGCACAATCTGACCCGCTCATACCATAGCTGAACTGGTTTTGTCCAAACATTCGAGCAAATCCTCTCGGATTGACTCGATAGTCCGGGAGCTCAGCCAGAATAGTGCGGATCTCTGCCGGGGTGAAGGGGACATGCCAAACTACCCGTTCCCCTAAAATCCGTTCCCCCTGTGCATTGGGAGGACCTTCAAATTGCTGCACTCTGACTGGATAGGCCTCGGTCCGGGAAGAGTGCAAGGGCTGACCCAGCATCATCGGTGGGCTTAGATTAACCACCTCGCTTACTGCACCTTCAGGTTTGAGGTCCCTCAGATCAGGGTATAGCTGGGGGGCAGGGGTCTGATCAGTGGTTCGTAGCGCTTTGATGCAATCCGCCCTGTTTCTTAACCGGGTGTCTATTCCCCTTGATTCACAGATAGTCTGCAAATCGGTTGTTGAGAAGGCTTCATAGTTGGAAACAGAAGGAGCTGGTGTGAAACAGGGAGAAGGGAGAGGTAGAGGCAGAGGCTGAGACATAGATACAGAAGACACAGAAGGTACATCAAGAGTGACGTCACTAACAGAAGAGACAGGTGCAGTTATACTTATCTCAGCCACTGTTGGTTGTTGGGGAACCCCAGCAGACCCTGATCCTACCTGCCTTAGTAGAGTCAGCCCTGAAAGAGCTTCCTCCACCTCTGACACTGGATCCTCCTGTTTTATTCCCTCTGGAGGCCAGGTATACATCACCTGGTTCTTCCGGACAGACACCAGTTTATGTATGCCCTGCTTCCCTAATTGGATTGACCTGTGAAGCCATAGCTGTGCGATCTCTAGTTCTGACGCCTGCATCCGTGGTTCAAATTCAGAGATGAATTTTTCCCACCTCCATGCGTCAAATGTACCTTCCCGGGGAATTTCCCATCTGGTACCCTTCGACCATTTATTCCACCTTTTGAGGGGTTCTGTAGACTTTCCCCCCAAACTCACCTTCATCAGTTGTGCAGCTGTCCTTACCCTGAAGAGGGCTGGTTCCCCCTCTCTCTTCATGGACTGACTACTGCCCATCGTGACTAGTCACTGGTATATATCCCGCGTCCGGGTACCTGTTTACCCCCTGGAGCACTCGGTGGAATCCTACCGAGAGGCCTGATTCCACCACTTTCCCAGCACAGCGTAATTTATGTGATACTTATCAATCACCCGAAGCGCATCAAGTGGCGGTCAGACTGAGAGCACACCTCCCACTCCCACAGCGCAATTTATGTGATCCTGACCACCCGAAGTGTTTGTGGTAACCAGGCTAAGTGTTACTTCCCTGGACCGCCCACTCCCACAGCGCAATTTATGTGGTTCTCATCACCCACTGTGTTTGGCAGGCCACACCGCACAATGATGAAAGTGGCTTTTCTCTCCCTGCACACAGTAGCTAACACAAGTCAAAACAAAAAGAGGGGTTCTTGGATGTTACTTAGGGGTCACTGGTTGGCCAGAAACCTGCTAACTGACCTTTAGGAAATTTGTGTAAAGAAAAAAACTTTCCTAATACACACAGAAAAACCCTTTTTCAACCTGAAAAACTGTTAAAAAGGACAAAGTGGATCCTTATGAAAAACACAGGACGTTTCACAGTAAAACAATTACACAGAGGTAAACCGAAAAACTGCGCCAAAAGTAACCTTGTTGCTGACGCAAAAATCACTCCTATCAGCATCGCTAAACGATCCACGTTACACACGCAATCTTCGCTGCAACCACCTAAAACCGTTTACACAAAAAGTCTGCTGGACGCGAAACACGTGACACAGCAGCTTAAAACAAACCCGCTTTACAATAAGGAACTACTTTTAACAGGAAAAACACAAGAAAAACATAATCACTATACAAGAAATCTATGTGCAAATACCCAGACTTCACCGCGCTCACTAAATGTGGAACACGTGAAGGGAAAACTCGCTTAACACACTTTAAATTGGCTGGCAATACGCAAATTTAAAGCTAAAAGCAAACAAATGAAACTGTAAAAAATTTGGATTAAAAACACAATATGGCTCAAATGCATATAGGAAACTGCATACACATTGCATAGAGATTACTGCACATATGGTAGTCAACAAAATGGCCACCAACAGGGAAAGCACATGGTAGCCAACAAAATGGCCACCAAACAAAAGGAGTACATGTGGTTAGTCAAGAAGATGACCCCCCACAGAGGAGCACATGGCAGATACTAGAATTACCCCCCACAGGGAAGCACATGGTAACACTAGAATGGCCCCCCCACAGAGGAGCACATGGCAGATTCTAGCCTCAAAATTGCCTCTAACCTCTTACATAAAACAGACTTTTGGCCAGAACATACACTGGACAATTACACAACAATATGCAGTACACATACAACACAATTTGGGCACAATCACAGAACAGACATAAAACACCAACATATCACACTAACATGCACATGTAACAGAAAGGACCCCCTGCTGCATGCTTGCTGGGAGCAGTAGTACCACAAAACACTGCACAGACTATATACACACAGAGATCTTACAACAGTTAACAATTAACCTAAACCTTTCAGCACTGTAATAATTACCTCACGTGGAGGGGGGTAGAGCAATTACCACAGTACCTACAGCCCACAAATACTTACCTAACACTATGCAACAACTTTTACCCGCTAAAACATATACCCGTTTAATTTTTGGTTGGAAGATTTTTAAACTTGACCAAATCCAGCCAACCAAACCCACCCCTCTGCTGCTCTCCGCAGAGACAAACCCTTGTCTTTCACCCACAAATCAAGAGTTTAGGACAAAAAACTAGGTCCTTGCCAAGCGGTAATTCTTGTTAGCTAACAGAGAGCGAAATCAGCCACACGAACATGCAAAAAGCGATCCTCTTAATGGCAGAGAGACCTGAAATGTGCCGGCATACTTTTTGCTAGTTCATGATGTCAGGGCAGGAACCAGACAAACCATCCCCAGGAGGCGTGGGAGGAGAGGGAGGCACGGGTGGGACAGAAAACGTAGGCGCCAAACGGTTAGGAGGCCTCCGCAGCCGCTCCTTAAATGAAGGCCTCTCTCTGAGCCTGGTGTCAATCAAGATTAGGAAGGAGATGAGTGCCTCTAACTCCACAGGCAGTTCTTTGGCTGCAATCTCGTCCTTCAACGCATCAGAGAGACCATGAGAGAAAGCAGCCACTAGAGCCTCATTGTTCCAACCCACCTCTGCCGCCAAAGTACGAAATTCGATGGCGTACTCGGCAACGGTTCGTGAACCCTGATGCATGGACATGAGCAATTTGGCAGCAGAAGCGGAGCGAGCGGGTACGTCGAATACCGTACGGAAGGAGGCAACGAAACGGGTAAACACGTGAATCACCGGGTCATTCCTCTCCCATAAGGGATTAGCCCAGGCCAAGGCCCTATCAGAGAGCAGCGAGATTAGGAAGCCCACTTTTGCCCTCTCAGTAGGGAAAGCGTGAGGTATTAATTCAAAGTAAATCCCCACTTGGTTAAGAAAACCACGACACTGACTCGGTTCCCCCCCAAAGCGCTGAGGAAGAGGGGCAGAACCAGTCATACCTCTGGGTACCGCGGGTTCCGCAACAGATGCAGAGGTAGGTGCAACAACCGGAGCAACAGTGGGAGAGTCCACCGGAGTAACAACTGACCTAATAGCCCCAGGGGTAAGGTGCACTGTGCGTGCAAGCAGAGCCTGCAACGCCTGAGCGAACTGATCCAACAAGCGATCCTGTTGGTCGAGTCTGGCGAGTAACATAGGGATCGAAGGCGTACCTGCACCGTCAGGATTCATGGCACTTGTGTAATGTCAGGACAGGAACGATGGAATGGGCAGGCAGGCCTATGGTACGGTCACGCTGCGACTGACGACAGCCACTACCCACAGACCAGAGTCCCTCAGGGCGCGGAGTCTAAGCCCCAGGCTACCCTTCACCAGGGCCCCTGATGGTGGGGATGGACTTGACGCAGCCTGAGACCAGGTCGCGGCCCCCGAGTGACCCCAGCTGCGATAACGACTGCCGCCAATGGCGTACAGCTGGTGGGAGCTAGATGGGATCACGAGTAGAGTAGTCAGACAAGCCGGGTCAATAACAATGGAGCAGACAGTACTAGACGGTAGGCAAAGAAGACTCAGGTCACGGGCCGGGTTCAACAACGGGAGGTCAGATAAAGGGTTAACGCAGAGAGTAGTCTTGTCCAAGCCGAGTCGGTTACCAGGAGAGCAATGGGAACAACACAAGAGCTTGCAACAGGGCAATATACAGGACACAAGTGCAGAGCACACTTGCAGACAGCAGGTTTAAATGTGCTCAACCACACCCTTCTGAGGAGGAGCCGCAGAAGCCTGAAGGCATAAAGGTTCCCACCATGCTTTGCAGAAAACCAAGATGGAGGCCAGCTCATGGAGATGCACAAGCTCTGAAGAAAGGTAGGACCTTGACACATGATGGCTATTCCCCCCCGTTCTTGGTTAACTATTCAAGAATACGCGTTAGTATCCACCAGGCTCGCCAAACTGTCTTGGAAATTCGCTTTAACGAATTTCTCCTTACCGTGAGTACTCGCAGTTGGATGCGCAGAAATCCCCCATAAAGCTGTGCGAATCTTGCTTACCACGACTGCAGCTAAACTACACGATTCCTGCCCATCCAAATACTTTGGCTCTGTTGAGATGTGGGGGAATTAGAGCTCTGTTACCCTAGAATGATCAAACGACACTCTCAGGATGGTGTTGCAACTCACATAAGGGCTGGTTTTAGCCTCAGCTCTCTGTTTTATTAAAAATACACACATGCCCCCCACATGAATAAAGTCAATCCCCTCCCACCAAACAATGCAATGGGGAGTGCCTATACACAGGATGTATATTCCAATTGGAGCATAGCCTTTCCTATTATCTATCACTGGTCCTCCCCCATGAGTCTTCTGAGGTCAGCAGACTTCCTCCCCTTCCCCCCCATGAGCCATCTGAGGTCATATTTCCTGTCCTACTAGCTTCTATTGGTATGTAAATTCTCTGTACAAGCACTCCCTAAAAATATCAGTCTGTACCTGGATGGGCCCGATACGATCTTTATTAAAACACATCCATCCAAGATACAGTTTCAAGTTGGTAATGGGTTGTAAGATATGCATAAGCCTACACGCGGAGTTCGTACCGCTTGACGCCTTGCGTTATGAAGCCCACGTGGTACTATGCTGCTGATATGTGGATACAGGCCCACGGTCTACTGCCAGCGACATTCGCATCGAATGCCGTGGTGGTATACACGCCGGTCTATAAGCGCAGATCTGCCATCTCATCCATTACCAAGCTGAGTACTGTAATACATACATTGTACATGCGCATGGCCCAATTGCAGCCTTCAGAGCTTTAATTAAGCCACACGAGAGACATATGAATAACACGAATATATGACACATTTAAAGTTCGACCAACAATACAAAATTTCCATGACAGTACGACTAGGGGATGCTAGCTAGCACTCCAACAGAGACTGTTTTGCAGAAGAGGGAGAAGCTTATGAATAGTTCAGAAAGTTGTCCCCAGTTATCGGTTCCCTTGTGCATCCTATACCTACCTTACCCTATCCAAGTTTCAATCTCCTCAATAAAATAACAAAACCAAAGCTCAAGGACTGGTTTCTGTCGCTTAATGCAAGCTTGTGCGGAAAATGCTGAATGACTGGCTGTGCAGGACTATAGGGGGACCCAATTCACTGGCAATACCTAAGGGAATAGTGCTACAATAATATTAATGTGATTACTCTATCTAGACTAAGAAATCCAACAGCTTTGCCAGCAAAATGTGCATCTTACCACATTACCAGAATTTAGTAACCAGAAGAAATTATGGAATGAACTTCTAGGAAAATGTAACAGAGGATTAATAACTAAGAAGGAGAAGCTTTTATAAGGGATAAGGTGGCATTCTGCAAAAACAAGGCTTATAAATGGAACAGATATAATAACAGAAGGGGATTTGCATAGAAAATGCTGGAAAGAGGGATAGTATCAATAATGAGGATGAGAATGAATCTGAAATGTTTTCTTCATTTTCTTCACCATCAGCATTGTTTGCACAAGAATCACAAAGAAGCAATGGCACTTTGACATGCACTGCACATAAATGTTCTTAAGGTGATGTGAGTATGAAGTGTGGACACCAGACATGTGCAGAATTAAAAATATTGTTTTGTTTTGGATGGATTCATTATTTTAACAATATTGTTTATTTGCATTTGTTAAACTCAGATGATTTGTTTTTGTAATTAGTTTAGTTTATTGGTTTTTGAATAGATTAGAATTTTCTGAAGTATTCGAATACAAATTGAAATTCGAAATTTAGTTAGGTACAACTTGTTTGTGTACTGCTTACATATTTGGGATTTTATCAGATAAAAAGAAGCTTTCACAACATGAAAGCTTCCATTATGGGCCCCACAGAATATATTACATTAAATTATAGTTACGTTATCATCATTATCACATATTCACATCATGCTATTCATGAATTACCACTAAATTCTTCTATAGAAAATTATGGCGGCAACTTTATGTGATGTATAAAAAATGTAATTACTAGTCTATTTCTAACATGAAACTCACGCGATCAAAGATACTAACTTTTTGTATAACTTAAGACACACAAGCATAACATTTATGTTGACTATAGTTATTAAAAGCCTTCACTTGTGCACACCATCCACTGTTGCCAGAATAGGGTTGGGCGGGATTGATGGCCTTGGGTAGAACCAGCATATTGGATCCTTCATTCGATTA
Source organism: Staurois parvus (assembly GCF_062004578.1). Taxonomy (NCBI): domain Eukaryota; kingdom Metazoa; phylum Chordata; class Amphibia; order Anura; family Ranidae; genus Staurois; species Staurois parvus. Next base: position 2,726,526 of record NW_028318073.1, on the reverse strand, counting down.
TTGCTGCTAGTACAGTAATAATCACAGGGTGTTCTCCTAGCTTGGACGGCTCCCCGTGCCCCCCTCCCCCACCGTGAGAACACAACAGCTAATTGTGTTGAAGGGGGAATCAAGCAACCCATGGTTGCAGAAAAGAAAATTACATCAACTATTGAAGAGTCTTAGGTTATAAGGCATGTATGTTGATCTGGACACAAATTACCATTATCATTTTTTATTTATTCACCAGAAAAACTGACAGTTTAATTTTTGACATGTTAATCTTCTCTTTATTAATAATAAGGTTAATTCAGAATATGTGAAGTGTTATAAGTTACATGTACAGTACTGTGCAAAAGGCAAAAGGAGAGTCAACCATCAACTATGTGACTTTATCGTATTTCCTATTTCCTCCAGGAAAATCCACCAGCTTCCTTGGGCCTCTATCCTGCATTTAGACAACACAACAATAGACCTAAGCTCCAGACCTAAACACATCCAGGCCTCTGAAGAAGCAGCTCAGTCCAAATGCACCCTCCCCAGCTCACCCAAAATATTTATACCCTTTCCCATAATGCATCAATAACAAAGAAAATCCTAGTGATTGGCTGGAGAAGGATATGAATATTCCCAACTCAAACCCACTGTGTAATCTCACAGAAGGGAGAACTAGCAGCTAGGCTGAGCTTAGGGGAAGCTGTACAAAACTCAGACAACAATTATCATTGGGTGACTACAGCCATGCTAACTCAATTTAGAGACACTCCTGTTTACGGCAGAGTGTCTACATTTAAAATTTTTATTAACTTATACAAAAATTATTATTTTTCCTATAGTACTCTATCTAGAGCAGAAATATACCCTGGATATCATTGGCATCCACACAGGATCTGATGGTTTCCCCGAGACTGGACTCCCTTACCAAAAGCTATTGAAAAGTGAGCACCTGCATTAATCTCTAGATTTCCACAGTGTTACATCCTGCTGACTGCACTACAGCTAATACAAGTTAGAATCTGAATACACATACATCTAGAACAGATGCTAGTTAAACTCAATGAATTGTACATAAGGCCGTCTCTCATCTCTGCCTCTATTAAGGATCAATCTGCTTTGACTATTATTGTCCCCTGCAACATGAAACTGTGCTTTGGTAGAGACACAAAGGGGCTTATTTACTAAAGCTGGTTCAGTCAGAATCTGGAGCACCTGTGCATGGTAGCCAATCCTTCTAACCTCAGCTTGTTCAATTAAGCTTTAGCAATAAAACCTGTAAGATAATTGGTTTCTATGCAGAAGTGCATGAGATTCTCAGTGAACCAGCTTTAATAAAAAAACCGCAAAGCCTTTCTTTACTGAGCTCCAGCAGCCAGTATGTATGCTTTAGATTTTTCCATACCTTGACCGAATACTTGTTCATGCCCCTTCCCAAAAATCAGAAAAAGGCGGCCATGTGTCTGTAACAAATCAATTTTCTGGGTACCCGATGACATCCTGGACACACCACCTTTTGTACAGACCTCCAGTCAGGATCACTGCTTTGTGGACTGTTGTGGGCATTGTGGGTCATGTCTATGCCTGATGACTATCACATATCATCCACTTATTATCCATCCACATGTAATCTACCTTATTTTGATTTTTTGAACTGTGTTGATATGGTTCCTGCACAATACATCCCCAAGTATTGCCTTTATTATTGAGATTAACATGGGTTATAAACATGTTACTGATCCTTCTTTTCTTTATATTGTGGACCCTCTCGATATACAGTCAATAGACAGCCTTTCTTAGGGCAATGATCTATTTCATAATCATACACTTGTGATCATGCTGGGGAGGTGATGACTGCTAAAGACTTCCCTAAACTGATAGTTAATACCCTGTGTCACGATCGTGGCGTCAGACCCCAGACCTTCTCACCATACTGAAGGACTGGCCGATCTTAAACCGCGATGTGACGTGTGTAACAGTGCCACACCTAGCTGCACCCTGCACAACGATTTTCCAGCTAATGGGTACCGATCGAAGTGCCAGCAGCCTGAATCGATTGTTACTGGGTCAGGTTAATTATGCAATTAACCCCTTCACACTGCCACCACCTCCTTTTGGTTCAGAGAAAGAGGAAACTCGCAATATCGCTATAACATTATAATAATTGAAATAATCGTCCGCATAACCCGGTCATTGACACAGGCCGATTATACAGAGAGTTAAACCAACAGTAGCAGGGATTCGTAAATTGCAATTAAGAGCTATAGAAACAGTTCAACACTTTCAGAAAGAGAGATTTATTACTAAAAGGGTCAAACAGGTGCAATAAAAATATTTACAGAGAAGATGTAACCAAGATATATATACAGTCATGGCCGAAATTGTTGGCACCCTTGATATTTCTCCAGGAAATCATGTATTTCTCACGAAACGTATTGCATTAACACATGTTTTGCTATACACATGTTTATTCCCTTTGTGTGTATTGGGACAAAACAAAAAAAGGGAGGAAAGAAAGCAAATTCGACATAATGTCACACAAACCTCCAAAAATGGGCTGGACAAAAGTATTGGCACCCTTTCACAACTGCGGATAAATAAGAATGTTACAAGCATGTGATGCTCCTGTAAACTCACCTGGGGCAAGTAACAGGTGTGGGCAATATAGAAATCACACCTGAAAGCAGATAAAAAGGAGAGACGTTCACTTAACCTTTGCATTGTGTGTCTGTCTGTGCCACACTAAGCATGGACAACAGAAAGAGGAGACGAGAACTGTCTGAGGACCTGAGAACCAAAATTGTGGCAAAATATCAACAATCTCAAGGTTACAAGTCCATCTCCAGAGAACTAGATTTGCCTTTGTCCACAGTGCGCAACATTATCAAGAAGTTTGCAACCCATGGCACTGTAGCTAATCTCCCTGGTCGTGGACGGATGAGGAAAATTGATGAAAGATTGCAACGCAGAATAGTCCGGATGGTGGATAAGCAGCCCCAAACATGTTCCAAAGACATTCAAGCTGTCCTGCAGGCTCAGGGAGCATCAGTGTCAGCGCGAACTATCCGTCGACATTTAAATGAAATGAAACGCTATGGCAGGAGACCCAGGAGGACCCCACTGCTGACACAGAGACATAAAAAAGCAAGACTACAGTTTGCCAAAATGTACTTGAGTAAGCCAAAAGCCTTCTGGGAAAACGTCTTGTGGACAGATGAGACCAAGATAGAGCTTTTCGGTAAAGCACATCATTCTACTGTTTACCGAAAACGGAATGAGGCCTACAAAGAACAAAACACAGTACCTACGGTAAAATATGGTGGAGGTTCAATGATGTTTTGGGGTTGTTTTGCTGCCTCTGGCACTGGGTGCCTTGACTGTGTGCAAGGCATCATGAAATCTGAGGATTACCAAAGGATTTTGGGTCGCACTGTAGGGCCCAGTGTCAGAAAGCTGGGTTTGCGTCCAAGATCCTGGGTCTTCCAGCAGGACAATGACCCCAAACATACGTCAAAAAGCACTCAGAAATGGATGGCAAAGAAGCGCTGGAGAGTTCTGAAGTGGCCAGCAATGAGCCCAGATCTAAATCCCATTGAACACCTGTGGAGAGATCTTAAAATTGCTGTTGGGAAAAGGTGTCCTTCCAATAAGAGAGACCTGGAGCTGTTTGCAAAGGAAGAGTGGTCCAAAATTCCGGGTGAGAGGTGTCAGAAGCTTATTGATGGTTATAGGAAGCGACTGATTTCAGTTATGTTTTCCAAAGGGTGTGCAACCAAATATTAAGTTAAGGGTGCCAATACTTTTGTCCAGCCCATTTTTGGGGTTTTGTGTGACATTATGTCATATTTGCTTTTCTGCCTCTGTTTTATATTTGTTCCAATACATACAAAGGGAATAAACATGTGTATAGCAAAACATGTGTTAATGCAATACCTTTTTTGTGTGAAATACTTGATTTTCAGGAAAAATATCAAGGGTGCCAACAATTTCGGCCATGACTGTATATACATAGAAGACAGCACAGCACAGTAAAGAGATAACAGAGTGAAGTTAAAGGGTTAAGTTACTTGCCAATAAGCCTTGGATGGAAGCAGATCACATTTCAGAGTGAAAGGCACAGGTCTCCCCAGGTGGTATATTGATGTTAAGAATGGGAGACGTCTTTAACTTAAACTTCCTTAGGCTTGGCAGCCTGTTTTAAAGTGAAAGACCAATCCCTTGTTTAGGGAGGGATCGTCAGGCGGGACCCTAAACTGGAACCAACATCTTTCATAATTCATATTCTGGTCTATAACTTTCCATCTGCACAAGCGACAGTCCTCCCGCGAGTATATTATTATACAGACAAGTCTGAGGATTATTTAGATATGAATGATGAAATTATATATTGCACGGTTCATGAGTTCTATGTTTCGGCTTCCCTGATGGTTCGAGATAAGCGAGTGACCCATCAAACTGTTTGCCTACTCATTGGCCATCTGACGAAGTGTCCGGTTTTTATGTAAGTCTCTCATATTCCAAGATATGAGACATAGGGAAGAAATTGATTTGAGAAGTGTTCATCTAATTCTGTCACCTACGCTGAGCTAGGTTTATTAGCTCAGAGTCCCTTCAACTCCTGGGAAGGCTCATTATCTTGTTATGAGGTGTGAAATTACACAGGTACTTTGGCCAGTGAAATTCCAGCTCTCTTGTGACAACTAGTCCTATCTCTTCCTAGGTGAGAAAGGATACAGCTTTCACAGACAGCTCGGCACCAGCTAGAAATGCCATGCTTGGCCCGTAAACCCATAAATAGTACACAAACACACACTGGCCAGATGTCTCCTCTCAGTGAGAGGGAGGGGTGGAAAGATGAGGGGAGAAAATGGAGATGCCTAACAAAATGGTTGAACCGCATCCATCTCTGAGGCGCACAATTTTGACACACTGGTCTACTACTGTTTGAATTTTCAGGTTTTGGTACTTTGATAGCCATTTGGCAATAACTCTGATCTTTCCCAGAGATACTTTATCTTCTAGGGCCAGGACATATCATTTGACCATACTTTTATGGACATACCTTTATGGGGAAGGGGCCTTGCTGATTGACAGTGGCCTGCCTGCTTTAACAATTATCACCTTGGTTGAGTATTATTATCATTGTTACAAACTTTTTTTCAACAATTTTCTTCATAGACTCCAGCCCTGTGTCAGATTTAGACCTTGAGGGGCCTGGGGCACTTCACATTCGGGGGGCCCCTGAACATAGAGAGTAAATTATGATAAATAAAAAAGTGAACTGAAATGACTAATAACCTGCACTTATTGTAAAAATAAATATAAGCTAGGTTTAGAAGAAGACACTTTGTTTTTTTTCTCAATTATATTGAATACACATTACACAGGAAATTGGAACTGGCATTTAGCATCTGCAAAATCTTTAACTAACTCATCAAACTGTATCAGCTTGAGGACACTGCTCTCGACAGTCAGTAGGCACAGAGCACTTAATCATCCCATAGATAACAGGATTTTCTTTCCTCTCACCAAGGGTGCTGATGGGGGAATGCATCCCATAGCGTTGTTGTGTTATGCTGGCTGGGAAGCAGGTAATAATTGGATACAAAAAGTTCAACTGGCTAGTTGTGCTGAAGTCGATCGTGGATCAACTTGGTTACAACCAGCCTGCCCATAGATGGATTGAATCTTGGAAAGTTCCTGCTGAACCAACCAAGATTCAGTCTATCTATGGCTGGCTATTTACTTTCATGGGTCATCGTGATTAATTCTGTATCAATGCCAATTTGTTGAATGACCTTTCCCCTGAACAACTAGTGACCATAATGCTCAAATATATTCTAAGAGCCACATTAACACCAGGAAAGATATCAGCTCTTCATCATGTAACAAAACTGTTGAGATGGAGTAAGACAAAGACAAAGGCTGCAAACTGGACAATTTCCTCAATGAACACATTATTAAAATCTCGAGGGAAAGCATTAATAAGTTTCTTAGTTTTTATCTCTGCATCAGGTAGACTACATAATTTGACTATTACTTTGAATCTCTCATACACTGATTGGTATGCTACCCTGTGCTCTTGTAAGGCAGCAGACAATTGATTTAAAATAACCTTAAACATTTCACATCTGTTTCATTAATAGTTTCACAAATGTTTCCTTTGACTCTGTTGTTGGGTTTGCATCTTATTGCTTGCTTCTCTTTTTTGACCTGCTGGTAGTTGATTTGTAGTCTGCATTGCCACAGAAGTTATTGGCATCTGGTTCCAGCTCTTTATACCGATCTGCCAGAAGCCCTCATCCCTTGCTTTGCCTGTGATGTCAGGCTAAACTGTTCCATGTCTTGACACCCACACAGAGTTCATTTTTAAAAATATAACTAATTTGATAATTATCACTTTGTTTATAAAGGAACCTTGGTGCCGGGGGCCCCCCTGGCAGGGTGGTGCAGAGTAATTACCCCCTTGCCACTTAAATATGGCACTGACAAAGCCCCTCATAGACAATGTTTTCAATATGTTCTTTTTCTATGAGTATTTCTCTGTGGCCCATGGCATATAGCAGCCTCATGCTTTTGGGGTAATACCTACTTGTTGAGTGCCCTGTGCTTTTTTTTTTTTTTTTATAAACCCTCTCTATGGTTTTAGAATTCATGGGTATTGCTTAGTGGGCACTAGGGGGAACCTGTGCAACATTCTTCCAGGCATCACTCTTCATTGGGTCAGCTGAGAACCACAGTTATACCATAGACTGGTGGTTTTTGTGGCTCTGTCCTCGCATTATTGTGTGAGGTAGTGGCTTCAGCATACCTCATGGTAATTAATGATGAGCTAAATGCCCATGGTAATGCGCAAGTGCTTGTCAAACAAAAAAGAGCAAAAATAAGCAAAATTATATTTTTAAAAATACCATTTAGTGGGGAGCAAATGCTATTTAATGCTTAATCAGGAACAATAAAAATGTGAAATTTCAATAAATAACATACCCAGAGAATGCCCAGAACTTGCTGTGGTGGTGCATCTGCATAATGTATAAAATCTAACACAGCAAAATTGACTTTTACAAAAAACCCTCTGTTTGTTCTGCCAGTAAATGACAGCTCCTTCATTCTGTTTGCAAACAACCAGACCTTTATCCTTGATGAGGGTCTGGTATAGATGTTATTATGGGACCCCACACACAAACCAAAAAACATGGCTTAGGTACCCCTTAAATCACATACCTTTATTCTTGATCAGGGTCTGGTATGGATGGCAAGGGGTCCACCACACAAAAAAATACAATGCAGCCATATTTGGGCAACAATGTCAGCCACTATCCCTGACCCTTCTCTTTACATGCCCTGGGATTCCTGCCAGCATACGAATGGGGCATACAGACTTTTATGTCAAAAACAGCCCCCAAGCAATAAAAAACAGGAATAAATTAAACCACTCTACTCATTGCCTTTGGACAGCAGTGAATCCTTTTTCCAACCTTTAAAAATCCAAAACAGCAGGGTTGTCCCCTTTCGCCACTTATATTTGTGCTCACATTGAAGCCACTTCTATGGTGAATCTGAAACAACCCACATGTAAACGTCTTCCAGGCTGGAGCATTGTAAAGCCTTATTTTTCTTTTGTAAATGTCATTTTTGCTAGACTACTTTGTTTACATGGCAGTGATGTGCCACTTTAGAGGTAGGGTTAGGGGGCTGTAAAACTATATTTTTAAGAAATTAAAACAAAACATGTTTGCATTGGTACACATCCCCTGGGGCAGAATCCAGCCTCTCATTATTATTATTATTACACAGTGTTTATATAGCGCCAAAAAGTTTGCTCAGCGCTGTACAATATAGCGGGGGACAGTACATGAGACAATACAGTAACAGAACAATATACGAGAGGTTTTAGGGCCCTGCTCTTTTGAGCTTACAATCTAGGAGGGAGGGGATAGTGGTACAGGAGGAAGTGCCTGTGGGGGATGGAGTGGTGGGAGGAGTGGAGGAGATCGGCTGTTAGGTGAGGGTGGGGTAGGCTTCCCAGAAGAGATGGGTTTTCAGGGTGCGCCTAAAGGTGAGGAGGGTAGGTGACAGTCTGATGGATTGGGGTAGTGAGTTCCAGAGGATGGGGGAAGTCCTGAAGAAGTCCTGCAGTCGGGCGTGGGAGGAGGAGACCAGGGAGCTAGAAAGTAGGAGGTCTTGTGAGGAGCGAAGAGTATGGGTTGGGTGGTATTTGGGTATCAGGTTGGTAAGATAGTTTGGGGCAATGTTATGAATGGCTTTGTACGTCAATGTTAGTAGTTTGAATTTAATGCGTTGGGCAATCGGAAGCCAATGGAGGGAATGACAGAGGGGGGTGGCAGATGCGGAGCGGTTGGTAAGGTGGATGAGTCTGGCCGCTGAGTTCAGGATAGACTGAAGTGGGGATAGTCTGTGATGAGGTAGGCTGGTGAGGAGGGAGTTGCAGTAGTCGAGTCGTGAGATAATAAGGGAGTGAATGAGTTGTTTAGTAGTGTCTGGGGTTAGGAACGTACGTATTTTGGAGATGTTGCGGAGGTGGAGCCTGCATGAGTTTGCCAACGATTGGATATGGGGTTGGAAGGATAGATTTGAGTCTAGAGTGACACCTAGGACTTTGGCTTGCGGGGTGGGACTGATGGTGGCGTTGTTGGTCGTGATGGAGAGGGGGGGGGGGGCGCGGGCTGGGGGGAAAATTAGGAGCTCGGTTTTGGAAAGGTTTAATTTGAGGAAGTGGAGTGACATCCAGTCTGATATGTCGTTCAGTAGGCGGATGATTCGGGTGGAGGCTGAAGGGGTGAGGCGAGGGGTATAGAGGTAGATTTGCGTGTAATCAGCGTAGAGGTGGTAGTTGAAGCCATGGGAGTGTATCAGTTGGCCAAGGGAGGAGGTGTAGATGGAGAAGAGGAGGGGCCCGAGGACAGAGCCTTGGGGGACCCCAACAGAGAGGGGGAGAGAGGGGCCGGTGGCAGCGTTATAGGTAACGCTGAAGGAGTGTTGGGATAGATAGGAGGAGAGCCAGGAGAGAGCGGAGTCTCTGATGCAAGGGAGTATAGTTTATTAAGGAGGAGGGGGTGGTCAACTGTGTCGAAGGCCGCGGAGAGGTCGAGGAGTAGGAGGACTGAGTAGTGGCCATTAGCTTTGACGGTTAGTGAATTTGAGTAGGGCGGTTTCGGTGGAGTGTAGGGGACGGAAGCCAGACTGTAATGAATCGAGGAGGTTGTTGTCATTGAGGTGGGAGCTTAGGCGATTGTAGACTAAGCGCTCGAGGAGTTTGGATGAAAATGGCAGGATGGAGATGGGTCTAAGTTTGCTCTGGTCGGTGGGGTCCAGGGAGGGTTTTTTGAGTATGGGAGTGATGTGCGCGTGCTTTAGGGGGGAGGGGAATGCGCCAGTAGAGAGGGAGAGATTGAAGATGTGGGTGAGGGAGCATAGGATGGAGGAGAAAGGAGACCGGAGGAGTTGTGTGGGGACAGGGTCAAGGGGGCAAGTAGTGAGGTGGGCTTCTGCGAAGGCCTTAGTGACCTCTTCAATGGTAGCAAGGCTGAAGGAGTGGAGTGCCGGGGAGGTTACAGTGTGCGGGATGTTAGATGTGGTGGGGGTCAGGGCGGTTGCGAGGTCAGAGGAGGGGAGAGTTGAGGGGGTTATCGTGGGAGGGTGGCTAGGTAGGGAGGTAGATTGAGCATTAGTGATGTCTTTACAGATTGCATCGATCTTGTTTTGGAAGTGGTTGGCAATCTCGTGGGCGGTGAGTGAGGTATTGGGTGGAGGTGGGGGGCGGAAGAGAGTAGGGAGTTGAAAGTGGAGAAGAGCCAGCGAGGACAGGTGGAGAGGGTATTGATGAGGGTTACGAAGTAGGCTTGTTTGGCGGCGTGGAGGGAGGAGGTGTAGGTGAGGAAGGTGGATTTGTAAAGGATGAACGCTTGAGGGGATCTGGTTTTGAGCCATAATCGCTCCAGTGCGCGACTGCGTCAAGATTTTTGATGTGGTCATTCTGCCAGGGTTGAAGCTGTCAGGGTCTAATGCTGCGTGTGGTTAGGGGTGCTAAGGAGTCTAAGGCAGCTGACAGCGAGTTGTTATACGCAGTAGTGGCCAGGTCAGGGCAGGATAGTGGAAGGATACTGTAGTAAAGACGGTCAGCTGCAGAGTGGAGAGGGGCCGGGTTCAGGTTGCGGAGGTTACGGCTGGTGATGGTTTGACGTTTGGGGGGGAGGTGTTTGAGGACGGGGAGACGGAGAACATGATGAGGTTATGGTCAGAGAGAGGTCCAGGGTGTTCCCGTCGGTGTGGGTGGAGGACTGTGTGCACTGTGTGAGTGCAAAAAAAGAGGTTAAGTGGAGGAGTTTGGATGTAGCCGGGTTGTTGACATTGATAGGCATATTGAAGTCACCAAGGATGATGGTGGGTAGCTCAGAGGAGAGGAAGAAGGGTAGCCAGGCGGAAAAGTCATCAAGGAAGTTGGATACGGGTCTGGGAGGCCGATAGATTACTGAAATCCTCAGAGGGGTGGGAGAGAAGAGCCGGATGCAGTGGACCTCGAAGGAGGAGAAGGATAGAGAGGGTGGGTTTGGTAGGACCCAGAAGGTGCTCAGTGGTGACAAGAGCATGCCGACCCCACCACCTCTACGACCGCTCGGTCTGGGTGAATGGGTCCAGACGAGACCTCCATAGGAGAGTGCCACAGGGGAGGTGGAGTCAGTGGCTTGGATCCAGGTTTTGGTGACCGCTAGGAGGTTGAGGGAGTGGGAGATAAAGAGGTCATGGATGACGGTGAGCTTGTTGCAAACCGATCGGGTGTTCAGGAGTGCAATTGAGAATGGAGGGGTGGATGTGGGGAGGAGGGGGACAGGTATTAGGTTGAGGGGGTTGCGGCAGTTTGTGGGAGTAGGAGGGTGCCTAGTGGGTGAGTGAGGTGGTGAGGGACCAGGGTTCGGGGAGATGTCCCCGGCGGTTAGGAGAAGGGTGAGAAAGGTGGCATGGGAGCGGGATGTGCAAGAGCGTGTGGGTCGGTGGGAGAGTGGAGTATTAGGAGGAGGTGTTGGGAGCCGTAGTGGGGAGATGGAAGTAGTGAGGGTGCGATGTACAGTTGTTTTGGGGGAGTATGGGGGTAGAGGGAGGAGATTTTGGGAATGGAGGAGAGGAGTATGAGGAGGAGGAGTACAGGTGGCATATTATGAGGGTGAGCGGAGTGCTGGTCAGGTGAGGGAGGTGAAAGGTTTCACCTCAGAGCATATTGATGTGGAAAGTCTGTCGTGCAGTGGCGAATCCCGTTGAGGTAGCTTCTTGTAGCAGGAGTACAAGTGAGTAGGATATGGGTGGATGAAGATCAGTTCGGTAATTTGCAGGCAGCAAGTTCCAGTCTGGGTGAGTCACAGGTTGGAGGGTTATGAGGGGGTCATCAGGTGGGCTGCGGGTCCGGATAGGGTTGATCATCCAGTGGGCACAGGAGGTCTGGGATGGTAGGCCTCACCAAGGCGGGGCCGTTCTCCGGGGGTAGGGTCGCTCGCCAAGTCTACTTTGGGGGGGTGGATAGAGGAGCCTTGGGTCAGGGTCAGGCCGCATTTTGGTAGGCTGTGGCAGGTCTCGCTACTCAAGGGGGTAGGCAGGAGGGCCTCAGGGCTGGGTCAGGCCACGACGTGGAAGGTTGGGTCGGGTCTCGTAGTGTAATGGACCACCTGACAGCACCTCTATCAGTCCCCTGATAGAGCCTCCCCAGAGTGCGGAGTCTAAGTACCGGAGCACTTGTTCACCAGGGCCCCTGATGGTGGGGATGGACTTGGAGCGCTCCGGGACCAGGTCGCAGCTACCGGGTATCTCTACCAAAGGTAGAGGAGTCTGCCAGAGGCTCCTGTGGGTTAAGAGTCTGATGTGAGGGAGCCCGGGGATCCCTGAGGGATGGATGGATGGATGAGCAAGATCAAACAGGCCGTGTCAGTAACTAGCGGGTCGGTGCGGTACAAGACGATAGGCAAAGGATAGTCGGGTCACATGCAGGGTCAATACCAGAAGATCAGATCTATAAGGGAGCATCCAGGAGCAGAGTCAGGCAAGCCAAGGTGTCAGGGATCCCCTCGATCCCCGCCGCGATGGTCCCGGCGCAGGCGCACTGCACCGCCCTGTGCAGGGACACGGGCACTAGGTCCGGGCCGGCCGCGGCGTTCGAGTTCGCGCATGCGCAGTAGAAGCCGCGGCCGCCCGCTGGGCACCAATGGCAGCGCAGGGCGGGATATTTAAATGTCCCTGAGCTGTCATTTCGGTGCCTTCTGGTCTTACCTGTTTCCTGTGAACCTGAACCTGTGCCTTGTAAGTTATTTGACCCGGATTGCTCTTGACCTGCTGATTTCTCCTGCCCAGACCCTTGCTTTGCCTGACCTCTCTTCCTGGATGCCCCTCATTAGATCTGACCTACTGTTGCTGACCTGGCGTGTGACCCGACGATTCTCTGCCCGCTCCCTTGTACCTTACCGTCCTCTACGTTACCAACTCGGCCCGTCTGACTTCGCACTTGCTCAGCCATCCATCCATCCATCCATCCCATCGGGGTCACCCGACCTCCTCACATCTGGCTCTCCCTGGTTGGAGCCCCTGGCGAACACCCCTACCACTGACAGGTGTGCTCAGTAGTGGCGACCTGGTCCCGGGGTACTACAAGTCCATCCCCACCATCAGGGGCCCTGGTGAACAAGTACCCTGGGGCTTAGACTCCGCGCTCTGGGCACGCCTGACCAGTGGAGTGCTAGTGGTGCCGCTCGGCGGTCCCACACAGTACCAGAAGGCCATGACTGAGCCTTCGAGGAGGACCCTCCCCGATGGAGGAGGTTTGCAGGCACCTGGCTACCCTGACGCAAGCAGTAAACATGTTACAGGACAGATGTTTGCAGATTGAGAATCGGTTTCAGGCCTGCACCATATCTGCTCCTGTTTCACAGGCCCCGGCTCCTGCACCCCCGGTCGCAGCAGCCCACGAGCCATCACTCCCTATGGTGGAACCCCGAGTACCCTTACCCGAGCGCTTCCACGGGGATCGCACACGCTTCCGGTCATTCCGTGACTCCTGTCTGCTCTATTTTGAACTGCAACCACGGACTTTTTTGACAGAATCGGTGAAAGTGGGGTTTGTTATCTCCCTGTTGCAGGGTGAACCCCAAGACTGGGCCCACCGACTAAGGGGAAATAATGACCCCCATCTGGTTACGGTTGACAACTTTTTTAATGCTATGGCCATCTTATACGATGATCCACAACGGGCGGCCTTGGCCGAGGCCACATTATGCGCACTCCGACAAGGTCGGCGAGCGGCTGAGGAATACGCCTCTGACTTTAGGCATTGGATGGGAGACACTCACTGGAACGAGTTTGCGCTTTTGCACCAGTTCCGTATGGGCCTATCTGAGGCTCTGAAAGACGAGCTCGCCCGGGTGGAGGTGCCCGAGACATCAGAGGACTTGATTGCACTCACCATTAAAATTGACAGTAGGCTACGGGAGCGCAGATTGGAGAGGTCTGGTCAGGGTCGTGGAAATACCTGGGGGTCATTCCAAGGATCCAGTCAAAATACTAGGCCAAACATCCAGAACCTGCCGTCTGAAGATGCTCCCGAACCCATGCAGCTAGGCTTGGCACGGCCTAAACTACCGCCAGAGGAACAACAGCGCAGACGCTCCCAGAACCTGTGTCTCTACTGCGGTGAAGCTGGTCACATGGTACGTTCCTGCCCGCAGAAACTGAGTAAGTTCACCTCATCTTCTTTATCTATTGGCAATATGAATCCGTCCCAATACTTAGTTGTCCCCCTCTCCTTTCAGCTTTCAGAAAGGACCGTGGAGGTGACGGCCATAGTTGATTCAGGGGCATGCAGCTGTTTTGTGGATATCAATTTTGCTCACCGGCAGGGTATCCCCCTCCGTCCAAAGGAGAAGGGGTTTCACATCTTTTTGGCTGATGGTTCCCGGATAAAGTCAGGGGTGGTTAACCAGGAGACCCCTTCCATTGTGACTTCCATTGCTGGTCAGCACCGGGAGCTCCTCCGCCTGGACGCTATTGCATCACCCCTTTTCCCAGTCATTCTGGGGCTCCCATGGTTGCGGGCCCATAACCCCCAAATTGACTGGGAGACTGGGGTTGTCTCGTTCCCTTCCCCATACTGTCGGGAACTGTGCCGAACTTCGGGCCCGGAGGTCCCCCAGGTCCTCCTGTGCTCTGAAGGGGATGCCAGCCTAAAACAAGTGATTCCTGCAGCCTATCATAAGTTTCTTGATGTGTTCAGTGAACGGGGAGCAGATACTCTACCCCCCCACCGCCCATATGACTGTCCTATTGATCTGTTACCCGGTTTTGAAATTCCCTTCGGGCGAATTTTTCCCCTTTCTGAGCTAGAATTAGGGGCCCTGAAGGATTATATTGAGGACAGCCTCCGGAAGGGATTCATCCGTCCCTCCACTTCCCCAGCAGGTGCAGGGATCTTTTTTGTAGAAAAGAAAGACAAGACCTTGAGGCCATGTATCGACTATCGGGAACTGAATAGGGTCACAATCAAAAATCGTTACCCATTACCACTGGTACCAGAATTATTCCAGAACTTAAAGGCTGCAGTAGTATTTACCAAGCTGGACTTAAGGGGAGCCTACAACTTGGTTCGCATAAGGGAGGGGGATGAGTGGAAAACGGCCTTCCGCACCCGTTTCGGCCATTTCGAATACCTGGTCATGCCTTTCGGGTTGTGCAATGCGCCGGCCACCTTCCAGCACTTTGTAAACGACATCTTTAGGGACTTCCTGGATATCTTTGTCATTGTCTACTTAGACGACATTTTGATTTTCTCATCCTCCCTGGGGGAGCACAGGGTACATGTAACAAAGGTGTTGGGGGGGTTGCGGCAGCATGGGTTGTACGCTAAAGCAGAGAAATGTTGCTTTGAACAGGCTAGCGTTACATTTCTGGGTCTGATTATCTCCACCACGGGGGTCGCAATGGACCCTCAGAAGGTCTCTGCGATCCTAGATTGGTCTGAACCCACGGACAGGAAAAGCGTCCAACGTTTTATCGGGTTTGCAAACTTCTACCGGAAGTTCATCAAGAACTTCTTGGGTCTGGTCTCCCCCATCACTCAGTTAACCAAGCTTGGGACGCGATTCAGATGGACGCCAAAGGCACAGGAAGCTTTTGAAGCATTAAAGAAGTTATTTACCTCGGCACCCATTTTGGGTCATCCTGACGCCTCCCTGCCCTACATCTTAGAAGTAGATGCGTCAGAAAACGCGGTTGGCTCCATTCTTTCCCAGCAAAAGGGCGCCAAGGAATTACTTCACCCAGTAGCTTTCTTCTCACGGAAACTTACCCCTGCGGAGAAGAATTACGACATTGGGGATCGAGAACTACTGGCTATCAAGACCGCATTAGAAGAATGGAGGTACCTGCTGGAAGGTGCCTCACACCCCATCCTGATATTCACGGACCACAAGAACCTGGAATATGTGAGGACCGCCAAAAGTTTGCGCCCACGACAAGCAAGATGGGCATTGTTTTTCTTGAGGTTCCAGTTCCACATCACATACAGGCCGGGATCAAAAAACACGAAGCCAGACGCGTTGTCACGCATGTACGAGGATGCCAAGGAGATCCCAGTACCTGACACTATTCTGCCTGCAGGAAACTTCTTGGCCCTCCAGACGAACCTTCGCTCCGAGATAATGAGAGCGTCCACAGCCATGTCTACCTCCGATGGGGCGCCCCTCCAGAACAAGGGGGGACTCCTATGGAGGGAGGACCGGATTGTGGTGCAGGAGGAAGCCCGAACCCTAGTCTTGGGACATTGCCATGACCACCCGATGGCAGGACATTTTGGCCCGGTCAAGACCCTGGAACTTCTCCGACGTTCCTTCTGGTGGCCGGTCATGGCCAAGGATTGTAAGAGTTACGTGGGCTCCTGTGTCATCTGCCAGCGGAACAAGCCTTCAAGAAATAAGGCGTGGGGCCTGCTACGTCCATTACCCATCCCTGAACGGCCCTGGCAGAAGATCTCTATGGTCTTCATAGTCGAGCTTCCACCTTCACTGGACCACACAGCAATTCTCGTGGTCGTGGACCGTTTATCCAAGATGGCCCATTTCATTCCTTTACGGAAGACTCCATCAGCAGCCGAGACAGCGCAAGCTTTTATTCGAGAGGTTGTTAGACTGCATGGGGTCCCCGAAGACATCGTCTTGGACCGAGGGGTGCAGTTTACCTCGAGATTTTGGAGGGCATTGTGCAAAGCCCTGGATATCAAGCTATCCCTTTCCTCGGCATTTCACCCTCAGACCAATGGTCAGACCGAAAGGACCAATCAGACCCTAGAGCAATACTTGCGATGCTACACATCATTCTCTCAGGACGACTGGGTGCCACTTCTCCCTTTTGGCGGAATTCGCGTACAACAATGCTTGCCATTCAGCAACAGGGCAGTCCCCGTTCTTCTCCAACTATGGGTTCCACCCTGTCTTCCTCCCGGATTTAGTCCCAGAATGCCCAATTCCAGCAACACAGGATGCACTAACCTTTTTCGCTTCAAACAATAAAAAACTACAGGAAGCCATCAGTCAGGCCCAAGAAGATTACAAGAGGGCTTTTAATAGGAAGCGAAGAGGGGATCTGGTGTTGCGGCCCGGAGAGAAGGTTTGGCTGGCTACATCTAACTTGAAGATGCTCTGCCCGTCAAAAAAGTTGGGACCTAAATTTATAGGCCCTTTTTGCATTAAGCGGATGGTCAATGAAGTGGCCTATGAACTTGTTCTCCCTGAGACACTCAAGATCCACCCTGTCTTCCACGTGTCCCTGCTGAAGCCGGTAGTCCCTGATGCCTTCCCGGAACGGGAATCCAGGCCCCCGGAGGCCATAACAGTCGAAGAGGAAGAAGAATTCGAGGTGGAGACAATCCCGAAGTGCCGAAGAAGGGGGGGCCAGACCCAATTTCTCATCAAGTGGAAGGGCTACGGCCCTGAGGACAATTCGTGGCAACCAGCCCATAATGTCCATGCACCCAGACTTGTCCGGGGGTTTCTTTGTGATCACCCGTGGTGGAGAGATCGGGTGGGCATCCGGAGGTTGCCCGTAGGGGGGGGGGCAATGTCAGGGATCCCCTCGATCCCCGCCGCGATGGTCCCGGTCCAGGTCGCAGCTACCGGGTATCTCTACCAGAGGTAGAGGAGTCTGCCAGAGGCTCCTGTGGGTTAAGAGTCTGATGTGAGGGAGCCCGGGGATCCCTGAGGGATGGATGGATGGATGAGCAAGATCAAACAGGCCGTGTTGGTAACTAGCGGGTCGGTGCGGTACAAGACGATAGGCAAAGGATAGTCGGGTCACATGCAGGGTCAATACCAGAAGATCAGATCTATAAGGGAGCATCCAGGAGCAGAGTCAGGCAAGCCAAGGTGTCAGGGATCCCCTCGATCCCCGCCGCGATGGTCCCGGCGCAGGCGCACTGCACCGCCCTGTGCAGGGACACGGGCACTAGGTCCGGGCCGGCCGCGGCGTTCGAGTTCGCGCATGCGCAGTAGAAGCCGCGGCCGCCCGCTGGGCACCAATGGCAGTGCAGGGCGGGATATTTAAATGTCCCTGAGCTGTCATTTCGGTGCCTTCTGGTCTTACCTGTTTCCTGTGAACCTGAACCTGTGCCTTGTAAGTTATTTGACCCGGATTGCTCTTGACCTGCTGATTTCTCCTGCCCAGACCCTTGCTTTGCCTGACCTCTCTTCCTGGATGCCCCTCATTAGATCTGACCTACTGTTGCTGACCTGGCGTGTGACCCAACGATTCTCTGCCCGCTCCCTTGTACCTTACCGTCCTCTACGTTACCAACTCGGCCCGTCTGACTTCGCACTTGCTCAGCCATCCATCCATCCCACCGGGGTCACCCGACCTCCTCACATCTGGCTCTCCCTGGTTGGAGCCCCTGGCGAACACCCCTACCACTGACAGGTGTGCTCAGTAGTGGCGACCTGGTCCCAGGGGGACTACAAGTCCATCCCCATCATCAGGGGCCCTGGTGAACAAGTACCCTGGGGCTTAGACTCCGCGCTCTGGGCACGACTGACCAGTGGAGTGCTAGTGGTGCCGCTCGGCGGTCCCTCACACAAGGGGTCAGGACAGGAGAAGGCAACAAGGTCAGACAATCCAGATCAGAGTACTCACAACACAGGCAACAGGATACGCAAAGACCATTCGGCAACAAGTGTCTGTTCAGGGCTGGTTTAAGTAGCCTGCCCTGCACCTGGCAGGGGCAACCTAGGTCCTAGTGCCTGCCCAGTACTGTCATAGACGACGGGTGCACCTGGGTCCTAGTGCCCTGCTGCCTGCATGTCTTGACAGACACCTACGCATGTGTAGACCCATGCGTCGCGATGGTCCCTGACACGTAGGCTGGGTTCATCTGTGGGAGAAGAAGGAGAGTGGTGGGCGGCTGGGTCATCTGCTGGCTAGTAGCCGTGGTCTGTAGGTGCTGTAAGCCAGCGTCTGTAGGTGTTGTAGGCCGGCATCTGTAGGTGCTGTAGGCCGGCGTCTGTAGGTGCTGTAGGCCGGTGTCTGTAGGTCCTGCAGGACCCGGCATCTGTAGGTGCTGTAAGCCGGCTTCTGTAGGTGCTGCAGGCCGACGTCTGTAGGTGCTGTAGGCTGGCGTCGGTAGGTGCTATAGGGCCCGGCATCTGTATGTGCTGTAGGCTGGCGCCTGTAGGTGCTGTGGGCTGGAGTCTGTGGGTGCTGTAGGCCGGCATCTGTGGGTGCTATAGGGCCCGGCGTCTGTAGGTGTTGTAGGGCCCGGCGTCTGTAGGTGCGGTAGGCCACGTGGCAGGCCCCCCTTGGCCGGATTGGACGGAGCTCAGGGCTGTGCGGTGGCAGGGGCACGGGGGGCGGCTGTGTAGCACATGGTGGGGAGCTCAGGGCTGTCCGGTGGAAGGGGCATGGGGGGCAGCTGTGTAGCACGTGGTGGGGAGCAGGGAAGCAATTCCAGTGGTGGTGGCTTACCTTCTCGGTGCCTGCGGCGGTGGCTACCCCTCTCAGTACCGGAGGCAGGACAGGAGGGAGCAGGAGGCAGGGGCTCTCCCCCCCTGTGCCGGTGGCGGTGGCTTACCCTCACTCAGCAGGTACCAGTGGGGGTGGTGGTTGCTTCCCCTCTCGCAGGAGCGGAGCGGCGGCGTCTCGGTTCGCCACGGTGGCTGGCAGGAAAGACCGCGGCTTCACAGGCCGCGGTAGGCCACAATCTGTCGGGGCTCCGCCGGAGGGACAGAGCGCCCAGCGCCTCTCCTGGGTGTCGGCAGGACCTCCGGTGGTTGCTCCGGAGCCCGCTACCGCCCGGATGGCGGTGGATTCAGCGGGGGGCGCCGGAGCTGGCGATCATCATCATCGCCGCTCCGGTCGCCATCTTGGGAATTGCACCCAGGTGTTCTCAGATTATCCATATTCACAATTAAACAAAATTAAAGATTTACTTTACTTTGCCTGCAAAGCATCTATCTGCAGTAAATACCTAGAGATTATTTACAAAACTTCTATCCTCGCTAAATTATTCTTGCAGCAGAGTGACAAATATTGGTACTGTAATACACATAGCAGAATGTTGGATATCTTTGGGAGTGCCCTTTGCTGCTCCCATTCTAGCAGAAAGTTACGAAAAATCACCCACCTTATGGGCATTTCTTTAACTAATAATCCTAATAGCTTTCCTTTTGAAACTGACACCTTTGTTCAGAAAAAAGCAAGAAATCACTGTTGATCCATTTGCTGAATACAGCCAGGGCATGCATTCTCCATAGCTGGAAGCATTCTGAACCCCCTACTCTTCCATGGAAAACCTTATGTCAGCCCGAAAGCAGGGTGTACATGCATCGAAATTCAGCTGGTTCAGCAGAAACCAGACTAATTTCACTGCATGTATATCCCTTTCTGTTCTTCAGAAGCCAGACAATAGAATTTAGCATTTAAAAAACCATATTGGCATAGTAATCTGTCATTAACCATCATTAACCAGTTACTTGACTGCATTGCACTCAAAAATAAAAAAAGATCATGGTTCTTGATTTCTTCCAGTAAAGAAAATTACCACAGTATTGGCCGCCATAATTCATTTAGTTTCTCCTTCGCTTAAGTGTTTTTAAAGGCTCAAGGTTTTTTACCTTAATGTATTCTATGCATGAAGGTAAAAAACATTCTCTGTGCAGCAGCTCTCCCAGGCTCCCCTAATACTCCTAAGCCCTCTCTCGATCCAGTGATGTGCGCTGGAGTCTCAGCTATCCTGGGACTTCCTCTTCTCATTGGCTGAGACAGAAGCAGGAAGCATTGGCTGCTTGCTGTGGGGGCACCCGACAGGAGGGAGGAGCCAGGAGAGCCTGCATGGGACCCAAGAACAGGAGGATCTGGGCTGCTGCATACAAAACCGTTGCATACAGCGGGTAAGTATAGACATATTTGTTATTTTTCTTAAAATAAGCCTTTAGAATCACTTTACTTTCTACTACCCCGTGGAGATAAGGATTGATACTGAAGTGAAATCAGTGCACTTTCATTTTAAACAGACTCCTCAATTCAAGGGAAGTCACAAGAAATTAGACAAGTTTCTTCCCACACTCCAAAGACATGCTGGTAGGTTAATTGGCTCCTATCTAAATTGGCCCTAGTATGTGTATGTATGAATGTGAGTTAGGGACCTTAGATTGCAAGCTCCTTGAGGGTTAGGGACTGATGTGAATGTACAATATATATATGTAAAGCACTGCGTAAATTGACGGCGCTATATAAGTACCTGTAAAAAATAATAAATAAATATATTCTGCAACTAAGACTAGCCATATTATACAATTTTCTTGTACAATTTTCATATAATATAATATAATGTCAAACACTTTCAATTTGTATGCAATCATATGTAGGCCCTTGCACTACATATTTGGCATATTTGATGGTAGATATAAAGAAAATTGTACAAGAACATTTATATAATTTATGGCCAGCTTAACTGTCATCCATGTCATCCCTACCATGTAGGGAAAGTAAACCCTTTAAAAATAACTGGGGGAATTTATATCCCCATTCTTTGTTGGAGGTTTGTAAATGCCTTTTCTCTCTCTTGCCCATCATAAAGTTGGACAAAGTGCTATACCAAGGGTCTCTCTTTTTCTTACAAAACATTTTAAATCCCCTAAATGGTACTCGATCCTCCCTCTTGGTTCAAGTTTTGTCTTTCCAACGAAATATCTGTTGCAGAGTTGATAAAGTGATCCATAACCTTTTAGCCCCATCAGAGCTACAAAATTCCTTTGATGTTTGTACAAATGGCAGATTTGGCACTGGCCACATGAGTATATCTCTTTGTTTTGAGAAGATTGGTTAATCACAATAACAAAATTCTGAATAAACCGGATGTTCACCCACGTTTTTCACTCATCTGGCCACTATTTGATGGCTAGAACCAAATGTTCTTGCTATCTTACACATGCCAATGATTTATCACAATTAATTGGCCTTCAGCTTCTTCTTTCTCTGCACTCTTGCAAGTAGTTACCAGACCTCTATTATATCAGCTGGTCTCCCTTGTGCAATTTTTCTGAAAGTAAATGTGCAATTTTTCTGTAGCTTGCCTCTCCTTTGGAACCTCCAATACATGACCCTTACCTCCCACCTGAAATCCTCTTCATATATACAATTCTGACAGGTTCATAAATATTCGTTATCAGAATTACATTTATCAGAGGTCTGGGATGATATCTTGATCACAAGCCATAAGTCCATGAAGGTGATTTGCTTGGTGTCCATGGTTAATGTGAGTTTAAATGATTATTTCCTCCCCCCAGTCCTCACTGTACTTGCCTTCCATAGGTGATGTGCTATCAGTGCCCACAGATCAGATATAGCGATCCAGGTATTTAAAATCCCTGCTCTTCTCCCTCTTCATTCTCTAGGGCTTTGGGATGACTCAGAGTGTTTCTGATTGGTCAGCGCCACCATGTGCTTATAAGCTCAACCCCAGCAGAAACTTTTAGTTTTGAGTAGATTGGGGAAGAAACACTTTAGAATGTCTCTGTGTCACTAGGACAAAAATAAAAATCTGACAGAGTCTGTCATTCCATACTTTTCCTTCACATACTTTCACTCTGTTACAGTATTACCAATGGAAGGCACAGCTGTAGTACCTCTAGTGTACACTTTGTACACGATATTATATTATAAAATTAGCTTGTAAGTGTAACTTTTCACTGTTGATGAATTTATAGTATTTATAACACAAATACTTTTTTAACTTTTTAAGTTGTTGTAACTCTTTGCACCTCTTCTTTTAAGCCTAATAATAAGAACCAAAAAAATAGATAATGGAATACAAATATTTACAATTACGATATTTAACTAAAAGCATTTGTATTGCGTGCAAACTATTGACAGCCAAAAGGTAGAATAAGAACAACTGGATGCATTCCAAGGATTTGCTTTCTAGAATAAATGGTCTTTGTTTCAGATTATAGCCTTGTTTTCTTATAAGCTTTTTTAAGCCTTTTTCCAGTCTGGACATGGTCCAGCATTTCTTTTTCCATGGCTCCTTAAAATGAATTTTAACTTTCATGCTTGTGAGTGTGTATGGCATTTCAATACAATGTATTTTGGCCTAATAAAAATATAATACCAAAACTGAAAAAAAAACTGCATAGCTTTGTGGCAATGGTGGCAATTGCAAGGCCAAGTTGAATAGAATGAGTGGGTGAGGGAGCTTGTTTAATCTCCCATTTATGCATGGAAAACACACAAGTTGCTGGTGAAACAAACAGAATTTTTTTTATAACTGGAATAAATCAAATAAAAGTAGTTTTATAGTGCAATTGCTGTCTGTAAAGCTAATTAAAATAATAAGTATATTATGTATTGCCAAATATGCCCTGCCAAAATATACTGTTACTGATGTTGTATTTATGAGCCTTCTCCTCTCATTACAAAGCAATTTTGGTTGGTTGTCATTCATAACTACTCATCACTTTCCTGTAAGCTAATTTTAAAGTTTACTCAGCCAAAAAAAAAAGAGAAACAAAAACTGTCATATGAAAGATAATAACCTGGAATTTATTCTCTTGGTAGAGCAGTACAAAACAGTTTCTAAACATTTGTCCATATACTTTTATGAATGTTAATATATTCAAATGTTTAACCACCTCCCGCCCGCCATATAGTAATATGACGGGCGCAAGGTGGTTCTCTCGTTCTGGGAGGACGTCATATGATGTCCTCCCATTCTCACTGCGCATGCACGGCTCAGGGAGCGCGGCGATCGGCAGTGCGCTGTGTCCCTAGGACACAGCATATCACCAATCATGGAAAGAGCCGAAGATGTCGGCTCGGTCATGTGATCAGCTGTGTCCAATCACAGCTGATCACATGTAAACAGGGAAATGCCGGTTATCGGCATTTCTCTCCTCTCGAGCTGTCACGCTGACAGCTCGAGAGGAGAGGAGAGCCGGTAATCGGCTTTCAACAGACGGGACGTACACTGATCATCAGGGCACTGATGATCAGTGTGCCCTGATGATCAGTGTAGCCCCAGCAGTGCCACCTGTCAGTGTCCATCAGTGCCTCGTGCCAGTGCCCATCAGTGCCACATCAGTGCCACATATCAGTGCACACTAGTGCACATCAATGCCCCATATCAGTGCTCATCTGAGCTGCCTTTCAGTGTCACCCATCAGTGACAGTCAGTGCCACCTATCAATGCCAATCAGTGCCACCTATCAGTGCTGCCAATCAGTGCCAGTCAGTGCCGCCTATCAGTGCCAGTCAGTGCTGCCTATCAGTGCGCATCAGTGCCGCCTATCAGTGCCTGTCAGTGCCGCCTAACAGTGTTGCCTAACAGTGCCAGTCAGTGCTGTCTATCAGTGCCAGTCAGTGCCGCCTATTAGTGCCAGTCAGTGCCGCCTATCAGTGCTGCCTATCAGTGCCACATATCAGTGCCATGTATCAGTGCTGCCTTTCAGTGCCAATCAGTGATGCCTGTTAATACACATCAGTGCCACCTACCAGTGCCTCCTCATCAGTGCCCATCAGTGCCACCTATCAGTGTCCATCAGTGCAGCCTATCAGTGCCCATCAGTGCACCTTCATTAGCGCACATCAGTGAAGGAGAAAAATCACTTATTTACAAAATTTTATAACAAAAACTAAGAAAAAAACATTTTTTTTTCAAAATTTTTAGTGGTTTTTGGTTTGTTTAAGAAAAAATAAAAAACCCAGAGGTGATTAAATACCACCAAAATAAAGCTCTATCTGTCACAAAAAAAATGATAAAAATTTCATATGGGTTCAGTGTTGCATGACCGCGCAATTGTCATTCAAAGTGCGACAGCACTGAAAGCTGGAAATTGGCCTGGGCAGGAAGGGGGTATAAGTGCCCTGTAGGCTAGTGGTTAAGGATTATGTTTTCCAGAGGACCTTCAGGCTATGAAAAAATGTAGGCAAATAGTCTCTAGAGGAAAGTGTTTCTGGGTTATGGTACTCTGTTTTACATAGCATGCTTGTGAATGAATGGCCTAACCCCTGGATATTTAAATCAATTTCATGACCTTTGACAAATCAGAATATCTACCAGTTGGCAATACTGTTTTGGCAAGATGGAGCAGGTAAAATTACACCTGTGGCTCTTCACATGCTGAAAAGAAACACAAGCTACATGCTGCTGAGGCCCATGAGATTGAAAACTTACTGTCCATGGGTAGGTGTTCTGGTTTGGGTGGGCCAGAGTGATTGTGTTAAAATTCCAAAGGGAATGTTTTTTACTTTAAGGCCTGCCATGTATAATATTCATTTGCCGAGACAATACATATATTCATTGAGCTTTGCAAATGATTTACCAGGATTATGGCTAAAGCTATTATTCAGGTACCTTGTTTTTCAGCCGGTGGCCGGCTTTCTCATTAAAGCGGTTAGAGTGGCTCATTAGCCACTGGATAGCTTTCAGTAGCTACGGTCCCCTTCCGCTGCTCGCCGGTGTTCGTCCGGCTTACCATTTCTACCGACATGCCCAAGAAACAATCTGATGGCATGGCCAGCTGGTCACAGGGGTGATGAGACTCAATCGTCTCTAATCACCTCTATGGCCTTGGATGTCGGGAACAACGTCATGACATCAGTTCTGGTCTGGGGCGGATGTAAACATTATTTTCAAAAATCTTTTGCTTTTAAAGGTAAAGGAGATATTTGGGGTCTTTTTGACCCCAGATCTCTCCATAAAGAGGACCTGTCATCCTTATTTCTATTACAATGGATTTTTACATTCCTTGTAATAGGAATAAAAGTAATAAAACAAAAAAGGGACAGTGTAAAAATAAAAAATAAGAAAGAAATGAAAAAAATGTTAAAGTGCCCCCATCCCTCTGTGCTCAGCATACACATATGTAAACGGTGTTTGCAGCACACATGTGAGGTATTGCCATGAACGTTAGAGAAAGAGCAATAATTCTATTGCTAGACCTCCTCTGTATCTCTAAACAGGTAACCTGTAAAAATTTGTAAGGCGTCACCTATGTAGATTTTTAAGTACCATAGTTTGTCGCCATTCCATGAGCGTGTGCAATTTCAAAGCATGACATATTAGGTATCTATTTACTTGCCATAACATCATCTTCCATATTTTACAAAAAAATTGGGGTATATATATTGTGTTTATTTTTTTTTCTATTCATTAAAGTGTATTTAGAAAAAAGAACATTAGAAAAACTGCTGCGCAAATACCATGTAACATGAAAAAATTGCATTGATTGCCTCTTTATTCTTTAGGGTCTTTGCTAAAAAAAAAAAAAAAAAACTAGAAGCAGTCCAGTGCTTTTTTTTTTCTCTGCATCAAAAATGCATGCACAATGATTTCCATGTATTCCAAAGGCCCTAGTTCACACCAGTGCAGTCAGTTCCAGTGAGTTTCTGGTGCAGAAAAAAAAGTAGAACATGCTGCATTTTTTCTGCACAAAACCATACTGGAACATAGCAAACGGCATCAAAACTGCACCGGAACAGAGTGTGGTGTGAACTGTAAGCAAAAACGTATCCGCAATGCATCTGGAGTGCATTTTTGTAGTGTGAACTGGCCCTTAAACTTGTAAACAAAAAGTGCCAGAAAATGCTTGGTCTTCAAATGGATATACAGTAGAAAAGGTTATTTCCAAGACATTTAGTCATGTAAAAGTTTAGACTTCAGTATTTCTTTTCAGCTGTATCCTTACTTTCAGCAAGGTCTCTTCTGTAGTCTGTAATACAGTGTAATCATCTGAGAAATAAAAACCTGTTCTTATGTGAACTAATGCAAACTAAATACTGTAAGTTTCTTAAAATGTGCATGTGGTTAATTTAACTAATCGCACAATGAGAGTTTTTGAATTTTAAACGTAAATGTCTATTATAAAAATTAACAAATTATGCCTTTTTAGCATTTTTATGTAATGGTTAGCAATTACATTTTTTTACACTTTTTTTGGAATGGTCTTGTATCATGGATAATGTAGCAGCACGCAATAGCAAAGCCTACACCATTTTTGCATTTCGAGCAACAAAAACGCCTTAATCAAAGCATAAACAAAGCAGGATTTCCTACTTCCATTTGTCTTTATAACACCAAGTTTGCATGCAATTACTGTAAAATAAATAGGATAATGAGCACTTTGCGTGCTATGCTAGTATGGTATGAAGGACTAAAAGTGATCAGAGCATACTTTTCACATGTCCAACAAAATTTGATTTAAGAAAACTGTCACCTCATGTTAAGCAGGTTAAATTAATTCCAAGCCAGGTTTTCCCTTTTTTTTTAAGAATTTTAATTACGAATAAGTAGCTTTAAAATCCATAAGCCTCTCAAAGTTTACTTGTGCTACTGTTTGGGAATTAGTCTTTAGTCCAGTTAGTTCAGGCTCCCCTCCAGACTCAGGATTAGCCGTCCAGTGCAATGCTGTCAACAAACATTTCAGTCATACCTATAATCCTATCAACAATCTCCTTGGAAATATTAAGAACACATTTATAGTGGATATGGGAACTGCTCCAAATGAAACAGAACTGCTGTAAGCTGCCTATGCACAAAAAAGAAGAAAAAAATATTACAGTCCAAAAGCTGCAGCACCACGTGTAGCTTATTTTAAATCAAACATTCAGCAATGACAAGCTTGAATGATCAGGGGTATTACCTGGCAACCACTTTTAGATGCCATTGTCCTTTTACTGATATCTACTGCCATCTAGTGTTACATTTACAGTAAATGGTGACACAGAAATTTATCCAGTACATTTTTTTTTACAGTTACAACGAAACAATACAGAAATATAGACAAAAAGAATTAAAAAAAGGTTATTGTATAAGTGTCTATAATTGCAGGGAAAACAAACCTGTACATATAAAATAGCACATGAGAAAACTACCTATAAAGACAAATAGAGATCACAATTTGATTTTATCCTTGACACGAAAATAAGCCACAGCTATTTCTGTACAAAGCAGTTAATGGAATTAAAAAAGAAACACTTTAGAAGAACAGATATGAATTTTAAGAGCAGAGGAAAACATAACATAACATAAGAAAATAAGTAGCAAACTAACTAATTACATGAATTACCTAAAGCTCAAAGGCATACAGTGTAATCATGTTCTGGATTGTGACCACTCAACAGACCCCTGCCAGAACAGGCTCTGTAGACAATGGATGCAATCTGGCAAGATGTTGCTACTTTTTATGTTAAAGGAAACTTGCAATTTGCAAAAATTACATTTTACAATTCAAATGTTGTCGCCAGTGATGCAATCTAACATGGCAGTGCTCAGAATTCATGATGAAATTGGAGTCAATAGCTTGTTTTGATTCTCATGTCCTGCTAAATTTCATGAAGATGCATTTCCTTTTCAAATGATCTCAACTTCAAAAAGGTGTTTGTATGGGTCTTCTCCTTTTCTGTATATCAATTTAGCATTTTTCATTTTGGACAAATCTGCACTATCCAGTTCCCAATTACTAAGTGTAAGTGAAGATAAGTGTGGTAGCATCCCCACTACACAACACAGGATTTTTAAAACTTCTCCAATTGGAGGGAAGATATTCTCTGTGCTGAGATCAAAATGTCTCAGGTTCTTCAGGTTCTGTAGTGCTTCAATCAAAGAAATCCAGCCATCATTTCCAACATGATTGCATGAGAGGTCCAAAAATGCAAGCTTCTTGAAATTCTCCCTCAAATGAGAGGCTATACAGGAAAGATTTAGATATTAGCATTCTCTTTAAAACACAGAGTTTGTAAAACATTTGAATAAGAAAACTATACAGTATAAATATATATATATATATATATATATTTATAGAGTGAGAGAGATATACAGTATATGTGTGTATGTAAATATATATACAGTGCATCCAGAAAGTATTCACAGAGCTTAACTTTTGCCACATTTTGTTATGTTACAGCCTTATTCCAAAATGGATTAAATTCTTTTCCCTCATCATTCTACAAACAATACCCCATAATGACAGCATGAAAGAAGTTTGTTTTGAAATCTTTGCAATTTATTAACTATAAAAAACAACAAAAAAACACATGTACATAACTATTCACAGCCTTTGCTCAGTTGTTTGTTGAAGGACCTTTAGAACCAATTACAGCCTTGAGTATGAGGCTACAAGCTTGGCACACCTATTTTTGGGCAATTTCTTCCATTCTTCTCTTGCAGTACCTCTCAAGCTCCATCAGGTTGGATGGGGAGCATCAGTGCACAGCCATTTTCAGATCTCTCCAGAGATGTTCAATCGGGTTCAAGTCTGGGCTCTGGATGGGCCACTCCAGGACATGCACAGAGTTGGCCCATAGCCACTCCTTTGTTATGTGGGCTGTGTGCTTAGGGTCGTTCTCCTGTTCAAAGATGAACCGTCCCCTCAGTCTAAGGTCCAGAGCACTCTGGAACAGGTTTTCATCAAGGATGTCTGTGTACATTGCTGCATTCATCTTTCCATCGATCCTAACTAGTCTCCCAGTTCCTGCCACTGAAAAACATCCCCACAGCATGATGCTGCCACCACCATGCTTCATTGTAGGGATGGTATTAGTCAGGTGGTGAGCAGTGCCTGGTTTCCTCAAGACATGATGCTTGGCATTCAGGCCAAAGAGTTCAATCTTTGTTTCATCAGACCAGAGAGTTTTGTTTCTCATGGTCTGAGAGTCCCTCTGGTGCCTTTTGACAAATTCCAGGCGGGCTGCCATTTGCCTTTTACTGAGGAGTGGCTTCCATCTGGCCACTCTACCATACAGGCCTGATTGGTGGAGTGCTGCAGAGATGTTCTTCTGGAAGGTTCTCCTCTCTCCACAGAGAAATTCTGGAGCTCTTTCAAAGTGACCACCTGGTGCTTGGTTACCTCCCTGGCTAAGGCCCTTCTCCCTTGATCGCTCATTCTGACCAGGCGGCTCGCTATAGGAAGATTCCTGGTGGTTCCAAATTTCTTCTATTTATGAATGATGGAGGCCCCTGTGCTCATTGGGACCTTCAATGCTGCAGAAATTTTTCTGCAGCATTGAAGAAATTTCCCCAGATCTGTGCCTTGATACAATCCTGTCTTGGATTTCTACTGACAATTCTTTGGACTTTATAGATTGGTTTGTGCTCTGTTGTGCATTGTTAACTGTGGGACCTTATATATAGACAGGTTTATGCCTTTCCTAATCATGTCCAATCAACTGAATTTCCCACAGGTGGACTCCAATCAAGCTGCGGAAACATTTCAAGGATGATCAGTGGGAACAGAATGCACCAGAGCTCAATTTTGAGTGTCATGGCAAAGGCTGTGAATACATATGTACATGTGGTTTTTTTTTAATTTTTTTTAATAAACTGCAAAGATTTCAAAACAAACGTCTTTCATGTTGTCATTATGGGGTGTTGTTTGTAGAATGTTGAAGAAAAAAATGAATTTGGAATATGGCTGTAACATAACAAAATGTGGCAAGAATACTCATTAATTATTTTAATCTTCCACAGTGGGAACCCTAAGAAAAGCCTCATAACCATTCTAATAGTGTAAACCAGCCTCCACATACATGTTATTTATGTTAAGTGACTGTAAGCTAAGTAACACTTACAGTGAATGGGAAAAGTCTTTAGCACTCTAAATGGTTCGCTATAATATTTTACGTTCTCTGTATTAGCAAGTCAAGAAAACAGTGAATGTAAGAGTTTTTAAACATTCATTTTCCAGTAAGTGAAGTGATACAAAAACATTTTTGAATGTGTGTGTAAATGCAAAATCTATTTTTCAGTATGTTTACAATTTTCTTAAGTAAATATTTTTGTGAATCTGTTGCAAAGTTTATCACCTGAACAACATTACAGTAACAGTGCCTCCTGGCAAGCTGATAACATTGTTATTAATTTTGAGGCAGCTGCTTAAATTTGTCAGCTTCCCATATGAGTGCCTTTAGTTGACCTTTGGCTTCCAAAGGTAGGCATCATAGGCATCCCAATGGCTAAATAAAGGAGCATGCACCACATGCCGACAATGCTGAAATTTGCACAGTAGCGACTTGGTGTTGTCTGCCTGCAAGAGGAAGTGCTACTGCTGGCAACAGATTCGCATTCCCTGTGCAGGTAGCCCCATTCATGTCAATTGGGTGGCAGCAGCTGTATGGATACGGCCGTTGCTCCCAATTTGACAGCCATGCGAGTGCGGGTGTGCTGCTCCAAAAATGGACACCCACATGACAGTCAAATAGGGAGAATTTAATTAAACTGTCTGAGGTCTACCAAAGGAATGGCCTTCGATCCTTACATGATGTCCATTTAAAGCAGTCTTATAAGAAAAAATAATAAAATTAGTTCATATTTGTTATCTGCTGTATAACATCCTGCTACTCTCAGAATATGGCCTTAGAATCTGTACCCCTAATCTCATTGTCAGCATCCCATAAACTTACCCAACTTCATCAGGTCTATAGAACCCCTGAAGAGCTGTTTAGGTGGGTTAAGAGAGGCACACCTATCTGCCCTAAATGCAAACTATATAGGGGGACTTTAGCCACATGATATAGCACTGCCCAAACTTACCAGATATTGGACCGAGGTACTGCACACTATCTCATTGGTTGCCAAACTACTGTATCTTCAGATCCTTTTATATTTTTGCTGGGAGCGCTTGATGCTGGATTGTGTCAACCAGGGGTTTATATTATGGTCTCTCGACTGCTGTACCTTGATAGGAAACTTATAGCTAGATGTTGGATGTAAACAATGGATAGAATTTTCCTTGTTTACTTCTGAAGGAACAACTCACTTATCGCTAATGCAATGCACACCGTAAGTTTGAGCTGGCTTGGCAGGGATAGTTATATAGACTGAGCTTAGCACCACCACAATTAGTTATGAATGGGCTCCTTGAAATGTTTTCCTTTTTTTTGTGCTGGCTGTAAGATTTACTACAATCCCATATCTAGCTGAATTTTACTATATGCAGATAATCCCACCTGATGTTTGTAGGTTTAGATACCACCAGTATTGACAGGATAATAGTTAACCTTTTTGTGCAGAAATGTTCTTCCATTCTGTACCAAGTTATTTGTACTTAATGTTTACTATGGTGAATGTTATGTGACATTGCAATTTTCTTTTTCCTTGATTTGTATTTTTGATAAATTTTAATGTAATTTCTGCTCTTTGTTATTATTAAAAAGAGTTTGGATTAAAATAATTGTTGGCATTTT
The DNA here is from genome assembly GCF_062004578.1 of Staurois parvus. NCBI lineage: Eukaryota > Metazoa > Chordata > Amphibia > Anura > Ranidae > Staurois > Staurois parvus. The sequence continues at coordinate 2,694,840 of NW_028318073.1, read as the reverse complement.
CACTGCTGAAAAGACCATTCATATTCTTATTCATCATGAAATATGAACAGGGAGGCAAGTAATCAATCCTTAATTCATTCTTTAGAATGGCAATGGTGCCAAACATACGAACAGCCATGGAGAACAATCTACTGTGAAACAACATATGGTATAAGCCAAGAGCATAACTATAAATCATAGGGCTCCATAGCAAAATGTTTATATGGCTCCCTCTCCAAACCGAAAAAAGGGCATTGAACAACACCCTAGTTACTACAGCCATGTGGCATATGTACGCATGGATCAAATTTTATGCTGTATGCATGTAACTGTTTGTGCTAACCTTTACATGTGTACAGCACAAATCTACTCTATTGGAGCTCTCTACATTCTAGCAGTGAAGGACATCAGGTGGTAGGAGCTTCCTGCATCCTTGCAACCACGTTTTGGCATTGGACATACTTAAAAATATAATAAATGCATATTTTTTAGCTGCAAAAAATGTGCATTTATTATTATTATTATATAATTTTTTTTTTAAATGAACTTATCTTTTAAGCAAAAAGGTCTTTGGGAAGTGGAGCTATGTTTAGAATTGTTATAAGCAAAGTCCCTGTAGGCAGATAGTCCACCCTGTCATCCTGAAGATAACTGACAAAACATCAAAGGTGATGCTCAAAGTTTGATTGGTCTTTCTAGTCTGACTATTAGACTGAGGATGAAAAGCAGAGGAGAGGTTAATTGTTACTACCTTAAACTCAATCTTTCAAAAACTGAGCTTGTAATATTTCCTCCTCCCTGATCCCCCAATCATGACTTTACCATTAAGATCAACAGCACAACCATTGGTCCTTCCCCTCATGCCAGGGTGCTATGCGTCATCCTAGACTCTGACCTCTCCTTTGGGCCCCACATCCACTCACTGGCTAAATCCTGCCGCCTCAATCCTGGAACATTTCCAAAATCCACCCCTTCCTGACCAATGACACCACAAAACAACTTATCCTTGCCTTGGTTATATCCCGCCTTGATTACTGCAACTCCCTCCTCACTGGTCTACCGTTGCACAGGCTATCCCCCCTTCAGTCTATTATGAATGCTGCTGCTAGACTCATACACCTTACCAACCGATCAGCGCATGCTGCCCCTCTCTGCCAATCCCTCCACTGGCTTCCACTAACCCAATGTATAAAATTCAAAATACTAACCACAGCTTACAAAGCCATCCACAACACTGCTCCTAGCTACATCACCAACCTCATCCACAGATACTGCCCAAATCGCCCACTCCGCTCCTCCCATGATATCTTCCTTTCTAGCTTCCTCATCACCTCCTCCCATGCTCGCCTCCAGGACTTCTCCAGAGCCTATCCCATCCTCTGGAACTCCCTACCACAGCATTTCCGGTCAGCCCCCACCCTGTCTGCCTTTAGGCAATCTTTGAAAACTCACTTTTTCAGGGAAGCCTACCCCACCTCCACCTAAGAACTGTACTTGAATCACCTCCGCCAGATCATCCCCCGCAGCTATCACCTTTTGTATCACCTCCCCCTTCCTTTAGATTGTAAGCTCCACGAGCAGGGCCCTCCTATTCCTTCTGTACTGAAATGTATTGTAATTGTACTGTCTCCCTTATATTGTAAAGCGCTGCGCAAACTGTTGGCGCTATATAAATCCTGTATAATAATAATATTAATACACCTAAAGCTGAGGAAAAGTGTTTCCAAAATTTCAAAGTAAACTGTACTCTGTCAGTTACCACATCATCAGGAATTCCATGTAGTTTAAAGATTTCTCAAACCATCAACTCCACAGTTTCATCATCTCTTTCATGGGAGGAAGATCATCCATGAATTCCATAGAAATCGACACCCATGGTCTTGATGGAACAGGGAGTGGTTGGAGTAACCCCAAAGGAGAAGATTGGGGTGCCTTACTGCATGTACAGGTCAAACACAAGGTCACATAGTTCTTGACATTTTTCTCGTAACCAGGGCACTAAAAGGAACTTGCTAAAAGTTCTTCCATCTTAGAAAGAAAATGACCTGCCCTTGATGGGCTAAGAGCTGTCATTTTGAGTTCTTTTTTTCCTAGATGTCAGTAGCAGGCATTTGGTAGCGATATCTGTGTGGAGCCATTTATGAATTTTGGAGAGAAGGCCCTGAGTTGGATAGTAAGCCTCAGCTGTTTTGTTTAAGCATATTAGTTCCAAGGGGTAAGCAGTCTTAGCAGCTGGTCTTTCAGGGGTATGGAATGGAAGAAGTGTGATTTGGAGATCTGTGTCCAGCTAAAGGCAGCCTGTGCATTCACAGAAGGTGTGGAGGGGAAATGCAGCCTTGAGAAGATAATAGATGTGGCACACTTCTAGGTAGCTAGGGGGGACTAGACTCCAATGGTTAGACAGGGGCTGAGTAGCAGCCCAGGTGTAATAGCCAGACTGGGGTAAAATTGTGGTCAGGACTGAGAGGCTCTGCAGGCCAGCCCCTCTGGAATTTCCCCCTGCTCTGGAGATATGGAGGGAGACTCCAGAGGCAGTGGGTGGATCTGAGGAGTGGCTGACTGCATCCTTGAGGGACCCCAGCCAATCCCCAACAGAAGACTTGGCAAGGGGCTGAGATACCTTTAAAAGTGTTGGAGCCTGCTCAGTAGCAGGAGCGTGTGGGTGGAAGATGGAGAAGTGAGGCAGGAGCCTGGGAGGAAGCCCATGCTGGAAGGGGCTCACCTCCAGGAAGAGGGACCTTGAAAGGAAGAAAGCTGTAGACTTCACTGGCCCCTTGAGATAGGACCACCTGGCAGCAGGGAAGGAGTGGCCCAGCTGATAGGCCTGGTAGCAGCCAGCTACCCAACAACAGCACAGGAGAAGGATTCAGTGAGTACTCCTACACCCCCTGGGCCAGAAAAGGGAAGGAGCATTTGGGTGGGAAACCTGACTAGCTCTACACCCGGGACTGTTACATTTTAAGTTGCAGCTGGAATTTATCTGGGGTCTGAGGTGGTACACCAGGAGAGGCTGGAGACCTCTCCTAGAAGAGGATTTCTGCGTAAAGACTTGTAATATCGTTCAGGAAGTTTTGTCCTCTGTTGCCATTACCTTTGGGCATTCCATACACCCCTTACCCTATCCAAGTTCTACATTCCCAAAAAACTTTCAAAACAAAGCTCAGTGACTGGTTTTCTGTCTCCTGAAACAAGTCTGAATGGAAAATGTGTGATTTCTGGCTGTGCAGGACTATAGAGTGACCCAATTCTTCAGAAACTCCTAAGGGGGTAGTGCTACAGTTGCATAATTCTGTATATCCTTTCCCTTTAGTAAAGCTATTGCACTGAGCCCTGGTTGAGTATGAGTGGAGAAGGTGAAGGTAACATACTGCTGTTTCCTCACCATTTTCTGAAAGTTTTCAAAATGATGTTTATTAATCTGTAGGTAATTTTTGCTGGAAAGTCAGATAATGAAATCTTATATTGGTTCCTGGATGTTTTGTGAATTGATCAACGTTAATTGGCAGACAGGAGAGGAGTATGACAATCGGTAAGCTAACAGTGAATGGGAACAGAGGGCAGGCTTGCCTTGTTCAACTGGATACAAGGAGCCTATCAAATAAGATGCCATCGACTTTGACTTTTACGATCGGTGAGGAATAGAGGGACATTATCAAACTGCACATGGGCCCTAAGTTTATAGAAGGTGACTGCAGGTGTCCATGGCACCATCTCAGGGCACCTGGCAGTGTAAAGTAGACCTTACGTTGGGCCAACTCAACAGCTACTCTGTAAAAATATATGTACAAAACAGTGCCCTGGGTCACTCTGTTGCATGGGTTGTTCAATCATTATCAAGGGTCAGCATCTGCGTCATGTACTAAGGTTCTGAAGTAGAGATGAGACTAATGACATTATGCAATCTCTGGTGCCTACATGATAGCATTTATTGTCCTTTCTGCATATACAACTCCCTGCAGTTACTCTCACTTTGTAAGCTGCCTGAAAGTTACACTTTACAGATTGAATGATTGCCTGGGATATTAGAGGAGACTAAGGATTGCTTCTCTGCAGCCAACTAATGGCAATCTTTAAAGATGTTCCTCTCAGGCCTAGGCAAGGTTGCTTGGCTTCGGATTAAGGACTGTTTTTTAATAATAAAATTTTCTTTTTCTTTTTTTTTTTTCTTGATGTCTTGTCTAAACAGTGATGTTGGTTAATACTTACTAGTTTTATGTTTTTGCAACTTTTTTTTACTTTAAAAAGTAATTATTCTTACCTAATTTTATCACATCATCATCAGTCATGTTCCACCTTTTAAATGCAAGGTTTGACAGGCTTGGAATTCCCTTAAGCTGACACATAAGTATATCCAGGCAGCCTTTTATATTTGAACCTCCAGGTAACTTGAGTGTTGTTAATGCTGGCAGCTGGGTCAAGGCAATACCTAAAAGGAAATAAAGTATTACAAATGTTTAATATTTCTTTATATATATTATTGGTTCTTCTAAAAAAATGACAATTATATTTTATATCAGGCAAGGAGATGCAGTGGCGCTTGGAGGGCACTACTTAGGCTCATACTTTTTTCATCTACCATCTTTTTTTTGCTCATAGAGTTTCCTGTTGCAGTACAATATATAATAATGGGAAGTTTTACACAACATTCACCAACCTTCATGGGTTGGAGATGAGTTCTGATTCAGATCCTTGTTTAAGGTGGTTCTTCCCAGGAGGATTCAAAGCTTCCAATCAATATCCTGGTAATAGTGAACTATTTGTCTGTTGTTACTTCACTTAGACACCCTTCTAACCAGTCTTGACTTGTCCTATAGAATCGGTGTACGCTATTCAATGTTAGCAAACATGTTTACATGCATAAAGCATAATATATGGTTCATATGCAGAACCATGAATGCAAATTTTATTTACATTTGTGGTTTTATGCAAATAAACGCTGTGGACCAAAGCAGACCAGTGTGCATGGACGTTTAGCATACAGTATAATACTGCTGTTTTCAGGTTGGTATAATTTATGGCTCTGAATGCAGCAAATTGTACACCTATGCGCATGATTCCTTAATGAATCCAAATCCTGATTCAAGCAGTGTTTCACTTTCACGACCAGCAGCAGTTCAGTAAGAAGTTCCTTTAGCACTGGCAACCTTCATTCAATGGCATCTCTGAGCGTGTGCGCATACACACATTGCTTGGTCCATCTGTACCCAATCAGCAGAGTTGTTACTGATACCATATATGTACCGGTATTTCTTTTTGTATTACTTTTTTAAGTACACAAATACATTTCTACTACAAACCCTTACAATAAAATACTGTAGTATCTTATATGATTAATAATATTTCCCCTTCACATATAATTTACCCCATTTATCTGGTGGAGCTAGTATTATTATTATTATTATTATTATTATACAGTATTTATATAGCGCCAAAGGGTATACTCAGCGCTGCACAGTAGCAAGGGGGACAGAACATGAGACAGGACAGTAACAATACAATACAGGAGGGGATTGAGGGCCCTGCTCTTTCGAGCTTACAATCTAGGAGGGAGGGGAAGGTGGCACAGGAGGAGATGGCTGAGGGGGATGGAGTGGTGGGAGGAGTGGAAGAGGTTAGTTGTTAGGTGAGGTCGGGTGTTAGGTAAGGTTGGGGTAGGCTTCCCTGAAGAGGAGGATTTTCAGGGTGCGCCTGAAGGTGAGGAGGGTAGGTGACAGTCTGATGGATTTGGGTAGGGAGTTCCAGAGGATGGGGGAAGTCCTGGAGAAGTCCTGCAATCAGCCGTGGGAGGAGGAGACCAGGGAGCTAGAGAGTAGGAGGTCCAGTGAGGAGCGGAGGGCATGGGTAGGGTAGTATTTGGGTATCAGGTCAGTTATGTAGTTTGGGGCAGCATTGTGAATGGCTTTGTAGGTCAGAGTTAGCAGTTTGAATTTGATGCGTTGGGGAATCAGGAGCCAATGAAGGGATTGGCAGAGGGGGGAGGCAGAAGTGGAGCGGTTGGTGAGGTGGATGAGTCTAGCCGCTGAGTTCAGGATCGACTGGAGTGGGGATAGCGTTCGTTTGGGTAGGCCAGTGAGAAGGGAATTGCAATAGTCAGGCGTGAGATGATGAGGGAGTGTACGAGTTGTTTGGTGGTGTCTGGGGTGAGGAATGTGCGTATCTTGGAGATGTTGCGGAGGTGGAGCCTGCAAGATCTAGATAGCAGTTGGATGTGGGGTAGGAAGGAGAGGTGGGAGTTCAGGGTGACACCCAAGACTTTGGCGTGTGGGGTGGGAGAGATGGTGGTGTTGTTAGTAGTGATGGAGAGGATGGGGGGGCACGGGGTGGGGGGAAGACCAGGAGCTCGGTTTTGGATAGGTTAAGTTTAAGGAAATGGAGCGACATCCAGTCTAATATGTCGTTTAGGAGGTGGGCGATGCGGGCAGAGATTGAGGGGGTGAGGTGGGGGGTGGAGAGGTAAATTTGGGTGTCGTCGGCATAGAGGTGGTAATTGAAGCCGTGGGAGTAAATAAGTTTGCCAAGGGAGGAGGTATAGATGGAGAAGAGGAGGGGCCCGAGGACAGAGCCTTAGGGGACCCCGACAGAGAGGGGGAGGGAGGGGGAGGTGGCAGTGTTGTAGGTGACGCTGAAGGAGCGTTGGGAAAGGTAGGAGGAGAACCAGGAGAGAGCAGCGTCCTTGATGCCAAGGGAGTGCAGTTTGGCAAGGAGCAGAGGGTGGTCAACAGTGTCGAAGGCCGCGGAGAGGTCGAGGAGCAGGAGGATAGAATAGTGGCCATTGGCTTTGGCGGTTAGCAGGTCGTTGGTGATTTTAAGTAGGGCGGTTTTGGTGGAGTGCAGGGGACGGAAGCCAGACTGTAGGGGGTCAAGGAGTGAGGTGGGCGTTTAGGCGATTGTAGGCCAGGCGCTCAAGGAGCTTGGAAGTGAAGGGCAGTAAGGAGATGGGTCTAAGGTTGTTAAGGTTAGTGGGGTCAAGGGAGGATTTTTTGAGTATGGGGGTGATGTGTGCGTGCTTTAGAGGGGAGGGGAAAGTGCCAGTGGAGAGGGAGAGATTGAAGATGTGGGTAAGGGAGCGAATGATGGAGGGGGGGGGGTGACTGGAGGAGCTGTGAGGGGATAGGGTCCAGGGGACAGGTGGTGAGGCGGGCTTCAGTGAAGACCTTAGAGACCTCCTCGGGGGTAGTTGGGCTGAAGGAGTGGAGTGTTGGGGAGGTGATGATGTGCGGGGCATTAGGTATAGTGGGGAGTAGTGCAGTTATGAGGTCGGGGGAGGGGACGGTTGAGGGGTTGAAGGAGGGCGGGAGGCTGGGTGGAGAGGTGGATTGTGAGTTGACAATGTCCTTACGGATTGCGTCAATCTTGTTTTGGAAGTGATTGGCAATCTCGTGGGCGGTGAGTGAGGTGCTGGGTGGGGGTGGGGGGGAGAGAGCAGGGATTTGAAAGTGTAGAAGAGCCGACGAGGACAGGTGGAGAGGGTGTTGATAAGGGTTATGAAATAGGCTTGCTTGGCGGCGTAGAGGGAGGTGGTGTAGGTGAGGTAGGCGGCTTTATAGAGGGAGAACGCGCGAGGGGATCTGGTTTTGCGCCATAAGCGCTGCGTCGTTTGAGGCATTTCGTGTGGTCGTTTTGCCAGGGTCTAATGCTACGTGTGGTTAGGGGTGCCAGGGAGTCAAGGGCAGCTGACAGTGAGTCATTGTATGCAGCAGTGGTGTCAGGAATGGACTCAGCACTGGTAGTGGGACTCACCTGCCGTGTGGGCTGCAGTACCAGGGCTGACCAGCGGGTGCGCAGCCAGAAGCTCACTTCTGCAGTCAGCCAACACCTGGGGCTGATTACAGCAGGTGTATTTAAGGTATGACCAGGCCTGTGATCTGTGCCTTGGTGTAAATGTTTCCCATGAGCCCTTGTATCCTGTATCCTGTGTTGCTGTATACTCCGTTGCCAACCTCTGCTTGTTACTGATCCTGCTCTTCTCCTGTTTAACCCCTGGCTTGCCTGACTACTTTTCCGTCTGATCCCTGGTACTGTATTTGCTCGCACCCTGCTGAACCTGGCTTGTGACCTGACCATTCTTAGCTCGCTCCTCTTGTACCTCGTTGCCCGCATAATACCGACCCGGCCTGTCTGACCACGCATACCGTACCCGACCATCCATCCATCCATCCGGCTCGGATCAGACCAGTGTATCTGTCTGCCTCTTCCAAATTAGATTCCGTTCCTGCACTCCCCTGTCAGTACTCTCTACCACCGCAGGTCGCACTCGGGGGTCGCGACCTGGTTCCAGTCTACACCAAGTCCATCCCCACCATCAGGGGCCCTGGTGAACAGCAGGCTGGGACTTAGACCCCGTGCCCTGAGGGCGTCTGTGCGGTGGGCTGCTAGAGACTCTGCCAGGCGGCTTAACAGTACCAAACGGCCTGCCTGACCATTCCACCTCTCCGACCCTGACTACGCCTGTGTTCTTGAAGCCTGCTACTTCCCTGTGTCAGTCCACACATTTCTGGTCACACCCAGATCCCTAACAAGAGGGAGGATACTGTCATACAGACGGTCAGCTGCTGGGTGGAGATGGGTCGGGTTCAGATTTCGGAGGTTGTGGGTGATGGTTAGATGCTAACCGGGGGAGTCGGGGGGGGGGAGTTGAGGGAGGGGGAGATGGAGAATGTGAGGAGGTGGTGGTCAGAGAGGGGGAAGGGGTGTTAGTGAAGTCGTGGGGGGTGCAGAGGTGTGAGAAAACAAGGTCCAGGGTGTTTCCGTTGGAGTGGGTGGAGGACTGAGTGTGCTGTGTGAGCGCAAAGGAGGAGGTTAGAAGGAGGAGTTGGGAAGTAGCTGGGCTGTTGGCGTTGATCGAGATATTGAAGTCGCCTAGGATGATGGTGGCTAGGAAGAAGGGAAGACAGGCGGCAAAGTCGTCTAGGAAGGGGGATGAGGAACCAGGAGGCCGATAGATTACCTCAATCCTTAGGGGGGTGGGAGAGAAGAGCCGGATGCAGTGGGCCTCGAAGGAAGAGAAGGATAGGGAGGAGGGGTTAGGGAGGACCTGGAAGGTGCTCAGCGGTGGTAGGAGCATGCCGACCCCTCAGCCTCTGTGTCCGCTCGGTCTGGGGGAATGGGTCCAGACGAGGCCTCCATAGGAGAGGGCAGCAGGGGAGGTGGAGTCAGTGGCTTGGATCCAGGTTTCGGTGACCACTAGGAGGTTGAGGGAGTGGGAGACAAAGAGGTCGTGGATGGCGGTGAGCTTGTTGCAAACCAAACGGGCGTTCAGGAGTGCAACCGAGAGGGGAGGGGTGGATGTGGGGAGGAGGGGGGCAGATATGAGATTGAGGGGGTTGCGGTGGTTGGCGTGAGTAGGGGGGTGCCGGGAGGGGGAGTGGGGAGATGGAGGGCCAGGGTTCGGGGAGATGTAACCGGCGGTTAGGAGAAGGAGGAGGGTGAGGAAGGTGGCATGGGAACGGGAGGTGCAGGAGCGCGTGGGTCTGTTGGTGGTGGCATGTGGGTCGGCGGGGGAGTGGAGTATTAGGAGGAGGTGGTGAGAGCCGTAGAGGGGGGAGGGAAGAAGTGAGGGTGCGATGTAGAGCTGTTTTGGGGGAGTAGGGGGGTAAATGGAGGCAAGTTTGGGGATGGAGGAGAGGAGAACGAGGAGGAGGAGTGCAGGTGGTATGCTAGGGTGGGCAGAATGCTAATCGGGTCGGAGAGGAGGGAGGTTTCAGTCAGGACGTAAGCATGGGGAGAGTACGTTATACCATGACGGAGTTCATCGGTGTCCAATCGTAGGAGGGGAGAGGAAGTGGTGGGCGGCTGGGGCTGCAGCTGGCTGGTTGCACTCTGTGGGTGCTGTAGGCCGGCGTACCTATCCAAGTATGTATAGTATTGCTTTAAAAACTTTATACTGCTCAAATGAGCTTTCACACAAAGATTGTCATGATATTCCAAGATAATATAGCAAAACAGTTGTCTGTGTACATCTGTGACAGGTGGACTACCCTCTTTTAGCTATTTGCCTAATGCTTAATAAAAGGATAATAAAATAGCAAATATTATTAAAGGCATTATAAACCTTCTTACCTTTTTTTTTTCACCTGCATAAGAATTGTGAATTGTTCATTTAGGCACCTTTCACACGGGCGTTCCATTTTTCTGTTTTTCATCCGCCTATTGACGGATGAAAAACGGGCAGCAATTTATTGCTATGGACAAACGGATTTCAATGGATAAGCATCTGTTTACATCTGCTTCTGTTCAATCCTCTTTTTTTAAATGGAGACGCCTGCATCCTGATCCATTGAAGTGGAGCGGAATGGATGTAAACAGATGTAAACCTTTCTGTTAAGAAACTCTTTTTACAGATATTTCATTTTAAACAATCTTTATTGATTTTAGAAAACAAAGCTCAACCTATCACCTACATATCCTACACTGGGCCCAACATAGTCCTGTATGTGCACCTGGATGCTGAGAAAGCATTTGATCGTATGAATTGGACCTATATGGTTGAACTGCTTTGAGGACTAGGACTCGTGGAGAGAATGCTGGGATGGATTTTGGCCCTTTACTGGGACCCTCAAACCCGTGTAAAGGTGAATGGAATTCACTCTGACCGACTCTTTATTCATAATGGGAATAGGCAGGGATGTCCAATATCCCCATTGCTGTTTGACATACTGTTAGAGCCCTTCCTTAGGTGTGTCCAGAGCCATGTGGATATTTCAGGGATATGCATTGGCTCCACAGAACATAAAGTCTTGGCCTATGCCGACGACCTTCTTTTCTACCCCTCTAACCCTCATATTTCCCTCTTTGTCCTTATGACAGAATTGCACACTGATTCCGACTACTGTCGAATGTTAAAATAAATTATAATAAGTTGTAAACTTCTTCCAGTCCACGTACCTTCCCTGCTAGCCGAATCATTGCAACAGTCATTCCCTTTTGTGTGGCGGAAAGATTCCTTGCCGTACCTTGGAACTCACATTTCTCCCAACCCAAAGCACCTCTATGATCTTAATTATGGTGTTTTACTGACTGGTGTCCTGAAGGACCTGCAACAGTGGAGGGTCCATTCTTTGACTTGGTTTGGGAGGATGAATGCTCTCAAAATGAAGATTCTTCCAAGAACTATATATATCTTATATGCGGTGTCCATTACTCATTACCTGTCAGGAATGGACTTGCCAGTAATGGTGGGACTCACCTGCCTTGTGGGCTGCAGTACCAGGGCTGGCCAGCGGGTGCTCCCAGCAATCAGAGACTCAACCCTGCAGCCAGCCAAACACCTGAAGTTGACCAGGCAGGTGTATTTAAGGGATGGCCAGACCTGCAGTCTCTGCCTTGGTGTGTGTTTTTCCTGGGCCCTGTATCTTGTTCCTGCATTCCTGTTCCTGTTCCTGCTCCTGCATTCCTGTTCCTGTCTGACTGATTCGTTGCTGACCCTGCCTGATCTGGACCTCTGCTGACTTCTCCTGTTTCATCCCTGGCTTGTGACCCCGACCATTCTCTGCCTGACCCCCTGTACCTACCTGCTCGATTGTTATTGACCCGGCCTGCTTGATGCCGCTTGCATTGTATGTACTGTTATCTGTGGGTGGTTTGGTTTGGTTCGTTTGCACTGTGTTATGTTTTAGTATTGCACTGCGTTTATGTTTGTATTGTTAGTCTTTAATAAATTATATTGTTTATAACTTCTCTGAAGCCTGCGTTTCCCTGCGTCAGTCACATACCTCTGGTCGCACCCCGGGAGCCGTGACATTACACCAAGGCCAATCCTGACCATAAGTGGCTGCACAGGGAAGCCATCTTGGCTTGTTGCTGGGAAGGATGGATCTGGATGAGGTTGTGTATTTATCTCTGCTAGTGTTTGATGACAGAGAGTATGCTTATCAAACTCTGAAGGAGTATACCCGGGATGAACTACTAGAGTGTATACGGATCGCTCATGTTCTAGTAGATCAGGGCACAGAATTCTCTGAGGTGCAGCCATTGATTCAGGTTTGTGCGGAGTTGGTTTCATCTGGTACCCCCGAATGCAGGGATGAATTTTTGCCGCCATTTAGTGCCGACCAGGTAGAGTCCCTGGTATGGTTATTAGAGGATGATGTGGATTACTTTCTGGAACGTTACTCTGCATGTTCACCACAGATACTAAGAGATTGTATAAACGCAGTGCAGTCATTGACCAGACAGGCTTTGTGTAAACTGAGCTTCGTTCAACCCATACTGCAGACATGGTCAGACTTGTTGCACCCAGCCTCAGTCAGCTTACAACATCATTCCTCCACTCAAGGCACTCTTCCTGCATCCCCGACAGCACCCCCAGTGACTGCCCAGTATACTCTAACTACCACATACCAGTCCTCTGCTCCCACTCGCTGCACCTATCCTTTCTTTAACCCTGTAAAGAAGTCCTCTGTAGCAACTGCTCCCTCCTCTGTTCCATCTTCCAGCTCTTCTCTGTCCTAGGCTGCTCCATCCGTTTACAAACCTGCGTTTACTTGCAGTGCCCCAGTAGTTAAAACCAGAAAAAAGCGGAAACTCTTTCCAACCAGTACCATCCTGCCAGTATCCAAACCGGTGAGCCTGCCGTCTGAGAACCTGCCTTCCGTGGTTCAGCCTGGTGCCTCGGCACCCGCACTTCAGCCTGATGTCTGTACCCAGCCTGATGTCTGTACCCAGCCTGATGAACTGATCCAGCCTGATGATCCTATCACGCCTGATGACCCAGTGCCCGCTGTCGAGCCAGACGATCCGGTACCTGATGACCCGGTGCCCACTGTCATGCCTGGTGACCCGATGCCCGCTGTCGAGCCAGACGATCCAATGCCTGATGACCCAGTGCCCGCGGTCATACCTGGTGACCCGATGCCCGCTGTCGAGCCAGATGATCCAATGCCTGATGACCCAGTGCCCGCTGTCATGCCTGGTGACCCGATGCCCACTGTCGAGCCAGACGATCCAGCGCCAGATGACCCGGTGCCCGCTGTCGATCCAGACGATCCGGTACCTGATGACTCAGTGCCTGCTGTCATGCCTGGTGACCCGATGCCCGCTGTCGAGCCAGACGATCCAGCGCCAGATGACCCGGTGCCCGCTGTCGTGCCAATTGACTTAGAGTCCACTGTTGTGCCTGGTGACTCGGTGCCCACTGCCTTGCCAGATGATGCGGTGCCCGCTGTCGAGCCAAATGACCTGATGCCTGGTGACCCGATGCCCGCTGTCGAGCCAGACGATCCAATGTCTGACCCAGTGCCAGCGGTCATGCCTGGTGACTCGGAGCCCACTGTCATACCTGGTGACCCGATGCCCGCTGTCGAGCCAGACAATCCAATGCCTGATGACCCAGTGCCCGCTGTCATGCCTGGTGACCCGATGCCCGCTGTCGAGCCAGACGATCCAATGCCTGATGACCCAGTGCCCGCGGTCATGCCTGGTGACCCGATGCCTGCTGTCGAGCCAGACGATCCAGCGCCAGATGACCCGGTGCCTGCTGTCGAGCCAGACGATCCGGTACCTGATGACCCGGTGCCCGCTGTCGTGCCAATTGACTCAGAGCCCACTGTCGTGCCTGGTGACTCGGTGCCCACTGCCTTACCAGATGACGCGGTGCCCGCTGTCGAGCCAAATAACCTGATGCCTGGTGACCCGATGCCCGCTGTCCAGCCAGACTATCCAATGTCTGACCCAGTGCCCGCGGTCATGCCAGTTGACTCAGAGCCAACTGTCGTGCCTGGTGACTCGGTGCCCACTGCTTTGCCAGATGACGCGGTGCCCACTGGCGAGCCAAATGACCTGATGCCTGGTGACCCGATGCCCGTTGTCGTGCCTGATGACCCGGTGCCCGCTGCTCCGCCTGGGGGCCCGATGCCTGTTGCCCCGCCTGGTGGCCCGATGCCTGACGCCCCTCCTGGGGGCCCGGCACCTGTCGTCCCTCCTGGGGGCCCGGCGCCTGTCGCCCCGCCTGGGGGCCCAGCGCCTGTCGCTCCGCCTGGGGGCCCGATGCCTGTCACCCCTCCTGGGGGCCCGGTTCCCGCCGCTCCGCCTGGGGGCCCGATGCCCGTCGCCCCTCCTGGGGGCCCGGTGCCCGCCGCTCCGCCTGGGGGCCCGATGCCTGTCGCCCCTCCTGGGGGCCCGATGCCTGTCGCCCCTCCTGGGGGCCCGGTGCCTGTCGCCCCTCCTGGGGGCCCGATGCCTGTCGCCCCTCCTGGGAGCCCGGTGCCCGCCGCTCCGCCTGGGGGCCCGATGCCCGTTGCCCCGCCTGGGGGCCCGGTGCCCGCCGCTCCGCCTGGGGGCCCGATGGCCGCCGCTCCGCCTGGGGGCCCGATGCCCGTCGCCCCGCCTGGGGGCCCGATGCCTGTCGCCCCTCCTGGGGGCCCGGTGCCCACCGCCCCGCCTGGGGGCCCGATGCCTGTTGCCCCTCCTGGGGGCCCGATGCCTGTCGCCCCTCCTGGGGGCCCGGTGCCCGCCGCTCCGCCTGGGGGCCCGATTGCCGCCGCTCCGCCTGGGGGCCCGATGCCCGTCGCCCCGCCTGGGGGCCCGATGCCTGTCGCCCCTCCTGGGGGCCCGGCGCCCGCCACTCCGCCTGGGGGCCCGGCGCCCCGCCTGGGGGCCCGATGCCTGTTGCCCCTCCTGGGGGCCCGCCGCTCCGCCAGGGGGCCTGTCGCTCCACCTGGTGGCCCGATGCCTGTCTCCCACGCCTGGGGGCCCGATGCCTGTCGCCCCGTCTGGGGGCCCGATGCCTGTCGCTCCTCCTGGGGGCCCGGGGTCTGCCGCTCCGCCGGGGAGCCCGGCGCCCGCCGCTCCACCTGGGGGCCCGGCGCCCGCTGCTCCGCCTGGTGGCCCGGAATCCAGCTCGATGTGCCTCTGCCCGGAGTCCTGCCCGGAGTCCAGCTCGATGTGCCTCTGCCCGGAGTCCTGCCCGGAGTCCTGCCCGATGTGCCGCTGCCCGATGTGCCGCTGCCCGGAGTCCTGCCCGATGTGCCGCTGCCCGGAGTCCTGCCCGATGTGCCGCTGCCCAGAGTCCTGCTCGATGTGCCGCTGCCCGGTGTGCCGCTGCCCGGAGTCCTGCCCGGTGTGCCGCTGCCCGGAGTCCAGCCCGGTGTGCTGCTGCCCTCCTGGGGGCCCGTCGCCCCGCCTGGGGGCCCGGCGCCCCGCCTGGGGGCCCGATGCCCGTCGCTCTGCCTGGTGGCCCGGAGCCCGCCGCTCCGCCAGGGAGCCCGGCGCCCGCCGCTCCGCCTGAGGGCCCGGCGCCCGCTGCTCCGCCTGGTGGCCTGGTGTCCAGCTCGATGTGCCTCTGCCCGGAGTCCTGCCCGGAGTCCAGCTCGATGTGCCTCTGCCCAGAGTCCTGCCTGGAGTCCAGCTCGATGTGCCTCTGCCCGGAGTTCTGCCCGATGTGCCGCTGCCTGATGTGCCGCTGCCCGGAGTCCTGCTTGATGTGCCGCTGCCCGGGGCTGCGTTCTAGCAATACACTTACACCGTTCGAATCCCTATGCAAACGACAAACTGACACACTCCTAATCCATCAGCTCCCATATTTAGGAGTCCTCCTACAAATTTCTAACTAGATGGTACAAAATACCTTTAGATGTTCCCTAATGTTGAATATTGCTGTTGGAGGAGATGTGCCCAACGTGGCACATTCCTTCATATCTGGTGGTCCTGTCCTATCATTAAAGTTTTTTGGGAAGCCATCACACCCTGGATAAAGAAAATGTCTTTTAGACTAATTGATGGCTCCCCTTTCCAAACCCTGTTTCACAGGATCCTGTCCTCTATGAAGGCCTATAAAAGGAGTGTAACTCCCCACTTACTGAATGCAGCAAAGTCCCAAATTCCTAGGTTCTGGAAACAAACCACCTGTCCTACACTTTCTGACTGGAAAAGGGAAGTGTATGCCATTATGGAGGTGGAACGTTGGGTGTACATAGTTAGGAATCAGCAAGAGAAATTTAGAGACGTATGAATGGTTTGGCAATATTACTCTGCAGAGATTCAAGATCATTAAATACATCCCCTCATATCTCATGATACTCTTTTTCCCCATTTTGACTCTGATTGGTATTATGTTTAAAGTGTTACTAAACAAAGGACCCTGCATTCACTATATCCAGTCTCCCACAGTACACAGAACATGGAAGTGCAATTATTTTAGTAAATATAAACTGCTAAATACCTTTTCTCATCAGCAGTTAGAGCAGTCTTGTGACTTCTATCAGTGCCTAGCCAAGCACTGGTTACAGATTGTAGGAGGAGTTTTTATTTTGCTCTAGGAGGATGCAGAACCCCTGACCTCTATCTGGACAGTGCTGATTGGCCCTGTGCTGATCACATGCACTCTCCCAAGAAAAAAAAAAAACCTTTATAGCAATACACACCAAACTGAGCATGTGTCTCCACACAATATGTCTTATCAGGAGATGAGTGGGACACTGGAAGAAGGGGAGGATCAGAGAAGTCAGGGTCAAACAGCGTTTTTGCACAATGCAGAAGATTGACCCCTTTAATTCCACTTTGAGTATAACAAGCATGCTTTACTGCATATACAGCCTGATCTTACTGTTGTGGGTTTAGTAACACTTTAAACCCCATTTTCTGTAATTTTTTATTGTCTCGGTGTTCATTAGTGTGAACGCTTCCCCCCCCCCCTTTTTTAAATTTTATTATGTTTTTTCTTCCCTCTTATACAGTTCAAATGTTTGCATCCGGCAGTGGGACTCTCCTGACAGTGTATGGGCTGTCCCTCGCTCTGCTAATGTTTGCCCTGATGCACACTGTTGCTTTTGAGACAATTTGTTTCTGTTACCTTACATACTTTATATATACCCTATATTGCCAAAAGTATTAGGTTACCTGCCTTTACACACACATGAACTTTAATGGCATCCCAGGTTTAGTCTGTATGGTTCAATATTGAGTTGGCCCACGCTTTGTAGCTATAACAGCTTCTACTTTTCTGGGAAGGCTGTCCACAAGGTTTCGGAGTGTGTCTATAGGAATGTTTAATCATTCTTCCAGAAGCGCATTTGTGAGGTCAGGCTCTGCTGTCAGACGTGAAGGCCTGGCTTGCAGTTTCCGCTCTAATTCATCCCAAAGGTGTTCTATCAGGGTTAATGTCAAGACTGTGCAGGCTAGTCAAGTTCCTCCACCCCAACGTGCTCATCTATGTCTTTATGGACCTTGCTTATGGAGGTATTTAGCTACTGAATCTGCAGACAGTTGTCGACTTCTGTGCACTGTTTGCTTCAGCATGCACCAACCCCGATTTGCCATTTTACATGGCCTACCACTTTTTGGTTGAGTTGCTGTTGTTCCCAGTTGCTTCCACTTTGTTATATTACCACTAACAGTTGACCGTTGAATATTTAGTATCACGGAAATTTCATGGATGGTCTTATTGCACAGGTGGCAACCTATCACGGTACCATGCTTGAATTCAATGAGCTCCTGAGAGTGACCCATTCTTTCACAAATGTTTGTAGAAGCAGTCTGCCTGCCTGGGTGCTTGATTTTAGACATGTGTGGCCATGGAGGTGATTGGAACACTTGAATCCAATGTTTTAGAGGGGTGTCCCAATACTTTTGGCAATAGGGTATGTCTCATGCTGTACATAGTGTAATTCTTGAATATGCCTGATGTTGTATTTTCAAGCATTTTTTTATTGTACTGTCTGGAAACCTTAATAATACTTGATTGTATAAAAAAAAATTAAATTTTGCTGTAAACCCTATTGATAAGCCAGATGATCGGGTCCGAATATCGAAAGAAATTGAAAGAAAAAAACTCATGCATGTCTTTGCCTAAATCAGTTACCTAATTCTTCCACAGCTTGCTTTCCATCATCTTCCAAATAGTTATCAGAAAGATTGAGTATTTCCACATTTCTCATATTTTTCACATTTTGTGCTACAAGAAAAAAATTAAAAAGTGGGTTATTGAAATTATAGTAAGAATGAACATATTGAAGTGTTTTAACATTCCTAAAACCTGAGATTTTGGAAACAGGGCAGATCTCTAACGACAAAAGTTGAGGAACTGAGGTTATCATGACATTTTTAGAATGCTTTACTCATTCAAGGATGGCAATAGTCTATATGTACTGTGTAAAGCTCTGTAATCTATATGAAGAAATTTCAAGACATTAAGCTATTACTTTGCATTGGTAGTTTAAAGTGTCACTGAAGGCAAAACATTTTTCATTTCGGATAGAATAAAGGAGGGTGATATTGCCTGTCAGTAAATAGGAAATCCCTTCAATGTAAGGAGATCCTAAGGTGTCAGCAGGGTCAACAGAACTAGTGTCAGGGTCCTGTCCACGGCAGAAGTTCTGGAAGATCTGGCATTTCTGCCAGTACTGTACATGGCCGCAGAAGTACACATCAACCTCAGTCTGGTGCCAGACGGCCTTTATAAGGAGGCTCATCACTTCCTCTAGTTGCTGGATGATCTCTAGCTCCCCGTGTCCTGTTCCTGGTTCCTGTTTCCTGTGATTCTGACCTGTGATTTCCTGTTACCGACTCGGCTTGCACCTGGACCTGTCTACTCTGCTTTACCCCTGATCTGACCTCGGCTTGACTTACGGATACTCTCTCTCTCACGCTTCTCTGTATATGACCTCGGCTATCCCATCTGACTACGTCTGCTCTGATTCCCACGTGGTACCTGACCTTGGCTTGAACCGACTACCCAGTAAACATCTAAATCCCGGAAGGGCTTGCATACCACGCAAAGGCGCCTCCTGTCTGCAGACCTATCTCCGTGCACCAGCTGTGCTTCTGAGTGGACCACCAACCAGCACTCCTACAGGCGACTTGTGCAACTTTGGGCCTGACTCCCGCTGTCCCACTCTCAGGGGAGTCTGGAACTTAGCCACAAGGGAAGCCCTCTCTCCATTGCCCTCCATTACCAGGTACGTGATAACTAGTGTCCCCATCAGAAGATTTCCCCTCTATTTCTGATCTGATGTCAGCCCAAAATTTGGGATTTTCTTTACTTTCACTTTCGATGATAACGGTAAACAAGACAAATAAAGAGAGTGAATCTCCCTAATGAGGAAATAAAACTAAAAAGAAAAATGTACATTTATTTTAAGGTTATGTCCTTAGATAAAACATATATCTAGACTAAAAAAACTGTATAAACTAAAATGGTACAGAACCATGTAACTAGAAGTTCAATAACACTGTTACAGATGGCATCCTTCATAGGTGGTGTGAGCAGAGTCTAAGTGACAACTTTACCTTCACCAGAGCACCCTGCAAGAAATGATCTGCTGGTGACCCTAGTGGCCCTCGAGCTACTTTGGTTCAAACTGGCACTAAGAGATAATAGGAATAGGAAAATTACAATGGGGAGACAGAATACAAGTAACAGCAGGTTTGAATATCTGCAGAGATTGAGGCAGGTGACAGGCAAGAGAGTAGTCGGTATTCAAGCAAAGGTTGAGGCAGGTGGAAGATAATGAGAGTTGTCATTATCCAGGCAGAGATCAAAGCAGGGAGCATGAAACAGAATACCAAAAATGGAACAGAGTCTGTAATAGAGGTAAGAGACATAAGCAAGGCCAGGCATTGTAGGTGGGAAACAGGCAAAGCAGAAACAACAGTAGTCTCATACACATTGCAGCTGGCAAGAAGTCACAGCACCAACCACCAAGAAGCAAAGAGCTTGAATACTCTCTTTGGAATGTGAATATAGCCAACATCAGAGATGCATGCCAATGCATGCACCCCAAACGGCCACGATCTGTCACACATGCCACAGGCATACAAAGTGGGTCATGCCCCTGGATGTACAGACAAAATCCTGGAGGTACTGTAAAACATGCCTAGTGAAATGTGCCTATCAAGCAGCATGAAACATGTTACAAGCTACATAGAACAGTGGTAAGTCTTAACTGAAATGTTTCTATGTTAATTTCAGGGAATATGTTTACTAATAACATTATCTGCTATATACCATACAGAGATTCCACCAAAATGCCTTTTTGGAAAATTAAAGCAGAACTGAACATATAGGCCCCCCAGGACTCTTATCCTAATGAGTAATGTGACATCCAAGTTCTCTGTCAATGCTACCCTTGCTGGCATCGTCTCTAGCCCTTCTACTGGGTTTGGAGTCTTCAGGAATTGCACAGCACCCACCACAAGCCAAGATTGTTTACTGATCTGCACATGTGTGGCTTAGTATACAATAGGAACAAAAATTGCTTTCAGGCACAAAAGTAGCTTTTATTGCAAAAGAGACATGCAAACTATGAATATTCACCAGTAAAAGCATACCTGTTTCTGTTGGCCTTTTTTTGCAAAAGCTTTTAGTTTTGCTCCAAGTAATTAGCGAATAACGGTGCCGGAATCCAGGTATTTAAGAAGGCAAAAAACTGAGGAACCTTTTCTTCCAAACAGTTAATCCCAGGCAAGGTCACTGTCAACGATTTTATATATATATACACACATATATATATATATATATATATATAAACAAACGAAACCAGCGCTAAAATCAATCTACATGCAGACTGAGATAACTGTAACTGTCATTAGTTGAGGTGCAGCCCTTAGAAGATCGGGAAATTTTGATACTGGTGAACAAAAGCAAAAAAGGGTGCACTCTCTTCGTGCATTACTGTGGTGAAACACAAATTTATTTAAAAGCATAAAAATGCATACTCACAAACCAAAGGGGGATAAAAACAGAGAAGAAAAGTCCGTAATGATGGTCCAAAGACACGGTAGACCCTCGGTGAGGTAGTCTAATGCATTTCGGGAGATGTACTCCCTTCTTCAGAGCTCGCGTTCTGAAGTGCTTGAGCTCTGAAGAAGGGAGTACCGTATTTTCCGGCGTATAAGACGACTGGGCGTATAAGACGACCTGTTAAAATATAGGGTTTGAGCTATACTCGCCGTATAAGACTACCCCTCTTCCAACGCACACCAAATAAAAATGAAAAAACATCAGATTTGATTTCAATATGGTATGCTATTTCAGTTTGGTATTCCAATGATGGGGTGCTATTCCTTCCACTGACACCAATGATGAGGCACTATTCCTCCCACTGACACCAATGATGGGGCACTATTTCATCCACTGACACCAATGATGGGGCACTATTCCTCCCACTGACACCAATGATGGTGCCCCATCATTAGTGTCAGTGTGTGAGGAATAGTGCCCCATCATTAGTCAGTGGGAGGAATAGTGCCCCATCATTGGTGTCAGTGGGAAGAATCGTGCCCCATCATTGGTGTCAGTGGGAGGAATAGTGTCCCATCATTAGTGTCAGTGGGAGGAATAGTGTCCCATCATTGGTGTCAGTGGGAGGAATAGTGCTCCATCATTGGTGTCAGTGGGAGGAATAGTGGCCAATCATTGGTATTAGTGGGAGGAATAGCACCCCATCATTGGTATCAGTGGGAGGAATAGCGCCCCATCATTGGTGTCAGTGGGAGGAATAGCGCCCCATCATTGGTGTCAGTGGGAGGAATAGCGCCCCATCATTGGTATCAGTGGCAGGAATTGCGCCCCATCATTGGTGTCAGTGGGAGGAATAGCGCCCCATCATTGGTATCAGTGGCAGGAATTGTGCCCCATCATTGGTATCAGTGGCAGGAATTGTGCCCCATCATTGGTGTCAGTGGGAGGAATTGCGCCCCATCATTGGTATCAGTGGGGAGAATAGTGCCCCATCATTGGTGTCAGTGGGGAGAATAGTGCCCCATCATTGGTGTCAGTGGGGAGGAGGAATAGTGCCCCATCATTGGTAGCAGTGGGGAGAACAGTGCCTCATCGTTGGTGTCAGTGGGGGAGGAACAGTGCCTCATCGTTGGTGTCAGTGGGAGAGGAACAGTGCCTCATCGTTGGTGTCAGTGTGGAGGAGGAATAGTGCCCCATCATTGGTATCAGTGTGGAGAACAGTGCCTCATCGTTGGTGTCAGTGGGAGAGGAACAGTGCCTCATCGTTGGTGTCAGTGTGGAGGAGGAATAGTGCCCCATCTTTAGTGTCAGTGGGGGAGAGGAGCGGCTGCTCCTTCTTCCAGTGCGGCCGCTCGATTTTCGCGGGGCCGCTCGGCTCCGCCTCCTCGCCGGTGATTGGTCGCCTGTGTGCCTTTCCAGTGCTGGCGCTCAATCACCGGTAAGGAGGCGGAGCCGAGTGGCCGCGTGACCATCGAGCGGCCGAACTGAAAAAAGGAGCAGCCGCGCTTCCTGGACCGGATCGTCGTGGGACCGGAGCCAGGTAAGGTACAGCAGCCCCTCTGCCCACCCCTGTACTTGGCGTCCGTTGGAGGAGGAGGGGGGCGGCGCCGCGCTGCCCCTCGAAAAAGTGCCGCCCTGACACCGGCTCGCACCGGCGTATAAGACGACCCCCGACTTTTCAGAAGATTTTCAGGGGTTGAAATGTCGTCTTATACGCCGGAAAATACGGTATGTCTCCCGAAATGCATTAGCCTACCTCACCGAGGGTTTACCGTAACTTTGGACCATCAATACGGACTTTTCTTCTCTGTTGTTATCCCCCTTTGGTTTGTGAGTATGCATTTTTATGATTTTAAATAAATTTGTGTTTCACCACGGTAATGCACGAAGAGAGTGCGCCCTGTTATATACAGTTGTGTTCAAAATAATAGCAGTCAGACATCACTAACCTGATCAATCACTGTTTTTGGTAGAAATGATATTTCTACATGGCAAATAATTTACTAGCAGGTGTAGTAGAGTAATAGAAATCCAACAGACCCAACAGTTATGACATGCATGCTGCTGATTCTGTGTAATTGAATCACTAATTGAAAGGGGCATGTTCAAAATAATAGCAGTGTGGAGTTATATTAGTGAGGTCATTCATTTTTTGAAAAAGAGGTGGCAATTATTGCCCTTATTTAAGGAAGGAAGACAGCAAATGTTGTACATGCTAGTTACAGTGCATTTCTCTCGGAAATTCTGAGGAAAATGGGTAATTCGAGACATTGTTCAGAAGAACAGCGTACCTTGATTAAAAAGTTGATTGGAGAGGGGAAAACATATAAAGAAGTGCAGAAAAAGATAGGCTGCTCAGCTAAAATGATTGCAAATGCTTTAAAATGGCAACCAAAACCTGAAAGACGTGGAAGAAAGCGAAAAACTACCATTCGAATGGATAGAAGAATAGCCAAAATGGTAAGGACTCAGCCAACAATCAGCTCCAGGAAGATCAAAGAAGGTCTAAAGTTACCTGTGAGTACTGTTACAATTAGAAAATGCCTATGTGAAGCCAAGCTATCTGCAAGAAGCCCCCACAAAGTCCCACTGTTGAAAAAAAGACATGTGCTGAAGAGGTTACAATTTGCCAAAGAGCACATTGACTGGGCTAAAGAGAAATGGCGCAACATTTTGTGGACTGATGAAAGTAAGATTGTTCTTTTTGGGTTTAGTGGCCGGAGACAGTTTGTCAGACGACCCCCAAACACTGAATTCAAGCCACAGTACACTGTGAAGACAGTGAAGCATGGTTGCGCAAGCATCACGATATGGGGATGTTTCTCATACTACGGTGTTGGGCCTATTTATCGCATACCAGGGATCATGGATCAGTTTGAATACATCAGAATACTTGAAGAGGTCATGCTGCCTTATGCTGAAGAGGAAATGCCCTTGAAATGGGTGTTCCAACAAGACAACGACCCCAAACACACCAGTAAACGTGCAACATCTTGGTTCCAGACCAACAAGATTGACGTTATGGAGTGGCCAGCCCAATCCCCGGATCTTAATCCAATAGAAAACTTGTGGGGTGACATCAAAAATGCAGTTTCTGAGGCAAAACCAAGAAATAGAGAAGAACTGTAGAATGTAGTCCAATCATCCTGGGCTGGAATACCTGTTCACAGGTGCCAGAAGTTGGTTGACTCCATGCAACACAGATGTACAGCAGTTCTCAGAAACAGTGGTTATACAACTAAATATTAATTAAGTGATTCAAAGGAAAGCAAAATCTTCAAACATTTTGCAGTTTATATAGTGAATGTTTGAGTTTGTAAAGAAGAATACAAACACTGCTATTTTTTTGAACAGTCTCATATTCACTTTTCTTCAATTTTTTTAGAAGAACAACACAAATTTGATATATTTTTCTTCATGTTTTGATTTGGAATAGAATGTGTAGTGTTTCCAATGCATTTGTGTGTATGGAAATAAAAGCTATTAGAAGGATTTTGAGCTTTAATTGCTTTTTTCAACACACTGCTATTATTTTGAACACAACTGTATATATATATATAGTGAAGGAAATAAGTATTTGATCCCCTGCTGATTTTGAATGTTTGCCCACTCACAAAGTAATGACCAGTCTAAAAATTGAATGGTAGGTGTATTGTAACACTGAGAGACAGAATAGCAACAAAAAATTCCAAAGAAATGCATGTCTAACAAGTTATGCACTGATTTGCATTATCATGAGGGAAATAAGTATTTGATCCCCTTCACAAAACATGACTTAGTACTTGGTGGCAAATCCCTTGTTGGCAATCACAGACGTTTCCGGTAGTTGGCCACCAGGTTTGCACACATCTCCGGAGGGATTTTGGCCCACTCCTCTTGACAGATCCTCTCCAATTCATTAAGGTTTGGTGGCTGACATTTGGCAACTTGAACTTTCAGCTCCCTCCATAGATTTTCATTTGGATTAAGGTCTGGAGACTGGCTAGGCCACTCCAGGACCTTAATGTGCTTCTTCTTGAGCCACTCCTTTGTTGCCTTGGCTGTGTGTTTTGGGTCATTGTCATGCTGGAATATCCATCCACTACCCATTTTCAATGCCCTGGCCTAGGGAAGAAGGTTCCAACCCAAGATTTGACGGTACATTTCCCCGTCCATCATCTCTTTGATGCAGTGCAGTTGTCCTGTTCCCTTAGCAGAAAAACACCCCCAAAGCAGAATGTTTCCACCATCATGTTTGACAGTTGGGATGGTGTTCTTGGGGTCATAAGCAGCATTCCTCCTCCTCCAAACACGGCGAGTTGAGTTGATGCCAAAGAGCTTGATTTTGGTCTCATTTGACCACAACACTTTCAACTAGTCCTCCTCTGCATCATTCAGATGTTCAGTGGCAAACTTCAGACGGTCTGGACATGTACTTTCTTGAGCAGAGGGACCTTGCGGGCACTGCAGGATTTCAATCCTTGCCGGCTTAGTGTGTTACCAATTGTTTTCTTGGTGACTGTGGTCCCAGCTGCCTGGAGATCATTGACAAGATCCTCACATGTAGTTCTGGGATGATTCCTCACTGTTCTCATGATCATTGACACTCCATGAGGTGAGATCTTGCATAGTGCACCAGACCTAGGGAGACTGACAGTTGTTTTGTGTTTCTTCCATTTGCGAATGATTGCACCAACTGTTGTCACCTTCTCACCAAGCTGCTTGGCGATAGTTTGGTAGCCCTGTCCAGCCTTGTGTAGGTCTACAATCTTGTCCCTGACATCCTTGGACAGCTCTTTGGTCTTTGCCATGGTGGAGAGTTTGGAATCTGATTGTGTGATTGCTCCTGTGGACAGGTGTCTTTTATACAGGTAACAAAATTAGATTAGCAGCACTCCCTTTAAGAGATTGCTTCTAATCTCAGCTTGTTACCTGTATGAAAGACACCTGGTAGCCAGAAATACTTATTTCCCTCATAAGCATGCAAATCAGTGCATAATTTGTTAAACATGCATTTCTTTTGAATTTATTGATGCTATTCTGTCTCTCAGTGTTACAATACATCTACAGCAGGGGATCAAATACTTATTTCCTTCACTATATATATATATATATATATATATATATATTAGTGCACAAAAATCAAAGGTGAAGCTTTGAAATCCTTTACAGCTTAGTAGTTTTGAGTTAACCATAATATATACTGTACATTATTATTACTTTGGCAGGAAATACGCATTATGTGTTGTGCATTCTTTTTTTATATACACAGTACATTCTGCAGTAGTTGTGTGTACTCATATGCATGTGCATGTGTGAAAAGAAATTGTGCAGTGGCAGGTTCTCTTAATGTACATGTATTAGACCCCTGATGCCTCTTCTGAACTGTGCTTTACTGCTTATCTACTGAAGAACTTTTAAAAATCACATGGTAGACAAGCAGTTAAATCAAGCTCACTGTTGCCAGTGCAACTGTGAGCTTGGTACCAGCTTTAAGAGCCAGTGAAGGGCTTTCTGATAAATGTGATCTAGGCAGCTCTGATCACTTTTATGAGGCTCTCAAAATGCACTCACCACTGCTGGCGCCCGCGGTAATTCCCAGGCTTTTCCATTTCTCCGGGGAGCCCAGGACTGTGGGATACAGCTTGCCTAGTGACAGCAGGAGGAACTCTGGGAACATCCATTCCCAGATCCCTTCTGTGATTAATGACCCTGGAAGCGAAGGGAGGAGTCCCTAAAAGGGGAGAGTCATGTCACATTTGCTTGTTCCAGGCTCCAGCTCCAGGTTTTTCCCTCTGTGTGCAGCCACCAGCTTCCTGCCAATCACAGAGGTTGCACTGTCCACATGTACACATGCTAGCAGCTGCACCCGTGGTGTTCTGTGCCTCTGTGATCTTCTTCATTCTTATAGCCCCCAGTGTGTTCCAGCGTTGTTTTTAGTAAATTCCTGCTTTGCTCTCAGTGTGTCCTTGCCTTGTGTCCATCTGTCTGTATCCTGCTTTTGTCACTCCATGCACTCCTACATGCAACCATCTTCCTTCACCTTCCTGTCTCATTCTGCTCTTCAGTTTTTTCTCTGCAGCAGTCTCTTTCCTCTGTGAGTTCCAGCCTGCATCTTTTTCCCCCAGTACCTTGCTACCTGCTCCTCATTTCCTGTCTTAGCCCTGACCTCGCCCTGCTTGTGTGTGCTTCCTCCTTTTGTATATACACTGCTCAAAAAAAAGAACACTTTGAAAACACATCAGATCTGAATAGGGAAAAATATCATGCTGGATATCTATACTGATATGGACTGGGTAATGTGTTGGGAACGTAAGGATGCCCCATCGTTTGATGGAAAGGAAAATTATCAACCTACAGAGGACTGAATTTAAAGATACCCCGAAAACCAAAGTGGAAAAATGATGCAGCAGGCTAGTCCATTTTGCTGAAATTTGATTGCAGCAACTTAAAATGGTACTCAGTAGTTTGTATGGCCCCCACGTGCTTGTATGCATGCCTGACAATGTTGGGGCATGCTCCTAATGAGACGATGGATGGTGTCCTGGGGTATTTCCTTCCAGATCTGGACCAGGGCATCACTGAGCTCCTGGGCAGTCTGAGGTGCAACCTGGCAGTGTCGGATGGACCAAAACATGATACCCCAGAGGTGTTCTAATATATTCAGGTCAGGCAAGTGTGGGGCCCATTCAATGGTATCAATTCCTCCATCCTCCAGAAACTGCCTGCATACTCTCGCCACATGAGGCTGGGCATTGTCGTGCACCAGGAGGAACATAGGACCCACTGCACCAGAATAGGGTCTGACAATGGGTCCAAGGATTTCATCTCGATACCTAATTGCAGTTAGGGTACCACTGTCTAGCCCAGCCTTTCTCAACCAGGGTGCCCAGGCACCCTGAGGTGCCTTGAGGTTTCTTCAGGAAAATGCCTTGGGAAAATGTCTAAAAATTGCCCAAAACTTGTACACAAGCCAGCGGGTGGAACAAGCCTGCCTTTTAGTTACACAAAGTCACAGGTTTTCATTGTGTACCATTACGACCTTCTAGCTGTCGGCGTCCTGACAACCAATGGCATCATCAGTTGAAGGAGGATGTCAGCAACCTGCACAGCATCCTAGTTTGACCTGCTCATGCCCCTCTCCATCAGTGCTGGGGTCACATTAGCTCAGTGATGGAGAAAAACTGAGGGAGAAGAGAAACACTGGAATACTAGTCAGTACCAGTGTGCCAAAGTGTATTTGCTTTGGAAGAATAAATCCCCTCTAATGTTAGGTGTCCTACATGTGTGGATATTGTTGCATTATCTAAAACTATTAGAATAGTTTTTTCACATTTTAGAATGGGGTGCCTCAAGACTGTCCATACTTTTAAAGGGTGCCTCGGGACTGTTTATAATTTTAAAGGGTGCCTTGACTGAAAAAGGTTGAGAAACACTGGTCTAGCCTGTAGAGGTCTGTGCATCCCTCCATGGATATGCCTCCCCAGACCATCACTGACCCACCACCAAAACGGTGATGCTGAACGATGTTACAAGCAGCATAACATTCTCAACAGCTTCTCCAGACCCTTTCACGTCTGTCACATGTGTTTAGGGTGAACCTGCTCTCATCTGTGAAAAGCACAGGGCACCAGTGGTGAACCTGTCAATTCTGGTGTTCAATGGCAAATGCCAATTGAGCTCTTTGTTGCCATGCAGTGAGTACAGGGCTTGCTAGAGGACATTGGGCTCTCAAGCCACCCTCATGAAGTCTGTTTCTGATTGTTTGGTCAGGGACATTTACACCATGGCCTGCTGAAGGTCAATTTGTAGGGCTCTGGCCGTGCTCATCTTGTTCCTCCAAAGGAGCAGATACCAGTCCCGCTGATGGGTTAAGAACCTTCTACGGCTATGTCAAACTCTCCTAGAGTAACTGCTTGTCTCCTGGAAACTCCTTCATGCTCTTAAGACTGTGGTGGGAGACACAACAAACCTTCTGGCATGTACTGATGTGCCATGCTGTAGGAGTTGGACTGCCTGTGCAACCTCTGTAGGGTCCAGGTAGTGCCTCATGCTACCAGTAGTGACACTAACCCTAGCCAAATGTAAAACTAGTGAAAAACAGAAAAGATGAATAGGAAAAAAAATGTCAGTGGCCTCCACTTGTAAAACCATTCCTGTTTTGGGGGTTGTCTCATTGTTGCCCATCTAGTGCACCTGTTGTTGATTTCATTAACACCAAAGCAGCTGAAACTGATTAACAGCCCCCTCTGCTACTTAACTGAGCAGATCAATATCCCAGGAGTTCAATCGACTTGATGCTATACTCTGATTAATTGTTCCTTTAATTTTTTTGAGCAGTGTAGTTAGTTGGTTTTCTGCACTTTCATGTTTATTTTGTCACTTTACATTGTTATGGTTTATTGGTGTTGGTATTGTAAGAGTGATATTCATGTTAATAAACTTCATTTAACCTTACTCAGCTTGCTTCCTGATTTAAGGTACAGCCCACTGATCTGGTCATCCTTGCTGGATGCCTGTGGTATCCCTGACATTGCTCTTTAACTGTTGCAGAAGTGCTATTACTCTAGTCAACATCAGGGTAGTTAAAATCCCCCATTATTATCACTATCCCAGCCCTTGCAACCTTTTCTATCAGTGGAAAGAGCTGCGAATCCACATCTTTATTAACATTGGGTGGTCCATAAAAAACTCCAATGATTAACTTTGAAGTACGCACACCCATATGCAGTTCCATTCATAATGCTTTAGCCTCATCACACTCTCAACCAGATCCTCTTTCACATTCACTTT
This sequence comes from Staurois parvus, assembly GCF_062004578.1. Lineage (NCBI taxonomy): Eukaryota > Metazoa > Chordata > Amphibia > Anura > Ranidae > Staurois > Staurois parvus. Next base: position 2,665,415 of record NW_028318073.1, on the reverse strand, counting down.
GGCATAGAGACAGACACCACCACCTTTCTGTTTTGCCCTGTAACTCCTAAATAGAGCATATCCAGGAATATGAATAGCCCAAACATGTGAAGAATGATGCCATGATTCAACAATACCAATTAAATCATAGTTCTTCATGCACCAAAGCATCAAGAACTATGATTTAATTGATATTGGTATGTTTTGCTTGACAGATTTCTGGCATTTGTGAACAAACACTTTAATTCATTATCACATTTTGCACATGTATTTTGCATATTTTTTGAAGTACAAATAGTAAAATTTCCAGTGCTTGCTTGTACCATGGGATTCTTCTTATCACCTACCATAGCCTCCCCCCCCCCCCCCCCACACACACACACACAATTCTACCAGGAATCATGTTGGGCCCTTTGCTGTTAATATCTGTTAGTACATTGTATGTACAGTATGTGCTATTATTAAGTTTGTTTTGTTTTTATCATTTTTTTACTGGCTCTCATCCATATATTTATGGTAATGTTATACATTGGTTGCAGTAGTTCTTCTGCTCCCAGAGGTTCTGTCCTGGGTGGAAGCACTGCCAACTTGATTATCAAACTTTCCACTTAGCAATGTTCTGGTTCTCTTATTTACCTACAGGTTTCACCCTTTCACAGTCAGATCCATACAGTGTACGGACCTACAGTACAGCACTGCTTTCAGCTGGTCAGGTCCATACGCTGTACAGATCTGAATCCTTCTTCTGTTACCATGAGCAGAAACGTTCAGCAGATTCTGCTGAACAAAATAATAACTAATAACAGTGGATGACAACCGCTGATCAGAGCTATTCACCTAAAGTGTGCCACCCCCAGCCACCGCCTCTTCACTAACCGTTCTCCTCACTTCCCCCACAGTGCAGTCATCCCCCCACCACTGATCCCTCCCGCACTGATCCCTCCCAGCACCAATGGCTGTGGTTTACCTGCAGTAGCCTTCCCTCCTGTGTCCTTCTGCTTGCTTTTTCTGTAGCAGACAAATCATCTTGCACTGTATTCCGTACTGTTCCAGTCCCCTCTATAGTGCCCTTCCTCACCGATCCACCAGCACCCCTCCTAGCAATGCTGCTATTTCCCTTCTGCCCTTCCTGCCAGCTGCAGCTATTGCTGGGGCAGATCGCTGTCAGGATGGAGAGGGGGGGCTGGTAAACAGTAATAAGTACAGATCACTTCTGTATTTATATGTCACTGGAGCATAGTAAACAGTAATATGCTTCTCTATGCAGAGACTTCTATTCATTCATATGCAGTGTAACTGTGGCTGCAGAGAAAGGGACTGAGACTATGTCTTGAGTCCCTTTTTCTAGCTCTAAATAAATGAAGGGGGCGGGTCCACCTGGGGATGCCACTGAGTGACTGCCCCCTTGTGCTGTCATCACCCCGGCATGCCCTGTCAATAATGTCACAAAGAAACAGGTCACCCAGGATGTTACAGCTGTAAAGACGAGTTGTCAATCAGATGAAGCCAGCGTCGGATGCTGACCTCTTTTCTTTTTTCTTTTTTAATGTGGGTCAATGGAGCGGCATTCATTGTGATTGACAATGGATCTACACCAGGGGACAATTTTTTTTTTTAATAAAGGACTTTTCAGAAACTGGCTCCTGTCTTTATTTACCCTACTCTTTTTTTGTGAATGGCTAGGGGTACTATGCCCCTGCCTCAAAGCCCCCCCCCCGCATGTTTAGGGCATGTGGCCTCGTATGGTTCGGGAGGGGGGCTACTCGCTTGCCCCCTCCCTTTTGCTGGCCTAACAAGCTGCATGCTCGGAGTCTGGTGTGGATTTTGCAGTGGCAAAAGTGGCAAAAGTGGCAAAAGTGGAGTGGCAGTTAACACCTGTCATCAGAGTACTCTATGATACTGACTTATGCCCATTTGAATTGGGTAAATTTATGCAGCAGTTAATTTGAAATTCACCTAACATTCACTGCAGGTAAATATTCCTAGTGGGTATGTTTTAATATGCAGTGAACGATTTATCCCCTGTGAATGTTTGATGAATGTCAGTATACAGTTTATACATATAATTAGATGGAGGTTTTTGCATCTGCTAATACAGTAAGTGCCATGATTTGTCTCTATAGCATATGGTCCACCAATGATAGAAATATTATGAAACAGCTTCAGTACTTACTGAGGGATCTCACAGCCTTTACAGTCAAACAGCAGTTATTTAAATGAAGCTCTTTTATTTGGTTGCAGTTGTGTGAAAATGATTCTATTATGTGCTCAAGTCCATTGCAAATATTGGGAACATCTGAAAGCTGAAGAATTCTTAGTTCACGTAAACACTGTATGCCAGTTGCTAAAGGTAGATTATAAAAATGTATATTAATATTATGTATATAACATTCTATTTATTAAATTAAAATAAACACAAATATATTTATTTCATGAAAACATTTAATATAGTGGTTCAGTTTCATTGCAATGCTCCCTTGGGGACCCAGAATTGCCAGACTGAAATCCACTGCATTAGGAAACAAATCGTTTTGGGCTTAAAAAAAGCAGACAAAATGAAACTTGGAGTCTTGGTAAACGTAAACCAATATTTGCAATTTAGTTAAAAAAAAGTTTTAAAAAATGTATGTAACAATGCAGTATAAGGGCTCCTTCGCGCTCCCAAAACGCCCTATGCACGGTTTTGAGGTGGTTGATAGGTGTTTGCCAAGCATTAAAACCGCACCACAAACTCCTATAATGAAGTTTAAATGGTATTAACGTTCCACAAACGCCTCGCAACCGTGTCACAACCGCACCGCAAACGCCAGCTAGGCGTTTGTGGAGTGGCACCATAGACTTGAATGGGAGAATTCAACTCCTCCTGACTCGACCAGAAGCATCAGTTTTGCCGTGACGCAATGCTAACGCTTCTGTGTGAACAGCACTGTGTGCTGCAATGTGCATAATTTTCAGAGGCATTTGAGAAGCATTAAAAATGCTTCCCAAACACCTGTCTGAGGACTGCTGACAAAGCTAGTGTGAACGTAGCCTAAGTTATCATCATAATTGGACTGTGGTTATAGTGGAACTAAACTCCCTCAATGAACATTAACTATTTTTAATCCTTATGCTGCTGGCATTAATAAATAAATAGGAAGGTATATTTACTTGTTTTAATTTTTTTTTTACATTTCTTCAGTTGCTTCTTGGTTTCTGACCAAGGCAAAAATTATGTCATACATACCATAAACCTTCACAGACATTTTTGTAATTGCATCTGGAGGAGAGGATGAGTGGCTTTCTCAGGTAAGCACACAATCCTGCCTGCATGCCTGATCTAAGGGTGGAAGGATTCAAGGAAGTAAATGCTACATGAATTATCTGCCCATACTCAAGATGGCAACAGGTAGAAATGCTAGGGAGGTATTTTTTCAAAGTGATTTCACAACAAAATAACACATGTAAACATGGGTGGATGGGTGAGTTCGCTTTGAATATTAAAAATGTATTATATATCATTTTTATATTTGTGGTGCTCAGAGACAGTTAACTTCCACTTTAATGTAACATAAGTATAAATCAAATATTTATACCAGACCTGTATTATGTTATATTAATGAATTATTATTAAAAATGCATTATTATACAGGTAGGTTTCGTGGGAACTACACCATAAAAAATTTGGGAAATTCTTTTAACAATATATCTGAAGAAGTACACTGATAGGGTACTGGCAAGAAAACTTGAGAAAATTACTAATATAAGGAAGAGCATATTACAAAATTTTGGTTGATGTTCCTGTTTATAGATTTAACAAATTTCTATTTTATGAGCTATGTCATACTCACCTAAAATTTCAGCATTTTTTTCATTTAGGTTTATATTGTGCAAGACTAATTTTTCAACTTCCACAAGATTGCACAAGCCATGTAGCAAAGCACCTAAAAATGCAAGACATGAATTAGTTATAGCAGCTAAGGTATGTTTTGCTATTATTTCAAACTTGAAACAACATTAACAGTATTGACAGGCTGAAGAGGAGAATAAGACGCCACTCATTACCCCCACCTGGAATTTCTTAAACAGTTAATGAAATAACTCACATTTGTCCTGTACATCCAAATGCTAAATGGAACATCTTTCTGCATGTAAAAATGACATGAAACCTGTGCACATATCGCCACACTAATAGGATATCAGTGCTGGGGTCACAGCAGCATTAAAGAACACAAGGTATTTTGTTGTGGAACTGTGTATACCTGATTAAGGTGTCCTTTTATGACACAGAGAATAGCTGCGATTCAACGGATCTCAGCTATTCTCTGGTCATTCACAGTTTATAACACTCAGGAGATCATGTCAGCCCTTCGCTGGAGATCTGTGTTCTCCCTCCAGATTCTCCAGCCCAGAGCTGGAGAATCAGAGGGACCGAAAACTAAGCAGAGATAGTTTACCTCTGCTTAGTAAACTGATCTTTTACTATAATCTCGAGAGATTATAGTAAAATGAGCCGTTTTTCAGAGTTTGTAGACCGTTCTCTGGCGTTTGGAGACCGTTCTCCCTTCGTTCGGAGAACTGCTTCATAAACTGCATTCACAGGAGAACTGTGTTCTCCGAGAATGCCGGAGAACTGAGCAGCGATCTATTACCGCTGGTCCATAAACGGACACCAATGTGTGCAATGCTGTGCAGTGTATTGCAGAAATTAAAGGGAACTTTTGAATCAAAGAAAGAATATTGGGAAATTTGGATGAGAATGTAAAGTCATAATAAAAAGCAAATCTCTGGACTGTGGTCAGAATAGAGACAATTCTTTGCAACTTTGATTTTAAAGCTCCAACACATGACAATAAAGCCTGTTTTCTCTCAAATATTTGATCAGATGTACAATTACATTGTAAAGGACTCCCAACTGACTAGCTTACACAAAGATGGGAATCTAGACACTATGGGGTTGATTTACTAAAACTGAAACCTGGTGCAACTCTGCATAGAAACCAATCAGCTTCCAGGTTGTTTTTTTTTTTGTCATAGCTTAATTGCAGAAGCTGAAGTTAGAAGCTGATTGGCTACCATACACAGTGGCACCAGAGTTTGCACTCTCCAGTTTTGCTACCTGTGCCTTCATTAGGGAGACTCACCCTCTCTATTTGTCCTGTTTACTATTATCATCGAAAGTGAAAGTAAAAGAAAACCCGAGAAAAGTAATAGTGGGGAAATCTTCCAATGGGGGCACTAGTTCTGGTGATATGGGGTCCTCAAGGAATTTCCTTTTGCAGGGATATACCCTCACTTCCTGTTTTGGCTATGAGACAGGAAGTGAAATTAAATCTCCCCAATGGGACACAGATGCTACAAAATAAACTTACAGGGGTTATAACCCTCCCTTACTCTATCCAAAATTAAAAAAAAAAAAAGCTTTGCCCATAGTTCTACTTTAAATACATGCATTAAATAAGTAGTGGTCCAGGGATATGAAATTTAAGGAATGTATGACCTTCCAGCTAGTTGTTAAAGTACTGGCACCCGTCGGTGTATACGTTGTACAAGTAAATAACATGCATAATAATGTTGCATGGTGTAAAATCTTAAGGGAAAATTATTGTTGAAATTATTAGTTTGATGGCAGGACTCTTTAAGAGAAAATGTTGTATTAATGTTTGTAGTTAACTAGATTCACTTTGAAAGTTTCAATATTTAAATATTTGTATAAATACAGTATGTTGCTTTCAGAAAGAATTTCAAAACTGCATAATGCTGAGGGAGGAACCTAATGAAGGCTTTCATCTTTAATAATTTACAGTAGAATTACAGCCTAACAATTCCTAAGAATTCCTGCCATGTAGCTGCCCAACCCCCTATTAAGGCCTTTCCGTACTGATGCTACATCCAGTGTTGTATTTATACCCTGCATAATTTAGTTTCATCAGCGCTAAAAGCAGCACAAAAAATGAGCTTTTGAGTCCAACTTTTACATCATTAATACTCAAACTTGAACAGCCTTGGCCCCAAGTGTTGAACCCTGGATTGTACCACTCACAACTTTAGACCAGTTAGAGATTGAGTAATTTATCACTAATCTTTGCACTCATTCATGTGACCAGATTCCTAGCCATGTATAGATACAGTTTCATAAATCATCTTTCTGAGTCAGCCCAGAATTAAGATAGCAACTGAAATCCCTACCTTTTTTTTTTCCAAAAAAGCCACACTAGGATCAAAAAGAGGGTTCCCAAATGCCAACTCTGCTGAGAAACTCCCATTTACAGTTTTCCACTCCTTGGCGACAGATGTAAGCCACCATGATGGCTTCTGACTGAACCCAAAATTAATGACCTGTCAGGTGTCCAGCAAAAGGGGGATGGCTAAATTACTGATGAACTGGGAGATTGCTCAGGAGCTTGGGTTCCTCTAAAAATCAACATCCCTGTGCCAACAGAGTGCGCAGTACTCTGCCCTAAACAGAAAGGCTAATGTCCACTATGAGAATCTTTCATTTGTGTGAAAGAAAAGACATGTTGACAGAGTGGGGGAAGTGAACCAGCACAGCAGGAAGGCCCTTGTCTGATGCCAGAGACTGATTTCCCTGTCCAGGGAAAGCAATGATTTGTCCCACACAGACATAATTGCCCTCTGCAGGGTTCTGGTATGAAATCAAGAAAAAGATGACACAATAAGGTCAAAAACTCTTTTTAAAACTTGCAGGGAAGACCAGTATCAGGGTATAACAGGTGGGTACAAACCTTGATGTGAAAGAGGACCTATTCATAGCTTTGGAGGTCTTAGATTGTCAAAGACTCTGGGACCCAGCTGAGGAACTAGACATGGGCTGCCAGGAGGAGCTCAAAGAGGACCCATGAGTCTCAAAGCAGGGAATGTTGTCGCACTATGGGTGTTTGGCCTTGCAGGTCTGGAAAAGATGAGAACTTATGCCTCCAGAAGTGTTTCTGATAATTTCATCAAGAGTAGCGCCAAAGAGTCTATTTCCTATAAAACAGAGTAATAGAGGTAGCTTCTTAAAGGCCCGGTCAGCATCCCAATGCTTTAACTAGAACACTCTACCAAGAGTTTTGAGACACTAAACCACTGGAGTCCAAGGTAACCTAACACAAACATTTTAGTACTTTGGCCATACTCTAAATTTGGTGCATCTTTTGAAATCATAAAGACTTGGATCATTTGGAAGCCTGGGCCAAAACAGGTTAAAGTAGAATACATTCATCCTAGAGAGAGTTTAAGTTTTTTATGTAGTTGGGTCTCTGAAGGACACTGCATCCTCTAAAAGGATGGTAGTCACCTTGTAAGGTACGAGATGGTTGGATCCACCACAGGGAGTTAGTCTAACCATACACTACACAGTTTTCTGTCCAATTTCTGCCCAATTTCCTTTAGATTTACCTTCAACTATGTGGTGCAAGAGCCTGCCTAATTGGATACAATTGAAAGTGTCATTAGGTTTGACCTCATATATAATTTTTGGTAAATCTAAACCAAAAATCTCAAGAAAATTGTATAATGTATGGCCAGCCTTAGATAACTTTTTTTTTGGGAAGATTCTTATCTTATCTAATTTATCCCATTGAGGGATAAATACCCAATCCTGTTGCTTCTAATCTTAAAAATTAAATAAATGAACAGTGGATGACGTGGAAACACCTAGGCAGAGTGCTTATGTCAGGTCATGAATCCTCCAATTTGACCATCTCCTGTATTCATTGGATAAGGGCTGACACATTTTCTTTCTGTTTTAAAAGGGGAATCATGACTCTGCCAGGCAAAGGAGGTGATTTTGCCCCAGAGGTTCTGTGCCATGAAAGGTGCAGCATCTATCTTAAGAGAGACCATCAGAAGGAGGGGGCATCTTTTGTGATCCTTGCAGTCAGGCTGTGACACAGTCTGAGCCAATTGTGGCATAAAAAAAGGAAAATGTCTCAATATTAAAATAGCTATCCACAGACCAGGGGCAGCTCCAGCCTAAAATTTTTGGGGGTGATGTGCAGGTGCTAGAAACATAAGTGGGGGAGATGATATGGTGTGCTATGCGTGCCGATTTGCATCTGTGGATGTGGCCAAAAGGTGGGTGTTTCCCAAAATGGGTGTGGCCAAAACAAGAGTTTCTTCCCAGTTTATAGCTCCTAGTGTGCCACTTTTCCCTCTTTGTATAGACTAAATAGGAGATTGTGTAAGTAGAATGAGCTCCACTGGGCCAGCAATAAGAGTTCCAGCAGTTGAGCTGTATTTTTACAGCCCCCAACTGCCAACTCTTTTAGCTGCGTAGGCAGTGACTGTGGATGTACACATGCTTTGGCCATGATGCTCTGTGTCATGGTAGAAATTCTACCCCCTGTTGTTTTGGCAGGTGCTACTGCCCACCGAGCACAACCCATTCCAGTGAATGGGTCTGCTTTGCTGTTGCAAATCCACACAGCTGTGGTGCACTAGAGCAGGGTTCAAGGGGTTAAAGCGGTTTGAAAGGCTGAAAGTGTTTTACCTTCATACATTCTGTGCATGAGGGTAAAAACGTTCAGTGTGCTGCAGTCTCCCCCAGCCCCCTAATACTTTCCCAAGCCCCATCGTGATCCAGCGATGTGCATGAGAGCCACTCACCTATTTCTCCCCTCATTGGCTCAGACACAGCAACAGGAGCCATTGGATCCCACTGCTGTTGATCCTAGCCTGTGAGGAGAGAGCAGGGGACAGGGCTGAGCTGCACTCTGTGTCAATGGACACACAGAGTATGGCTTGGGATTGAGCCTTCCTGAGTGATCCCGTAGCAAGCGACTTGTTATAGGAGCATTTGGCAGGGGGGAGAAGCCAGGAGAGCTGGTGGGGAAACCGATTAGAGGAGGATCACAAAAATAGAATATGACCTGATGCACCAAGTGATGTGCCTCCATCCCTTAATATATCCATACAACCAATTTATTTGTTCTGAGATTTTAAATGAGGCACAACACACACGATCAATGAATAACTAATTTCCAACATTCATTTTTAATAAATGAGTAAACTTCTCATTGCTTACACAAAGAGGATAAAATGGTACCAATCTGATTTGTAATAAATCCATAATAATGCATTTCATACACAATTGGATATGCAGTTAACCATATACAATCCAGATGTTAGCTCCATGAGGATACTGAGAAGCAACACTTTGACGTACAGCTTGATTCATGTACTTATTTTGGGTGCTATCATGATTGCCCATCCACGTTGAATCTACTTCTCGCTTGTCCCCTTGGGTTCTTGCAGAGTCGTACTTCCACAGCTGCCGTGTGAGACTCCCCTGGCGATCACCATTTGGAAATACTGTCATATGCATTTTTAACTGATTTATATTATACATGCATCTATTCCTGAAGAAATAAGAGTCACAAAACGCATCGCGTTTTTGGATGCAATTTTAATGTAATTATGTATTGACATCTGGATTGTATATGGTCAACTGTATATCCAATTGTGTTTGAAATGCATTTATTACAAATCAGCTTGTTACCATTTTATCCTCTTTTTTTAAGCAATGAGAAGTTTACTCATTTATTAAAAATTAATATTGGAAACTAGTTATTCGTTGGTCGTGTGTGTTGTGTCTCATTTAAAGTCCCAGGACAAATAAATTGGTTGTAGAGAAGAGGAGAATCGGGGTTGCTATGTGCAAAACCATTACATAAAGCAGGTAAGTATAATATGTTTCCTATTTTACAGAAAAAAAAAATTAACTTTACAATCACTTTTAGGCCCCTTTCACACGGGCAGACTCCGCCAGGTCAACGGGAAATCAGTTTGCTGATCCCCTGCCGAGCAGGGTGGACCAGGCAGGTGACTGGTTCATGTCCACTCAGTTTCTGGAGAGTGGACAGGGACACAGCCTATTCTGCTCTATGGGTGGTCCAATGTAAATGGCCAGCTGTCCGCTTAAACCCTACTGCCATCTGATCCAATCCACCCAGATGGAGGGGAACTGATCCATCCATATTGGATGTAGATGTGTGTAAATGGGCACATGTTTACATCTATAGAAGATAAAGAAGGGTTCGATTGGGTCCGCCTAAAAAACTGACAAGCGGACATGATTGGACCACTAGTATGAAAGGGGCCTAGAGGGGCGGAGAGGAAGATTCATTACTTTTACTGATAGAAAGGAATGTTGGAAGCCTGTGCCCTATCCCTCTGATCTTTAACAGCAGCCTGGAGTTGGAGTAAATAGAACATGAATAGATTGTGAAAGAACCTTTTCCTCTGCTGCTGTCCCCCTATCCCTCTGCTGCCTGCATTAAACAACAAATCGCTGCTGCAGAGCCTGCTTCTCTCTTCTTTCTGAAGCAAACATAATGGAAAAAAAACTCACTTGAGACCTAGAGGAGGAGTCATTTCAGCTTCTTCCGCTGTAACTGCCTGATTATCAAAAAGTGGTGGTAGGGGAAGGGGGGGTGGGGCTGCAGCGTGGACACAAAATGATTGACTAAAAGTAAGATTCCAAAGATCCCTCCATCCCTATGCTGACCGAGGTGCTGGAGTGACATCATCCAGCCCTGCTTCTGACTGACGTGTGCCGTTGCCCTGACAGGTTAGACAGAAACCTTGCTTAGTGCTCACTTCAGGAGCCAGGTCTGCCTGCAGTCATTATGACATGCAGGAGACCTGGTCCGGACTCCAAAATGTAAACGTTTTCCAAGAGGTGCCCAGGGTGGCTGCTGATGGGGGTGCTAAGGGGTGCTATGAGAAGCCCCTGCCACAGACATATCTGATCATTTTCATAAGCCCTTAAAGTGTTACTAAACCCACAACAGTAAAAATCTGTCTGTATATGAAGTAAAGCATGCTTGCTATACTCACTGTGGAACCTAAGGGGTTAATCCTCCACATTGTGTAAAAAGTATGTTTGATCCTCTCTTCTCTGATCCTCTCCTTCTTCCAGTGTCTCCTAAATATCTCCTGATAGAACAGAGGCTCAGGGGCACATGGTCAGTTTGGTGTGTATTGTTAGAGAGTCTTTTTTTCTTGGGAAACTGCATGTGATCAGCACAGGGCCAATCAGCACTCTCCAGACAGAGGTCAGGGGTTCTGCATCCTCCTACAGGAGAATGAAAACTCCTCCTAAAAGCTGTAACCAGTGTTCTGAGAAAAGGTATTTAGCAGTTTATATTTACTAAAATAATTGCATTTCCATGTTTCATAGTTTTGGAGAGGACTTGCACTTAGCACTGTTAAACTTAAATTTATAGGTAGCAGAGGCAAAAACTAAGTTTGGAGATAAGTGCATTGGTGTGCGTCCCTATTGCTGGGTGTGCTCACAGGCTTCAGTGGGCATTTACACACTTTTCCCTTCCTTCTAGTAGCTGATGCTGTTTCTTCTTCCCATCAACCTTGTGCACTAAGATTATTGACCCAGGCTGCATGACCCTGCTTGTGTTTCCTGCCCCTAATGTGATTCTGTCTGCTCCTGATACTCACATTTCCTTGACCTTGCCCTTGCAGAGTGCTCTGGTGAAGATCAAGCTGTCTCTTAAAATTACCATACACTAGTAGAAATTTGTTAAAAAAAATTTGTTTTAAGAACTTTTATTGATTTTCTGATTATTAGTGGTATCAAATCAATGTTCATTTTCAACCTCAGTGACATGAAAATTTGGACATGAAAAAAATTTCTAAAGCTAGGTATACACCTTAAGTTTTTTGTTGAGTGAATAAAAAAGGATCCACACAAGCAATGGAGGTAATGGAGCAATGGAGATGAAGGAATCCTCCCTGCTGCAACATTGTATTCTGACAGTGGGACTCTCTGTTGTCAAAGTACATTGATCACCGGCTGCAGCTGCTGATCGATGAAAGTTTTCTAGCATGGCCATTCGACAGAGATCAATCTAACAATCGGCTTCTGTCTAACAGTTAAGGCCACACACACAGATTGAGATTTGGCCAGTCCCTGCTGAACTGACTGAATTTGGATCTGTTTGTACCCATCTTTACAGTGAATGTAGTTTTTTGCTTGGGAAAATCTATTCTCTCCAAATGTAAATAAAGTTAAAAGCAAACCAACTCATCTAATATTTTGAAGAAAATTTTCATGCTAATGTTTGTTCGAAAAATCTAAATAATGCATGGCCAGCTTTAGACTTCAGACCCCGGGCGAGTCCGTGTTACCTGACAGGGGTGTCAGTCCTAACAAGAAAGCTAAACACCACTGGATTAATGACTAATGCACTGACTTTAAATATGTCAGGATATTAGGAAAACCTGTGCTGATTAGATTGATAGAGAAACTTCCAGAATTACAAATATCCAGTCTGAATCTACCTGTATGGTTGAAGAAAAACAGTCCATTTAAAAGTCTGGATCCAGAAGATCTGGAGAATAATGCCCTACCACTTTAGGATACTAAGTTAAATTGAGCCGGTTTAGCAGGAGTGAAGATATCATCTGTATGGGGCTGTCCCCTTTACTTAGTGTTGGTGGCAATATAACCCATGGTATAGAATCTACAGCACTGTGCTCCTCAATGAATGATAGAGAAATTTTCTTGTTGCCCTTGTCAACTAAATGTTTTTACTATAGACAATGCAACCATTTTTCTCTTAGTATTTCAGTTTCAATGTTTTAATTTAAATGTAATTGTGATTTTTTGTTTACCATCCTCTTGTTGTCGATCTATATTAGAAATACTTAATATTTTCACATTTGTCATCTCCACAATTCGCATCTCATCATCAGTACTCAGGGGGGTGTTGTCTATAATCAGATCCTGCATTCTTTTGCAGTATTCAACAATTTTTGCAAGGTTTCCAGTGATTCCTGTGCTGCAGCTAATATTGAGCCTGAGACGCTCAGCACAGCAGCATATCTTTCCAAGGCATTTTATGTCATGCTTCTCAAGCTGATCAAAGTTTTTCAGTGTGACCTCCAGAGTCTGCAGAGTTTGGGTCCAATCAAAAAACAACTTGACAACCTTTTCAGAAATGTATGTGTTTGGTTTATTCTCCATTAGTCCTGCTTCATTAGAGATGTTCATTTTATCTTTACTTGATGCATTACTATGTGAACCAAATAAATCTAACTTAACCAGATGAAGGGCACTTAAACAACTTGGTAAGTATTCAAAAAAATCAACATGATGGGAGGCAATATTATGTGTGTTAATGTGTAATGTTCTTCGAAAAAAAAGGAGTTCAAATTCTTTACTCAGTTCCTTTTTGGTGGCACTTTCATAAAAAAGGTTAATTCCAAAGTCCACAAAGTCAGTGTCTGAATCACTTATGACATCTTTGCACACATTTCTAATGTGAACAATAAGTTTCTGAGCAGCAGTTCTTGATGATCCACATGTGTAAAAGAGCAGATTTTTGTACCTATTAGTAATATCATTTACTGTCTGTATTTTGTTTAGATAGGATTCTCCTTTTTCAGTACTGGACGTGTCTTTTGATGATAAAAGTTGAGCAAGTCTCCTTCCAGCAGTGTATTCTTGGAATGATGTATGAAAAAATCTGTATATAGGCTTTGGTTTTTGAGCCCCATGCATATTTAAAAGCCCGATTTTAAGCAGGATATCCTCTGTTATGTTTTCCAAATTCTCTTTTCGAAATTCAAATTTGTGGGCAAACAGTCCATCAAGAGCCAGGTCTCCACAGCTGGTAATATTTTGTTCTTTGATGCTTATCTCTACATCTCTAATTTTGTAATGACTCCTTTCAATCATCAAGTTGTATAGTGTACAGAACAGAGTTGTTTGAGTGTTCATGTGAAATTCATACTCCCCCATTCGAAGAGCACAGGCTATGACTACAAAAAGTGGTGTCTTCATGAGATTTTTCATAAAATCAGTTTCATCCAACTGCTGCAATAGGGCTGTGGCTTCTTCTTCTTGTAAGACATTTGAAATCAGTTTTTTTGCACTTTCAATGGTAATATCACTGGTTTCCACAATCAGAGAAGCACAGTGTCGAACTTCTTTGAGAGATTCTGTTCTTGTGGTGACAATGACGGTGCTGCCAAATTTATAGTTATGTTTTATAAGGTCATCTACTTCTGCACAACTCTCACAGCTGAATTCATCATAGCCATCCAGTAAAAATAAAACATTTGGCCCAAGGTTCCAGATTTTATGCATGAACTCTTGTTTGTTCCAGTTAGAGGTAACAGGAAAAAGCTGGTCACACATTGTCTCGAAAAGGTTTTCGCTCATACTACGCAAAGTGATAAAGAACACAAGCCTGTACTGTTTAAGAGATTCAACCTTTCCAGATGCCCACAGATAAGCAATCCTCTTTAGTATAGTGGTCTTCCCTTTGCCAGCTTCTCCTTCGATAATGCATGGACTTTCAAGTCTGTTTAGTAAATCTTCCAATGCATATTGTTCTTTTCTCTGATTGAATGTATCCTTCTTCCACAATAAAGGATCAGTGAAAGTTGTTTCCAAATCAAATATGATGTCAATTTCTTTACCAAGTGGGAAGATATTCTGAAAAAATTTGCTGTTATACAAGCGTTTTAACAGACGTTCCAGATCTTCCAAATCCTCATCTGTAACTTTTCCAAAAATATCTAAAAAAATTAGACAGAAATTAATAGATAATGACATTAATGCAGATGTATTTATGTACTGGTACAGATACTAGAGTATTTCAGTTAAAACTTTAGCAAGACATTAAAGGAGAACTGCTTTTAAATATTGAAATAATATATTACTATAAAAGCCATGTTGTAATATTATTAGTAAGGTACCTCTTCAGATAATTTTAATATACAACATGATTTTTATAACTGTTCAAATTCAACTGTTGATTTAGTACAATTTTAGGGACACTACTTGTACACAGAATGCCCAGGAAATCTAATTGTCTGTTTCTGTGATTGACTAATTGCTCCTCCCAGAAGTCTCCTTATTTAATAAGACAAGCATCTTTTAGGTGTTATCCTAAAACTTGCTAAGTAATCCTTTTATGTTGTCTGTTTAAGCATGTTAGCCCAACATCCTCTGACTCATTACACACAGAAAAAAACTGATAAGAATATACAATAAAGTTTTATGTCTTTGCAGCGTATAATGTATGCCATGATATAGTTGCTTTTCTCTACTCAAAAGTTTAATCTAATGTGCTCCTTCACCCTGCTGTTCACTCCTACTGCCATATTTTGACAATTTTAAAATTTGTCATAGGTGTATGTGAATGCTAATGTAGAGAACTGTGGTCAAGCTATGGACATTAAAATATTTACATATTTCTAACGAGGATCTTCAGTCTGTTGTGTCAAAATTAAAAGTCAGCAGCTACAAAAACTGAAGCTGCTGACTTATAATGACTATATAACTCACCTGTCCAAAGATCCAGTGCTGTTCTCACCCAGACCAATTCTTCACCAGTCTTTTGGTCCCTGGTGGCAGCATCTTAATTGTGGGCAGCTGGCTGGGCTGCTTGTGGCTTCTCAGCTGGTTACCCACTGTGCACACACAAGCAGCACTTTGCTTTGTGAATTTTCCCGCAGTCTTCTGGGACCTGTGACATGTCCCAGAAAACTGCGGGCAGGGAGGGGGGAGAAGAACTTCCTAGGCGATCTAAGCATAAGTAGAGGCAGGTACCTGTCAAAACTAGTTACCTGCTCCCCTCCCATAAAAAAAAGTGCCAAACATGTCAGAGAAGGAGGGGGGGAGGCGGAGGAAGAGCTTTTGTGTCCTTTTGATTGAAGTTCCATTTTAACAAGCAGTAAACAAGCTTTAAAGCAGAACAAAAACATGCACCGGTAGCTCAGTTTACAGCACTGGAGAAAACAGGTTGGGGCAGTTTATTACAGAAGAGACAGCAATAAAAGCCTGCCTGCTCACTGTTTCTTACAGTGGAACTGCACCTTAGGCTCCATTCACATTACGGATGAGTGACTGAGCGTACACAATTTTTTTTGCACATTCCTGTGTGTCAGATTTAGGGCTGTCCATTCATTTCAATGCCCTATGCACAAGAAACAAGTATCTGCACCATTTTAAAAATCTTGACGCATGGTGCCACAGTTCAATATTGACAACAAAAGTAGCTATATCATGACTGCATGTACTTGTTATTTGATAATCAAACCATACACCAAAAAACATGTCACAAAATTTGTTTTTGTTTTTGCTTGGGACATTGTGCATAAACAATTTAGAAAATAAAATTATTCAGAATGTGCAATTAAATTGTATTTAAAATCACAAACAAAAATGTTATGTTTTGCAGCATACCAATCCTTAGATGTGGTGACTGCATTAGTTTTTCCTTTCTCAGGCTTTTTCTTTATATGTAATCTTGTGAATAGCACACTTTCTGTCCCTGGGTGGCTATGCATAATTACTTTTATAGTCAGGTCAGGCAACAATCCAGTGGCAGGGGTGTCCAACCTTCTTACTTTCCTGGGCCACATTGCAAGAAGAGGAATTGTCTTGGGCCACACATAAAATATGGTAACAATTAGGATAGCTGATGAGCAGAAAAAGATGGGCAGATCACGCATTAACGATCACTGATAAAGATAATGTGCCTATCTGAGTAATAAAACTTAATTTTTATATTTTTATAAATGTAAAAAAAGGCAACACAAAACTAGTGCGATATTTGACGCCGTTTTTGATAAACTGACTGTAAGAAATTAATTCACCATAAAACAGACGTCTGTATCTTTTCATATCAGTGTCCTCTAAAATGACAGCAAAGTCATTGAGCTAGTACATTTTTAACTTTGCGTGTGTATGATGGCTTTGAAAACAGGTGTTAAAGATGAACCATGGTATATTCATGTCTAAGAGGTCAGCAGGTCATAAGCTTAGTTTTAAGAATAGCAATTGGAATGTAAAAAGATATTGATATGAAGTAGAACAAAGAAAGTATATGTCTTTTATAAAGAAAATCATGTCTAATCTATAATATAGTTAGTTGGATAATTATTTCATATAATTCATTTATTAGTTAGGAATAGTGTGTGATAAGTTTAGTATCAATTATTGTTGGTAATATGCATTTATGTGATCAATTGTCCCTTTCTAAAGATATGTGAAGCCATTGTATATCATATAACAGTATCATGTATTTCTGTCGTCCAAGAGGTTTGAAGATAACGTCACACTAAGAGTATAAGTTTAGAAGGTTTACATATATGGACACTAAGAGTATAAGTTTAGAAGGTTTACATATATGGACACTAAGAGTATAAGTTTAGAAGAAGTACAAAAAAGGGTTTTACTCATTTAGCTCACACTGAATTAGGAAATAACTGTTTAGTGGGTTGGTCTGGTAAAATATATATAAGATGTGCCTTAGAGATAGAGAGACACATACACTCACTCACACTCATACATCAATACATTATACAGCTGACATTTTTGTTTTCTTAAGGCCTGCAAAGCCTTGATACACCTGTTGTCTTCCTTGCCAAGACTGAAACACTTGTCATAGAACAGGCAAGAGATTAGACATTTCTCCAAAGCTTATTTCTTTTTCCATAATCTACAACTTTTGTTATATTTTACTCTGTATTTTATTTTATCTTTTGTATTCATTTTATGTTCATGCCAAGTGTGAATTAAATAAAAGTCACGCTGTTTTAAATCAGCCTGGCACTAGAACACTTTACCTCAAACGCCTAAAGACAGACACTTAAATAATATAAGTGTCACGATATTTAACACTGACGTATCAATATCTGGTTCGATGGAACTAGTAGCAATTCTCAATGAATTCTCAACATGCTCATCAGATATTGTTCTAATTTGGCCCTTTGTGTGCTTCATCCTTGAAAATAGTTGCTCACAAATACAGGTGCTACTGAAAACCGATGACATGAATAAGGCGTGATTATGAAGAGTGGGGTATTTTTCTTAGGGAAGATAAAAAATATAAAAGTCCAGTAAAGAAACACTGTCAAATTTTCTTCGGCTGCATGTGTTCACTAAGAGTAAACACATTTTTACAAAGAAATGACAAAACAAATTTTTTAAGTAAGTTTACATTTTTGTGTTGGGCCCCAGGTTGGACACTATTTATTTATGGCGAAGGCACAGCAATTCTAAACAAGCATTTGGGTAGGTTAGAAACCATTACCCAATTGCTATTGTTTTCCTCTGGACCTGTAGTATATGTGCATGGCTCTCCCCCTAAACATCCACCACCCTAAACAGGCGCACCCAGGTAACTTGTGCACTTCTGTTAGGGGAGAAACAGGTCCAAAAGACATCAACAGATGGTTGGATCATGCATGCAAGCTGACTGTTCACCAATTTATGTCAAACCAAAGTTAACCTGTCTGGCCAATGTCTGGATCTGCTGGAAGACTATGCCAGTGTATGAATAGCCTAGATCAGGGGTCTCCAAACTATGGTCCTCCAGCTTCTGTAAGTCAGCTTACGTGTGTGCTTGTTGGTAAATGGTTAAGATAACCAAAAACATAAATTTCCTAGCACTTAATATTTAAAAATGAAAATAATATAAAATCACAAACTTAAATAATGGAGTTTATACAGTATGCAAGGTAGCAGACTTGCATTTTATTTTGCATTAGACATTTGCCATTATTCTACATGGAAAAAGATACAAAAAATGCATAAAAGTATTAATCCAGGTTCAAACGGTGTCACTAGAAAAGCTATACTCACTTTTTCCCATGAGACTATGAAATAAAAATCTATCTTTACTTTCAAGGGACTGTAGAAAATATGTACAAGACGTTTCTCCTTTACTAAGAACAGATGTAATCAATCTTCTTGCAACTTGTTCAGCCACTGGGTCAGAAAGGACATAATTCATCTCTTCTAAGGTGAAAATTTCTGTTGCATACAGGTCGCATGCAATTTGTTTAGAAATTGTCGTGCTTATTCTCTGTGTTAGGCCAGAAAATTTGGATCGAATAATATCCACTTAAAACCAAACAAAAAAAAATGTTAGTATAAAGCCATAAAATAAAACTTGAACAAGTTATTTACAATTTCTTTCTGCTCCCTCATTTCCATAAGATGTCACTGAGAAGGTCTGAATTTCAAGGGAGATGTTGCCACTTTTCCAGCATTCGTATTGCACTGGGAAGTATGTGCCTTCACCAAAGTGCATATCCTTTATAATGCTGTGAGTGCATGCATGGGATAACCTCACTCGCAGAAGTAGAACATGCTGCAAGCTTCATGGGGAGTCAGGACTGTGCAGTGGATGGAAGACAGTGCACCCTGGGCGAAGGAAGGGGGAGGAACAAAAATTTAACACTTTTTAGCCTACCATTCCTTAGATATGGGGGCTGCATTAGTTTTGCTTTTCAGGTACATTTTCCACAAGTACAGAAAAATACAGTACCCTTTGATCTTGATAAAAATCCAGGGTTCTTGTAATTTCTGTTCTGTTCTGAACTCACTGTTCCCAGGCTTCTTAGCTACCTTATGTGAACTACAAAACAACTCCCCTCTGTGTAATGGAGATAAGGGGGGAGAGAGAGAGAGGTGTTTGCATTTAAAATTAAGAGTGTAGCTTAGTATGTCACCACTGCTTAATGCAGCATACAGAAAAGTATTTCAGGGCCATAACACACATTTGTGGAAATTTATATATTTTTATTGCAAGCAAAATACCTAAATATTTTATTTATATTAGGTCTGCTTTAATTATTAATTCTGAATCTGCTAAAAGCACCCAAAGTTGAGGGTCAGACATCTGTTAAATTATGTTTACTCAGCCTTTAGGCTAAACAAAAAAAATCTATCAGTGTTTGGCCAATATTTGTTATTTAGCAGGATTTCAATACCTTGTTATGCAATTAAGGCAGCCCATACATATGTACGTTTTGAATAAAAAAAAATTACCCAAATTCAGTGTGCGGATGGAGGAATCCTTCCCGCTGAGTCATTGCATTCTGACAGCGGTGAGACTTCCCCTCCATCCAAATACACTGATCTCTAGCCAGCGGCACTGATCAATTAGAAAATCCTGACAACCTGGTTGTACAGACGTTGCTCGGTATATCAAATATCGATCATTGTAAGGCAGGCTTAACAGCTAAGTCACAATTAGATGATGGCTGAACTGTATTATAGATGAAGGACAGCTCATCTCCTGAAGAGCATAGCAAAGTCTAGACTTGCTAGAACATCATACTTACTTCTGATAAGCGCTGACTTTTTCAGGGCTGCAGCATGCTTTCATTAGCAGTGTTTAAATCGAGGTCAAACATTTCAGCCTGCATGCATGTTATCTATAGTTCTGTTCATCTGCTTTAATTACTTTTTTGCATCCAATTTGGGCTGCATTTTTTACTCTTTTAGAGAATGCTCCTGTTCTATGATTAGGTACCACATTTGGTTTGCCTGCTACAGGGGTGGACTGACAACGAATGGGGCCCCCCGGGTATTGGGGATCATGGGGCCCTTGTGTCCTCACCCACACTCAAACCACACCCAAAAAAGCCTATGAAAGGTACCAGGGACATCTCATGGGGCCCCCTACTGACCTCGGGCCCTCGGGCAGTGCCCGAGTTCCTCAATGGTCAGTCCGCTGCTAGTCAGGATTGCCTGTGTGTTGCCTTTTAGTCAGCTGGCAGCATAACAATCACATAATCAGCAGCTTTTGTGAAGACCTGACACAATGGGTGAGTTTAGCAACACTATATATATTTTATACTTCATAAAAACACTGAACAATTATAAATTCAGACTGAATAAAGCACAAGCCAAGTTGTGACCTTTTTCTATTGGAAGCATAATAATCCTCTGCAGTTATAATGTATATCAATAACACAGATGTTTTGACAAATAAATATTAACTATTTCTGTAGTTTTTCTAGTAATAACTTTTACGTTAGCGTAAATTTTATGCTATACTTTAGAAATAAACCACTGTTGAATAATCCGACTTACTTGTAGTAAATTAAGTTGAAACTTCCACCTCTGTGGATTTTTGTTGTTGAAACGAGGAAATGAATATCACTGAAAAATATACAAAGCAGTTTCACATCATGATATGTGCTTCTGCCATATTTTGAGTAGATATGAATGAAAAATATAAATACAATAAATGTGAAAACGCAAACTGCTTTTTTAAGTTTTTGGTGTAGAGAGTCAGAGATCGAAGAATCCACTTAAACAGGTTTTCCTAAAGTGTAAAGCAGGAGGTATATCATTAAGTATACAGATCTTTGTACATATCACAAATTAAGTTTTTTGTACAAATTATTCAAAAAGTATTCAAAACCTTTCACCAACATAAATTGAATAAAACTATAAATAAATCCACTTGAGCCCCAGCGAGTAGTTATATTGGGAAAATGCCTGCAGCTGCAGGCATCATCCCGATACCGTTGTTTTAGAGCCAACGGTTAGCGTCTAACTGCTGGATTGCTATTTCAAGCAGCATAAGGGGAACATCCCCCCTCCTGCAGCCTTCTGTGTCTTTACTTGGATCTCCCATCCCACCAAAAGCCCTGATCGACCAGCTGGTGCTTTCGCTGGCTGTTCATAGGGCCGAACAAAGAATGGATTGTCTTTGTTCAGCTCTATGATATAGTAATGTGGAAGCGATGACCTTACATCACTTCTGGTTTACATCACTTCAGTTTTTTAAATGAAAAGCATTGGATCACACCGTTCTTGGTGTGATCAAATGCTTTTAAGGGCAGAGGGAGATTTGGGGTCTTATAGACCCCAGATCTCTCTATAAAGAGTACCTGTCACATGCCTATTACCTGTCACATGCCTACTGCTGTCACAAGGGATGTTTACATTCCTTGGGACAGTAATAAAAGTGATTAAAAAAAATTACAGTAACAGCGTAAAAAAAAATGTTACGTGCCCCCATCCCCTCCATGCAAAGGCGAACACAGGTGTAACGGGCATGTGCAATTTTAAAGCATGACATGTTTGGTATCTATTTACTTTGTATAACATCATCTTTATTTTTAACCAAAAATTGGGTTATATTTTTGTGTTTTTTTTGCATTCAATTTGAAAAAAGGTCCTCTGCTTTAAAAAATATATATAATGTTTGGGGGTTCTAAGAAATTTTCTAGCAAACAATACTATTTGTTACATGTAAACAAAAAGTGCCAGAAAAGGCTTGGTCTTCAAGTGGATATTCAATATTTTATTGAGTGGTGTGGGCCACAAAAAAAGAGCACATATACATTAAATGCAGATGAAATACTAATGCTATTGCAAAAAAGAGTGTGTGCTGTCACAACAGATATAAAAAAATCATCAAGATATTGTAGGGGATTAGCTTAGCAGTGGGGTGTGTATGACTGTTCACAACACTTTAAACATGCACATAAAACAACATTTCTCAGTGAAATGTACATGCTCTTTATTTACATGGACTATAAACACTGTACATGAGCAAAAGCAGAATAAGAAAATAAAATGTTGCCAGAACTCCCCAGTCTGACATACACAGAAATTGGTTCCAGGGTGGAGTAAAATCCCTGGGAAAGGTGGGAGTTTATATAGAAGCCATAACTACCAGCCTGGCTTCTGATGAGAAAATAAAACTGTGACAATGCCACTGTATGTGTACTAACCTACAAATACGTGAATTTTCTTAATACAATAAAAAGCAATGTGCTCAGTAAATGTGTGTGATAAAAAATGTGTCAACATATTGTGCTTGAACTACTTAATAAAAATCATGTGCATTCAGAATTCTTAAATCATCATGTAAATAAATAACAATTCTTCTCTATGTGCAAGAAAAACTCTTGTGCATTAAAAAATCCATCAATCAATATAAGGTCCCCTGCTCCAAAATTAAAGTGCATCGATTTAAAGTGTTCCAAATGCAAGCGACAATCTTCTATCTTCAAGCACAATGTTCACACCTTTATGCAGCCACCACCTTTTCATTCTAGCAACTCACCAGAAAGACTACTAGCATCGGCCGTTTATTATCACATCCCTTGATCCACTCTCCTCCAGTCTCCAAAGGATTTGCTTCAGATGGGCTTGTGCCTAACCAGCCATCACAATGAACCTCAGCTTCCTCACCTAATCAAAACAAATGGAATTATTCAGAAAATTTATGGAATCTGTGAAATACCATCCTGGATACAATCAGTAGTTTTTATTGACCTGCGTTCACAGTACAGGTGAAACTGAAAAAATTGGAATATCGTGCAAAAGTTCATTTATTTCAGTAATGCAACTTAAAAGGTGAAACTAATATATGAGATAGACTCATTACATGCAAAGCAAGATAGTTCAAGCTGTGATTTGTCATAATTGTGATGATTATGGCTTACAGCTCATGAAAACTCCAAATCCACAATCTCAGATAATTAGAATATTATGAAAAGGTGCAATATTCTCGGCTCAAAGTGTCCCACTCTAATCAGCTAATTAAGCCATAACACCTGCAAAGGGTTCCTGAGCCTTTAAATGGTCTCTCAGTCTGGTTCAGTAGGAATCACAATCATGGGAAAGACTGCTGACCTGACAGTTGTGCAGAAAACCATCATTGACACCCTCCATAAGGAGGGAAAGCCTCAAAAGGTAGTTGCAAAATAAGTTGGATGTTCCCAAAGTGCTGTATCAAAGCACATTAATAGAAATCTTATGTGGAAGGGAAAAGTGTGGAAGAAAAAGGTGCTCAAGCAGCAGGGATGACCGCAGCCTGGAGAGATTTGTCAGGAAAAGGCCATTCAAAAGTGTTGGGGACTTTCACAAGGAGTGGGCTGAGGCTAGAGTCAGTGCATCAAGAGCCACCACACACAGACGGATCCTGGACATGGGCTTCAAATGTTGTATTCCTCTTGTCAAGCCGCTCCTGAACAACAAACAACATCAGAAGCGTCTTACCTGGGCTAAAGAAAAACAGACCTGGTCTGTTGCTCAGTGCTCTAAATTCCTCTTTTCTGATGAGAGCAACTTTTGCATCTCATTTGGAAACCAAGGACCCAGAGTATGGAGGAAGAATGGAGAGGCACACACTGCAAGATGCTTGAAGTCCAGGGTTAAGTTTCCACAATCACTGTTGATTTGGGGAGCCATGTCATCTGCTGGTGTTGGTCCACTGTGCTTCATTAAGTCCAGGGTCAACGCAGCCGTCTGCCAGGAGATTTTGGAGCACTTCATGCTTCCTTCCGCAGACGAGCTTTATGGGGATGCTGACTTCATTTTCCAGCAGTACTTGGCACCTGCCCACACTGCCAAAAGAACCAAAACCTGGTTCAATGACTGTGGGATTACTGTGCTTGATTGGCCAGCACACTCACCTGACCTGAACCCCATAGAGAATCTATGGGGCAGTGCCAAGAGAAAGATGAGAGACATGAAACCGAACAATGCAGAAGAGCTGAAGGCCGCTATTGAAGCATCCTGGTCTTCCATAACATCTCAGCAGTGCCACAGGCTGATAGCTTCCATACCACGCCGCATTGAGGCAGTAATTGCTGCAAAAGGGGCCCAAACCAAGTACTGAGTACATATGCATGCTTATACTTTTCAGAGGTCTGATATTGTTCTATGTTCAATCCTTGTTTTATTGATTGCATGTAATATTCTAGTTTTCTGAGATTGTGGATTTGGGGTTTTCATGAGCTGTAAGACATAATCATCACAATTATGACAAATCATGGCTTGAACTATTTTGCTTTGCATGTAATGAGTCTATCTCATATATTAGGTTCACCTTTTAAGTTGCATTACTGAAATAAATGAACTTTTGCATGATATTCGAATTTTTCGAGTTTCACCTGTATATAAAGCATTATACACAGAAAATGTGATGTTAAAGATCCAAACAGTAATTTATACAGCAGTCTATGTGGGTAATAACTCACAGGTTTTTTTGAACTCCCAATCACTCCCAATCAGAGTGCATAGTTCTCCAGAGCAGCCAGTGCCTCATATATTGTATCTGAGTTGATGCCCCATCTATTAGAATTGATACCCAGCTTCTGGCCAGTTAGTGCTGATGTTCATGCAGAGTTTCTATGCATTCATACATAATGTGCTGACATGACACATATATACACTGCTCAGCATAAATGAGTACACCCCAACAGATTTGTCAGAAAACCTTTACTTTCCTTTCAGAATCAACATTTTCCGTGGGACACTACACTACAAAATACTGCCACAAATTGACTGCAGACAAGTTTTGTTAATGTACACACACAAAAAAGTATTTTTTCCAACAAATTCATTCAAGACCATGTTGCAAAAAATGAATACACCCCATTGAAAGTCTTAGGAGCAAAGCTACATTTTAGACAACAAAATCCTAATTAACACGAATTCAAGAACAGTTCAGTCTAAGTATTCATTAAACAGGTGTCCAGCAGACAGTTGATTATAAAAAGGTGTTACTTAACAAAGAAAACCACTTCCCATTTCATGATGTCAGCAATGGCACCACATGGAAGAGAAATGTCACAAGGCCTGAGAAAGAAAATAATTTCTTAACACAGGAAAGGTGAAGGCTACAAGAAGATCAGAAAAGCTTTACTTATTAGTCAGAATACTGTAGCAAAAGTGATACAAAAATTTAACAAAGAGGGAACTGCATCCATCTCACAGAAGGAAGCTTCTCCTAAAGCCCATGCGCGAAAAAGCCTGCTTAGAATTTGCCAAGGCCCATGCTGAAAAAGAATAAGACTACTGGGACTTTGTACTCTGGTGTGATGAGACCAAAATAAATGTTTTTGTTACTGATGGCTTCAAAAACTGTATGGCGTCACAAAGGTGAGAAGTTCAAAGAAAAATGCAAGGTGCCTACAGTGAAACATGGTGGTGGCAGTGTCCTTCTGTGGGGCTGTATGAGCACTTCTGGGGTGCTTCTGGTGTCGAGGAGCTGCATTTAATTGATGGTATCATGAATTCACAGATGTACTGCTCTATATTGAAAGAGAAGATGCTACCATCACTCCGTGCCCTTGATTGTCGTGTACTTTTCCATCATGGAAATGATCCAAAATACCCATCTAAGGCCAAGGTTGCATTTCTGAAGAAGAACAGGTTGAAAGTGATTCAGTGGCCAAGTATGTCACCTGATCTGAACCCAATCGAACACCTATGGGGAATTCTGAAGAGACAAGTTGAGCATCACTCTCCATCCAGCATCCAGGCTCTAAAAGAGGTTGTTCTTGAAGAATGGAAAAAGATAGATGTTGCAATATGTCGCCAACTTGTTCATTCCATGCCTAGAAGACTTGGTGCTGTCCTTACAAATCATGGAGGTCATACAAAATACTAGATGGAGTAGATTTTGTTGTGGGGTGTATTCATTTTTTCTTCAAGTAATTTCAGTAAAACTGAATATTTTGTAATCTAAGTAATATTATTAACCTTACTTTTCATGTAATGAGCTTAACAAATGTTCTATAAAACTTACTTTTCAAAAGGGGTGTACTCATTTATGCTGAGCACTGTAACTCTAGGCATCTTAATGTCAACATGTTTCAGGGAAAATCCATCCCACTTCGTCAAGACATAGCTGTCATAGAGTGATCACTAAGTCCTTTTAAAAAAGATGTTTAACTCCTCACTGAAACAAACATTTTCATATTCAGTAATAAAGTGTCAGTAATAAAGTACAATATTTCTACGACATACACCATAAATGAATTACTGGAAAATTCAATTTCTCCTTCTAAACTCAAAATTATCAGTGTATTCATAAAAAAGATCTATCTTAGAGCAGTTTGCCGCTTTCTTTATTGTACTCTGTTTTAGTGCAATAAGGAATTCATACACCAGTTTTGTGCGGTCAGCCATCATTTAGTTGCACTCTCCATTTAATGTGTATCCCTCCTCTCCAGTCATGATTAAGGCTTTTAATGAAGAAGAAACTGTTACTTTGCAACTATATGTATATTACTTTGTAATGTTGTATAATAAAGTAAATGCTTTCCCTTACCATTAAGGGCAATTTTAAATGTGCTTCCTTAAGCAGCGCCTAGATTATGCAATTTTCTTTCCTTCCACTACGGGTGGAAGGAAAGAAAATTTATAGATTCCCCCATAAATCTAGCCAGTGTTGATGGGGAAATCCCTCCTGCAACGCTATTGTGTTAAGCCAGAGGGGAGCTGCTGACAAAACACAATGATCACTGTCGGCGGCTGTAGCCACCAGCAGTGATCACATGGAAAAATCTGACAGGCTGATTGTACTGGAGTCGATTGATGGATCAGTACAAACAGCCTGCCCATAGACGGATCAATACTATAATATACTGTATATGGATATTGTAATGTGAGAATAACTAGATTTTCTTTGTTTGTCCAACATATTGTTAATTTGCAGGAGCACTCTGCACAATAAATTACATTACTCCACAGGTAAATAATTATTTGACCATTTGAACTCACAGAGTGTGTCCTGTACACCTAGACATTGAAAAAGTCAAAACAGAATGAAGGCTGAAGTAACAGTCTATACTCTGCTGGTGTGAGGGAAGGGGAGATATTAGGGTTGTAATAAACCCCTGATGTTACTATACAGTGTAGCTGTCACAAGTCCAATGCTTTCTAATGGAGGATTTATTAGACCCTTTTTAATTTCAATATACTGAAATAAAAAAAAAATGAATAAAAACTCCAACACGTGAAGAAGGCGCACAATGACTGCCCAACACATACTGGGTATCACCATGCATCCTGGAGTGAGAGAAATAATTCCAGGTCTCTCATTTCTGATCAACTCTAAACTGATGAGCAACGAAGGGATTTAAAACATTGCATATTGTTAATGTTGGGAACCATCATTTTTTGGCATTTTACTGGTACAGAGTTTTGAGGCTTGTCATATTTGGTATCTATTTACTCTACACCACCTCATCCCTTATTTTGTACAAACAAAGTGGGTTCAGTTTAATGTAATTTTTTTTACTGAAAATATAGATTTGATAAACAGCTGTGCAAGTATTGCATGACATAAAAAGTTTTTATTATACAGGTCCCCTGCTTTACATAAGTTTTGGGTTTTAGGTTTCTAAGCAAAAAGTCTAAGCACTACACCTGTGGTGTGGGTAAACCGCAGCGCATCAGGGTGAAAGCAGTCCTATACTATTATGCTCAGTGTATTGCTTCACAATGGCCTGAATATCTCTTCTTTTCTGATGCTGGCACCATTCTGGAGACCTCTAGCTGGGATAAGAGGTGGAGTGCAGTCAGTATCACTCTGCATGGGATAGGAGCCAGCCCTACAGAGGAGGTATCGGCTTATGCAGCTCTTGCTCCCTAATACAGCTCCAACTTTACAAGTAGTCCCTTTGCATTGCACTCTGTTTGATGCTCTAGGATGTCAGCAAGCCCAGACTGTGATCTACCAGTCACATGGCCAAGATCCTACTGGTAGATCACGATCTACTGGTTGGTGACCCCTGATTTACAATATAGAAGGTATTTTATCGCTAATGCATTTAATAAAAGTGAAACTTTTAATTATTATCAATTCTCTAAACTTTCCATGTTTTTTCGGATCATAAGATGCGGAATTGGGGTGCCAGTCCTCCCCTGCACCTTACCTCCACACATGTAAATATTCTTGCCATTGTAGATGATTTTCACAGGAGCTCTTGAAATGCGTTATTTAGCAACTGTAAATACTACCCTGTAGAATCTCCACTCACTCTACTGAGTACAGCACAGACACATCTCCACATTCAAAAACTGCATTTTGTATTTACTCAGGTTATCTTTGTGTAATATTAAAATTTGTTTGATGAGCTGAATCATTTCAATGCGACAAATATGCAAAAAAAAAAAATCAGTAAGGGGCAAATACTTTTTCACAGCACTTTACTTACAGCTCACTTTGTTTTAGATAATAAATACATTGACACATGAATGAGAACTTTCTACATACCCTATGTTTCATTATTTGTGCGTTGTAGCCCTAATAAATGGGGAGTGCTTGAGCTCCTGAAACACAATGGATATTTTATGTTACCTTAATGTGAAGGTATTAGAAATCATCTTGGACTCGCAAAAAGGGTAGCATTAGATACCCCTGTCTTAATAAAAACGTACTGGTCAAAAGCCAGATTAATTTTACATATTAACTCACAGGACAGCCATCAGAAATTTTGGGACCCCTTAACCCCCCCTTGGACCCGACCACCAACATTCCCCATGGCCTGCCCATTTGCTGTCCCACCAAATCCACGTACTGGCCATTCCACCAAGTCCATCAGTGCACCCATTTTTATTTTAACACTCTTACAACTTAATATATGAAAATGAAAAGTGTAAGTCATCAGTGTTTTCAATATTTAATAGTAAACGATTACATTTGGGCCAAAGAGTAGCAGAGACAGCCCCATATATTTAGCAAAAAGACATCCCTATATATTCAGCAAAGTGACAGCCCAATACAGCAAAGAGACATCCCGATATATTCAGCAAAGAGACATCTTCATTCAGCAAAGAGATATTAACATATATTCAAATAGACATCCCAATTCAGCAAAGAGACGGCCCAATCCAGCAGATACATCCCTATATATTCAGCAGACATTCCAATCTGGCAAAGAGACATCCCAATATATTCGGCAAAAATTCAGCCCAATACAGATAAGATCCCCATATATTCAGCAAAGAGACATCCCCATATATTCAGCAAAGAGACAGGCCAAACCCGCAAAGAGACATCCTCATATATTCAGCAAAGAGATATCCCCATCCAACAAAGAGACATCCCCATATATTCAAAGAGACATCCCAATCCAGCAAAGAGATGGCCCAATCCAGCAGATACATACCTATATATTCAGCAAAGAGACATCTCCAAATATTCAATAAAGAGACAGCCCAAACCAGCAAAGAGGCATCCCCATATAGCAAAGAGACAGCCCAATCCAGCAAAGAGACATTCCCATCCAGCAAACAGACAGCCCAATCCAACAAAGAGACAGTCACAGCATAGGCCCACTTCCAGCAACATTGTCAATCAATTTAACATTGTGATGTCTAACAACTTGTCTACAGACCAGTCAACAGTGAGCACTGTGCAGTCCTGTAGGCTACACACAGTGCAGCTCTTCCTGCTGCGCTGAGCTGTGACTGGTGTGGCGCCCAAACCAGCATCCAGTCTGCAGGGAGAGGCAGAGTACAAATGATATCACACCACCTTCCCCCTGCAGCAGGAACTAAGTGAGATGCATCAGCTCACTCCGCGGCCACCCTGCTTTAGCAATTAGTTACTAGCAGCAACAACTCAGTCTCATTGGTTGGGGCCCAGGCAGTTGCAGTCTTAATAGCATCAAGACCCTTAGGCAAAGTAATGTACTGGGGCCTTTACCAGGGAGATGGTGACCAGTAGAGATGAGCGAATTATTCAAAAATTCGATTCGACTGATTTGGCGAATTCGTGAAAAAATTTTGATTCGAGTCGAATATATTCGCTGCGAATTTAACTTATAAAAGGGTGTTTCTAGGCTTCAGAGAGCCTTTATATTAGTGCAGAACACTGTACCTTTAATTTAAATGCCCTTGGAGTCTGCTGGGGAAGAGAAATAATACTGTCAGTCAGTATGACATGCAGATGAGTGCCGTCGATCTTAGAATCACCGCACACTTCACTCATTTGGGCAGTCACGGGGCCAAAACCAGAGTGTGGAGCCACAGTGTGGCGGTGGAGGCAGCAGCAATGGGAGGCCATACAGCACCCTATGACAAAAATGGAACCCACCAGCAGTGTGAGGAGACCTGAAAGTGGCACATGGCAGAGTGTGGCGATGGAGACAGCAGCAATGGGAGGCCGTACAGGGACCCATGAGAGACTCTGGACCTGGCAGCAGCATGAGGAGGCGGTACAGGGGCCCATGGCAGATTAAGGCCTGGCAGCAGCAATGGGAGGCTCGTAATCTGCCAGCACCCTATGACAAAATGGAACCCTGGGCTGGGGCAGGCAGAACCGCCGTATCTTTATCACGGTTTTCCCAGGCCACCAAATGGCGACGCTGCATATGCTGACGCAACGCTGTAGTCCCAACATGGGCCCCCTGGCCACGCTTGACTTTCTGGCCACATAGTCGACATACGGCTACGTTTACTTCCTCGGGCGGCTTGACGAAAAATTGCCACACCGCCGAGTAGGAAACTTTGCCCCCGCTACTCCTCACTGGCTGACTGCTACTTCCTCCGTGCACACCGGCACCACTACTGGCCGTGGTGGTAGGCTGCAGTGGAGCTGGTGCTCTACTCCGTGGCCGTTTGCCTCCACTGACACTGCTGCGACCCTGCTGCCTCCTGGCAGCAGCAATGGGAGGCCGTACAGGGACCCATGACACACTCTGGACCTGGCAGCAGCATGAGGAGGCGGTACAGGGGCCCATGGCAGATTAGGGGCCTGGCAGCAGCTATGGGAGGCCCGTAATCTGCCAGCACCCTATGACAAAAAATGGAACACAGCAGCAGTGTGTGAGGAGACCTGAAAGTGGCACATGGCAGAGTGTGGCGATGGAGACAGCAGCAATGGGAGGCCGTACAGGGACCCATGAGACACTGTGGACCTGGCAGCAGCATGAGGAGGCAGTACAGGGGCCCATGGCAGATTAGGGGCCTGGCAGCAGCTATGGGAGGCCCGTAATCTGCCAGCACCCTATGACAAAAAATGGAACACACCAGCAGTGTGAGGAGACGTGAAAGTGGCACATGTTTGGGGCATGATTCATGGCGGATTTAGTCAGTTGTGTCAGGAACTGGTGGTTTGAAATCCAGACTAATCCACGCCTGATTCATTTTCACAAACGTGAGTCTCTCCACACTTTGGGTGGACAGTCGTGTCCTCCGCGGAGTTACAATACCTCCTGCCGCACTAAACACGCGCTCCGATGCCACGCTACTGGCCAGGCATGACAGCCTTTCAAGGGCAAATTCAGCTAGTTGGGGCCAAAGGTCAAGTTTCGTTGCCCAGTAGTCAAGGGGATTGTCTACCTCGGTTGGCAGGGTGCTGTCCAAGTAGGCCCAAGCCTGTTGTTTGAGGTCCTGCTCCAGGTCCACCTGATGCTGCTGCTGCTGCGGCTGGTTAGTAGTTTCCTCACTGCGCTGGTGAAGAAAGCTACTCATCATCGACTGCAGACTGAGGCAGCCGCTGCTGGTGGAGCTGCCACTGCTCCTACCACCCCACCCCTCCCCTGCTGCCATGGCAGCGGAACGCGAGCGCACAGGGCCCACAGTGTCTGAGGATGGACGTTGGCGCACAAAGGCAGAGACCAACTGACTACATAGGTGGTTTTTATAGTACGTTATTTTGGCCTCCCTCTCAGCAGGTGTGAAAAAGGCCACCATTTTTGAACGGTAGCGAGGGTCCAACAAGGTGGACAGCCAAAAGTCATCCCTCTGTCTGATGGTTATTATTTGGCTGTCGCTACGCAAGCAACCGAGCATGCTATGGGCCATTTGTGCCAAGGAATGCGAGGGACTCCCTGCCTCCATCTCCACAGCATACTGCCACGGTGCGTCTGGGTCCTCTGTCTCCTCCTCCTCCTCCTCTACCAGATGCTCCTGCTCCTCCACTCCTGTCCGCTGAGTGGAAAAACCACACATTTCACTCAATAATT
This sequence comes from Staurois parvus, assembly GCF_062004578.1. Lineage (NCBI taxonomy): Eukaryota > Metazoa > Chordata > Amphibia > Anura > Ranidae > Staurois > Staurois parvus. The sequence goes on along the minus strand of NW_028318073.1, from coordinate 2,632,958 downwards.
CCTGAGCACCAATGTCCTCCTCTACCTCCTCCTCTTCTTCCTGTCCTGCCCCCACAGGGGTCATGTGGCGTTGAGATTTGTGCGCCACGTCTACCGCACCCTGACCAGCCATTGTTAACAGCATTTGTTCCAGGACGTGCAACAGAGGAATGACGTCGTTCATCCCATAGTCCTGCCGACTCACGAATAGCGTGGCCTCCTCAAAGGGCCTGAGCAAGCGCAGGTGTCACGCATGAGCTGCCAATGGCTGACATCTAAGTTACACAGGGAGTACCTTTATCCGCTTGTAACATCAGGAAATCTGTGATGGCCTTTCGCTGTTCGTAAAGGCGGTCTAACATATGTAGGGTTGAATTCCACCTTGTTGCAACGTCACAGCATGAGGAGTCGGTACGGGGGCCCATGGCAGATTACGGGCCTGGCAGCAGCTATGGGAGGCCCGTAATCTGCCAGCACCCTATGACAAAAAATGTAACACACCAGCAGTGTGAGGAGACCTGAAAGTGGCACATGGCAGAGTGTGGCGATGGAGACAGCAGCAATGGGAGGCCGTACAGGGACCCATGAGAGACTCTGGACCTGGCAGCAGCATGAGGAGGCGGTACTGGGGCCCATGGCAGATTACGGGCCTGGCAGCAGCAATGGGAGGCCCGTAATCTGCCAGCACCCTATGACAAAAAATGGAACACACCAGAAGTGTGAGGAGACCTGAAAGTGGCACATGGCAGAGTGTGGCGATGGAGACAGCAGCAATGGGAGGCCGTACAGGGACCCATGAGACACTGTGGACCTGGCAGCAGCATGAGGAGGCGGTACAGGGGCCCATGGCAGATTAGGGGCCTGGCAGCAGCTATGGGAGGCCCGTAATCTGCCAGCACCCTATGACAAAAAATGGAACACACCAGCAGTGTGAGGAGACCTGAAAGTGGCACATGGCATGAGACACTGTGGACCTGGCAGCAGCATGAGGAGGCGGTACAGGGGCCCATGGCAGATTAGGGGCCTGGCAGCAGCTATGGGAGGCCCGTAATCTGCCAGCACCCTATGACAAAAAATGGAACACACCAGCAGTGTGAGGAGACCTGAAAGTGGCACATGGCATGAGACACTGTGGACCTGGCAGCAGCATGAGGAGGCGGTACAGGGGCCCATGGCAGATTAGGGGCCTGGCAGCAGCTATGGGAGGCCCGTAATCTGCCAGCACCCTATGACAAAAAATGGAACACACCAGCAGTGTGAGGAGACCTGAAAGTGGCGCATGGCATGAGACACTGTGGACCTGGCAGCAGCATGAGGAGGGGGTACAGGGGCCCATGGCAGATTAGGGGCCTGGCAGCAGCAATGGGAGGCCCGTAATCTGCCAGCACCCTATGACAAAAAATGTAACACACCAGCAGTGTGAGGAGACCTGAAAGTGGCACATGGCAGAGTGTGGCGATGGAGACAGCAGCAATGGGAGGCCGTACAGGGACCCATGAGAGACTCTGGACCTGGCAGCAGCATGAGGAGGCGGTACTGGGGCCCATGGCAGATTACGGGCCTGGCAGCAGCAATGGGAGGCCCGTAATCTGCCAGCACCCTATGACAAAAAATGGAAAACACCAGCAGTGTGAGGAGACCTGAAAGTGGCACATGGCAGAGTGTGGCGATGGAGACAGCAGCAATGGGAGGCCGTACAGGGACCCATGAGACACTGTGGACCTGGCAGCAGCATGAGGAGGCGGTACAGGGGCCCATGGCAGATTAGGGGCCTGGCAGCAGCTATGGGAGGCCCGTAATCTGCCAGCACCCTATGACAAAAAATGGAACACACCAGCAGTGTGAGGAGACCTGAAAGTGGCACATGGCATGAGACACTGTGGACCTCGCAGCAGCATGAGGAGGCGGTACAGGGGCCCATGGCAGATTAGGGGCCTGGCAGCAGCAATGGGAGGCCCGTAATCTGCCAGCACCCTATGACAAAAAATGGAACACACCAGCAGTGTGTGAGGAGACCTGAAAGTGGCACATGGCAGAGTGTGGCGATGGAGACAGCAGCAATGGGAGGCCGTACAGGGACCCATGAGAGACTCTGGACCTGGCAGCAGCATGAGGAGGCGGTACAGGGGCCCATGGCAGATTAGGGGCCTGGCAGCAGCAATGGGAGGCCCGTAATCTGCCAGCACCCTATGACAAAAAATGGAACACACCAGCAGTGTGTGAGGAGACCTGAAAGTGGCACATGGCAGAGTGTGGCGATGGAGACAGCAGCAATGGGAGGCCGTACAGGGACCCATGAGACATTGTGGACCTGGCAGCAGCATGAGGAGGCGGTACTGGGGCCCATGGCAGATTAGGGGCCTGGCAGCAGCTATGGGAGGCCCGTAATCTGCCAGCACCCTATGACAAAAAATGGAACACACCAGCAGTGTGAGGAGACCTGAAAGTGGCACATGGCATGAGACACTGTGGACCTGGGAGCAGCATGAGGAGGCGGTACAGGGGCCCATGGCAGATTAGGGGCCTGGCAGCAGCAATGGGAGGCCCGTAATCTGCCAGCACCCTATGACAAAAAATGGAACACACCAGCAGTGTGAGGAGACCTGAAAGTGGCACATGGCATGAGACACTGTGGACCTGGCAGCAGCATGAGGAGGCGGTACAGGGGCCCATGGCAGATTAGGGGCCTGGCAGCAGCTATGGGAGGCCCGTAATCTGCCAGCACCCTATGACAAAAAATGGAACACACCAGCAGTGTGAGGAGACCTGAAAGTGGCACATGGCAGAGTGTGGCGATGGAGACAGCAGCAATGGGAGGCCGTACAGGGACCCATGAGACACTGTGGACCTGGCAGCAGCATGAGGAGGCGGTACAGGGGCCCATGGCAGATTAGGGGCCTGGCAGCAGCTATGGGAGGCCCATAATCTGCCAGCACCCTATGACAAAAAATGGAACACACCAGCAGTGTGAGGAGACCTGAAAGTGGCACATGGCATGAGACACTGTGGACCTGGCAGCAGCATGAGGAGGCAGTACAGGGGCCCATGGCAGATTAGGGGCCTGGCAGCAGCTATGGGAGGCCCGTAATCTGCCAGCACCCTATGACAAAAAATGGAACACACCAGCAGTGTGTGAGGAGACCTGAAAGTGGAACATGGCAGAGTGTGGCGATGGAGACAGCAGCAATGGGAGGCCGTACAGGGACCCATGAGAGACTCTGGACCTGGCAGCAGCATGAGGAGGCGGTACAGGGGCCCATGGCAGATTAGGGGCTTGGCAGCAGCTATGGGAGGCCCGTAATCTGCCAGCACCCTATGACAAAAAATGGAACACACCAGCAGTGTGTGAGGAGACCTGAAAGTGGAACATGTCAGAGTGCGGCGATGGAGACAGCAGCAATGGGAGGCCGTACAGGGACCCATGAGAGACTCTGGACCTGGCAGCAGCATGAGGAGGCGGTACAGGGGCCCATGGCAGATTAGGGGCCTGGCAGCAGCAATGGGAGGCCCGTAATCTGCCAGCACCCTATGACAAAAAATGGAACACACCAGCAGTGTGTGAGGAGACCTGAAAGTGGAACATGGCAGAGTGTGGCGATGGAGACAGCAGCAATGGGAGGCCGTACAGGGACCCATGAGAGACTCTGGACATGGCAGCAGCATGAGGAGGCGGTACAGGGGCCCATGGCAGATTAGGGGCCTGGCAGCAGCTATGGGAGGCCCGTAATCTGCCAGCACCCTATGACAAAAAATGGAACACACCAGCAGTGTGTGAGGAGACCTGAAAGTGGAACATGGCAGAGTGTGGCGATGGAGACAGCAGCAATGGGAGGCCGTACAGGGACCCATGAGACACTGTGGACCTGGCAGCAGCATGAGGAGGCGGTACAGGGGCCCATGGCAGATTAGGGGCCTGGCAGCAGCTATGGGAGGCCCGTAATCTGCCAGCACTCTATGACAAAAAATGGAACACACCAGCAGTGTGTGAGGAGACCTGAAAGTGGCACATGGCAGAGTGTGGAGATGGAGACAGCAGCAATGGGAGGCCGTACAGGGACCCATGAGACACTGTGGACCTGGAAGCAGCATGAGGAGGCGGTACAGGGGCCCATGGCAGATTAGGGGCCTGGCAGCAGCTATGGGAGGCCCGTAATCTGCCAGCACCCTATGACAAAAAATGGAACACACCAGCAGTGTGAGGAGACGTGAAAGTGGCACATGTTTGGGGCATGATTCATGGCGGATTTAGTCAGTTGTGTCAGGAACTGGTGGTTTGAAATCCAGACTAATCCACGCCTGATTCATTTTCACAAACGTGAGTCTCTCCACACTTTGGGTGGACAGTCGTGTCCTCCGCGGAGTTACAATACCTCCTGCCGCACTAAACACGCGCTCCGATGCCACGCTACTGGCCGGGCATGACAGCCTTTCAAGGGCAAATTCAGCTAGTTGGGGCCAAAGGTCAAGTTTCGTTGCCCAGTAGTCAAGGGGATTGTCTACCTCGGTTGGCAGGGTGCTGTCCAAGTAGGCCCAAGCCTGTTGTTTGAGGTCCTGCTCCAGGTCCACCTGATGCTGCTGCTGCTGCGGCTGGTTAGTAGTTTCCTCACTGCGCTGGTGAAGAAAGCTACTCATCATCGACTGCAGACTGAGGCAGCCGCTGCTGGTGGAGCTGCCACTGCTCCTACCACCCCACCCCTCCCCTGCTGCCATGGCAGGGGAACGCGAGCGCACAGGGCCCACAGTGTCTGAGGATGGACGTTGGCGCACAAAGGCAGAGACCAACTGACTACATAGGTGGTTTTTATAGTACGTTATTTTGGCCTCCCTCTCAGCAGGTGTGAAAAAGGCCACCATTTTTGAACGGTAGCAAGGGTCCAACAAGGTGGACAGCCAAAAGTCATCCCTCTGTCTGATGGTTATTATTCGGCTGTCGCTACGCAAGCAACCGAGCATGCTATGGGCCATTTGTGCCACGGAATGCGAGGGACTCCCTGCCTCCATCTCCACAGCATACTGCCACGGTGCGTCTGGGTCCTCTGTCTCCTCCTCCTCCTCCTCCTCCTCTACCAGATGCTCCTGCTCCTCCACTCCTGTCCGCTGAGTGGAAAAACCACCCATTTCACTCAATAATTCCTGAGCACAAATGTCCTCCTCTATCTCCTCCTCTTCTTCCTGTCCTGCCCCCACAGGGGTCATGTGGCGTTGAGATCTGTGCGCCACGTCTACCGCACCCTGACCAGCCATTGTTAACAGCATTTGTTCCAGGACGTGCAACAGAGGAATGACGTCGTTCATCCCATAGTCCTGCCGACTCACGAATAGCGTGGCCTCCTCAAAGGGCCTGAGCAAGCGGCAGGTGTCACGCATGAGCTGCCAATGGCTGACATCGAAGTTACACAGGGGAGTACCTTTATCCGCTTGTAACATCAGGAAATCGGTGATGGCCTTTCGCTGTTCGTAAAGGCGGTCTAACATGTGTAGGGTTGAATTCCACCTTGTTGCAACGTCGCAGATCAGGCGATGCTGTGGAATTCCGTTCTGCCGCTGCAGCTCAAGGAGGGTGTGCTTTGCGGTGTAGGAATGGCTGAAATGCATGCAAAGTTTACGTGACATTTTAAGGATGTCTTGCAGTGGGATGGTGGATTTTAGGAACCGCTTGACAACCAGATTGAACACGTGAGCCATGCATGGCGCATGGCACAACCTTCCTTGACGCAGAGCAGACACCATGTTCTTTCTGTTGTCGGCCAACATGGTTCCGATTTTCAGTTTGCGCGGAGACAGCCATCTGTCGATTTCTCTGTTCATTACACTCAGAAGTTCCTCCCCTGTGTGACTACGTTCGCCAAGGCATACCAGGAGCAGCACAGCGTGACACCGTTGCGCCCTGCACATGTGATATGCCGGTCGGGTAATGGGACTTGGCATGGGGGTGGCGGCTGAGGACACGAAGGAAGAAGTGGTGGTAGAGGCGGACATCTTTTGTGGACCAAGGACGTGCAAACGTGGAGGCAAAAGCGGCGTGACCTGTCCAAGTTGCTGGTGCGGCTGTGACGGCACCACGTTCACCCAGTGGGCCGTAAATGACATGTACTGTCCCTGACCGTAGTTACAGCTCCACACGTCGGCGCTGCCGTGCACTTTGGCAGAGACCGACATGCTCAAAGACTGGCCCACCATCTCTTCTACATGTGAATGCAGGGCTGGCACTGCCTTTTTGGCGAAGAAATGACGGCTTGGCACTCTCCACCGTGGCGCGGCACAAGCCATCATTTCTCGGAAAGGTGCTGAGTCCACCACTTGGAAAGGGAGGGACTGCAGCACCAGCAACTTGGACAGGAGGACGTTCAGCTTTTGCACCGTCGGGTGCGTGCTCGCAAACTGTTGTCTCTTGGAAACGGATTCCAAGAAAGACTGCTGACGGAATCCGTGAAGAGGAGTAGAAGGAGAAGGAGCATCTGAACGAGCGGAAGATGGCAACGAGCGACAACTCCCCTCAGCAGAGGTGTTGGAGCCTTGACTGGCTGATAGAGGGCGATTGACGTCGGGTGACGGAGCAAGTAACGGAGCGGGTGATGGAGCGGGGGCTGGGGCAGGCAGAACCGCCGTATCTTTATCACGGTTTTCCCAGGCCACCAAATGGCGACGCTGCATATGCTGCCGCAACGCTGTAGTCCCAACATGGGCCCCCTGACCACGCTTGACTTTCTGGCCACATAGTCGACATACGGCTACGTTTACTTCCTCGGGCGGCTTGACGAAAAATTGCCACACCACCGAGTAGGAAACTTTGCCCCCGATACTCCTCACTGGCTGACTGCTACTTCCTCCGTGCACACCGGCACCACTACTGGCCGTGGTGGTAGGCTGCAGTGGAGCTGGTGCTCTACTCCGTGGCCGTTTGCCTCCACTGACACTGCTGCGACCCTGCTGCCTCCTGGGCAACCCACCGACTGTTTTGCTCGCTGCCAAGCTGCCACCCTCTTCTCCTGATGATGCGGAAGCAATAGCCTGATGACGACAAGGCTGCCAAGTGCGATCAGCCTCATCATCATCAATTAGGGTCTCCGCCTCACTACTAGCCCCCTCGGCTGCATGTGGGTCAGGAGACAGACCTGTCTCTAGACCGACTACCGAGCCACTCTCCTCGCCACTACTTCTTCGCCTGGCTGCTGAAGAGGCGGATGTCTCCCCCCGTTCCTGACCGCCCTCTGTTAGCTCTTCCTCACACAGTACAGTGGGGCTGAGCCCACAGCATGCGATACTTCGCTTGGTGAGGGAACACCAAAGGACAGGGGCAGGTCGAGGACACGTGATTTCAGTGGGCTTGCTCCCGGGCCATGCCAACTAACGGTTGTGTCTGACGTACCCACCGACCGTTGGCTGTAGGTGTCAGAGGTGACCTGGGAAGAGGAAGATGACCGAGCCAACCAATCGATGACGGCAGGGTTGTCGGTGGAGACACGACCGCTGGATGACACCGGGAGCAATGGCCTCTGGCTGCGACTAGTGCTGCCTCGACCCCTTCCTCTGCTGCCACATCTGCTCGCTCCTAAAACATTGCCTCCTCTGCCACTCCTCTGCATGTTGTCTGACATACTCTTTAATTAAACGATTCTGTGTCCCTGAGTAACAATTCTGTGTCCCTGAGTAACAATTCAGTGTCTGTCCCTGAGTAACAATTCTGTGTCCCTCAGTAACAATTCTGTGTCCCTCAGTAACAATTCTGTGTCCCTGAGTAACAATTCTGTGTCCCTCAGTAACAATTCTGTGTCCCTGAGTAACAATTCTGTGTCCCTCAGTAACAATTCTGTGTCCCTCAGTAACAATTCTGTGTCCCTCAGTAACAATTCTGTGTCTGTCCCTGAGTAACAGTTCTGTGTCTGTCCCTGAGTAACAATTCTGTGTCCCTCAGTAACAATTCTGTGTCCCTCAGTAACAATTCTGTGTCCCTGAGTAACAATTCTGTGTCCCTCAGTAACAATTCTGTGTCCCTGAGTAACAATTCTGTGTCCCTCAGTAACAATTCTGTGTCTGTCCCTGAGTAACAATTCTGTGTCCCTCAGTAACAATTCTGTGTCCCTGAGTAACAATTCTGTGTCCCTCAGTAACAATTCTGTGTCCCTGAGTAACAATTCTGTGTCCCTCAGTAACAATTCTGTGTCCCTCAGTAACAATTCTGTGTCCCTGAGTAACAATTCTGTGTCCCTCAGTAACAATTCTGTGTCTGTCCCTGAGTAACAATTCTGTGTCTGTCCCTGAGTAACAATTCTGTGTCCCTCAGTAACAATTCTGTGTCCCTCAGTAACAATTCTGTGTCCCTGAGTAACAATTCTGTGTCCCTCAGTAACAATTCTGTGTCCCTCAGTAACAATTCTGTGTCCCTCAGTAACAATTCTGTGTCTGTCCCTGAGTAACAATTCTGTGTCTGTCCCTGAGTAACAATTCTGTGTCCCTCAGTAACAATTCTGTGTCCCTCAGTAACAATTCTGTGTCCCTGAGTAACAATTCTGTGTCTGTCCCTGAGTAATAATTCTGTGTCCCTCAGTAACAATTCTGTGTCCCTCAGTAACAATTCTGTGTCCCTCAGTAACAATTCTGTGTCTGTCCCTGAGTAACAATTCTGTGTCTGTCCCTGAGTAACAATTCTGTGTCCCTCAGTAACAATTCTGTGTCCCTCAGTAACAATTCTGTGTCCCTCAGTAACAATTCTGTGTCCCTCAGTAACAATTCTGTGTCCCTCAGTAACAATTCTGTGTCTGTCCCTGAGTAACAGTTCTGTGTCTGTCCCTGAGTAACAATTCTGTGTCCCTCAGTAACAATTCTGAGTCCCTGAGTAACAATTCTGTATCCCTCAGTAACAATTCTGTGTCCCTCAGTAACAATTCTGTGTCTGTCCCTGAGTAACAATTCTGTGTCTGTCCCTGAGTAACAATTCTGTGTCCCTCAGTAACAATTCTGTGTCCCTGAGTAACAATTCTGTGTCCCTCAGTAACAATTCTGTGTCCCTGAGTAACAATTCTGTGTCCCTCAGTAACAATTCTGTGTCCCTCAGTAACAATTCTGTGTCTGTCCCTGAGTAACAATTCTGTGTCTGTCCCTGAGTAACAATTCTGTGTCCCTAAGTAACGTTTCTGTGGCCCTAAGTAACGGTTCTGTGTCCCTGAGTAACAATTCTGTGTCTGTCCCTGAGTAACAATTCTGTGTCTGTCCCTGAGTAACAATTCTGTGTCCCTCAGTAACAATTATGTGTCCCTCAGTAACAATTCTGTGTCTGTCCCTGAGTAACAATTCTGTGTCCCTAAGTAACGTTTCTGTGGCCCTAAGTAACGGTTCTGTGTCCCTCAGTAACAATTCTGTGTCCCTCAGTAACAATTCTGTGTCTGTCCCTGAGTAACAATTCTGTGTCCCTCAGTAACAATTATGTGTCCCTCAGTAACAATTCTGTGTCTGTCCCTGAGTAACAATTCTGTGTCCCTAAGTAACGTTTCTGTGGCCCTAAGTAACGGTTCTGTGTCCCTCAGTAACAATTCTGTGTCCCTCAGTAACAATTCTGTGTCTGTCCCTGAGTAACAATTCTGTGTTCCTAAGTAACGTTTCTGTGGCCCTAAGTAACGGTTCTGTGGCCCTAAGTAACGTTTCTGTAGCCCTAAGTAACGTTTCTGTGGCCCTAAGTAACGTTTCTGTGGCCCTAAGTAACGTTTCTGTGGCCCTAAGTAACGGTTCTGTGTCCCTCAGTAACAATTCTGTGTCCCTCAGTAACAATTCTGTGTCTGTCCCTGAGTAACAATTCTGTGTCACTAAGTAACGTTTCTGTGGCTCTAAGTAACGGTTCTGTGTCCCTCAGTAACAATTCTGTGTCACTCAGTAACAATTCTGTGTCTGTCCCTGAGTAACAATTCTGTGTCCCTAAGTAACGTTTCTGTGGCCCTAAGTAACGGTTCTGTGTCCCTCAGTAACAATTCTGTGTCCCTCAGTAACAATTCTGTGTCTGTCCCTGAGTAACAATTCTGTGTCCCTAAGTAACGTTTCTGTGGCCCTAAGTAACGGTTCTGTGGCCCTAAGTAACGGTTCTGTGGCCCTCAGTAACAATTCTGTGTCCCTCAGTAACAATTCTGTGTCTGTCCCTAAGTAACAATTCTGTGACCCTAAGTAACGTTTCTGTGGCCCTAAGTAACGATTCTGTGGCCCTAAGTAACGGTTCTGTGGCCCTCAGTAACAATTCTGTGTCCCTCAGTAACAATTCTGTGTCCCTCAGTAACAATTCTGTGTCTGTCCCTAAGTAACAATTCTGTGGCCCTAAGTAACGTTTCTGTGGCCCTAAGTAACGTTTCTGTGGCCCTAAGTAACGATTCTGTGGCCCTAAGTAACGTTTCTGTGGCCCTAAGTAACGATTCTGTGGCCCTAAGTAACGTTTCTGTGGCCCTAAGTAACGTTTCTGTGGCCCTAAGTAACGAATCTGTGGCCCTAAGTAACGATTCTGTGTCCCTAAGTAACGTTTCTGTGGCCCTAAGTAACATTTCTGTGGCCCTAAGTAACGTTTCTGTGTCCCTAAGTAACGTTTCTGTGTCCCTAACTCTCTCCCTCAATACAGCCAGGTCTGCCTCTGTTGAATGACTGGAGGCAAATGGAGAATTCTAAAATGGCCGCCATTTATAGCTCGACCATTACACAGTGCTGGCTGGCTGGCTGCTGATTATGGGTCAGCGCGCCTTGTCTGCGCGCCTTCCCAGACATCCCCGCTCCGTCGCCGCACATGTCGCCGCCATTTTAGGAAAAATTTCGATTCGCGCATCCGAAGTATGCTAATTTTCGGATTCGTCGCGAATCGAAATTTTCCTAATATTCGAAACGAATTCCACTTCGCCTAGTTCGATTCGCTCATCTCTAGTGACCAGCAAAAAAATGTATGCAACTAAATTACGCAACATATTTGGTGTGACTTTTAACAAGGGAATTATCACAAATTAAATTTACTCCCTGTTCACAATATCCCACCCTATCTTCACCTTGCCCCCCCCCCCTTTATACACTGACTCTCTTTTCCCATTCTCCTTCTTTTTTTTTAACACCATCCCCCCTCTCTGTTCACACTGCACACTGTCATAAATGCCTTTCCCAGCCTATTAGCTGCCTTTATTTATGTATGAACAAGGGCACAGTACTTGGGGCAGGAGGGCACAGTACAGGGTGGGACAGTCAATACAGGACAGGCATTAGAGCACAGTATAGGGCAGGCAATTTCTCCACTGCTCAGTCACTGTCTGTGTCTCTCTGCTGACCCTATCCCAGTGAAACATTCCATCAGGAAACTTGTTATGAATACAGAGTTCTGTGACCTGTAAAGGGCATAGTATCCATAAGTAATTTGTCAGGCTTATCATGACCATCTAAAGAGCAAAAGCATCCAGGACTCCTAATGTGTAGCTCCAGGGGTTCCCATACTTCTCAGTTGAGGGGGGACAGATAACACATGCCCTACATCTTCTTTTCTGTCAATCCTCCGCTCTGCCCAGCTGGTATGTTCTCTTCAGGAAGTGTGAGCTGTGGAACCCTCTTAGTGTGCATTTTGAGGTTTCAAGGAAAAATGCCAAGCTCAGCTCATATGGAACGGCTGGCTGTTGAACTATGCACATGCAATTTGTATTTGCTGGCAGAGCTGTCATTATTACTGACAGCTCCCCTGAAAACTGCTTGCGGGGGCTGAAACTTCAGGGGTCCACCATGTGCCTGGGGCATGCCTGTGCATTAAGACAGCCCTGGGCCAGGGAGGCCGGGCCCTCATGACACCTAAGTCCCCTACATGTGTATGGGCTGTCTCCCCCTGATGGCATCCTGTTAACTCAACTACCTTTATGTTTGCCTGTAAATGGAATCACTCTCTGAAACTACTCCATGTTCAGAAACTTCAGAATCTCTGCTGTTTTGGCCTATTTGGATAGTATTTCCTTCCCCACCATTACTATCTGAAATTGAATATCCTTAATGCCCCTTTCAAGAGAAATTTTAGGCATAATAAAGTCCCTGAAAATCACTACAACACCAGGTGCTCATGGATACCTGACCTCTTACTATAAAAAACTTGCCCCAACATTGGCACCAAAACTTGCTTAATTGGATGAAAGTTTTGAAAGGCAATCACTTCCCCAAGGAAATGTTATTAGCTAATATGTTCTTAATTCCCAAGCCTAACAATGGTACATAGCCAACTTCAAAGATTACTTGGAAGCCAGAATGCACGAAGCCAGATACAGTGGGTATTGAAAAGAATCACCCCCCTTTAACTACTTGCACTCCTGAGGATTTACCCCCCTAATGACCAGGCCTCTTTTTGCTACTCAGTGCTGCACTAATTCAACTGATAATTGCGCGGTCATGCAATGCTGCACCCAAACAAAATTTACTTTCAGCTATAAAAAATATATAGTAAACTCAAAATTAGTTATAAATGTAGGCCAAAATGTATTCTGCTACATGTTTTTGGGAAAAAATCCCAATAAGTGTATATTGATTGCTTTGTGTGAAAGTTATAGCGTCTACAAACTATGGTATAGATCCTGCAATTTACGCCATTTTTTTGCTATACAGCGCTGCGCTAGTTTAACGGACAATTGTGCGGTCATGCAATACGGTACATAAATTAAATTTATGTCCTTTTTTCACACAAATAGAGCCTTCTTTTGGTGGTATTTGATGATCTGTGCACTTTTTATTTTTGGCGCTATAAACAAAAAAATTTTTGAAGAAAAATTTGTTTTTTTAAAAAAACAATATTTTCTCATTTCGGTCATAAAAAATATCCAAAAAAACTAAATTTTCATCATAAATTTAGGCCAAAATGTATTCTGCTACATGTTTTTGGTTAAAAAAAATCCCAGTAAGTATATATTTATTGCTTTGTGTGAAAGTTATAGCATCTACAAACTATGGTATAGATAATGAAATTTACACAGCTTTACTTTCTGACTGCCCATCACATTTCTTGAGGTGCTAAAATACCAGGATAGTACAAACACCCTCAAATGACCCCTTTTTGGAAAGTAGACACCCTAAGCTATCTGCTGAGAGGCATATTGAGTCCATGTAAGATTTATTTTTTTCACACAAGTTTCTGGAAAATTACAAAAACATTTTTTTTACACAAAGTTGTCATTTAAATGATTTATTTCCCGCACAAGCCATGGGTATATGTGGAATTACACCCCAAAATACATTCTGCTACTTCTACCGAGTATGGGGATACCACATGTGTGAGACTTTTTGGGAGCCTAGCCACATACAGGAGCCTGAAATCTAATGACCACTTTGAAAGCCTAAAGGTGCGTAACTTCCTCATTTCACTCAATACCTATCACAGTTTCGAAGGCCCTGGCATGCCAGGATAGCACCAAACCCCCCCCCCCACACTTTAAAAGCCTTTAAAAGCTACCATTTTAGATTTACAGAGTAGGTCTAGTGCTAGAAGTACTCCCCCTGATCTGACGTTCATGGCGATACCTTACCTGTATGATGCAACCGCTGTTTACATACCAGCACAGGGTCAACGCTTGTGCACACAGGTGTGCGTGCATGGGAGGGGCGAGTTTTTTTGATTTGATTTTTTTAATTATTTTTACACTGTAACTTTTTTTTATCACTTTTAATGCTAGCACAGGGAATGCAAATATCCCCTATAACTTCAATTGGCATTGTCATATATTCTTTTTTGAGAAATCTGGGGTCTATCAGACTCTAGATAGCTCCTCTGCCCTTACATTATCTATCAAACCAAATCGGTGTGATCAGATGCTTTCCCAATTTACAAATGGCGCTGTTTATATCCTGCGAAACTGAAGTGATGAATTGCTTCCGAATTCTTAGACTATAGAGATGATTGGCACCACTCTGGTCTCCAATCAGCTCTATGGTCGGCTGGCAGAAACACCGGCTGCATTCTCAGGTTCCCCCGATGGCACGGGACTGCTCGAGAAGACCGTGGAAGGCAGTGGGGGAGGGGGGCATCATATCCCGCTGCTTGTAAAAGCAATCCTACAGCTAATTAGCCACTAGGATTGCTTTTACATGAAAGCCGATCGCTGGCTGAAAAAACTATACCAGGATGATGCCTGCAGCTGTAGGCATCATCCTGGTATAACCATTCAAAGTTCAGTGATGTACCAGTACATCGCTGGTCCTTGTTGCGTGTATATGCTATGTTCTTTTTTTTTTGGTATGCAGCCTGTTGACTGAATGAAAAAAAAAGAAGAAATCTCTGCCAGAAAAAGTGTGTGGTATGCCCACCATTAGAATATACCGCCCTGCATTCACCCACTTCTAATGGTGGGCACACATTAGGTCACACTTTGCCACATGCGCCAGTTCCAAGATTGTACAAATGTCTAACTAGTGGCACGCTTGAATTAAAATTGTCCACGTATAAGTGGTACCCCTTATGGAAAAAGGATGACACCAAGTCCCAAACTATCTTGCCACTGCTCCCCATGTAGTCTGGGCATCCGGGAGGCTCCACGTGACTATCTATTCCCTCTTAAATCTGAAATTTATAAGTATAGCCTGTTGTCCTCTCACAGGTCTTCTACATCTTGACCCCATATCTGGCACGCTTGCAGGGGAGAAATTGTTTGAATGCAAGGCGGCCAGAAAAATTAATCAGAGACTCATCAACGCAGATTTTTTGCTGTGGAGTATAGACATCTGCAAATTTTTGGTTAAGGTGATTTGCGAGGGGCTGAATTTTGTGGAGCCAATCAAATTCAGGGTCAACCTGAGGATGACAGAGTGTATTGTTGTTGAAATTCATAAAACACATTATACTCTCATATCTGGGCCTGGCCATTGCAGCAGAGAACATGAGCATATGATGAATCGGGTCTGCGGACCATTTTACAATACAATTTTTAGTAATGCCCATGTTGAGGGTTAGGCCCAAAAAAAATGTAAATTTGGAAACCGTAATGAGTTTCCATGTGAATGGTCTGGCAAGGTTTGAATTTGGGTTGGCGGTGATAAATTGTTGTGCATATAAATTGCTTTGATCCACAATCAACGCATACAGATATTCCATGAAAAACAGCTCCAAAAATCAAGGAGGTATGTGAAAGCCAAGATGTACTAGACCGCTGGTACTCGTCAGTTCACCAAAAGGTAGAGCGGCACTAGTACTGGCACTCTGCTGCATATGAGAGTCATCAAAATTTACCGGCAAGTGCTAACAGAGATCAGGCCTGATTCTGCGAACACTGCGGTTTTGTGTGCAATCTGTCAAGTGACAGTGACCTACTGACACTACACTTGCTGGGGGGAAAAGGGGGGGTAAGCGTAGGGGCTAAACGCAGGTGCTGGCAGGTGCCGGGGCTGATCCCAATAATGCTGCGTTTTTGGGGACACTATACTAATGTGAACGCTGGTATAGTGCTGATCTGAACAAAGATATTGATCCATTCAGACACTATACTAGCAATGGAGGTTTATTGTGCATGAGCGTGCTCATGGCAATCAAGGGGTTAAATGTGATGACTGTTGTACTGACAGCCAATCTGACACTATCTGGGAGGGGCATGAAAACCACGGGAGCGCAAGTCATGTATATATATATATATATAAATATATATATATGTGATATTGCGCACCCATGCCGCCCTGTAGCAGTATGTCTGCTATAGGGCGGTCAGGAAGTGGTTACAGAAGCAGTTTGTGTTACGTTGATGCGTTACTTTAACTGACAAATGCGCAGTCAGGCAACACTGCACCCAAATTAAATTTACATCCTTTTTTTCCCACAAATTGAACTTTCTTTCGGTGGTATTTGATTGCCTGTGCGTTTTTTATTTTTTGCGCTATAAAAAAAATCTGACAATTTTGAAAGAAAACAACAACAATATTTTGGACTTTTTGCTATAAAACATGTCCAGTAAAAAAATTAAAAAATCAAATTACGTCATAAATTTCGGCCAAAATTTATTCTGTGACATGTCTTTGCTAAAAATAATCCCAATATGAGTAAATTAAGTGGTTTACATGAAAGTTATAGCGTCTACAAATGGTGGGAAAGATACTGGGATTTTTTTTTTAATACTAATAATGGTGGCGATCAGCAACTTATGGCGATGATCAGCAATTTATGACAGTGATCAGCAACTTATGGCGGGACTGCGGGACTGAGGTGGACATTTTGACACTGGGGGAGAACTGACTTAGGGTCACTGACATCCCCAGTAACACCAATACAGTGATCAGTGCATAAAAAAAAACTCTGACACTGTACTAATGGCACTGGGGAGGAAGGGGTTAACTTTTTATAGGCAATAAAAGGGTCAACTGTGTGAGGGGAGTGTTTTACTAGGGGGCGGGGTGTGTACTTCACAGGAACATGCTGATCCCAAGAGATAAACTCCTCTCTCAGGATCAGCGTGTTAGGAGCTGACATGGAGCAGAGCTGCATTGTAAACAATGCAGCTGTGCTCTGTCACTGTTTGCCGGCAATCGCCGGGACCGGGCAGGTAATGACCGACCGGGACCCGGTGATTGACTCTCACTGCCGCGGTCGGCGGGACTGGTACACCTCGTGCGCGCCCCCTACCTGTTTTGCAAAATGACATTTTAAAACGTGATTTTGCCCAGCGGTGCCACCTTGTGGCCGTTCTCCTACAGTGGCTGGACAGCAAGCAGTTAAAATAATCATATTTTGTTGTTTTGCAGCCTGAAAGGAAGACAGATACAGTTTTTGTTTTATATAGCTGTATTTGTTCCGTGCAACTTATAACATCCAAGTGAAAGATATAACACCAACATGTCAGAAAACAATTTGTCAGGGATCCTGTCGCCGTGCAGCCGTGTGACTGATCCCCTGAGTCGCGGCAGTGCAAGTGCGCAGGCGTGGGAGCATGCAGCCACGCATGCGCAGTAGCACGGAAACTCGCGCATGCGCAGTAAGCGTACACGTCACGCCAGGTGGGCTATTTAAACCTGCAGAATAGTAAAATCAATGCCTTCTGGTCTACAACGTTCCTGCACATATTCCTGATCCTGTTACCTGTATTCTTATTTGCCTGACTAAGAAAGAACTCCGCCTGCACCGACCTCGGCTATCCCTGACCATCCGCTTACCTACTCCCTTGTACTTTATCTGCCTGCTAGATACTGACCTAGCTTGTCTGACTCTGCTAGATTTACCTACCTGCACCTGGCTACATCCTGACGGCTGCCATACTTACCTGCCGCTGCACCCACGGTCCTGCACCTGGCCTGCATCCTGGTCAATGCCATACATGCCTGCTACTGCATCCACGCTCTGGTGTCCGGTCCCAATCTGCACCCTGATTGCCGCCATACCCGTCTGCTGCTGCACCTACTTTCCTGCACCCCCACCTGGCCTGCACCCGGATCTCCTGGGTCCCCAGCTACCTGCCGCCAGCTCTAGACCCACACGGCATTCATGCCACTTCTGGCTCTGCGCCCTCTGTTCCCACTATCAGGGGCTCCGAGCGGGAGTTGTAAGAGGATGCCCTCTCTCCACATCAGGCTCCCCAACCAGGTACGTGACACAATTAAAGAATTCAAAAACAAAATCATGGAGTTGGAAAAAGGATCACCCTCCTCTTAAAAATGACTTGTAAACTCAATCAAGTGTAGCTAATCGCCCTCTTAATGCCACACAAAGCCATTTAACTTTCAACTGTGATCAGCTGTAGTCATTTTGATTAACTCATCATGAAAAGAGCTTTCCTGTATCATTTTAGTCCCCGGTAGTGCAACTGAAGCAAACAATCAACTATGAGTGGCAAGGCACTGAGAAAATATCTCCAGGATAAAGTTGTAGACAAGCACAAATCAGGAGATAGATGCCAAAAACATTTCAAAGGCTTTATCAATGCCTAGAAGCACAGTGAAATCTATTATTAAGAAGTGGAAGGTATTTGGTACAACCCAGACCCTCCCTTGATCAGGACATCGCTCCAAACTGGATGAAAGAGCCAAGAGGAAACTGGTCAGAGAGGCTACCAAGAGGCCTACAGCAACTCTGAAGCAGTTGCAGGAATTTATGACAAAGAATAATCATTGTGTACTTGTGACAACAATATCACACATTTTCCACAAATATGGTTTGTATGGGAGGAATGGTTTGTATTGCAAGAAAAAAGCCACTCCTTAAGAAAGGCAAATGCAGTCACGACTGAGCTTTACCAAAACACATCTTGAAGATTCTGAGGCCATATGAAAGGTGTTACAGTCAGATGAGGCTAAAATTGAATTATTTGGTCTCAACACTAAACGATATGTCTGGCGGAAATCCAATACAGCTCACCATCCAAAAACCATTCCTACAGTAAAGCATGGAGCTGGGGGTGTTTCTCTGCAGCAGGACTAGACCAATTGTCAAGATAGAATGAAAAATGGAGAGGGCAAAATACCGTCAAATTCTTGAGGAAAATCTGCTGCCCTCTGCCAGAAAGTTGTCAATGGGAAGAAGGTTTACCTTCCAACATGACAATGACCCAAAGCACACAGCAAAAATGACCACACAGTGGTTGAAGTAGAAAAGGGTGAATGTCTTTGCATGGCCTGGTCAGAGCCCATTGAAAATCTGTAGAATGACTTGAAGACAACAGTCCACAGTCAACATCAAATGTAAAGGATAAATTCACCTTTCATAACATGTTACGTGTTACCCCCATATTCAAGTGCTGAATATCTAGGAGGGTTGACAGCACCACATATGCATTCTGAAAAAAACAGGTTGACATCACTGTGACACTAACACTAAATTGGTTAACTAGGGAATTTTGCAGTTAGTCTATGTGATAATGAATGCAGAATATAACACAGGAAATACCAATGCAGAATGGAAAATGCAATTCATCAAAGACTTGCTGCAGCTCAGTGATACATTGTTAATCAGCTCAATTATTAATATGTTTAGTAAAAAAACTGAGAGGTTTAACTGAGTAGTGGCTCAGTGGAAGTTGTAGTCTGAAGAAACTACAAGGGACACTTTCAGTGTTGTCAGCGGAAGGAAGACTTAGACTAACAAAACCAACAATCAGATATGTAAATATAACTTTATTAAGGCGGCTATAGATCAGCTATACCTGCCAGTCACAATCAAAACAATTGATGAAATCAGAAACTAAACTGCTTAATTAATTTTCTCAAGGCTTTTAAAGTTAGGCTCAATTGCCAACTGGTTGTACTAGCTATCTGACAAGCAATCAACAAAATAAAATGCTTACCTTGCAACGTTTCTATCACATGAGAGTCAAATTATTATAAGCCCACGCCAACGATTTCAAAAATGTCAATTTTTGCTGTCATTTCGACCCACTTGTTATCTGTAAATTACTAGAATAATTGAATTGCTGCTTTAACAATACAGCTTCAAACTGAAAGTACATATCTACATATTTTACTTCCTGGACAAGTCACGTAAGCTGCTTGTAGAGCCTATAACATTTTCAGAATCATTACAGGGAAGTGTCACACAAACGACTTAACAGGTTGTTGAGCAATGACTTTAAAACAAAAATTCTAGTCAGTGTCAGATTTCACAGAAGTTAGCAGCAGATTACAGCTTCAAAATCTTAACACTTTACTGGTATTAATCTATAATGTGTTCATCATTCATATATAAAAGTATATGTTACCATCACCAATAATAATACATATCAATATGTAAGTTGTGTTTATTTTTATTTCACATTTTCTAAATATATAAAATGCCACCAGCATCAAATGAATATTAATAAAAAAGCAAAGCCAAAATGAGAAACAAATATGTTGAAGCCTGTTGAAGAGAATCAAGACTAGTAAAAAATTAAAATAGTTGATATAGATTGCAAACTTCATCATTAAAAAGGCAAAGGTGATTTAAAGTAACCCATTCACACCACACTACTAGTACAAAATCTCAAAATCTCATGGGTTGTTTTCTGTTTGTATCACATTTTGTGAGAGGCTACATTAAGAGCAGCATAATTCTTCGATTTCTCATAGTATAAACTATTAATCTCCTCTGAATTTCTTAAAGACTTTAACCACTTGACCTCCAGAAGATTTATCCCCCTTCCTGACCAGGCCATGTTTTGTGATATGGCACTGCGTTATTTTAACTGACAACTGCGCAGACATGCAATGTTGTACATAAATTAAATGTATGTAATTTTTTCCCACAAATAGAGCTTTCTTTTGATGGTATTTGATCTCTAGGATGTCCTTGATGCTCAAGTCAAAAATAAGTTTGACTCAAACATCAGGTGTTTGTGTGTTTGAACAATTAGGGAGTTCGGCTGGCTCTTCGCCGCCGTGCCCCGCAATGCACTGTGTTACTGCTGTTCCCACTTTTTTTTTCTTTATTTCTTTATTTATTTTCTGTTGCTGCATCATTATTGTTCCCCCTTCTGTGTAGCAGGTGTTCCGCCTTCTGCGTCAGCAGCGTTTTCTTTTTTTTTTTTTTTGCTTATTTTTATTTAGTTTTTGACTATTTCCACCTTTTGCGTTGCAGGTTTTCCTCCTTTTGCATCAGTAGTGGTTTCCTTTTTTTTTTTAATTTTTTTTAAATGAATTTTATTAAAAAAAATTTTATTGCAACAGCATTGCTGTACCCCTTATTTTTCTTTAAAAAAATCAATAAATAAATAAAACAATTTATAGTGCACCAAGCACAAGAGTATTGCACATAAGCACCAAATTCCCAACCCACATTCCTAAATAAAAAATTACAAAAATCCCCCCCAAAAAATCGCCATCATGTCTGAAAGACCAACAAGGAGCGGCAAATGATCGCAGGCATCTAAAAGAGGGAAAGCAGCCTTTGTGTCCACAGTGAAAAGTGGTGGTCGTGGTGTATCCTGTGCAGGCAGGACACGCTTGTGCTGGCCGTGTTATTGAGCCAAAAAATGCAGAAGAGGTGGTGGAATGGATAACTAAGCCACCCTCATCCTGCTGATCCTCTGTCACACAGGCTTCCACCGCAGCTGCCAAAGCAGCCTAATCCATAGGCTCCTTGTCCACAGCTACTCCTTCCATAGCCCCACCATCATGCATGGAAGAGTCACCTGAATTATTCAATCATAGTGTCAGTTACATGCTGTTGGAGGATGCACAGCAATTTGAATGCTCCGGTGTTGGTTCCCAGGTTGAGGAAGGGAGTGATGTGAGCCTAGAGAGAGGGGGTGCCAATGACGGACAAGAAATTGGTATTCATGTTCCCCCAGTTGCACCATACTGCCAAGTTCACTTCAGTAATGAGGAGGGAGGGGATGATTAGGTCACTGACTGTACTTGAGTGCCTGAGAGAACAAAGGAGGAAAGTGAGGAGGACGCACAACTCCAACGAGGCATGATGCACTCCAGGGGCAGGAGTAAGGACAGCCACCCTATTGCATCGCATGACAGAGCTCCACAGGTGCAGGGTGCTGCTGACTCCCTGCTGACTTCCAAAAGTTCATTGGTGTGGGCTTTTTTCAACACATGTGTAGCAGACCGCAGCATTGCTCTCAGCATGGTATCTGTCTGAAGTGGATCAAGCATAGCCAAAACACCAGCCGCTTGGGCACCACATGCTTGAGAAGACATATGACGACCTGCCATGCAGCCCAATGGCAACAGCACCTGAAAGACCCACATCGTAAAAAAATGCAGAATTCTCCTCCTCATCTGTGATCTCTACCCCTACTATACCTATTCTCAACAGCCTCCACTGAGACGAATGATGGTATAGCAATGGGTGCCACAGGTCCTTGCACCCAATCTGCTAGCATTACACCACCTGTGGATTTTACCAGGCAAACTTTGCTACCCCAGTTGCTGAACCATAAAAAAAATACTGTCCCACCCATCCACATGCTCAACATCTAAATGCTAGCTTGGTCAAATTGTTAGCATTGCAATTGTTGCCTTTACATCTGGTGGACTCCCCCTTCCATGAATTTGTGGAATGTGCTGTACCACAGTGGCAGGTTCACGTAATCCTGCAGGCATGGTCAGGGACATTACATTTCCTTCACGGTGCACTGCGAAGCTCTGCTGGCAGCTGGGAAGGATGCAGGACAGTGTTTAGTGCTGGGGCTTGTTCCACCACCATGACTCCAAAAAGCTGGTGGTTCTGCCACACCTGTCTGTTCCACCCCCTCCTCTTCCTCTATGGCCTATTCTGCTGAATTGTCCTCTGAAACAGCAGTGCTCCCTAAGCATTAAAGGTGCTACACAGCAGTCAGGCTAAAAGATGCTTCAGCTGATCTGTCTATGGGACAGGAGCCACACTGGGGCAGAGATTCTGTCAGCTCTGCAGGGGCAGGCTCAGAGGTGGTTGACGCCATAGAAGCTTGAGCCAGGAATGGTTGTACGCGACAATGGCACCAACCTTCTCTCCGCTCTCTGACGGAGACACTTGACACATGTTCCATGTTTGGCACACATCCTGCATTTAGTGGTGCAGCATTTCTTGAACAGGCATCCAGGCTTACAAGATCTTCTGAGACAAGTCTGTTGCCATTTCCGGTAGTCATACACAGCCAGTGTCTGGCTGGCTGACATTCAATGGGAATTCAACCTGCCCACCAACCACCTCATATGTGATATGCCCACCAGGTGGAACTCAACACTTGCAATGCTGCAGCGGTTGCACACACAGCAGAGGGCCATCAATGAGTACCTGTGTGAGTATGGCAAGGACAGGCTCAGGGAAGCTTGGCTTCTTTTCACCATGCCAGTAAGGATGCATGCACTGTCCTGTCACCATTTGAGGAGGTCACAAGGATGGTGAGCTGCAACAATGCATGCATCAGTGACACTATCCCTCTAGTCTTCCCTCTAGAGCACACGCTGCGTGGAATCATTGGCAGGGCACTTGAGGCAGAACAACGTGAGGAAGAGAATGACTTCCTTTCCACTCAAGGCCCCTTTATGCAGATACAATTCTTGCGGGCTGCAGAACACACAGGAGGAGGAGGAGAATTGTGGTAGCATGGAAGTAGAGGGTAACATATGGCAGTTTTCAAGGGATGTTTTTCAGTTCCCAGAAACCCATTCAGGATGTTGACCAAATCTATAGATTATGAAATATAATATTTCTCTGATATGATTTGGTAAATAAAGAGTTCTTACACAGAAGTAAAAGGTTTAACACAACAACCAAAATTTATTGGTGAATAGGATGGAGGTCTAAACTAACACAATCTATCTAGTTACATAAAAGAAACAGTATTAAGAAAGTTCAAACCTATTACAAAATACAAACAGTGAGACAGAAAAGACATAAGACTAAAATTTAGATACAAGTGCAAGGGATATATTCCATAATTACCATGGAACTGGATGTAAAAGTTCCATTACCTTTCTCTGGTGTTCCAAAAGAGACCCTCTCTCTCTCTCGTGTCCATAGTTATAGGCCTCTGCTCCATTAATATTCATGAAGTATCTCTGATTGGTTGGCCAGTCTATTCTCTGATATGATTGGCTAACTTCCAATCCCCTGTATTTAGCATACACCAACTTCCTTTAATGCAAATCTTGGCACACCCTTTATGGAATTTAAGCATGTCAGTTCATGACCTTTTACTGGGGCACAAAGTATTCATGAATGGTTGGCCACCTTCATTGCATATCTAAATGAGGTATCCATTGAACTGCATATTTGGGAAGCCAACAGGTCTGTCTCATTGTTAGATAAACTAACTGTGGCACCGAACTGTCTGAAAGAGGATTCTCAGAAAAGACATCTGTTATACAGTAAAAATGGTGTAATTAATAGAATATTCCCTTTGGCAACTATGGTATCTATAGAAGAGGAATTTATGGGAAGACCTATTGCACATCCGCACTGATAAAGCTCCAAGTGAAATATATTCATAATACAATATTATTTACAGTATTTAATGAAGATTTTACATAAACTCATTATCTACCATGGCTGGGAGGAGATAGTTCCTGACAGTCTCAGCTTCAGTGACCCAGAGGACTCAGAATTTCATGCCTCCTCAAACTTTCGCTGCATGGGCTCACTGATTCTACAAAGGCTGAGAAAGGACCTGAGGATTTGTGGTATGATTACTGGTTGGCAACCCTTCTTGATCCACGTTATAAGGGTAAAGTTGTAGAGCTCATATTGCCATCGCAGAAGGAGCAGAGGATGAAACATCTTCAAGACGCCTTGAGCAAAAATTGGTGTAACACCTTTGCAGACACTGGGAGGTTACCATTCCCTGGACAACGTGTTTCTGAAGCTTCGTTTGGTCAAAAGAAAAGAGATGGAGAAGGTGGCTGGCTGACCAATGCCCTTAAGCAATTCTTTAGTCCTCAGCACCCAGGACTGTTAGGTTTAAGCACCCATCAGCAGCATCTACACCATATGGTGCAGGATTATATAGGGGCAAAAGCAGACTTGGAGATCTTTCCAACTGAGGATCCACTGGGTTCTTGGGTCTTGAGGATGGATCACTGGCCAGAACTTGCTCAATATGCAAACGAGCTACTGGCCTGTCCTGCATCCAGCGTGCTTTCCTCAGGGACATTCAGTGCTGCTGCAGGACTCCTGATGGATAAAAGAGTGTGCTTGTCCGCAGACTACGTTGACTGGCTGACATTTATCAAAATAAATCAGTCCTTGATCAACAGCAGCTATCAAGCACCTGATGCTGATGTAACTGATTACATTTGTTAGGTATCTGGGATCCCTTGAAGACTGCCTATGTTGCCTATCCTATTTCTGAATCCTGATTATGCTAGCTTCCAACAATGTTTTTGGTTTAGGCACACCCAAGGCCCAATTTGTATGCACCTGCTTGACAGGTGCATGTAATTTTAATTTTTCACAATTGTTTTGTAATTTTTAACAACTTTTAACAGCTGGGCCCATTCCTGCACCCAGCAAGAATAACTGTGAGGGGTTACAGTGTTCAGGTACCACCAACACCGAAAACCCAATTTTTCTGCACCTTTTTGACAAGTGCATCTAATTTCAATTGTTTACAATATTTTTCTAATTTTTAACAATTTTGTAACAGCAAGGCCCATTCCTGTGCCCAGCAAGAGTAACTATGAGGGATTACAGTGTTCAAGCACCACCAACACCCAAGGCTCAAGTTTTCTGCACCGATATGACAGGTGCATGTAATTTAAATTTTTTTAAATTATCAAAAAAATTGTAACCATTTTTAACAGCAGGGCCCATTCCTGCGCTCACCAAGAGTAACTGTGAGGGGTTACAGTGTTCAGGCACCACCAACACCCAAGGCCCAATTTTTCCGTACCTGTGTGACATTTCAGTTTTTAGAGCAGTGCCAATTCCTGCGTTCACCAAGAGTAACTGTAAGGGGTTACAGTAAAGAGGCGCCAACACCCAAGGCCCATTTTTGCAACACACTGTGTGACAGGTGCCAGGGGCGGACTGATCATTTGGAAACTCGGGCACTTCCCGAGGGCCTGGGGTCAGTAGGGGGCCCCATGAGATGCCCCTGGTATCTTTTTCATAGGCTTTTTTGAGTTTGGGCAAGGACACAGGGGCCCCATGATCCCCTATTTCCCGGGGGCCCCATGAGTTGTCAGTCCACCCCTGACAGGTGTATATAATTAAACTTTTTAGAGCAGGGCCCAATCCTGCACTCGTCAAGAATAACTCTGAAGGGCTATGGTGTGAAGGCACCACCAACTGTTTGCCTGCCAAACACCCCACAATGCACTGTGCACTCACAGGGAATAGTCCCCACCCCTCACGATATAGGACAGAGGGGAGAATACTCCCCCCCCAAAAAAAATCTAAAAAAAAATAAAAATAAAACAAAAACTGTGGGCCCCCCAATCCATACCAGGTCTTTTAGGTCTGGTGGGACTTTCAAGGGGAACTCCGCCTCCCAAAAATGGGGGAAAAAATGCATGGGGTTCTCTATAAATCCCTACCAGACCCTTGATCCGAGCACAGACCTGGTAGGTCAGGAAAGGGGGGGGACAAACGAGCACCCCCCCCCTTCAGCTTACCAGGCCACGTGCCCTCGGCATAGGAACAGTGTCCCTTTCCCGGTGGTTGTGTCAGTCTGCTTACAGGGGAGCTTATGAGCATCATGGTACTTCTTTAAATAAGGGGACACCCTGATGCTGCCCCCCCTTGTGAATGAGTAAGGGGTACTTGTACCCCTATCTATTCACTAAGGGGGTAAATTGAGTAAAAAATAAAGAGACCAGTCTTTTGAAAAACTCCTTTATTAAACAAAAAAACACAACAGTTTTTGACAAGTCCTTTATTGAAAAAAAAAGCCCAAAAAATGGTTCCATCATTGTAATCCATTTTCAATCAAGGCGTCCAGCCTTGTCACAATGATGCAGACTCACCAAAATAAAAAAAAAACAAAACACCGACCCCTCTGCACCTGCTGAGCACTTGCTGCATTTGACAGGTCTGACAGTTGCCAGTCAGATGGAAACAATTGGGTCTGAGGAGGTACACTAAGAAGAGACTTTGGGGCTCTCCAAGGAAAGAGACTGTTGTTATCCACATAGTCACTAAGGAATTTGCCATTAGTTCTACAGTTCCTCGGACATCCCATATACCCCTAGACCCCATCTAAGTTCTTAACCCCTTAACAAAATCACAAAAACAAGCTCAAGGACTGTTCTTTGACTCCAGTGTG
Source organism: Staurois parvus (assembly GCF_062004578.1). Classification (NCBI taxonomy): domain Eukaryota; kingdom Metazoa; phylum Chordata; class Amphibia; order Anura; family Ranidae; genus Staurois; species Staurois parvus. The sequence goes on along the minus strand of NW_028318073.1, from coordinate 2,606,361 downwards.
CAAGGTGGGAAAAATGTGTGTTGCATGGCCATCCAGAGTATAGGAGGACCCAAATAAAATAAAATCAACTGGTCCCTAAGGGGGTAGTGCTACACTTTTTTGCCTTCCTCTGAATCAACTGTGGGTACTGGATAGTGTAAATGGAGGTTTGCTATTTTTGTGTGTGTGTTTTTTTTCTGTTGGTTGAACTGGATTGACTTATATCTTTTTTAAACCAAACTATGTAACTGTGTAACATAAACTTGTCACAATCACAGACCTGAACTATTTAACCACCCCAATACATGTTTCACCTTTTTTATTACCAAGGCCATTTTCGAGTTTTTAGCACTGTGATACTTTGACAATTACTCAGTGGTGCATACTCAGTTGGCGGTATTTAATAGCTAGTGTATTTTCTTGTTTTTTACTATATGAAGGAACATAGACAAAAAAAATGGAAAAATGTTTACATTACTTTGTTGTAGAACATAACAAAAAACACCAGGATATTACAAAAAATTACCCTTGAAATGTTTGGAAAGTAGGTGCCCCACAAATGTTGCCACAATTTTTTTGGAAATGAAGAAACATACTGGCATTGAGAGGATTAAACATTGAGCTTGTTAGGTGGTTGCAAATCTCAGACATGAAATATGAACAAAGCATATTCCTCTATAGTGTGTCCTTGTCTCTATCCAACAGTCCCTTCCCTCCAATCAGGTCTCAGAGCTGTTCTCACTGAGCTCTGCAGTGTGTAAATTCAGCTCTCTGCCCCCATTTTCTGACAGCTCAAACAAAATTTAGGCTCCATGCACACTGGGCGTTTTAATAACGCTGGTAACGTTAGCTGTGTAAAGTCATGTTCAAAGTTGAGTTTTCAGCGTTTTTTAATGTTTGTGCACTAGCATTTAGCAGCATTTTGCTGCGTTTTTTCACCTTTTTTGAGTTTTCATGTTTTAGAGGTTTTTTGATCAAAAAAATGTTTTTTGCTCAAAAAAAGTCCAAAAACACTCGTTTGCCGTGAATTACCGCAATTTACCACTTTTTCCAGTGTTAGAGTATTTTCACAGCTAAAAAACTCCTCTAGAAACCCACTAGTTCTGGGGGTTTCTTCCAGCCAAAAAACACCCCTGCCAAAAAACATTGAGTACAGTCTATGTGTGCATGGAAACATAGGATAACATGCTGGGGAGTTTACTGGCTGTAGAAAAAACATCAAAAGCCAAAAACAGCAGCTGTAAAAACATCCAGTGTGTATGAGGACTTATAGTATCTGGACTTTGAATGGATGTAGAGAAGAGAAAACTGCAGGTACAACTCATGTATAGTAGGACTTGTTTCACCTCTGTGTATCCCCTGTGGCCAGTCACTTCACTTGGTATTTAACCCCTTCACGCCAGATCGTCCCGGCATGAAGAGGAGTTCCTGTGCCGGGAGGTGGACAGGAAGGGGGTGGGGCTTAGTGTCATGTGGCCGCCGTGACGTCACGTCACGGCAGGTCACATGATCTGGAAAGGTCCCGATTGAAAGAGCGGACCGGGACCTTTCCGTGAGTACCGCACATGTGTGCGCTCTCAGCACATATGTTTTTTGTTACATGAACTGAAAATGAAATGTGCGGCCGCTCGGCGTCTAGGCCCAGACGACGGGAGGCCGCACATTTGCATGCGGCTGGTGTGAAGGGGTTAATGGTGCACTAGATCCATTAAAAGTCATATACAGTCATGGCCGAAATTGTTGGCACCCTTGATATTTCTCCAGGAAATCATGTATTTCTCACGAAACGTATTGCATTAACACATGTTTTGCTATACACATGTTTATTCCCTTTGTGTGTATTGGGACAAAACAAAAAAAGGGAGGAAAGAAAGCAAATTCGACATAATGTCACACAAACCTCCAAAAATGGGCTGGACAAAAGTATTGGCACCCTTTCACAACTGCGGATAAATAAGAATGTTACAAGCATGTGATGCTCCTGTAAACTCACCTGGGGCAAGTAACAGGTGTGGGCAATATAGAAATCACACCTGAAAGCAGATAAAAAGGAGAGACGTTCACTTAACCTTTGCATTGTGTGTCTGTCTGTGCCACACTAAGCATGGACAACAGAAAGAGGAGACGAGAACTGTCTGAGGACCTGAGAACCAAAATTGTGGCAAAATATCAACAATCTCAAGGTTACAAGTCCATCTCCAGAGAACTAGATTTGCCTTTGTCCACAGTGCGCAACATTATCAAGAAGTTTGCAACCCATGGCACTGTAGCTAATCTCCCTGGTCGTGGACGGATGAGGAAAATTGATGAAAGATTGCAACGCAGAATAGTCCGGATGGTGGATAAGCAGCCCCAAACATGTTCCAAAGACATTCAAGCTGTCCTGCAGGCTCAGGGAGCATCAGTGTCAGCGCGAACTATCCGTCGACATTTAAATGAAATGAAACGCTATGGCAGGAGACCCAGGAGGACCCCACTGCTGACACAGAGACATAAAAAAGCAAGACTACAGTTTGCCAAAATGTACTTGAGTAAGCCAAAAGCCTTCTGGGAAAACGTCTTGTGGACAGATGAGACCAAGATAGAGCTTTTCGGTAAAGCACATCATTCTACTGTTTACCGAAAACGGAATGAGGCCTACAAAGAACAAAACACAGTACCTACGGTAAAATATGGTGGAGGTTCAATGATGTTTTGGGGTTGTTTTGCTGCCTCTGGCACTGGGTGCCTTGACTGTGTGCAAGGCATCATGAAATCTGAGGATTACCAAAGGATTTTGGGTCGCACTGTAGGGCCCAGTGTCAGAAAGCTGGGTTTGCGTCCAAGATCCTGGGTCTTCCAGCAGGACAATGACCCCAAACATACGTCAAAAAGCACTCAGAAATGGATGGCAAAGAAGCGCTGGAGAGTTCTGAAGTGGCCAGCAATGAGCCCAGATCTAAATCCCATTGAACACCTGTGGAGAGATCTTAAAATTGCTGTTGGGAAAAGGTGTCCTTCCAATAAGAGAGACCTGGAGCTGTTTGCAAAGGAAGAGTGGTCCAAAATTCCGGGTGAGAGGTGTCAGAAGCTTATTGATGGTTATAGGAAGCGACTGATTTCAGTTATGTTTTCCAAAGGGTGTGCAACCAAATATTAAGTTAAGGGTGCCAATACTTTTGTCCAGCCCATTTTTGGGGTTTTGTGTGACATTATGTCATATTTGCTTTTCTGCCTCTGTTTTATATTTGTTCCAATACATACAAAGGGAATAAACATGTGTATAGCAAAACATGTGTTAATGCAATACCTTTTTTGTGTGAAATACTTGATTTTCAGGAAAAATATCAAGGGTGCCAACAATTTCGGCCATGACTGTATACAGGCATCCATGGGTGAAGGGGTTAGTGTACAGGTCACATAGAGTGGGAGGATCAAAATTAAGGGAACATTCACACCGATTAAGGCAGCTGCGAATTGTAGAGGCAAGAATTTGTGACTCTCTACACAGCCTGCAATTACTTGTGATGATCACTGTTGGACACACTTTGGCATTAATCGCTGGTGTAAATGTAGCCTAAGAGGTCTGTTGGCACTGTTACTGTATTGCAATGGTGCTATCAATATTTTTTTTTGGAAAAAAGGAAAAAAGTACAATTTGTCATCACATGTAAAGATGCTACAGTGTCTCCTAAGGCTGGCCATAGATTATGCAATTTTCTTTCCTTTAACCACAGGTTGAAGTAAAGAAAATCACTAAATTCCCCCATCAACACAGTGAGTGTTGATGGGGGAATCCCCTTGGCTCCACTATCGAATTCTATTAGCTGGAGGTTAGCCAGCAGCTGTAATTATACAAAATAAAAATAACAGGCTGTTTGTACTGAAGTCGTTTGATTGATTGACTTCATTACACTGCCTGCTCATATATGGATCCAAATTCAAATGGTTTCTGGTAAACCAGCTAATTTCAATCTGTCTATGGCCAATTTACAGTTGCAAGAAAAAGTATGTGAACCCCTTGGGATTACGTGGAGTTTTGCATGAATTGGGCATAAACAACAATAGAAGAACACAGTCTGCTGAACATAATACTACACAAACATTAGATGTTGCCATGGTTTAATTGCACATAACATGTAAACATTCACAGTGCAGGGAGGAAAAAGTATGTGAACCTTTGGACTTAATAACTTGTTGACCCTCCTTTGGCAGCAATAACCTCAACCAAACGTTTCCTGTAGTTGCAGATCAGACCTGCACAACGATCTGGAGTAATTTTGGACCACTCCTCTTCACAAAACTGTTTCAGTGTAGCAATATTCTTGGGATGTCTGGTGTGAATCGCTCTCTTAAGGTCATGCCACAGCATTTCAATCGGGTTGAGGTCAGGACTCTGACTGGGCTACTCCAGAAGGCGTATTCTGTGCTGTTGCAGCCATTGTTTTGTTGAATTACTTGTATGCTTTGGGTCATTGTCCTGTTGCATCACCCATCCTCTGCGGAGCTTCAGTTGGCAGACAGATGGTCGTACGTTTTCCTGCAAAATGTCTTGATAAACTCTGGAATTCATTTTCCCATCAATGACAACAATCTGCCCAGGCCCTGAGGCAGCAAAGCAGCCCAAAACCATGATGCTCCCTCCGCCATGTTTTACAGTGGGGATGAGGTTTTGATGTTGGTGTGCTGTGCCTTTTTTTCTCCACACATAGTGTTGTGTGTTCTTCCCAAACAACTCAATCTTGGTTTCATCTGTCCACAGTATATTTTGCCAGTAGTGCTGTGGAACATCCAGGTGCTCTTTTGCAGACTTCAAACATGCTGCAATATTCTTTTTGGACAGCAATGGCTTCCTCCGTGGTGTCCTCCCATGTACTCCATTCTTGTTTAATGTTTTCCTTATTGTAGATGTGTCAACAAAAATGTTAGCATGTGCCAGAGATTTCTGTCGGTCTTTAGCTGACACTCTGGGATTCTTCTTTACCTCATGCAGCATTCTGCGCTGTGCTCTTGCAGTCATTTTCACAGGACGACCACGCCTAGGGAGAGTAGCAACAGTGCTAAACTTTCTCAAAACACCTAAAACAGGTGTGTGTTTTTTAAGGGCAGGACAGCTGTCAGCAACACATCCAATATCATCACACTGTTTGGAGTCAAGGTTGGCTCACTCCTGGCTCCAATTAGCTCTGGGAGAAGTCATTAAGCTAGAGCCTCACATACTTTTTCCTCCCTGCACTGTGAATGTTTACATGTTATGTGCAATTAAACCATAGCAACATCTAATGTTTGTGTAGTATTATGTTCAGCAGACTGTGTTCTTCTATTGTTGTGACTTAGATGATGTTCAGAGCACATTTTATGCCCAATTCATGCAAAACTCCACGTAATCCCAAGGGGTTCACATACTTTTTCTTGCAACTGTAAAGTTACAGTCCAGTTTTTGTTTACATTGGGTCTTATATGACAATGAAACTAATAAGTTGTAAACTAGGAAACAGTATAGGAGAGTGTCTGCAAGGAGGGGAACATTGAGTGCCTTTGGGTCACAATGGGGAATTACAAGTCCTAGCAACATAAAATAGGTAAGCCTTAAGTCTATCAGGAGTTGGTCAAAGTCTGTCGGTAGCATATCTGAGATCCACGGATCTCAGGTTTTCTTAATTTTTTTTTTACTTTGGTTAATTAAGAGTGGTGAACAATCAAGTTTTTGCAGTCATTTGTTTAGTGGCTATCAGGCATGCTTCATAAGTCTAACGTGATGCTTTATGACACCATCTGGTTTAAAGTGGTTCTAAATAATTAAGGATTTTTACCTTAATGCGTTCTTTCCCATTGGCTCCCTCTGTTGTCAATAACAGCCATTGAGGAGAGAGCAAGGGGTCGGACCAAGCCATGCTCTGTGCATCCATGAACACACAAAGCCAGCTTGGGAGTGAGCCTGTACAAGTGCCCCCATAGGAAGCAGTGTTGGCAGGGGGCCCAAGATGAGGATTGGGGCTGCTCTGTGCAAAACCATTGCACACAGCAGGTAAGGATGACATGTTTGCTATTATTAAAAAAAAAAGTTAGGGGCCCCTTTCACAGGGGGTTGACTCTATTTTGATCAGCAGGTGATCTGTCCGCTGATCCCCTGCTGATCATAGCAGAGCAGGCGGATGAGCCATCCATGTCCGCTCAGTTTATGGGCAGGCAGGAGTAAATTGACTCTTCCAATCCACCTAGATGGAGAAGGACAGAGCTCCTTCTATTTTTTTTTTTTTAGTGTACCAGATCGGATAAGAGGTAGGCGGGTGTAAATGGACACAAGTATGTTTACAACTGCTGGTCCATAGGGGTTAATGGACCGTCCGATTGGGTCCACCAGAAAAAACAGATAGACCTTCCTGTGAAAGGGGCCTAAGGGATTACAATCACTTTAAGATTGAGTAAAGTTTTTCCTGGGCAGATGGGTACTGGGTTACCTAATAGTAATGCTGACATGTTATATACTTGCTTCCACAGAGATTGAAATACCAGGCATGTCCACAATGTATGCAAATATGTTCCATGTTCAGGGAAAGCTTGGAAACAGGGACCTGTACAGCCTAGAGTAAATTGGGCAAGTCGGGTGGGGACCAGATACTAATGGTATAGGACTTTGTAATTGGTTTCTAATGCTAAGGCATGTTGTAATCATGACTTTGTGGTGTCCCAAATCTGAGTCCATTGTTTTGTTTCTATTGTGATATGGAGGTGAAGAGAGGCCACTGTGGACCGAATTGTACAACAAAGAGATCAGCTTTGGGGAGAACAACTTTGCGGAATGGGGGTTATTTCAACATTTTTGGTATATGGGAAAGTGTTTTAAACATTGCTAACTAATCGTTGCAACATTATGTTATTTAGGATTTCAGATTTGGTATGGCTTATTTGAAGACCAGAGATTTTGCCAAATTGTGACACAAGGTTGTTTAGATTAGATAAGGTGATGAGAGGGTTACTGATAAATACGATAATATCCTTTGTAAATCAGCTAAGCTTATGATGATGGCCAGCAATGGTAAGACCAGTTATATCTAAATTTTATTCTAATAAGCTGGGCCAGGGATTCAGTAGCAAGGGCAAAAAGCTAGGGGGAAAGAGGGCAGCCTTGTCTGGTACATCAGAATATGGGGAAACCCAGAGACTTAGACAGCCCATACATTAGTCATTATTTTTCATTCAACCAGTGTGTTGAACGAAAAAAAAAAATGAACCAGTTCCTCCATCTACACACCAGCTGAGTTGTATTCTGACAGCGGGGAGATTTGATCGGTATATCTACTTCTGTACAATCAGCCTCCCTATACATGATTTGAAATTCGTCTGATGCCCGCGTATAGCCAGCTTTAAAACCTGTGTATTTGATGTGTGCTTTAGGAGATGAAAACAAGTGGCCCAGTTATGAAACATTGGTCCCAACCGCCGATTCCTGTTGCAGGATATAAAACAAGTAGGGCCATGAGATGGAATCAGAGATTTGTTTTGCACTTCATGGCCCTGTTGTCTCTATTGTACCCCTCAATATTGTGTTCCGGTGCTTCCTGCTCATTTGCTGCCTTTCTGGGTGAATCAGAAGGCTGGAAGCAGAGCTACAGTAAAGCCTATTACCTCTTGCGGTGTGCTCTGACAAATAACAAATGGCTCAGTGCTTTCATCATCCTGAACGTGCAGGCACCCTGAGTCGTGTTCCTCCCAAGTTCCTGAAAAATGCTGTCTTCCCAATACTCAGTGTCACATTGTGCTGTCAGTTTGTGTCTTTGCATGACCCAAGCATTCAGTGTCCTTTTCTAACTGTTGGGGTACCAATACATGTTAGTCTTTAGAGTCCTGTGCCTCCACAGTGTGATAGTAGCCTATTTATGGAAAGCAACATTACCTGGAACAAGAAACTTTATTCATGACATAGACTATGCAAGGCTCAGTTTAGTAGAAATTTGCTATGTTTATTTTATACATTTACTAGATGGGACGTTTGATGTTGTTGCTTTTGCTGGAATAAACAGCCCATTTGGTTTAAAGTGGTATTTATCTTCCCTCATGATTTTTCCCTCTTACCTGTAGAAGTGTGTTCTCTACAAAACCCATACTCACCTGCACAGTGAACCCAGAGTTGTCCCACTGCAATCTGCTGTGTGGGTGACATACACCAGGTCCCAAACCACCATCTTGGTCGCTTTTAGCTGATTGACTGTTTTCAGTGCAGGCAGCCCAGCCAGCCTCTATGTGTGCCTGATCATGCAGCCTGGGAGATGTGATATATATATCCTAGTAGGCTTCAGGACCAGAGGATGGGGCCTAAAAAAAATGTTTAAACAGAACAAACTCCCTTGCGTGAATAATGTTCTGCTTTAAAGACAGAACATTTTTTGCCTCCACTTTAAATATAAGTCCCACAATTGGGGCTTGGATGTGGGCAGGATCCTTAACCCTGTGGTCAAAGTGACAATGACCTTAAAGACTGTGTAACCTTTGGTAGCTACTAAGGCTAGTAAATGAAGAAGCTGATTAAACAGTTTGTACGGGGGAAGGAGTTAGGCAGCCTATGTGAGCGGAAGTGTGCTCTGCAGCTCTGTACAGGATCCTGTGATATCCTGATTGGGAAGCCCAAGAGCCGTGTGAGAATCTCTGCCTGTATAGGCAGGAGTCGGGCGGTTTGTGGCGGAAACCCAGAAGCCGCAAGACATCCGGGTCATGTGTAGGTGGTCACCTGGAAGGGGAGCCGGTCCTTGGAAGTGTGACTGGTGTGCTGGTCCCACTAGCTGTGTAAGCGCCGGTGGAAGAAGGGATTATATTAAGGACATGCTGCCAGTTACACCAGAAAATGACAAGGAGGAAAGAAGGAAGTGAGATGGCTGGTCGGCTCTCACAGCAAGGTAATGGACCTTCTCAGCAACGACAAGGGAGAGATAAACAGAGAGAAGCAGTGGATAAATTAAAGTAAGTACACTCATACTCCCTCTAAAGCACCATCTGAGGCCCCTCCAACAGAAATGGCAACTTTATTAGTGTCACAGAAGAATGGAGAGGAGGAGGGGGAGATGCAGCAGTTAACTGTGAGGGATCCACCCATGGAGGGACCCTCTGCTTTGGCTGGTGCAAATAACACAGGGAGTATAGAACAACCAAACTGACATGGTGCAAATAACACAGGGAGTATAGAACAACCAAAGATGCATGGAGGAGCTCAGCTATGAGGAAAGATTAGAGGAACTGAATTTATTCTGTCTTGAGAAGAGGAGATTAAGGGGGGATATGATCAACGTGTATAAATACATCAGTGGTTCATATAGTGAACTCGGTGTAGAGCTATTCACCTTGAGGTCATCAAAGAGGAAAAGAACTGTAATCTCCAAACACGGAAAGGTTTCTTCACAGTAAGAGCTGTGAAAATGTGGAATAGACTCCCACAAGAGTTGGTTCTGGCCAGCTCAGTGAATTGCTTTAAAAAAGGCCTGGATTCTTTCTTAGATTCACAGAATATAACTGGATACTAACATTTATAGGTATAGTTGATCCAGGGAATTCCCGATTGCCTCTCAGGGGATCAGGAAGAAATTTTTTCCCTGCAGGAGCAAATTGGATCATGCATTGCTGGGGTTGTTTTTGCCTTCCTCTGGATCAACTGTGGGTATAGAATTATAACTTTTTTTTTATTTTATTTAATGGTTGAACTGGATGGACTTTTGTCTTTTTTCAGCCAGATTAACTATGTAACAAGTGACTCTGGGCCTGCTGGATGAGGTAGAGAGTAATATAGTATAAATGGACTCAGAGCCTACATTGAAAGATATACCAACAGCTGTACATACATACGGGACCTCATTGAATCAAATAAAGATTGTAGAGTAAGGTTGGCAGCTGTTAAGGACAGAATGAGCAAATTGGAAGAGGAGATGAACCCTGTAAAGTAGAATGTTCGAAACACTAGTGTGAAAATATCGGATGCTGATGCCCGGTTAGAGAACAATGAGAATCGGATGAGGCAGAATAATTTAAGAATAGTTGGTATCCCGGAAAAGGCAGAGGGGAAAAATCCAATAGAGTTTATCGAGAACTGGTTTGTGACTGTATTTGGGAAGGAAAAATTTACCCCGTTTTTTTCAGTGAGTTCCATTCTGTGCCCCACCTCCAGGAGGCCCTGCAAGACCTTTCCTGCTTAAAATGTTCCATTTCAAGGACAGAGATAATCTATTACAAATGGCCAAACAAAAATCTGGGTTGGAAATACAGGGTACAAGAGTGGCAATTTTTCCTGATGTTTCAGCTGATGTGCAATGAAGGTGCTCTAAGTATGTGGAAATAAAGCGTTGCCTGAGAGAGTTAAATGTATCCTATGGAATGCTTTATCCAGCAAAGCTCAGAATTATAATGGATGGAAGGACATTTAACTTTGGTTCTCCAAAAGAGGCTACAGAATGGATTGATAAGAATGAACAGCAGCTTACACATGCTAGCAAATGAGGGGGTTGAGTGCTCCCTAAAATAATAATAATACGGGAATGCAAGAGGACATGAGAGTGGGTTTAGGTTAAATGGACTTGGCCAATAGGGCCAAGAATGATGATGCATGAGTGCTAATTTTTTTTGTATTTCCCCTTTTGTACCTGCGGGATTATGAGTGGGGTAGAATGTGTTGTCAGAGGTTGAGGTGTTTTTTTATGGTTAAGATGTACTACTTGTCTCTGCGGAATTTATTAAAGCTAAAAGATCATTGCCATGGTAAAAGGGGGTTTAGTAAAAGCAAAAATAGAAGGATTATCCCTATTATGGATTATATCTCGTATAATATAGGGATATTGAATATGTTATGTATCGGGCTATTTGACTGTAGGTAAGAATGCCATAATGTCCTGGAATGTAAGAGGTCTGCACGATACTAACAAACGTATGGCTATATTTAACACTATAGGGTTTTATAATCCAACAATCATATGTTTGCAGGAAACACATTTAACAAGAGAGACATAAACATTTTTGAGAAGGGCAAAATATCTGCTACAATATCACTCAGGATATACGATCTACTCTAGAGGAGTGAGTATACTAATTTCAGTTGACACATCCTTCTCCGTTCTGCAAGCTTTGAGTGATAAGTTAGGAAGGCATATATTTTTATTATGTAACTGGAATTCTCATATATGCATTTTGGGAAATATATTTGTACCCCCTCGTTTGATATGGGGGTGCTGAAATCCTTGTTCCATTTTATTGCAAATCACCATTTAGTTCCTGTCAGGAATCATCGCAACGCATGGGTCTACACATGCGTAGGTGTCTGCCGAGACGTACAGTTGTGGCCAAAATTATTCAACCCCCAATGCTGTAAAGGGGTTTAGGGACTATAGTGTACATTTGGAATTGTATTCAGAATCAAATCCTACAAGGACGTTGTAACTACCCAAATGCAACTAAAATGACATCAATTGTTTATGTAATACAGTAGTAAATGGTTCTTATGTGGTTTCTTCATTGCCACAATTATTCAACCCCTTAAAGACTACCACTCTGAAGAACAGAGGTTCATACAGGTGCTTTCCATCAGGTATTGAAAACACCTGTGGATGTCACCGAGCAGCAATCAAGCATAATAAGCACCAATTAGGCAGCTTTAAAATGACTGTGATACTCAGCTCCTTCTAGACATTTACTGGTGTGGTTACAAACATGGTGAAGGCAAGAGAATGGTCCAGGAAGACAAGAGAAGAGGTGATTTCTCTTCACAGGAAGGGCAATGGCTATAAGAAGATTGCAAAGATGTTAAACATACCAAGAGACACCTTAGGAAGCATCATTCGCAAATTCAAGGCAAAGGGCACTGTTGAAACGCTACCTGGTCGTGGCAGAAAGAAGATGCTGACTTCGACTGCTGTGCGCTACCTGAAGCGTAGAGTGGAGAGAAGTCCCCGTGTGACTGCTGAGGAACTGAGAAAAGATTTGTCAGATGTGGGTACAGAAGTTTCAGCCCAGACAATAAGACGCACACTGCGTAATGAAGGCCTCCGTGCCAGAACTCCCAGGCGTACCCCCTTGCTGTCTCCAAAGAATAAGAAGAGTCGACTGCAGTATGCCAAAAGCCATGTGGACAAACCACAAAAGTTGTGGGATAGTGTTCTGTGGACTGATGAAACAAAATTAGAACTGTTTGGGCCCATGGATCAACGCTATGTTTGGAGGAGGAAGAACAAGGCCTATGATGAAAAGAACACCTTGCCTACTGTGAAGCATGGTGGAGGGTCAATCATGCTTTGGGGCTGTTTTGCTTCTGCAGGTACAGGGAAGCTTCAGCGTGTGCAAGGTACCATGAATTCTCTTCAGTACCAGGAGATATTGGATGGAAACGTGATGCAGTCCGTCACACACCTGAGGCTTGGGAGACGTTGGACCTTTCAACAGGACAATGATCCCAAGCATACCTCCAAGTCCACTAGAGCATGGTTGCAGAGGAAAGGCTGGAACATTTTGGAGTGGCCATCGCAGTCACCAGACTTAAATCCGATTGAGAACCTCTGGTGGGACTTAAAGAAAGCAGTTGCAGTGCGCAAGCCTAAGAATGTGACTGAACTGGAGGCCTTTGCCCATGAAGAATGGGCGAAGATACCCGTAGATCGCTGCAAGACACTTGTGTCAAGCTATGCTTCACGTTTAAAAGCTGTTATAACTGTAAAAGGATGCTGTACTAAGTACTAAGATTGAATGTCACTTGGGGGTTGAATAAAACTGATAATGCTGTGAGCACAGAAAAGACATTTGTGGTTATTTCATTATAACTGTTATGTTATATTTGTCTGACCTACAAGTGCCTCTTTAATGTAAATGTAAGCAAGATGACTGAATGATCAAAAGCAATGTCAAACTGGCCAAAACACTCAATTTCAGTGGGGGTTGAATAATTTTGGCCACAACTGTATAGGTGGCAGGGCACTAGGACCCAGGTGCACCCGTCATCTGGACCGTACTAGGCAGGCACTGGGACCCAGGCTACGCCTGTCAGGTGCAGGGCGGGCTATTTAAGCTAGCCCTGCAACAAACACTTGTTGCCAAATGGTCTTTGTATCCTGTTACCTGTGTGTGAGTACTTCTGATCTGGATTGTTTTGACCTTTTTGCCTTCTCCCGTCCTGACCCCTTGGCTTGCCTGACTCTGCTCCCGGATGTTCCTGTTTAGATCTGACCTCCTGGTATTGACCCTGCGTGTGACCCGACTATCCTTTGCCTACCGTTTTGTACCTTGCCGATCCTCTAGTTACTGTCCCGGCCTGCATGACTCTGATTTAGCTCATCCATCCATCCACCCCGCAGTGATCACTAGGCTCCCTTACATCAGACTCCTAGTTCTCTGGAGCCCCTGTCAGGCTCCTCTACCCCTGTTGGAGATACCTGGTAGTTGCGACCTGGTACCGGAGCGCTCCAAGTCCATCCCCACCATCAGGGGCCCTGGTGAACAAGTGCTCCGGTGCTTAGACTCCGCACGCTGGGGAGGCTCTACCGGGGGACTGATAGAGGTGCTGTCAGGCGGTCCCTTACAGTTCCAGTTGTTGTCGTGGGAGATTTTAATAATATTTTGGATCCCACATTAGATATACTTACATTTTTTTCAACTAATGGGCCCAAGAGGACATATTCCATTTGCTCACCATATGTTGGAGGTAGGGCTTAAAGATCTCTGGAGGCATTGTTATCCCTTGGAACCACAATATTCGTGTTTTTCACGGACACATATATCACTATTACCAGGGGCGGACTGACCATTTGGAAACTCGGGCACTGCCCGAGGGCCCGGGGTCAGTAGGGGGCCCCATGAAATGCCCCTGGTACATTTTTCATAGGTTTTTTTTGAGTTTGGGCAAGGACACAGGGGCCCCATGATCCCCTATTGCTCGGGGGCCCCATGAGTTGTCAGTCCGCCCCTGACTATCACGTGTTGATTTTGTATTTGGCAATTACTTAGTTTTTACTTTTTACCACAGGTTAATATTTACCTAGGGGATTATCAGATCTTTCACCTGTTTTTTTTTTATCAATGAATTTGGGAGCACAAAAGAATAGAGGGATATGGAAATTAAATCCTTTTTGTGTTCCACTATTTAAGAATAAAAATAATATAGTTTTACACATAAAACTATTTTGTTTTCAGAGAACAGGGACACAGCATCTCCATTGATTGTGTGGGACGCATTGAGAGGCTATATTAGAGGTATGTGTCTGAAGAAAGTGGCAATTATTAAACATAATACAAGGAAGTGGGAGACAAAAGCAAGGCAAAGGGTGATCAAAGAAGAGGCAGAATACATAGAGAACCCAAATAGTGAAACAGAACAGAGATGGTTAGAAGCACAACAATTTTATCAGGGTGCGGCTATAAGAAAGGCTAAAAGACGTTTTCTAGTGCACAAACCTCCTTTGAAAAAGGGGAGAGAACAGGACACTTATTGGCAGCTATTGCTAAATCTCAAAGGACTGGCACACATATACCGGTATTGGCAGTAAATGGAGAGTATGGTTACAGACACTCCATCAATAGTACAGGGGTTTAGGTGGTATTATGTGGATCTTTATAGCACTGAAATGGTAGATGACAACCATGAGTCAGACAGATGGCTAGAAAAAAGTACGGTACCAACTTTAGGGGCAGAGGATAGAGACCTCCTGAATACTCCATTGACACTAGAAGAAATACAGAGGGCAGTATCAAGCTTCCCTAGTTCAATAGCTCCTGGGAGTGATGGGGTATTAAAATCATGAAAAGATCCATCCTAGGTAGATTCATAAGGCCAATATCATTATTGATGACCGATCTTAAAATATTAGCTAAAGTTTTGTCCATTCGTTTGTCGAAGGTTATAGCAAAATTAGTACATCCAGATCAATCTGGGTTTATACCAGAAAGGTCGACGGCTGTAAATATATGTAGAGTATATTTGAATATTCAGGTCCCCTCTGATAATATGGGTGAAAGGGCTATGCTATCTTTAGATGCCGCTAAGGCATTTGATAGCGTCAAGTGGCAGTATTTATGGAATGTATTGAAAAAATTTAATGTAGGTGAAGAATTTATTGAATGGGTGAAATTATTATATCAATCCCCTGTAGCTCGATTAAGAATGAATAACGTTTTATCAGCTCCAATTAGACTAAGCAGGGGGACAAGGCAGGGATGCCCATTGTCCCCCTCTTGTTTGCATTGGCATTGGAACCCCTGGCCATAGCCATATGTGGCGATAGCCAGGTGGTGGATTTTAGGAGAGGTGAAAGGAGGAAAAAATAGCTTTATATGCAGATGATGCTCTATTGTCGTTCGGAGATATGACATATAGCGGTATAGAATGCATAAAGTTAAAAAACCTGGGGCCTTTAGAACCACTTCAAGGCCCACATACGACAGGCCCAACAGGCTCAGTTTTAGGTATATAACTGTTCCACCATGTCCAAACATTTAGCATTGGCGATAGAGTGCTTGAACTGATCCCAGTAGTTAGGGCTAAATTCAAGGCAACATGGAAAGGGCCCTATGAAGTTGTAGAGGGGGTTAAGGAGGTGAATTATAAAGTAAACCAGCCAGGTAAAAGAAAGCTGTACAACATATATTGGGTAAATTTAATCAACACATGGAAGGATAGAGTGTCCCTCACTGCCCAAAGGTCTTTTGGACATTGCTAAAGAAACTTTGGAGCGGGAGGTAATCCCTTAAAAGAGTGATAGAGCACATCACCCAAATGCAGGACAGAATAGAGATGGTTATGCACATCATCAACGCCCACTTGCAACAGGCCCAACAGGCTCAGTTTCAAGGATATAACTGCTCCACCAAGGTCCAAACATTTAGCACTAGTGAAAGAGTGCTTGTACTGATCCTAGTAGTCAAGAGTAAATTTGAGGCAACATGGAAGGGGCCCTATGAAGTTGTAGAATGGATTAGGGAGGTAAATTATAAAGTAACCCAGCCAGGTTAAAGAAACTCTACAACATATATTAAGTAAATTTAATCAACCCATGGAAAGTAATGAGTCCCTTACTGCCCAAACTCTATTACCCATGACAAGGATGGGGCCAACAATGGTGCCTGATGTAAAATTTGATTAGACCCTGTCAGTTAGCCTGAAATAGGAAGCTAACATATTTCTGCTTTGAAACAGAGGTTTTCTAAGAACCTACCACACTAGACCAGGGTGAATGGCAATGTTCATTATGCTATTCAAAATAAAAAATTCTAAATTCTAGGTGATTCCTAGGCCTGCCCTTCCATCATACTCTCTAACTTAAATCAAGGAATGCGCTAAAACCACAAACTATTCCTAATTTAGTGTAGAAACATTAGTGAAAAAGATATATATATCTATTATCAATTAATATCAAAAAATATCAAAATTATGTGCAAAACATAAGTAATTTAAATAATTAAATTTGTGAATATAAAAAAACAAAAATGTCCAATTCTGAATTTCTTCAAATGTCCAAACAAATCCTTTTCAAATTCAGGTGCTCTCAAAGAAATTGTGCCAAAATCCACCACCAAAAGTAAAGTTGGGTAACTCACCAGAGCTCCATGCTGATCAATCTCTAGATCAGCAAAAAACGCTTTTTGCTCTGGGAGCAGATGCAATGAATCAACTTCTCAGGTGTGATGATCAATAGCTACACATTCATCCATAAGGTAGGTATCCACCACTCAATATAATTGAGTGGTTATATTGAGTGGTGGATATATACTCAGTTATATTGAGTGGTGGATACCTACCTTATGGATGAATGTGTAGCTATTGAAAAAAACCTCTCTAGGAATACACACCAAACAAAGCATGTGCAGACTTGCATCTGCTGCTCTAAATTTGACAGATGGATTGGGGACAGCAAAAGAAGGGGAGAATCAGAGAAGACAGGATCAAACAGCCTTTTTACACAATGCGTAGGATTAACCCCTTCCACAGTGACCATAACAAGCATGCTTTACTGCATATACAGACTGATTTTACTGTTGTGGGTTTAGTAACACTTTAATACCAGTGACTAATGCTAGGTACATGTGAGAAGTGTTTTTCATTCAACCCAGCAGGTTGAAGAAAAAAAAAGTGAGAGGTTGCCCTACTAACTAAACGATGTTAGTGTGGCAATCTCCGCTGCTGAGCTATTGTATTCTGACAGGGGGACTACCATTGGCTGCCAGCTCTGATTGGATGCTGGTTTTCCAGCATGCCCATTCGACAGAATGTCAGCCAGTTTTTGATGAACCGATGAATATTCGTCCTGTGTGTACTAGCCTTTCCACTGGAGGGGTTTCTGAATGGCTGATCTAATGATTGTATTCTATCATGGAAAATACCATATTTTTCACTCCATAAGACGCACCTGACCATAAGACGCACCTAGGTTTTAGAGGCGAAAAACAAGAAAAAAAATATTCTGAACCAATGGACTGCAGACATAGTACAGGGAATGACCAGAGACTGCGGACACAGTACAGGAGATGACCAGAGACTGCGGACACAGTACAGGAGATGACCAGAGACTGCGGACACAGTACAGGAGATGACCAGAGACTGCGGACACAGTACAGGATATGAATGGCCCGGCGCCTTCTGGGACCTGTCATGTGGTCCAGTGTTTTCTGGGACATTCACAAAGCGCAGCGCATGCGCAGTGGGCACCCGGCTGTCACAGAAGCCAGCGCGGGAAGACTGTGCAGCGCTGGAGCGAGGAACAGGTAAGGCCTTGCAGGAGAGAACAGCTGAGCGGCCAGCCCGGTATTCTGACATTCTGACACTGGCCGCTTTATATTCGCTCTATAAGACGCACTGACATTTCCCCCCCTTTTTTTGGGGGAAAAAAGTGCGTCTTATGGAGCGAAAAATACGGTAACTAAAGCCTGGTACACTTCCGGTCAAGTCCTGATATAACTAGGCATAATAATAACTAACTCTGATCAATAGATGGCAGCCACATCACATAACATTGCTGTATAATCCATTACAGTACATTACATACTTGAAAAGTCTTGCGAGCCAGAAGGCAGACAAAAATTCCTTATTTTATACTCTCTAATGTTGGATCGCAAACCTCTAGCACATAACTACCAATGTGATAAAATGCAAAATAAAAATATATTGAGTGTTGCGCTCTCAAACCTTCAATCAATACATGATTATTTAAATCATTTAATTATAAAAATTACAATAATTAAGAATGATGTGTGTGAACAAACACAAATTGTAACAATCTTATACTCTGAATCTTCTGAATCAACTCAGATAAACCATGTGCATGGAACAGTGATGAACAAACAAATATAAAATAAAATAAAAATAAAAAAATGTCCCAAAAAGTGACTTTGTGCTGAAAAATCTTCAATAATTATAAATCGGTGACTGCTTGTGAATCCTCCCTCAAGTGAAGATATGTGCTCACCTCATAGGAAGCCTGCAATTAGGCTATATAAGCTTGCGGTTCACCTCCTTTGGAACCTGCTTGTTTGGAACTCCTGTTATAAGATATCCATGGTATACGGCATATGCTATGGAATGAATCTCCTCTCCAGAGGGTGCTATTCCTCTATGTTTTCATCTCCATGCGGTTCCGTGTGCTCTGACATGGAGAAGATCCCATGCTGGCCCTATGGTGGCCGTGTGTTCAGGATGGAGACCGATTCTGTTGGACCTTCTTGAAGCCGATCTAAAATGGCTGAAAGTGTTCCTGGGACAGGAAGTGACACAACAGGAAGATGAAAAAAGGAGATGAAAACATAGAGGAATAGCACCCTCTGGAGAGGAGATTCATTCCATAGCATATGCCGTATACCATGGATATCTTATAACAGGAGTTCCAAACAAGCAGGTTCCAAAGGAGGTGAACCGCAAGCTTATATAGCCTAATTGCAGGCTTCCTATGAGGTGAGCGCATATCTTCACTTGAGGGAGGATTCACAAGCAGTCACCGATTTATAATTATTGAAGATTTTTCAGCACAAAGTCACTTTTTGGGACATTTTTTTATTTTTATTTTATTTTATATTTGTTTGTTCATCACTGTTCCATGCACATGGTTTATCTGAGTTGATTCAGAAGATTCAGAGTATAAGATTGTTACAACTTGTGTTTGTTCACACACATCATTCTTAATTATAGTACATTACATACATTTATTTTCAACAATATGGGCAGAACACTCCCTGTCTGGCATAATTTATTATGACACTACCTATGTAACAACTGCTATGCAGAAAAAACACACAAACAGGAAAATGGAATCCTAGCTAATCTGAGACTAAAACTATAATGTCAGTTATAGGTCTAAGATAAATTCTGGCGGTCCCATTTTTTTATAATCTTGACATCTACCTTTCTAACCTTGCCATCTCTGCTTGGTAATGCATTTACAACAAGTCTTATGGGCCACTCATTCCTGCCCTCTTGGCTGTCCTTCAACAGAACAACATCACCCACTTTTACATTTGGCGATCCTTAGTCCATTACCTATGGCTCTGCAAAGTTGACAAATATTCCCTCCTCCATCTTTTCCAAAAGGTGTCTGCCAAGCATTGCACTTGCTTCCATTGCTTTGCATGAACTTGCGTTGTACTTATTTTTCCAGATGGAGCAGACAAAGAGTTCACCTTTTGAGTCAACAACATTGCTGGGGTTTTAACTAATATCTTCCAGCAAGAACATCTCTCAAAGCAATGTGAATGAAGTGCTTCAGAAGCTTTGGTACTGAAACTTGTCATTTCCAATCTGATTTCAGGGTCAACTTTGGGCTCTATGAGTGGATAAATATTAGCAGTGTATATCCTCACAGTGTGGTTGGTACAGAAAGGATGGGCCTGAGAACCATATAGAGTTCTGCAGGCATACTGCTTGAGTAGGTCTAGTGGCAAAATCTGCAGGGTTTTGCTCTGTAGATACATAGAACCACTGATCTCGGTGTGTAGATTGCCGGATTCTATTCACTCTCTTGGAGGCATACAGATAGAATCTCCTTGTGGTGTTGCAAATATACCCTAGGACAGTCTTGCTATCAGTAAAGAATTTCACAGCATCAAAGTCAGTGTCTAGTTCATAAGTGATTAGCTCAGACATTTCAACTGCAAGTACAGCAGCACACAACTCTAAACGAGGAATTGTGTGGGCTGGTTTAGGTCTTAATTTGGACTTTCCTATAACAAATCCAACATGGCACACATTTTCTGCATCAATTACTTTCAAGTAAGCCACTGCACCTATCGCTATGGTGGATGCGTCTGAAAAAATTCACAGTTCTTTCCTGCGAGCTGTTGATAGAGATATGGGAACATAGCATCTGTCTATCTTTAGGTGCTCTAACGCTTGCAAGGATTCTGTCCATTTAACCCACTCACATAGTCTCCCTTCTGGAAGCAATGCATCCCATTCACTTTTCCCAGATGACAGTTCCCGAACTAAGGCCTTTAAGGCCTTACCTTTTATTGTCACAGGTGACACAAACCCTAGGGGATCATAGAGGCTATTTACAGTGGATAGAATTCCTCTACGTGTAAAGGGCTTTTCCTCTGAAGAAACTCAGAAAAAAAATCTGTTTCTAGATCCCAACTCAGGCCTAGGCTTCTCTGCAGAGGAAGGGGTCTGTACCTAGGCAAAGATCTTTAAGATCCTTAGCTCTGTCTGCTACAGGGAAGGCTTCCATTACTCTTTGGCTGTTGGAAGCGATTTTATGAAGACGCAGATTGGATTCTACCAGCATTTGCTTTTCTTTACTGAGGATGGAAATTGCATCTTCAGGCGTGCAAGCAGAAGCGAGTCCATCATCCACATAGAAATGCCTCAATACAAAGTGTTTAGCTTCTTGTCCATAGAACTCCGCATTTTTCTGGGCAGCCTTTTGCATGCAGTATGTAGTGACAGCAGGAGAGGGCCTGTTGCCAAATACGTGCACTTTCATTCTGTACTCGACAATTTCCTTGTCTATGTCATTGTCTGCATACCAGAGAAAACGTAGAAAGTCTCTATGGTCTTTTCTGACAAGAAAGCAGTAAAACATTTGTTGCACATCTGCTGTGACAGCAATGGGTTCTTTTCTGAAGCGCATAAGGACACCTAGCAAAGTATTGTTTAGGTCAGGACCACTTAACAGTACATCATTTAAAGAAACTCCTTCATACTCTGCGCTGTAATCAAAAACTATTCTGACTTGGTTAGGTTTGTGTGGCTGGTAAACACCAAACATGGGTAGATACCAGTGTTCCCTGTCTGTCTCAATTGGTCCTGCAACTTCAGTGTGATCGTTGTCCAGCATCCTTTTAATCAATTCAGTGAAATCTCTTTTCGCTTCTGGCTTTTTCTGTAGTGTTTTGCTGAGTGAATGCAAACGCTTCATGGCTTGTAACAGGGAGTTACAAGGCAAAACACGTCTGGGTGTGCGAAAGGGGAGAGAGGCCACCCAACTGTGATTGTCATCTTGGTAGGCCTCTCTATCCATAATCTGTAAGAAGGTCTGATCCTCTATAGAGAGGGTCTGTTTATCATCATCTTTAGTTTTCTGGAACACTGTAATCCCTAGATTGTCTGTCTCAATGTCGGAATTGACTTCTTCTTTGCCATATAGTGTAGAAGAGCCCCAGTGTTGTGTTGACCTGCCAAAGTTTTCCTTGACAATGAAGCTGTTGTGACAGGGACTGAGAAGAGATGTGCATCCATTTGTTAACACAGATGTCTCCAAAGTACTAATGTTGTCAGGCTGGTGCACTGTCCCCAGGCAAACTTCTCCTACAATGACCCACCCCAGGTCCAGTCTCTGTGCATAGGGGGCATTGTAAGGTCCATTGATTTGCTGGAGCACCTTGTGTACCTGAAGGATGTCTCTTCCAAGAAGTAGGATAGAAACATCTGGCTCAACAGCTGGGATAAGGTGAGCAATTGAGCAGAGGTGAGGGTGATGATGGGCTACTTCTGGAGAGGGAATCTCTGTTTTGTTATCAGGTATCATGCCACACTCTATTAGGGTAGGAAGTGGGAACTGCACTTCCTTATTGAAGTATTCAATGGTAAAGCCAGTAGCTCTTCTCCCTGTGGTTTCAATTGTCCCTGCACATGTCCTTAGGGTGTATGGAACTGCACTTGCCTTAAGGTTAAAGGTATCAAAGAAGTCTGACATTGCAAGGGATCTGTTGCTCTGTTCATCCAGCACTGCATACATTTTCACTGCCCTTTCTCTCTTGCCAGTGGGATATACAGTCACTAAACAGATTTTAGAGCATGATCGTGCACTCTTGCCTTGTCCACATACTTCAGTGCAATTCGACATTACTGAAGAGAGTGCGGTCTCTTGTTGCTCCCTGCCCTGATCTTTCATGGGTTCTACAGTCTCTAGTGGTGCAGGAGCAGGGCCAGGGTGCAAAGCTGCAATATGTCTCTCACTGCCACATTCTGTACATTCCACTGATATTTTACAGTCTTTGGCAATGTGGTAAGTAGATCCGCAGCACTTAAAACAGATGCCGTTTTGTTTAAGGAAGGACATCCGCTCTGCAATAGGTTTGCTTCTAAAGCCTTTGCATTTCTTTAGTGGATGTGGTTTTTTGTGTATTGGGCAATGTCTGTCTGGGTTTTCTATTGTATGTACCTTATGGGTGCTTTGACAGTCTGTGACTTCTGAAGGTACAACTGTTTTGTGTGTGGATACAGAGGTCTTACTGTGAGGTCTGTGAGGTCTTTGCGATTGATTGCCGCTGGTGGTGAAGGTGAAACTAGGATCACTTCGGATTTTCGCTTGCTGTCGGACAAACCTAGAGAACACAGAAAAAGGGGGAAAAGCGATTCCATAATCTTCTTTGAATTTACCTCCCACAGACATCCAGTTGGCTTGCAGATTTGGAGGTAGTTTCTCTACTATGGGATTAGTGCCTCTGGCCGTATCTAGATAGGAAAGCCCTGGCAAGTAGCCATCCTCTTTGGCATATTCTATCTCTAGCAGAAGATCACTGAGTTCTTGTAGCCGCACGTTGTCTCTGTAGCCCACCTTAGGAAAGACTTCAAGTTTTTTCAACAGTGCTCCTTCAATTACCTCTGGGGATCCATACGTTTCTTCTAGTCTTTTCCAGGTCATGTTGAGTCCTGCTGCAGGGTTGAACAGGTTTGCTCTTCTCATCCTCTTTGCATGCTCTGCTGACTCGGTACCAAGCCATTTTATCAATAAATCAAGCATTTCTGCTGGTGATAAGTTCAGACCTCCAATGGCATTCAGAAATGAAGCTTTCCATACCCAATAGTTTTCAGGACAGTCATCAAATTGGAGAAAACCTGAGCTATTTCTTTGCGGATTAGATATTTGGTGACATCCACTGCACTGTACAATCCACTGTTGTTCGCACATGTAATCTTTAGGTTGAGGTAGTGGGAACACTTGTTTTTGTTCCTGGGAGATTCTAGTGCTTTATTTTTGGTTTGCTGGCAGCCACTGACCTCTTGTGGTTGATTGAGCCTGCCCAGGGGGTCTGTAGATCTTGGCTTGAATTCCTTTGCTTCAGGTTTAAGAGACTGTTCTTTTGTATGTACATCAGTAAGGTTCTGGACGTACTCACTTGTACGATCTGCAGAGGATAGAGGTTTTTCTGGAGCCTTTGGGTCCTTATGTTTTTTCACTTTCTGACCGGCTTGTTCCCATGTAAGCAGCGGCCTCTGCTTCAGCAACTGCAGCTGCAGTCTGTCTCTGCAGGATAAGCAATTTTGATTCTTCTTGTGCTATGGCAGTGTCAGAGCTCCCGGGTATGACCAGAGGTGTGTGACTGACGCAGGGAAACGCAGACTTCAGATATGTTATAAACAATATAATTTATTAACACTAACAATACATAAACGCAGTGCAATACTAAAACATAACACAGTGCAAACAAACCAAACCAACCACCCACAGATGACAGTACATACAATGCAAGCGTCGTCAGGCAGGCCGGGTCAATATCAATCGGGCAGGTAGGTACAGGGGGAGCAAGCGGAGAATGGTCGGGGTCACAAGCCAGGTTCCACAGGTAGCGGGCAGCGTGGTACAGAGGGTCAGGCAGAGGAGAATGGTCAGACAAGCCAGGGATCAGGAGCAGGAGAATGGTCAGACAAAACCAGGGATCAGAGCAGGGTCAGCAACGAATCAGACAGGAACAGGAACAGGAACAGGGAGCAGGAACAGGATACAGGGCCCAGGAGAAACACACACCAAGGCAGAGTCTGCAGGTCTGGCCATCCCTTAAATAAACCAGTATAATCAGTTCCAGGTGTTTGACTGGCTGCAAGGTTGAGTCTCTGATTGCTGGGAGCACCCGCTGGCCAGCCCTGGTACTGCAGCTCATAAGGCAGGTGAGTCCCACTATTGCTGGCCAGTCCATTCCTGACAGTACCCCCCCCCCTCAAGGAGCGGCCTCAGGACGCTCCAAACAGTCCTAGCTGGGCAAAATGTTCCACCGCCCGGGTCTGGTAACTGGCGGGATATCAAAGACTGGCACACCGGGCAGGACCCCGGGCAGCGGCACACCGGGCAGGACACCGGGCAGGGGCACACCGGGCAGGGGCACACCGGGCAGAGGCACATCGGGCTGGACTCCGGGCAGAGGCACATCGGGCTGGACTCCGGGCAGAGGCACATCGGGCTGGACTCCGGGCAGAGGCACATCGGGCCACCAGGTATGACAGCGGGCACTGGGTCACCAGGCATCAGGTCATATGGCTCGCCAGCGGGCACCGCGTCATCTGGCAGGGCAGTGGGCACCGAGTCACCAGGTACGACAGCGGGCACTGAGTCAATTGGCACGACAGCGGGCACCGGATCAGGTACCGGATCATCTGGATCAACAGCGGGCATCGAGTCAACTGGCCTAATAGGATCATCAGGCTGGATCAGTTCATCATGCTGAGTGGAGGCATCAGGCTGAGTGGAGGCATCAGGCTAAAGACAGGCATCAGGCTGGGTACAGGCATCAGGCTGGGTACAGGCATCAGGCTGAAGTGCGGGTGCCGAGGCACCAGGCTGAACCACGGAAGGCAGGTTCTCAGACGGCAGGCTCACCGGTTTGGATACTGGCAGGATGGTACTGGTTGGAAAGAATTTTCACTTTTTTCTGGTTTTAACTACTGGAGCACTGCAAGTAAACGCAGGTCTGCAAACGAATGGAGCAGCTGGAGACAGAGAAGAGCTGGAGGATGAAACAGAGGAGGGAGCAGTTGCTACAGAGGGCTTTTTTACAGGGTTAAAGGCAGGATAGGTGCAGCGAGTGGGAACAGGGTACTGACATGCGGTAGATAGCAGGGCAGGAGGAGCTGTTGGGAATGCAGGAATAGAGCTTTGAGGAAATATATTAGAAGCAGGACTGGGTTTTTGTAGGCTGACTGAGGCTGGGTGCAACAAATCTGTCCATGTCTGCAGTATGGGTTGAACAAAGCTGAGCTTACACAAAGCCTGTCTGGTCAATGACTGCACTGCGTTTATACAATCTCTTAGTATCTGTGGTGAACATGCAGAATAATGCTCCAAGAAGCAATCCACATCATCCCCTAATAACCATACCAGGGACTCTACCTGGTCGGCACTAAATGGCGGCAAAAATTCATCCCTGCATTCGGGGGTACCAGATGAAACCAACTCCGCACAAATCTGAATGAATGGCTGCACCTCAGAGAATTCTGTGCCCTGATCTACTAGAACATGAGCGAGCCGTATACATTCTAGCAGTTCATCCCGGGGATACTCCTTCAGAGTTTGATAAGCATACTCTGTCATCAAACACTAGCAGATATAAATACACAACCTCATCAAGATCCATCCTTCCCATCAACAAACCAAGATGGCTTCCCTGTGCAGCCACTTCTGGTCAGGATTGGCCTTGGTGTAATGTCAGGGCTCCCGGGTATGACCAGAGGTGTGTGACTGACGCAGGGAAACGCAGACTTCAGATATGTTATAAACAATATAATTTATTAACACTAACAATACATAAACGCAGTGCAATACTAAAACATAACACAGTGCAAACAAACCAAACCAACCACCCACAGATGACAGTACATACAATGCAAGCGTCGTCAGGCAGGCCGGGTCAATATCAATCGGGCAGGTAGGTACAGGGGGAGCAAGTGGAGAATGGTCGGGGTCACAAGCCAGGTTCAGCAGGTAGCGGGCAGCGTGGTACAGAGGGTCAGGCAGAGGAGAATGGTCAGACAAGCCAGGGATCAGGAGCAGGAGAATGGTCAGACAAAGCCAGGGATCAGAGCAGGGTCAGCAATGAATCAGACAGGAACAGGAACAGGAACAGGGAGCAGGAACAGGATACAGGGCCCAGGAGAAACACACACCAAGGCAGAGTCTGCAGGTCTGGCCATCCCTTAAATACACCAGTATAATCAGTTCCAGGTGTTTGACTGGCTGCAAGGTTGAGTCTCTGATTGCTGGGAGCACCCGCTGGCCAGCCCTGGTACTGCAGCTCATAAGGCAGGTGAGTCCCACTATTAGTGGCCAGTCCATTCCTGACAGGCAGCTTTCTTAGCTGCTATCTCCTGCATCAGCATGGCTTCCTTTTCTGCGTACTGTAGCTGGACATGGGCAGCTTCTGCCTTGGCACGAGCTCTAACTGCTGAGGAACTTGCTGAGGACATCTTGCTAGAGCGTTAAGATCTGGACACATGTGACTGTGCATCATCTTGCTGGGCACTGGGGATGTTGTCCCTACCTCCCTGTGTCGGCGGTAGTGTGTCATCAGCCTCGTACTTTGTTCCTGATCTTAGACTTATGCTGCAGTAATGGCGCCTCCGTTTATTCCAGACCGCAACGTGGTTGTCCTTTTACTGTTCAGCTTCGCGTTATTGAACTGTTGTATAACACTAGTCAGAAAGTCTAACAATAATTCAGAAGTCAAACGTGAGACATCAGATCTGTATGTATTCTTTGTTCTGAATAACTTTGTAAAACTACAACATAAGCACAAACAAAGCATACAGTACATTAAACATTGTACAACAGCTTCATCCCATCAGTGAGTGTACTCATGGACAATTCCATCATAAGTCCAGGAATAGCTCAGAGCTCCACTGTATGCTGCTTGCTAGATCCAGAAGCAGTCACGAAATGGAGGATAGGAAGTTCCAGGTTAAAGGTTACTGTCTCTATGTAAAAATTGCCACTTCCGGTCAAGTCCTGATATAACTAGGCATAATAATAACTAACTCTGACCACTAGATGGCAGCCACATCACATAACATTGCTGTATAATCCATTACAGCACATTACATACATTTATTTTCAACAATATGGGCAGAACACTCCCTATGGACGGTGTCAATGATGGTTTTCTGCACAACTGTCAGGTCAGCAGTCTTTCCCATGATTGTGATTCCTACTAAACCAGACTGAGAGACCATTTAAAGGTTCAGAAACCCTTTGCAGGTGTTATGGCTTAATTAGCTGATTAGAGTGGGACACTTTGAGCCTAGAATATTGCACCTTTTCACAATATTCTAATTTTCTGAGATTGTGGATTTGGGGTTTTCATGAGCTGGAAGCCATAATCATCACAATTATGACAAATCACGGCTTGAACTATCTTGCTTTGCATGTAATGAGTCTATCTCATATATTAGTTTCACCTTTTAAGTTGCATTACTGAAATAAATGAACTTTTGCATGATATTCTAATTTTTCGAGTTTCACCTGTATATTCAGTATATTTTTTTTATGTACAGCCTAAATCTAGATGCAAACCTACTTCCACTGCCTCTATACTGTCCCTGTTTCAATGAGACTTTCTGGTTGTTTAATATGACTTCCCATGGTTTGAATGAAGATTTGTAAGATCAGAATCTTTTAGCCTTGCTTTAGATTTGCTGTGGTTTTTGTGATACATTTTGAACAATAAACTGCTACATTTGCTCTTATTATAGGTACTCTGAGGACATCTAGTGACATATTTCAGTATGAAATTCTTTTCAGGATTTGGTTTTTGAATGACTTTTTTTTATCAAAATTGTCTTTCTAATATGTTTTACTGTATTTATTGTTAACCATATACCATGGTGCGGAGGGGTTTATTTCTGGTATTGATAAATATTTTTTTGTTAAATTTGTAAAAACTCCCAGTTTACCCATTTTTGCTTATTTATGCATATAACATTAATACTCATATCTAATGTAAGCCCTGGTTCACAGTAGTGCAATTTTGAATGCAACTTGAGTTTCACAGAATTACATGACAAGGGTAATCACATACTAATGCATTACTGTTTTGGTATACCTATGTATTGTATTAGTCATTCATTATTCCTAACTACTACCCCAGGAGGATTTCTATGATAAGTTTCTGACAGGTATTTTTAGGCACTTTTAGTCATTCATGTTATATGATGTCTAATAATAACACACGTTTCTCTATATACTGCAACTTGTACCTCCAATGTCTCCAATCCAATAAAGGGGAACCATCCAGAAACACTCAATGGAGGTATCCCAAGTCTCCAGGCTACCTGTGCTGCCCCCAATCGTGGAGTACCCTTGACATATTTATTTATTTATTTCAGGTGCTTATATAACACAGTCAATTTACACAGCTCTTTACATATATATTGTACATTCATATCAGTCCCTAACCCTCAAGGGGCATACAAACCACTGATATTGCTAATACATTCCAGAAGTATTACAGTAGTCTATATGGAGCAAAATTTAAGAAAGAAACAGATGAAAAACGGAAGGGGAAAAGGCAAACATATTTAAAAGAAGCAAGCGTTCCCAGATTGGATGAAGTCAGAATAACATCTTTTAGAAAAGCTTAGTCTCACAAAATGAAGTAAATTCTGTATTGAATAGCACAGCTGTAGGTAAGAGCCCCAGGCCAGACATATATTACAGTTATACCTAAGAAGGGGAAAGACGGGTCCCAGTGTACCCGTTATAGACTTATACAAATTGCACCAGACTTTCTTATATTAGTTCAACACCCTAAATATGTTCATTAAAATATATTACCCATATGCTGAAACTATTTTATTCCCTTTATCTCTGCCCTATAGCAGAATTACAGCTACAGGGCGGGCTCCCTGCGCAAAATTGTGTGTGTATATATATATATATATATATATATAATGTGTGTGTGTGTGTGTGTGTATATGTGTATATATATATATGGAATTTTCTGCTCCTGCCGTGATCATAGGCCGCGCGTGCCATTTGACCTGGTGGTGCCATGATTTGCTGCCCAAATGATCAGCAGATTCAGACCAGTGATCTACTGATTGATCCCTACCCTATCACACATCATTCTGTACCTGTGTTTACATTTACACAGGTACAGGGAATGATGCAATCTTCTCTCCCTGGGTACATTCCGTTCCACAGAGAGAAGAAAGCAGATACACGTGAGTCAAAAACAACACACTTTTACATTAAAATCACAGCTAGGTCACATTTAACCCCCTGATCGCCCCCCAGTTAACCCCTTCACTGCCTTATCACCAGTGTACAGATTTTTTTACTGATCACTGTATTAGTGTCACCGGTGACTTCAGATAGCATCTGAATGAATCAGATCAGATCAAAACTATACCAGCGTTCACAATAGTATAGTGTTCCCAAAAATGCAGCGTTAGCAGAATCAGCCTGCCAGCACCTGTATCTAGCCCCTATGCTTACCCCTCAGCAAGTGCAGTGTTATTAGATCACTGTCACTTGATACATTTGCACACAAAACCGCAGTGTTCGCAGAATCAGGCCTGATCTCTGCTAGCACTTGCAGGTACATTTTTTGTAGAGGTTAAAGCAGTGAGTTGCACTAGGTACCTATAAATTTAGTGGCCAAAATGTCCAACAAAAAGGTACTCTAGTGAAGAGGCCTACAGGATTCTGATTATGTCAGATGAGATTGAAGGGGAAGCCTCACTTACAGAATCAGGTTCAGAATAGGCACCTGTAGACTGCAGAGGCACTCTGACAGATAGCTCAGATGATGGAGTAGAGGTCCCTGCTAAGGTCAGGCGTACCCAACCCTGTTCCCAGGTTGCTGAGGTGGTACAATTGCATAATGATTCTCATATGCAGCAGAGTGCCATTACTAGTGCCGCTCAACCGTTTGGTGAACTGGTGAGCACCAGCGGCCTAGTACATCCTGGTCTTTCACATACCAGTACTGCAGTATTACTTGGTGACGTGGGTCCCATAAGTGCAGTACAAGCTGGTGTGGTGGCTAGCACAAGCAGCCACTAAGAATTCGCACACAGGCCCGTAGAGCTCATTGTGTCCTTCCAGATGTGCTTGCAAATCCTGATTGGCAGCCCACAAATTCTGCAGCACCCATACTTCCCCCATTCACTGCCTAACCCAGAATTCAAGTGGAAACAGCAAATTTACCGACTCCCCTTGATTTTTTTGGAGCTTTTTGGCTTGGAATATCTGTATGCATTGATTGTGGATAAAAGCAAATCATATGCACAACAATTTATTGCTGCCAACCCACATTCTAACCTTGCCAGACGATTTGCATGTAAACCTATTATGGTTTCCGAATTTAAAGTTTTTTGGGGCCTAACCCTTGATATGGGCCCATATCCTCTGCTTCCATGGCCAGGCATAGATATGAGGATATAATGTGACTTATACATTTCAACGACAATACACTCTGTCATCCTCAGGGTGACCCTGAATTTGATCGGCTCCACGAATTTCAGCCCCTCATAAGTCATCTTACCCAAAAATTTGCAGATGTGTACAGTGGCGTATTTTGGTTTTGTGCTGCCCTAGGCAACACAAAAATCGGGCGCCCCCTATGGAGAGAGCCAGAGAGCCTTCCACTAACACCCCCCCCCCACGGTGAGAGAGACACTCACCTTCACAGCTCTGGACATCCCCCAGAATGAGAGTTGGGCTTTCCATACACCATCAAGCAGCCCACAACCTCTCAGGATCTCACCTGGTCCCCATGCCACATGTGTCCCATCTTCCAGGGGGCGCTGCTGCCCCCCTGAAAAATGCCACCCTAGGCAAATGCCTTATTTGCCTTGTGGTAAATACGCCCCTGGATGTATATACACCCCAGCAAAACATCTGTGCTGATGAGTCCCACATTAGTTTTTCTGGACGCCTTGCATTCAAACAATTTGTCCCTGGAAAGCGTGCCATGTAATTTTCAGATTTACGAGGGAAAAGATAGTCACGTGGAACCCCCCGAATGCCCAGACTACATGGAGAGCAGTGGCAAGGTAGTTTTGGACTTAGTTTCACCCTTTTTCCATATGGGGTACCACTTCTACGTGGACAATTTTTTTATTCAAGCGTGCCACTATTAAGATATTTATACAATCTTAGAATTGGCGCATGTGGCATCATGCGACTTAATCGCCGGGGCTTCCCCCAATCTTGGAAAGGGGGAAAACGCCTGCTGGAGAAATGATGAATTGCTCACAGTGAAGTGAAAGGACAAATGGGATGTTTTCATCCTGTCTTCCGTTTGCACAGACACAACCTTCCATATTTCCATGGCAGCTGGTGTTGTTGAGAAGCCCCTCTGTGTCCACGACTATAATCTTAACATGGGAGGGGTGGACTTCAACGACCAAATGATGAAGCCGTACTTAGTTTCCTGAAAAGCCAGACGCTGCTACAAAAAAGTGTTTGTTTATTTATTTCAAAAGTGTTTGTTTATTTCAATGGGCTCTATATAACGCTTTTGTGCTTTACAAAGCACCTGAACGAAGTGGATCCTTCCTAAAATTCCAGGAAGAGATCATCATGGCTCTTTTGTATCCAGAAGGTGCTGTGGCTCAAATCCACAACACACATGCAGTGAGTCAGCTGCATGAGAGGCATTTTTCCGATGCCATTCCTGGTACCCCAACCCAAAAGTCACCCCAAAAAAGATGTTGTGTCTGTAGCAGACACGGAATTAGGTGTGACACCAGCTTTTTGTGTCCCTCCTGTCCTAGCCAAGCTGGTCTCTGCCTGAAGAACTGCTTTCTTTGCTACCACACTAGTGGTCTATTAGTATAGGGTACAGCACAGCACAGTTCAGGGCACATATTCACTATACTCACACAGGGTCTCAAAAGATGTTAGTCAGGAAACTGGCTATCGCATTTTGAGAGACCTTAGCATCTGGTTAAAAGTTAAAAAAGTTGAAAAGTAAAAATAAAAAAGTAAAAAAACCCCACCAAAAATAAAAAGTAAAAAATTTAAAAACCAAAAATAGTTGTCGTTTTATTGTTATGTTACTGTTGTACTGTTACTGTTTTACTGGTACGGTTTTATTGTTACTGTTTTATTGTTAACATTGCTGTTTTCTTTGCAGGAATGCCATTTAGCTGCAGCACAGATCTGTTTATTCTGATAGCAACAGGGACTTGCTCTCAGAATATACATAAGTGTGTGCAGCGCTGTTGGATGAGACTTTTCATCCACAGTTAAAAAAGAGCATATATGCCCAAGCATGGGGGCCTGGGGTGGCCAGTGGGTGGATGGCCCCTATGCTTTGGCATAAATATTTTATAATTTTTGGCTCAGATTTCAATTAAAAAAGTTGTTTCATTGAGTTACTTTTTATTGTTAACCGTTGCTGTTTTCTTTGCATGAATGCCATCCAGCTGCAGCACTGATCTTTTTATTTTGACAACAATAGGGGGGGTCTTGCTCTCAGAATATACGTAAGTGTGTGCAGCACTGTTGGATGAGATTTTTCATCCGCAGTTATAAAAGAGCATATATGCCCAAGCATGGGGGCCTGGGGTGGCCAGTGGGTGGATGACCCCTATGCTTCGGCATATATTTTAAAACTTTTTTTGGCAGAGATTTCTTCATCCACATCGATCGATAAATAGAGGAATCTTTTAGGTTCTTTTTTAATAGAAAATTGAATGTGTGCCCACCATTAGACGTGGGTGGATGCAGGTCGGTATATTCTAATGGTTGACATACCACACACTTTTTCTGGCAGAGATTTCTTCTCTTTATTTCATTCAGCCCACAGGCTGCATAAAAAAAGAACATAGCATATACAGTCAGGTCCATAAATATTGGGACATCGACACAATTCTAACATTTTTGGCTCTATACACCACCACAATGGATTTGAAATGAAACGAACAAGATGTGCTTTAACTGCAGACTGTCAGCTTTAATTTGAGGGTATTTACATCCAAATCAGGTGAACGGTGTAGGAATTACAACAGTTTGCATATGTGCCTCCCACTTATTAAGGGACCAAAAGTAATGGGACAATTGGCTTCTCAGCTGTTCCATGGCCAGGTGTGTGTTATTTCCTCATTATCCCAATTACAATGAGCAGATAAAAGGTCCAGAGTTCATTTCAAGTGTGCTATTTGCATTTGGAATCTGTTGCTGTCAACTCTCAAGATGAGATCCAAAGAGCTGTCACTATCAGTGAAGCAAGCCATCATTAGGCTGAAAAAACAAAACAAACCCATCAGAGAGATAGCAAAAACATTAGGCGTGGCCAAAACAACTGTTTGGAACATTCTTAAAAAGAAGGAACGCATCGGTGAGCTCAGCAACACCAAAAGACCCGGAAGACCACGGAAAACAACTGTGGTGGATGACCAAAGAATTCTTTCCCTGGTGAAGAAAACACCCTTCACAACAGTTGGCCAGATCAAGAACACTCTCCAGGAGGTAGGTGTATGTGTGTCAAAGTCAATAATCAAGAGAAGACTTCACCAGAGTGAATACAGAGGGTTCACCACAAGATGTAAACCATTGGTGAGCCTCAAAAACAGGAAGGCCAGATTAGAGTTTGCCAAACGACATGTAAAAAAGCCTTCACAGTTCTGGAACAACATCCTATGGACAGATGAGACCGAGATCAACTTGTACCAGAGTGATGAGAAGAGAAGAGTATGGAGAAGGAAAGGAACTGCTCATGATCCTAAGCATACCACCTCATCAGTGAAGCATGGTGGTGGTAGTGTCATGGCGTGGGCATGTATGGCTGCCAATGGAACTGGTTCTCTTGTATTTATTGATGATGTGACTGCTGACAAAAGCAGTAGGATGAATTCTGAAGTGTTTCGGGCAATATTATCTGCTCATATTCTGCCAAATGCTTCACAACTCATTGGACGCAGCTTCACAGTGCAGATGGACAATGACCCAAAGCAGACTGCAAAAGCAACCAAAGAGTTTTTTAAGGGAAAAAAGTGGAATGTTATGCAATGGCCAAGTCAATCACCTGACCTGAATCTGATTGAGCATGCATTTCACTTGCTGAAGGCAAAACTGAAGGGAAAATGCCCCAAGAACAAGCAGGAACTGAAGACAGTTGCAGTAGAGGCCTGGCAGAGCATCACCAGGGATGAAACCCAGCATCTGGTGATGTCTATGCGTTCCACACTTCAGGCTGTAATTGACTGCAAAGGATTTGCAACCAAGTATTAAAAAGTGAAAGTTTGATTTATGATTATTATTCTGTCCCATTACTTTTGGTTCCTTAATAAGTGGGAGGCACATATGCAAACTGTTGTAATTCCTACACCGTTCACCTGATTTGGATGTAAATACCCTCAAATTAAAGCTGACAGTCTGCAGTTAAAGCCCATCTTGTTTGTTTCATTTCAAATCCATTGTGGTGGTATATAGAGCCAAAAATGTTAGAATTGTGTCGATGTCCCAATATTTATGGACCTGACTGTACATATACTCTACTCTAGATCTTTTATTTTAGGGGGTTCTGTTGCTTGCCAATGTTTAGGAATAAGACCTTTACAATATCGTATTTTATAATGCTTCACAGATGTCTCAGATGTATGAAAGAGAGTGAGACTGATCTATGGGTACACTAATCCTCAATATCTCCTATATGTATTGAATTATCACCCGCCAGTTCTCTTGTATTTTGGGACAATACCACAAAATGTGTGCCATTGTTTCCTTAATCTCACACCCTCGCCAACATAAAGGTGATGCCTCTGGTCTTTGCTTGTGTGCTATGTTAGATGTTATATACCATCTTACAATACATTTATAATTCATTTCAACCGTGTTCATATTCACTGCCCAGTGTGTTAATCTAAATATTTAGTTTTTTTGTTGCTCATTCAATTTTGTTCCAAGCTCCTTTTCCCACTTATCTTGGGATTCTGAAGAACCCTTGGGATTCTGATCCAGATAATTCAGTAAGTATCTTATAAATTCTACAGGTAGCATGTTTTTATATTTTGTTTAAACCAAACATATGTTCTAGGGCAGGGGTGTCAAACTGGCAGCCCTCCAGCTGGTGCAAAACTACAAGTCCCATCATGCCTCTACCTTTGACAGTCATGCTTGTAACTGTCAATCTTGCAATGCCTCATGGGACTTGTAGTTTGGCAACAGCTGGAGGGCCGCCAGTTTGACGCTTGTGTTCTAAGGGATACATATCCTCTTCTTTCCTTAATGGTTGTGGGAACGTTGCAACAAAATGTCTCAATTGATAATACCGACATTCATCTAGTATTGAAAATATTTCCTTCTTATTTTTTAATTTGTGAAAAGAACATAATTCCCCTTTATTTACAATATCTTTCAAACGTGTATTACTATCCTTTATCCATTTTCCAGAAATTTTACAATTCCCAGGTGGGAAAAAGTTTTTCCCACCTAAGGAATTAAAAGTGAATTATACTTCCATTCCATCTGTTTGTGCAATGTATCCCATATCCTCAATACATTCCGTGTCAAGGTGCTAGTTTCTTCATCCAGTGTACGAAACTCATGTGGTATCCAAATAATCCTATCTAATTGTGCCTTACTTAGTATACTCTCTATATTTACCACCGTGAATTATATATCCAATCCCCTGTTTGTGATATTAACACCGAGGCATAATATCTCCTAAAATCCAGGGTATTTAGTCCCCCCTCTTAGTTTATTATTACTCAAAATTTCATATTTAACTCTTGGTTTTTTATTGGCCCATATATATCCGAGTATCATTTTTTTTAATGGTCACAAAAAAAGACTCTGGTAGTTGTATTGGGAGCATATTAAACTTATACATGACTTTTGGTACTATGATCGTCTTTATCTTATTTATTTTATGCGACCTATCCAGAACACCCTTCCCCTTGAAATTCTCTTCCTTAATTTTCTTTATTAGTGGGATATAATTTGCCTGATATAGATTTTTTAGGGACAGGGTTAATTTTATTTCCAAGTATTTTAATTATTTTTCTTTCCATGTAACGGTTCCAAAGAAACTACAAACAGTAGAGTGGGCACCCCTGCCTTGTTCCATTGTGCATTCTGAAAAACTTTGACAATGATTCGTTAACCTTCACCGCCACAGACGGGCTCCTATATAACTCTTTGATCCACTTTAACATTCTGGGCACAATTTCTAGTATCTCCAGTGTATCGATCATAAATCCCCAATCTACTCTATCAAAGGCCTTTTCAGAATCTATCGATAAGAAAACCCCTGAGGCCTTACCTTTCTACTTTTTGCAGGAGGAGCAATTATTTTGTATTTCAATGGTTTTTATTAATTTTAAACAGTATAAAACAGAGGCAACAAAACACGCCCACGCAGGGGCTATCAATTGCACCGATAGAAAATGCATAATAGAGCAG
The DNA here is from genome assembly GCF_062004578.1 of Staurois parvus. NCBI lineage: Eukaryota > Metazoa > Chordata > Amphibia > Anura > Ranidae > Staurois > Staurois parvus. The sequence continues at coordinate 2,569,840 of NW_028318073.1, read as the reverse complement.
ACAACGCTCTAATTCCAATAAGGCAAAACGTATGCCCGCGCAGGGGCTATCAATGGCACATAGGTTACAATAACATCAGTGAAACTCAGATTATCGCACCTAAAGACAGCTGTCCACTGTCACATCAAAACAAACAGAAAAGGAAAGAGGAAAAGCAGAGAAGAAAGAAAGAGAAAAAAAAAAAAACATACACCAAAGAGCAAGGGTCCATGAGCGCCAATACAAAACTCCTTCACCTCCCTACACTGGCCGGGGGGAGCGTGGGAAAGGCATATTGCAACCACGGCTCCCATATTTTCAAAAATTTATGTTGAGAGTCGTTGCATATACTCGACATCTGTTCATTGAGCATCATAGTAGTCATACGATCCGCACCCCCTGAAAAAGTACAAACGGACTCTTCCAGGCCTGGGCAATTGTCCTAGTGGCCGATAAAAACAAATAGGAAGCCAACCGCTGCTGACGAGCCAAGAGGCCCGGTATGGGGCAATGAAGCAAAGCATACCGAGCATCCCGGCGTATGGAGAGATGAAACAAAGTGAAAAGGAGGCCAAACACACGAGACCAAAAACGAACCAACCTCGGGCATGACCACCAGATATGCAGTACATCGCCACGATGGCCACAACCCCGAAAACATCGATCACTACAGGCAGGGTTAGCCTGGGCCAAACGAGCCGGCACCCAATACCAACGAAACAATACCTTATAGGCTGCTTCCAGCGTGGTCGTATTAAACGAACATTTAGCTATGAGTGACCAGGCTTTATTCCAGTCCTCCGGATCCACAGCCACTCCCAGGTCGCGTTCCCACTGAACTACATATGAAAGAGAAGTGTGCGATGAGTATCTGTTCAAAACTGCGTAAAGAAGGGAGATAAGGCCCGGGGCGCCCGGACGCTGCTGGCAAAGCCGTTCAAAGGCAGATTTCTGATATGGGAAAGCAGAAGTGGCCCTCAGCGAGAGTAGCCAGTTCCGCAATTGAAGGTACCGAAAAAATTCCGCTGGGGGAACATCCCGAGACTCCCGGAGGACATTCCAGGTGGGAAAGGACCGAAAAATCAAAAAGTGTTGCACCTGTGAGAAACCATGAGCCACCCACCAAGAAAATGCCCTCGGGTGATCTAGACCCGGCGGGAAAAGAGGGTTATTAACGATTGGAAGCAAGGGCAAGAAAGGTGACATCAGACCACTGGAGTAACGTACCGAGTCCCAGACTCGTAGGCCATGGAGCAACATCGGACTCAGCGCCGTAGGGCGCAGGGCAGGGGGAAGCCATAGAAGTGTCGATAGTGCGATAGGGGCACAATTAGGTAGTTCCAGCAGGACCCAGAGAGGAACGTCGGAGGAAGCGTGCAACATAGACAGCGGGGCAATTTGGCTCGCCTGATAATACTTAGTTACATTGGGTACCCCAAGACCACCTTGGAGTCTATGAGCAAAGAGCGTATTTCTAGAAACTCTGGGATGCTTATTGGCCCAGATAAAACGCATAAACTTCGCCTGAAGCAACCGAAGAACCCGCACTGGGAGGGTGCGAAAATAATATAACAATTTCGGCAAGATGGTCATTTTCACCGAGTGAACCCGTCCTATCCAAGACAGGTGCGGAAATTGCCAGGAATGCATAAGAGAAGATAAGGAGCTAAGCAAAGGATAATAATTTGCAGCAAAAAGGGAGTCATAGGTGGGGGTCAAGCGAATGCCCAAGTATTCAAGAGAAGAGGAAGCCCACCGGTAAGGGAAATGGGATTGTAGGCGTGAAACCAAATCTGAAGCCAAAGTAATATTGAGAGCAACGGTTTTATCCAAATTAATACGTAGACCCGAGATCAAGGAAAAGCGCTCAAGAACCCGTTGCAAATTAGGAAGCGTCGTCAGAGGATTAGTAAGGGTCAAGAGGGCATCGTCCGCAAAGAGGCTCAGCTTAAACTCCTGTCCCGCGTATGGAACCCCCGATACATTGCAGTCGGTCCGGAGCGCTAAAGCCAGTGGCTCAAGCGCCAGGACAAAGAGTGCCGGGGACAGTGGGCAGCCCTGCCTCGTCCCTCGCCCAACAGGAAAGGGATCCGAGAAATATCCAGCGTATTTAACGGAAGCCGAAGGAAAGGAATACAAGGCTTGAATCCAAGAGAGAATAGAATCCCCGAAACCCCAGCGAGACAGCACAAACCGCAGATATTCCCAGGATAGAGAATCAAAAGCTTTATATATGTCCAAGGACAATAAGAATCCTGGGATTTTCCGTTGTTGCAGAAAATGTATAAGATGGACCACCTTACGGACGTTATCACCCGCCTGCCTCCCGGGGACGAACCCTACTTGGTCCCTGTGGACCAGGCTACACAAATATTTATTGATGCGAAAACTAAGGATCTTGCCCAATATTTTCAAGTCTTCATTAAGAAGAGAGATGGGCCGGAAGGCTTGCGTTTCCTGGACATCATCGGTCGTCTTAGGAATCATAGAGATATGTGCCCTAAGTGCGTCCAGAGAGGGCAAGGAGCCCTGTCGTAACTCATTAAAGTAGGCAGCTAAAAAGGGTGCCAATAGGGCTGAGAATTTTTTATAATAGAGACCGGAGAAGCCGTCTGGACCTGGGGCTGCGGTGGACCGTAAAGATTTGATTGCTTGTAGCACTTCCGGTACGGTGACACCTGCGTTGAGGGCCGCCTGTGCTGCCTCGGTTAATCCAGGAAGATGGAGGTCCTGAAAGAATGCCTCTGCCTGGGCCACAGGGAAGGGATCTGGGGCAGCATAGAGGCGCGAAAGGAAGTCCGAGAATCGGGAAACAATCTGCTGGGGATTAGAAGTACAGCCACCTGTGGAAAGTCGAAGCCGAATCGGTTTATGGGGTTTCCCCACAGAATTTAGTTTCCTGGCTAGCATGGGACCGGGCTTATTAGCACACGAATAGAATTTATGTTTGGTCCAACGCAAGGCCCGTTCCGCCTCCGAAGAGGCAAGGAGGTCCAATTCTGTCACCAGAGCGTCCCGAGCGCGTTTATGGGCCACGGATGGAGATGACTTCCAACGCGCATCCGCAGAGGCCAGGAGAGAATGAAGCTCCGAGAGTCGACGTTCCCGCTCCCGCTTCCGGACCGCAGACAGCTGTATAACATGACCCCGCACCGTGGCCTTATGTGCTTCCCATAGGGGCACTGCTGAAGAGACCGATCCCGAGTTTTCCGTAAAGTATGTCCGTAAGAAGAATTCTATTTCTTGGCAGGTAGCCTGAGTGGTCAGTAAAGAGTCATTGATGCGCCAATGAAAAGGGCGTCGTTCTGACCCAGAAAGGGCAAGGAGGAGTACCAAAGGATCATGGTCTGACCAGGGTGAGGAGGGAATAGTTATCCGCCGGACCGAGGGGAGGTGCTGGACCTGCATGAATATATGATCAATTCTACAAAAACTGTCATGAGGGTTAGAATAGAACGTAAAGTCGCGTTCAGTTGGATGAAGTTCCCTCCAGACGTCCGCTAACCCCGCTGTCCGCAAAAGAGAGCGCATACGTGCCTCCAGCACCAAGTCATGAGAGGGGGTCGCTCCTTGTGCGTAGCGCCTATCCAGTGTGGAATCCAAGGTAACATTCGAATCCCCCATAACAAGAGTGTCGAGAAATAATGGTGCAAAGATGCGAAAAGAATTTATGCTGGAAACGGTTAGGAGCGTAGTAAGAGACAAAGGTAACCTCCTGGTCCCAGAGGGTGCCTTGCAGAAGCAAATACCTGCCCGTGGGGTCCCCTATATTCCGAGCACAGACAAAGGGGAGTTTGCGTTTAAAAGCTATCAGAACACCCCGACGCTTCTCAGGAGCCGAAGCCGTGTAAAAGATGGGATAGTGAGGTGAAAGATAACGCGGAGCAGAGGACTGAGAAAACCTGGTTTCCTGTAGACATACCACATCAATTTGTTGCGACTTGAGATGATGAAAAACTTTAGCCCGCTTCTGAGGCGAATTGAAGCCTTGAACATTATGTGAATATATTTTCAAAAGGGGTGAGGCCATGACGGTATCAACGCAACACGTTCAGCAGAAAAAAGCCCAAAGCAGCCAGCAATTTCCACTCCCAATGGCGATCGGACCATGGCGTCCCGGAACCCTGCAGAAAACAAAAACAAAAAAAAACAGAGAAAAAGAAGAACAAAGAAAGAAAAAAGGAGTTACCCCTAACTGTATCCTTCATGTGTAGGATGCATGGTGACATGCATCCTACACATGAAGGATACAGTTAGGGGTAACTCTACCACCGGACACATGGCTGCAAATGGAAACATCAAAACAGAAGCCCTCAGGGGGCAAAAAGGCAATGTACATAATAGAATATAGTAAATCTTAATAAACTAAAAGTCCCAGGAGCAGGAACCTCCGCGACAACCTCCCCATAGAAACCCGGAGAACCACAGGGGCCAACCCCCCTCCACCCAACCAGGCCCACCGGGTCAACCTCCCACCCCGGAGCCCAAGGGAACCATCACCCAATGCCACAAACGTAGACCCAAGCACCATCACATGGACCCAAAACAGGCTGCGGCAGCAAAAAGTCCCGATTCCTAAGTCCAGGAAGAGACCCCCCCCAACCCGGGATGAAACCCAAAAGGGCAAGCCAGAGCAGTCTCAACCTAGAATGTCGACAAACCGGGGAGGCCCTAAGGGCCAAACTCACGATCTCGTCAGGGTAGTCCCTCGGTGAGACGATATGTGGGAGTTCCCAGGTGCATCTTCAGCCTGGAGAAGAACAGGAAGGACTTGATCGCGAAGGGGTCTGAGGGAGAGCCCCCCTCCTGGTGGACGACCGCTCCCAGATGCGGCCCAGAGCGGGCGGCCTTGCCGAGGATCCAGATGAATGAGCCGGGCTCCGATCAGCAGCTTCCGGCGAGAGAAGATGTAGAGATTCCAAGAGAGAATGGGCCTCCTCCGGCGTAGCCACAGAATGACTGCGGCCCTGGTAGGTGAAGGTGAGGCGGAACGGAAAGCCCCAGGCATATTTAATTCTGTGTTTCACCAGGACCGAAGTGAAGGGCTTCAACTGGCGTCGCTTCTGGAGAATGGTCTGAGAGAGGTCCGCGAAAAGCTGGTAGCGGTGCCCCTGGAAGCTAAGATCAGGGTTATTTCTGGCCGCCAAGAGGATAGTTTCCTTAGTGCGGTAATAAGTAAACTTGATGATGATGTCCCTCGGGGGCCCATCCGGTCGTCTGGGGCCCAAAGAACGATGTATGCGGTCAAATTCGAGCCGGTCAATGGGAATAGCGGGTGTCAGCTCCTGAAACAGAGCAGTAGCAGTGGAGGTAAGATCAGTGACCGTTTCCGGAATACCCCTTAACCGCAAATTGCCACGGCGGGAACGGTTTTCGAAATCCTCAAGCCGCAGTAGTGCGTCCGCCAATTCCTTCTTAAGGTCGCACAGGTCCTGTTCGTGATTTTCAATGACCGTGGCCGCAGCGTCCATTTTATCTTCGAGATCATTCGTCCGATTGCCCAAATCCCAAATTTCCCGCGAAAGACGGTCGGCCAGCTTGGAGGTAGCGGAGGACAATTCTGATTGCAACATACTTTTAAAGCGGCGCAGGAGCTCGGCATCCCGCAGGGATGGAATGTGCGACTGCCGGGATGGCTCGGGATCCAGGTCCTCCCCACTGCCAGGATCCATCTCACCTGCAGGTAGTGATGGCAGGGGACCCAAACTTGCAGCCAGGGCTTCAGCTGTTGTCCCGGGCGAAAACCGCGAAGCCGGGGTCCTGGAAGCCTCCAGCGGCCGGCCCAAAATCGAGGCCGCGGCTTCACCCGCGATCTCCGGCGGGTAGGCCGCAACCTCCCGAACGGTCCGTCGGACGCTGGAGGTGCGGGCGGCCGGGGTTTTTTTCCCCATCAGGGTGCTAGAAGGACAGGGGGACAGGGAGGAAGCGGAGAGACCCCCCCTGAGGGTCAGAAATCGGCCGATTTGTCCGGTGGCTGAGACAGTAAATTAATAGGCAGCCATCCTGGCTGCTGCTCACGAGCGCCCCCCCGAGGAGCAATTATTTTAATCTGTTATCCCTTACTTCTCAATGAACCCGCAATGAATCCTACTTGTTCTACGTGTATCCATTCCGCATCAGCTCTTTTAACCTAGTTACTAATACCTTCGCATATAATTTTGTATCAGCATTTAATAAAGATATACAGTGGGGGAAAAAAGTATTTAGTCAGCCACCAATTGTACAAGTTCTCCCACTTAAAAAGATGAGAGAGGCCTGTAATTGGCATCATAGGTAGACCTCAACTATGAGAGACAAAATGAGAAAAAAAATCCAGACAATCACATTGGCTGATTTGGAAAGAATTTATTTGCAAATTATGGTGAAAAATAAGTATTTGGTCACCTACAAACAAGCAAGATTTCTGGCTCTCACAGACCTGTACCTTCTTCTTTAAGAGGCTCCTCTGTCCTGCACTCATTACCTGTATCAATGGCACCTGTTTGAAGTTGTGGACAGGTGTCTTTTATACTGATAACAAGTTCAAACAGTCACACTCCAAACTCCACTATGGTGAAGACCAAAGAGCTGTTGAAGGACACCAGAAACAAAATTGTAGACCTGCACCAGGCTGGGAAGACTGAATCTGCAATAGGCAAGCAGCTTGGTGTGAACAAATCAACTGTGGGTGCAATAATTAGAAAATGGAAGACATACAAGACCACTGATAATCTCCCTCGATCTGGGGTTCCACGCAAGATCTCACCCCGTGGGGTCAAAATGATCACAAGATCCCAGGACCACACGGGGGGACCTAGTGAATGACCTGCAGAGAGCTGGGACCAATGTAACAAAGGCTACCATCAGTAACACACTACGCCGCCAGGGACTCAGATCCTGCAGTGCCAGACGTGTTCCCCTGCTCAAGCCAGTACATGTCCGGGCCCATCTGAAGTTTGCTAGAGAGCATTTGGATGATCCAGAAGAGGATTGGGAGATGTCATATGGTCAGATGAAACCAAAATAGAACAGTTTGGTAGAAACACAACTCGTCGTGTTTGGAGGAGAGAGATTGCTGAGTTGCATCCAAAGAACACCATACCTACTGTGAAGCATGTTCCCAGAGAGTCTCCCTTGGTGTGGCCGTTCAGGATGTAGAGCTCCAGACTGTGACACAGATTCAGCAATTATCTTCCATTCTTGTTTATTGTACTGTCATAGCTGTTTCTTTGTGTATGTACCGTATTTTCTGGCATATAAGGCAACTGGGTGTATAAGACGACCCCCTAATTTTCCAGTTAAAACATAGGTTTTGGGCTATACTCGTCGTATAAGACTACCCCCCTTCTGAGGCAACACCATTTAACCCCTAGCCTACAGGGCACTTATACCCACTTCCCCCCCAGGCCAATTTTTAGCTTTCAGGGCTGTCACACTTTGACAATTGCGCAGTCATGCAACACTGTACCCATATGAAATAGGTGGCACTGATGGGCACTGATGAGGAGGCACTGGTAGGTGGCACTGATGGGCACTGAAAGGCAGCACTGATACATGGCACTGATAGGTGGCACTGATAGGCAGCACTGATGTGCACTGATAGGCGACATTGATGCGCACTGATATTCGGCACTGACTGGCACTGATTGGCAGCACTGATAGGTGGCACTGATGGGCATTGACAGGCATCACTGATGGGCACTGAAAGGCAGCACTGATACATGGCACTGATAGGCGGCACTGACTGGCACTAAGGTGGCACTGATTGGCGGCACTGATTGGCATTGATAGGTGGCACTGAAAGTCAGCTCAGATGGGCACTGATATGTTGCATTGATGTGCACTGGTAGGCACTGATATGTGGCACTGATGGACACTGACAGCTGGCACTGATGGACACTGACAGCTGGCACTGCTGGGGCTACACTGATCATCAGGGCACACTGATCATCAGTGCCCTGATGATCAGTGTACATGTCCCCTCCACAGAAAGCCGATTACTGGCTCTCCTCTCCTCTGTCAGCGTGATAGCTCGAGAGGAGAGAAATGCCGGCATTTCCCTGTTTACATGTGATCAGCTGTGATTGGACACAGCTGATCACATGACCGAGCTGATATCTTCGGCTCTTTCCGTGATCGATGATCCACTGTGTCCGAGGGACACAGCGCATCGCCGCGCATGCGCAGAGAATGGGAAGACGTCATATGAGCCAATAACGGCAAGTGATGTATTTTATTAATGAATACAGAACCTGCTCAGATTGGCTGCATCAGAGAGGCGGGCTGATGATGTCACAACTTCAGCCAATCCGAGCAGGCTCTGTATTCATTCATAGAATACATCGCTCGCCGTGATTGGCTCAGCGCGGTACACTGTATGTAGCTGAAGCTACCGTACAGTATTACCGCACATCCAGCGGTTCTATATCCGGCGTATAAGATGACCCCCAATTGTTGGGGTATGTTTTTAAGTAAAAAAAAGTCGCCTTATACGCTGGAAAATACGGTATCAACTCGTGACAGTAACTTGCAGGGCCCAGTATGTACGTGTTGCCATCAGAACTTACAGTCAGGTCCATAAATATTGGGACATCGACACAATTATAAAATGTTTGGCTCTATACACCACCACAATGGATTTGAAATGAAACAAACAAAATGTGCTTTAACTGCAGACTGTCAGCTTTAATTTGAGGGTATTTACATCCAAATCAGGTGAACGGTGTAGGAATTACAACAGTTTGCATATGTGCCTCCCACTTGTTAAGGGACCAAAAGTAATGGGACAGAATAATAATCATAAATCAAACTTTCACTTTTTAATACTTGGTTGCAAATCCTTTGCAGTCAATTACAGCCTGAAGTCTGGAACGCATAGACATCACCAGACGCTGGGTTTCACCCCTGGTGATGCTCTGCCAGGCCTCTACTGCAACTGTCTTCAGTTTCTGCTTGTTCTTGGGGCATTTTCCCTTCAATTTTGTCTTCAGCAAGTGAAATGCATGCTCAATCGGATTCAGGTCAGGTGATTGACTTGGCCATTGCATAACATTCCACTTCTTTCCCTTAAAAAAACTCTTTGGTTGCTTTTGCAGTATGCTTTGGGTCATTGTCCATCTGCACTGTGAAGCGGCGTCCAATGAGTTCTGAAGCATTTGGCTGAATATGAGCAGATAATATTGCCCGAAACACTTCAGAATTCATCCTGCTGCTTTTGTCAGCAGTCGCATCATCAATAAATACAAGAGAACCAGTTCCATTGGCAGCCATACATGCCCACGCCATGACACTACCACCACCATGCTTCACTGATGAGGTGGTATGCTTAGGATCATAAGCAGTTCCTTTCCTTCTCCATACTCTTCTCTTCCCATCACTCTGGTACAAGTTGATCTTGGCCTCATCTGTCCATAGGATGTTGTTCCAGAACTGTGAAGGCTTTTTTAGATGTCGTTTGGCAAACTCTAATCTGGTCTTCCTGTTTTTGAGGCTCACCAATGGTTTACATCTTGTGGTGAACCCTCTGTATTCACTCTGGTGAAGTCTTCCCTTGGTTGTTGACTTTGACACACATACACCTACCTCCTGGAGAGTGTTCTTGATCTGGCCAACTGTTGTGAAGGGTGTTTTCTTCACCAGGGAAAGAATTCTTTGGTCATCCACCACAGTTGTTTTCCGTGGTCTTCCGGGTCTTTTGGTGTTGCTGAGCTCTCCGGTGCGTTCCTTCTTTTTAAGAATGTTGCAAACAGTTGATTTGGCCACGCCTAATGTTTTTGCTATCTTTCTGATGGGGTTGTTTTGTTTTTTCAGCCTAATGATGGCTTGCTTCACTGATAGGGACAGCTCTTTGGATCTCATCTTGAGAGTTGACAGCAACAGATTCCAAATGCAAATAGCACACTTGAAATGAACTCTGGACCTTTTATCTGCTCATTGTAATTGGGATAATGAGGGAATAACACACACCTGGCCATGGAACAGCTGAGACGACTGTGCAGCGCTGGAGCGAGGAACAGGTAAGGCCCTGCAGGAGAGAACAGCTGAGCGGCCGGCCCAGTATTCTGACATGGTGGCGGCAGAAATACCGGACCGGCCGCTTTATATTCGCTCCATAAGACGCACTGACATTTTCCCCCCTGCAAATACCCCAAACACAGACTCCATATAAACCAAAGCCAGCAGGGGGTCTGATGTCTTGGCAATTGTTTGCTCAGAGGGAGAAAAGAGCAAACAAACAATGAAAACCATGAAAAAAGAAATCCTTAAGCAAAATCCAGAGACTCTGCTGATTTGCTATTCCATACTGAAAACACTGAAGGATACAGTCAGGTCCATAAATATTGGGACATCGACACAATTATAAAATGTTTGGCTCTATACACCACCACAATGGATTTGAAATGAAACAAACAAAATGTGCTTTAACTGCAGACTGTCAGCTTTAATTTGAGGGTATTTACATCCAAATCAGGTGAACGGTGTAGGAATTACAACAGTTTGCATATGTGCCTCCCACTTGTTAAGGGACCAAAAGTAATGGGACAATTGGCTTCTCAGCTGTTCCATGGCCAGGTGTGTGTTATTCCCTCATTCTCCCAATTACAATGAGCAGATAAAAGGTCCAGAGTTCATTTCAAGTGTGCTATTTGCATTTGGAATCTGTTGCTGTCAACTCTCAAGATGAGATCCAAAGAGCTGTCCCTATCAGTGAAGCAAGCCATCATTAGGCTGAAAAAACAAAACAACCCCATCAGAAAGATAGCAAAAACATTAGGCGTGGCCAAATCAACTGTTTGCAACATTCTTAAAAAGAAGGAACGCACCGGAGAGCTCAGCAACACCAAAAGACCCGGAAGACCACGGAAAACAACTGTGGTGGATGACCAAAGAATTCTTTCCCTGGTGAAGAAAACACCCTTCACAACAGTTGGCCAGATCAAGAACACTCTCCAGGAGGTAGGTGTATGTGTGTCAAAGTCAACAACCAAGGGAAGACTTCACCAGAGTGAATACAGAGGGTTCACCACAAGATGTAAACCATTGGTGAGCCTCAAAAACAGGAAGACCAGATTAGAGTTTGCCAAACGACATCTAAAAAAGCCTTCACAGTTCTGGAACAACATCCTATGGACAGATGAGACCAAGATCAACTTGTACCAGAGTGATGGGAAGAGAAGAGTATGGAGAAGGAAAGGAACTGCTTATGATCCTAAGAATACCACCTCATCAGTGAAGCATGGTGGTGGTAGTGTCATGGCGTGGGCATGTATGGCTGCCAATGGAACTGGTTCTTTTGTATTTTTTGATGATGCGACTGCTGACAAAAGCAGCAGGATGAATTCTGAAGTGTTTCGGGCAATATTATCTGCTCATATTCAGCCAAATGCTTCAGAACTCATTGGACGCCGCTTCACAGTGCAGATGGACAATGACCCAAAGCATACTGCAAAAGCAACCAAAGAGTTTTTTAAGGGAAAGAAGTGGAATGTTATGCAATGGCCAAGTCAATCACCTGACCTGAATCCGATTGAGCATGCATTTCACTTGCTGAAGACAAAATTGAAGGGAAAATGCCCCAAGAACAAGCAGGAACTGAAGACAGTTGCAGTAGAGGCCTGGCAGAGCATCACCAGTGATGAAACCCAGCGTCTGGTGATGTCTATGCGTTCCAGACTTCAGGCTGTAATTGACTGCAAAGGATTTGCAACCAAGTATTAAAAAGTGAAAGTTTGATTTATGATTATTATTCTGTCCCATTACTTTTGGTCCCTTAACAAGTGGGAGGCACATATGCAAACTGTTGTAATTCCTACACCGTTCACCTGATTTGGATGTAAATACCCTCAAATTAAAGCTGACAGTCTGCAGTTAAAGCACATTTTGTTTGTTTCATTTCAAATCCATTGTGGTGGTGTATAGATCCAAACATTTTATAATTGTGTCGATGTCCCAATATTTATGGACCTGACTGTACTTGTTTGCTAGATGGTCATGGTGTTTGTTGCACTTTTTGTCCTTATTCTCCTGTTTTTCGTGGATTTCTTCTTGTTCATTTCTGTCTTGCGTGGCTTGTCTTTCAATTTTGCTCATTACAAGGTATAAGTGATGACATTTCAGGTGCTCATGCTTAGTGCTGTTGCTCCTCTGCTCTCTCTCATCTCCCTCTCTCCTTTCCCCTCCTCTCCCGCTCTCTCTCTTCTCCTCTCTGCTGAAAAAAGGTATGTAGCTGTGTTTATTTGATTATGTACTAGCCTTGCCATATTCATTATACTAGGGGAGACCAGATATGGTAAATTCAGGTTGCTGGGTTTAGTATCACTTTAAGTATATATTTGGATGGGGAATATCATACCAAACAAACTGAGGTCCTATATGACTAAGCTAGAGCATACAGAAGGGGAGAAAGCAGTCTCCTACCTCCTGGGTAGGAGGTACACTTAGTTGTAAATCCGTTGTTAATTTGTGTGGGATTGCATTTTGTGGCTGTGCTACCAAATTCTCTGTAATTGCAGCAGTTAGCTGATAGAGGATGGGCCTCCATGCAGATTAGCATTTATGTGTGAAATTTGCTCTTTTTGGAGTGCATCAGGACAGAAGTGCAGCAGAACAAAAGTGCATAGTTTGAACAGCAGTAGCTGTATACAGTAAATTTAAATTATTTCTAATTGCTAATTTACTTTTTATAACTTTTGTATTTTGGCTGTGTTGCTATTGGTGATTGTTTAGTAGCTATTGGAGTGTTGAAGTGTTGAGTACTGGGTGTTGTCAATTAGCATATGTATGAGAGGTAAGCTATTACCCTAATTGGTGCTAAATTAGTTTGGTATTTAAAGTGGTTGTAAAGGTTGAAGGTTTTTTACTTTCATGCGTTCTATGCATGAAAGTAAAAAACCTTCAGTATGCAGCTCCTCCTGTCTGCACCTGTGTCTCTGTACACGAGAGAGTCTGCTCTCCAAGGTCTCTGCCTCCTAATTGGCTGAGAGGCAACAGCAGGAGCCATTGGCTCCACCTGTTGTCAATCACAGCCAGTGAGGCGAGAGTGGAGGGGTAAGTGCTACCATTGATGGGGATTTTCTATGGATACCATCCACTGAGGAGATACTGACCGTGAAGGATCCTGGTGTGATCCCATAGGCGCGTTGACCCAGTGGGTTGCGGTAAGGCGGTGAGGGGACAATCCAGCCATTTAAGGATTTATATCATTGGCTTGAATGCACATTCACCGCATCACCTGCATGGTTTTGAATCATTGGATCACTTTGCTGATTTGCACAATTTTGGACTTTTTATATATATTTTTGTGTATTTCATTATACAGTTTGTTTTATTAATATTGGATTGATAAGATTTATATGTGTTTTTTGATAGTGTGAGTTTTTTACATCTGTATGTTGTATTTGGGGGGTTTGAGCATGTATCACTTTATTTAGGAGGAATATCCCTCTTTTTCAGGGATTCACTGTATGTTGCACTAGGTCTATTTTAATTTGATTCATTGATCCCAATTAGGGATTTGGGGTTTTTTGTTTGTCACTTTGTCATTTCTCACTATATTGGGTCTGAATGGGACCAACTTGTTGTTCGTGTATTCTGTGTAGGTGTGTCACAATAGATCCCTAGAGGATCAGATCACTTTGGATTCATCACTAGATTTACAGCTGAAAGTCAAAAAATTAGAATATCATGCAAAAGTTCATTTATTTCAGTAATGCAACTTAAAAGGTGAAACTAATATATGAGATAGACTCATTACATGCAAAGCAAGATAGTTTAAGCCGTGATTTGTCATAATTGTGATGATTATGGCTTACAGCTCATGAAAATCCCAAATCCACAATCTCAGAAAATTAGAATATTGTGAAAAGGTGCAATATTCTAGGCTCAAAGTGTCCCACTCTAACCAGCTAATTAAGCCATAACACCTGCAAAGGGTTCCTGAGCCTTTAAATGGTCTCTCAGTCTGGTTCAGTAGGAATCACAATCATGGGAAAGACTGCTGACCTGACAGTTGTGCAGAAAACCATCATTGACACTCTCCATAAGGAGGGAAAGCCTCAAAAGATAATTGCAAAACAAGTTGGATGTTCCCAAAGTGCTGTATCAAAGCACATTATTAGAAAGTTATGTGGAAGGGAAAAGTGTGGAAGAAAAAGGTGCACAAGCAGCAGGGATGACCGCAGCCTGGAGAGGATTGTCAGGAAAAGGCCATTCAAAAGTGTTGGGGACTTTCACAAGGAGTGGACTGAGGCTGGAGTCAGTGCATCAAGAGCCACCACACACAGACGGATCCTGGACATGGGCTTCAAATGTCGTATTCCTCTTGTCAAGCCGCTCCTGAACAACAAACAACATCAGAAGCGTCCTTACCTGGGCTAAAGAAAAACAGACCTGGTCTGTTGCTCAGTGGTCCAAAGTCCTCTTTTCTGATGAGAGCAACTTTTGCATCTCATTTGGAAACCAAGAACCCAGAGTATGGAGGAAGAATGGAGAGGCACACACTGCAAGATGCTTGAAGTCCAGTGTGAAGTTTCCACAGTCTGTGTTGATTTGGGGAGCCATGTCATCTGCTGGTATTGGTCCACTGTGCTTCATTAAGTCCAGGGTCAACTCAGCACTTCATGCTTCCTTCCACAGACGAGCTTTATGGGGATGCTGACTTCATTTTCCAGCAGGACTTGGCACCTGCCCACACTGCCAAAAGCACCAAAACCTGGTTCAATGACTGTGGGATTACTGTGCTTGATTGGCCAGCACACTCGCCTGACCTGAAACCCATAGAGAATCTATGGGGCATTGCCAAGAGAAAGATGAGAGACATGAGACCGAACAATGCAGAAGAGCTGAAGGCCGCTATTGAAGCATCCTGGTCTTCCATAACACCTCAGCAGTGCCACAGGCTGATAGCTTCCATGCCACGCCGCATTGAGGCAGTAATTGCTGCAAAAGGGGCCCAAACCAAGTACTGAGTACATATGCATGCTTATACTTTTCAGAGGTCCGATATTGTTCTATGTACAATCCTTGTTTTATTGATTGCATGTAATATTCTAATTTTCTGAGATTGTGGATTTGGGGTTTTCATGAGCTGTAAGCCATAATCATCACAATTATGACAAATCACAGCTAAATCTATCTTGCTTTGCATGTAATGAGTCTATCTCATATATTAGTTTCACCTTTTAAGTTGCATTACTGAAATAAATGAACTTTTGCACGATATTCTAATTTTTCGAGTTTCACCTGTATATATTTTTATGTATGTTTATGTTTTTATTCATATGGTTTATATTTATATTATAGATTAGCGCTACACCATTTATTTATTTGTTTGCCAAAAGTAACTGTTGTATACAAGGTTGTAAACCAGTCAAGTGTTGGGGATAAGGCTCTTAAAAGGAGAGGTAATCTTCTTGCTGGCAATTCAATTCTAAGAGGGGTTTATTTAGGTAGTCATGTGGAAGTGTCAAAGGAAGTTTGCCTGGTGCTACTGTTAGGAGATAAAATGCGCATTTTAAAAATTGACATGAAAACTAGTGAAGAGTGCAATGTAGATGTTGTTGTGCACACAGGCACAAATGATTTATCCTAAAATGATGTGCGTTCTGTACAGAAGAATTTTCAGAATTTGGGCCAAGATCTTCGACAGCTAGGGTTTACTCTTACATTTTCAGACATCTTACCTGTCCAAAATGGACAAGAAAAAGTACTATGTATAGCAGAGTTCAATACTTGGTTAACCACTTGAGCTTCTGAGGATTTACCCCCCTTAATGACCAGGCCTCTTTTTGCTACTCAGCGCTGCACTAATTCAACTGATAATTGCGCGGTCATGCAATGCTGCACCCAAACGAAATTTACGTCCTTTTTTTCACACAAATAGAGCTTTCTTTCGGTGTAATTTGATCACCTGTGTGCTTTTTATTTTTCACGCTATAAACAAAAAAAAAAGCCAAAAATTTTGAAGAAAAACAATATTTTTTACTTTCAGCTATAAAAAATATATAGTAAACTCAAAGTTGGTTATAAATTTAGGCCAAAATGTATTCTGCTACATGTTTTTGGTAAAAAAAATCCCAATAAGTGTATATTGATTGCTTTGTGTGAAAGTTATAGCATCTACAATCTATGGTATAAATACTGCAATTTACGCCATTTTTCTGCTATACAGTGCTGCGCTAGTTTAACGGACAATTGCGCGGTCATGCAATACGGTACATAAATGAAATTTACATCCTTTTTTTCCCCATAAATTGAGCTTATTTTCGGTGGTATTTGATCGCCTGTGCGGTTTTTATTTTTTGCGCTATAAAAAAAAGGCTGACAATTTTGAGGGAAAAAAAACAATATTTTGGACTTTTTGCTATAAAACATGTCCTGTAAAAAAAAAATGCAAAAATCAAATTTAGTCATAAATTTCTGCCAAAATGCATTCTGCGACATGTCTTTGCTAAAAAAAAAAACCAATACGTGTAAATTAATTGGTTTACATGAAAGTTATAGCGTCTACAAATGGCGGGAAAGATACTGGGATTTTTTTATTTATACTAATAATGGCGCCGATCAGCGACTTTTGGCGGCAATCAGCGACATATGGCGGCGACCAGCGACTTATGGCGGGACTGCGGCGGACATTTTGACACTGGGGGGGGGGAACTGACTTGGGGTCACTGACATCCCCAGTGACACCAATACAGTGATGAGTGAAAAAAAAACACTGAAACTGTACTAATGTCACTGGGGAGGAAGGGGTTAACATTTTTAGAATTTACTGTGTAAGGGGAGTGTTTTACTAGGGGGCGGGGGTGTGTACTGGACGGGGGGAGGGAGGGGGGAGCTGATCTTGGGAGAGAAACTCTTCTCTCCCTCTTCAGCTTGTTGGCGAACTGTCACAGAGCAGGGCTGTGTGTAAACAATGCATCCCTGCTCTGTCAGTGATCACCGCTCATCGCGGGAAAACGGCCGGTAAAAACCGGCCATGACCCGGCGGCGGAGACCCGCTGCTGACACCCGCGGGACAGGTAGGGAGGGCGCGCACCCCCTACCTGTTTTGAAGGCAGCCGTTTTAAAATGTGCTTTTGCCTATGAGCGCCGCCCTGCCACCGTTTATATGCGGTGGCTGGGCGGCAAGTGGTTAAAGAATTGGTGCAAAGCTGAAGGTTGTCATTATCTTAGTCTTGATACAAGCAGGTGGTATGACATTGAGCTGTACAAAAGAGATGGTCTGCATCCATCACACAAGGGCACTGAGCTTCTTAGTATGGAATTTTGGAGTTTTTTTTTACATGCATTTAAACAGAGAAATGGGGTCGGATATGTAATTGATGAGGAGCATTTCTGTACCCAGCAGTTTAAAACAAATGTGGTGGTTTGTGTTGTTAAAGCGGAGTTCCACTCACCCTGTCAAAAAATAAAAGCAGCTACAAAAACTGTAGCTGCTGACTTTTAAAAAACAGCCACTTACCTGTCCCTCGTTGTGTGTCTCACAGCCCATTTCACCAGCCGTCCTATATTCCAGGAGGCCGGCATCTTCAGTGTGGGCACCTGACTGTGTAGCTTGCGGCTTCACAACCGGGTACCCACTGCGCATGCACGAGTAGTGCAGCGCTTCAAGAATGGTCCTGTAGTCTTCTGGGACCTGTCACGTGTCCCAAAAGACTACAGGGAGGGAGGGAGGACACCTTCCGTTTCCGATCACTTAGGCGATCAGACCGGAAGTGGGAGCGGGTACCTATCAAATTCGGGGTAGACGTGACAGTAGGGTTAAGGCGTTTGCAATGTAGCGTGTATGGTTCAGGAGTTAGCTATGTAGAGTGTAGGGTTCAGGAGTTTTCTGTGCACTGAGTGTAGGGTTCAGGAGTTTTCTATGCACAAAAGTGTAGGGTTCAGTTTTCTATGCACTGAGTGTAGGTTTCAGGAGTTTGCTATGTACAGAGTGCAGACTTCAGGAGTTCGCTATGCACAGAGTGTAGGGTTTGGGTGTTTGCTATGCAGCGTGCAATGCTCAGGAGTTTGCTATGCAGAGTGTAGATTTCAGGAGTTTCCTATGCACAGAGTATAGATTTTAGGAGTTTGCTATGCACAGAGTGTAGGGTTCGGGAGTTTGCTATGCACAGAGTGTAGGGTTCGGGAGTTTGCTATGCACAGAGTGTAGGGTTCGGGAGTTTGCTATGCAGCGTGCAATACTCAGGAGTTTGCTATGCATAGTGTAGATTTCAGGAGTTTGCTATGTACAGAATGCAGACTTCAAGAGTTTGCTATGCATAAACTGCAGGGTTCAGGAAAGAGCTGAGTTCAGAGGTGTGCTATACATAAAGCACAGCGTTTGGGAATGTGCTACAGACTTCAGGTTTTCTATTCTAGCTTCAAAGAGGTTAAATAAGTGAACTTCCAAACATAAAAATGTTGAAGGGATAAGCTGTACAGAAGAAGCCCCACTGCAGGTTCGCAACATTGCAGTAAGCTGCAGGTAATTACACGTGTGGATGCCGTTCCAAACGTTTTCCGTTCTCGATCTTCCTCTTTGAGTTCTGCAAGGCAGACGCACCATGCATGCCTGCGAATCTTCAGGAAAACCATACACTTGTAGCCCCGCCTCTTCCCTGGTCAGCTGGTATAGTCACGTGACGATGACCTTACGGATGTCTTTACGTACTACTTGCTGGGATCTCTCAGTTATTTGCGTTGTGTTGGTTTGTGACCCTCGTGCAGAGTTGTCAGCTAGTATATAGTGGACGAGGTAGTGATGACAGCTGAGGCGCCCCCTGTGACGGCGGAGTCTGTGAGATTCTTCTGCACTGCTGGCCGAGGTATGGAGCGCTTCGTGGTGGATGAAGTGACTCGGAAAGTGTCGGCTGCAGAGGTGAGTGCAGGCAGGCAAGTTCTGGTGCTGTCCAGGACTATGGTGTTACAACACGTGTATACCATGTTAGGTGTCTCTGATTTTGAAGCTGGTTCTTGGGACCTTGAGAATATCAAAATAATTTTGCAAAACTGTTTGCACCTGCCTTTGCGTCAAATTTGAATCTTTGATAGTGTCCAGGGATGTACTTTCCGAGAGGCAAACAAGGCGTTTGCGTTGGGCTGCATTTTACATGGCGTGGCGCTGCTCCCAGGAGAAAGGGACGTGTGGGGGTGTGAGCGGCAGGGCTGCCATCGGGGATGGGGGGCGCCCACGACACACAAGGGTACTGGCTGTAGAGGAGGACAGAGTGGTGGGTGGATCACTGGTGTGCGCAGGGAGTGTCCAGGGCCTGCTGACAGGTAGGCATTGGTTAGCATCTGCAGTGTGGGGTGGGTGAGGCTAAGAGGTGCCAGTGGAGGACCTGTGGAAGAGGACGAGGTTCGGGTGGAGGAACCCCTCCGTTCTTTGCTGCAGCTGTCACCAGAGATCCTGGTGGAGATGGGACACAGGCACAGCTACCACTCCTGGCACCAGACCCTAACACCATCTGGAGGAAACTCTTCTGGACAACCACTCCTATCATGCTGCCCCCGACCTGTCCTGAAGGGGTGGATAGATTTTGGGGGAAGGGTGATTTTTAGTCTTGCCTAGGGCAGCACAAAACAAAACTACACCACAGACAGTGTCCATGCATTTGCCACGTGTGGATCCACATCTATGGGTGCCCGTATGCAGCTCCGAGGTGGATGCAGAAAGCGTCTCAACACCTGATCTTCGCACCTGTCTGAATGAGCCCATAAGGGTATTACAAATGTTTTTGTATGGGTATTGGGCCTCATGAGTTTGTTTCCTGGACTGGGCAAAGAGGAAAGCAGCTCTGTAGGAGGAGAGACATTCTTCACATTTAAACGCTTGACCTCCGAAAGGTTTTACCCCCCCCCCCCTCATGACCAGAGCATTGGCTATTCAGCATTGCGCTACTTTAACTGGCAATTGCTCAGTCATGCAACACTACGTAAATTAATTTTTTTTTTTTTTTTTAGATAATTTTGTTTTTAAAACCAATAGAGCTTTCTTTTGGCGGTATTTGATCAACACTTTTTTTTTTTCTTATATAAAAATTATGGGAAAGAAACAATTTTTTCTACTTTTTGTTATAAAACATAACCAATAAAAAAATCTAATTTTTTTATATACTTGGGCCAAAATGTATTCTGCTACATCTGTGGTAAAGTAAATCCCAATAAGTGTATATTAATTGATTTGTGCAAAAGTTATAGCTTTGTACAAACTATGGTATATATACTGGAATTCATGCAGCAGTGAGGTTATACGGGAAATGGTGGTGATCATGTACTTATGGCAGGTCTCTGATAGTGTAGTGGGCAATCTGAGGGGCTGGGAGTTAACACATCATTAGTGACACTAATACAGTGATCAGTGCTAACCCTGTCACTGTACTAATGACACTGGCTGGGAAGGGGTTAACATCTAGTGGCAATCAAGGGGTTGTTTGCCTAACAGTGTGTAATGTGTGCTGGTTTTACTTTACTATGTCACTGTTTCCTGTACACAGATTTCTGTGTTTTGTAAATTCAGAACTGTGTGTGATTGGGCACAGCTGATCAGCTGACATAAGCTAAAATTATTGCTCATGCCCCAAACCTGGAGGAAGGCTGATTATGTACCTATACTTGATTGTGCCTGCAAGTGCATTCCGCTCACAGTAAATATATGGCAAGTGGTTAAAACATGCATATTGCGTGTATACCGGTGCTGCTATGGGATAAAAAATGCCTGTGGAAAAAAGCCTTGTACATTTTTGAGCGTAGAGCAACAGGCATCCAGCAGAAAAACCCTTAGGCTGCTTTCACATTGGTTCGCCTCAAAAACACTTGAAAAATGACTGAAACAATTGAGTACTGTCTGTGATACTTTTTTTATTTGCACTAACAAACAATTTTGAGGACAAGCTTTCGGGGAGTGTCCCCTTCTTCAGGTCAAAGCAGTACTGATCACAAAGGGTTAGAAGAGATGTTTTGGAGTTGGAATAAAAAAAAAGAACAGAGTTAAGATAAGACACAGCATAAGCAAAGTCTAGGCAAGGGGGGAGACAACACTCACAGAGGCAGTGATGCTTGAGGTGAGAGTCATAAAACTGTTGGATAATGAGTGAGGAATCCCATGTCCAAATTAAGGCCGTTATCTCTTGTGTCAAATAGAATTATCATTCTTAGTTCAAAAGTTTTTCTTTCGTGAATGGATTTGAAATTTCCTTTAAGAACTAAAATATTGAGGTCTCCCAAACTGTGGTCTGGTTGTGCGATATGGTGTCCCACAGGTGTGCAAAAGTCATCTTCTTTATTCCTTGATGATATGTCTGTGTATTCATCCTTGTTTGCAACTTCTGTCCTGTTTCGCCAACATAGGATCCTTTGTTACATTTTCTGCACTGGATAAGGTACACAACATTACTGGAGGTGCAGCTGTATGATCCGGAGATAATGAAGATCCCTTTTGAGTGTCTGACACTTTTTGATTGATTTGGTTGCACAGTTTGCAGCGTATTTTATTGCAGGGTTTGCTTCCATTATTTGTGACATCATAATCAGAAGGAAGTTTCCTACTGATTAGTTTATTTCTGAGGTTGGGGGGTTGTCTGAAGGCCAGTATTGGTGGTTGCTGGAATATTTCTTTCAGAGTTCCATCCTCTGTTATGATGGGTTGTAAATCTTTGATTATTTATCTTATTCCTTCTAGTGCTGGGTTGTATGTAGTTACTAGAGGTACACGGTTGTTTGTTTTTTTTCTCTTTGTACTGAAGTTGATTTTCCCTTCGGGTTCTCAAGGCTGTGTTTATGCTGTTGTTGATAGTTTTGTCCTTGTATCCTTTCTTATGGAAGGAGTCTGCTAGTGTCCCGAGATGTGTATCTCTGTCTCTTGGGTCAGAACATATTCGGTGGTATCTAATGGCCTGACTGTGTATGATGGCACGTTTCATGTGTTGGGGGTAGAAGCTGGAACTGTGGAGGTAGTTGCATCTGTCAGTGGGTTTCCTGTATATTGAGGTGTGAAGCGTATCATCCCTGATGTATACTGTGGTGTCTAGGAAGTTGACATGGGTGTTTGAGTATTCCATTTTTAGTTTGATGGATGAAAAGTGTTGATCAATGTAAGTAATGAAAAATTGAAAAATGACTAGCATTTTTGAGGTGTTTTTCAAGCAGAACATCAGATTTTCATGTTTGAATTCACTAAAAAATGCTACTAAAATTCAATATGAGTTATTTTATCAAGTCATGCGGTATTTTAGTCGTGAAAACCATGCGCTAATGTTTCAGCAGTCAGCGGGGTCCCCCATTGACAGCTGACTGTAAAAGAGAGAATTGCCAGCAATTAAAAAATAAAAAACGGCATGGGGTCCCCCCCTCCATCCATACCAAGTCTTTCGTGTCTGGTGTGGATTTTGAGGGGACCCCCCCCCACGCTAAAAAAAAAAAGGCGTAGGGTCCCCCCACAATCCATACCAGACCCTTATCTGAGCATGCAGCCTGGCAGGTCAGGAAAGGGGGGGGGTGGAGAAGCAAGCGCCACACCCCCTCCTGAACCATACGGCCCTCCCTACCCCCCCCCCCGAAGCACCTTGTCCCCATGTTGATGGGGACAAGGGCCTCTTCCCCACAACCCTGGGCTGTGGTTGTGAGGGTCTGCGGGCAGGGGGGCTTATCGGAATCTGGAAGCCCCCCTTTAGCAAGGGGGCCCCCAGATCCCGCCTCCCCCCCATGCGAATGAGTATGAAGTACATGGTACCGCTACCCATTCACAAAAAAAACCTGTAGCGTGAAAAAAGACAGGAGACAGTCTCTTTGACAAGTCCCTTTATTAAAAGAAGGAAAATAAAAGAATGTCCCCGGAAGTAGATTCAGTGTCAAGCATTAGATCAAAAAAAGCATTGATCTGCTGCTTTTAAAAAAAAAAAAAAAAAAAAAAAAAGTCTGGAACCGGAAGTGACAGCGTGCCGGTCCTCCAAGGGCATAAAAATGAGTGGAGGCCATCTTTCCTTCACTAATCTCAGTGCCCAGCGCTGGGATCATTCGATCTTTTCTCAGGTAAGGCTGAGAACTACCAAGCGGCGGACAGGTGACGGCGAGGGACAGGGTTTTTCGGCACCTGTATTGGTGCTTTTTTTCATATCGGCCGAAAGGGGTGTTTTTGGCCAAAACGTTTCGGCCACCGAAATTTCGGTGCATCCCAACTCTAAACACCTATGTGGTGTGCATGGACACATAGGCTAACATGTAGGGGGCGTCTAGAGACAGAAAATAAAAAACTGCCAGATGCCCCTAACAGCCACGTTAAAAACATCCAATGCACGAGTCCTAAAATAAGTAAAGCATGCTGGCATTTTTCCGCTTTGCAAGTGCATGTAAACTCATACAAATGCACATGAATGTGTGCAAATGCACCACAAACCTGTAAATGAACATCGTAAAGAACAGAAATTAAAATGAGAAAATATTCCAAAAAACACACTGCAAATACATGTAACTGCACTACAAACAGACTGAAAACACATTCAAATACGATTTCAGAAACATACAGTGAAGCAGAGATTATGAGCTGTCAAAAGTGGAACTAAATGCAAGACACCTTGGTTCCAACGGTCCGACACCTGCAAGGTCCCTTGCTGGTGGTACCATTTTTTTTTTTTTGTTCCAGCTTCTTTTGGTTGCCGGTCTTCGGCCATCTTAAATGTCCAACACAGAATGTCACTCCTGTACATGCATAAGAGTGCAGTCATCCTGACACACAGGCACTGTGGCAGAATGTAAAAATCAGCTGCGTATGCACAGCTCAGTGGACATTCTACAGGTGATTGCTCCTAGATTGTAAGCTCGAAAGAGCAGGGCCCTCAATCCCCTCATGTTTTGCATTGTATTGGTATTGTTCTGTCGCATGTTCTGTCCCCGTTTGTAATGTACAGCGCTGAGTGAACTATTGGTGCTTCATAAATACTGTATAATAATAATTGCGAACAAGCTTATAAATATATTTTAATGTAGAAAAGACATTGGATGTCTCTTCTGCAATAAAGAGCTAGCCTGTTTAACAGGTTTTTTTTTTTCTTCAACTTCCGCTTTATAGGCCAGTGCACAGGAACATGGCGGCTCTGTGCACTTTGATTTTCAGCTAAAATCGCACTGAATTGCACAAAAAATAGTGCATGCAAAAATACACCACATAAAATCGCAAGCTACTGCAGTAGCATGTGACCTGGTGCAGGCAAAAATACTGCACTCGCAATCTGCGTATGGGGTGTCATTTGCAATAGATTGACATCAAAGTCCATTTTATGGCATGTCAGTAGAACTGACAAGTAGCGATAAGCTGAAAATGCCTGGGTTCTGTTCAAATCCAAACTCCACTGAGGACATTAGGAGGCGAATGTTAAGAAAACAATTCTGGCTATTTTTCTCTTTCAATAATTTTTATTAAATATTTTAAAGGATACAGAGCATAACCTCATGCAGATATATCAGCAAGATTGGCGTATTAATGAGTTCCAAAACATTATCAATCAAATATCAAGTAAAAAAGGAGTAACTGGAGAGCAGAATGTATAACGAAGTACATATTAGTAAAAGAATAATGATTTAGCAATTTATGCAAAAAACCTAAACTGAGGGCCAGTAATGAAGTAAGGGATGCTCATACGTTTGGTGTGGATGTTGGGTCTGCTATGCAGGAAATCAAGAAATATGTAAGCAGGGGCCACCACAGTAGAACTGAAAAAAATAAGAGTAGAGAAAAAAGGACAGGAGGGAAGGACGCCAGGGAGACCCCAGTCCAAGTCCTAGGGCCTCAATAACTTTAGCTAGCGGTAGACAGAAGTATGAGCATATTGAATCCAGAGTGTTTTTTTTTGTTTTAACATTTCTTGTGTATTTCTTGGAGAATGCTGGTGAGTTATTA
The DNA here is from genome assembly GCF_062004578.1 of Staurois parvus. Lineage (NCBI taxonomy): Eukaryota > Metazoa > Chordata > Amphibia > Anura > Ranidae > Staurois > Staurois parvus. The sequence goes on along the minus strand of NW_028318073.1, from coordinate 2,545,008 downwards.
ATTTGTAAAAAAAAAAAAAAAAAAAAGAAATCTAAACAGCGGTGGAAGTCTTTTAAGGATATAAACGGTTTCCAAGCTCTTTCTATTGTTTTTTTTGCCTCCTGTAGTACATATGTTGCCAATTTTAACTTAAGACCTTGTGTGGCCTGGAGGCTTCAAGTGTAACACAACATACCACGGATCTGTAGGAAAGGGACAAGTTAGTAATGATTGTAAAAGTTTACAAACGTTTGTCCAAAATCTAGAGAGCATAGGGGCACGTTCACCATGTGTAGAGCATCCCCTGGAACAGGTTCGAAAACAGGTATCAGGAGAGGACGGGTGCCAAACGAGATGGGGCCATGTACCACCTCAATATGGTTTTAAAGGCGGAGTCAACTGTGAGTACCAGATTTGGGACTAGTCTTCCTTATCTTTAACTAAAAAGATTTGTAAAGGGCATTAACACCCTAATCGTACCTAGGAGCAAAGAAAGGGGCCACTGGTGCAACTGCCAAAAATAAAAATAGGCATGGAATATACCTTTTAAAGGAGTCTTTTTTACTCCTTGAAAGAAGTCCACATGGAAACACAGTGGCTTGAAGTTTACATTGAGGCGACGTCAGCAGCCTTTCTTCCAAACACCATCTGGGGGGGGCTCTCACCAGCAAGCCATGTATAAACAAGAAAAGGAAGGAGAGAAAAGCACCACTACTTAAGTGTAGCATTTATTAAAATATATTTGTGAAATGAAAAACAATAAATATGCACTTACAGTGGATATACAAAGTCTACACACCCTTGTTAAAATGTCAGGTTTCTGTGATGTAAAAAAATGACAAATAATTTCAAAACTTTCCACCTTTTTAATGTAACCTATAAACTGTACAACTCAGTTGAACAACAAGCTGAAATATTTTAGGTGGAGGGAAGTAAAAATATAAAACTAAAATAATATGGTTGCATAGGTGTGCTCAACCTTAAACTAATACTTTGTTGAAGCACCTTTTGATTTTATTACAGCACTCAGTCTTTCTGGGTATGAGCCTATCAGCATGGCACATCTTGACTAGGCAATATGTGCCCACTCTTCCTTGCAAAAACATTTCATATATGTCAAATTGCGAGAAAATCTCCTGTGCACAGTCCTCTTCAGACCACCTCACAGTTTTTCGATTGGATTCAGGTCTGGGCTCTGGCTGGGCCATTCCAAAACTTTAATCATCTTCTGGTGAAGCGATTCCTTTGTTGATTTGGATGTATGCTTTGGGTTGTTGTCATGCTGAAAGATGAAGTTCCTCTTCATGTTCACCTTTCTAGCAGAAGCCTGAAGGTTTTGTGCCAATATTGACTGGTATTTGGAACTATTCATAATTCCCTCTACCTTGACTAAGGCCCCCAGTTCCAGCTGAAGAAAAACAGCCCCAAAGCATGATGCTGCCACAACCATGCTCCACTGTGGGTTTGGTGTTCTTTTGATGGTGTGCTGTGTTGTTTTTGCTCCAAACATATCTTTTGGAATTATGGCCAAAAAGTTCAACCTTGGTTTTATCAGACCATAACACGTTTCTCACATGCTTTTGGGAGACTTCAGATGTGTTTGCAAAATTTAGCCGGGCTTGGGTGTTTTTCTTCGTAAGAAAAGGCTTCCGTCTGGTCACTCTATCCCATAGCCCAGACATTTGAAGAATACACAAGATTGTTGTCACATGTACCACACAGCCAGTACTTGCTAGATATTCCTGCAGCTCCTTTTAATGTTGCTGAAGGCCTCTTGGCAGCCTCCCAGACCAGTGTGTTTTTTTGGGGGGTTTTTTTCTCGTCTTTTCATCAATTTTGGAGGGACGTCCAGTTCTTGGTAATGTCACTGTTGTGCCATATTTTCTCCACTTGATGACTGTCTTCACTGTGTTCCATGGTATATCTAATGCCTTGGAAATTATTTTGTACAATTCTTCTGACTGATACCTTTTAACAATGAGATCCCGCTGATGCTTTGGAAGCTCTCTGTGGACCATGGCTTTTGCTGTAGAATGCAAGTAAGATAATGTCAGGAAAGACCTACTAGGACTGAATTTTTTTATTTGGGTTAATCACAGACACTTTAAATAATGACAGGTGTGTACTGACTCCTGCTTAATTCTGAACACCGCAACATCCCCAGTTATAAGAGGGTGTGCACACTTATGCAACCACATTATTTTAGTTTTTTATGTTTACTTTGTCCCCCCACCTACCTAAAAGATTTCAGTTTATTTTTTTCAATTGAGTTCAGTTTATAGGTTTCATTAAAGGTGGGGTGGAAAAAGTTCTGAAATTTTCTCATTTTATTTACCGCACAGAAACCTGACATTTTAACCATTAGCCGCCCGGCCTATAGCAGTTTGGCGGCGGCAAAAATGCTTCACCATTCCGGGTGCACACCATTTGGCGTGCTCCCGCACATGCGCAGTTCGCGCGGTTGCAGAGCCGCGCAGCGGCGCGATCTGTCACTGGCCGTGTACCTCGGACACGGCCGAAACAGATCTGAGTACCGGCCTCCGTTGCCTGTGCCATGGGACCTGCTGTGACCAATCACAGCAGGTCACATGACAGTTGTATACAATGGATGGCTTCATTCATGCCATCCATTGCATACTAGTGCCTAGCTGTGAATGGTCACAGCAGGTCACATGTCGTGATTAGCTGTGTCCAAATCACAGCTAAGCACAAAAAAACCCCCAGAATGAATCGATTTCATTCTGATAAATGCTTGCTTATAGCAAAGTAATTCTTTGCTATGAGCAAATTGTGTAAAAAAAAAAAAAAAAAAAAAAATACTGATCACTTCCCCGAAAAATTATGACAAAAAAAATACAACTTCAAAAAACACGCCATTCCTCTTATGAAGTACGTCCAACTGTCTACTCTGCAAAAAGGGGTCATTTGGGGGATATCTGTACTGTTCTGACATTCTTGGACCTCAAGATATTAGATTGGCTGTCAGTACTTCAGGATTGATCAATTTTCAGATCTATACCATAGTTTGTTAACTCTATAACTTTCCTACAAACTAAAAATACATCCTAATTTGGGTTATTTTCACCAAAGACATGTAGCAGAATACATCTCGGCCTAAATTTATGAAGAACACTTATTTATTTACAAACTTTTATAACCGAAACAAAGAAAAACGTGTTGTTTTTTTCAAAATTTTCGGTCTTTTTTTGTTAATTTAGCAAAAAATAAAAACCCCAGCGGTGATTAAATACCACCAAAAGAAAGCTCTAGTTGTGTGAAGATAATGATAAAATTTTAGTTTGGGTACAATGTTGTATGACCGCGCAATTGTCATTCAAAGTGTGAGAGCGCTGAAACGTGAAAAATGGCCTGGGCAGGAAGGTGTAAAATTGCCCGGTATTGAAATGGTTAATAGGCGTGTGTAGACTTTTTTTTTTTTTTATATATATATCCAATCTACATTTAAAAGATATAAAATTGTATCAGTAAGTCTCCAGCAGTTGGTGACCTTCCAGTAGGCTAGTGGTGAGCAAGCCCCTTTGGGTGAATGTGATGTAAGGTGCTTGGAACCAGGAAGTTAACCAGGGTAACACCAGGAAGAGCCAACAGAAGCAGCAGACTGTGTGTATATCATATGAATGATAACCAAGATGGCTGTGATAATGTCATGTGTGATGTAGATGTGCATGGTTATGCATTTTGGGGCATGACCTTCTTTTGTCAAACCCCCCCTTTGTCAAACCGGAGGTGCTGGGAGGTTGATGGGGTCAGTGGTGGTTGGGGGAGGATCGGGGGAATGGGATCAGCGGCAGTGCTGTGGAAGGAGGAGGGGGATGGGATCTGGAGCAGTGCTGGGGGGGGTGATGGGATCAGTGGCAGAGTCCTTTCCATGGCTCTATCCATACTCCCTTCTCCCAAACAAATTCCTTGTCCTGGTGGATCACCACTTCAGCTCTAATAGTGGGCAAATCCTTCCTGCCTTCCTTCGGAAGTTTTCTAATACAGAAGCAAGTCTGTTAAGTTGGAGAGGGGTCTTCCAGTCCTTGACTGTTCAGGGAACAGGGCTAAGAGAAGAAGCCAAACGTCTCATCAACATCTTGGAACTCAGAGCTTTCAGGCTGTCCCTCCTGCATGGATCCCTCTTCTAAAGAGACACACAATTTGAATACAGACAGACTGTGCCACCACAGTGGCAGATATCCTCTATTATTGGGGCACGAGGAGCCTTATTGCCGTGGAGGAAGCAAGATTCTCTCAGGGACAGAAAAACACTGTCCCTGCACATTCCAGTAATTGGCCATCACAACTTTGATCATGGGGAATGCTGTTTTTTTCTGGATGTGTTTGATCTGATATGCCAAAAATGGGGCTCTGGATGTTGACATCCTAGCCTCCAGATACCACAGCATACCACCTATGTTGTAATCAGAACCAGGAATCCTCTGTAGCCTTGTATCCCCTTGTTTCAGTTCAGGCTATTCTATACAACCCAGATATGCTATTTTAAGGTACTCTATTGCACCCTGTGGAATAGTGTCTGGCTTTAAAGTATACTTTTTTTTTTTCCCCAAGATTTCAACAGAGTGGAGAGAGAATAGAACAGTTATATTGCTACCTCCTTCACCCATTAGGTTTGGTTCACGTATGTGCGGGTGGTGCGACTGCAGATCTGCACGAAAATCCGTACAGCCGCAGGAATGCGGACCCGTGGGCGGGTGCCATTAATTCTAATGGCACGCCGCCTGCACTGGAAAACACAACTGTACTGGGAACCGAGTCACTGGGCATGGGAGTCCATTCAAATGAATGGGTTTTCGTGCCTGTGCAAAACGCACCCCGCATGGCCGCGTATATGTGAACCAGGGGTTAGGGAAATTTGCCCTTTTCTGCATACCATTATCATAAAAAGTAAAAGAAAATCCCAAATTTTGGGCTGTACCCAGAACAGTAATAGAGAATTCTTCTAAGAGGGGACACTAGTTCCTAGGGGACCCCAATGGATTCCCTTAATTTGCAAGAATTTCCTCTCCCTTCCTGTTTTGGCTATGGAACAGGAAATAAGGTTAAATCTCCCCAATGAGGCACAGCGGGTTGAAAACTGACAGGGGTTATAATCTTCCCTTACTGTATCCAAAATTTAAAAAAAAGTGTTGCCTGTAGTTCTACTTTAACAGTATGGCTTTTGAAACCCAGGTCTTAATGTATAGAGTGGCTTCTGAATCTGTGACTCCTACCTTGCTAAAAGCAAGAAAAGTTACTTCCAGGAACATTTATTATAGTACCTGAAGTCTTATTTCACCTGATGAGAGAAGTAATTTTAATACCAGAGAATACTCTTTTCCACATTATGGCCTTCCTGCAGCCAGGTCTTGACCAGAATCCAGCTCTTGGCACCCTGATGGGGCAGCTTTTGACCTTAACCATCCTCTTTCAAAGGCCTTAGGCTTTTCATTCCCTTAAAAAAAAAATTAAGGATTTTTCTCCTATTGGGCCCCCCTTGCAGCATCCTGTGCCTACTTAGAACCTTAAAGTGGAATTTCTGCTTAACACTAACTATGTTTAAAAATGTCCTCTCCCCCTTATGCTCCCCATGCTGAACCCTTCAGTCACTAGAAAAAGCACCCAACAACTGCTGGGAAATCCAGAAGCAGTGATAGTACCCATAGGCTTCCTTGTCCCATCCATTGTCGATGCTCTTTCCCCTTCTCTGCAGCCACCAAAGACTGACATAGGGAGCCAGATCACATGATGGAGCAGGTTAAAAATAGATAAGTGTACACACGGTTTGTTTTGTTTTTACATGGTTTAGTCAGCATAGGGACTTTTTTAAGCTTGGCTAGTGTTGGGCAGGAATTCTACTTTTAACTTGGTTCTTTTTGCCTGGCAGAAAACACCCTTTACGGGACCCATTAGAGATATTCCCTTACAAACAAAATCAATATTTAGCATGTGATAACCTATATAAAAAGTGGGGGGGGCATGGTCTGCCAAGATCCAAGATGGTCGTGTGATACAGGAGCTCCTGCCAGCCTGAGACCTTGCATCGATATTAGCAGAGGAGCGGGTGAGACAGAGCCATTATATGATGGGGAAAGCAGACCGGAAGGTCACCGGTTCCCGCAATCCAGACATATTCAGGAGCTGTTCAGCTCTCAGCAAAGGGACAGGCCACATGCAGCATCCCCCCCCCTCCACTACAGAAACATGTGCTCAGGGTGTACAGAGCACAGACACTGGGGCTGACATTGCATCTGTCCCACCGCATGATCTCTCTTTAGGCTCGCATACACTTTCTTTAAGAGATCTGCAGGCAGTTGCAGCTGACATTTAAAGCTACTTTTACCACAGCCCTCAGTGACCTAAGAGAAGACCTTCATTTGTTAAGTACTGATGCCATAGTGGAGATACAGCAGTTGTCGGTATCGCACACATCTCATATCCGTGATTTTTTTTAGACAGATTGAAGATCTGGATAATAGAGGTCACAGACATAATATCAGATTGCGTGGCTTGCCTGAATCTGTGGAGTTGAGCGACATCCCCAAAACAGTAATTGCGATCTTCAATGATCTGCTGGGCCGTCCACCTGCTGCACCCATTGATCTGGACCGTGCACACAGAGCACTTCGCTCCAGAGGCAGAGATTCTGACCCCCCAAGAGATGTGGTGTGTTGGTTAGCTTTCCAATCAAAGAAGACATTCTCAGAAGGGCCAGAGAAAGAAGACGCCTTTTATTTCAGGGTAATGAGATACACCTGTTCCAGGACCTCTCCTCCATAACCTTGCAACAAAGGCGAGAACTTCTCCCCCTGCTGGACACACTTCGCTCTCATAACATACCATACATGTGGCGATTTCCATTCTGTCTCTCTGCTCAAGCTCAGGGGCGCACAGCCTACCTGCGAGTTCCAGAGGATCTCCCCAGCTTCTGTTCCTCACTAGACATTCCTCTAGTTGAGCTTCCAGATTGGTACAGATCTCTGCGTCTTCCAAATGCTACTGACTCTGGTCGAGTACCAAGTGACATGAATTGGCAAGGCCCCCATCTCTGCCGCCACCGATCGGTCACTTCCACTCCTCCGAGACTTCCTGCCAGAGGCTCCACTACCAACAACAGCCCGACGGCCTCTCCTGCACATCGCAGGCCTCGCCATGATGCCTAAAGGCCTTTCTTTGATCTCTTCCCTGACTTTCTCTCATCAGCAATACTTATCCAGACTATGATCTTACCAGATCCCTCCCATCCAACTCCAGGACCATGCTGGTAGCACCTCGGGTCCTATTTGGCCCCTTAACTGTACACCTTCACTCTTTCATTTTCTGCTCTCTAACCCATCCGCCCTGGTCTAGGTCTTTTAATGCCCCTGCAGATATTGCCAAATTCGCCTCATCGATCATGAAGACCTTTTCCCTCTCCGTCTCAGCTTCTCCAATGGACCGCCAGTCCTGATGTACCTCTGCAGGCACCCTCCATGTCACTGACCTTTTTATTGCTGCATTTTCACTACCTCTGATGGAAGCCTGAGGGATGGTCGTACAGTCTTTCTCTAGCCCTGTTTGTAATGTATATGCTGATTTGTCCGCTGCATAGAGTCTCTGGAGAGTATGGATCTCCAGACCCTCTATGCCTGGCCCCTGTTTTGTTGTATGGCCTCCCAGGGGTCTTTTTGTTGGTCTTGCAGTGGTCAGGGGTGATTTCCATGCCCTCCATTACATATTATCTGTATTTCCCTGACCATGATCCCTACTGTTCTTCATCAGAGTTTACTGTGAGAGGCTTCATACTCCAGCTCGCCTTTATACCTTTTCCAGGGGTAGTGTGGGATGGCGGGGGAGGAAGGGATCCGGGACCCGGGCTGTCATTTCATACTATTATTATGTTACATATCTGTTTGAAATCAAGTATCCCCTCGTTACACTCTCCAGGTGTTCCCTGCTTGGTCCGGCCTCCTCCTTCACCTCATGTCATAACCCATCTAAACCACATTTACTGCTTACAGGTTTTGAAACCATCAATTGGAGCTTCTGCTAAGCTCTCCCCTAGTCCCGTCCTCTCCCCTCTCCCCTTGCCTAGCTACTGCTATTTTTTCTTTTCAGACACGAGGTGCTACTTGATTTTTATAATGTCGTGGAGTCCTGCGGGAGCGGGGTGGGACATGGATGGTTTGAGTTTTTGGGAGGAAGTCGGGAAGAGAAGAGTTAAAACAGGTGAGAGATACCTTAGCGTTCCAAAAAGAAATGGTGCACCATGTCTCATTTTTCCCAACTGTTTCCTTTGATGGTTGCTTTTTTTTTTTTTTTTCCAGAATGGTTGCCCTGCTGTTTCTGTGATGTTGCAATGTTTTTGCACTAAACAGATTATGATACGATTTGCTTTTCATCTTAATATGCAGGTTTCCATCTGGCTTTCACTTATGTTTTATTTTCAGCATGGACTCGCACACTGGCCCTATCACGGCACACCTACGATGCCACAACTCTGCCCATAACTTTAGGATCATACCACGACTGCATTCCACTTAGATGTGCATTTTCTCATTTCCCTACATACAATGCTTCCTCCACGATACGCCCTAATGATATATGTATTCGGTCTCCTTGCCCTCATGACATTTGTTACATTTTCCTTCTGATATCCCTAAGCTTGTTGCTGTGTCTTACCTCACCCATTATGCTGGACGATGGCGGTTGTGCACCCATCTATATCTTCATTCAAACGAATTGTGCTCACCCTCCCTCCCTGACTCTTGCATTTTTTTAAGGTCCATGGCCCGGTGGACTCTTTCATTTTGGATCCACCGCGTTTCCCACACAGCGAGCTTTGAGAGCTCTCGCTGAACTTTTTCCGGCCGTCTTTACTCCCTTGTCCTCTGCCTCTCATCTCCTTTCATTCCTTGTTCCTATTTCTGCTATTTCCCTCCTACCCCTTCTTCTTTCTTGTTCTTTCCTCCTTCCCACATCTTGGTGGGTCAGCTGGTCTACCCCCACTGCCGGTTATCTCTCCTCCCCTCATTTCCTCTTCCTTTTCTTTTTATTTTATTTTCTTCCCCCTCCACCCCCTCTTCTTTTTTTTTTTTTTTTTTTTTTTTTTTTTCATATCCCTTTAGGTTCCCTTTACTCTCCTGGACATGCCTTCTCTCAACTCCCTGTCAGGACATCTTTCGCTGAAAGTTCTGTCTATTAATGTGAAGGGTCTGAATACCCCTGAAAAGCGCTCTCTCCTGCTTTCACACCTTTTTAAACAGAGAGCGGATATTGTCTTTCTTCAGGAAATGCACTTCTGACACGATGCCATACCTAAGCTTACCAACTCCCATTTTCCAACCGTTTATCATGCTCCTAACCCTCATGCTAAATCTAAAGGCGTTGCCATTTTGATTGCAAAGCACCTCCCTCTGGCTATCTCGGAGTCACTTCCAGATCCGGATGGTAGATTCCTGTTTCTAAAAGGTAATTTTGCCAATAGGCCCATCACTTTAGCAAATCTTTACTCACCCAACACTAGACAGGTATCCTTTTTCTGCTCCATTACCTCTTCACTCTCCTCCTTCCCGATGGGTATCCTAATCTTGGGAGGTGATCTTAACGTTCCCCTATGCCCTTTATTGGACTCTTCCTCGGGAAGCTCTTTCTTGCCATATAAATCCATTAGACAGATTCACACTCAACTTCAAGATCTGCAACTTCACGACTCTTGGCGAGTCCTCCACCAGAATGTCAGACTATACATTTTTCTCCCCTCCACACAACAAATATTCCAGAATCAATTACCTCTTTATCACACAAGCTGACCTCTCTTTCCTCCATGATTCCTCCATCGAACCGATGATCCTCTCTGATCATCACCCTATCACTATGACATTACGATTTCCGGAGAAACATTCCTGTTCTAAGATATGGCGTTTGGATGCCTCTCTTCTTTCTGACTTGGCCAATGAAGAAGAGGTTCGCTCCCAATTAATGGACTACTTTTTGAACAATCAAACTCCAGATACCTCTTCGTTAACTCAATGGGAGGTACATAAATGCATCATTCGAGGAGTCCTAATAGCTATGGCCACAAAACGTAAAAAAGAGAGACAGACTCGCTTGCAACAACTCTTAGATCGCATCAAATTCCTGGAAAAGGCGCACAAACATAATCAGGCCGCCTCGACTTTATCTGATCTTACGAACACCCGCACACAGCTCTTAAACGCAGATGCATTCTGTCGCAAAAACTTTTTTATAAGTTTGCTAACAATAGCGGGAGATTCTTAGCCAGATCCCTCCAGACAAAAAAGTCGAGTTTAACGGTTCACAAGATTAGGGGCTCGGATGGCTCTTTGGCCACCTCAAATGCGGATATAGCATCTCACTTTGAGCAATACTACAAAACATTATACAATCTCCCTCCAGAACGTCGCCCTTCTGAGGCCAATAAGCCTAGAGACACCCTAATCTCTGACTTTCTTCGCCTCTATAGTCCTTCCACTGTACCTGATGATACTGGGGTAGGATGGAGGCTGAATGAATCACTTCTCATGGATAAGGATATTACACAGAAGATTGGGAAAGAAATTGAGAGATTCTTTAGAGAGAATGAGACAGAGGATGTGTCCATGGCAACAGTTTGGGAGTCTCACAAGGCATATATAAGAGGAATCCTGATTGCAATTGGGGCAAGAAAGAAAAGAGGAGAGAAACTAGTGGGCTCTTAAAAGATCTATCTGACCTGGAACAGATACACAAAAATAGTATGGTAAAAGAAATTAAGCAGAAGATAATAAAAAAGAAAGAGGAGTTAGAGACACTGATGGAAGAGGAGAGAAGGAGAGTTTATAACAAAGTGCTAAGTGAGAAATACAAATGCGGAGATAGGCCAGGAAAATATTTAATGAGAGCCTTAAGGAAAAAGAAAAATAGGAATTATATAGATAAAATAAAAAGCCCCAAGGGAGAACTGGTCCACTCAAATAAGGAGATCGCAAAGGTGTTTGTGGATTATTACAGGAAGTTGTAAAACATCAACCCATACGACGCAGCAAATAATATGGAAAAGAAAAATAGGGAAAAAAGGAAGATATATTTAAAAAACGCTGGATTACCGAAACTAAAAGAAGATCAACTAGACTCCCTTGAAGTAGAAATAACACAAGAAGAGATAAAAGTAGCAGTTAAAAGTATGGAGAAGGGGAAAAGCCCAGGACTGGATGGCTACACAGCAGGGTACTCTAAAACATTTAGCGAAATATTGATTCCCAAATTGGAAAAGTATATGAATGCCCTGGGAGGAGAGATGGATATGAGGGGAGAATCTTTACAGGCTCACATGGTACTGTTACATAAGGAAGGGAAGGTTGCCTCGCAGTGTTCGAGTTACAGGCCAGTTTCACACTAAGCTATATGCAAAGGTCTTGGCGAATAGGTTGAAAGAGCTTATGCCTGAATGGATACATGGAGATCAGGTGGGCTTTGTCCCGGGAAGGGAGGGCAGGGACAATGGGTTGAGATCCCTGATGCTGATACAGAAAAGTAGAAAAGGGGAGATACCGGCGGTGGTTCTTACAATTTGATGCCGAAAAGGCCTTTGATAGAGTAGACTGGGGCTTCATGATGGATACCTTAGAAGCCCTGGGAATTGGAGTCAGAATGAGAGAATGGATTGGAAAGCTGTATAGTAAGCCCTCCGCAGTGGTAATAGTAAACGGGGAAAAAACAGAGCCCATCGGGATGTCAAATGGAACAAGGCAGGGTTGCCCTCTGTCTCCCTTATTATATGTTCTGTCACTAGAGCCTCTTCTGTCAACAATAAGGAAGAATGGGGATATAAAGGGAATTCAGATAGGAGACGTAGAACATAAAGTGGCGGCCTTTGCAGATGATTTGCTGTTTTACGTGGGGAATCCCAGGATAACACTCCCAAACTTAATGAAATTGCTGAAGGAATATGGGGAACTAACAAACTTAAAAATCAACCCAACAAAAACTGAGATCTTAAATATAAATATCCCAAAAAGCGAAAAAGAGAAAATACAAAGAATTTCCCTTCATTTGGAAAGAAAGAGATATAAAATATTTGGGAGTAAGGCTTAGTGCGGCGTATAAGAACCTGTATAAACTAAGCTATATTTCATTATTAAATGAAATGAAGGGGGAATTAAAAACCTTAGAGGATTTCCATCATGGTTAGGACGTATAAACCTGGTAAAAATGATAATTGTACCGAAAATTTTATATAGATTCCAAATGATCCCAATTAAACTCCCGGAAGCCTTTTTTAAAGTAATAAAAAGAATGATAAGATATATTTGGAAGAATAAAAAACCAAGGGTGTCCCATGAAATATTAAGTAGAGATAAAGGGAAGGGCGGTCTGGGAGTCCCAGATATTAAAAGATACTACAAAGCAGTAATATTAGGGAGAATTTTTGATTGGACGTTCAATTTAGAGGGGAAAAGTTGGGTAAAAATTGAAAACGCACTTAGTGGAACTAATTTGAATAGAATTATATGGGTACCGGCACAATATAGAGGATTGAAGGAGGATTCAAGTTTGTACACTGTAAATGTGTTAAGGGAATGGGATAAAATACACAAATATATGAAATGGGAATTTAACTCTATACTAATGCCACTAAGAAATACAGAATTTTTTCCCCCAGGTAGAGAAGAGATAATGGGTACATGGTTTATAAAGGAAGATGTCCAACTTAGAGATATATTGGGGGAAGGGAAATTGAAGTCCTTTTAAAGAGTTGGAAAAGGGAAATATTTTCACTAGGTTAGACGAGTGGCGTTATCACCAATTAAAATGTTTTTGGGGAAATCTCCCAAAACCCCTGAGAATGAAAAAGGATTGGAATTTGTTTGAAAGGTTGTTGGATGCACGGGGGGATGGGAAACACGGAACAGCTAAAATATATAGAATCCTCACAGATTTAGACACAAACACTAAACCAATGCACATAGTGAAATGGGAAAGAGATATGGGGGTGATTTTAGATGAAGAAAAACAGAAAAAAATAAATAGATTAGTTCACGAAAAGATGGAGAAGTTATACCATATACAGGAAGATAAGGTGGAGGTATATTCCGCGAAATGGGAAAACTTTTTGCAAATATGAGAAAGTGAAAAGGAGAAAGTTATAGAATGGATAGAGGGGTAGGATAAGCTTGCTTTGGATAAAAGATAGTGAAAAAGGCAGAGTGGGGAGGGTTTTTTTTTTGGGGGGGGGGGTAGGGGGTAATGTTTTAAGAGGGGAAAATAAAGTAATAAGAAATAATTGTATATTTATTATGAATGAGATGAAAATATTTTTGTAATTACTGTGAAAAACCAATAAATATTTAAATTAAAAAAAATAAAAGATAAATCGCAAACAAGCAATCTGTAGATGTGTAATCCAACAATCCAACTGTTTGATCCCTCTCCACTCGTACAGAACAGAAAAGAAATCAAAGCTCACAGTGCAAATACATCAATCTAAAATTACACCTTACTGTGCTTACTGTTTTTTTGTTCTTTTTTTTTTTTTTAAATTTAAAGATTTATTAATTTTTCAGATAAACAAGTTATACAAACATACTCATTAAAACCTTAGCGTATTATCAAAACATTTATCATTTCACCCCCCCCCCCACTTATATACCACCCATCTCCCCCTATCAAGGTCCTACCTTTCCTCAGGGCTTGTGCTGCTCCATGTGCTGGCATCCATCTTAGGTCTGCAAAGCATTGTGGGATCCTTTATGCTTTCAGCCCTCTGCGGCTCCTCCCAGGGGGTGGCGGCCTATCACATTTAAGTCTGCTGTTTGCAGCTGTCCATTGCATTAGTGTCTTGTCTGTTGCACAGCAGCAAGCTCCTGTTCAGTTAACTCTTTGCTCTCCTGGATACCGACTCGGCTTTGGCTAAGACTCCTCCTGGCTTCTGACCCCGGCTCTGGCGACCATTCTTCCTGGCTTCTGACCCCGGCTCTGGCGACCATTCTTCCTGGCTTCTGACCCCGGCTCTGGCGACCATTCTTCCTGGCTTCTGACCCCGGCTCTGGCGACCATTCTTCCTGGCTTCTGACCCCGGCTCTGGCGACCATTCTTCCTGGCTTCTGACCCCGGCTCTGGCGACCATTCTTCCTGGCTTCTGACCCCGGCTCTGGCGACCATTCTTCCTGGCTTCTGACCCCGGCTCTGGCGACCATTCTTCCTGGCTTCTGACCCCGGCTCTGGCGACCATTCTTCCTGGCTTCTGACCCCGGCTCTGGCGACCATTCTTCCTGGCTTCTGACCCCGGCTCTGGCGACCATTCTTCCTGGCTTCTGACCCCGGCTCTGGCGACCATTCTTCCTGGCTTCTGACCCCGGCTCTGGCGACCATTCTTCCTGGCTTCTGACCCCGGCTCTGGCGACCATTCTTCCTGGCTTCTGACCCCGGCTCTGGCGACCATTCTTCCTGGCTTCTGACCCCGGCTCTGGCGACCATTCTTCCTGGCTTCTGACCCCGGCTCTGGCGACCATTCTTCCTGGCTTCTGACCCCGGCTCTGGCGACCATTCTTCCTGGCTTCTGACCCCGGCTCTGGCGACCATTCTTCCTGGCTTCTGACCCCGGCTCTGGCGACCATTCTTCCTGGCTTCTGACCCCGGCTCTGGCGACCATTCTTCCTGGCTTCTGACCCCGGCTCTGGCGACCATTCAACCTGGCTTCTGACCCCGGCTTTGGCTACGATTCCCGCTGGTTCTTGACTTGATTATCCTGGAAGACGACCTCGGCAGGAGAACTTCTGTCCTACCAAGTCGTCCGCTGTTGCTGTTGGACTTGCATAGACTCTTGCCTTGTTTCTGTGTAAAAAAAAAAAAAACTATCTTTAATTGCACCTCCTTGTGTGTCTGGCTCCTCGCTTACTATTTTCTCCCAATACTCTTGTATTTTAGAACACTCCCACCATATGTGATACATTGTGCCTCTACCTCCACACCCACGCCAACATAAGGTGAATTATCTCCACTCAATCTGTGTGCCATACTTGGTGTAATATACCATCTTGCCAAACACTTATAATTCATTTCTACCTCCTGAATATTTACATTTCCATGAATTATTCTATACATTTTCCTATGTTTTTCCACATCTATTGTTACTCCTATTTCTCTTTCCCATTTTTCTATATATAGAGGCCTTATATCTGCATTTATTTCAGTGAGAATCTTATATATTTTAGAGATTCCATGTTTCCCATCTCCCCGTGTACCTAATAAGTGCTCAAAAGGATTCCAATTCTCTCTTATTCTTAAAGGCTTTGGAAGCTTTCCTATAAAGTGTTTCAATTGAAAATAACGCCACTCATCCATTCTCAAAAACGTCTCCTTTTTTTTTTCTAATTCCTTAAGTGATCCTATTTCTTCCCCCACCATTATATCCCTTAATTGTGCATCTTCCTTCTTAATCCACTTCCCTGTGATACCTTCTTTACCCGGCGGGAAAAACTGTGGACTTTAAGGGCATTAACAATGAATTTAATTCCCATCCCATCCTTTTTTGTAAAACATCCCAAATTCTTAAAACATTAAATGTGAACAAACTTGTACTGTCTGCTAATCCTCTGTATTGTGGAGGTAACCATACAATTCCACTTAATTTAGAATTACTTAGTATATTTTCTATTTTAACCCAGCTTTTCCCCCCTGCATTATATGTCCAGTCAAACATTCTCGCCATTATTACAGAGTTAAAATCTTTTTAAATCTGGGACTCCCAATCCTCCTTTCCCTTTATTTCTACATAAAATTTCCTGGCTTATTCTCAGTTTTTTTATTCCAACAAATATTAACATTTTTTTAATTGATCTAAAGTATACTTCTGGTAGTTTAATTGGTATCATTTGAAATTTCTTTTTCTCTCCAAACAAAGGGAAATTCCTCCTGTAACCTATTTTTCTCTCTATTTGGAAGATTTATGTTTAAAATTTTTTTGTTGGGTTAATTTTTAAATTTGACATCTCCCCATATTCTTTCAGTGATTTCATTAAATTTGGCAATGTTATTCTTGGGTTTCCCACATAGAACGGCATGTCATCTGCATAAGCTGCCACCTTATGCTCCGTATCTCCTATCCAAATTCCGTTTATATCTATATTATTCCTTATTGTAGCCAAAAGAGATTCCAATGATAAAACCTATAGCAATGGAGACAAAGGGCATCCCTGTCTAGTTCCGTTCTGCATCCCAAAATACTCTGACAATTCCCCATTAACCATGATTGCTGCTGAGGGTTGACTATATAATTTCCTTATCCACTCTCTCATTCTAGGTCCCATCCCCAATACTTCCAATGTATCCAACATATATCCCCAATCTACTCTATGAAATGCCTTTTCAGCATTGATGGAGAGTACCACCGCAGGTATTTTCTCTTTCCTACTTTTTTTTGTATGAGAAACAGATCTCAGTCCGTTATCTCTACCCTTTCTCCCTGGGACAAAACCTACTTGCTTTATGTCTATCCATTCCGACATTAGGTCTTTCAACCTGTTTGCCAGAACTTTTGCATATAGTTTGGTATCTGTGTTTAATAAGGAAATCGGTCTGTAACTTGAACAGTGAGTATCATCTTTACCTTCCTTATGTGTGAGAACTACATGGGATTTCCTACTCATTTCCATCTCTCCTCCCAATGCTTTCATATATTTCCTCAGTTTAGGTACTAATAATTCTTTATATTTTCTATAATATCTCACTGTGTATCCATCAGGTCCTGGACCTTTCCCAGCTATAGTGCTCTTTAATGCTAAGTGTATTTCCTCCTGCATTATTGCTGATTCTAGGGATTTTAATTGCTCCTCACTTAATTTTGGTAATCCTGCCTTTTTTAAGTATGTCTGTCCTTTTTTTTTTTTTTTTTTTTTTTTTTTTTTTTTATATTTTTCCTACTTCATCTTTACTTATGGAGTTGTGGGGGATAATATTATATAGCTTATTATAATATTCTTTAAACACTCTAGCTATATCTTTAGTTGAATACAATAAATCTCCTTTGTGGTCTCTTATTTTCTCTATATAGTGCCTAGAATTTTTTTTTCTCTGAGCCCTCATTTTAATACTTTCCTGGCCTATTTCCCCATCTGTATCTCTCGCTTATCATTTTATTGAACACTTCTCTTATCTTATTCCAGAAATGTATTTAATCTTTTATTTATTACCTTCTGCATAATCTCTTCTGTTACTTTGTGTCTGCTCTAACTCCCAGAGTTCACTAAGAAGCGTGTTTATTTTTTCTCTTCTTTCCCTCTTCTTTTTTGCTCCAATCGCTATCAGGATTCCTCTAATATAGGCCTTATGAGCCTCCCACACTGTTGCTATGGACACTTCCCCAGAATAATTTTCCTCAAAAAATTGCTTTATTTCCTTTTTAATTCTCTGATCCACCTCTGAATCCTGGAGAAGTGTCTCATTTAACCTCCATAATTTCCCCCGATCTGCTCTTTTACCCATAATTGCATTGTGACGGGCGTGGTCTGATTATTGACATCACTTTTATTTTTACTTTGACCAGAGACTTGATAAGTCGATGGTCCAGCAATATATAATCCAGTCTTGAATACATCGCATGAGAATAAAACGTATAGTCTCTGTCCTAAATGTGCTTTATTCTACATATATCTACAAGTTGATATTGGTATATCATTTTTTTTCAAGGATTTCAGAGACCTACTACAATCTCTTTGCACAGGGGACGTCATATCCATCTGGGGATCCATGCTGAGATTGAAATCACCTGCCACAATTAAATTGCCTTTTTTGAAATCCAATTTCCTCAGAGTATTTTTTAGGAATACCTCCGGTTTCTTATTCGGGCAATTAATATTTGCTAATGTACAGTCTATTTCCTGTAATTTTCCCTTCAAACAGAAATCTCCCTTCCGGATCTACCAATCTGTCTTCCAGCTTAAACCTTATATTTTTTGCAAAACCTATTGCCACTCCCTTGGCACGTTTAATTGGGGAATCTACATAAAACCACATTGGATAATATCTGGAATTTAATTTCACATTTGATTCTTGCACCAAATGTGTCTCCTGTAAAAAAAAAAAAAAAAAAAAAAAAAAAAAAAAAAAAAAAAAAAATTGAAGAAAATCTATGTTGAATTTCTTTAAAAATCCCAAATCTCTTCCCAGGACTATTTTACCCTTTAACATTATAAGTCACAAAGTGAATCTCTTCCATTCCTCTCCTCTCCTCACCTCTATCTTCCCCATCTCTTCTCTCTTCCTCTTTCCTACACAGCTTCCCCTTTTGATTTCTAGGATATCTCCAGACTGATGTTTCTCCCACTATTTCGCAGAGTCTTAAACTACCTATCCCCACCCCATACCCTCCTCCAACCCTCTTCCCTCCCACTCCTCTCCCTCCCCGCCCCCCACCCCCCCATCTCCCTTTTTGGCTTATATTTTGCCTATGAATCATTTGTGGTCCTAATCCCACCTTTGATTCAGCTTTTAAGGTGAAACTCTGACCATGAACTTTCCCCAATAAGCGTGTCTCATCCTCTGTGTCCTGCCATACTCTAGTAAACTTCAAAAATCATAAGAGAGAGGCAGAAATGTAGGGAGAGAGAGGGGAAAAAAAAGGCGAGCACCCTACCATCTTATTCCTCTTTACTATTCCTACTCTCTATTTCTCCTTAGAGCTACTTGCCTCCCCTCATTTTCCATAGCCCACATTTCTCCTTCTTCCTCCCAACCAGGGATCTTTATATTCTGTATATCAAGTCTCTCACAAAAGTCTCTCAGATCTTCAGGGAATCCTTAGTCTTGCTGAACATCCATTTCTCCATCCGATCAAACACGCTGGAAACCCCCAGCTATATCGAAAATTCTGTTTTCTTATCTGTTCCAATAACGGTTTCAAAGTTCTCCTTCTTATTAATGTTTCCGCTGCTAAATCAGCAAAGATCTGTGTATTTATGTCTCCATATTTTATTATTGCTCTTCCTTTTATCTTCTTCCAAAGCTTTTCTTTATCCCAAAAATTATGGAATTGCACTATTACATCTCTTGGCATTTCCTTTCTATCTTCTTGTATGTATTTTCCTATTCTATGTACTCCCTCCATTTTGAGAGGCTCTGTTATAGTTCGATCCATTATAGTATTCAGCATTCTTGTTATTATTCCCGTCAAATCTTCTCCTTGGGAGATCTCTGGAAAGCCTCGTATCCTTAGATTGCATCTCCTATCCCTGTTCTCCTGGTCTTCCAATTTATATAACAGATTTCTTTGTTGTTTTCTCATTTCCATCTCCTGTTTTTCTAATTTATGTATAATTTGGACATGTTTATCTAGTTTTTCTTCTGTCTCCCCCACCCTTGATAATATTTGCCCCAGGTCTTTGTGTAATTTCGCCGACTCCAGTTTTAGGGATCTTTCAAGTCCTTTAAACATTTCTGCTTTAGTAGGCATCTGTGAGCTCTCCATATCCATATCCACTTCTTCCATATGTTGACTACTGTTAGCTATTCCCAGGGATAATCTGGAACATTCCCTGCCGGTTTCTCTCTCACCTGTTACACCTATTCCCTGTTGTCTCTCTGGAGTCTGTTTCTCCTGTGAGGGTATATATTTTTTTAATGGACCCTGTTTGGAAAGCCTTAGGCCCTCCTCCCTTTTTTGATACTTTGTTTTTCATGCTGTCAGGGACTATTTAAATATTTCGCAGTTCTGGTTTTGGGGGGAGGCCTATTTTTGATTTAATATCAAAATTTGTTGTCTTCCAAGGGTATTCCCCTCTCAGTTCTTTTCTTCCTTTTTCTCTCCCCCCCCACTCCTGAACTCATCTACCCGGGCCCTCTTCTTCTAGGTCTTTATCTGTTTTAAATTGTCCTCCTTCTGATTTTCCTCTAAGACCCCCTGGGTGAACCCCTCCTCAATTTAAATATATAGTTCAATACATACAGTTCAGTTCCAATGCAATATATTAATCTTGAGTACTTTTGCCTCTCTCACGCCAGGTACTCTCTTCTGGGGAACATTGCACTTTACATTCCCCTCACACAATGAGTGGATTGCAGGGGGGGTTCACCCAGCCCGCTTACGTGTGACTCCAGCTGCCACGATCCTGTGTGCAGGAGGAAGAGCGCCGGCGTCTCCCTTGCTCCAAGAAATGGCGGCCGGCTCCTTTGCCTCCCAGAGCTCCCTTGCACCAGATCACCTGATCACCCGACGTCCACTGAGCTTCGGGGAACACACAGCACCGGGCCGAGAGCACAGGAAGACCAGCCGTGATGGCCGCCACTCCTGGAGATCCTCGCTCCTCGCTCCACGCACCACGCCAGGCAAGCCCCCCCCCCCCCCTCCCCGGCTAGTTTCTCCAGGGTTTCCCGCACATCTCTCCCCTTCTTGGCAGTCCACTGGTGCTTGAGAGTCGGGAGCCCTCACATCGAGCTCCCGCTCCAAGCCATGGTCAGGCTCCTATCTCCTATTTAGAATATTGGTGTTTATTTTGCAGTACCTCAAGTGTTTTCTTCTTTTTTTCTGTTTTTTACACACACACATACACACACACACACACACACACACACACACACACACGCCTCACATTTTTGTAAATATTTTATTCTATCTTTTCATGTGACAACACTGAAGAAATGACACTTTGCTACAATGTAAAGTAATGTGTCCAGTTTGTATAACCGTGTAAATTTGCTGTCCCCTCAAAATAACACACAGCCAGTAATGTCTCATGAATTCAAAATAACAAATTTTAGAAACTTTAAAAAACAATGGAATATACTGAATACTTTTATTGCAGTTATAAACTTCATACAGTTGTCAGAATACAATATTTTTCTAAATTATGAGATTTAATTTTGCATGAAGATTGAATTTTTAAATTATTATACTATATATAAAATGTAATATGTTCTTTAGGCTGTAGAAATATCTTGGTTTTCTTTTTCTAGGTGGAAATTCTACCAGGAAAAGTTTTCTTCACTGGAAAGCCAGATTTGAATGGAATAAAAAATGTTAAATCTGCAGAGAGAATGTTTTTGCTCCTAATGAAGGGGCCACCAGTTTATCTTGCTAAACATAAAGGTACGTTTTGTTAATGGGAATGTATAAAGTTTCTTTTTAATTTTTTCATTTACCATTGGCAGGGTTAAAATTAAAAAAATGTTAACTTTTTTTCTTTTTTAGTCAAGGTAACATAAAATAATGCATATAAATGTTATTCAGACAGCAAGCATAGACCTTCCCATATGTTAGTTTATCCTTATCTGCTTATATTTTGGGGAAATAATAACTTTTGTTTAGAGCTACAGATTAAATTTTTGCACACAGCTGCATATGGGGAGTGAATCACTCCACTACCAGTCTATTCAGAGGGCTTCATTCAAAAAAAGTCTGAACGTAAACCCTTCTGTCTGCAAGGAAGCTTACTTTCCTAAGGATGAACCATTTTGGTGATTGGGAAATGACAAAGCTTTTGAGGATACACCTTTTGGGTGTCCCCTCTGTAACTTTAATCAACTATTCACTGTCTTCTTATTCAATAATAGAAGCTGTGCATCCAGATCAGCGTGACCTCAGTAAAACCTTGGGAGCCGTACAAAGACGCAATGTTGTAGGAATGGCTTTTAATGTTGCATCATGCACTGTACCCTGCTTGGATGCTCAACGTGGTGCAACGTATGTTAGACACAGTGTGTTATAACGGTCCAGGGCCGTGGTCCATCCCTGTGGAACCCAGTCCCTGAAGACCCCTTAGGGGGTATGCCCACCGTGATGGGCGAAGTCTGGACCCTATATAGCAGTGGTTCTCAACCTTCCTAATACCGCGACCCTTTAATACAGTTCCTCATGTTGTGGTGACCCCCAACCATAAAATTATTTTCGTTGCTACTTCATAACTGTAATTTTGCAGTGGGAGGAGTAGTGCCACATCATTTGGTGTCAGTGGGAGGAATAGTGTCCCATCACTGATGTCAATGGGAGGAATAGTGCCCCATCATTGGTGTCAGTGGTAGGAATAGTGCCCCATCATTGGTGTCAGTGGTAGGAATAGTGCCCCATCAGTGGTGTCAGTGGGGGGAATAGTGCCCCATCGTTGGTGCCAGTGGGGGGAATAGTGCCCCATCGCTGGTGCCAGTGGGGGGAATAGTGCCCCATCGCTGGTGCCAGTGGGGGGAATAGTGCCCCATCGCTGGTGCCAGTGGGGGGAATAGTGCCCCATCGCTGGTGCCAGTGGGGGGAATAGTGCCCCATCGCTGGTGCCAGTGGGGGGAATAGTGCCCCATCGCTGGTGCCAGTGGGGGGAATAGTGCCCCATCGCTGGTGCCAGTGGGGGGAATAGTGCCCCATCGCTGGTGCCAGTGGGGGGAATAGTGCCCCATCGCTGGTGCCAGTGGGGGGAATAGTGCCCCATCGTTGGTATCAGGGGGGGAGGAATAGTGCCCCAACGTTGGTGTCAGTGGGCGGAGGAATAGTGCCCCAACGTTGGTGTCAGTGGGGGGAGGAATAGTGCCCCATCGTTGGTGTCAGTGGGGGGAGGAATAGTGCCCCATCGTTGGTATTAGTGACACCAATGATGAGGCACTATTCCTCCCACTGACACCAATGATACTTACCTTGCTGACCCCTGCTCCAGCCTGGGCTCGCTCGCTCCCTCCCTCTCCCATGGTACAGACACTTACCAGTCAGCTGTCTTCCTTCTCCGGCCTCTCTCCTCCTCTTCACTCGCTCGATCTTCGCGGTGCCGCTCGGCTCCTCCTCTCCAAGCTCCACCTCCTTGCCGGTGATTGGCCGCCTGTGTGCCTCTCCTGAGCTACAGTTCCAGCGGCCAATCACCGGCGAGGATTGATCCCGGGGGTGTGTCCAGATGACAGGGGCGGCATGTCATCCCGCCCACACCTGGAGACGGATAGAGGAGTGGTGTCTCGGTTCCTAAGACCATCGGAAATATGTGTTTTCCGATGGTCTTAGGCGACCCCTGTGAAAGGGGTCGCGACCCACAGGTTGAGAACCGCTGCTATATAGGGACCAGTGACATGGACAGGCAGGATAGGGTCACAAATATATAAACAGGGATAAATAATCACACAAGGCAAGATGTATGGCCTAAGTAGACATACATGTATACATATAAAGGTATCATAAGTGTGAAGTGAGACACACAACAATGGCACTCTCATGCATTATAGTGATTCAAGATAAACGATGTGAATGGTGTCCATGTGCATATAACAAATTCCATGCAGATGTGAACTGCAAGTGCCAATCCTCTATTGCTGGGGTGCCCCCTCACCTTCCTGCCCAGGCCCCTAAGGACCAATGAGCCTTTGATACTACAATGGGTATCCTTCTGGATGTTTAGATGGATCTCTCCGATAGTAGTGGTGGTACTCCCTCCTCTTGTCTATACCATAAATCGTTGGTGGTACCAGTGTATGGCTCTCCAAGACTATCACCAGTAAGGCAAGAGAGACTCATATAGTGTAAAACCGTTTTAATTGAATGAATAAAAGATGAAATCCTACTTACAAAGCAATCCAAATGACAAAGCTTTCACACCACTCAAAGGGTGTACTGTATGCTGGAAAAAGGAGCACCAAGATGGCGCCCGCGCCGGATGTGACGTCACATTGTTGATCGTACAAGCTCCTCCCACTGGCGTATCTACGCGTTACGTCACGAGAGACACGTGACTTCGTCAGGATATACACCTACCCCTGGTGGAGCTTAATTTATCTAACTTGTTGGCCAATCAGTGATCAAGATGGGCGGACCACAGCCGCCATTAAAGTGTAGTTCAAAACGCCAGAGCATATGTAAGACAACCCTATACAGCGGTATATAGATATAATATCCGAATATATTGCAGGTAGGGTTCTCATAAATGAAAATCACTGTATAGTATATATAAACCTTGGAAAATATGCTTGTGTAGGGAAAAAGTAATAATTAATAACTAGAACAGAGAATATATGTCTACTTGTGCATAATAATGCACTATATATAGATTTATAAAACGAATATAAAATCATAAAAAATTTTATTTGAGTAAAATGAAAATATATATAAAATTTATAGTTAAAATTAAAACCCGAAAAATGCTAAAAAAGCCCTTGTATACAGTACACCGATATTGTGATAATGCTTATAAGGCATACTTAAACAAAAATAAACCTCCAATCAATATAGATAATGATACTAAAAAATAACAGGGAAAAGATGATAAATCCTACTATAAGTAGGATACTACTCTAAATAGGACGCTGAGGGCCATTTATTCATCATAAAATGATGAAAGAGTATAAGACCTGATTACAAGTTACTAATGAAGCAATTCAGGTCAAATTCTACATTCAGACCTCTCGGAGCTTGAGACCTCATTAGAAAGATCCATTTGGATTCAGTTTGGCTAATGGATCGAACTTTATTGCTCCCTCTCCAGTGATTCTTAAATTTCTCTATACCCCGAAATTTTGAGTTTTGAGGGATCACTTTGATGGTGGGTAGCAAAATGTCTGGAGACACTATGTTTCAGATGACCTTTTTTGATGTTTTGCACGTGTTCCCTAATCCTCTTCCACATGGGCCTCTTTGTTCTTCCTATGTACTGTAACCCGCAATCGCATTGGCGGCAGTACACCACTCCCTCAGTGTGACATGTTATGAAGTCCTTAATAGTATATGTCACACCAGTGGTGGTTGCTTGGAACTGTTTCATTCTCATGTTAACCCTTCTTGTTTCCTTAGAAAAAGTAGAACAAGAAATAAAACACAGAAAAACTAAGAAATATCAAAGAGATTTGAGTGATTTTAGAAAAGACCAGGTCTTTAAATGGCAGGATAACATGAATTCTACAGTAGTAGCTTCAGTCAACACATCCCCAGAAAAGGTAACTAAATCTGCCCCAAAAACAGGAACTACACCACAAGATAACAGACAAAGAAATAATTCATAAGAATACCCGAAAAATAACTATCATACCCCAATGAATAAAGGGAAACCAAAAAACAAAGGACCACCGTATAATAGACCCCAAGGGAATGGTTATGGGAACCAATGGAGACCACAACATCCACAATTTAGACCTCAATATCCTCCAAGGTATAATGGGAATCCATATCCTAATGACCGTCAGTTATGACCACCCAATAGAGATCAAGGCTATTATAATAATGATAGAAATTATTACCAACAATATAATGTAAGAAGCCCATTACCTATGTATAATCGCTTTGAACCTATTAGATATGATTACCCGCAGGAGAATTTTTTAGATAGGAGCAGAGTAGTAAGAAGTCCGGAGGGGGAAAGGAGAAGAAGCCCCCCAAGAAATATAGAGGGTGTAGAGCAGGAGCAAAAGAAAAAAAAGAAAAAGAGACCATTAGGTGTTGGAGTATTCAATCTCAGTGGGGCGGACCTCTCTAGGGAAGAACTAGAGGTATTAGACAAAGGCCTGAAATTTGCTCCACCTAAACCTGCTAATAAATTTAATGTGTATGTGGATATGCTTAATTTAACTAGAAAACGTAATATTAAAAAATATTTTCTAGGAATCCCAGGGAGCTCAAATAGAACCAGTAGAGTGGCCTGTAAAATTATACATACTGATCTCAGGAACAAATCATTGTTCAACCCCCAGACACTTAATACAGAGGCGGGCTGCTGTGTCTTACCTGGGTCCGCAACTCCGTGTCCCAGTCCCACGTCAATCTGGTCAATGAGGCGCTGCTGGAGGAGGGGTAGGGAGGTTGTCAGCGGGTCTGGTGTCTGCATTTCCCTGGATCGCGATGTGTGGGCGGGATGACATGCCGCCCCTGTCATCTTGCCACACCCCCGGTATCATTCAACAGCCTATGGCAGCTTGTCCCTCCCTCTGAAAGCTCCGCCTCCTCACCGATTGGCTACCGGAACTGTAGCTCAAGCAAGGCACACACAGCCAATCACCGGCGAGGAGGCGGAGCATGGAGAGGAGGAGCCGAGCAGCAGCGCGAAGATCAAAGAAGTGAGGGAGCAGCTGGCGCAAGTGAAGAGGAGAGCGGCCGGAGAAGGAAGACAGCTGACCGGTAAGTGTCTGTGCCGTGCAGATGGAGCTGCTACTGCAGCCAGGTATGCTGGCTGTGGATGGGAGAGGGAGGGAGCGAGCCCAGGCTGGAGCAGGAGTCAGCAAGGTAAGTATCATTGATGTCAGTGGGAGGAATAGTGCCCCATCATTGGTGTCACATGATGGGGCACTATTCCTCCCCCCATTGACACCAAGAATGGGGCATTATTCCTCCCCCCACTGACACCAACGATAGGGGCACTATTCCCCACCCACTGACATCAATGATGGGTCACTATTCCCCACCCACTGACATCAATGATGGGTCACTATTCCCCACCCACTGACATCAATGATGGGTCACTATTCCCCACCCACTGACATCAATGATGGGTCACTATTCCCCACCCACTGACATCAATGATGGGTCACTATTCCCCACCCACTGACTCCAATTATGGGTCACTATTCCCCCCCCCCCCACTGACACCAATTATGGGGCACTATTCCCCCCCCCCCCACATTGACACCAATGATGTCTGTGCGTGTGTGTCTGTCTGTGCGTGTGTGTCTGTCTGTGCGTGTACACATGTCTGTGCGTGTACACATGTCTGTGCGTGTTTTTGTGTGTGTATGTGCCTGTGTGTGTACATGTCTCTGTGTGTGTGTGTGTGTGTACAGGTGTCTCTGTGTGTGTGTGTGTACAGGTGTCTCTGTGTGTGTGTGTGTGTACAGGTGTCTCTGTTTGTGTGTGTTTGTTGGTGGAGAGTAACTTTTAAGGGCTGGCTAGTAGCTCAGGACTTGAAATTTTAAGCCCTGCTATAATTGTTAAACGCTATAACTTTCAAACAAACCAATTCATATACACCCTGTTCCAAATTATTATGCAAATTATATTTTTCTCATTTACCTAAATAATTGATGTAAATAACAGCATAATTCTCATGTTATCAACTATTAAGAGTACAATTCAAATTTTATTGAACAAACCTCCTAATGATAACAGTATTTTTTTTTTTTTTTTTTTAAACCTAAAAAACTTACAATGCACTGTTCCAAATTATTACGCACAGTAAGTTTCAAAACACTTTATAGGTTGTAAAGAACTGAAAATTGTCATTTGTTGTGTTTGCAGCATATTTACTGAAATCAAAAGCTATTTCAATCAAACTTTTAACAACATTTTAACTTTTTAAACATTTTAACAGGTCACATTACATTTTAACATAGGACCCCTTATTTGATAGCAGCTTCACAAGTCTTGCATCCATTGAACTTGTGAGTTTTTGGACAGTTTCTGCTTGAATTTGTTTGCAAGATGTCAGAATAGCCTCCCAGAGCTGCTGTTTGGATGTAAACTGCCTCCCACCCTCATAGATCTTTTGCTTGAGGATGCTCCAAAGGTTCTCAATAGGATTGAGGTCAGGGGAGGATGGAGGCCACACCATGACTTTCTCTCCTTTTATCCCCATAGCAGCCATTGCTGCAGAGGTATTTGCAGCATGAGATGGTGCATTGTCATGCATGAAGATGATTTTATTACGGAAAGCATAGTTCTTCCTTCTGTACCGGGGAAGAAAGTGGTCAGTCATAAACTCTACATACTTTGCAGAGGTCATCTTTACACCTTCGGGGACCCTAAAGGGGCCGACCAGCTCTGTTCCCATGATTCCGGCCCAAAACATGACTGCACCCCCGCCTTGCTAACGTCGCAGCCTTGTTGGAACAGGGTGGCCATCCACCAACCATCCATCTGGACCATCCAGGGTTGCACAGCACTCATCAGTGATCAGGACTGTTTGAAAATTAGTCTTTATGTATTTTTCTGCCCAATGCAGCCATTTCTGCTTGTGAGCATTGGTTAGTGGTGGCCGAATAGAAGGTTTATGCACAGTTGCAAGACTCTGGAGGACTCTACACCTTGATGTCCGTGGGTCTCCAAAGGCACCAGCAGCTTCAAATATCTGTTTGCTGCTATGTAATGGTATTATAGCAGCTGCTCTCTTGATCCGATGCATGGATCTGGCAGAAATCTTCCTCAATGTGCCTTTATCTGCACAAACCCGTCTGTGCTCTGAATCAGCCACAAATCTCTTAATAGTGTGATGATCACGCTAAAGTTTTCGTGAAATATCTAATGTTTTCATACCTCGTCCAAGGCATTGAACTATTTCACTCTTTTCGGCAGCAGAGAGATCCTTTTTCTTCCCCATATCACTTGAAAATGGCGCTCTGCTTAATAATGTGGAACACCCTCCTTTAGTAGTTTTTTCCTTAAATTGGGCTCACCTGCCAATCTAATTATCACAGGTGTCCGAGATTGTTTTCAGTGATCAAAAGAGCCCTGACACACAATGCCATCCATGAGTTAAACTGAAAAACAAAATATTTAATCTTTGTGACACTTAAATAGAATTTGCATAATAATTTGGAACGGGGTGTACACTTACTTGGATTATTTTTTTATTTTACAAAAGATATGTTGCAGAATACATTGTGGCCTAAATTTATGAAGACATTTGAGTTTATTGGATATTTTTTATAACAAAAAGTAGGAAATATAGTTGTGTTTTTTTTCATTGTTTTTTTTTTTAAATTGTCAGTCTTATATAATAAATAAAAAACCCAATGGTGATCAAATACCACCAAAAGAAAGCTCTATTTGTGTGAAATAATTATGTAAATTTCCTTTGTGTACACTGTTGCATGACCACACAATTACCAGTTAAAGTAGCACAGTGCTGAATTAAAAAAAAAAAAAGGCCTGCTCATGAAGTGGGTAAAACCTTCTGGTTAAACTATGTGTTTGTTTTAGGCTTTACTTCTACTTTAGAAAAATCATGAATGTCTTGTTTTTAAGATCAGAGTGGTTTTAAAACTTAAAGCATGTTTCCACTTTTGCAGTTAAATTGGGATAACACCTACTTTATCTTTTATATGTTCTCATTCACATTGCATAACTTAAATAATAAAAAAAAAGCGCTGCTTAATTTTACTTTGCTCTTTTCTTCCATACAGTGTCCCTTTCTGTACTATGCTGGCAGATCTCATGATCAGTTGTAAAATAGATGCAAACAGAATCTGAAATAACAGGTTAGGGCTTCTAAATCGCATAACTGCTGCCTGCCCACTGCCCTACAGTAGAACTACTGCTACAGGGCGGCAGGCCTGTGCAAAATCGTGTGTGTATGTATATATACGTAATTTGCATTTCTGGTTGGAGGGTGTGCACACCGCCCTACTAGTCCGGCTATTGGTGGTTAGGGATGTCTGTCACCGAGTCCTGACCGGCAATTACCGGCCAGCACTCGGCGATCGCTGTGTAAAGCTGACAGGGGAGAGACCTGCGTGTAAACACAGGTCTCTCCCCTGTCGGCATGGACATGCTGTTTTGGATCTCTCTGCACAGCATGCCTCTCTAGTAAAACACAACACTGCACACAGTTAACACTTTGCCCAAAAGTGAACCCCTTCCTGCCCAGTGTCATTAGTACAGTTTCAGTGCTTTTTATTAGCACTGAATTGGTGTCACTGGGGATATCAGTGCAGTTAGTTCCCACCCAGTGTCAGAATGCCCGCCGCAGTTCCACTATAAGTCCCCGATCGCCGCCATTACTAATCTATATAAAAAAAAATTCCAGTGTATATATACCGCCATTTGTAGACGCTATAACTTTCACGTAAAGCAATTAATTTACACGTATTGGGATTTGTTTTTAACCACTTGCCGTCCGCCTGCTATTTATAAATGGCAGGACGGTGGCACTCCAGGGGCGGGTTGCCATTCATAAACGGCACCTGCCATTTCTAGCTGTGTGTGCTCCCTGGGAGCGCGTAGCACCGTGATCTGGTGCCCGTTGTGTCCTCCGGACACAGTGAAACACCGATCGTCGGACGGGACCTCTGTATGAGGTCCCGATCATGTGATCACTGATAGGCCAATCAGTGATCACATGCAAAGTAGTAAGCAAGATGTCACTTCATTGCTTACTACCTGTGAAATCTGTGAATGATCACAGAGGTCATATGGTACAAGGCTATTAATAACAGCCTTGTACCATGTGACAAGCTGTGACCAATCACAGCTCACTCAGTAGTTCTCAATGGCTGCAAGAATGCAGACAGAGAGAGCAATGATTGCTTTTACATCCTATATGGGTGTAAAAGCAATCACTGTAAAAAAAAAAAAAAAAAAAAAAAAAAAAAATCTTCATCACCCCCCACAAGTAGTACAGTGTTATAATTTTTGGTTATAAACTAATTTGGCTTTTTTTTTTTTTTTTTTTTTTACTTACTAAGAAGATAACAGAATACATTTTGGCAAAGATTTATGATGAAAGATTTATTTGCAAAATTTTATACGAAAAACACTTTTTTTTTCTAAATTTTTGGACTTTTTCATTTACATAGCAAAAAAAAAATAAAAATCCCAGCGGTGAATAAATATCACGAAAATAAAGCTCTATCTGTCTCAAAAAAATGGTAAAAAATTCATATGGGTACAGTGTTGCATGAATGCGCAATTGTCATTCAAAGTGTGATAGCGCTGAAAGCTGAAAATTGCCCTGGACAGGAAGGGGGTAAAAGTGTCCGGACAGGAAGTGGTTAAGCAAAGGCATGTAGCAGAATACAATTTGGCCTAAATTTATGACTAAATTTGATTTTTAATTTTTTTTTATTGGATATGGTTTATATCAAAGTCCAAAATGTTTTTTGTTTTTTCAAAATTGTCAGTCTTTTTTTGTTTTATAGCTCAAAAAATGACGCGGAGGTGATCAAATACCACCAAAAGAAAGTTGTATTTGTGGGGGGGGAAAAAAGGACACAAATTTTTATTTATGCACAGCGTTGCATGCCCACGCAAGTGTCAGTTAAAATAACGCAGCGCCGTATTGCAAAAAATGGCCTGGTCACAAAGGGGAGTAAATCCTCTGGAGTGCAAGTGGTTAAGGAGGGGAAACTCTTTATGCCCCTCTTTGTCAGTGGGGACAGATTAATTTTCCTCATTTTAAATTGTTATAGCTTGCATTCTGCTTGGGGCCTGCTCCAAGCAAACGCCTAGAAAGGTAAGAAATATTTTTTTAAAAATGTATTTTTTGTGTATGTGTATGAAAGTGAACACAAACCTACAGTGAGGTTTTCTCAACTTTGACTGCAAAATGAAATACATTTTAAATATGGTTTCTGTAACATTTTGTTTCATTTCATGAGACTGAAGAAACCTTTGACTTGTACTGTATTCAAATTGTTCTCTATAGTTTTCAGTTTATCCTTTTGCCCAGTAGTAGTTTACCACATTGAACTGGAGTTATTACTTTATGCTTGAAATGTTTTGCAGCTTTAAAGACAGTTTAACTCTTTAATTCATCCATTCTTGCAGAGAAAGATCCTGATTAGCTGCTATGGGCAAAACAGGCAATTCCTCCCGTAGACATTTTGTTAAAGTGGAACTTTAGGCACCACATTAAAAATGGGTGGACAGGCAGGATTTTTATTACAGAAAAGACATGCTTTATCTCTATTGCATTAAAGTAACTTACCTGCCTGTCCGCCCTGGTACAGTAAGCTGCGTACACGCAGCTCACTTAGAAATTCAGTAATGCCAAATCTGACCGTAATCCCTGCCTGGCCAATGACAGCAGCTGACAACTGAGACCTGGAAGCCGGCACCCAAAGATGTCAGCAGCCAGGCGGGGAGATTGGGGATTCCGCAATGCTGGAGCTAAGGTAAGTATTGTTCCGCTTTAAATGAGCTAATTATGTTTAAAATATTCTACAGGAAAGTCACTTATTCTGACTGGTTTTTATTTATTTTTCTTTAAGGTAATATATCCTGTGTTCTACAAAAATCTATCATTGGGGAACCCCATTTGTGGCTAGAATCACTGCAAATATGGCAGTATCTTCAGAAACAAGTTTCAAAAGAAGCAATTTTACCAGGACAAAGGAAAGTTGAGAAGAGAAAATCAGAGGGCTGTCCATTTGTTTCCAAGACAAAAGCTTGCAAGCAGGATACCACTGTGAAGGACAACTTTGCATATTATGACCAGATAGTCAGAGAAGCTCCAGCCCAATCTAAAAATATGAGCAGTGAAGAAGTGACTAAAACTAGATATCAAAGTTCTGGTGAAAATGACAACACTGTCTCTTTTAGAGTGTCTTGCCGATGTTCTGGAGGAAATGCAAAAAAGACTACTGCACAGGTATTATTTAATCTTCTTTCAACCCCTAAAGATGCTTACAGAGAATGTATAGTGGCTTTGCATATATATGTATGTGTGTATGTATATCTATCACACACACACACATATATTCATTCCTTGTTTTCGTCAGAACTGTATTTCCCTGGTCATTCTCCGGGACAGTCACAGAATAGGCTTTCCCACCTGCAGGAAACACAAATGAAAGGAGAATTGACCCTTTTAGAACTCCTCTGTTCCCCTCCACTATAAATTGATATCCTTCAGGTAAGTTGCTCACACAGGATAGTGTAAGGCCTTGTTCACATTGGAAAATGCCAATCCAAACACTTGTGTGAAGGGCAGTCTTCACCCATGCAGGATGCAGAGACCCACAGGGATGTACATTCCCGGATGCTCTTCAGGATCCCTGTGGCCAGCCGCCTGTCATTGATTTGAACAGGCTGTCTGCAGTGAGATTTGACTGCACCATCCAGCTGGAGTTCTTGCCTGATCAATCTGTAATTACTGAGCATTCACAGATCATGTGATCAAATGAAAGTGTATGCTCAGCAATATATTTTCCTGCTGTCTGTTAGGGTGTTAGTAAACTTTTTTCAAGAAAAGGGCTCTCTGCAGTGTGCACTGCATACTAGTACCAATGTGTACTAGTACAGTAGTAATGTGTTCGGAACGTAAGAATGCCCCATCGTTTGGAAAATTATCAACCCACAGAGGACTGAATTCAAAGACGCCCTATAAATTCAAAGTGAAAAAATTATGCAGCAGGCTAGTCCATTTTGCTGAAATTTTGGCTCGGTAGTTTGTATGGCCCCCACGTGTTTGAATGCATGCCTGACAATGTTGGGGCATGATCCTAATGAGACAATGAATGGTGTCCTGGGGTATTTCCTTCCAGATCTGGACCAGGGCATCACTGAGTTCCTGGACAGTCTGAGGTGCAACCTGGCATCGGATGAACCAAAACATGGTTGGATTTAGGTCAGGCGAGCATGGGGGGCCATTCAGTGTTATAAATTCCTTCATCCTCCAGGAACTGCCTGCATACTCTCACCCCATGAGGCTGGGTATTGTTGTGCACCAGGAGGAAGTCTGGACCCACTACACCAGCGTAGGGTCCAACAATGGGTCCAATGATTTGATACCGATACCGAATGGCAGTCAGGGTGCCATTGTCCAGCCTGTAGAGGTCTGTGTGTCCCTCCATACATATGCCTCCCCAGACCATCAATGACCCACCAACAAAATGGTCATGCTGAACAATGTTACAGGCAGCATAATGATCTCCACAGCTTCTCCAGACCCTTTCACGTCTGTCACATGTGGTCAGGGTGAACCTGCTCTCATCTGTGAAAAGCACAGGGCGCCAGTGGAGGACCTGCCAATTCTGGTGTTCAGTGGCAAATGCCAGTCAAGCTCTGCAGTGAGCACAGGGCCCACTAGAGGACATCGGGCCCTCAGGCCACCCTCATGAAGTCAGTTTCTGATTGTTTGGTCAGAGACATTCAGACCAGTGGCCTGTTAGAGGTCATTTTGTAGGGCTCTGGCAGTTCTCATCTTGTTCCTCCTAGACCAAAGGAGCAGATACCGGTCCTATTGCTAGAATAAGAACCTTCTATGGCTCTGTCCAGCACTCCTAGAGTAACTGCCTGTCTCCTGGAATCTCCTCCTTGCTCTTGAGACTGTGCTGGGAGACGCAGCAAACTTTCTGGCAATGGCATATATTGATGTGACATTGTGGAAGAGTTGGACTGCCTGTGCAACCTCTGCAGGGTCTAGGTATTGACTCCTGCCACCAGTAGTGACATTGACCCTAGCCAAATGCAAAACTAGTGAACAACAGTCACAAAAAATTAGTAGGGAAAAAAATGTCTGTTGCCTTCATCTGTAAAATTATTCATGTTTTGGGGGTCATCTCATTGTTGCCCATCTAGTGCACCTGTTAATTTAATTATCACCAAAGCAGCTGAAACGGACAACCCCCTCTGCTACTTAACTGACCAGATCGATATCCCAGGAGTTTAATTGACTTGATGCTATACTCTGATTAAAAAGTGTTCCTTTAATTTTTTTGAGCAGCGTAGATCTGTTCAAAAAATTATGCAAGAAAATTGCTACATACTACAGACTAGCCCTAAGTTAACTAGCATCCTTTCAGCTAAACTAAAGGTCAGAATATGAAAAGCATTAAATGTTTGAATCGTGGTAGGGCCTTGTTTTCTGAAACAAAAATATAAACATCCATATCCTTGCTCACTCCATTAGAAGGGATATACCAACATAAGTACAACTGAAAGGTGAACTAATCTCACATGGCCAAAAAAAAAAGCTTTAGATACAAGAGGTACAACTAGAAACCTTTGGTAAACTGTTCTGATACCCATGTGATATGTGCTCTTTTCTGTCTCTGTGATCTGTATTATATAGGTTTTCAATAAGGAATACAATGCACTAGAATAGGGAAATCAAGATGCTTTATTGAAAAAAGGTCCAGTGAACATAGTGTTCTGAGACACCTTTTTTTTTTTTTGCAGAACACCATTTAAGTCAACTTGTGTAAGAGTTCTAGGGATCAAAGTTACCCTCTTCTCACCCCCATGATTTTCCACCCAGTGACAGAATCAAACTACTATGTTATCAGGAGACTTACTGGATTTTTTAAATAATGCATTAATGTTGAATGGCCTAAAGGAAGCTCTTGATGGTCACACTGAAATAAATGTATTGAGTGGTATTAGATTTTGTTTGTGTGTGTGCGTGTATAACTGTATTTTAAATATTTTTTCCAGACTGAACATAGGACAAACCCTTGAATGAACTAGCGTATACATTTAAATGTATGAACATTTCCTATTTTACTGTCCCTAGCCTAAAGTGAAGTGCTTCACACATGTAAAATTCAAAACAAGTTTCAGTTCTTTTCATTTTAATATTGCAACAAACACTCCTTTTACTAGTTGGTTATGCACAAAGACTGCTATTGGCTTTCTTCCTCTTGCAATACAGATGATATAGCTCTCTCTTTGTATATTTCCTTTTTCTAGTTATGAATTCTATATTTTATTTTATGTCCATATGCAACATAGGATCAAAATCATTGTGTATGCATAATTGGGAGCCTTGGTGACCTTCACTCTTGTCCTGTTGTCCTTCAGTCTTTAACCATTTGCCGCCCGGCCAGACGGAAATGACGTCAGACGCCGGAACAGGCAACTGGAAATACGTCAACGCGTTTCACCCCACCCACAGGGCGTTATCAAATGCCCTGTTTGATAACGCCCTGTGGGTGGGGTGAAACGCGTTGACGTATTTCCGGTTGCCTGTTCCGGCGTCTGACGTCATTTCCGGTGAGTGGAACGCACGCCGAGCGGTGCGTTCCAAGGGGCCATCTTTGCATAGTGGATGAGTCTGCATCTGAGGTCTGTCATCCTGCTGTATACCTGGCTGTGGGGTCTCTATACAGAAGTCGCTGTATATGAAAGAAAGATCGTTTTTAAAGAAAGATCGTTTTGCTTCAATAAAATGCGGGTTAAATTCTGCTAAAATGTGAGTGGTCTGGAGAAATTCTTTTGATTGGAAATCACTACGGTATCACACTATGGTCTTTTCTTCTTCCTGATTTTCCCTGGGGGATTTGGTGAGAGGAGTAACCAGAGGAGGTATCCATATCCTAGAGGAGGCAATATTTGGAGGTCATATACAAAGTAAAGGGGGTCCAGGAGCCCTTAATATCCCTGAAAGGCGTTTGACTCACCATTATCTGGTGAGTGCGGTTAATGTTGGTTTTGCACTGGTGGATGGTGGAGGTATCACAGGCACGGAAGAATCCAATGAAAATATAATATAATACATTTTTTCACGGGACTGTTATTTTGGGATTTTTGTCACTGGACTTATTAATTTTAAAATTATATATATTTTTTCATTAATATTTCAAAAAAAAAAAAAAAAAAATTTTGTGTCAGTTTTTTAAGTTTGTAATATTTACTAATTACACTGTTCAACAAATTTTTATTTTTTGCCAGTTTTGGAAACAAAAGGATCCATTTCTTAATGAATTTCACATTCTGAGTTCAAATATAACAATGAAATTTGTCAATTGGCTCTAGTTTTTCTGTAAACGGAAAGTTTTCTACTACAGGCGTAATGACTACATAATGCACAATAATTATATAGATAGATGTCTTTCCACAAATATAAAGCAAGTGATATTGACTACATAAAAAAGCCTAAATGGCATAATATATTGCATAGGATTACCAAGAAAAATTATAGCCATAAGCTAAGTTGAATCATTTTAATACTTAGGATTCTCACTAGTTTTGTCTTCAGTTTGTGTCGGTTTTGCTTCTCTTGGTTTTTCTCTTGTATTCGAGGAAAGGGCTATCTCTTACAACTGCACGTGACTACACGCTTCAGGTTCTTCCTCACTTGACTCAACCACGAAGGATTCTGGTGCTTTAGGAATTGGTAGCCCCTCTCCATGAGGAACTGGACGTATTGCCGATGGAATATTTGGATAGTGCACAGATAACTTTTTCTTCTTATTGAGCCCTTTTACAATTGGAGGCACCATACAAAAGTAACAATTACTAACATGATCTGTTGGCTCTCTCCAAATCATTGGCACAGCGAAAGGCATAGATGCCTTTTTTTCATTCAACCATTGCTCCAGTGCTGTCCCACAAGAATTGCAGCATATATGTGGTGCCCAGCTCTTGTCCTGGTCTCCTATCTTGCAGCCAAAATACAAGTTGTAGGCTTTCTTAATCATTCCTGTTATCCTCCTTTTTGTGAGATAAAAGTTATTTCACCGCAGATATAGCAGAAATGATCTGCTTTATTCACACAAGTTCGAGGCATTACTGAGTAGCCTATATAAGCATAAAACGAAATGTAAAGACGCTGTCGAACTACAATCAGCTACAGATACTGCAGCTTTTATGCAGTGAAGTGATGCAATTAAAGGCTAATATTGCATCATCTCAGTATACATGCAATTTTCTATTGGTCACCAGTATCAATTGCGCAATATGCAGCTGAAGTTGCATCATAATTTTGAATGGCTTACGTCATTAGATGGGTGAATATATCATGGAAACTAGAGCCAATCAACATTTTTTAGGGTCATTTTCATTTTCAGCACCCCAAAATTATGTAAGATTAGCTAATTTTATGCCCAAAGCTTTTTACCTGTTGAACAGTGTTATCAATTTTATGGGTTGGGTGATGCAGTTTATTGCTTTGTGGGTTTGCGCTGGTATAAATTGATATAAGTTTTCTTGGTTTTTGCACCTGTGTACAGCAGCATCTCACGGGGAATAGTGTGTGTAATAAGAGAGTCCTGGGCGCTGAGGTTTTTTTCTTTTCTTTTTTACAAATTATTTATTTGTAAACTTTTATAACAGAAACAAAGAAATGTGTTTTTTTTCAAAATTTTTGGTCTTTTTTTGTTAATTTAGCAAAAAATAAAAACCCCAGCGGTGATTAAATACCACCAAAAGAAAGCTCTAGTTGTGTGAAGAAAATGATAAAATTTTAGTTTCGGTACAATGTTGTATGACCGCGCAATTGTCATTCAAAGTGTGAGAGCGCTGAAACGTGAAAACTGGCCTGGGCAGGAAGGTGTAAAATTGCATGGTATTGAAATGGTTAATATAGGAATTTTGATTATGTCAAGGTTTTGCTAAGTTTGCTCTAATCTGCTTTATCAAAGTCTGCTCTGTAATGATCACTGTGATCAAGGAAGCCTTAGTGACTTGACTATGCATTTAAGTCTGGCGGATATCTGGTTCTTGCAAACGAGCTTAATTTTCAAGGCATGGTTCACTCTTTAATTGCAGGGCCTCTATCACTAGTGAATGCATAAATCATACCTGAAACATATCATTGTAAGGCTGGCCATACAACAGTCATTTTTTTGTTCAACCAGTGGGTTGAACAAAAGAAAATGATGTAATATGCCCCATCCACGCACTCTATGTGGATGGGTGAATCTGTCCCGCTCAGCTATTGTAGTCTGACAGCGGGGAGATTTTCCTGTCTTCATAATTCATTCACCACAGCCGGCTATTGAAGTGTTTAACAAGTATTTTACTAAAAAATAACCTCCCAAAATATCCCAGGTTGTAAATCCATTTTTGGTCACTTTGTTCAGTGATGCAGATCCAGGTCAGTAATAATGCATGACACCCACTGAAAAAAAAAAAAAACAATCACAACTGCTTGCCAGCAGATGACAGCTAAGTATAAACAAAGGGGCAGGTTCTCCCAGATGATACCATTAACCAAATGTAGGATTTTACTGTATTTGGCTAATGATCTCACGGGATCTCCATAAACACATAGGGTAGAGATCAGGATCTACTGCTAAAGGGTCCTCAAGATTCTAATAAGCTTCCTGTTCTGCCAGGCTTCATGCTCAGGTAAGGGTCTGGTGTGGATTTTTCTTTTGTGCACTTGGTTCTCCCTTTTTAAAATCCATATTCCAAGGGTCTGAAATTGAAGATGGAGGGGTACATAATTCTTTGGAAGACCTGAAGAGCCTTCTATTTCTGAAATAGATCCGGACAACAGTGAGCATTATAGTGGCACATCCCTCATATGTATACAATTAAAGAAATAAAAGTATGGATGGGATTTTTTAGGCACTCAATAAGATCATAAATTTTAAATACCGGTATACAGATTTTTATTGTACAAATACTTAAAATCAAAGAACATGATTAAAAGCCACCCTCCCTTCCCCTCCACCTGCCGGCACCTGCTGTCCCAGCCCACAGATGGGTAGGTGGAGCCCGGGTTACATAGCAGGGGAGGGATGGGGCACTTTATCGGTGTGTGTAGAAGCAATCAGGCGCCAGTGGATGGCTAAATGTAGAAGAAAACTACCTACCCGGCGCCCAGAACTGCATGTCCCGAATGTTGGGCGATAGGAATTGTGCATCCCTGAGGCAAGGAAGACACAAGGGATGCCAATATAGGACCTCCAGGTAACTGAGACCACAACATAATACTATCAATATGCTTCAGTTAA
Source organism: Staurois parvus (assembly GCF_062004578.1). Classification (NCBI taxonomy): domain Eukaryota; kingdom Metazoa; phylum Chordata; class Amphibia; order Anura; family Ranidae; genus Staurois; species Staurois parvus. Next base: position 2,505,774 of record NW_028318073.1, on the reverse strand, counting down.
TCGATTCATCAATTTTAACAACTCATAAAGGCTTGGTTTGGAAAGAAGAAATGACCCAAAGGGCTGAATATTTATTAACAAATTTTCCAGTGCAGGAACACTACAGGATTACAACCAGAGATGGAGTCATTGAGGGTCTAAAAGTTTAATTATACCACACCTGATAATGATTTTAAATAAATGAGGGATTACCTCTCATAAATTTAAGTAAGTATAAAGGCTAGTCAAAGGCAAAGAAATTATAAATTGAAGACTTACAAATGGTCCTTCATCTACTAAAAAAAAAGAAAAAAAAAAAAAGAAAAGACAATCCTATGTCTAGTAATTTAGAGGAGGCTTGCCACATTCTGATATTGACCAATATTCACAGGGTACCTATCCACAGCTGTCCCACACTGGAGCCAAAATGGTTATTAGAATCCCCCAATGACTGCATTTGCTCAATTGCAGATAACCCTTATGGCACCTAAAACTGCCTGCCAATCACCAAAGCTCTTTTTAGCACACAGATTATGCCAAAACAAGTCCAACGATTACATAATTTCTGCCCAAAATAGGACGAAAGGCATACTGCAGCCATCTCTTGTCTTCTAGGGAGGACCAGAGTCTCCCCCGCCCATTTCTTGTGCCGATGATGTCCCCTCCACTGACTGGGAGGAGATGGTTCCGGTAAGCCTTCCGCCCCGTTTTGGGTGTCAATAATGCAACCATTGGACTTGTTTGAGCATATCCTTTAGTTAAAAAGAGCTTTGGTAATTGGCAGGCAGTTTTTTGTGGCATAAGGGTAATCTGCAATTGGGCAAATTCAGTCAATAAAATAATGGGTTAAACGAGCACTAGGTGAAAGAGTAAGCTGCTAGCATAAAGGTCAAACCTCAAATCCTTCTAATAAGTCAAATAAGGCAAATTCAGTCAGGTTGGGGTCCAACCTTTCTGTATTAATTTACATATGTGCATATACAGTATGTAAATAGACTATATAAATCTAAAACATATGTATTATAATTACTCCATCAGCGATTCATTGTTGCCAATGACTCTTCCCAGTGTAAAGAAGCACCAGCCACCACCTTATGAAATGAGCACTCACCAGAAAATATGCAACAAAATGTATGGCAAGCTTAGCATGTCATCAGAGGTAGGTGAACCTTGTGGACAGCCTTCCCAGAAGAGTTGAACCTTTTATAGCTGCAAAGGGTGGGCCAACTCAATATTGAACCCTATGGACTAAAACTGGAATGCCATTAAAGTTCATGTGTGTGTAAAGGCAGACAGCACAATACTTTTGACAATATAGTGTATGTTACTAATTGCCCCACTGTGATTAATTGTTGCATTTTGATTGTGTGGCGCTGCAGGTGATTATCTTTATGGTTCTATAGGATTTTTTCTGTCAACTTTCTGCTAGTAGCCTACTTTATCACAGCATGGACCTTATGTTAGATGTTTAGAGTATGGCTTTTATTTGCTTCCAAACAGGCAATATATCTCCCATGTATTTTAGTGCCCTATGTGGTTCTCCTTTAGTTTTTGTGGCTAATATAGTAGATAGGGGGATGAGCATAGGGTCTGATAGAACCAGGACAGTTTGCCAAAGTGGCTGTATGTAGCAAATTAACATTGCTATCAGAGATGGGCGAGATTAGGCCTATCAGCATTGCATTTAGGGCATGTGGATAACTATGCATTTGATGGGAGGTTTTGGGGGGGGGGGGGTTAAAAGGCTGTTGGGCTTGATGAATAATTAAAATTTTATTTCTCTTCACTTTCTACCAATTACTGCTTTGGTAGTATGTAGCCACCCATGTTGGCTATGAGACCAGGGTTCTTCTAGAGGTAAATATAAGAGACTAACCCATTTTTGTATATGTCCTGTGTTTATTGAGGGTTCTGAGCAAGTACCCTCTCGTAGGGTATGATAGAATCAGAACAAGTTACACTTTTCAGGGGGTTTTTGCAGTAATAACATGAAGTTTGGATGTACCTTTTTAGGTCAAATGAGGTTATCAGGGCAGAAACGAGGAAGCTTTTAAGTTGTGCTTATTGCAGAAACTGTCATTGTAATATTTTATAGAGTTCAAAACTTTTCCCACATTCCATTTTCCACTTTGTACATGCCATCCCTTCTTTCACTGACTGTTCCGCAAACAAGTGTGAGTAGGTGGTAGATATCAGATTGCTTTGGGATGAGTCTCTACTAGAAAGGGAATCAGGAGAGGTGAGGGGTTGTGAGTACAGGGACCTGTGTTGTGAGTCACTCAAAAAATGTCTGAACTGAACACAAGTCCAAAAGGTAATCCTCTGCTCTTGCATAAGTGGGGAGGGCTGATCGTAGCTCAGGAGCTGGCAAAGAATGTTTGGCCTGTGGCTTTGAATACGGCCATATTGAAGCCAAGTATTGTTGAGACATGTCCGGTGGAAAATTGGGGTTCAGACATAGCTGGGTCAAAGGGCTTGGTAAGGATGAAATTGTAGTCTCATTGCACTTCTCATGGAAGCAACGGAGAGTGACCTATGAAAAAATGATCCGTCATGGAGCTAAAGACATGCTTGAGAAGGAGCCATGGAACTAAAGCTAGAAAAAGTGCTACAGGTTTCTTTTATATAGAGAAAAAGGCCAAGGTTCATAGGCAGAGATTTGTAAGATCGATGCTTAATTTGGACATTTTGTTAGTTTTAAGAGCAAATCTAGGTCTCCTTCATATAAAGGAAGTGAAAGCTGAGTTAAATCTGTTTTTAAGTCTTTGTATCTTTGTTTGTGATTAATCATATGTAGGGTGTATACCAGTCTGGCAAAACTGTATTTTAATCAAAAGACACGTGCCTAGCATAGAAATGGGGAGATAATTGTAATTAAAGAGATTATGTTGTTGATTGGGGGGGGGATAGTTGAGAGCATGCAAATAGTGTATGTTTTTAGATATTATCAGAGGCCTAACTAGAACCTTCAGGGACCCAGTGCAAGAAACCATGAATGACCCCCCCCCTTCAAAAAGCATGATTTTGGTACATTGTTTTTTGTTTTTCAAAATATTAAACAGTAAAACATTTCTGTTAATGATTTCAACTTACTGTAATTGTCAATAGGAGGTAGTTTTATGATCAGACATGGTCTCATGACAGGTCACAATGATGGTAATGCACCTGCAAAATACCATACAGAATAACCATAAATCAAGCTGATATATACCTCCATTGGACAAAGTTATAGTCAAAGATTCACATTTCAGTTAGATATTTAGAGACCTAAATATTACATTTTGAATGAGGTTCTTAAATTTTGAAAATATAAACACTACGTTTATAGATGCACACAACTTTATTGAAATCTTCACAAAGGTGGAAGAGAAGCTTCAAAAAGCATTCACAACATGGCCAACAATAATAATTTCAACTTTTCCAGAACTTAAACCATTTCACACATTTTAACTTTGTTTCTGTGAAAGAAGATCTGTAAAATAGAAATGGTGACCATATATTAGCATGGTTTATTGAAACTAGTAGTGAACAAAAACAAGCATGCTTTCATCTTACCCGGTTAGTCCAACTTGGAACCAAGCATGCAAAGTTCAACCATAAAAATATGTTCGTATAACTGGTAACAAAAACTTAAAGTGTTTACAGTAACTTTTAATAGAACCTATGTAACTGCACACGTACTACTGTGATGAAAAGTCCTCTATAAATGTTGATAATGTTGAGTCTTTTAGCTCTCATTTTCTATGCTTGACAAAGCAAGCCCAGAGAGTCTTTGTTGAGACATGGTGTTTCTCAAATAAACTTTAATTGGTTTTGATTTTGAGAAGGACCTTTCTGCAGTTATTGATATTATTATTATTATGCAGGATTTATATAGTGCCAACAATTTTTACTGTTTGCCCTCCCTGTTGCAAAGCTCTGTGCAGTTACAATACAGTTTAATACAGGAGGAATTAGATGGTCCTGCTGGTTGCAATCTAACAGTTGCTGCTGTTACTGGGAGTATGAGGAACAGCAGTAATGCTATGCAGACATCTAGGAGAGTAGATGACAGTGCACTGTTTTCAACAAGTAGTAGGTGAGTAAGATCCTTTACAGTGGAACAATTACAAACCTCTTGAAGTGCTGAATGTAATTAAAAAAGCTGGTGATATATCCTCTTTGTAAAATTCATTCAGTGTTGATGCTGCGGCAATTAGATTATCATCAGATTGAGAAGCAAGAATGGCAGGCTGAACTATTTCAAATCTGAGGGACTTCATTTCTGTAAAATGGCCTGACAGCTGATTCATAAAAGTGTCCAAACATTTATAAAATACAGTTGTTTTAAAGTGTTCCTTTGGATCAAATAATCTTTCAACTATGCACAGCTCATCAAGCTTGACAATCTGGAACGGTAAACATTTCAATACACTGATCATAATTAACTGTATGTAGAACAAGATATAGACGCGGATAACTACTTCTTCAACTCCATCAACAATAATTGTAACACCAGTGAACCGTATAATCAAATCAAGGATGGCAAATCAATTGTACATATTAACAGTAGGAGCCTGTATGCAAATTTTTTGCAAACATTAAGAATTACCTGAGTCAATTTACACATTTATTCAACATCAACATCATAGCAATATCAGAAACATGGGTCAATGTGGAGAAAAGGGTTGACTTTAAGCTGGAGGGTTATGAGTTTATGCACATAGATATAAAATAAAGGTGGTGGAGGAGTTGCAATGTATGTGGACAATATTCTTGACTTCAGGCTGTTGGACAATATGTTAACTGTTGTTAACAATGTGCTTGCATGTATATCAGTTGAAATATAGTAAAGTAAACTATAAACCCAAAACAATTAGCTGTATTTACAGGACACCAGGTTCTAGTATTCAGCTGTTTTAAGACTAGATAAAGGGGATATTTACAAAAAACCAAAAAAAAAACCTCCTAAATCAATTTGTCTGTGAAGACTAACATTGATCTGCTTAATCCAAGTAAACACATAAAAGATGATTTTATTAAAACTATGGTAGTAACCTGTATCCAAAAAATCATCAGACCCACCAGGATAACTTCTCACTGTGTCAGGGATGCCACAGGCATCCAGCAAGGATGACCAGGTCAGTGGACTGTACCTTAAATCAAGAACCAGGTGGAGTAAAGTTAAATGATGTTTTTTTAACATAAAGACCACTTTTACAACACCAATAAACCATAACAATGTAAAGTGACAAAATAAACGTGAAGTGGAGGGAGCAGACAAGAGCAGGGCAAGGTCAGTACTAAGACCGGAAATGAGCAGGGAGCAAGGTTCTGAGAGAGCTGGATGCAATTCCCATTTTGAATACATAAGGAAATGTTTTACTTAATTACAAATGAGTGTAACATCTGATATAGAGTAGAGAAAAAAAAATATATCAAGGGAAGGACAGTACATGAGTAGCTAGTTTAGGACCAATTTTGGAGATACAAGGCAGGTGTTTTTTCCTAAGGAAAGGACAGTCTTGCATAACTCTTAATGAAATAAATATAATTCTCAGTAGCAAGATATTTTGTATAAAACTTACATTTACAATTATAATGTGATTCTAGATCAAGGGAACGACTCAGAAATGGTAGCATAGGATGTTAATAATTCAGCACAGAGAAGAGTGGATTAATGGACTCAAAACTATATATATTCCAGGGTCTGCTTGTTAATTTTAATTTGTTTTTATTGACAAATCTAGTATATTTTTATGTAGCTATGGATGTCAGGGGCAGGAGAATTGTGTAGAGAGGAATGGATGTTGGTGGCAGGTAAGTTGGGTATTGAGGGATAAATATCAGTAGCAGATTAGAGGAGAAATTGATGTCAGTGGTGGGAGAGGCATCCAGGGAGGGATGGAAGTGGATGTCGGCTCAGGCATGTATCTAGGGAAGGATGGGGGTATATGTAGCTGTAATTGTTTATTTCTGTTTGTAACAAAATACACCTGACTTTTTTTGTAGAACACCTAATGTAACTGGGAGTATTGCAAATGTAATTCTTTACAGGATAGGGCAATTATTAACTGCTTTTGGTACTTCATCATATTTTTCAGGAGATTGGTCGTATTATTGGTTTATTACTGTCGAAACTGTTTGGCTGGAAACCTGACCTGCGACAGCCTGTGCTTGAGGTAATTTTTGGCGTGTTACAGGATTAAAGTGTAACTAAAGGTGGAGAGGAATTAAGACATCTGTTATGATCCGCCAGGTGGTGCCTCTGGCTGCCCACTTGACAGACCTACCCAAAGCGTGGAGTCTAAGTCCCGGTCTGTGCTTTCACCAGGGCCCCTGATGGTGGGGATGGACTTGAAACAGACCAGGACCAGGTCAGGACCTCTGAGCAGGCCCACCAGTGGCAGGGGGAACCTCCGGGGATGTATTGGTACCGGGAGAGCCAGATGTGAGGAGGACGGCAGGGCCTAGCAGGATAGATCGCGAGCAGTGGTCCCGTGGGGTAGGCGAGGTACAGAATCGGCAGGCGGAGAATCGTCAGGTCACACGCAGGGTCAGCAGGATAAGTCAGTCCGTAGATAGGTTCAACAAGCCGGGGGTCAGGATGGGAGAAGGCAGAGTAGTCAGGGGCAATCCGGGTCAAATGCAGGAGAAGGCAGAATAGTCAGTACAATCTGGGTCAAATGCAGGAGAAGGCAGCGTAGTCAGGGTCAATCAGGATCAAAAACACAGGTACAGGACTCAGGAACTCAAAAGACCTTGCGGCGATCAGTGACAGTGCAGGGCATCTTTAAATATCGCGCCCTACACTGTCATTGGCCGCCCAGGACACGCCCCCGGGCTGTCATTGGCCGCCCGAGGCGCGCCCGCGGCTCCCACTGCGCATGCGCGGCGTCCTGTCATCCGCGGCTCGCCGGGACCTGGTGCTTGTGTCCCGGCGTGAGCCGTTGCCAGCGCGCATGCGCCGGCCGACAGGATGCCGTGGACCCTGACAACATCTGTCTGGTTTATTGCTGTCTTTATCCCCGTTAGGGAGTTTCACCTCTACTTGTCTTGTTTACCGTTCTCATTGACAGTGAAAATAAAGGAGAGTCACAAATTTTTGCCTGACAGAATACTAATAGAAAAGAAATCTTCCAATGGAGACACTCTTCTGGTGACACATTGGGATTCCCTCACTCCCTGTTTTGGCTATTGGGCTGGATATGAAGGGAAATCTCCCCACTGGGACACTGATGGTAAAAAAAAAAAAATTGTGGGGGTTATAACCCTCCCTTATGCTATCCAAGATTTAAAAGTTTGTTATACGAATTGTTTTTTAACATTTATGCCTATTAGCTGCCAGCAGAAGCTGATGTGACAAAAGAAGATGGTTATTTTCTTGGTTAATTATGCTTAAATTGCCATAATTAAAAAAAAATTATTCTGAAAGTTATTGTATACTGAAGTACCAAAGTCTGAGGTAAAGCAGCCTACAAAAACTGTAGCTGCGAACATTTAAAAAACAGTCACTCGGGGGATTAATAAAGGGTTATTGAGGATAGGAGACTTCCTTTCTGTTGCCCGAATCTATCCTCTTTAATATTCTAAGGATAAAATGCAGATGCTTCCCACTGAAATTTTTAGATTTTATCAAATTGCCTCTTTTATCCACTCGAAAATTGCCTTATTGGGTGAACTATCCATCCTGACCTCTTTCGTAGTCTCCTGTGAAGGTAACAATTTGGCTAGATGCCATATATCTCTTTGGTGTATGCCCTTCTTGCTGTTCCGAGTTGTAAACTTCCCTATATGGACCAATGGGAACGGGACCTGAATATCAGCTATGATATCTCAGACTGGCGAGACATAGCTTTAGCATTGTCCAAGGTTTCTAGCAATACCTCCTTAATTGAGGCGAACGATAAAACATTATTGAGGTGGTACTTGGTCCCAACTCGGATTGCGAAAATGCATCTGACTACTTCCCAAATGTGTTTTAGGCCATGTGGCCAGGTGGGGTCTATGTTCCTCGTCTGGTGGCAATGCCCAATAGTAATTTAGATTTTGGATCCGCATATTTAATCTACACGGTGATGTTGGTGAATATACGTAGAGCTCCGTAGTCGGCCCTCTTCCATAAATATCCCATTACAATTCCTAAGCACTCCCTTAGGCTGCTCACCCATATGTCGTTAGCGCAAGAATTGCTATAGCTAAACATTGGCAGAGTTCTCTTATCCCTCTAGAATATGTTAAAACTAAATGGAACTGGAACATGATCAATGACAAACTTACCTGTACGCTACACAACAGTACTATCAAATTTGACAAAACATGGGATCCATGGATTCAATACATCTCTGTTCCTTGTTCCTTCCCACAGTGACCTTCTCCTCCTCCTTCCTCTTTCTTCTTCTCCTCCTTCTCCTCCTCCTTCTCCTCCTTCCTTCCTCCTCCTCCTTCTCCTCCCTCCTCCTCTTTCTCACTCCTCCTTTTCTCACTCCTCCTTTTCTCACTCCTCCTTTTCTCACTCCTCCTTTTCTCACTCCTCCTTTTCTCACTCCTCCTTTTCTCACTCCTCCTTTTCTCACTCCTCCTTTTCTCACTCCTCCTTTTCTCACTCCTCCTTTTCTCACTCCTCCTTTTCTCACTCCTCCTTTTCTCACTCCTCCTTTTCTCACTCCTCCTTTTCTCACTCCTCCTTTTCTCACTCCTCCTTTTCTCACTCCTCCTTTTCTCACTCCTCCTTTTCTCACTCCTCCTTTTCTCACTCCTCCTTTTCTCACTCCTCCTTTTCTCACTCCTCCTTTTCTCACTCCTCCTTTTCTCACTCCTCCTTTTCTCACTCCTCCTTTTCTCACTCCTCCTTTTCTCACTCCTCCTTTTCTCACTCCTCCTTTTCTCACTCCTCCTTTTCTCACTCCTCCTTTTCTCACTCCTCCTTTTCTCACTCCTCCTTTTCTCACTCCTCCTTTTCTCACTCCTCCTTCTCTCACTCCTCCTTCTCTCACTCCTCCCTGTAACAAGGTTGCGTGAGCCCATTTGAATTGGTTCTACAACATTTTTCATGTTTTTCTGATCGCTTATTTAAGGCGCTTCATGTGGCTACAAGTATGGAGTCTTATTTTTGTGATATAACATGGCATTTGTTTTTGATGTTATTTGTATTTTGAAAACTTTTCAATAAAAACCATTGGAAAGTAAATTAAAAAAAAAACAACCATTCACCTGTCCGAAGATCCAATGGTATCCTCACCTGTCCCCAGCACCAGCATCTTAAGTATGGGCACCCGGCTATGACAGCTTGCGGCTTCATAGCCAGGTGTCCACTGCGCATGCGTGAGCAGTGCTGCACCTTGTGAATGGTTTTGCAGTCTTCTGGGACCTGTCCTGTGTCCCAGAAGACTGCAGGGGGGAGGGGGAAGGGAGAACCTCTGCTTCTGATCCCCTAGGCTATCGCAGCAGAAGTGGGAGTTGGTACCTGCCAAAATCGAGGACCCACTCCCCAAAGGTGCCAATCCTTAATTGGGAGCAGGGGATGAGGCCTTAAACCAGAACTTCCCCTCTTGGGTAGAGCTCTGCTTTAAATATGGAGTGGGATGTGAATGCTTTTATCAGTAATAACTAACCCGACCTTAAAGATTGTCAAGTCAATTTTTTTTTTTTTAATTCTTTACACACATTCTGTACAGACAGACATGGGAGAATCAATAGTCAGAGCCAACCAAAAAATACAACTCAAAAGGTAAACCACAGCATGAACCTGTGAACACGGTGCCAAAATCATACTTCATTGCATTGATCATCGCTTATGGATAGTAGTCTGGTTCTTGCCACCCAGACTGTGCTTGTTTTTTAAATGTCAGCAGCTGCAGTTTTTGTAGCTGCTGACTTTTTTTTTTCACCAGAGACTGGAGCTTTGCTTTAAACCGTGGGGTGTGAGAATTTGCAATTTGTACTGTATATCCACCTGGTCTTCATCTAAGATATTATGTCCTAATCCATCCTCCATGTCAATGTGGGACATATTTGTCAATCCGAAGGAACAAAACCCCCCTTTTTAGTCCTGATTGCTAGTATACACTCACAGGCCACTTCAATTACTTGGTAACACAAATTGCTTATCGTCCTATCACATGGCAGCAACTCAGTGCATTTAGGCATCTAGACGTGAAGACGACTTGCTGAAGTTGAAACCGAGCTTCAGAATGGGAAAGAAAGGGGATTTAAGTGACTTGAACATGGCATGGTTGTTGGTGCTAGAAGGGCTGGTCTGAGTATTTCAAAAACTGCTGATCTACTAGAATTTTCACACACAACCATCACTAGGGTTTACAGAGAATTGTCCAAAAAAGAGAAAATATCCAATGAGCGGCAGTTGTGTGGATAAAAATGCCTCATGTATGGGCGTTGCCTGATATTCTGTGGGTTTATATTTCCTTCCCTTCCATCACTTCCTGGCCTACCTCCCAGTTTGCTTACCTATATAAGACATGCTCAGTGTAGGCCACGTTGTCTGTGCAACTTTCCAGTTCTCTGTGCTCCCATTTGTCCTTTGTCTGACTACCCGTGTACCAATCCTGGCTTCATCTACCGTTTATGCTTGTCTGCCGCCCTCCCTGACCCTGTTTTGTTTCCTGGTTTTCCTTCAGTCTCCTGCCATTTGTACTCAGCTCATGCGAGTGGTCTCCGCATCTTCACATGTGCTGCAACCTGGTTCCAGCTTACTGCATGTCCATCCCCACCATCAGGGGCCCTGGTGAAGAAACAGGATGGGGCTTAGACTCTGCACCCTAGGGAACCCTGAGTTGGCAGTCTGCAAGGGCTCACACAGACAGACTACTGACAATCCTAAATTTGGTGTCAGCTTTTCTAATTTTTAATTTGTACCTTTTTAGCACAGTTTACATTTTGTGTTTTTATTTAATACTGTTGCTTTCTCCCTGTCACCTGTGACCAACTTCCCCGATCACCTTTTTATGGGGTCAATATGTTCCAACCTAACCGTTTTACTATTAACATGTTTGAAAAAATGTTTTTTTTTTTTTCTTCTCTTTTCAGCAATATCTCTCATTCTATTTTAGCTGCCCTGATCGCTCTTTTTTATTTCTAATTGCATTCATCAAAGTTTTGGAAATGGAAATGGTCCCTTTATATTTTTTCTCATTAATATGCCTTTTTACCTTAGTATTTAGCCACCCAGGTTTAACTTTTGTTCTTTACATACAGTATGTTGCCTAGTTGAATGCACTGACAAATGCTGATGTTTATTATGTTCTTAAAGCACTCCCACTTTTTTCAGTGCTTTGGTGGAAAAATTGGATCATATTTAGTAGCATAAGCATGAAGTGCAGCTTAGTAATATTGTCTCTTTTGACATGTAATATTTTTCTACAGTACATTAAAGAAATGACATGCCTACAGCTTGGAAGTCTTTATCTTTAGTGAGTACAATTCTTATCATGGATGCTCAACCTGTGGCCATCCAGCTGTTGTGGAATTACAAGTCCCATGAGGAATTGCAAGGCTGACCGTTATAAGCATGACTCCCAAAGACAGAGGCATGATGGGACTTGTAGTTCTGCAAACCCTAGAGGGCCACAAGTTGAGCTTCCACATTATAGGTAGTGATCTCACTAATTGTGAAGCGCTATAAGGATATCTGCATTATACAGGATACAGTGATTGTAACAGAATTCACTTGACTAGTTTAAGGGGTTGAGCGCTGCTCTATATGGTCTTTGGCAGCAATGTACCCAGACTGCGCTTGAGTACTTCCGTTAGAATACCGCTTCCCCGTCCAAACACCGACAACAAACACCACAGCCGACCATACAAGACTACTTTATTTGAACACAGATACAAGATGTATACACTCAGGGGACAATCCCCCATCCCTGCATAATAACACAGGGTGGGGCAATCTACATTTAGTAACGAGACACATGGGTATTCAAACTTCACACCAGCAGACAGTCCCATCAGGAGGGAGGGCTGCTGGAGACACCCCCCCCCCCCCCCAAAAGCTAATATACATAAACACATCCCATAATAGTTTGCTCCCAAGCCAGACAAACAATAGAACAATGGGATGCAGCCACATAACATTAAACAACAACCCCCACCCCACCTATTTCCTAAACATGTCTACATGGTCTGAGACGAAACCCACACAATATTAGGACAGATCACCCTGTACCCCTAACAGGCACAGGGTGATTTACACATAAGAGGATATGGGGAGCTGAGACAGGGGTCTCTCCACCTCTCCAAAGTGAGCTGGGTTCCATGGGCCCCTCACCCAAAGTGACTCCTGTCACAAGCAGTCCCCAACCTTTTTGGCACCAGGGACTGGTTTCATGGAAGAAAAGTTTTCCTATAACTAGACGGTCCCATCTGAGGGGTGATAGGAGATGGTAACAATCGAAGTGTGTTGCTTATGTTAGGCCTACTCTGTAATGTCGTTTTGGTTGCTGTCACTGCAAAAAAAGGATATTGGAAATGAAAGGAGGCTTTTCAGTGTTTTTGTGACAATCTCAGAATATTCCAACTTGGCTTTAATCCAGAACATATGGAGATTTGAATTTGTTTGAAACATACATTGAAAGCACCTTTCCTGATAATGGTGTCCTGCTCTAAAGCATACCAAAAAAATTTCCCTCCATTGTCAGGACGTGATCAGAGCTGTCAGGATCTGACAGCCACAGTCTTTTGAGAAAAAAAGACTATTTTTGTATTACCAACCGAGTCTCATAGGACACTCTGGGGTGGATAAGACAACTCATAGTGATGATTTATGCTTTCAAGGATAAGGTACTCCCAGTACTTTTAGGTGCTCACTCAACCAATTGTGTTGGAGTTTCCTGGGCTTTCTGACATCTAGCTACTCTTGCCAAGCTTTGCGGGGTCACCACCTGGTCTTTGGTTGAGATCTTCCCCAAATTCTACCAGATGGACATCCAGGCCTCTGCGGATGCAGCCTTCAGGTGCAAAGTTCTTTCAAGAGCATTGCTGTTGCCCACTCCTCTGATTCATTGCTTGGGGATGCCCCAGGGTCTTTGAAAATCCACCCAGCACTATACGATTGAGGCAAAATAAGTTTTTTGACTTGCCTGAAAATTTGATGTTTTGGACTACAGTACAGAACACAGGCCACCCTCCTCCTCTGATCCTGTGTTAATTTCTTGCCTAAAAACCAAGGTTTCATGATGAGGGGTATGGTTGTATGGGTACACCAAGGGGGCATATCGAAAAATCTTTGCTAATGTCCAATCACCTGAAAGTAGCAACCTATAACCCTGTGTCCTATGAAACTCCAGCCTGCATTCTGTACAGTACTCAAATATATGGATTTTACAGGCAAGTCAAAATTCCTTTTTTTTTCCTTTTTTAATGCACCCTCTTCCTGTGGGCAGCCGTTATGTAACCAACAATTGTGTAACACCTATTGAGTACTGTAATGTTTTGTGGACGTGCAGTTTTGAGGTCTAACACATTTGATATCTTGTACTTGACACAACCATATCTCACATTTTGTACACAAAAAGTAATTTCAGCAGTTCGTTCTGCACTTCTGTGACCTGTTTTCAACCAAGAATGGGTTAAAGTCTGCTGTTGGCTGATGCCACTTAGCTGGTCAAGACTCTGAAAAGATCGCAATTATATGCTCCGGGTCCACCCTGGACCTGGCACCTGGCTTAGCCTCCGTGATCTGCCGAGAACCTGAGCCAGCCCCTCCTGCCCCCTGCACAGCTCAGCACTCCAGTGAGCATTGGACGGACTGAGCAGAGAGATGGAGTCTGACACTCATGGCTCTCTGCACAGAGTAGCGGGGGAGAACTGACCGATTAGCTGTGCTCTCATTGCAGAGCTGGTGGGGGACAGATGCAGCATTGGATCATATTTTTTTCTTCTTTAAAGTCTATACTTGTCTTTTAAGTTTAGTCCCCACAAAAGTAATAAAATATTCACATTTTCTGTAAAATAAAAAACCAATATCAAGTCATGTAAATAGACTCCAGATATGTCAATACTCAAAACTGCACATTCTCCTGAAATGTTAACAAACCACAGAACTGCTTTCACACTGATTTGCTTTTCTTCCATTTTTGCAGTAAAAAAAAAAGTGGAAGAAAAACGCTTGACCAGTAAACCTATGGAACTGTTTACACTGATCTGTTGCAGTCCATTGCGCTTTTTAAAGTCCTGCTGCTGCATTTTTGGTGCAGTAAGAAAAACCCCACAGCTGCAGGTCTTTCACTGATGGAAAAGGCGGTAAAAACGCATGTATTTTTACCTCATTTTTGCAAGGGAGCATTGCAATAGTGGCCATCATTTTTTTAAGCAGTACTTTAAAAACCTTTTATAGCCCATCAATTTAGAGCCATATTTCTAAAACATGATATTCACAAAACATTTATGGCAGTTTAATGCAATTTAAAAATTACACCAGAAAGGTCCATCTACAGAAAAAGTGGGGTGAATGTCACATTAACTGCTTTATAAGTATTCCACTGAATGTTAAATGCCTCTTAATTATTCCTCTCATTCCAGGGTGTGTGGTGGGAGCAAAGGCCTTTGAACATTTGAAAAAAAAAAAGAGTATAACTAAAAAAAACAGTCTTTTTTTTCATTTATATAACAAAATGATTAAGTGATTAAATGGCACCAAAAAAAAAATCTGTGTGTTTCAAATAAACTAATTAGTTTGGGTACAGTGTTGCATGACTGAGTGTCATTTAAAGGGTGACAGTGCTGAAACCTAAAATAATGGCCTGGATAGGAAGGGGGTGTTTGGTATTGAGGTGGTCAAATGAAACATTTTCTGAAAAAAGTTGATAAATTTTCATGTTGCTAGTTGCCCAGCTGCCAGGCTGGCCCTCTGGCTTTAAAAATCTGAGCCAGTGAACCAGAACAAGTATGCAAGAACAAGTATACTTCTGAAATTTCTCAGACTTGAAAACTTGTTCTGCAATTTAAAGGAGGCCAGCAAAGGTAGCCCCCATGTTTCTGTCAGGACATGTTTTGGTCCCATAGTCTACATAGTCACTATTTTGACAAAAATTTGGCTTTTAATGAGCATAATTGTTAAATTTTTTTTTTTGTTTGTTTGTTTTTAACATTCCAGATTTTTGTTCACCTAAATGATATGTATTCAGTGGTGGGATTTCCAATACTAAGGTAATTATAAGGTGCCAGTTTTGTGCATTATCATACCATGAGTTCTAGAATGTGCCTATAGATGTTTAAATTTGATTTAATCATATACTGTATATAGAAAATAGATGTGTGTGGGCATTTTAATCTACTTGAAAGTAATTTTTCTTTGATCAAATCAAAAAGGAGAAACCAACAGGTTTTAAAATGTACTGTACAGCTGTGTTCAAGATGGTGCAGTTTGTGCTGGAGCATGAGGAGAAATTGCTCACTTGCACATTTTAGTAAAAACTATTAAGACACCTTTTCATAGGTTTCAGTGAATACAAAAAAGAAAATAAAAAACCTGCATATAGAGAATCCTAAACCCAAGTTTGATCCAGTGGAAAGCAAAACAAACCTTATAAAGGGTGGTTCTATTTGCTCCAACAGGGATAAAAACTCCTTCCTGATCTCCTAAGGCAGTGGTCAGCAAACATTTCTACATCAAGTGCCGTTTTTAAAAGCGTTACAAAATCAATTTGCAGTGATCAATAGCACACTGTAGACATACGTATAGTTTTTCTGCACCTTCACATCTCAGATCAGCCCAATCCCTGCACCTTCACATCTCGGATCAACCCAATACCTGCACCTGCACATTTCAGATCAGCCCAATACCTAGCAGAGGGGTGAGCAAATTTATTATTCCTCTTCTCAAAATACTATAAGAGAATTTATAGAGAACCTAGAGGATTATCCAGCAGAATCTATGCCGCTTAATGCTACTGTTATGAAAGATATGTTAGTTACCCTTAAAGGATCCCTACATAAAGAGATGATGAGCTTTATGTCACAGATCAATACAGAGGTGGAAAACCTTGGTGAGCGGGTATCACATGTGGAAACTAAAATGGGGGATTTCACCACTGCTCATAACGAATTAGTGGATGCCCACAACGAAGTTGAAGATGAGCTGAAATCTTTAAAGGCGAAAATGGCGGATATTGAGGACCGCTTCCACAGAAATCACATTAAATTTAGGGGGATTGGTGAGGACACCCCTGTCGCGGATCTCCGCAAATTCATTCAGGATATGATATCCACATTACTGCCGCACACCCCGAATAGGGAGGTGGTGGTGGATATGGCGCATAGACTGCTGAAACCCTCTTTCCTTCCAGCTCATGTCCCTCAGGACGTCATTGTGAGAGTCCATTTCTATCATGTGAAGGAGGAACTCATGCTGTTTGCGCAGAAGAATACTCCTCTGCCAGCGCCTTACAGCGGGATCTCTCTGATTGCTGACCTTTCTCAACACACCATACTAGCCCGCAAGAAATTGATTTCTTTCACAAAATTACTGCTCAACAACAATATCAAATACCAGTGGGGGTTCTCTACCAATTTGCTGATTACAAAGGACAATCGAGTCCTTACGGTCACTTCGGAAGAAGATGGCTTTCAACTTGCCAAAATATGGGGCCTTATACCAGCAGAGGAGGAAATCGTGCCTACAAAATCCTCCCCTAGAAAAATCCCCTCAGAGTGGGAACAAGTAGCGGGCTGACACATGCAACTGCTTCCTCCCACAGTCTCCGGTGCCTTATGTTTTCCCCGCTGCAAGTTTGGATAGCGGCGTTCTAGGCTGTTTGCCTCGGTACTTCCCCCCCATACATTCGAGTGATTAGTTTCACGTGAACTTATGTGTTACTTTTTTGTTTTGTTTTTTCTCCCCAGTTTTTCCCCTCTTTTTGTGTTTTTCTTCAGAGCAGCAACTACAGGATCTCGACAAGTCATCCTATGTCACTATTGGAGGGACGCACCTCCTTTGCCCACGTTTGAAAACCATGGTCCCCGTAAGAGAACAACTCTGGCTTTTAAACCTTTCCATGCTATTTTCGTTTCCACCACTTGAGGGCAAACACATCACTCAACCAAGCTTCCTCATGGTACTAAAAATTGTCTCTTTGAATGTTCATGGCCTTAATAGTCCATTCAAATGCCAGATGATGTGGAAAGAAGCCCAACGACTATATGGCAATGTGCTTTGTGTTCAGGAAACCCATTTCTTGGTATCTAAAGCTCCATGCTGCTCCAACCGCCTGTTCCCACATATCTTTACATCTAATGGTCCTACTAAGAGGTGTGGCGTATTAATTGCTGTCCGTGACTCTGTCGCTTTCTCTTTACATTCCCAAGTGTCCGACAGTAAAGGCAGATTCATAATTATCGTCTGTGAAATCAACATTACCTACACTATTGTGAATCTCTATGCCTCGAATACCCATCAGGTCCCTTTTTTTTCTCCTTGCGGAAAAAAGTAGCAAAAATACAAAGGGTTTTTTTTATTTACTGTGGAGACTTTAACGTTATTATCAACAACTCGATGGACACCTCCAATTCTTCACGGCATTTGAGACCGTCTCTATCCCAGACCATCACGGCAGTCAACCTTTATGATCCCTGGAGATGCCTCCATGCTTCTGAAAAGGACGTTACACATTACTCGGCACCCTACAAATCATATTCCCGAATAGACTTTTGGATGGATATCCAACTGCTGCAAAATATTTCTAAAGCTGAAATGCATCCGATGACGTGGTCGGACCACTCTCCTATTTCTGCAAACATTGAGGAGACTTTGAAATTTACTCCGGTATCCTTGTGGCGTAACGATGTTTCCATGTTTTGTAATAATGTGTCTTGCCCTGTTATTACTGCTGCCTTAGAGGAGTATTTCGCTGTTAATTTAGCTTCTGATACCAGTGCAACTAATGTATGGTGCGCTCATAAAGCATACTGCAGAGGGTTACTATTGAAACTGGCATCGCAGGCAAAATGGGTTAGGAACCGCATTCTTCTGGACACCATTGAGCAAATAGCTAAACTTGAACACACACACAAACTCTATCTCCTAATACTTTTCAGGAGCTTGAAACCACCTTCAAGAATGAAACTTAGGATTCTACTTTTAGGGAGATGTGGTCAATATTTAAAAAAGGCTAAATTCTATTCTCAAGGGAATAAAGCGGGTAAAATGCTAGCAAAATACTTAACTAGACAAGCAAAATCCAAAATATCTTCTCTCATAGACCCTACTTCTAATACACCATCTTATCATCCTAATAAAATAGCAGAGGCGTTCCGCACTTATTATTCCCAATTATATAACCTCAAGGATGACCCTTCTACCCCCCAACCCACCCCAGATTCGATTGATCAATTCTTGAATAAGCTATCACTGCCCAAATTAGACCTTCAAAAACTAGAAAGTCTTAACCCATCTTGGAAAGTGAAATTTCCGAGGTCATTAAAGCATTTCCTAAAGGGAAGTCTCCGGGTGGGGCCGGCTTATCAAACGAATACGATCAGGAATTTCAAACTATATTAGTTCCCCATATTAAATGCACATTTGATGAAGCTATTCTCAAATCTACGTTCCCATCGGAAATGTTGAGGGCTATCATCGTTAGTCTACCTAAACCGGGGAAACCCTCGGACTGTCCACAAAACTTTACCCATCTAATTACTAAATACTGATCTCAAAATTTACGCTCCTCACCTAATTCAGGCCGATCAAGTAGGTTTTGTTAAAGGTAGGCAGGCCCCAGATAGCACTTGTAGAATACTAGACCTAATGCACTTAATCAAATCTCGTGGATCACAGGTGGTGTTCTTGGCCCTGGACGCCGAGAAAGCTTTTGACAGGGTTCACTGGCAATACTTAGACGCTACGTTGCACAAATTCAGTATTACTGGATATATCAATTTGGCTATTATGGCACTTTATACAGTTCCTACTGCTCAGGTTTTCACGTCCAATGCCATATCCGAACCCTTTAGCATTACTAGTGGTACTCGCCAGGGTTGTCCGTTTTATTTCCCATCATCTTCTCTCTAGTAATGGAACCCTTAGCAACGGCAATTCACGATAATCCCCAGATCTCGGGCATTCAGGTTGCATATACATCTCACAAAATTGGCTTGTTCGCTGATGATGTGATTCTTATGGTTACTGAACCTGTGAAATCCCTGTTTTAGTGGAGTTACAGCGACTTAACAAATTTTGAAATTTCGTGGATAGGAAGAATAGCAGCCTTTAAAATGCTGGTTCTTCCCAAAATATTATATTACTTTCGAACGATTCCAATAGTTATACCACATACTTATTTTAATAAATTGGAGGTGGCTATTAGAAACTATATATGGCAAGGGAAGAAGCAGAGAATATCTTTCCTGTCCCTTTCTAAACATAAATCTAAAGGCGGGGTTGGTCTCCCAGGGCTCTCCAGCTATTCTGCCTCTATTTTGGATCAACTCCCGGAGTGGTTCATCCCTTCAGACAAACTATGGTACAAATCGAGAAATCTATAGTACCAGACAAAGATCTTCAGGCTTTAGTATTGGCTAAAGCGGCCCATTCCACTCTCCTCAATACCTTTCCGCAATCCATTGCTGCATCACTCGCGGCATGGTTTTTTTGGTGTAAATAAAATTATTCCCTCTTCTTCTAAGATTTAAATAGATATTCCCCTTCTAGCATATGAACACTTTACCCTAACCTCGACACCAGACCTTTACGGGAGTTGGGTTATACTACTCTTGCTGATACAGGGAATGCCACCCCAAGCAAAGGTCTATACTCCCTTTTACAGATCAGAAGTTATGGAGCACATCTGAAGACGTGGATTGAAATCGACCCCAAATTCTGGCAAGTCGTGACGAATCCCGTCCGACTAAAAAATGGGATTTCGTGGTTCTATAATTACTTACATTATGATACTGACCTCACTACCCCCCGTAACATAAGTAACTGGGAAAGTGATCTTAATAGGTCTTTTACAAGAGATGAATGGGAGGCTGCACTGGGCAACAACTTAAGCATTACCAAATGCACAAATCTCTGGAATTGCTCTCTAAAAATTTTTTATCGTAGCTACCTCACTCCGTATACTCTTGCTAAAATGTATCCCAATACATCGCCCCTTTGCTGGAGGAATCGCGGAGAGGAGGGCAATTTACTACACATTCTGTGGAGGTGCCCCCTCTTAAAGAATTTCTGGCAGGAAGTCTTTGCACTCATCTCACGGGTTTCTGGCACGATCACTAACCCAGCGCCTCACTTAGCTCCTTAATATTACAATACAATTATTCCCTGCCCAATATAGAACAATTGTTGATCACATACTCATCGCTGCTAGAATGTCTATTACTGCTGTTTGGAAATCAGTGAGGACTAACATTATAGAAGTAATCCATAGTTAACTCAAATTATTTTTGCGAGAGAGCAGTGGCAATTCAGTGTCAACATATGGGGAAATTTGATCTACAGTGGTCTTGTTGGACAAATATATGTTTTTATCCCATGATGTAACTGTATGAAAATACTGTTTTGTTTATCACAGTGTTTTGATTTGGTCTTTGCTGCATCTGTGCTCTAGTTCTAATTTTCTCTGCTCCTACTCTTCTTCTTATTATTATTATACAGTATTTATATTGCGCCAAAGGGTATGCTCAGCGCTGTACAGTAGCAAGGGGGACAGAACATGAGACAAGACAGTAACTATACAATACACGAGGGGTTCGAGGGCCCTGCTCTTTCGAGCTTACAATCTAGGAGGGAGGGGAAGGTGGTACAGGAGAAAATGGCTGTGGGGGATGGAGTGGTGGGAGGAGTGGAGGAGGTTAGTTGTTAGGTGAGGTCAGGTGTTAGGTGAGGTTGGGGTAGGCTTCCCTGAAGAAGGGGGTTTTCAGGGTGCGCCTGAAGGTGAGGAGGGTAGGTGACAGTCTGATGGATTGGGGTAGGGAGTTCCAGAGGATGGGGGAAGTCCTAAAGAAGTCCTGCAATTGCGCGTGGGAGGAGGAGACCAGGGAGCTAGAGAGCAGAAGGTCCTGTGAGGAGCGGAGGGCACGGGTAGGGTAGTATTTGGGTGTCAGGTCGGTTTTGTAGTTTGGGGCGGCGTTGTGAATGGCTTTGTAGGTCAGAGTTAGCAGTTTGAATTTGATGCGTTGGGCAATCGGGAGCCAATGAAGGGATTGGCAGAGGGGGGAGGCAGATGTGGAGCGGTTGGTGAGGTGGATGAGTCTAGCCGCTGAGTTTAGGATCAACTGGAGTGGGGATAGCGTTCGTTTGGGTAGGCCAGTGAGAAGGGAATTGCGATAGTCCAGGCGTAAGATGATGAGGGAGTGTACGACTTGTTTGGTGGTGTCTGGGGTGAGAAATGTGTGTATCTTATAGCGTTTCTCCCCCTTCCCTTATTCTTTCTTTTATTTTCTCTTGGTTCTCGTTTATTTTTGTCTATAATTGGCACTATGTATTGCACTATGGGCCTTAAAGGTCAATTCAGTTGTTGATTACAGATATTGACAACATTGTTGATACCTATTCTGTATACAATTGTAAGTCATGGGCCATTACTCTGAGGTCCCACCAGACCTAGGTGCGTAGTGCCACTGTGGTATTAAGATGTGGTTATGCATACTGGTTCTGTATATTCTCTGTCTGGAACTATCTGTTACTTGTAATCCTTTTCTGAAAAATAATAAAAAAGAATTGAAAAGAAAGAAATACTAATCTCTCCAGGATCTCCTTCTCAAACTCCTAGCATGTATGACAATACACACATAAAAAGAGAACAAATTCCTCCCATAGCATTGTAAGTTTTATTAAAAATTGTGCAAGACGAGACAGAAATCCACTCACATGAACAAGTGCCACTCCAGGCACTGGATAATTGGAGAATGTAAGAGAACCGTAGCGTCGCCACTCAGTCTAACCATGCCGGAGTGCTTTCAATGAGCTGACTCCAGACCACGTTCAATGGGAACCGGAAGTGATGACAACGGCCAGGCCTCAATACATTTTGCGGAATCGTGTCATCAGGGAGCTTGAAGCAGCAGTTATCAGATGCTCTTCATGACCCTGCTAGTAAAGCAAGTCCTGTTATCTGATTTCAGGACCCTGGAGAACTTTTATCTTGACACACATTCGGTCCACAAAGCTCTAGCTGTGGCAGTAACTTAGTTTTTTTTTCTTTGATTTAGAACTTCCACCTTTGAAAAAAACATGGATTACAACCAATAGTTATCTGTAGTGTCCATGGGGCACTTGGTAATTAACCTACAAAACTAATCTACAGAATCTCCCAGGGTCACTCAACCAAAGGTACCCTTCTAAGACTGGTTTCTTTTTCTTTGGCTTGGGGTTCATTTGTGTGCAGATCAGACACTCCGGCACCACCTGTTATTACTTTTCTCCCTCCAGTATTTTGCCTGGACAAATCTCAAGTTGCCTTGAACAATCATATGGCCTGTCAAGCTGTTATGCTGGGAGGACACAATAATTATAGCCCTTCAGAAGTCTAGCTTAGCAAGAGATTATCTTGTAACACATTTTTGGAAGGATCTGCCACTTTTTCTCCAAACTGCATTTTGATCTAACTCAAGGCATCATACTTTCCTCTGCAAAATTATGTTCTTCCCAGGCCTGCCTTCACTCAGCTTGATAGTGTCCACTTGCCTCCTATCAGGGCTGCCTCCTTCGCCAGCTTATCAGTCTAGTTGCCCACTGTCATCCTCATTTTTCTGGTGAGCTTTCACTTTAATGATGGCCATTCTCTGAGGCTAAACACTTGCTCTTTAT
This sequence comes from Staurois parvus, assembly GCF_062004578.1. Lineage (NCBI taxonomy): Eukaryota > Metazoa > Chordata > Amphibia > Anura > Ranidae > Staurois > Staurois parvus. The sequence goes on along the minus strand of NW_028318073.1, from coordinate 2,483,051 downwards.
GGTATAGCTCTGAGGACAGAGCTATGGACCAGAGCTTTTCCAAGGGCATTACTGAAACGCCATGTGTGCCTTAAAGGCAAGCACTTGATATCGATCAAGTGCTTGCCTTTAACCTGCTGACGTGCTATCAGAGAAGATGGTTAATGGCCATGAACTAAAATGCCTTAATCCCCTTGTTTAGTAAACCGGAATATACTGGCCAGTGGACTGCATTTGATTTGGAATGGCAATCTTTGCACCAGTAAATTCTCCACTGGACACTTTATGTATAGAATAGACTCGGGAGAAAATCAACACACAGAGGGCCTTTGCCAAGCTTCATTAAAACATCACTGAAACATCAATGAAGCATTATCTAAGCATAAAAAAAGCACGTTGAAGCAGTAGGCGCTTTAATATGTGTTGAAATCGAAACAAATCTAAATGGACCCTAAAGAGTCACCTCTAAAACCATTTTTGCTCCTCCTAGTTTTTCACAACCCCATCTTTTTATATTTTATCAAAAAATTGGGTATTGTATTGTTTGTGTGCACCAAAATTTAATTTTGGTGTATTTTCCCTGAATATATGTTTTTGATAAATAGCTGCACAAGTATTGTTTGACAAATAATTGCAATTGCCACCGTTTTCTTCTCCAGGGAGTAATTTCCTACCAGAAAATGCTGATTTTAATGTGTTTAACCATGGAAGATTTATCCCTTTTCCTGACCAGGCCATTTTTTGCTATTTGGCTCTGCACTATTTCAACTGGTTATTGTGTGGTCATGCAAAGCTGTACCCAAATTAAATTTATGCCTAATTTTTCACAATTGCGCTTTCTTTTGGTGGTATTTGATCACCTCTGGGTTTTTTATTTTTGAAGTTATAAACTAATTTCTCTTATAAAAAATATCCAATAAACTCGAATTTCGCCATAAATTTGGACCAAAATGTATTTTGCTACATGTCTTTGGAAACAAAATCCCAATAAATGTATATTGGTTTGTGAAAGTTTTAGCGTTTACAAACTATGGTATAGATACTGGAATTTACAGAGCTTTTACTTTGACCGCCTGACACATTTCTTAAGGTGAAAAAATGCCAGGGCAGTACAAACACCCCCAAATGACCCCTTTTCGGAAAGGAGACCCCCTAAACTATTTACTGAGAGGCAAAAAATCAATATTTTTTGCTAGAAAATTACGTTGAACCCCCAAACATTTATATATTTTTTTTTAAAGCAGACGCTCTAGAAAATAAAATGGTGGGTGTTGCAATTTTTGTATGCCACTCAGTATTTGCACAACGCTTTTCAAATTCAAATTTTTTTTAAAAGATGCACTTTTTGTAATTTTAATGCACAAAAAAACAATATATTGGCCAATTGTTTGGTAAACTATAAAAGATGATATGCCAAGTAAATAGATTCCAAACATGACATGCTTTAAAACTGCACGAACCGAGCAACGTTGACAAACCACATACATTTTTAATGTCCATAGGCAACGCTTTAAAGCGTTTACAGGCTACCACTTTAGATTTGCACAGGAAGTCTAGTGCTAGAATTACTGCCCTTGATCTGACATTCGCGGCGATACCTCACCTGCATGTTGCAGCTGCTGTTTAACCACCTTCCGCCCGCCATATAGTACAATGACGGGTGCAAGGTGGTTCTCTCGTTCTGATAGGATGTCATATGACGTCCTTCCATTCTCACCGCGCATGCGTGGCTCAGGGAGCGCGCAGTGCAGCGATCACGGACACAGCGGATCACGGAAAGAGCCGAAGATGTCGGCTCGGTCATGTGATCAGCTGTGTCCATTCACAGCTGATCATATGTAAACACGGAAATGCCGGTTATCGGCATTTCTCTCCTCTCGAGCTGTCACGCTGACAGCTTGAGAGGAGAGCCGGTAATCGGATTTCCGCAGAGGGGACATGTACACTGATCATCAGGGCACTGATGATCAGTGTGCCCTGATGATCAGTGTGGCCCCAAAAGTGCCACCTGTCAGTGTCCATCAGTGCCAGCAGTCAGTGCTCATCAGTGCCACATCAATGCCACATATCAGTGCCCATCTGAGCTGCCTTTCAATGTCACCCATCAGTGCCAGTCAGTGCCACCTATCAATGTCAGTCAGTGCCACATATCAGTGCCATGTATCAGTGCTGCCTGTAAATGTCCATTAGTGCAACCTATCAGTGTCCATCAGTGCAGCCTATCAGTGCCCATCACTGCAGCCTCATTAGTGTACATCGGTGAAGGAGAAAAATCACTTATTTACAAAATTGTATAACAAAAACTACGAAAAAACGTTTTTTTTTTTAATTTTCAGTGGTTTTTGGTTTGTTTAAGAAAAAATAAAAATCCCAGAGGTGATTAAATACCACCAAAAGAAAGCTCTATCTGTCTCAAAAAAATTATAAAAATTTCATATGGGTACAGTATTGCATGACCGCGCAATTGTCATTCAAAGTGCGACAGCGCTGAAAGCTGGAAATTGGCCTGGGCAGGAAGGGGGTATAAATGCCCTGTAGGCTAGTGGTTAAATAGCTACAAGGGGCTGATATTTGTGTACGCCGTTACACGCGCTGGGGGACGAGGGTGCTTTATTTTTTCATTATAACTATATATTTTTTTTTTTTTATCACTTATTGTTATGACAGGAAATGTAAATATCCCATGTGATAGCAGTAGGCAGTGACAGATATTATTTTCTGAGAAATGTGGGGTCTATTAGATCTACTTTTAAATCATCTTATCTCACCAAGATCGGTGTGTTCCGATGCTAAAAATGTTCATAGCTTCCAGTTTCTTAGACTAAAGAGATGATTGGAGCCATTCTGGTCTCCAGTCAGCTCTATGGTCAGCTGGCAGAAGGGATGGGGCTGCCCAAGGAAGCCTTGAAATGCAGCGGAGGGGGGGGGGAAACATACACGTGCATCTCCTCCTGCTGCTTGTAAAAGCAATCCTGTGGCTACTTAGCTGCTAGGATTGCTTTTACATGAAAGCTGTCCGCCAGCTGAAAACAACCATATTGAGCATACATATAATGCTCTTTTTTTATTTATTTTATGCAGCCTGTGAGCTAAATGAAAAAAAGAGAAGAAATCTCTGTCAGAAAGTGTGTGGTATGCCCACCATTATATATATATATATATCTATCCCTTATTTCTTTTTTTTTTTTTTTTAACACTGGATGAGAAATCTCATCCAGCAGCATGCATGCACTGACGTATATTCTGAGAGAACACCCTGCCAGAATAAACAGATGCTGCAGCTGAATGGTGTTCCTCAAAAGAAAACGGCAATGGTTTTCAATAAAACAGTAACATTAGAACAGTAACTCAATAAAACTACTTTTTTTATTGAAATCTGTGCCAAAAAATATTACAAAACATATATATGCTGACACATAGGAGCTATCCACAGAGATGTGCGCTTTACATACTGACGTCTATCCATAGAGCACACCCTGTTGTTGTCAGAATAAAGAGATCGGTGCTGCAGCTGAATGGCATTTCTGCAAAGAAAAAAACTGGTTAACAATAAAACAGTAACTCAATAAAAGCACAACTATTTTTATGGGGGGGTTAGGGGGGTGTTTTTTACTTAAACTGTAAATTCCTGATGTTAGGGTCTCTCAAAATGCGATTTCCTAACATCTTTCGAGACCCTGTGTAATTATGTGCCCTAGACTGTGCCAATCTCTTGAATTTTAGGAAGGATTCACTTCATCCAGTTGCTTTGTAAAGCACAAAAGCATTGTACAGAGCCAATTAACCACTTGCCTATTGGGCACTTATACCCCCTTCCTGCCCAGGCCAATTTTCAGCTTTCAGCGCTGTCGCACTTTGAATGACAATTGTGCGATCATGCAACACTGTACCTATAGGAAATTGTTTTATAAACAAAAAAAGAGCAAATAAATTGAAAAAAGTTTTTCTTTCTATTATAAAATTTTGCAAACAGGTCATTTATTTCCTTCACTGACGTGTTGATGAGGTGGCACGGATAGGCAGAACTGATAGGCACTGACTGGTGGCACTTCTGGACACTGGCGGTACTGCTGGGCAGCACTGATGGGTGACACTGCTGGGCAGCACTGATGGGGGGCACAGTTGGGCACTTGTGGCTGGAACTTCTGAGCACAGGTGGGTGGCACTGCTGGGCACTGATCATCAGTGCCCTGATGATCGGTGCCGATCCGTCCTCTGACAATTGCCGGTTATCAGCAGTACTTTCCTCACGCTGTGACAGTGTATACCGGTGATCTGCTGTGTCATTGGTCACAGCTGATCACGTGGTAAAAGGCCGCTGTGATTGGTCTTTTACTACATCACGTGATCAGCTGAGGCCATAGGACACAGCTATCATGGAGATTGCCAGGAGCACGGGAGGGCGTGTTCTAGGAGGACGTCATATGACGCCCTCGCAGACCTGGACAACCGCACTGTAGCCATCATTCGGCTATAGCACGGTTGGCAAGTGGTTAAAATAAGTACAGAAACATTTTTTTGTATCAGCGTCTGCTTTTACGGGAAACTAAGTACGGCTTCATCATCTGGCCGTTAAAATCCACCCCTCCCATGATAAGGATATAGTCGTGGACACAAAGGGGCTTCTCCACAACACCAGCTGCTGTGGAAATTTGGATAGTCGTGTCTGCATGAATCAAAGACAGGACAAAAACATCCCATATGTCCTTCCAATTCACTGCAATTCATAATTTTTCAAGCAGGTTTTCTACCCCTTTTTAAGACCGGTATATACAAGCCATTTGGGAGAAGCCCCGGTAGGTCGCACAGTGTCGCATGCGCCAATTCCAAGATTGTACAGATGACTTAATATCGGCATGCTTGTATAAAAAAAAGTGGTACTCCATATGGAAAAGGGTAGCACCAAGTCCCAAACTATCTTGCCATTGCTCCCCATGTAGTCTAGGCATCCGTGGGGGGGCTCCACGTGTCACTCCCGTCTTTTCCCTCGCAATCCAAAAATTGAATGTATAGCCTTTCCTGTTGCCCTCTCACAAGTCTTATACATTTTGACCCTATATCTGGCACACTTGCTGGGGAGAAATTGTTTGAATGCAAGGCGGCCAGAATATCTAATGAGGGACTTATCAACTCAGATGTTTTGCTGGGGGTATACACATCTGCAAGTTTGTGGTTAAGGTGTTTTACAAGAGACTGAATTTTATGGAGCCTATTATATTCAGGGTCACCCCAAGGATGACAGAGTGTAATGTCACTGAAATGCATAAATTGCATTATATTCTCATATCTTTGCCTGGCCATGGCTGCAGAAAACACAGGCATATGATGAATCTGGTCTGCGAACCAATACAACCGCAACTCATTCTTTTTAGTAATGTCCATGTTGAGGGCTAGGCCCAACAAAACTTTAAATTCATAATAGGTTTCCATGCAAATGGTCTGGCAAGGTTTGAATTTGGTTTGGTGGCAATAAATTTTGTGTATAAATTGCTTTGATCCACAATCAGTCCATACAGATCTTCCGTGAAAAACTGCTCCAAAAAATGAAAGGGAGTAGTTAAGTTTGCTGTTTCCACCTGAATTCCGGGTTGGGTAGTGAATGGGGGAAGTACGGGTGCTGCAGAATTTGTGGGCTGCCAATCAGGATTTGCAAGCACATCAGGAAGGACATTATGGGCTCTGCAGGCCTTGAGATGGAATTCTTGGTGGCTACGGGACACTACTTGTGTTAGCCACCGCATCACCTTGTACTGCACTTACGGGACTTGCCACATCACTAAGTAATACTGCAGTGCTGGTATGTAAAAGACCAGGATGTACTAGGCCGCTGGTGCTTGCCGGTTCACCAAAAGGTAGATCCGGCATGAATACTGTCACTCTGCTGCATATGAGAATCATCATGCAATTGTAATACCTCAGCAACCTGGGAACGGGTTCAGATTCGCCTGACCTTAGCTGGGACCTCTACACCATTGTCTGAGCTATCTGTCAGGTTGACGCTGTTCTCTACAGGTTCATATTCTGAGCCTGATTCTGTCAGTGAGGCTTTCCCTATTCTCTTATCTGACATAGTCATAATCCTGAGGCCTCTTCACTAGAGTACCTATTTGTTGGACATTTTGGCTACTAAATTTATAGGTACCTAGTGCAACTCATGGGAGAAAGAGCATCTGACTGTCAGGACTTCTTGAACTGTCACAAAAACATTACCTGCTAGTGCTAACAGGGATCAGGCCTCATCTTGCTAACCCTGCAGTTTTATGTGCAGTGTATCCAGTGACAGTGATGTACTGACACTGCAGTTGCTGGGGGAGAAGGAGGGGGGTTAAGCATAGGGGTAAATGCAGGTGCTGGCCGGTGTTGGGGCTGATCCTGCTAACGCTGCATTTTTGGGGATATTATACTATTGTGAACACTGGTATAGTTCTGATCCGATCAAAGATATTGATCCGTTCAGACACTATACTAGCAATAGAGGTTTATTGTGTGTGCGCATTTTCCTGGCAATCAATGGGTTAAATATGATAACTGATGTAGTGTCGGGCAATTTGATGCTATCTAGGAGGGACACTAATGCTGTATAAAGTCGCCTGTGGTAACGGCAGTGAAAGGGTTAACTGGGGGCGATCAGGGGGTTAAATGTGACCTATCAGTGCTTTTACTCACGTGGATCTGCTTTCTTCTCTCTGGAACAGCATGTTCTCCTGGGAGAGAAGATTGCATCATTTCCTGTGTCTGTGTAATGTAAACACAGGGACAGGAATACCTCTTATTCAGTACAGCAGGTCCAGGCTAAACCTCATTGGGCTGATCCTGGTGAGTGATCAGTGCTGTACTGAATGACAGCATCCCGGGGTCAGCAGGCATGCACGCACGTGCCCCCTGCCCATGAACAGGTGGGAGCGCGTGTCACGTGTGTATGTATGTGTATAAACAGTTAGGTCCATATATATTTGGACACGGGTACAATTTCAGGTTTTTTCAGCTACTGACCAAAACATATTCAAGCTATAGTTCTATAACGGATATGGGATGAAAGTGCACACTCTAAGGTTTAATTTGAGGGTATGTACATCTAAGTTGGAGGAAGAGTTTAGGAATTACAGCTCTTAAGAGTAGCCATCCCCCCTTTTTTAAGGGACCAAAAGCTGTTTCATGGCCAGGTGTGGGCTACTTCTTATTTATTTCTTCATCATTTAAGCAGGTAAAAGGTCTGATCCAACAATATTTAGAAAGTATAAGGTGAATAAAGCACTTGGACCGGATGCCATACACCCATGGGTACATAAAGAATTGAGCTTTGTCATTTCAAAGCCATTATTTCTCATTTTTAGGGACTCTTTAATGACTGGCATAGTACCACTGGATTGGCGTAAGGCCAGTGTGGTGCCGATATTTAAAAAGGGGTCAAAATCTTTACCAAGCAATTATAGACCTGTTAGTTTAACTTCTATAGTTGGGAAGATACTAGAGTTTAATAAAAGACCACATAGATGAGTTCTTGCTAAAAAAAAAAAATATTTTAAGCAACAGACAGCATGGATTCATAAAAGACAAAAGTTGTCAAACAAATCTTTCTTTTTATGAGGGGGTGAGCAAAACCTTGGACAGAGGGATGGCAGTGGACGTGGTATACTTGGATTTTGCAAAAGCATTTGACATAGTTCCCCACACACAGCTAATGTGTTAGGTAAAGTCTACGGGCTTGGAAAAATCCATATGTAAATGGATCAAAAACTGGCTAAAAGATCGTATTCAAAGAGTAGTGGTTAATGATTCATACTCTGAATGGTCTAAGGCTGTCAGTGGTGTACCACAAGGTTCAGTGTTGGGATCCTTACTTTTTAATACGTTTATAAACGATATAGGGTCTGGGATTATAAATACCATTTCAGTCTTTGTAGATGACACCAAGCTGTGCAGTGGAATAACATCCTTTTATAGGATGTCTTCAACATACAAGCCAACCTCAATGCACTGTGTAATTGGGCAACTATGTGGCAAATGAGGTTTAATGTTGATAAATGGAAGGTTATGCACTTGGGGACTAAGAATATGCATGTATCATACATACTGGAGGAATCAATGGTGGAGAAGAATCTGAGAGTTCTGGTAATAATAAGTAGAGATGAGCGAATTATTCAAAAATTCGGTTCGGCTGATTCGGCGAATTCGCCAAATAAATTCGCTTCGACCCGAATATTTTCGCTGCGAATTTAACTTATAAAAAGGGTGTTTCTAGGCTTCCGAGAGCCTTTATATTAGTGCAGAACACTGTACCTTTAATTTAAATGCCCTTGGAGTCTGCTGGGGAAGAGAAATAATACTGTCAGTCAGTATGACATGCAGATGAGTGCCGTCGATCTTAGAATCACCGCACGCTTCACTCATTTGGGCAGTCACGGGGCCAAAACCAGAGTGTGGAGCCACAGTGTGGCGGTGGAGGCAGCAGCAATGGGAGGCCATACAGCACCCTATGACAAAATGGAACCCACCAGCAGTGTGAGGAGACCTGAAAGTGGCACATGGCAGAGTGTGGCGATGGAGACAGCAGCAATGGGAGGCTGTACAGGGACCCATGAGAGACTCTGGACCTGGCAGCAGCATGAGGAGGCGGTACAGGGGCCCATGACAGATTACGGGCCTGGCAGCAGCATGAGGAGTCGGTACGGGGGCCCATGGCAGATTACGGGCCTGGCAGCAGCATGAGGAGGCGGTACAGGGGCCCATGGCAGAGTGGCGGAGCGTAAGCAGCTAAAATTGAAGGCCATACAGAGGCCTATGTTAAAAAGTCCCCCCAGCAGCAGCGTGGGGAGACGACTAGCAAGAGTCCAATAGCAGAGTGGCGGAGCAGAAGCAGCTTCAATTGAAGGCCATACACAGGCCTAGGTTTAAAAGTCCCTCACAGTTAATTCCAATAACGAACTCTACTCCTCCGTGCAATCTACTTACGAGACCCTGGGCAGGTCTGGGTCCAATTTGTGGTAGAGACTGGTTTTGTTCAGCCATGCTTGAGCGAGTAATAACAGGTCTGTGGTGCCCTTTGGTGTCTGGCTTAATGCGCACAACACTGAACGTTCCAGCGTTTGTCAACGATTTGCCGTTAAGTGATGCAAACCCGCTGAACCACGTTCATGAGGAGCCGGTACAGGGGGCCATGAATCAGTATGGACCTGGCAGCAGCGTGAGCAGACGACAGAGGCACATGGCGCAGGGTGGCGGTGTAGGCAGCATTATTCTGAAGCCATACACAGGCCTAGGTTAAAAAGCGGAAGCCGTCAGCAGCGTGAGCAGACGACAGAGACACATGGCGCATGGTGGCGGTGGAGGCAGCAGCAATGGAAGGCCATACAGCACCCTATCACAAAATGGAACCCACCAACAGTGTAAGGAGACCTGAAAGTGGCACATGGCAGAGTCTGGCGATGAAGTCAGCAGCAATGGGAGGCCGTACAGGGACCCATGACACACTCTGGACCTGGCAGCAGCAAGAGGAGGCGGTACAGGGGCCCATGGCAGAGTGGCGAAGCGTAAGCAGCTTAAATTGAAGGCCATACAGAGGCCTATGTTAAAAAGTCCCCCCAGCAGCAGTGTGGTGAGACGACTATCAAGAGTCCAATGGCAGAGTGGCGGAGCAGAAGCAGCTTCAATTGAAGGCCATACACAGGCCTAGGTTAAAAAGTCCCCCCAGCAGCAGCGTGGGGAGACGACTATCAAGAGTCCAATGGCTGAGTGGCGATCCGGGAAGTCAGCGTTGTGATTGCAGATGCAATGCAGAGATTCTATGAGGTGATGCCGTGGGTGCGAAGAAGATCATATACCGTCGTACTTCCATCCATAAGACGGAACAACCTGCGAACCGGGAGCTTTATTGCCCTGACCCGCTGAGCAGCTTCTGGGATACCCAAGAGTTTGGCTTCTGTGGGGAATATGGTTGAAAACTGAAACTTAAAGGCATGTTGACGGAAGGGCACCAGTGTCAGTGCTCCGGAGGGAATATAGCTTCAAAGCTGACACTTAAAGGTATATCGACGGTCAGAGACCACAGGAAGTGGAGCTTGCGTCTTAAATCGACTGAATGTGGCAGACGTGAAACGTCTACGGGCCGTATATGAAACGGGTTGTTCCTCTTTCTGGAATAAGTGTTGGAAATGGCCACTCTTTTTGGTGTGGCGTTTTGTCTATTTAATTCCGATAACGGACTCTACTCCTTCGTGCAATCTAGTTACGAGACCCTGGGCAGGTCTGGGTCCAATTTGTGGTAGAGACTGGTTTTGTTCAGCCATGCTTGAGCGAGTAATAACAGGTCTGTGCTGCCCTTTGGTGTCTGGCTTAATGCGCACAACACTGAACGTCCCAGCATTTGTCAACAATTTGCCGTTAAGTGATGCAAACCCGCTGAACCACGTTCATGAGGAGCCGGTACAGGGGGCCATGAATCAGTATGGACCTGGCAGCAGTGTGAGGAGACCCGAAAGTGGCACATGGCGCAGGGTGGCGGTGGAGGCAGCAGTATTCGGAAGACATACACAGGACTAGGTTAAAAAGCAGAAGCCGTCAGCAGCGTGAGCAGACGACAGAGGCACATGGCGCAGGGTGGCGGTGGAGGCAGCAGTATTCGGAAGCCATACACAGGCCTAGGTTTAAAACTGGAACCCAGCAGCGTGAGCAGACGACAAAGACGCACATGGCAGAGGATGGATCTAGCAGCAGTATGAGAAGGCGGTACAGGGGCCCGTGGCACAGTGTGGTGATGGGGGCTACAGCAACTGGATGCCAGAAAGTGGCCGATAGGGCTATATACTGCATGGAATTATAAAGTTGTAAAGACAGCGGCCTATAAGGCTATACACACTATAACAATCATGACTTGATTGACCATTGGCCTATAAGGCTATACACAGCATGAATATCATGACTTATTCTGAGAGTGGTTTGGAAGGCTATATACAAAAAGTAATTCATGAGCTGTCCGGACAGCGGACAATAAGTACATATGATGAGATGGACAACACGTGTCAAATAAATATTTAAAAAAATTGCTATTCCATCAGTCTGGAACTGGTCGACTATAAATAATTAAAAAGTTTAAATTCATGTGACAGTCGTCCAGCGACGTATAAATAATTTAAAAACACCAATTCATGAGGGGCCCGACCAGCAGAGTATAAGTCATTAAAAAGGTTCAATTCATGTGACGGTCGTCCAGCGAAGTATAAATAATTTAAAAACCCCAATTCATGAGGGGCCTGACCTGCAGAGTATAAGTCATTAAAAATGTGCAAAACATGAGTCGGCCGACCAGCAGCCTCTCAATAAAATATATATACAAATGTACGGATCAGGTGGAGGTCTTCCATTTGTCCCTAATAACATGTTTGGGGCATGATTCATGGCGGATTTAGTCAGTTGTGTCAGGAACTGGTGGTTTGAAATCCAGACTAATCCACGCCTGATTCATTTTCACAAACGTGACTCTCTCCACACTTTGGGTGGACAGTCGTGTCCTCCGCGGAGTTACAATACCTCCTGCCGCACTAAACACGCGCTCCGATGCCACGCTACTGGCCGGGCATGACAGCCTTTCAAGGGCAAATTCAGCTAGTTGGGGCCAAAGGTCAAGTTTCGTTGCCCAGTAGTCAAGGGGATTGTCTACCTCGGTTGGCAGGGTGCTGTCCAAGTAGGCCCAAGCCTGTTGTTTGAGGTCCTGCTCCAGGTCCACCTGCTGCTGCTGCGGCTGGTTAGTAGTTTCCTCACTGCGCTGGTGAAGAAAGCTACTCATCATCGACTGCAGACTGAGGCAGCCGCTGCTGGTGGAGCTGCCACTGCTCCTACCACCCCACCCCTCCCCTGCTGCCATGGCAGCGGAACGCGAGCGCACAGGGCCCACAGTGTCTGAGGATGGACGTTGGCGCAGAAAGGCAGAGACCAACTGACTACATAGGTGGTTTTTATAGTACTTTATTTTGGCCTCCCTCTCAGCAGGTGTGAAAAAGGCCACCATTTTTGAACGGTAGCGAGGGTCCAACAAGGTGGACAGCCAAAAGTCATCCCTCTGTCTGATGGTTATTATTCGGCTGTCGCTACGCAAGCAACCGAGCATGCTATGGGCCATTTGTGCCATGGAATGCGAGGGACTCCCTGCCTCCATCTCCACAGCATACTGCCACGGTGCGTCTGGGTCCTCTGTCTCCTCCTCTACCAGATGCTCCTGCTCCTCCACTCCTGTCCGCTGAGTGGAAAAACCACCCATTTCACTCAATAATTCCTGAGCACCAATGTCCTCCTCTACCTCCTCCTCTTCTTCCTGTCCTGCCCCCACAGGGGTCATGTGGCGTTGAGATCTGTGCGCCACGTCTACCGCACCCTGACCAGCCATTGTTAACAGCATTTGTTCCAGGACGTGCAACAGAGGAATGACGTCGTTCATCCCATAGTCCTGCCGACTCACGAATAGCGTGGCCTCCTCAAAGGGCCTGAGCAAGCGGCAGGTGTCACGCATGAGCTGCCAATGGCTGACATCTAAGTTACACAGGGGAGTACCTTTATCCGCTTGTAACATCAGGAAATCGGTGATGGCCTTTCGCTGTTCGTAAAGGCGGTCTAACATATGTAGGGTTGAATTCCACCTTGTTGCAACGTCGCAGATCAGGCGATGCTGTGGAATTCCGTTCTGCCGCTGCAGCTCAAGGAGGGTGTGCTTTGCGGTGTAGGAATGGCTGAAATGCATGCAAAGTTTACATGACATTTTAAGGATGTCTTGCAGTGGGATGGTGGATTTTAGGAACCGCTTGACAACCAGATTGAACACGTGAGCCATGCATGGCGCATGGCACAACCTTCCTTGACGCAGAGCAGACACCATGTTCTTTCCGTTGTCGGTCAACATGGTTGCGATTTTCAGTTTGCGCGGAGACAGCCATCTGTCGATTTCTCTGTTCATTACACTAAGAAGTTCCTCCCCTGTGTGACTACGTTCGCCAAGGCATACCAGGTGCAGCACAGCGTGACACCGTTGCGCCCTGCACATGTGATATGCCGGTCGGGTAATGGGACTTGGCACGGGGGTGGCGGCTGAGGACACGGCGGAAGAAGAGGTGGTAGAGGCGGACATCTTTGCTGGACCAAATACGTGCAAACGTGGAGGCAAAAGCGGCGTGACCTGTCCAAGTTGCTGGTGCGGCTCTGCCGGCACCACGTTCACCCAGTGGGCCGTAAATGACATGTACTGTCCCTGACCGTAGTTACAGCTCCACACGTCGGCGCTGCCGTGCACTTTGGCAGAGACCGACATGCTCAAAGACTGGCCCACCATCTCTTCTACATGTGAATGCAGGGCTGGCACTGCCTTTTTGGCGAAGAAATGCCGGCTTGGCACTCTCCACCGCGGCTCGGCACAAGCCATCATTTCTCGGAAAGGTGCTGAGTCCACCACTTGGAAAGGGAGGGACTGCAGCACCAGCAACTTGGACAGGAGGACGTTCAGCTTCTGCACCCTCGGGTGCGTGCTCGCAAACTGTTGTCTCTTGGAAACGGATTCCAAGAAAGACTGCTGACGGAATCCGTGAAGAGAAGTAGCAGGAGAAGGAGCATCTGAACGAGCGGAAGATGCCAACGAGCGACAACTCCCCTCATCAGAGGTGTTGGAGCCTTGACTGGCTGATAGAGGGCGATTGACGTCGGGTGACGGAGCAAGTAACGGAGCGGGTGATGGAGCGGGGGCTGGGGCAGGCAGAACCGCCGTATCTTTATCACGGTTTTCCCAGGCCACCGAATGGCGACGCTGCATATGCTGACGCAACGCTGTAGTCCCAACATGGGCCCCCTGGCCACGCTTGACTTTCTGGCCACATAGTCGACATACGGCTACGTTTACTTCCTCGGGCGGCTTGACGAAAAATTGCCACACCGCCGAGTAGGAAACTTTGCCCCCGCTACTCCTCACTGGCTGACTGCTACTTCCTCCGTGCACACCGGCACCACTACTGGCCGTGGTGGTAGGCTGCAGTGGAGCTGGTGCTCTACTCCGTGGCCGTTTGGCTCCACTGACACTGCTGTGACCCTGCTGCCTCCTGGGCAACCCACCGACTGTTTTGCTCGCTGGCAAGCTGGCACCCTCTTCTCCTGATGATGCGGAAGCAATAGCCTGATGACGACGAGGCTGCCAAGTGCGATCAGCCTCATCATCATCAATTAGGGTCTCCGCGTCACTACTAGCCCCCTTGACTGCGTGTGGGTCAGTAGACAGACCTGTCTCTAGACCGGCTACCGAGCCACTCTCCTCGCCAGTACTTCTTCGCCTGGCTGCTGAAGAGGCGGATGTCTCCCCCCGTTCCTGACCGCCCTCTGTTAGCTCTTCCTCACTGTACAGTGGGGCTGAGCCCACAGCATGCGATACTTCTCTTGGTGAGGGAACAGCAAAGGACAGGGGCAGGTCGAGGACACGTGATTTCAGTGGGCTTGCTTCCGGGCCATGCCAACTAACGGTTGTGTCTGACGTACCCACCGACCGTTGGCTGTAGGTGTCAGAGGTGACCTGGGAAGAGGAAGACGACCGAGTCAACCAATCGATGACGGCATTGTTGTCGGTGGAGACACGACCGCTGGATGACACCGGGAGCACTGGCCTCTGGCTGCGACTAGTGCTGCCTCGACCCCTTCCTCTGCTGCCACGTCTGCTCGCTCCTGAAACATTGCCTCCTCTGCCACTCCTCTGCGTGTTGTCTGACATACTCTTTAATTCAATAAGCACCCCAAAAATAAAACCGGATTTAACTCTTTGAACGTACAATAGTGGTTGTGAAGCAGAAAGTCAGTTTATTTAGCACAATCGGTCAATTGCAGCTTGCCGTTGGCTGGAAACTGTACGTTTATGTCACTGGAATGCACTAATCACCCAAAAAATATTACCGCCAGCCGGCGTGTATATGGATTTAACTCTTTGAACGTACAATAGTGGTTGTGAAGCAGAAAGTCAGTTTATTTAGCACAATCGGTCAATTGCAGCTTGCCGTTGGCTGGAAACTGTACGTTTATGTCACTGGAATGCACTAATCACCCAAAAAATATTACCGCCACCCGGCGTGTATATGGATTTAACTCTTTGAACGTACAATAGTGGTTGTGAAGCAGAAAGTCAGTTTATTTAGCACAATCGGTCAATTGCAGCTTGCCGTTGGCTGGAAACTGTACGTTTATGTCACTGGAATGCACTAATCACCCAAAAAATATTACCGCCAGCCGGCGTGTAAATGGATTTAACTCTTTGAACGTACAATAGTGGTTGTGAAGCAGAAAGTCAGTTTATTTAGCACAATCGGTCAATTGCAGCTTGCCGTTGGCTGGAAACTGTACGTTTATGTCACTGGAATGCACTAATCACCCAAAAAATATTACCGCCACCCGGCGTGTAAATGGATTTAACTCTTTGAACGTACAATAGTGGTTGTGAAGCAGAAAGTCAGTTTATTTAGCACAATCGGCAAACTGCAGCACCAACTGTGCACGACAGCCACCAAAAAAAAAAGGGTGTATGTCACTTTAAATTTTTGATTCTTTGATAGCTGTGGCCCTAAGTAACGATTCTGTGTTCCTGAGTAACGATTCTGTGGCCCCAACTCTGTCCCTTAATACACACAGGTCTGTCTCTCTTGAATGACTGGAGGCTAATGGAGAATTCTAAGATGGCCACAATTTATAGCTCCACCATTACACAGTGCTGGCTGGCTGCTGATTGGCTAATGCGATCACATGTCATGAATGCATTATGGGTCAGCGCGCCTTGTCTGCGCGCCTTCCCAGAGATCCCCGCCCCATCTTCTCTGTCCATTTTCTCCGTCGCCACACATGTCGCCGCCATTTTTGGGAAAATTCGATTCGTGCATCCGAAGTTTGCTAATCTTCGGATTCGTCGCGAATAGAATTTTTCCAAATCTTCGGAACGAATTCCACTTCGTCATGTTCGATTCGCTCATCTCTAATAATAAGCTTAATAATGGCATGCAATGCCAAGCTGCGGTTTCTAAAGCGAGCAAAATCCTGTCTTGTGTTAAAAGAGGTATAGACTCCAGAGAGAGAGATATATTGCCCCTGTACAAATCATTAGTAATACCTCATCTGCAATATGCAGTTCAGTTTTGGGCACCAATTCACAAAAAGAACATTGGGGAACTGGAGAAAGTACAGAGTAGGGCAACCAAACTGATAAGAGGCATGGAGGAGCTCGGCTATGAGGAAAGATTAGAGGAACTGAATTTATTCTCTCTTGAGTAGAGGAGATTAAGGGGCGATATGATCAACATGCATAAATACATCAGTGGTTCATATAGTGAACTCTGTGTCATCACAGAGGACAAGGGGGCACTCTTTACGTCTGGAGGAAAAGAAATTTAATCTCCAAACATGGAAAGGTTTCTTCACAGTGAGAGCTGTGAAAATGTGGAATAGACTCCCTCAATAGTGGATTCTGGCCAGCTCAGTGGATTGCTTCAAAAAAGGCCTGGATTTATTCTTCGATATACAGACTATAACTGGATACTAACATTTATAGGTAAAGTTGATTCAGGGAATATCCGATTGCCTCTCGGGGGATCAGGGAGAAAAAATTTTTCCCAGCAAGAGCAAATTGGATCATGCTCTGCTGGGTTTTTTGCCTTCCTCTGGATCAACTGTGGGTATAGGATTATGTCCATGGGTTCCAGGCTTCAGGAAGTCATTGCCAGTAAATTTTCTCAACAAAATTAATAAAAATGAACATTTTATTTATGATTATATTCAATTTTCCAATTACTTTTGGTCCCTTGAAAAAGGGGGGGGGGTGGCTACTCTTAAGAGCTGTAATTCTTAAACCCTTCCTCCAATTTGGATGCTTATTATTATTATTATACAGTATTTATATAGCGCCAGAAGGTTTGCTCAGCGCTATACATTATAGTGGGGACAGTACATGAGACAATACAGTAACAAAACAATACATGAGGGGTTCGAGGGCCCTGCACTTCGAGGCTTACAATCTAGGAGGGAGGGGAAAGTGGTACAGGAGGAAGTGGCTGTGGGGGATGGAGTGGTAGAAGTAGTGGAGTAGATCGGCCGTTAGGTGAGGGTGGGGTAGGCTTCCCTGAAGAGATGGGTTTTCAGGGTGCGCCTAAAGGTGAGGAGGGTAGGTGACAGTCTGATGGATTGGGGTAGTGAGTTCCAGAGGATGGGGGAAGTCCTGGAGAAGTCCTGCAGTCAGGCGTGGGAGGTGGAGACCAGGGAGCTAGAAAGTAGGAGGTCTTGTGAGGAGCGAAGATTACGGGTTGGATGGTATTTGGGTATCAGGTCGGTGAGGTAGTTTGGGGCAGCGTTGTGAATGGCTTTGTATGTCAGTGTTAGTAGTTTGAATTTAATGCGTTGGGCAATCGGGAGCCAGTGGGGGGAATGACAGAGGGGGGTGGCAGAAGAGGAGCAGTTGGTAAGGTGGATGAGCCTGGCCGCTGAGTTCAGGATAGACTGAAGCGGGGATAGTCTGTGATGAGGTAGGCCGGTGAGAAGGGAGTTTCAGTAGTCCAAACGTGAAATAATGAGGGAGTGAACGAGTTGTTTAGTAGTGTCTGGGGTTAGGAACGTACGTATTTTGGAGATGTTGCGGAGGTGGAGTCTGCATGAGTTTGCCAACGGTTGGACATGGGGTTGGAAGGACAGGTTTGAGTCTAGAGTGACACCTAGGACTTTGGCTTGCGGGGTGGGACTGATGGTGGCGTTGTTGGTCATGATGGAGAGGGGGGGCACGGGCTGGGGGGAAGATTAGGAGCTCGGTTTTGGAAAGGTTCAGTTTGAGGAAATGGAGCGACATCCAGTCTGATATGTCATTCAGCAGGTGGGTGATACGGACGGAGACTGAAGGGGTGAGGTGAGGGGTGGAGAGGTAAATTTGCGTGTCATCGGCGTAGAAGCCGTGGGAGTGTATCAGTTTGCTGAGGGAGGAGGTGTAGATGGAGAAGAGAAGGGGCCTGAGGACAGAACCTTGGGGGACCTCAACAGAGAGTGGGAGAAAGGGGGAGGTGGTAGCATTATAGGTAACGCTGAAGGAGCGTTGGGACAGGTAGGAGGCGAGCCAGGAGAGAGCGGAGTCTCTGATGCCGAGGGAGTGTAGTTTATTGAGGAGGGGGTGGTCAACTGTGTCGAAGGCCGCGGAGAGGTCAAGGAGTAAAAGGACTGAGTAATGGCCATTCGCTTTGGCGGTTAGCAGGTCATTAGTGATTTTGAGTAGGGTGGTTTCGGTGAAGTGTAGGGGATGGAAGCCAGACTGTAGTGGATCGAGAAGGTTGTTGTCAGTGAGGTGGGCGCTTAGGCGAATTGTAGACTAAGCGCTCAAGGAGCTTGGAAGTAAATGGCAGCAGGGAGATGGGTCTAAGGTTGTTCAGGTCGTTGGGGTCCAGGGAGGGTTTTTTGAGTATGGGGGTGATGTGTGTGTGCTTTAGGGGGGGAGGGGAGGGGAATGCGCCAGTAGAGAGGGAGAGATTGAAGATGTGGGTGAGGGAGCGTAGTATGGAGGAGGAGGGTGCCCGGAGGAGTTGTGTGGGGACATGCCCTCAAATTAAACCTGAGTGTGCACTTTCAGCCCATATCCATTATATAACTATAGCTAGAATATGTTTTGGTAAATACCTGAAAAAAACTAAGTGTGCCTGTGTCCAAATATTTGGGGACTTAACTATGTGTATGTATGTATGCATGTACTGTATGTGTATGTATATTATATATAGTGTGTGTGTGTGTGATTTTGCTCTGGCAGTCCACCGTGTAGCAGTAAAAATGCTATAGGGCAGAGGGGATCTGGTTATAAATTCTTTGCAAAGAAATTAAATCACAGAAGTTGCACTTTTATACCAGTTTATTAACCGGTTAAAAATTAGTGATCCCAACACTGTACCTCTAGGTACAATACTAACAACCTTAACCGCCTCCCGCCCGCCATATAGTAATATGATGGACGCAAGGTGGTTCTCTCATTCTGGGAGGACGTCATATGGAGGGGACATGTACACAGATCATCAGAGCACTGAGGATCTGTGTGCCCTGATGATCTGTTAGCCCCAGCAGCGCCAACTGTCAGTGTCCATCAGTGCCAACTCTCAGTGCTCATCCATGCCACCTGCCAGTGCTCATCAGTGCCACATTTCAGTGCCCATCGGAGCTGCCTTTCAGTGCCACCTATCAGTGTGCATCAGTGTCGCCTACCAGTGCCTAACAGTGCTATATATGAGTGCTGCCTTTCAGTGCCCATCAGTGATGCCTGTCAATGCCCATGAGTGCCTCCTCAGTGCCACCTATCAGTGTCCATCAGTGCAGCCTATCAATGTCCAACACTGCAGCCTCATTAGCACACATCAATGAAGGAGAAAAATCACTTATTTACAAAATTTAATAACAAACACTAAGAAAAAAACTTTTTTTTTTCCAAAATTTTCAGTGGTTTTTGGTTTAAGAAAAAATAAAAAACCTAGAGGTGATTAAATACCACCAAAATAAAGCTCTGTCACAAAAAAAATGATACAAATTTCATATGGGTACAGTGTTGCATGACTGCACAATTGTCAAAGTGCAACAGCGCTGAAAGCTGGAAATTGGCCTGGGCAGGAAGGGGGTATAAGTGCAGTGTAGGCTAGTAGTTAAACTATTACAGTATTAATCTTTACTCTCCCGAGTTCCATTTTTTTTTTTTGAGAGTGTCACAGTAAAACATATCTATCTCTAGAGCAATATTAGGGAGTGGATATTGTGACGATCGCGGCGTCAGACCCCAGCCCTTCTCACCAAACACGTGACTGAAGGACTAGCCAATCTAAAACTGCCCTGTCACGTGCATAACAATGCCACGCCCAGCTGCACCCGGCACAAAACTTTTCCAGCTCACCGGACCACAATCGATGTACCGGCAGCCTGAGAGCGATTGTTACTGGATCAGGTTAATTACGCAATTAGCCCTTCACACTGCCACCACCTCCTTTTTGTTTTTTTTTTTTAAATTTAAATATTTATTAAATTTTTTCATATTAATACAAAAACCCAAAGGGAAAAAAATTCTTATACAAATAAACATTTATGACGTTTCTACCCTTTCCCTTACTATAAAAACTCTTTTCTTCCCCATCCCACAACCCCTCCTTCCCACCCCTCATCCCCCCTCCTCCCCCTCTGCAAACTCTAGCCCATTCTAATCTCTTGAGGCTTTGCTAACATGTTAGTTTATATTTTCCTATATTTCTCTTTTAATCTTGCTCTTTCCCACTTTTCCCACCTCCTAGAATAAACTCTCATCCTATCTTCCTGCATATGGTATGATCTTTCCATTCTACCTATCTGATTTACTCTATTAATCCAGTCTTCCTCCTTCGGTACCTCCGATTTCCGCCAAAACTTGGGTATCAACCCTTTCGCAGCATTCAAGAAGTACCATATACCTGAATCTTTATATTTATTTACAGATATCTCCACATTGTGTAGGAGGCACGTCGTTGGGTCTAACCCTATGTCAACTTCAGTTATTTCTTTAATCAATTTGACTATTATCCTCCAAAAAGCCTGGATCTTCGGGCATTCCCACCATATGTGAAACACCGTGCCGATCTCTCCACATCCTCTCCAACACATATTTGAATTTTCCCCGTTCATCTTGTGTTCTACACTCGGTGTAATGTGCCATCGTGTCACACACTTATAATTAACCTCAACCTCCCTCATACTAATATTATCGTGTATCAATCTAAACAACTTTCTCTGTCTATCTTCGTCAAACTCAACTCCCATATCTCTTTCCCATTTTGTTATAAAGTTTAACTTTGTGTTTGTGTCTAATTCTGTGAGTATTCTATACACTTTTGAAATACCGTGCTTCCCATCCTTTCGTGTCTCTAACAACTTTTCAAACATATTCCACTCCTGTTTTATTCTCAGGGGTTTCGGTAAATTTCCAATAAAACATTTCAATTGATGATATTTCCACTCATCTATTCTAATAAAAATATCTCCCTTCTTCTCTATTAAATCTTTAAGTGATCTCAATTTCCCCTCCACCAAAACATCTCTCAGTTGGGTATCCTCCTTTCTAAACCATCTCCCTGATATCTTATTCTTTCCCGGGGGAAAGTACTCAGTATTTGTGAGAGGCATTAATATAGAATTGAATTCCCATTTCATGTTTTTGTGTAAATTGTCCCATACCCTAAAGACATTTAAAGTGTAGATACTTGTACTTTCTTTAATTCCCCTAAACTGTGGTGGAACCCATATCATCTGACTCAATCTAATGCCACTAAGATCATTCTCAATTGTTACCCAGCTTTTCCCCTTATGGTTAAATGTCCAGTCATATATTCTTGCTAAGACCACTGCTTTATAGTATCTCTTGACATCTGGTAGACCCAATCCCCCTTTCTCTTTAGTCCTACTCAATGTTTCATATGCTATTCTAGGTTTTTTATTCTTCCATATGTATCTTGTTAACATTTTTTTCATTATCTTAAAGAAGGCTTCTGGAATTTTAATTGGTACCATTTGAAATCTATACAGTATTTTAGGCATAATTACCATTTTGACTAAGTTTATACGTCCTATCCAGGATGGATTTCCTCCTTCTAGTCTTTTTAAATCTTCCCTGATCTCGTTTATCAAAGAGATATAGTTTAATCTATACAAATGCTTAGATGAGGCAGTGAGTTTTATTCCTAGGTATTTT
This sequence comes from Staurois parvus, assembly GCF_062004578.1. Taxonomy (NCBI): domain Eukaryota; kingdom Metazoa; phylum Chordata; class Amphibia; order Anura; family Ranidae; genus Staurois; species Staurois parvus. The sequence goes on along the minus strand of NW_028318073.1, from coordinate 2,461,354 downwards.
ATCTCTTTTTCTCTCCATATAAAGGGAAATTCTTTTTGTAGTTTTTCTTTTTCATTCTTTGATATATTAATATTCAGGATCTCCGTTTTCGTTGGATTAATTTTTAGATTTGATAGTTCACCGTACTCCTTCAGAATCTTCATTATATTTGGGAGAGTTATTAGGGGATTCCCCACATAGAACAACAAGTCGTCCGCAAAGGCCGCAACTCTATGTTCTATGGATTCTATCTGAATTCCCTTTACCGATCCACTTTTTCTTATTATTGACAGCAGAGGTTCAAGTGATAGTACATATAGTAAAGGGGACAGTGGGCAGCCCTGTCTTGTACCATTAGACATTCCAATGGGTTCTGATCTCTCCCCATTTACCGTGATGATTGCAGTAGGCTCCCTATATAATTTACTTATCCATTCTCGCATTCTAACACCTATCCCCAGCACTTTTAAGTTGTCCATCATAAAGCCCCAGTCCACTCTATCAAATGCCTTCTCTGCATCAATTGACAAGAGCACCACCGGGGCCTTCCCTTTTCTACTTTTCTGAATAAGCATCAGGGTTCTCAAGCCGTTGTCTCTACCTTCTCTCCCCGGTACAAAGCCCACCTGGTCTCCATGGATCCATTCAGGCATCAGATCCTTCAACCTGTTTGCTAACACCTTTGCATACAGTTTAGTGTCTGTGTTCAATAATGAGATAGGTCTATAGCTGGAACATTGAGATGGATCTTTTCCCTCCTTGTGAATAAGTACTACATGGGCCTGTAGGGATTCTCTCCTCACTTCCATCCCACCTCCCAAAGCATTCATATATTTCTCCAGCTTGGGTAACAGTACTTCACTAAATTTCTTATAGTACTTAACTGTATAGCCATCCGGGCCTGGGCTTTTTCCCCCCGCTGTGCTTCTTAATGCTATTTTAATTTCTTCCTGGGAGATTTCTGCGTCTAGAGCATTCAACTGTGCTTCACTTAGTTTTGGTAATCCCGCATTTTTTAAGTATGTCATCTTTATTTCATTAATTCCCTCTTGAGCTTCTTTTAGAGGGCCTTGGGGACTAATATTATATAACTTTTTGTAATACTCCGTAAACACTTTAATAATCTCTTTATTTGAGTGGACCAGCTCCCCCTTTGAACTTTTTATCTTTTCTATATAGTTCCTATTTTTCTTTTTATTCAAAGCTCTCATTAGATATCTTCCTGGTCTGTCTCCCCATCTATATCTCTCATTCAAAACCCTGTTGTATACTCTTCTCTTTTCCTCATCCATCAACCTCTCTAGCTCATCTTTTTTATCTAATAGCTTCTGTCTCGTATCTTTTGTTATTTTCTTTTTATGGGTCTGCTCCAAGTCCAATATTTCTTTTAAAAGCCCACTGACCCTCTCTCTTCTTTCCTTTTTCTTCCTTGCTCCTGCCGCTATCAAGATTCCTCTTATGAATACCTTGTGGCTTTCCCAGACTGTAGCTATCGATACTTCCTCAGTTTCATTCTCCTTAAAGTATACCTTAATCTCTCTCTCGATTTTCTGAACTACATCCTCATCCAGAAGAAGAGCCTCATTTAACCTCCACCCTAATCCTCCAGTCCACCTTCTTCCCCATCCCATTTTCATTACGACCGGGGCATGGTCCGAGAACGTCCTTGTCTCTATGTCAATTTTAACCAGATGATCTATAAGTTGATGGTCTATTAAGATGTAATCTAATCTCGAGTATATCTCATGTGCATTAGAGAAGAAGGTATAGTCTCTGTCTTTCATATGCGTTATTCTCCAAGTGTCCACTAGTTGATATTCATGCATCGCTTTTTTCAAGACTCTCAGAGACCTACTCCCCTCTCTTTGCACAGAAGAGGTATTATCCTTTTGTGGGTCCATACAGAGATTTAGGTCTCCAGCTACAATCAAGCGCCCTTTTTTAAATTCCATTAATTTTTTCAACAGGCCCTTCATATACATCTCCGGATTTTTATTAGGGCAGTATATATTGGCTAAAGTACACTCAATCCCCTGCAGTCTACCTTTTAAGAACAAAAACCTCCCCTCCGGGTCAGTTCTTCTATCCTCCAGCTCAAATCTCATATTCTTTGCCAAACCTATTGCGACCCCTTTTGCTCTTTTAATTGGAGAATCTGCATAGTACCATGTTGGGTAGTATCTGGATTTCAATTTCACGTTTGCGTCTATCTCAAAGTGCGTCTCCTGTAAAAATACCACTGACGTAGCCCTGTGATGTAACTCATTAAACAACCTAAATCTCTTCCCTGGACAACTCAGCCCGTTCACATTATAGGTTATAAACTGTATTTCTTCCATCATTCCCAATTAACTCCATCCCTCTTCCAAATTGCCTCTTCCTCTTTATCCTTTCTGTCATACAGAGTATTACCCCAATACCTCCTCCCCTCCCACCCTCCCGCCCAACTCCCATCCCCTCCCCCCTCCCTCCCACCCTCCCCATCTCCCCCCTCCCCCAACTCCCCCCCACCCACCCACCCCCAAGGCCTTCTTTGCCTTTGGATCATACTCCACCTCTGATCCCTACCTTGGAGGTTCGGCTCCGCTCATGGCCGCTCCCCTTCCCCCCCTCCTCCCCGGGGTCCCTTTATCTGATAGCTCTCTATTTACTCTTCCAACTAGCTGCCACTTTCCTTCCCTACTGGTATATAAGTCTCCCTCCTCCACTTCCCAACCCGGTATCTCCAGTCTCTGCAATCCAAATTTATCACAAAAATTTTTCATATCTTCCGGAAATCTCAGAGTTGCCGAAATTCCATCCCTCCAACCGATCAGACTCGCTGCTTGTCCCCATCTATATTTCACATTATGTTTTTTCATCTCTTCTAATAAAGGTTTCAATGTTTTCTTTCTTCTCAAAGTCTCTGCTGTTAAGTCCGCAAAAATTTGGATATTTTTCTCTCCATATGGAATATTTGTTCTTCCCTTAATCTTTCTCCATATCTCCTCTTTATCTCCAAAATTGTGGAATTTAACTATTATATCTCTTGGTTTTTCAAATCTTTTTTCTTGTTGGTACTTCTCTATCCTGTACACTCCATCCAGTTTAAACATCACCACCTCAGCTTTATCCACTATGGAGTTCAAGATTTTGCAGATTAACTCTTTTAAGTCCTCCCCCTGGGTCAACTCTGGGACTCCTCTTACTCTTAAGTTATTTCTCCTTTCTCTATTTTCTTGTTCTTCCATCATAAAAAACAATCTTTTTTGTTCTTTTCTATTGTCTATTATCCATCTCTCTAATTTTGGGATAACTTGAGCATGACCCTGAACTTTTTCCTCTGTTTCCTCCATCCTGGTTAGCAGTTGTTCTAATTCTTCCCGGATTATGCCCATCTCTTGCTTTATTGATAATTCCAAATTTTTAAACATCTCCGCCATTTCCTTTTTATTTGGTATTTGCAGATCTCTTTCAATTTCTCTCGGCCCTATACCTTCCGGTGGTTGTTGACTATTATATACCGGTCCCAGGGAAAGTCTCGGACTATTATCCAGACTTATTTCCAGTTCACTTTTTTCACTCACTCCTTGAGGTCTTTCTGGGGTCAAATTTCCTTGTGGTATATACTTCTTAATCGAACCAGTTTGAGGGTTCTTAGACCCACTCCCTTTTGTATTTTTACCTTTCATGTCTTCAGCTCCTCCAAACCTTCAGACCCTCCCAAGGAATCCCCAATTTCCTTCTCTCAGCTTAGAAAATACAATTTCCTTTTGCGCCCAATGAAAGCATTGCTTAAATCTGATGTACAGAGAAGAAAAATCCAATACATAAGTCCAGGATATAGAGAGTATATAGGGAGTATATAACAACCCCTGCAGTATACAAAATGTTATCACTCACCCTCCACACTGGAATACTTTTCAGTATGCAGTCCTCTCCTATAGTTGTCTTTCTTTGGGGGATTCCTTTGGGTCTCTTTAAGCCTTTATCTTTCTTTTCTTATTTTTCTGGGTTGGAGGAGGTAAGGGAGCAAGAGGGATGGAGGTGGTATAGAGGTATGTAGCACCGTTCCACTTTACACCTCTACACATCACTCACTTGTCTCCCCTGGGCTGCTGGACGCCGGGAAGCCGGCTGTTTCTTCTGCTCCCAGAGCTCCTCCGCGGCTACCCACGTGTGGGAGCCGCTATGTTCGTCTCCCGGGCAACCCCAGTCCTGCTCCGGAGCTAACGCGAGAGACGCCGAGTGAAAGAGGAACTCAGCCGTCTCTCTTCTGGGCTCGCCGCCACGCCGTCTCCTCGACCACACTCCGACTGGGTAAGACTCCAGTAGGCTCCAGCAGACTCCAATGCTGCTCCAGTGCAGCTAGTTATGGGACCGGGACCTCATAGGGAAGATGTTCGGGGAAGGGAGCGAGGAGTACTTACTCCACGCTCTCCCGAGCCGCCATGTTCAGGCTCCACCCCCCTCTTGATTCTCACCCTGCTGTGTGTCCACCACCTCCTTTTTGTACAGAGAAAGAGGAAACTCGGCAATATTAGCAATAACACTATGATGGTTGGATAATCGTCTGTATACCACTGTCACTGCAGGCAGGTTATACAGAGGGTTAAACACACACACAGTAGTGCTCTTCAGCGGCAGGCAGGGGCGGACTGACCATTCGAGCAATCGGGCGCTGCCCGAGGGCCCGGGGTCAGTAGGGGGCCCCATGAAATTCCCCTGGTCCCTTTTTTATAGGCTTTTTTGGGTGTGCTTTGAGTGAGGGCAAGGACACAGGGGCCCCATGATCTCCTATTGCCCGGGGCCCCATGAGTTGTCAGTCCGCCCCTGGTGGCAGGAATTAGTAATTTGCATTAAAGAGCTTTAGAAACAGTTCAACACTTTCAGAAAGTAAGATTTGTTACTAAAAGGTCAAAAGGGTGCAATAAAAATATTTACAGAAAAAGATGTAGCATATATATATATATACACACACACACACACCCACCCAGAGAACAACTGCACAGCAAAGAGATAACAAAAAGAAGTTTAGGTAGATAAAGTACTTGCCAAAAAGTCTTGGGTTAAGCAGCTTCAGGTTTCATGAGCCAAAAGGGATTTCTTATCTCCTACTGTCAGTTTCGATGTTAAAGCAGGGAGATTCTTCAACTCTTACACACAGCTCAACTTAGCTTTTTCTAGGAGCTCCACAGGGTTTTTCCCTGGAGCAGTAAATCAATCGCGTCATTTGAGGAGGGAGTTTGTAGGTGGAGACCCAAGCTATGACCAAAAACTCTCATAGCTTATATTATGGTTCATAATTTACCCTGGATACATACAACATCCTATCCCAGGAGTAGATTATTACGCAGAATCTCCTGCTGAACGGTAAGACATGAATCACAAAATCTCCGCTTGAATGGTTCAGAAGATATAATTTTCTGCTCTCCTATATATGTCAGGTAGGGAATGTAATATATCAGGAGAATGGCCTTAAATTAAGCTGTCCGAATATGGGCTCCATGTTTAGGTAGTTATGTCCTACCTGAAGATGTACACTTATATGCAAAAATGTGTTTTTAAATGCAAGTCTGTTTTTACGACTCTCTGGAATGCCTCTGAGCTCAGTGAAGGACTTGGTTTATAGCTTTACGATATCCCAGATTGCGAAGTTAACAGGCATCTAGGCACCAGCTACGCTGGGGTTTTTATAGCTCTGGAGCTCTCCTGCTGTGCCTTGATTGCCTGTGACCTCCGTCATCACCTAGACCACATGTCACCCAACAGCGAGCGAGGGGGGATGAGGGAAGCTGATTTGGGAGTGAGAGATACAAGATTGGAGGGGTTTGGAGCAAAATGGATGACCGCATCCATATCTGTATGCCCAATTGCTACAGATATAGCTTTCTCTCTTTTTTCCTTTTATTCTTTATACTGAGATGTGCCAATGATAAGTACTTACACATAATACATCCATCAATACAGAATTAAAATGTAAGCATTAAACCTACAAAGTAAATAAATGTAAAAAATGGCAACAGCCAGCCAAGAACAAGTCCAGTGCAACTGTAATATTCAAAATTGAAGGTAGCGCTAGACTACAGAATAAGGACCGACACACTGTCCGCTGGAGAATGAGGTCTAAATACACTATGATATGGAATGCTTGTGTGGGGTGATGTAGAAGGCCAGTGAGAATTAGAAATGCCCAGTGCTCCCACATCGGTGTGGTACCAAACTGTATGCTGGAAGGCAGATATGATTCTGTGAAGAGAATGAAGAGGTAATACTGAACAGAGCACCAACCTCATTGTCTCCGGTAATTGCAAGTCATTGATGAAAACGGTAAATTTCAAAGTTGATCTATGCTGCGCACCCGTGCAGGGTAACATACTTGACAAATAGTTCAGATTAAGGCACATTTCACAGAAAGCAGGGACATTAGAAGGAATGCAGAGACTTCATAAACCTCCACTAGCCAGGGTTTTCAATAGACTTCTAATGAGTACAAAATCAGTGTATGGTGTTGCGTTGCTCAAGCTACATCCTGATCCACTCAAACGAAAACCAAACTGTATAAAACAATATATAGTGCTGGTCAAATGTATAAATGTACAAATGTACAAGGTGCTTAGCCCAGAATTACAGAGCCATAAAAAAAAAAAAGACATTCAGAGAAAAAGGAACTTTAAGCACCAAAACTACAAAAGAAAAAAGGTTTTATATAAAATTGTTTATTGAAAATGGTACATCAATGAAAAGACAGACAATACATAAAACATAATTTCTGATGCAAATGGTTATGATTGGACTATATATCACCAAAGAAGAAAACTCCAACGCGTTTCAATTAATGGAATTTATAATTTGAATCTTCTTCAGGGAAAAAAGGTGAAATGCCATAAGCAGTATTCTAGAAAATAATAAAATAATTCAATAAGGGTGAGAAAAAAAAAACACCATATGAAGAGTAACTCACATCGCCATTCATAAAAACAGAAATTCAGAAGATCCTTCCTGGTTAATTCCACGCATCGTCTATGCAAAAAGACACCTCAGTGGTCCAACTGAGTGAATGAATGCTAAACATGATCATAAAAACCATAGATTACATACGTTAAGTCTGTTGGCATTCTATATAATATATGTGAAGAAAAAAAAAAAAGGAACTCGCATAAAATTGTCTAATAGAAGTCAATAGGGAATTGGAAAGGGTAACACAGCCCTCTATCAAGCTCTTAAATCAACCCAGACATCTAAAACAAAATGGCGATTGTAACGGAACCGGAACCCAGACCGTACTGAGTTTTTTCGTTATGCTCCACTTCCCTGTCTGAACAACATCCTTGGAACACACCACCCACTCTGATCATGCAGGAAAATAGAGACAGCAAACAGGAATCCAACTCTTTTATTTTTACACAAAACACAAGTTATATACACAGGGCGGGGAAACACAATCAGGAACAGGAAACACATCATCAGCCCGCCCCATCAGTGGGGTGGGCTACAGTATGGGCAGGAAACACATCATCACCCCTCCCCATCCAACCAAGACACAGAACAATGCAGCAGCACATGGCAAGGAAAAAGGACAGCCATGTAGCCGAGAACAAAGGAATAACCACATGGCAGTACAATAGGCAACCACATGGCAGGGACAAAGGACAACACACCAATACACAATAGACATTCACTTACACACCCTGTACCCTAACAGGCACAGGGTCACTTAAATATAAGAATTTGGGGAGATGATACAGAGGTCCCCCCACACCCAAAAGTCACTCCCGTCACAGTGATATCCATGTGAGGAGAGGCAAAAATATAAAAAAACTGCTTTGTCCTGAATAAAATCAGTAATCCACTTAAAAGTGTACAGATGGATAAGTCAATAAAGGCAATAAATATACCTGGACTAGATTACTGATGAGCTTCCTGTATGAGGTATCAAAGTGTGGAACCAACAAAATGTTTCCACAAATGATCTCTGAAAGGTATACAGAATATGAGATACTTAGTATAGCTACTCATAGAGATCAAACAACAAGCTAATAACAGATTGTATACCTCTATCTTGTATCAGGATGGACACAGCCCAGAGAACCGCCACAACTACAGCTCCCACTTACAGAAAGTGAACTGAGACTAAACCGATTATATAGCCGTTAGAAATCAATGAAGCCACATGAAAAAACACACCAGCTGTTCATTAGGTGATCAGTTAAACACTCCGACACACGTGTGTGTCCCAGAGTTGCCAAGCAACATATCTCCGATGCAAAGGGAGACAGAGAAACAAACATTCAACCTAAGCAAAGGAAACCCCCGTTCCAGGAGTGATCGTGCATGGGGGCCACATGTGCCGGATGCACAGCAATGCCTTAGGGAAGAGCAGCAAGGATCACTAAAGGAAAAAAGAAACCCAAAAAAGAAATAAGCAATATACAAACAATGGTAAAAATACAGTATAAACGTTCTCAAGAGAGACTATAAGGTGACACAGCAAAAGGGAGATACCAATATAGAGCAGTCACAGGCAAAACACAAACTATCCATAATTAAACAGAAAAATACAAAAAATTATGTAAATACAGAAATCAACTCCATTTTATAATATTGTCAAGGATCCGTCAAAGATCACCCTGTCACGTGTCCACCACACGCCACGCCCACAGCGACTAGCTAACCATGACGCACGTGTGCGGCCGCGACAGGGTGGTAAAGAGGGAATAAATGCGATTTACACTTAAATATCTAAAACTGTATATAAGATCAGCCGTGATACCTTTCCACAGCCCGCACTATCTTTGGCCACCACTAGATGGAGACTCCACTCCAATCCAGCTGGTCGACCACACACTGGCAGATATGATCTTACATACAACCTGGTGCCCTGATTAGAGTTGAGGACCAGCTTAGTAATCACACACCCTCTGCTAAGGTCCCTCCAGCTATCCTAGCTTGAACCCGGTGTTGATAACCCTTCCACTGTCCACACATCCCCACACCAGACACACCACAAAAGGTAGCCTGCCACCACCCAACAATTTATCCACAGAATGGTCTGTTGAGACACCCCACACACACAGATCTCCGTCTGGCCGATCTGTTATCTTTTACAATCTGCCCACACACAGAACAATTGCATACAGATTGGCAATGAGCTTACCCGAGCGGTTTAAAGGCACTAAAATACAATACAATCTAATCTCCCCGATCTAGTCTCTCCTAAGATATGAGCACGTGCTTAAATACACAGAAGTTCACTAATTAATTTTAAGATTTAATTTCCCAAAGTGGGCAGTGCATAAAATATGTACAAAATATAAAACGTTACAGAAAATACAAAAGATATAAGAAGACACACAAATGACTAATTACTATAAAATAAAAAGGGAACAAAAAGACACTTTACCCTGCGGCTGGAGCAAGCCAGAAAATCAGCAATCCGCTAGTCGATCGACCAACTCCGTACGGATCACCAATGTCCAAATGTCCGTGCGCTCAATTTATTGGGATTTGGACATGGGCGGGACATTAGTCTTCGGCCAATTGACTCTGGGGGAGGTGGTCCTGACCTGCCCACAAGACGTACCATGCATGGACCTGCCCAAGTTCAATTGGGCCAAGACTGGCCTGAACACCAAGTCGGGGATTGGCTTTCCGACACCAGCGTGTCAGCCCGATCGGAACAGTACCAAACACCATCAGACTGTCGGGACCCCGCATCATCTAATCATTCCATGCATTTTCCTGGCTTTCTCTCCAAGCCACAAATATGATTCTTATATGCAAATGTGGCGCACAGCAGGCCCTGCGCAATGGAAGCATTTCCATCTCTCTCCAACTAATATTTCAGCTTTTATAAGAGATTAAACATACTCCTTTTATGAACGCATAAACCTAGCCGTCCTATCCCCTATAACAAGTTCCTAAACAGGTTTTCCCAGCAGGTGATAATTTCATTAACACAAAGGTGTGACATCCAGGAACCTGGCTTTTGACTAATTAATGCTAATTGATGCTAAATGATGATTGAGTCTGTAAGGCCTATTGAGTAATTGTGTATACATACACATCTGTATCCCAGATCAATTGATGACCATTGCTTGTACAGTCTATTAATTTCCCTACTGCCCAGGGGCTCAATATACATCCTTAATTACCAGACTGTTCCTGCACACACCTTTGCAATGAAAGGGCCTGACATCTAATCTACTCAACCTGTTATGGCTATGATTCCATATTTCCACTGATCAAATCTTTATCCACTCAAATCTTACATGTCCGTTACGTTACAAATATTTTTTTAGAAACACAAGGCCAAACCCCGCATGTAAAACACAGCAAACCAATAGATTCCTACATGCTGAAACTTCCACTGTCTCCCAGGATGGGTCCCAAGTTATAAATCTATCTTCATATATGCTTTCCTCATGTGAAAGAGGTTCTCTCTTTGGGTTTAAGTTTTTATCCTACCATCGACATTGATAAATTTGATACCCTTAAGGATATTCAATTGTTTGCTCGCAAAGTCATGTTACGTATTGCCTATGATAAATCTAGAGATGTTATCACTAAGGAAAAATTATCTATTCAGGAATGTAGAGCAATAAGGGATCTTACTCTTTTATATGAGCAAGTAATTCAGTTTAACTGATTATTTGGAGACTCTGCTTGAGACCCAACCAGATCCCGTTTTACAAATTAAGAAAAAATGTAAAAAGAAATCTGATTTTTTTTTTCCTTTGGTCTATACTAATCCAAATATAGCGGCATTTTTTAAATGTACTACAAAAGCCATTGAAAACATCTCTCCCATCTCATCCAAACAATCCAATCTGACCCCAAGACAACAACAAGCTCTTTTAAGATTACAACAGAATAAAGACATTTATTATTAAACCAGCCAACAAAGATGGTAATACCATCATTATTATTCAAATTACAGATCATTAGTAATACCTCATCTGTAATATGCAGTTCAGTTTTGGGCACCAGTTCACAAAAAAGAACAATGAAGAACTGGAGAAAGTACAGAGAAGGGCAACCAAACTGATAAGAGGCACGGAGGAGCTCAGCTATGAGGAAAAATGAGAGGAACTGAATTTTTTTTTAATGGTTGAACTGGATGGACTTTTGTCTTTTTTTCAGCCAGACCTAACTATGTAACTATCATTATGGACAACAATTGTCCTATGATACCTGGGAGTTTGTTTTCAACAAATTCCCATGTATCCCTTCTTTCTATGCTCTTCCCAAAATGCACAAAAGATCTATGGACCCTCCAGGGCATCCCATTATATAGGGAAACCAAAGTTTCACTTAAAATGTGAGTAAGTGGGTGGATTTGTTTCTGAGACCTTTTGTATTAAACTTACCATCCTATATCAAAGACACAATACATTTTTTGCGTACCATTGAAAATTTGCATATTCCTATCTCTGCCATTCTGATAACCATTGATGTAGAGGCATTATACTGCTCGATTCCTCATGACAAAGGAATCTGTCATTAAACTTTTTTTAGACAGAGCATGTTACATTCTGAGCTTTTGTTTCATTTTGTTCTGGATGTTCTTGCAATTATTCTTTAACATAATGTTTTTATTTTTGATGGTTCCCATTTCCTCCAGGTGCAGGGCGTGGCTATGGGGACATGCTGTGCCCCAACCCGCACCTGGGGGACTGGGAGCGTCATTTCTTCTTTCTGAGCAATTTTCCATGTTTCTGACCACATTTTGACTTGGTTGAGATGCATTGATGATGTGTTTTTGATATGGGATGGCCCAATTGATAAATTACAGAAATGTTTGAAAATCATGAACTAGAACAACTATAACCTGGCTTTCACGATGGCTTATAAACCCCAAAAAATAACCTTTTTGGATGTTGAAGTTGCCTCAGATTGAACACTTTCCAGCAATCTTTATAGAAAACCTACAGCTGGCAATACTATTTTAAGAACTAACAGTTTTCATCCCTCACATCTCTTAAATTCAATTCCATATTCTCAATATTTAAGATTAAGGTGGAATTGTCAGAATGGCACAAATTTCAAAATTGCTGCTGATGATTTAAGACAAAGATTTCTTGAAAGAGGCTACTCTAGGAATTGCTTACGTAAGGCATTTAATAGAGCTCTAAAACCATCACGTACAAAATTACTTTTTGAACTATCTGTAAGAAATGCTAGGCATTTAGAAAATCCTCCTGTTAGAATTATAACAGCTTATGAAAATCAGCATTCCTTGTATATATTGTTTGTATACTGCTTGTTATTTCTTCTTTGGTTTTTCTTTTTTCCTTTAGTGATCCTTGCTGGTCTTCCCTATGGCATCGCTGTGCATCCAGCACGTGTGGCCCCCATACACAATCACTCGTGGAATGGGGGTTTCTTTTTGTCCCTTCTTTCCTTTGCTTAGGTTGAGCATTTGTTTCTTTGTCTCCCTTTGCATCAGAGATATGTTGCTTGGCAACTCTGAGACACACATGCGTGTCGGCGCTTACACCGGACCAGAAGTGACGTTCCGATACAACGCAGGCGCTGGAAGTGATGTCATGCCAGCCCGGATGTCGGCTGTGGACATCTTTAGTGAGCTGAAACTGTCTCCCATGCACTGAGTGTTTAATTGATCACCTAATGTGCAGCTTGTGTGCTTTTTCATGTGGCTTCGTTGATTTCTAACAGCTATATAAGCTGTTTAGTCTCAGTTCACTTTCTGTAAATGGGAGCTGTAGCTGTAGCTGTGGCGGTTCACTGGGTTGTTTCCATCCTGCTACAAGATAGAGGTATACAGTTTTTTATTATTAGCTTGTTGTTTGATCTCTATGAGTAGCTATACTAAGTATCTCATTTTTTGTGTATATTTTAGGGAACATTTGTGGAAACATTTGGTTGGTTCCACACTTTGATACTTCATACAGGGGAAGCTCATCAGTAATCTAGTCCAGGTATATTTATTGCCTTTATTGACTTATCCATCTGTACACTTTAAGTGGATTACTGATTTTATTCAGGACAAGGCTGTTTTTTAATATTTTTACCTCTCCTCAGATGGATATCTCCCTTTATTTCAGATGTCTGCGTTGATTTAAGTGCTTGATAGAGGGGTGTGTTGCTCTTTCCAATTCCCTTCTATTAGACAATTTTATGTGAGTTCCTTTTTTTTTTTTTTTCTTTTTTCTTTACATATATTATATAGAATGCCAGCAGACTTAATGTATTTAATCTATGGTCTTATGATCATGTTTAGCATTCATTCACTCAGTTGGACCACTGAGGCGTCTGTTTGCATAGACGATGCATGGAATTAACCAGCAAGGATCCTCTGAATTTCTGTTTTTATGAATGGCAATGTGAGTCACTCTTCATATGGTGTGTGTCTTATTTTTTTTTTTTCTCTCCATTATTGAATTATTTTATTATTTTCTAGAATACTGCTTATGGCATTTCACCTTTTCCCATGAAACAGTGACTTGACAATATAGGGTAGAGGTAATAGTTCAATAAAATCTCTTCAGAAATACTGGTGAAAAGCATTTTCCTACTGGTGAATGAGCTTACTATCCCAGTGCTGTAATTATTTCAAACCGTGTGCACCACAATATCCATGATTTTTAGATAGACCCTCACCTTCGTATATTGACCTGTATGCATAGACAGGTCAAATAGGCATCTCCCCCCTTACTAGGGGTACGGTGGTGTAATGCAAAGCTGGACGCAAAAACCAAGAGCAAGTCACACACACTGCACAGGTACGATCAAAACTAGCACTCACACTATATTTTCTAAGCTTGTAAGGGACACTACCAAGTGTAAAACTGCCCTGGCACATCATGCAGCATTCACTCAGCACCCCAAGAAATAACAGAATCTAACTGCAGTGTTCTTGCAATGTCAAAACCTCCACTTTTATTATCACAACATCCAGGAGGATATTTCTTATGGTCATCACAATCTGCATAATAACACACATAGTAATGTGAGTATTACAGCATGAAATAAACACATCTTTTGACAGCATCACAGCATAGAATTAATACATTACGAAAGCTACGGGAAGAAAGGAAGGAAGAGACCTCATCGAACCACAGTGCACAGGAGATCGTCGAGAAGCCCGACCGACCGATGAGTCCATGCAGCTTTGGCAAAAATCCCAGCATCAGAGTGTCCCCTCATGCGTGGGATGGCTTCTGATCGCGTCGTCTCCAGGCCCCTCCTAAATACACCGCTCAGTGCTTCTGGCCACAATCCCAGATTGGGCGGCACCTCACCCGCTCCAAGATGCTCTGTTTCAGATAACATTGAAAGGTTCTGTAAGGTAACAGAGTCCCACCCAGTCACTTATCACTGTCATGCCATCTAGCAGGCCTAATAAACACATGATCAAACTTATCTACATACTGCCATCTAAGTTTTCTCTAAGTTCAAGATGTTTAAACTTTATGGCAATAAGTCCGCCAGGCGGGGGCCAGATAAAGTAACAAACAAGTCTTATCTCCTGATTGTAGCTATATCTTGTGACTCTGCAAGTTTCCCTGTATTAAACACAGGACAGGGCTTTCCTTAGACCAGTGGTTCTCAACCTTTCTAACGCCGCGACCCCTTAATACAGTTCCTTATGTTGTGGTGACCCCCAACCATAAAATTATTTTCGTTGCTACTTCAGAACTGTAATTTTGCAGTGGGAGGAATAGTGCCTCATCATTGGTGTCAGTGGGAGGAATAGTGCCCCATCATTGGTATCAGTGGGAGGACTAGCGCCCCATCATTGGTATCAGTGGGAGGAATAGCGTCCCATCGTTGGTATCAGTGGGAGGACTAGCGCCCCATCACTGATGTCAGTGGGAGGAATAGTGTCCCATCGTTGGTATCAGTGGGAGGAATAGTGTCCCATCGTTGGTATCAGTGGGAGGAATAGTGTCCCATCATTGGTGTCAGTGGGAGGAATAGTGCCCCATCATTGGTATCAGTGGGAGGAATAGTGCCCCATCATTGGTATCAGTGGGAGGAATAGTGCCCCATCATCGGTATCAGTGGGAGGAATAGTGCCCCATCATCGGTATCAGTGGGAGGAATAGTGCCCCATCATTGGTATCAGTGGGAGGAATAGTGCCCCATCATTGGTGTCAGTGGGAGGAATAGTGCCCCATCATTGGTGTCAGTGGGGGGAATAGTGCTCCATCATTGGTGTCAGTGGGAGGAATAGTGTCCCATCATTGGTGTCAGTGGGAGGAATAGTGCCCCATCGTTGGTGTCAGTGGGAGGAATAGTGCCCCATCGTTGGTGTCAGTGGGAGGAATAGTGCCCCATCGTTGGTGTCAGTGGGAGGAATAGTGCCCCATCGTTGGTGTCAGTGGGGGGAGGAATAGTGCCCCATCGTTGGTGTCAGTGGGGGGAGGAATAGTGCCCCATCGTTGGTGTCAGTGGGGGGAGGAATAGTGCCCCATCGTTGGTGTCAGTGGGGGGAGGAATAGTGCCCCATCGTTGGTGTCAGTGGGGGGAGGAATAGTGCCCCATCGTTGGTGTCAGTGGGGGGAGGAATAGTGCCCCATCGTTGGTGTCAGTGGGGGGAGGAATAGTGCCCCATCGTTGGTGTCAGTGGGGGGAGGAATAGTGCCCCATCGTTGGTGTCAGTGGGGGGAGGAATAGTGTCCCATCGTTGGTATCAGTGGGAGGAATAGTGTCCCATCGTTGGTATCAGTGGGAGGAATAGTGTCCCATCGTTGGTGTCAGTGGGGGGAGGAATAGTGCCCCATCGTTGGTGTCAGTGGGGGGAGGAATAGTGCCTATCATTGGTGTCAGTGGGGGGAGGAATAGTGCCCCATCGTTGGTGTCAGTGGGGGGAGGAATAGTGCCCCATCGTTGGTGTCAGTGGGGGGAGGAATAGTGCCCCATCGTTGGTGTCAGTGGGGGGAGGAATAGTGCCCCATCGTTGGTGTCAGTGGGGGGAGGAATAGTGCCCCATCGTTGGTGTCAGTGGGGGGAGGAATAGTGCCCCATCGTTGGTGTCAGTGGGAGGAATAGTGCCCCATCGTTGGTGTCAGTGGGAGGAATAGTGCCTATCATTGGTGTCAGTGGGGGGAGGAATAGTGCCCCATCGTTGGTGTCAGTGGGGGGAGGAATAGTGCCCCATCGTTGGTGTCAGTGGGGGGAGGAATAGTGCCCCATCGTTGGTGTCAGTGGGGGGAGGAATAGTGCCCCATCGTTGGTGTCAGTGGGGGGAGGAATAGTGCCCCATCGTTGGTGTCAGTGGGGGGAGGAATAGTGCCCCATCGTTGGTGTCAGTGGGAGGAATAGTGCCCCATCGTTGGTGTCAGTGGGGGGAGGAATAGTGCCCCATCGTTGGTGTCAGTGGGGGGAGGAATAGTGCCCCATCGTTGGTGTCAGTGGGAGGAATAGTGCCCCATCGTTGGTGTCAGTGGGGGGAGGAATAGTGCCCCATCATTGGTGTCAGTGGGGGGAGGAATAGTGCCCCATCGTTGGTGTCGGGGGAGGAATAGTGCCCCATCGTTAGTATTAGTGACACAAATGATGGGGCACTATTCCTCCCACTGACACCAATGATACTTACCTTGCTGACCCCTGCTCCAGCCTGGGCTCGCTCTCTCCCTCTCCCATCTACAGCCTGCAGAAGCAAAATTTGCACTTACCTGTCAGCTGTCTTCCTTCTCTGGCCTCTCTCCTCTTCACTCGGTCCTGCAGCTCCCTCGATCTTCTTCAATCTGCGCGCTCTGCCGCTCGGCTCCTCCTCTCCAAGCTCCACCTCCTCGCCGGTGATTGGCCGCCTGTGTGCCTCTCCTGAGCTACAGTTCCGGTGGCCAATCAGCGGCGAGGAGGCGGAGCTGTTGAGTGATCCCGGAGGTGTGGCCAGGTTACAGGGGCAGCATATCATCCCGCCCACAGATCGCGAGACAGAGCAGCGGTGTCTCGGTTCCTAAGACCATCGGAAATATGTGTTTTCCGATGGTCTTAGGCGACCCCTGGGAAATGGTCGTTCGACCCCCAAAGGGGTCGCGACCCCCAGGTTGAGAACCGCTGCCTTAGACAATCATTGATTTGTTAGTTTAAACCAGGCGATTATAGATAAAAATGAGTTGAGGGAATATCAAGCAAATTCAATGGAAAGGTAACATTCCTATCATCCTTTTTTTTTTTTTTTTCTTCCTTTTTCTATAATATTATTATTATTATTATACAGGATTTATATAGCGCCAACAGTTTGCTCAGCGCTTTACAATATAACGGGAGACAATAGAGCAACAATACAGTTCAATACAAGAGGGATAGGAGGGCCATGCTCCTTGGAGCTTACAATCTAGGCTATAGTTACAGCAAAGACCTTTTCTTATTGAAGAATAGATTTTGAATATCTTGGGTGTATTTTAGCTTGTTTCGCTTGATGTCTAGGATAAATGTTCACTGTAAATTTTTGGGCGAATCTTTTTTTACTATAATAATAGAGGTATATAAATCATTTAATTTTCTTACTCTGTATTGCAGTCTGCAATTTTGTTTTTTTGTATTTCTTTTGTTGTATTCTTTGTAACTGTTGTTGTATTCTTTGTAACTTTCAAATGATAAATGTTTGATCAATCTAAATATTTTTAAAATGCCCTTTATTCTTTATGGCTTTTTTAACACTGAAAGTGAGCCACATACAGATGGTTTTTTTTCTTCTTTTTTTTTTAGCCTTTTAAACTATTGTTTCATATGGGAACATATTATGCATTGTGTTAGTATACAGTCAGTTTGAAACATCTCAGTTCCTGTTCTAAGTCTTCTTATGACAATATTCCCTGTCTTGAAGAGCAGCCCTCTGCATTGGAAAATGCTTTTAAAATTACCGTATATACTCGAGTATAAGCCGACCCGAATATAAGCCGAGGTACCTAATTTTACCACAAAAAACTGGGAAAAACTATTGACTCGAGTATAAGCCGAGGGTGGGAACACCAGTGGGAAGAATCGTGCCTCATCATTGGTGTCAGTGGGAGGAATAGTGTCCCATCATTGGTGTCAGTGGGAGGAATAGTGCCCCATCATTGGTATCAGTGGGAGGAATAGTGCCCCATCATTGGTATCAGTGGGAGGAATAGTGTCCCATCATTGGTGTCAGTGGGAGGAATAGTGCCCCATCATTGGTGTCAGTGGTAGGAATAGTTCCCCATCATTGGTATCAGTGGCAGGAATAGTGCCCCATCATTAGTATCAGTGGGGTAATAGCACCCCATTATTGGTGTCAGTGGAATAGTGCCCCATCTTTGGTGTCAGTGGGAGGAATAGTGTCCCATCATTGGTGTCAGTGGGAGGAATAGTGTCCCAACATTGGTGTCAGTGGGAGGAATAGTATCCCATCATTGGTGTCAGTGGGGGGGGTGGAGGAATAGTGCCCCATCGTTGGTGTCAGTGGGGGGGAGGAAAAGTGCCCCATCGTTGGTGTCAGTGGGGGGGAGGAATAGTATCCCATGATTGGTGTCAGTGGGGGGTGGAATAGTGCTCCATGATTGGTGTCAGTGGGGGGTGGAATAGTTCCCCATCATTGGTGTCAGTGGGGGGGGGAGGAATAGTGCCCAATCGTTGGTGTCAGTGGGGGGGAGGAAAAGTGCCCCATCGTTGGTGTCAGTGGGAGGAATAATGCCCCATCATTGGTATCAGTGACACCAATGATGGGGCACTATTCCTCCCACTGACACTTGCTGACCCCTGTTCCAGTATGGTGCTGCTGCAGCCAGCATATGTGGTTGCAGCAGCACCTAAGCACGGCACACTTACCTGCATCTCCTTCACTCGATTTTCGTGGGGCCGCTCAGCTCCGCCTCCTCGCCGGTGATTGGCTGCCTGTGTGCCTTTCCTGAGCTACAGTTCTGGCGGCCAATCACCGTGAGAAGGCGGAGCCGAGCAGCCGCGCGAACATCCAGGGGACGAACCGAATGAAGGAGCAGCTGCGCTTCCTGGACCGGATCGTCGTGGGACCGGAGCCAGGTAAGAGACAGCAGCCCCCTGCCCACCCCTGTACTTACCGTAGTTTCCCTTCTGTTGGAAGGGGGGGGAGCCATCTGCAGACGTTGACTCGAGTATAAGCCGAGGGGGCCGTTTTTCAGCACAAAAAATGTGCTGAAAAACTCGGCTTATACTCGAGTATATACGGTAGGTGTTTTTATCTTCTCAGTTGGTGCATTTTTATCAATTTATCCATGTTATAGCCACTCCTACCCATATTTTCCTTTATATGAATAATTGTACTCTGAATTGTTTTAGATTAATAGATCTAACGATGCATTTCGAGTTGAGGCTACTAGAAACACGCTCATAAATTGTCTGGTAATATGTTTTTAGATTTGTATCCTTTTACTGGTTTAGCGGTGCCATTATACCAGTCAGTGTCAGGGTAGCCCCTTCACGCCTAAGGGTAAAACAAATCTTAATGCCTAAGTAAAATTTTGCATCTTTGACATGTGTAAGTAAAACCGCTCTCTCTCTCTCTGTCTCTCTCTCTCCCCTTGCAGAGGGAAAAAAAACAACAATGTATCTCTCTCCTGCATTCAGAGAGAGAGAAAACACAGGAATGGGGTTCACAGTGACTGATCAGTGTGATAACCAATCAGAGCCTATCACAGCAATCACGTGACCCAGAATCGGGAGTTCTGGGTTTAGTAGGGAATTCTGTGAGTGAGTGACTCGGCTGGCTGGAGCCCCACACGACCACGTTTGTTTTTAACTTTGACAGCTAGGGGGAGGTGAAGATTCCCCGCTAGCTGTCAAAGCAGGGAAGGGGGGAGGAGCAGGGTCCCAGTCATGTTAGATGTTACACCCTGAATATATGTAACTTGTTATGAAGGGTGAACTTATTGTCGTGTACCTGGGTAGTGAGCCTGACGTGAAGAGGCAGACCTCTCGTACAACTCCGGCTAAAGGACTGCTGAGAGTGGAACAGAGGTCGCAGGAGCTCGGCGGGGTATGAGGGCCTGAGATCTGTCCGGAAACAGCTGTTGGGCTGATGAGTAGCAGGCCGGAGCACGGTGCAGATGTATCCGTGCAGGATGGATGGATGCTGGAGCACCGTGTGCTGAAGAAGCAGAGTCAGACGAGCCGGGTTCGATATTGGCGAGACAGATCAGGCTAAAATGGCAGGCAGGAGAATAGTCAGGTCACAGGCTGGGTTCAGTAACAGGAGGTCAATCAGATAGGAGCAGGCAGAAGAATAATCCGAGGATAGGCCAGAAGTCAAGGCAGGAGACGATCAAGCAGAAGTCAGGAACAGGCTGGTTTTGGCAACAGGAATCAATCACGGAAGTCAGGAAACACGAGCAGGGGGAAAAGACCATACGACAATGAGACAACCACAGCAGTCAGTTTAAATAGCCCTCTTAGCGCCAGCATTAATGACAGGCGCGCGAGTGCGCATGCGTGAGCGCAACTGTGCGCGCCTCTGTCCAGGCGCCCGCACATCTGCTCGGCTTGCCAGAATCCTGTGCATGCGCATATTTGTGCGCCGTGGAGATTCACCTGTACTACGGGCAGGCCTTCCCTGACACTTATCCTTTTAACTAAATTATACATCAAACTTTTTGTGAGGTTTTTATCTGATTAATCGAAAAAATAATCGGCCAAATAATTGTTAGTTGCAGCCCTACTATCCCATCTCCCTCTATCACATACAGTGAATATAGTATGTTGTATGAATGAAGTCAGCACTCCCACAGAAAATAACATGCAAAACAAGTTTGTATTGATTGCAAAGCTTAGAAATACTGTAGATTAAAATGGATATTGGATATAAAAGTAACAGCATAAGGTGTACACATTACCGCACATAATACAAAGCATGCCCTATCCACAGTAGCAATACCAGAGATTAAGGAAGACACTTTCACCCTGGAGCTGTTACTGTTTTTATGTTACGTGTGGCACATTGAAATAAAGCAATACCTTTAATCTTGCCATTATTCTTTATTACAGGTACAATATGTATAATATAGGAAATTACTGGAATTTAAACATATTACAGTCTGTAGACTCCATTTGTTTTCAACTCCTGTGTTTTAACTCCACCTTGTTCAAAAACCTATTCAGATTATGCAGGTCACATTACAAATGTAACTTTATTTTATATTACGTATTGGTTTGGTGCAAAAAGGCAATAGAACCCAGCTAAAGCCTTAGTACTCATTGTGCACAATACTTGCCACCCCCTATACTTCATATTCTGGTTTTCTTCTAATTTTTTCTCCTGCATTTTTTAATTTTGCAGTGCTACTAAAATGTTAGATGGTGAATCCAGCAGTGAGAGTGAGACCTCCCTTCTTTTTTTTTTTTCTTTATTCCCAAAACAGAGTTTCTAACATGGGTTCAGAGATTGTGTCACCAGTTTACACACAAAACAGGTACCAGTACAGTACTGTGAAATTGTTACTTTGGAATGGGTATTGCCCATAGCTATAAATACATAGCTCTCATGCACATCGCCGGATCGAGATTCGACTCAGTTAAGTATTGGTGGGCTGAGGGGGAAGCTACACGCTGAAGGTTTTTTTTTATCTTCATGCTTAGAATGCGTGTAGATAAAAAAACCTTCAACCTTTAGAATCTCTTTAAATCTGTGCAACTCATATGCCTCTTATTTCTGATATAACTTTAACATTTGTCTTACAGACAGCCTTTGGCATATAGGAGTTATATTCAGAATACAGGGCTCCGGTCCACTACTGCTTGGGCAATGGCATCACTTGCTGAAATTGGTGTAAGTAAAATAATTTGCTTTAAAGTTGAACACCAACCAAAAGCTTTTTTTTATTTTTAATAGTTTCTTGGATAGAGAAAATCCAAAGGAAAAAATTAAAACCTCTGAGATCTTTATTGCTGTCATTATCCTTGTTGTGGAGATTTTGCCTCACTCTTCAGGCCAAGAGGTGGTCTGAATTTTGTTTATTGAGGGCAAACACAATAGCATATTTAGTAGAATTGGCAAGGGCAAGACCCACTGCCAGAATTGTATTGCTGTCTCTAACTGGAGAGATTATCCTCCCTTCCTTTGTGATATTGGAGAACGTATATAAGGGGGATTCATCCTGAATGAGACCATATCAGTAAAACCTGAAAGGATTTTTAACATTTTTCAATTCTATCAAAAAACTGTTTTGTAGTTCAATTTAAACTATTTCACTTCCAGGCACCCTTGTCTCTCAAGTGATTTACCAATTTCTGATTTGTTAGGAAAACAATTTTATGTCTCAGTCCGAAGCAAGGATGTACAGTATATTTGTGTGTTGGTAAACAGGTTGTAAAAGTGGCTATATCCATTGTGATGATTTGGGGGTTCAGTAGCTCTTTGCTAGTGGCAAACAATGAATTTACTCCAAGCCTGGGGTAGGTTTTAGAGCTTTTCCTGCCCACTTTTATTTAAAACAAAGTAAAAGTTCACAAAAAAGGCTTCCCACTCAGGGAATTCCACCTTCCTTATGAAAACAAAAATTCAGCCTCCAGGCTCCTAGTTTCCTGCAGCCTCCCAACTGCTCCATCTCTTATAGGCTCTGACGCTTGTGCCTCAATCTGTCCTGTCCTGGACAATATGGTGCAAACGAGAATCTCTCACTGCTCCCTTGCAATCACTGACCCCCTCATGAGGGTGGGGCTCTGATCCCAGCTCCAATATGAAGGAGACACACACCTGCATCATGAGTGTGCTTGTTTCCTGTAAAATCTGACCAAAATTGCCTTATCACACAGTGGCATGGCCTCGCCCTTCCACAGCATGATTAAGAAATAATATAGTTATGCTGTTACAAAAAAGCTGAAAATGTATTCCACATAGGCATTTAGTGGTGTTCAGATGATTTACTGAAAAGAAGAGATTATTGGACGTTTTCCACACCTGGAATGGCAACCATGTATTCCTCAAGGAAAGTACATTTGTCTAATTTCATTTGTAATGGATAACACTTCAGTGTTGCACTAGAATTACTTTAGGCCCAACACATACCAAATATCCTTCTGTGCAACTATTCCCTATTCTGCTTCCTTTACTTACAAGAGCCCACTTTAACACAATATACATATATAATGGGGGCGGGCCTTTTCTTCGGAGATTAAGAGGATTACCATTAGATATTTCTGGGGTGGAGGTGGGTATTGTCTCTACATAATTATTAGTGATGATGACTAATGATGAAACTGTTTGAAATCTCTCATAGATGGCATCATGTGTCCTTGATCCAATGTGTGGTGTCGGAACGATACTATTGGAGGCAGCTAAGGATTGGCCTGTATGTAAAAAGCATTGTTATGCCAACTTGTAATTTATTTTATATCAGATTTAAGAATAGGTTCACATTATTGCATTTTGGAAACGTGCACACCAGACATACGCACCAGACACCATCATGTTTTCCAGACATGCAAGAAAATTCATAAGAGATTAATTCTTAATGACACACCCACGTGTTGGCAGACCTCACATTTTCACATGCAGAGGGTAGTGTGGGTTAAGACCTGGGAGGGCGATCAGATGTCAAGAGCCTGACTGCGGTCTGCCGTTTGAGGATTCCTTGCTGTTTGACTCAGGACTGGACCAGGTGCTATCAAGGTCCACCAAATAAAGGAAAAAATTCCCCATCAAGGCCAAAAAGGATAAGGGGAGGAAGTTTTTTTCCGTATCCCCCTTAATCGGAACCAGCAAAGACTCTTGGTCTCTTGGGAGGGATCAGGGATTTAGCGGACTAGGAGGTAATTGTTCACGTGCCAATGGACCAGCTTTTTCAGGGATTTTATTCCCATGTCTTCGTGGTCCCGAAGCCTTTGGGGAAATCATAAACCTAAGAAGCATGAACAGTTTCCTGCGGTACAAGAAGTTCTATATAGAAAGTATCTACAATTCATGGAAACATCTGCTCAAAGGAGTCTTTTATGGCCACTTTGGATCTCAGGGACGCCTACTTTCACGTTCCCATTGCCCCAGAATACCAAGCCCTCCTACGTTTTGATATCTTCACAGAACAGGGGGTCAGTCACTGGCAGTTCCCAAGCCCTCCCTTTTGGGCTAGCGGCCAGTCTGAGAATATTCACCAAGGTCTTGGCCAAGGTAGTAGCCTATTTAGAACTTCAGGGAATTTCCCTCATCCCTTACATAGATGATCTGATGATCTACTGAGTGTCACAGCACCAAGTCTTGAGAGACCTAGAAAAGTTGATCCTCACCTTGTAATCTTTGGAGTGGATTGTCAATCAGGGGAACTCCTCATTGACTGCCTCCCAAACCAAGGTGTTCCTGGGGTATGTAGTGGACTCCAGAGTCCAGAAACTTTTTACCCCAAGAGAAGACCGAAAAGGTAATGAGGCCGGTCTCCGCAATTTTAACGGTTTCAGATGCTTCCAGAGGCACATAATGAGAGTCCTAGAACTCATGACAGCCTGCATTCCAGCCGTGGAGTGGGCACAATTACATTCCAGGGAGCTTCAGTTCTTTCTTCTATCCTCTTGGGACAGGAAAGCAGAATCACTGGATGAGACGATTTCTCTCTTGGAGAATGTAAAAAACTCACTGAGATGGTGGCTCAGGCCCCAGAATCTGGGAGAATGAAGACTAGGTGCAGTGGGACTCTGTGCGGGTAACCACAGATAAAAACGAGTGGGGCTGGGGAGCTCATCTAGTGGACCGACAAGCCCAGGGCCAATGCGAGCCACACCTAAGGGGGACCTCCTCCAATTACAGGGAGTTGCTGGCAGTAGGTCAGGCCTTGAAGTCCTTCAAAGACAGAATTGGGTGAAAAGAAGTCCAAATTCTGTCAGACAATGTGTTGACAGTGGCATACCTGGATTTTCAGGGGGGCACCAGATCCCGGAAGCTCCTGGACCTAGCTCAGGAGGTTCTAGGATGGGCGAAGAGCAGGGTCCTTTCAGTGTCCACAGTCCACACAAAGCGCTCAGCCAATACGAAAGCAGACTTTCTCAGCCAACAGTTAATCCACCAGGGAGAGGGGGATCTTAATCTCGAGGTCTTTTGGCAGCCCAGAAATAGACCTTTTTGCCTGCAGGAAAAACAGGAAAGTGAGGCATTCTTTCACCATGGCCTGGGAACATGAGTCCGACGGTCTGGACGCGTTAGCACAGGAATGGGACTTTGAGCTGGCATATGCATTCCCCCTCTGGCATTGATCCCACGGGTGGTACAGAAGTTGAGCCTGTCATACTGCAGACTGATCCTGATAGTGCCTTAGTGGCCGAGAAAAGCCTAGTTTGCCACTTTGAAGAGGTGACCTGTGGCAGGAAGGATCTTCTCTTGCAGGGGCCAACTCTGCACCCCAATCCGGAGTTTTTTCGGTTAACGGCTTGGCTCTTGAAAGGGAGATCCTTAGAAGAAGGGGGTGTTCTGAGAAGGTGATAAACACTCTTCTCCTCAGTAGGAAAGTGGTTACTAGAAAGATATACGCCAAGGTGTCGTGAGTGTTTTCTAGTTGGTGTCAGGAGAAAGGGGTTTCCCTTTCCACGGTCCCTGTAATCTTAGACTTTCTCCAGGCAGGGGTGGATAAAGGTATAGCTGTAAGCACCATAAAGGTGCAAGTGGCAGCCTTATCAGTCTATTTGGACCCGAAACTTGTGTTGGAACCTGTAGTTATGAGGTTTCTGGGGCCAGGGAAAAAGTGACCACCCCATTAAGATGCATAGTTTTCTGGCTTGGGATATGACTTTAATGTTAGAGGCTTTAACCAAACCACCGTTTGAGCCAGTGGCACAGATTTTTGTTAGGATTTTATCTTTTAAGTTAGCCTTCCTGTTAGCCATCATAGCGGCAAGGAGGATAAGCGACCTTCAGAGCCTGTCGATCAAGGAGCCCTTCCTTTAGGACAAGGTAGTGCTTAGACAGGATCCTCTTTATTTGCCCATAGTACAGCTCAGAAACAATAGTGCTTCTTTTTATCCTGCCTAAAATGTCATTAACTGATACTAATTTAAAAATTAAAAAAAACATCCTGACCAAAAAAAGAAATACTGGCCCTTGACCCTAACTTTGAACCTGACCTTGGCCTAACACTAACCCTAGCACTGATCTAAATCAAGCCTTGATCTAGGGTTTTTTATTTATTATTATTATTTTATTGAATTTTTTTTTACACAGTTTTTTTCTCTCTCTAAAGGACAGAGATGTAATGTATCTCTCTCCTCCATTCAGAGAGAGAAAACACGGGGGCGGGCTTCACAGTGACTGATCACTGTAATAGCCAATTAGAGGCTATTACAGTGATCAGGTGACCCGGCTCTCGGTGAGACCCCAGTCTCTGTTCTGGTAGCACGTCATGAGGCACGCTCCTAGCACAAAGACAGGTACGCAGATATGTGGCCCTGTGCAAAAAAAAAGCCCAGTCCCGTGGGGCCACATATTTGCACACGGTCGGTGTACCTGTACGTCACTTACCACATGCGCACGAGCGCTCCCCTTGGAACATGTAGCGGCGCAATCATGTGACTGCCATGTCCATTCACAGCACTCGATACCTGGCTGCTGTGAGCAGCTGGTGTATTCTGTGATCATTTTGACCAATCATAGCGATCACATGATTACAATGTAAACAAAACAGATGTGAATGGCTTCCAGTCATGACTGCTTTCTTACTGTTGTGAAGCTGTGATTGGCTCACAGCTTTCACATGGTACCTGGCACTCTGTACAATGTGATTAGCTGTAGCCAATCACAGGATATCAAGCCATTCATGACAGTTAACTCTTGCTTACAATAGTATCGCTGTCATAAGTAATAGTGCAAAAAAAAAAAGCCTCATTACCCCCTCTTTTCCCCTCTATGGTGACACTGAACTACTTTGCTTACATTATGTAAAAAAAAAAGTAAATGGACATATTTTTTTTTTTATTACATACTTTTACCTGTCAGTATTTCTGATCACTCCACACCAGTCATATGATGACGCTGTACTGTGCTGGTGACAGTAAAAAAAAAAAAAAAAGTGACAAAAAAAATTACAACTTAAAAAAACTCACCATGCCTCTTGCAAAATATCGTAGACTTTCTTTTTTCCAAAAAGGATAATTTGGGGGGTATACAGGTGAAACTCAAAAAATTTGAATATTGTGTAAAAGTTCATTTATTCCAGTAATGCAACTTAAAAGGTGAAAGTAATATATGAGATAGCCTCATTACATGCAAAGCAAGATAGTTCAAGCCGTGATTTGTCATAATTGTGATGATTATGGCTTACAGCTCATGAATACCCCAAATCCACAATCTCCGAAAATTAGAAGATTACATGCAATCAATAAAACAAGGATTGTACATATAGCGGCCTTCAGCTCTTCTGCATTGTTCGGTCTCATGTCTCTCATCTTTCTCTTGGCAATGCCCCATAGATTCTCTAAGGGGTTCAGGTCAGGTGAGTTTGCTGGCCAATCAAGCACAGTAATCCCACGGTCATTGAACCAGGTTTTGGTGCTTTTGGCAGCGTGGGCAGGTGCCAAGTCCTGCTGGAAAATGAAGTTAGCATCCCCATAAAGCTCGTCTGTGGAAGGAAGCATGAAGTGCTCCAAAATCTCCTGGTAGACGGCTGCGTTGACCCTGGACTTAATGAAGCACAGTGGACCAACACCAGCAGATCACATGGCTCCCCAAATCAACTTCAAGCATCTTGCAGTGTGTGCCTCTCCATTCTTCCTCCATACTCTGGGTCCTTGGTTTCCAAATGAGATGCAAACGAAAAGAGGACTTTGGACCACTGAGCAACAGACCAGGTCTGTTTTTCTTTAGCCCAGGTAAGACGCTTCTGACGTTGTTTGTTGTTCAGAAGCGGCTTGACAAGAGGAATACGACTAGAGATGAGCGAATTATTCAAAAATTCGGTTCGGCTGATTCGCCGAATTCGCCGAATAAATTCGCTTCGAGCCGAATATATTCGCTGCGAATTTAACTTATAAAAAGGGTGTTTCTAGGCTTCAGAGAGCCTTTATATTAGTGCAGAACACTGTACCTTTAATTTAAATGCCCTTGGAGTCTGCTGGGGAAGAGAAATAATACTGTCAGTCAGTATGACATGCAGATGAGTGCCGTCGATCTTAGAATCACCGCACACTTCACTCATTTGGGCAGTCACGGGGCCAAAACCAGAGTGTGGAGCCACAGTGTGGCGGTGGAGGCAGCAGCAATGGGAGGCCATACAGCACCCTATGACAAAATGGAACCCACCAGCAGTGTGAGGAGACCTGAAAGTGGCACATGGCAGAGTGTGGCGATGGAGACAGCAGCAATGGGAGGCCGTACAGGGACCCATGTCACACTCTGGACCTGGCAGCAGCATGAGGAGGCGGTACAGGGGCCCATGACAGATTACGGGCCTGGCAGCAGCATGAGGAGTCGGTACGGGGGCCCATGGCAGATTACGGGCCTGGCAGCAGCATGAGGAGGCGGTACAGGGGCCCATGGCAGAGTGGCGGAGCGTAAGCAGCTAAAATTGAAGGCCATACAGAGGCCTATGTTAAAAAGTCCCCCCAGCAGCAGCGTGGGGAGACGACTATCAAGAGTCCAATGGCAGAGTGGCGGAGCAGAAGCAGCTTCAATTGAAGGCCATACACAGGCCTAGGTTTAAAAGTCCCTCACAGTTAATTCCAATAACGAACTCTACTCCTCCGTGCAATCTACTTACGAGACCCTGGGCAGGTCTAGGTCCAATTTGTGGTAGAGACTGGTTTTGTTCAGCCATGCTTGAGCGAGTAATAACAGGTCTGTGGTGCCCTTTGGTGTCTGGCTTAATGCGCACAACACTGAATGTCCCAGCGTTTGTCAACGATTTGCCGTTAAGTGATGCAAACCCGCTGAACCACGTTCATGAGGAGCCGGTACAGGGGGCCATGAATCAGTATGGACCTGGCAGCAGCGTGAGCAGACGACAGAGGCACATGGCGCAGGGTGGCGGTGTAGGCAGCATTATTCTGAAGCCATACACAGGCCTAGGTTAAAAAGCGGAAGCCGTCAGCAGCGTGAGCAGACGACAGAGACACATGGCGCAGGGTGGCGGTGGATGCAGCAGTATTCGGAAGCCAAACACAGGCCTCGGTTAAAAAGCGGAAGCCGTCAGCAGCGTGAGCAGACGACAGAGGCACATGGCGCAGGGTGGCGGTGGAGGCAGCAGCAATGGAAGGCCATACAGCACCCTATCACAAAATGGAACCCACCAACAGTGTAAGGAGACCTGAAAGTGGCACATGGCAGAGTCTGGCAATGAAGTCAGCAGCAATGGGAGGCCGTACAGGGACCCATGACACACTCTGGACCTGGCAGCAGCAAGAGGAGGCGGTACAGGGGCCCATGGCAGAGTGGCGAAGCGTAAGCAGCTTAAATTGAAGGCCATACAGAGGCCTATGTTAAAAAGTCCCCCCAGCAGCAGTGTGGGGAGACGACTATCAAGAGTCCAATGGCAGAGTGGCGGAGCAGAAGCAGCTTCAATTGAAGGCCATACACAGGCCTAGGTTAAAAAGTCCCCCCAGCAGCAGCGTGGGGAGACGACTATCAAGAGTCCAATGGCAGAGTGGCGGAGCGGAAGCAGCTTCAATTGAAGGCCATACACAGGCCTAGGTTAAAAAGTCCCCCCAGCAGCAGTGTGGGGAGACGACTATCAAGAGTCCAATGGCTGAGTGGCGATCCGGGAAGTCAGCGTTGTGATTGCAGATGCAATGCAGAGATTCTATGAGGTGATGCCGTGGGTGCGAAGAAGATCATATACCGTCGTACTTCCATCCATAAGACGGAACAACCTGCGAACCGGGAGCTTTATTGCCCTGACCCGCTGAGCAGCTTCTGGGATACCCAAGAGTTTGGCTTCTGTGGGGAATATGGTTGAAAACTGAAACTTAAAGGCATGTTGACGGAAGGGCACCAGTGTCAGTGCTCCGGAGGTAATATAGCTTCAAAGCTGACACTTAAAGGTATATCGACGGTCAGAGACCACAGGAAGTGGAGCTTGCGTCTTAAATCGACTGAATGTGGCAGACGTGAAACGTCTACGGGCCGTATATGAAACGGGTTGTTCCTCTTTCTGGAATAAGTGTTGGAAATGGCCACTCTTTTTGGTGTGGCGTTTTGTCTATTTAATTCCGATAACGGACTCTACTCCTCCGTGCAATCTAGTTACGAGACCCTGGGCAGGTCTGGGTCAATTTGTGGTAGAGACTGGTTTTGTTCAGCCATGCTTGAGCGAGTAATAACAGGTCTGTGCTGCCCTTTGGTGTCTGGCTTAATGCGCACAACACTGAACATCCCAGCATTTGTCAACGATTTGCCGTTAAGTGATGCAAACCCGCTGAACCACGTTCATGAGGAGCCGGTACAGGGGGCCATGAATCAGTATGGACCTGGCAGCAGTGTGAGGAGACCCGAAAGTGGCACATGGTGCAGGGTGGCGGTGGAGGCAGCAGTATTCGGAAGACATACACAGGACTAGTTTAAAAAGCGGAAGCCGTCAGCAGCGTGAGCAGAGGACAGAGGCACATGGCGCAGGGTGGCGGTGGAGGCAGCAGTATTCGGAAGCCATACACAGGCCTAGGTTAAAAAGCGGAAGCCGTCAGCAGCGTGAGCAGACGACAGAGGCACATGGCGCAGGGTGGCGGTGGAGGCAGCAGTATTCGGAAGCCATGCACAGGCCTAGGTTTAAAACTGGAACCCAGCAGCGTGAGCAGACGACAAAGACGCACATGGCAGAGGATGGATCTGGCAGCAGTATGAGAAGGCGGTACAGGGGCCCGTGGCACAGTGTGGTGACGGGGGCTACAGCAACTGGATGCCAGAAAGTGTCCGATAGGGCTATATACTGCATGGAATTCTAAAGTTGTAAAGACAGCGGCCTATAAGGCTATACACACTATAACAATCATGACTTGATTGACTATTGGCCTATAAGGCTATACACAGCATGAATATCATGACTTATTCTGAGAGTGGTTTGGAAGGCTATATACAAAAAGTAATTCATGAGCTGTCCGGACAGCGGACAATAAGTACATATGATGAGATGGACAACACGTGTCAAATAAATATTTAAAAAAATTGCTATTCCATCAGTCTGGAACTGGTCGACTATAAATAATTAAAAAGTTTAAATTCATGTGACAGTCGTCCAGCGACGTATAAATAATTTAAAAACACCAATTCATGAGGGGCCCGACCAGCAGAGTATAAGTCATTAAAAATGTGCAAAACATGAGTCGGCCGACCAGCAGCCTCTCAATAAAATATATACAAATGTACGGATCAGGTGGAGGTCTTCCATTTGTCCCTAATAACATGTTTGGGGCATGATTCATGGCGGATTTAGTCAGTTGTGTCAGGAACTGGTGGTTTGAAATCCAGACTAATCCACGCCTGATTCATTTTCACAAACGTGACTCTCTCCACACTTTGGGTGGACAGTCGTGTCCTTTGCGGAGTTACAATACCTCCTGCCGCACTAAACACGCGCTCCGATGCCACGCTACTGGCCGGGCATGACAGCCTTTCAAGGGCAAATTCAGCTAGTTGGGGCCAAAGGTCAAGTTTCGTTACCCAGTAGTCAAGGGGATTGTCTACCTCGGTTGGCAGGGTGCTGTCCAAGTAGGCCCAAGCCTGTTGTTTGAGGTCCTGCTCCAGGTCCACCTGATGCTGCTGCTGCTGCGGCTGGTTAGTAGTTTCCTCACTGCGCTGGTGAAGAAAGCTACTCATCATCGACTGCAGACTGAGGCAGCCGCTGCTGGTGGAGCTGCCACTGCTCCTACCACCCCACCCCTCCCCTGCTGCCATGGCAGCGGAACGCGAGCGCACAGGGCCCACAGTGTCTGAGGATGGACGTTGGCGCAGAAAGGCAGAGACCAACTGACTACATAGGTGGTTTTTATAGTACTTTATTTTGGCCTCCCTCTCAGCAGGTGTGAAAAAGGCCACCATTTTTGAACGGTAGCGAGGGTCCAACAAGGTGGACAGCCAAAAGTCATCCCTCTGTCTGATGGTTATTATTCGGCTGTCGCTACGCAAGCAACCGAGCATGCTATGGGCCATTTGTGCCAAGGAATGCGAGGGACTCCCTGCCTCCATCTCCACAGCATACTGCCACGGTGCGTCTGGGTCCTCTGTCTCCTCCTCCTCCTCTACCAGATGCTCCTGCTCCTCCACTCCTGTCCGCTGAGTGGAAAAACCACCCATTTCACTCAATAATTCCTGAGCACCAATGTCCTCCTCTACCTCCTCCTCTTCTTCCTGTCCTGCCCCCACAGGGGTCATGTGGCGTTGAGATCTGTGCGCCACGTCTACCGCACCCTGACCAGCCATTGTTAACAGCATTTGTTCCAGGACGTGCAACAGAGGAATGACGTCGTTCATCCCATAGTCCTGCCGACTCACGAATAGCGTGGCCTCCTCAAAGGGCCTGAGCAAGCGACAGGTGTCACGCATGAGCTGCCAATGGCTGACATCTAAGTTACACAGGGGAGTACCTTTATCCGCTTGTAACATCAGGAAATCGGTGATGGCCTTTCGCTGTTCGTAAAGGCGGTCTAACATACAGTCATGGCCGAAATTGTTGGCACCCTTGATATTTTTCCTGAAAATCAAGTATTTCACACAAAAAAGGTATTGCATTAACACATGTTTTGCTATACACATGTTTATTCCCTTTGTATGTATTGGAACAAATATAAAACAGAGGCAGAAAAGCAAATATGACATAATGTCACACAAAACCCCAAAAATGGGCTGGACAAAAGTATTGGCACCCTTAACTTAATATTTGGTTGCACACCCTTTGGAAAACATAACTGAAATCAGTCGCTTCCTATAACCATCAATAAGCTTCTGACACCTCTCACCCGGAATTTTGGACCACTCTTCCTTTGCAAACAGCTCCAGGTCTCTCTTATTGGAAGGACACCTTTTCCCAACAGCAATTTTAAGATCTCTCCACAGGTGTTCAATGGGATTTAGATCTGGGCTCATTGCTGGCCACTTCAGAACTCTCCAGCGCTTCTTTGCCATCCATTTCTGAGTGCTTTTTGACGTATGTTTGGGGTCATTGTCCTGCTGGAAGACCCAGGATCTTGGACGCAAACCCAGCTTTCTGACACTGGGCCCTACAGTGCGACCCAAAATCCTTTGGTAATCCTCAGATTTCATGATGCCTTGCACACAGTCAAGGCACCCAGTGCCAGAGGCAGCAAAATAACCCCAAAACATCATTGAACCTCCACCATATTTTACCGTAGGTACTGTGTTTTGTTCTTTGTAGGCCTCATTCCGTTTTCGGTAAACAGTAGAATGATGTGCTTTACCGAAAAGCTCTATCTTGGTCTCATCTGTCCACAAGACGTTTTCCCAGAAGGCTTTTGGCTTACTCAAGTACATTTTGGCAAACTGTAGTCTTGCTTTTTTATGTCTCTGTGTCAGCAGTGGGGTCCTCCTGGGTCTCCTGCCATAGCGTTTCATTTCATTTAAATGTCGACGGATAGTTCGCGCTGACACTGATGCTCCCTGAGCCTGCAGGACAGCTTGAATGTCTTTGGAACATGTTTGGGGCTGCTTATCCACCATCCGGACTATTCTGCGTTGCAATCTTTCATCAATTTTCCTCATCCGTCCACGACCAGGGAGATTAGCTACAGTGCCATGGGTTGCAAACTTCTTGATAATGTTGCGCACTGTGGACAAAGGCAAATCTAGTTCTCTGGAGATGGACTTGTAACCTTGAGATTGTTGATATTTTGCCACAATTTTGGTTCTCAGGTCCTCAGACAGTTCTCGTCTCCTCTTTCTGTTGTCCATGCTTAGTGTGGCACAGACAGACACACAATGCAAAGGTTAAGTGAACGTCTCTCCTTTTTATCTGCTTTCAGGTGTGATTTCTATATTGCCCACACCTGTTACTTGCCCCAGGTGAGTTTACAGGAGCATCACATGCTTGTAACATTCTTATTTATCCGCAGTTGTGAAAGGGTGCCAATACTTTTGTCCAGCCCATTTTTGGAGGTTTGTGTGACATTATGTCGAATTTGCTTTCTTTCCTCCCTTTTTTTGTTTTGTCCCAATACACACAAAGGGAATAAACATGTGTATAGCAAAACATGTGTTAATGCAATACGTTTCGTGAGAAATACATGATTTCCTGGAGAAATATCAAGGGTGCCAACAATTTCGGCCATGACTGTATGTAGGGTTGAATTCCACCTTGTTGCAACGTCGCAGATCAGGCGATGCTGTGGAATTCCGTTCTGCCGCTGCAGCTCAAGGAGGGTGTGCTTTGCGGTGTAGGAATGGCTGAAATGCATGCAAAGTTTACGTGACATTTTAAGGATGTCTTGCAGTGGGATGGTGGATTTTAGGAACCGCTTGACAACCAGATTGAACACGTGAGCCATGCATGGCGCATGGCACAACCTTCCTTGACGCAGAGCAGACACCATGTTCTTTCCGTTGTCGGTCAACATGGTTGCGATTTTCAGTTTGCGCGGAGACAGCCATCTGTCGATTTCTCTGTTCATTACACTCAGAAGTTCCTCCCCTGTGTGACTACGGCATACCAGGTGCAGCACAGCGTGACACCGTTGCGCCCTGCACATGTGATATGCCGGTCGGGTAATGGGACTTGACACGGGGGTGGAGGCTGAGGACACGGCGGAAGAAGAGGTGGTAGAGGCGGACATCTTTGCTGGACCAAGGACGTGCAAACGTGGAGGCAAAAGCAGCGTGACCTGTCCAAGTTGCTGGTGCGGCTGTGCCGGCACTACGTTCACCCAGTGGGCCGTAAATGACATGTACTGTCCCTGACCGTAGTTACAGCTCCACACGTCGGCGCTGCCGTGCACTTTGGCAGAGACCGACATGCTCAAAGACTGGCCCACCATCTCTTCTACATGTGAATGCAGGGCTGGCACTGCCTTTTTGGCGAAGAAATGCCGGCTTGGCACTCTCCACCGCGGCTCGGCACAAGCCATCATTTCTCGGAAAGGTGCTGAGTCCACCACTTGGAAAGGGAGGGACTGCAGCACCAGCAACTTGGACAGGAGGACGTTCAGCTTCTGCACCCTCGGGTGCGTGCTCGCAAACTGTTGTCTCTTGGAAACGGATTCCAAGAAAGACTGCTGACGGAATCCGTGAAGAGGAGTAGCAGGAGAAGGAGCATCTGAACGAGCGGAAGATGCCAACGAGCGACAACTCCCCTCAGCAGAGGTGTTGGAGCCTTGACTGGCTGATAGACGGCGATTGACGTCGGGTGACGGAGCAAGTAACGGAGCGGGTGATGGAGCGGGGGCTGGGGCAGGCAGAACCGCCGTATCTTTATCACAGTTTTCCCAGGCCACCGAATGGCGACGCTGCATATGCTGACGCAACGCTGTAGTCCCAACATTGGCCCCCTGGCCACGCTTGACTTTCTGGCCACATAGTCGACATACGGCTACGTTTACTTCCTCGGGCGGCTTGACGAAAAATTGCCACACCGCCGAGTAGGAAACTTTGCCCCCGATATTCCTCACTGGCTGACTGCTACTTCCTCCGTGCACACCGGCACCACTACTGGCCGTGGTGGTAGGCTGCAGTGGAGCTGGTGCTCTACTCCGTGGCCGTTTGGCTCCACTGACACTGCTGTGACCCTGCTGCCTCCTGGGCAACCCACCGACTGTTTTGCTCGCTGGCAAGCTGGCACCCTCTTCTCCTGATGATGCGGAAGCAATAGCCTGATGACGACGAGGCTGCCAAGTGCGATCAGCCTCATCATCAATTAGGGTCTCCGCGTCACTACTAGCCCCCTCGGCTGCGTGTGGGTCAGGAGACAGACCTGTCTCTAGACCGGCTACCGAGCCACTCTCCTCGCCAGTACTTCTTCGCCTGGCTGCTGAAGAGGCGGATGTCTCCCCCCGTTCCTGACCGCCCTCTGTTAGCTCTTCCTCACTGTACAGTGGGGCTGAGCCCACAGCATGCGATACTTCGCTTGGTGAGGGAACAGCAAAGGACAGGGGCAGGTCGAGGACACGTGATTTCAGTGGGCTTGCTCCCGGGCCATGCCAACTAACGGTTGTGTCTGACGTACCCACCGACCGTTGGCTGTAGGTGTCAGAGGTGACCTGGGAAGAGGAAGACGACCGAGTCAACCAATCGATGACGGCAGGGTTGTCGGTGGAGACACGACCGCTGGATGACACCGGGAGCACTGGCCTCTGGCTGCGACTAGTGCTGCCTCGACCCCTTCCTCTGCTGCCACGTCTGCTCGCTCCTGAAACATTGCCTCCTCTGCCACTCCTCTGCGTGTTGTCTGACATACTCTTTAATTCAATAAGCACCCCAAAAATAAAACCGGATTTAACTCTTTGAACGTACAATAGTGGTTGTGAAGCAGAAAGTCAGTTTATTTAGCACAATCGGTCAATTGCAGCTTGCCGTTGGCTGGAAACTGTACGTTTATGTCACTGGAATGCACTAATCACCCAAAAAATATTACCGCCAGCCGGCGTGTATATGGATTTAACTCTTTGAACGTACAATAGTGGTTGTGAAGCAGAAAGTCAGTTTATTTTGCACAATCGGCAAACTGCAGCACCAACTGTGCACGACAGCCACCAAAAAAAAAAAGGGTGTATGTCACTTTAAATTTCCGATTCTTTGATAGCTGTGGCCCTAAGTAACGATTGTGTGTCCCTGAGTAACGATTGTGTGTCCCTGAGTAACGATTGTGTGTCCCTGAGTAACGATTGTGTGTCCCTGAGTAACGATTCTGTGGCCCTAAAGTCTCTGTGGCCCTAACTCTGTCCCTTAATACACACAGGTCTGTCTCTCTTGAATGACTGGAGGCTAATGGAGAATTCTAAGATGGCCGCAATTTATAGCTCCACCATTACACAGTGCTGGCTGGCTGCTGATTGGCTAATGCGATCACATGTCATGAATGCATTATGGGTCAGCACGCCTTGTCTGCGCGCCTTCCCAGAGATCCCCGCCCCATCTTCTCTGTCCATTTTCTCCGTCGCCACACATGTCGCCGCCATTTTTGGGAAAATTTGATTCGTGCATCCGAAGTTTGCTAATCTTCGGATTCGTCGCGAATAGAATTTTTCCAATTCGCTCATCTCTAAATACGACATTTGAAGCCCATGTCCAGGATCTGTCTGTGCGTGGTGGCTCTTGATGCACTGACTCCAGCCTCAGTCCACTCCTTGAGAAAGTCCCCAACACTTTTGAATGGCGTTTTCCTGACAATCCTCTCCAGGCTGCAGTCATCCCTGCTGCTTGTACACCTTTTTCTTCAACACTTTTCTCTTCCACCTAACTTTTTATTAATGTGCTTTGATACAGCACTTTGGGAACATCCAACTTCTTTTGCAATTACCTTTTGAGGCTTTCCCTCCTTATGAAAGGTGTCAATGATTGTTTTCTGCACATCTGTTAGGTCAGCAGTCTTTCCCATGATTGTGATTCCTACTGAACCAGACTGAGAGACAATTTAAAGGTTCAGGAACCCTTTGCAGGTGTTATGGCTTAATTAGCTGATTAGAGTGGGACACTTTGAGCCTAGAATATTGCACCTTTTCACAATATTCAAATTTTCTGAGATTGTGGATTTGGGGTTTTCATGAGCTGTAAGCCATAATCATCACAATTATGACAAATCACGGCTTGAACGATCTTGCTTTGCATGTAATGAGTCTACAGTGGGGCAAAAAAGTATTTAGTCAGCCACCAATTGTGCAAGTTCTCCCACTTAAAAAGATGAGAGAGGCCTTTAATTGGCATCATAGGTGGACCTCAACTATGAGAGACAAAATGAGAAAAAAAATCCAGACAATCATATTTGCTGACTTGGAAAGAATTTATTTGCAAATTATGGTGGAAAATAAGTATTTGGTCACCTACAAACAAGCAAGATTTCTGGCTCTCACAGACCTGTACCTTCTTCTTTAACAGGCTCCTCTGTCCTGCACTCATTACCTGTGTCAATGGCACCTGTTTGAACTTTTTATCAGTATAAAAGACACCTGTCCACAACCTCAAACAGTCACACTCCAAACTCCACTATGGTGAAGACCAAAGAGCTGTCGAAGGACACCAGAAACAATTGTAGACCTGCACCAGGCTGGGAAGACTGAATCTGCAGTATGCAAGCAGCTTGGTGTGAACAAATTAACTGTGGGAGCAATAATTAGAAAATGGAAGACATACAAGACCACTGATAATCTCCCTTGATCTGGGGTTCCACGCAAGATCTCACCCCGTGGGGTCAAAATGATCACAAGAACGGTGAG
Source organism: Staurois parvus (assembly GCF_062004578.1). Classification (NCBI taxonomy): domain Eukaryota; kingdom Metazoa; phylum Chordata; class Amphibia; order Anura; family Ranidae; genus Staurois; species Staurois parvus. The sequence continues at coordinate 2,423,158 of NW_028318073.1, read as the reverse complement.
CAAAAATCCCAGGACCACACGGGGGGACCTAGTGAATGACCTGCAGAGAGCTGGGACCAACGTAACAAAGGCTACCATCAGTAACAAACTACGCCACCAGGGACTCAGATCCTGCAGTGCCAGATGTGTCCCCCTGCTTAAGCCAGTACATGTCCGGGCCCGTCTGAAGTATGCTAGAGAGCATTTGGATGATCCAGGAGAGGATTGGGAGATGTCATATGGTCAGATGAAACCAAAATAGAACTGTTTGGTAGAAACACAACTCGTCGTGTTTGGAGGAGAGAGAATGCTGAGTTGCATCCAAAGAACAGCATACCTACTGTGAAGCATGGGGGTGGCAACATCATGCTTTGGGGCTGTTTCTCCGCAAAGGGACCAGGATGACTGATCCATGTACAGGACAGAATGAATGGGGCCATGTATCGTGAAATTTTGAGTGCAAACCTCCTTCAATCAGCAAGGGCATTGAAGATGAAACGTGGCTGGGTCTTCCAACATGACAATGATCCCATACATACCGCCCGGGCAATGAAGGAGTGGCTTCGTAAGAAGCATTTCAAGGTCCTGGAGTGGCCTAGCCAGTCTCCAGATCTCAACCCCATAGAAAACCTTTGGAGGGAGTTGAAAGTCCGTGTTGCCCAGCGACAGCCCCAAAACATCACTGCTCTAGAGGAGATCTGCATGGAGGAATGGGCCAACATACCAGCAACCGTGTGTGCCAACCTTGTGAAGACTTACAGGAAACGTTTGACCTCTGTCATTGCCAACAAAGGATATATAACAAAGTATTGAGATGAACTTTTGATATTGACCAAATACTTATTTTCCACCAAAATTTGCTTATAAATTCTTTCCAAATCAGCCAATGTGATTGTCTGGATTTTTTTTTCTCATTTTGTCTCTCATAGTTGAGGTCTACCTATGATGCCAATTACAGGCCTCTCTCATCTTTTTAAGTGGGAGAACTTGCACAATTGGTGGCTGGCTAAATACTTTTTTGCCCCACTGTATCTCATATATTAGTTTCACTTTTTAAGTTTCATTACTGAAATAAATGAACTTTTGTACGATATTCAGATTTTTCGAGTTTCACCTGTATGTACTGTCCTGGCATTTTAGGATTTCAAGTACATCAGGACTGATCAATATTCAAATATATATATATATATATATATTTGCAAGGAAAAGTATGTGAACCCCTTGGGATTATGTGGAGTTTTGCATGAATTGGGCATAAAATGTGCTCTGAATGTCAACGTCACAACAATAGAAGAACACAGTCTGCTGAACATAATACTACACAAACATTAGATGTTGCCATGGTTTAATTGCACATAACAGTGCAGGGAGGAAAAGTATGTGAGGCCCTAGCTTAATGACTTCTCCCAGAGCTAATTGGAGCCAGGAGTGAGCCAACCTTGACTCCAATCAGTGTGATATTGGATGTGTTGCTGACAGCTGTCCTGCCCTTAAAAAACACACACCTGTTTTGGGTTTACTGGTTTCAAGAAGCACTGTCTGATGTGAACCATGCCTCGCAGAAAAGAGCTCTCAGAAGACCTACGATCAAGAATTGTTGACTTGCATGAAGCTGGAAAGGGTTACAAAAGTATCTCCAAAAGCCTTGATGTTCATGTGTCCACGGTAAGACAGACTGTCTACAAATGGAGAAAGTTTAGCACTGTTGCTACTCTCCCTAGGTGTGGTCGTCCTGTAAAAATGACTGCAAGAACACAGCGCAGAATGCTGCATGAGGTAAAGAAGAATCCCAGAGTGTCAGCTAAAGACCTACAGAAATCTCTGGCACATGCTAACATTTTTGTTGACACATCTACAATAAGGAAAACATTAAACAAGAATGGAGTACAAAAAGAATATTGCAGCACGTTTGAAGTTTGCAAAAGAGCACCTGGATGTTCCACAGCACTACTGGCAAAATATACTGTGGACAGATGAAACCAAGATTGAGTTGTTTGGGAAGAACACACAACACTATGTGTGGAGAAAAAAAAGGCACAGCACACCAACATCAAAACCTCATCCCCACTGTAAAACATGGCGGAGGGAGCATCATGGTTTGGGGCTGCTTTGCTGCCTCAGGGCCTGGACGGATTGTTGTCATTGATGGGAAAATGAATTCCAGAGTTTATCAAGACATTTTGCAGGAAAACGTATGACCATCTGTCCGCCAACTGAAGCTCCGCAGAGGATGGGTGATGCAACAGGACAATGACCCAAAGCATACAAGTAATTCAACAAAACAATGGCTGCAACAGCACAGAATACGCCTTCTGGAGTGGCCCAGTCAGAGTCCTGACCTCAACCCGATTGAAATGCCGTGGCATGACTTTAAGAGAGCGATTCACACCAGACATCCCAAGAATATTGCTGCACTGAAACAGTTTTGTGAAGAGGAGTGGTCCAAAATTACTCTAGATCGTTGTGCAGGTCTGATCTGCAACTACAGGAAATGTTTGGTTGAGGTTATTGCTGCCAAAGGAGGGTCAACCAGTTATTAAGTCCAAAGGTTCACATACTTTTTCCTGCCTGCACTGTGAATGTTTACATGTTATGTGCAATTAAACCATGGCAACATCTAATGTTTGTGTAGTATTATGTTCAGCAGGCTGTGTTCTTCTATTGTTGTGACTTAGATGATGTTCAGAGCACATTTTATGCCCAATTCATGCAAAACTCCACGTAATCCCAAGGGGTTCACATACTTTTTCTTGCAACTGTGTATATACAGTCATGGCCGAAATTGTTGGCACCCTTGATATTTCTCCAGGAAATCATGTATTTCTCACGAAACGTATTGCATTAACACATGTTTTGCTATACACATGTTTATTCCCTTTGTGTGTATTGGGACAAAACAAAAAAAGGGAGGAAAGAAAGCAAATTCGACATAATGTCACACAAACCTCCAAAAATGGGCTGGACAAAAGTATTGGCACCCTTTCACAACTGCGGATAAATAAGAATGTTACAAGCATGTGATGCTCCTGTAAACTCACCTGGGGCAAGTAACAGGTGTGGGCAATATAGAAATCACACCTGAAAGCAGATAAAAAGGAGAGACGTTCACTTAACCTTTGCATTGTGTGTCTGTCTGTGCCACACTAAGCATGGACAACAGAAAGAGGAGACGAGAACTGTCTGAGGACCTGAGAACCAAAATTGTGGCAAAATATCAACAATCTCAAGGTTACAAGTCCATCTCCAGAGAACTAGATTTGCCTTTGTCCACAGTGCGCAACATTATCAAGAAGTTTGCAACCCATGGCACTGTAGCTAATCTCCCTGGTCGTGGACGGATGAGGAAAATTGATGAAAGATTGCAACGCAGAATAGTCCGGATGGTGGATAAGCAGCCCCAAACATGTTCCAAAGACATTCAAGCTGTCCTGCAGGCTCAGGGAGCATCAGTGTCAGCGCGAACTATCCGTCGACATTTAAATGAAATGAAACGCTATGGCAGGAGACCCAGGAGGACCCCACTGCTGACACAGAGACATAAAAAAGCAAGACTACAGTTTGCCAAAATGTACTTGAGTAAGCCAAAAGCCTTCTGGGAAAACGTCTTGTGGACAGATGAGACCAAGATAGAGCTTTTCGGTAAAGCACATCATTCTACTGTTTACCGAAAACGGAATGAGGCCTACAAAGAACAAAACACAGTACCTACGGTAAAATATGGTGGAGGTTCAATGATGTTTTGGGGTTGTTTTGCTGCCTCTGGCACTGGGTGCCTTGACTGTGTGCAAGGCATCATGAAATCTGAGGATTACCAAAGGATTTTGGGTCGCACTGTAGGGCCCAGTGTCAGAAAGCTGGGTTTGCGTCCAAGATCCTGGGTCTTCCAGCAGGACAATGACCCCAAACATACGTCAAAAAGCACTCAGAAATGGATGGCAAAGAAGCGCTGGAGAGTTCTGAAGTGGCCAGCAATGAGCCCAGATCTAAATCCCATTGAACACCTGTGGAGAGATCTTAAAATTGCTGTTGGGAAAAGGTGTCCTTCCAATAAGAGAGACCTGGAGCTGTTTGCAAAGGAAGAGTGGTCCAAAATTCCGGGTGAGAGGTGTCAGAAGCTTATTGATGGTTATAGGAAGCGACTGATTTCAGTTATGTTTTCCAAAGGGTGTGCAACCAAATATTAAGTTAAGGGTGCCAATACTTTTGTCCAGCCCATTTTTGGGGTTTTGTGTGACATTATGTCATATTTGCTTTTCTGCCTCTGTTTTATATTTGTTCCAATACATACAAAGGGAATAAACATGTGTATAGCAAAACATGTGTTAATGCAATACCTTTTTTGTGTGAAATACTTGATTTTCAGGAAAAATATCAAGGGTGCCAACAATTTCGGCCATGACTGTATATATATATATATATATACAGTATATACACACACACACACCATAGTTTGTAGACTCTCTATAGCTTTTACAAAGACTAAATTATATATATTGATTTAGGTTATTGTTTTCAAAAAAATGTAGCAAACTACATTTTGACCTAAATTTATGAATAAAGATTATTTGTTTGCAAAATGTTATCACAGAAACCAAGAAAAAGTAAAGTTTTTTTCAAAACTGTCTGTATTTTTTCATTTATATAGCAGAAAAAAAAACCAGTGGTGATCAAATACCACTAAAGAAAGCTCTATTTGTGTGGAAAAAAAATATATTTCTTTTGGGTACATTGTTACATGACTGAGCAATTGCCAGTTAAAGTAGCAAAGTGCTGAACAGCAAAAAAATGCCCTGGTCATGAAGGGGGTGAAACCTTTCGGAGGTCAAGTGGTTAAACAGTGTCTACAGAAGGTGAACAATTGGCACTTGCAAATGACTTGTTTTCATTCTTATAACAAAAATTTATGAAAATACAGAATTGTCACAGATTTTTACCACCACTTCACATCCACTATATATTAGGTATCATTTATTAGACCATCTGTAGGGAGTATGCAGGTAGAACCTGTTCTTGATTAAAAAAGTTTGTCGATGCCTATGAGTGAGGCAAGAATTTTAAAAGGAACTGGCTGGCCCAACAAATTTAGCCCAAGTGCTGATCATTTGATGATAAAATTAATCTCCAAGAACCCCAAAATTCAAAGCCTGCAGGCAACACTTGCAATAGTTTGTCAGCATGCACGCATCTACAGTATATACTGATTATCAGAAAGATATTGCACCAATTCAACATGCAAGGGAGGTTTGCTAGGAAAATAATTTTTTTTAGAAATCTTTAATTGGTGCATGTCCTCCTTGACAGTGTCTAGTTTGTTTGACATTCCTTTGCGTATTACCCCTGTGTATGTGTTTGCCTTGATCGTTTGCTGGTATAAGTCTCTGTATGCTCTGACTGTGTGTTTTTGCCTGTCTGCCAGTACTATGTGTGTCATTCTGCCATGATTGTGTGAGTGTGTTTATTTTCCCCAACTGGTTGCATCAGTTGTGTTTTGTATCTGTTAGCCTTAACTGTGTGCGTTTCTGCCACAACTGTGTTATGTGTATGGCTATCTTCCCTATTTGGAGTGTTCTGGTTTCTGTCTGCCCTGGCTATTTGCATGTTTGTGTCATCTAGGACTGTGTGCATGTCTGTCCTGAATGTAATTTTGTGGCTTTTTTGCCTGGCTGTGTGTGTCAGGGATGTGCAGACAGACTATAATAATGGTTATTTTTAAGGTTTAGCTGACTTACTGGCTTTTTTATTTTGTGAAGAATGGTTATGGTGTCTTTAATTAACATAGATCTCGAATCGTCATTTAGTCTTATAGGAAGTGAGAAGGATTGATTGTTTAAACTGAAGCATATAGTGATCTATCAGTTCAACTTGGTCTGAACCTTTAAAATGAAAGTGGAAATGTGGGCAAAATACTAAATATAAGATGTATTTTTGAGTCAGTTCCTAAATTTATTTTTCCACTTCCTTTAGTCCCCGTTTTAACGTGCTCATTGTAAATCAAAACAGCAGATATGTCATAAGAAGAAATGTTATTCAGTGAGGCTGTTCAGATCTATGGGATGCAATGCAGTTTGAAAAACGAAGCATGTCTTTTTTTTCTATGCAATTGCAAGTAAAGTGATATAGTAGGGGGTTCAGTGAGCGCTAAGTAATACAGCAGCTGATACACTAAAAAGGATAACCATAAAACCTTAAAAATGACAAAACATAACATAAATAGTGCAGCGCTAAAAAATGATATATACATATGACTGCACCAGTATTTGTAAGGTGGTGCAAATGTTCTTAGATCTTATCAAATTCATTTAATATTTGACCTAAATACTACACTATGGGTACTCCTTTCTGCTCTATATGGAGCACTTAACTCCTCCAGGACCACAAGGTGATTATCCCAGGGCCCAGAGTAACATTCAGCTGATCCCGTTTGGAGCCAGGTCTACTGTAAGGGACCCCCAGATGCGGCACCCCCCATCACGGAGTCATCCGTTCCGAGCTTCTTTCCATCCACAACTGGAGTGACCATTGGTGTATATGACACAAATGCGCAATTAAATTGTGCTTCCGGTGAGTGCGCAATTTACTCATTTTTCTGCATAACGCCGGACTATATTTGTCACGGGGATCTTATCAAACCTTTCTCAATCCATCTGTGGCTTTTTGATCACTAAACTTTCATTGGACTATCATTTTATTGTGCATTTATATTGTGCGTTTATATGGTGAAGTGAAGGCGTGTGGGGTATACGCCATTACTGCATCTTTGTTGGGAAGGTCATACACATCGCATGTGGCCTATACTATTTGATAAGATCTAAGGAACTTTGCATCACCTTACAAATACTGGTGCAGTCATATGTATATATCATTTTTTAGCGCTGCAAGTAAAGTGATGCCCAGTAAGAATAATGGAAGTGCATGTAAATGTTTTGCAACTGATGTTTACGTAACAATAATTGTAACAAATAAGTGCCACGCTTCACAGACGTGTTACTTATTTTTACTTTTATCATTATAGCACAGTAATATAAGAATGTGAATTGTGGGTGATTCACAATAAGCTTTATTCGAACCATAGCAGCTCTCAAGGGCATTATTTATATACTGAAAAAAACCCTAAAAAAAGGACCAGAGCGTAAAAGGGCGAGTATGATGTTTATTCTGCATAAAATTACACTTCAGTGTTGTCACCCTGTAGACAGGGTAATCTCAGATGGGCCTAGGGCTGGTTCACATCTTGAATTGCACAGGAACTTGTGCGTTCTTGTGCAAATCATGTGACCTGGGTGCAATGCAGTATCTATCTATTCGGTACAACCTCCTGTTTATTATTAAAAAAATGGGTAATAGATCACATTTGTATGTCCCCAAATTCACTTAAGTGTATTTTTTACTTAAATTTTGCACTTGATAATATTGCATTAAAAATTGGCACTATATATAAATATATTTTTTGGGTGTTTTAGCTAATCTTTAGGGCAAAAATGAGAATTTTACCATGTGGGCAAAATAATCAATGGGTAAAAAAACTGTTACATGGGGACACAGAAAAACAAAAACTGTTTTATTAGTGCTAGTAAAGGACATGGTGTATATAATGTATTTTTTTTATTTTGCCTATAATTCCTCTTTAAAGTTTTCCTAATTTTGTGTTTTTAGAGCCTCACTGTTCTTATATACCATTCTAAACATTTATGTAAATTCAGTTGATTTACCTTTTACTTTTTTTATGCAAACTTCTTTCCAATAGCATGTCAGTTACATGGGAGCAGACATAAGTGACTCACAGTTGACACATGCACTTGCCAATATGAAGAAGGCAGGAATATCAGATTCTGTGGCGCTCTTAAAAGGATCTGTGTTAAGTAAGTAAGACCCTTAAATTATTTTTTTTTTTTGAGGTTTAAAGAATGCTGCTAACTGTACACACCATGCCCACACATGAATCTCACAGGAATGTGCTGTCCCTTCCTGTGCGGTGTAATTTCAGTTTATTTTGAATGGGCTGAAACTGCGCCGCTCTAAAATTAGGGCTTGCCCTACTTTTTAAAACACACTACAATTTGATCACATGATACAAAAATATAATTCGATCCGATGGGAGCAAACGCACTGGGTTTGCGACCTGCATTTGAGGTGGTGTTAACTTTCAATTGACATCCGCTGCAGAACGCAAATGTAGTTCATTTTGCATGCGGTCTGAAATTCACTTGGTCACTTACCTGATAAAGGGGCTCTGCACAGCTCTGAAACATTGCCTCTGTAAATATGCTGTGACTTCTGAATAAAGCTTTGACTATTTTAAAGAATCCTTGGTGTGCCGGTAACATATTTTTCAGCTTTGCATGCAGTCTGAATTGTACTGGAATGCACAGTGTGTTATTGTGCAATTCATGTGTGGGCATAGTGTGAACCTGCCCTTAGATCAGTGATTTTAAGTAGTAAGATTCCCGTGTCATTTTAAAACACTTTTTAAACCAGAGCTAAACCCTTGTATCCTTTTTAACCAAGGAAGCCATCTTAGCCTCTGTTTGATCTGCAGTTGCATTATGATGCACATGTGATCAGCTATGACACCAGCTATTTGATATTTTGACAGGTTGGTTAAACTGCAAATGTGACAGCATTCCTGGCATGTCAGTAATGTAACTGTCTTTTGAAACTGTTAAGTTGATGGGTTTAGTTTTGCTTTAAGGGTAATAATGTATACAATGTTTGGTCTTCCAATATCTTTAGCTGCTATTCTCCAACATCTGTTGAACCACTTGTATGCCTTTTTGGAGATCTGTATTAATGTAGAGACTATGGTACTTCTGAGTTGGAAAAAGTATTAATCATACATATACCTGTATAAATCATATTTTGGTTCAAGAGGTAGAATTCTCAGTGAATTTTAATATTGGCATTTTTAGTGAGCATTCTAAATATAATGAATTTATGAAAGGGCTTATACATCTCTGTTAAATGGTACTGATAATGTCCTTGGTGAATATGTAGTCGATATTTGAATATAGTAATAACAAATATTGGCAGCGCTCGCTCTGATTATATTGCAATATATACCACAATCTAATGTAATCATTCAAGGTGATACAGTGACAAGTTCTCAAAAAAACAAAGTAACGAGTGTTTTATAAACATCAACAATCAACATTTCATCTAGTGCTCAAAAACACAAAGTGCCAAGTGCTGTGTAAACATCAATGAGCAACATATCCTCAATATGTTTATATACAGGTGAAACTCGAAAAATTAGAATATCGTGCAAAAGTTCATTTATTTCAGTAATGCAACTTAAAAGGTGAAACGAATATATGAGATAGATTCATTACATGCAAAGCAAGATAGTTCAAGCCGTGATTTGTCATAATTTTGATGATTATGGCTTACAGCTCATGAAAACCCCAAATCCACAATCTCAGAAAATTAGAATATTGTGAAAAAGTGCAATATTCTAGGCTCAAAGTGTCCCACTCTAATCAGCTAATTAAGCCATAACACCTGCAAAGGGTTCCTGAGCCTTTAAATGGTCTCTCAGTCTGGTTCAGTAGGAATCACAATCATGGGAAAGACTGCTGACCTGACAGTTGTACAGAAAACCATCATTGACACCCTCCATAAGGAGGGAAAGCCTCAAAAGGTAATTGCAAAAGAAGTTGGATGTTCCCAAAGTGCTGTATCAAAGCACATCAATAGAAAGTTGTGGAAGGGAAAAGTGTTGAAGAAAAAGGTGCACAAAGCAGCAGGGATGACTGCAGCCTGGAGAGGATTGTCAGGAAAACGCCATTCAAAAGTGTTGGGGACTTTCACAAGGAGTGGACTGAGGCTGGAGTCAGTGCATCAAGAGCCACCACACACAGACGGATCCTGGACATGAGCTTCAAATGTCGTATTCCTCTTGTCAAGCCGCTCCTGAACAACAAACAACGTCAGAAGCGTCTTACTTGGGCTAAAGAAAAACAGATCTGGTCTGTTGCTCATTGGTCCAAAGTCCTCTTTTCTGATGAGAGCAACTTTTGCATCTCATTTTGAAACCAATGACCCAGAGTATGGAGGAAGAATGGAGAGGCGCACACTGCAAGATGCTTGAAGTCCAGTGTGAAGTTTCCACAGTCTGTGTTGATTTGGGGAGCCATGTGATCTGCTGGTGTTGGTCCACTGTGCTTCATTAAGTCCAGGGTCAACGCAGCCGTCTACCAGGAGATTTTGGAGTACTTCATGCTTCTTTCCGCAGAAGAGCTTTATGGGGATGCTGACTTAATTTTCCATCAGGACTTGGCACCTGCCCACGCTGCCAAAAGCACCAAAACATGGTTCAATGACCGTGGGATTACTGTGCTTGATTGGCCAGCAAACTCACCTGACCTGAACCCCATAGAGAATCTATGGGGCATTGCCAAGAGAAAGATGAGAGACATGAGACCGAACAATGCAGAAGAGCTGAAGGCCGCTATTGAAGCATCCTGGTCTTTCATAACACCTCAGCAGTGCCACAGGCTGATAGCTTCCATGCCACACCACATTGAGGCAGTAAGGGGCCCAAACCAAGTACTGAGTACATATGCATGCTTATACTTTTCAGAGGTCCGATATTGTTCTATGTACAATCCTTGTTTTATTGATTGCATGTAATATTCTAATTTTCTGAGATTGTGGATTTGGGGTTTTCATGAGCTGTAAGCCATAATCATCACAATTATGACAAATCATGGCTTGAACTATCTTGCTTTGCATGTAATGAGTCTATCTCATATATTACTTTCACCTTTTAAGTTGAATTACTGGAATAAATGATCTTTTGCACGATATTCTAATTTTTCGAGTTTCACCTGTAATGTGGTGTTCTTATCGGACCAAAAATTTGAAAAATATAGGAAAAAAAGAAAAAAAAAAGTATCTACTTCTTGTGTTCTTGAAAAAATTATAAATGCATATACAGTTGTGTTCAAAATAATAGCAGTGTGTTGAAAAAAATGAATAAAGCTCAAAATCCTTCTAATAGCTTTTATTTCCATACACACAAATGCATTGGGAACACTACACATTCTATTCCAAATCAAAACATGAAGAAAAATATATCAAATTTGTGTTGTTCCTCTAAAAAAATTGAAGAAAAGTGAATATTAGACTGTTCAAAAAAAATAGCAGTGTTTGTTTATTCTTCTTTACAAACTCAAACATTCACTATATAAACTGAAAAATGTTTGAAGATTTTGCTTTCCTTTGAATCACTTAATAATACTTAGTTGTATAACCACAGTTTCTGAGAACTGCTGTACATCTGTATTGCATGGAGTCAACCAACTTCTGGCACCTGTGAACAGGTAATCCAGCCCAGGATGATTGGACTACATTCTGCAGTTCTTCTCTATTTCTTGATTTTGCCTCAGAAACTGCATTTTGTATGTCACCCCACAAGTTTTCTATTTGATCAAGATCTGGGTATTGGGCTGGCCACTCCATAACTCAATCTTGTTGGTCTGGAACCAAGATGTTGCACATTTACTGGTGTGTTTGGGGTCGTTGTCTTGTTGGAACACCCATTTCAAGGGCATTTCCTCTTCAGCATAAGGCAGCATGACCTCATCAAGTATTCTGATGTATTCAAACTGATTCATGATCCCTGGTATGCGATAAATAGGCCCAACACCGTAGTATGAGAAACATCCCCATATCATGATGCTTGCGCAACCATGCTTCACTGTCTTCACAGTGTATTGTGGCTTGAATACAGTGTTTGGGGGTCGTCTGACAAACTGTCTCTGGCCACTAGACCCAAAAAGAACAATCTTACTTTCATCAGTCCACAAAATGTTGCGCCATTTCTCTTTAGGCCAGTCAATGTGCTCTTTGGCAAATTGTAACCTCTTCAGCACATGTCTTTTTTTCAACAGTGGGACTTTGCGGGGGCTTCTTGCTGATAGCTTGGCTTCACATAGGCATCTTCTAATTGTAACAGTACTCACAGGTAACTTTAGACCTTCTTTGATCTTCCTGGAGCTGATTGTTGGCTGAGTCCTTGCCATTTTGGCTACTCTTCTATCCATTCGAATGGTAGTTTTTCGCTTTCTTCCACGTCTTTCAGGTTTTGGTTGCCATTTTAAAGCATTTGCGATCATTTTAGCTGAGCAGCCTATCATTTTCTGCAGTTCTTTATATGTTTTCCCCTCTCCAATCAATTTTTTAATCAAGGTACGCTGTTCTTCTGAACAATGTCTGAACGACCCATTTTCCTCAGAATTTCAGAGAGAAATGCACTGTAACCAGCATGTACAACATTTGCTGCCTTCCTTCCTTAAATAAGGGCAATAATTGCCACCTGTTTTTCAAAGAATGAATGACCTCACTATTAGAACTCCACACTGCTATTATTTTGAACATGCCCCTTTCAATTAGTGATTCAATTACACAGAATCAGCAGCATGCATGTCATGGCTGTTGGGTCTGTTGGATTTCTATTGCTCTACTACACCTGCTAGTAAATTATTTGCCATGTAGAAATATTATTTCTACCAAAAACAGTGATTGATCAGGTTAGTGATGTCTGACTGCTATTATTTTGAACACAACTGTAAATCAATAAATAAATGTCCTGAAAACAAATGTGAAAAAAAATCATTTGAGATTTGTATCACATTTCTTGTGTGTGTGCTTGGTCCAATCCACTACTTTAAACGATTGCCACCAACATTTGCCCCAAACTGACTCACCAGATATAGTGGCTGGTATATGGAAAAACCAGCATACTCACAGAAATCCACACTATTTCTGTAGTTACTCAAATATTGTATGTGGACCACAGACCAAAGTTGTTGTTCAGAAGTATCTGATGCACCAATATATGTCAAGAGAGGGAAGAACTGAAGCGATCCTCAGTGCATAAAAATGTATATTTATTGTAAAAAGAAAAAGATTGCACTAAAACTCACATTTAAAAGTGTCTTACCCGACACTAGGCATTAGTCTCCAACACCAAGATGACGTCACATCCAAAGCCATGCCCTATGTACATTTCATCTATCGACTAGCTACTATGAGTCTGTTTGGGGCAAATTTTTGTGGTGATCATTTAAGGTGATGGATTGGATGTGATACAATTCTTCAACCATTTTTTTCACGATTGTTTTCAGAACATTTATTTATTGCTTTATATGCATTTATAATTTTTGCAAGAACACACTTCCGTATTTAATACCCTTGAGCCAAACACGGCACCAGAGGAAGGGTATCTGCTAAGGACGAATACTTGCCATCTGAGGCATCTGGTGATACAGAATGGTACACAAATCTTTCCAAAATGTAAAGAGACTATTGCTATGCTGATTAAAGCTGTACACTCTTGTTTAGCATTGGAGTCTGCTCAATCTAAGGTGTCTGGTATGAGGTCCCTAAAATTCTCATCATAAGAAAGGGGGGCTAAGGGGGAGAGAGGTCTACTTGAACATGTTACATTCTAAATATGGATGTAAAATGTTCAAGAGGTGAACCTATCCTTTAACAGCATGGCTGTTGAAGCCTGGTATTGAGGGACAGTGGAGTCTCTGATTATGTCAATCCCACATTGCTAAAAGCAAGGAAAGCCACTGCTAGAAAGAGGTACTATTGTACCTGTAAATCCTTCTATGTCTGGTGTGAACACAGACACTTCAGCCCCAGAAATTACTCACGTGCCTCACATTCTAACCTTCCCACAATTGATACTTGACCAGAACTTGACCATAAGTACTCTTAGGGGACAGGTTTTGGCATTGTTTTCCAAAAACTTGCAGCTTATTTCTCCCTTGTAAAGTCCAGGTGTATCTCACATCAAACCACCCTTACAGCACCTTGCGCTTTCTTAGAACCTCTCTCCTGAAGAAACCACCCTGTGAACCCACCTGGAAACCCACTTGAATGACGTTTCCTGTATGATAGCCTTCTTGGTGGCTATCATGTCTGTCTAACTTGTGTCTCTGAGTTAGTGGTTCTCTCTTGTAAAGAACTGTTCTTATTCTTCACAAGGACAAAGCAGTCTTGTGCCCAAGACCTTCCTTTCTTCCTAAGGTTTTGTCAGCCTTCCACCTTAACACCTCTTTCCACCTTTTGTTTCCAGTTCCTAAGCACCCTAAGGAGATCGCTCTTCACTGTCTGGTCATGATCAGAGCCATCAAGATATACCTAAGGCCTACAGCTTCTATCAGGAAAACAGACTTCCTATTTAGCCTACCTTCAGAAGCTTGCAAGGGACATTCTGCTTCAAGATCCACCATTGCTAGGTGGATAAGACCGCTTAAACTCTAAAGATTAAAACACCTACTGTACTTATATTTGTTCACTCCAACAGTTCAGTAGGCGTTTCCTGAGCATTTCGACACCAAGCCTCTGTTGCCCAGCTCTGTAAGATTACCATCTGGTCTTTTATTCATACCTGTTCTAAGTTGTCCCAGGTGGACTTCCAATCTGTGTATACAGCTCTCGGCCACAATTTTCTTCCAGCAGGACTCTTGAGTGAACATCCGAAGATCTATGAATATCGACCTGTGTCCTGCACTGTAAGAGCAAAAGAATTTGGATCTACCATCCCTTCTGTTCCAGCATAACTGTATTGGTAACTAAAAAGTAAGGACTCACGGAGTGGGCTAGGGTTATAATGAGATGCCCAGAAGGTGTGTCCTCAAAAGTTTTGCCATTGACCAATCAGCTGAAGCCACCAACTTATAACCCAGGGTCTATGAATACTAATGTCAAACAACAAAAAAGAAAAATTCCCAGCTCTAACTTGCCAGCTAGCTTGTCTAAATCCTTTCAAAATTTTAGAGAACAAATGCAAGAACAGGCCCCAGATCAGCCTCAACCCAACACCTCAGGTTTCTCCCTCCCTCAGAAGAAATAAACAGGACCAGGGCACCATTACGGATCAGGAATAGAAAATACCTGGCATTTCAAACTCAGAGGAAGGCGAGATGGAAGAACGGGATCACAAGTCGCAAAGGTTCCTTTTTCCGGTAGAAGATACAGAGGGCCTCTTAAACGTAAATTACGACACGCTAGACTTAGAAGAACAACCGATCTCTCTGTGCACGATCAGCTATATGCAGGGCTACAAAAGAGAAGTGAAGGCATGCTTCCAGTCTATTCCATGCTACGGTCTACCATAAAAAGAGAATGGGAGGAGCCAGAAAGGAAAGCCTTTTTCCCTAAGTATCTTAGGAGGTGATTTCCATTTAAAGAGTAAGATGCGTCAATATGGGAGTCTTACCCGAAACCGGATGCTCCCCTTTCAAAAATTTCAAAGAGCATCCTTTAAGTATGGGGGCTCCCTAAATGACCCAATGGACCACAAGGCCGACACATTCGTCAGGTTGAGGCTGAAGGGAATAAACATTATCCCCTACCTGGACTACCTACTCTTGTTTGCGGACACGAAAGAAGCTCTGGAATGTCATGTGGCGTATACAATATCCTTGGAAAACCTAGGATGGCTAATAAATAAAGAGAAATCACAGCTAATCCCTTCCAACAGAATGACATATTTGGGATATATTCTAGATTTCACAAGCACCTTCTTATACCTAATACCAGAAAAAGCTCTCAAACTTCAACATGACACAGTGAGTCTCCGGGGGACACCAGTTTGAACGATCAGAAATGCCATGAAGCTTGTTGGTCGAATAACCACAGCCATACCGGGGGTGCAATGAGTGCAACTGTACTCCTGGACGATACAGAATTATGTCCTCTCCCAATGGGACGGCAGCCAATCATCTCTAGACTCCAGCATCCGCCTCACGCACAAAGTAAAAGTGTCGTTGGATTGGTGGGGAAACATTCACACGCTGAAACTCAGGAGAAGATGGAAACAATCCAAACTAACAAAAATCACTACAGATGAAAGCATGTCGGGGTGGGGAGCACACATGGAGGGCTGCCTGGCCCAGGGCAAATGGGACCCAGAAACCGCAAGAAGCTCTTAAAATTTCAGGGAATTACTGGCAATTTTCAAAGCATTTACGGCTTTTTTAGGAAAAAATAAAAGAGATCCTGTCAGATAACGTGACGGCCGTCGCATATTTGAACAGACAAGGGGGTACAAGGTCCCCAAAGCTGATGGCGTTGGCAGAAACCCTCTTAGACTGGGCAGAAAAAAACCTAAGGTCAATCACAGTGATTCACCTGAAGGGGAACCTGAACTTGCTAGCGAATCAGTTAAGTCGAGAGGAAATCAACCAATCAGAATGGTGCCTCAGCCACACAGTGTTTGCCCAACTCTGCAGCAGATGTGGCACTCCCTCCATAGATCTTTTCGCCAACATAAGAAATGCAAAACTAGGGAAGTACTTCTGCTTTCAAAAAGACCCTCAAAGTGCAGGCACAGATGCACTGGCTCAGCCATATGATAAGGACCTCCTTTACGCCTTTCTACCATTCAGACAACTATCAAGAGTGGTACAGAAAATACAGATGTCTCAGTCCAGGTCATCCTACTCGCTCCATTCTGGCCCAAAAGGTCATGGTTCTCCTTCCTGAAGAAGCTGAGCCTAACAGACCCATGGATGATAGCACCCAGGATGGACCTACTAGTACAGGGGGCAGTGTTACACCCACACCCAGAAAAGCTGTCATTGACAGCATGGATTCTGAGTGCGAAAGGCTAGGCCAAAAAAAGGCTTATCAGAGAAGGTGGTCTCTACCATCCTAGGCGAGAGGAAAAACTCTACAAACGCCATTTACGACAAAATCTGGAGGAAGTTTTCCTACTGGAGGGAGGGGGAACGAGTCGCCAGGAGCTCCTATCCTGCACACAGTACTCAAATTCCTACAAGGAGTACACAAGAACCTAGCAGCTAATACACTCATATTCCAAATAGCGGCCTTGACTAATTATCTGGAATTGAAGTTAGCGGAGGATCCCCTAGTGGTCAGATTCCTGAGGGCTATCACTAGACGTAGAGTCCCATACGCACCCAAATGCACAGTCTGGGATCTAGGAATAGTTCTAAGGAGTTTCCAACATGAGCCATTCAAACCCTTGGAAAAAATGTTCTTTTAGGTAATTAACTCTCATAACTACTCTCTTGTCAGTGATAGAGCCTTACTGTACAACCCTGATGGATAGGATTATCCTCAATACAGACCCAGCATTCCTACCACAGGTCATGTCACATTTCCACAAAACAGAAGAGATTGTAATACCATCATTTTGCGGGAGCCCAAGCAACACCAAAAAAAGAGACTAAAACAAAATCGATGTAAGAAGATGCCTAATTGCATAAATAGAGCGCACTAAAGCATGCAGGCACTTGTCCAGCCTCTGTCTTATTTCAAGGACCAAGGAAAGGTTACATATCCTCTAAAGGCACTATCGCAAGGTGGCTAAAGGAAGCCATCTCAGAAGGATACAAAACCCTGACACTGACACCACTATCTGGCTTGAAAGCACATTGAATTAGGGTTACCGCAGCTACGTGGGCAGAGAAAGCTGGTGCCTTCCCCAGACAGATCTGCAAGGCCGCAACATGGTCCAGCTTCAGAACATTTGCCAGGCACTGCTGGGTAGACCTGTTTGCCAACAAGGATCAGGCATTTGGCAGAAAGGTCTTGCAAGCAGCAGTCCCACCCTAACATACGTATTCTTATACAATCCTCTCATGTGAAGCTGTCCTGGAAGATGACTTGGGAAAACGTAGTTATTTACCTGTTAACTGTATTTTCTGGAATCTTCCAGGACAGTGTAGCTCCCTCCCAATTGATGTATAATTATAAGCTGGTGTTTTACTGCCTAGTGTAAGAATGTTATAGGACCTTAAGTTCCATGGCTTTTCTTTTTTTCCCTGGGATTTTTACTTACAGAGATATTCAATCACCAGCCAGGCTGGGCGACGGCCTGAATAGTCTAGATCCAGCAGTCACCCCAGTCTGGCCAACAAGTGAGCACCTTTCACTTCACGCTCAGTGGGGTCGGTGGTGAAAATCCCCATTCTGGACCAGGGCAGCCAGTGAGTTAAACATCTCATGGGGACACACATGATCAGATGCTGGAGTCAGGGTCAGTATTACCCTGGCTGACAGCCCCCCACTTTGGTGGAGAGCAGGATCTGTCTCGGGAGTGTTACTCTCTATCTTGGCTGTACCAATAAGTAGAGGCCCCCTCCCTCAAGCACAGTGGCAGGCTTCGGGTACTCCCTAAGTGGTAGGCCCTACGAGGTCCCCTCCAGGCTTGCGTTATTGTCTGTGATTCCCCCCCCCCCCCCAAGCCACACATGGGGCTTGTCTGACTGCAATGTGTTCCTCTGCCTGTCCAGTCTGTGTCCCTTGATGGACATGGTGAGATGAGAAGGTTTGCTGCTGCTGAGATGGTACTGCTTCCATGGGCTCCCCCCCTCCCCACCCTACCTTAATGGTATGTGACTAGCAGCTCTGAGGAGTTTGCAGGGATTGATCCTACATGTTTTTTTATCTGTGTAAACTGGGGGTGCTCTGTGCTGCCCCTCCTGGATCTGTGTTTTCTGGTGGGCTCTCCCTCAGCTGTACACACCATGCAGTCGGGCTGCCTGTCAATTTAGGCTGCACCTTTGTGGGCTAGGGGCCCACCATTTTGCCTTGGCGCATTTGCCCTTACATGTTATCACTTCTGCTGGGGAGCAACACTGCGGCCAGTTTCCGGTGGGGTTGTGGTGGGCGGGCTGTGGCTCTGTCATTTTGCTTTTGGGCACTCGCCTTTCTATTTCCGGCAACTGTGTCACTGCGCTCAGTATGGCGCTAGGGGTGGCTGTGCTGTGAGCCCCAGTGTCCTCCTCTGGCTGAGCAGCCCGGGTGGAGGGGGAAGGGGGGCAGATGCATGTCCGATGGCATCACACCCGTGCCTGCTTTTCCTGTGTGACAGCTTAGCCCTTCTGATGGGGAGTCTGGTTGGCCGAGTGTGTGTGCACACCAGAGCTGGTTTGGTTTCTGGGTGCAGTAAATATGCTGATGGCCCTGCCTTCTACCTGTTTGTGGCAACTAGCTGGTTCCCTCTGCTAGCCCTCTGACTTGAGGCTCCTAGGGGCACTGTATGCTCCATCTGGGTCACATGTGGTCTCGGAGGCTGTTATACATTCCTCAGGGTCGGGAGCCTGTTTTGTTATCGTCTCGGGTCTGGTCCCTGGTGGCTAGGGTGACTCTGTTATGATGTCTAAGCTGGTGTGGGTCCCACCTTTCCTACAGAACCGGTGGACACTGCCCCCAAATGTTCATGCAGTTGCTGTGCAAGGATGGGCACTGGTAGCTACACTCAGTTCCTCTGTGCGGGACACCTGACAAATTAAGGATATTCCTGGGGCTACCAAACAGGTTGCGTTCCCCTTTTTAGTAAAGTTCTGCTAGGATCTTGCCTTACCCTGCCATTTGATGTATTGATTTACAAGGCTAGGGAATGTCCACAGCAGACAAAACATTTTTTTTTATGTTTCCTCTATGAGGAGGCCCTTTTGCTAAAGAAGACCTTTCCTTCTATTGTGGTCGCTCCCATCTCTGAGTTGTACAGGGCAATCAGAATACCCATGGAGGAGTCCCCTTCCCTTCAAGGATTCCGTAGACAGGAAGGTGGACTCAGTCGCTGGCTCTGTTTATGGCCACTGGCTTGGCACTTTGCCCGGTTTTTGGCCACAGCCCTTTTGCCTCAGATGCTCACTGAGTTCTTATATCAAAGTTTGGGTACTGAGCGCTTCCTCCAGTCTATGTGGAACTTGCAGACCTACTGGTTCATAGCCTGTGTGCTGCTCCCCTGGAGGTGGCCCCATCTGCTTTTCACACATCCCTGTCTCGGAAGTGGTGCTTCAGTCAGTTCTTTAGCTTAAGTGTTGGTCTGCTGACCAGACATCTAAGAGAGCTTTCATCAATTTGCTGTCCATGGGTGACTGGCTCCTTGGTGCCTCACTGGATGACATTATCACTTCCTTAACAGGATAAAACCTCCCGTGCTACCATTAAACACTGATAAAATCTAAGAAAGCAGCAGGCACCCAACTATATACCGAAATAGAGAGAATGCAGAGGAAGGGGGAATGGTGCTGCGCTAACAAACACAGGGGAATAGAAATAAACTAAAAATGATGGGTGACCACAAAAACATAACGCATGTAAAGAACTGTATAAACAACATAATGCAACTTGTGCATAGAACAGATGTGAAATGGACGTGAATAAGCACGTAATGGACTAAAAATATGTGCTTAAAAAACTAAAAAAGACAAAACAAGTGATAAGAGAATCAAAATAAATGAAATATAATAGAACAAATGACAGGAGAGCCCAAAAGGTGATGTCTAATGGTGGGAAAATACAAAGTGGATGACATAAACGTCAGGACAAATCAATAAAAAGTGAACACAGGCACAAAAATAACACAGCATAAATAATGGTGCCACAACACGTGGATATCAAAAAGTGCACCACCTAAAAAAAAAATCCTCAACTCTATAGGTGCACTGTAAAAGTGAGGCCAGCTAGAAAATATGGTGAAAATACAGTGTACCAATAATAAATGCGTATAACAGCTGAGTGAATAAATCCCAATTAGGAACTGAATGTGAAATAACGAAAGTATCACAATCAATGCTGATGACCCTGATGAAGTCACGTGATATTCGTGACGCAACGCGTTGGTACGTCCATCGTCATTTCCGGAACGCAGTGACGTCATTTCCGGCGCCCGCGCCATATTGGGACTCCATGAAGCCACATGTCATGAGGACAACTGAGGATGTTTGCGGTTACCTGCTAACATGTGAGTGGGTATTTTAATTTAAATAAAATTGACAACATTGCACTATGGAGCCTGTTTCGTTTGTGTCTCTGAGTGGACCCTAGAGGTGTTGCCAGAGCGGTGGAGTGCAGGAAGAGGTCTGGCTAAAGCTACTGTCATTCTGGTCGTATTGAGGGGATCTGCAGGAGATTGTCTGAATACTAGTAGAAACGCTGGTTGGCCCTTGAGGTCATTGCAAGGAGGTGAGGGGGCACTCAGACCATTTTGGGATTTTTTTGGCACGTATGACACATCCACGTGTATGAAGAGTTTCTCACCTGTGTGCTTAAAGTGGACTGATTCATCACCCCTTAGTCACGAATTAAGTGCGTGTCACTTTGGCACCTTGACACCAGTGATTGATATATGTTATTCTATGTTATATACAGTGGGGATCGAAAGTTTGGGCACCCCAGCTAAAAATTTGTATTAATGTGCATAAAGAAGCCAAGGAAAGATGGAAAAATCTCCAAAAGGCATCAAATTACAGATTAGACATTCTTATAATATGTCAACAAAAGTTAGATTTTATTTCCATCATTTACACTTTCAAAATAGCAGAAAAGAAAAAAATGGCGTCTGCAAAAGTTTGGGCACCCTGCAGAATTTATAGCATGCACTGCCCCCTTTGTAAAGCTGAGACCTGCCAGTGTCATGGATTGTTTTCAATCATTGCCTGGGAAGACCAGGTTATGTCAATCTCAAAGGTTTTAAATGCCCAGACTCATCTGACCTTGCCCCAACAGTCAGCACCATGGGTTCTTCTAAGCAGTTGTCTAGAAAACTGAAACTGAAAATAGTTGACGCTCACAAAGCTGGAGAAGGCTATAAAAAGATAGCAAAGCGGTTTCAGATGTCAATATCCTCTGTTCGGAATGTAATTAAGTAATGGCAGTCATCAGGAACAGTGGAAGTTAAAGCAAGATCTGGAAGACCAAGAAAAATATCAGACAGAACAGCTCGCAGGATTGTGAGAAAAACAATTCAAAACCCACGTTTGACTGCACGATCCCTCCAGAAAGATCTGGCAGACACTGGAGTTGTGGTACACTATTCCACTATAAAGAGATACTTGTACAAATATGGTCTTCATGGAAGAGTCATCAGAAGACAACCCCTTCTACGTCCTCACCACAAAAATCATCGTTTGAACTTTGCAAATGAACATATAGACAAGCCTGATGCATTTTGGAAACAAGTTCTGTGGACCGATGAGGTTAAAATTGAACTTTTTGGCCGGAATGAGCAAAGGTACGTTTGGAGAAGAAGGGGCTCAGAATTTAATGAAAAGAACCTCTGTCCAACTGTTAAGCATGGGGTTGGATCAATCATGCTTTGGGGTTGTGTTGCAGCCAGTGGCACAGGGAACATCTCACGAGTAGAAGGAAAAATGGATTCAATAAAATTTCAGCAAATTTTGAATGGTAACTTGATGCCATCTGTGAAAAAGCTGAAGTTAAAGAGGATGGCTTCTACAAATGGATAATGATCCTAAACACACCTCGAAATCCATGGGGGATTACATCAAGAGGCGTAAACTGAAGGTTTTGCCATGGCCTTCACAATCTCCTGACCTCAACATAATTGAAAATCTATGGATAGACCTTAAAAGAGCAGTGCGTGACAGACAGCCCAGAAATCTTAAAGAACTGGAAGACTTTTGTAAGGAAGAATGGGCAAAGATACCTCAAACAAGAATTGAAAGACTCTTGGCTGGCTACAAAAAGCGTTTACAAGCTGTGATACTTGCCAAAGGGGGCAGTACAAGATATTAACTCTGCAGGGTGCCCAAACTTTTGCAGACGCCATTTTTTTGTTTTCTGTTATTTTGAAAGTGTAAATGATGGAAATAAAATCTAACTTTTGTTGACATATTATAAGAATGTCTAATCTGTAATTTGATGCCTTTTGGAGATTTTTCCATCTTTCCTTGGCTTCTTTATGCACATTAATACAAATTTTTAGCTGGGGTGCCCAAACTTTCGATCCCCACTGTATATCCACTTAGGGGGTTCATTCACCCATGCAGTTGTGATTAATTTATTTGCATGCATTTTCTGAGTGTTTTTAGTGCTGGCTGTATATATTAGTAGCGCTGCACCATTTATATTATAATTTTGGATTAAGGTATTTATTGGTACACAGTAGGTGCTAGCAGCTTTATATTTGTTAGGGCCATCTAAGCGCAGGGGCTTTTTTCACTATTTAAAAAAAATATATATAGCAAAAGAGATAAACGCACAAAAAAACCCATGTAATGGAATATGTATTGCCACAGGTGGTGAATAAATCAAAAGAAAATATATTGCGATTGTCCACAATACATAAGTGCATATAAAGTCCAATGATAAAAAACTCCCAAGTGAACTTGATCAGTGGTAGTGAAAGTGATCAATTTGTCAAGCAATCCATCACTGGCTAAATAGCCTCCTCACCTCCACGTTGCGACCCCAAGGGGCAACGCACTTTCAAGGTGCTCAACGCCAAACAGATCAGCAATGGGGCCTTTGCGCTTTAATCCTGGACCATCAACCGTCAGCAATAGTGGAGGTATCCCCCTCACGGAAAAAGTATGCACTGCACAGCCAACTCAAACGATCCCAAAAGAGGAGAAAAGTAACACTCCCATAATGTAGTATATAATACAATTTATTAAAAAGCATATTGCCAAATGCCCACTCACATAAAATCAATGTAAAACCAGCTCAAAGCAGCATGTGACGATTTGGGTGTACTTGCATGGGTGTAGCAAGATGGCGGCTGCTGTCCACGCCGGAACTGATGTCACCACGCTTCTGTTCTACGCGTTGCGTCACGGAACACGTAGGTCGGAAGTGTGGCGACGTCAGTTCCGGCTTGTACGGCAGCCGCCTTCTTGCTACACCCATGCAAGTACACCCAAATCATCACATGCTGCTTGGAGCTTGATTTACATTGATTTTATGTGAGTGGGCATTTGGCAATATGCTTTTTAATAAATTGTATTAAATACTACACTATGGGAGTGTTACTTTTCTCTTCTTTTAGGATCCTTTTGGGTTGGCTGTGCAGTGCATTCTTTTTCCGTGAGGGGGATACCACCACTATTGCTGACGGTTGATAGTCCAGGATTAAAGTGCAAAGGGCCCCATTGCTGATCTGTTTGGTGTTGAGTGCCTTGAAAGTGCGTTGGCCTACGTATTTATGCTGTTATTTTTGTGCCTGTGTTCACTTTGTATTGATTTGTCTTGACGTTTGTCATCCACTTTGTATTTTCCCACCATTAGACATCACCTTTTGGGTTCTCCTGTCATTTGTTCTATTATATCTCATTTATTTTGATTCTCTTATCGCTTGTTTTGTCTTTTTTAGTTTTTTAAGCACATATTTTTAGTCCATTACATCCTTATTCGTGTTCATTTCACATCTGTTCTATGCACTAGTTGCATTATGTTGTTTATATAGGTTTTTTTTACATGTGTTTTGTTTTTGTGGTCACCCACCATTTTTAGTTTATTTCTATTCCCCTGTGTTTGTTAGCGCAGCACCATTCCCCCTTCCTCTGCATTGTAACTTCCTTGTCTTCCAAAAATTGGATCCACAAACTGTTTCTCAAGCTACAAAATACAGTTTCTTCCTATCCGCCAGACAAGATATTCCTTCCACTCTTCATCTCTCCCTGTCTTGTCTGCAGGATTTTTTAGGGGGCAGTGCAGGACCTGCTTCTCCAGGGCATGATCGCACCCAGTTTTGGAAGCGGAGAGGTTTAAGGGGTTTCATTCTGACCAGCTTTCGTTTCCTGGAGAAGGAAGGAGTCTGCCCAATTCTGGCCTTCATGGCCCTGCTTGACCTTGTGAAAGTACAGTTCAGGTTGGAGTCCACTTGTTTGGTGACTTTCCCTCTTTTGGGGTTGTGCATTGTCAGTTTTTGTTGCTCCCCCTTGGTCTGGCCTCTACTGCTTGGGTATTTGCCAAGCTTTTTGCTCCAGCTCTGGCATTGCTGAAACAGCAGGGAATTGCCATGATAGCCTGTCTGGATTACCTCCTCCCGTGAGCAGTCTCATTCTGCGCTAATGCACAATGTGACTCTCTCCATGCGCACTCGGCAGCTGTTGAACTTTAGGAAGTCTGCTGTGATCCTGACGAGGTGTCTGGAGTTACTCCTGTCTCACGAGTGGCCCTCTCTGTGTATTTGCATTTTCTGGGACTCATGGTATCTGTCTTCAAGGTAGTCCCATAAGCGCAGTTCCACAAATCTTATCCAGAGGGGACAACCTGAGAATCTGTTCCGCTTAGGACAATTGGTCAGGGTCTCCGTTCTCTAGTGGCTTTGATCTTCATCTCTTTGAGCCAGGAAGTCTTGTCTCCTTCCCCATTGGACAGTGGTCACGACGGATGCCAGCCTGTCCGGTTGGGAGGGTGGAGTTCTGGATTATTGGTTGGTCCAGGGCCATTGGATTCTGGAAATGTCCCAAGCTACCTATCACTATCCTAAAGTTACAGGTGATCAGACATTGTCTGACTCGTTGGACGAAGTTTCTTTAATTATTATTATACAGGATTTATATAGCGCCAACGGTTTGCTCAGCGCTTTACATTAGAGTGGGTGACAATACAGTAACAATACAGTTCAATACAAGAGGGAATTGAGGGCCCTGCTCATTGGAGCTTACAATCTAGGAGGGAGGGGTGAGTGGTACAATAGGTAAAACTGTGGGGGATGGAGTGGTTGGAAGCATAGCGGATTCCAGTATTAGCAGAGGGCGGGATAGGCTTCCCTGAAGAGATAGGTTTTTAATGATCGCCTAAAGGTAAGTAGGTGATAGTCTGATAGATTGGGGTAGGGAGTTCCAGAGGATGGGTGACGCCCTGGAGAGGTCTTGGAGACAAGCATGGGAGGAGGAGATAAGGGAGCTAGAGAGTAGGAGCGGATTGTATGGTTTGGGTGATATTTAGAGATAAGATCGGATATGTAAATTGGGGCAGTGTTGTGGGTGGCTTTGTATGTCATAGTTAGTGTTTTGAATTTTATCCGTTGGGCAACTGGGAGCCAGTGGAGGGATTGGCAGAGAGGGGTGGCAGATACAGAGCGGTTAGTGAGGTGGATGAGTCTGGCAGCAGCGTTCATGATAGACCGAAGGGGGGAAAGCCTGCAATGAGGTAGGCCAATGAGGAGGGAGTTACAGTAGTCGAGGCGTGATATGACAAGGGAGTGAATAAGTTGCTTAGTGGTTTCCGGGGTTAGGAATGGTCGTATCTTGGAGATGTTGCAGCGGTGAAGTCTATATGATTTTGTCAGCGATTGGATCTGGGGCTGGAAGGACAGATGGGAGTCTAAGATTACACCTAGTACCCTGGCATGAGGGGATGGACTAATGATTGTGTTATCGATATTTATGGTGAAGTCAGTGGAGGTGGCCCGGGCAGGGGGGAATACTAGGAGCTCAGTTTTGGAAAGGTTGAGTTTGAGGAAGTGGAGTGACATCCAAGCCGATATGTCACTTAGTAGGCTAGCAATGCAGATGGAGGCTGAAGGGGTGAGGTGAGGGGTAGACAGATTTGCGCGTCATTAGCATAGAGATGGTAATTGAAGCTGTGGGAGTTTATCAAGCGACCAAGCGAGGAGGTGTAGATGGAGTTGAGAAGGTGTCCAAGGACAGAACCTTGAGGGTCCCCTACAGAGAGAGGGAGTGAAGAGGAGGTGGCAGCGTTATAGGTAACACTGAAGGAGCGCTGCGATAGATAGGAGGAGAACCAGGAGAGAACGGAGTCTCTGATGCCAAGAGAGTGTAGTTTTTTGAGGAGGAGGGGTTGGTCAACCATGTCAAAAGCCGTGGAGAGGTCGAGTAGTAGGAGTATTGAATAGTGGCCATTGGTTTTTGCAGTTGGTAGGTCATTAGAGAGTTTTAGTAGGGCAGTTTCAGTGGAGTGTAGAGGGCAAAAGCCAGACTGTAAAGGGTCGAGAAGGTTGTTGTCAGTGAGGTGGAAGCTCAGATTATTGTAGACTAAGCATTCTAGGGGTTTAGACGTAAATGGCAGCAGGGAGATGGGTCTTAGCTTGTTCAGGTTGGTGGGGTCTAGGGAAGGTTTTTTTTAAGTATGTGCGCATGCTTTAGAGGGGAGGGGAAGGCAACTGAAGAGAGGGAAAGATTGAAGATGTGAGTGAGGGAGCATAGGATTGGAGGAGGAGGGTGACCGAAGGAGTTGTGAGGTGACAGGGTCCAGGGGGCAGGTGGTGAGGCGGACTTTTGAGAAGACCTTGAGGACCTCTTCGGTGGTAGCGAGGTCAAAGGAGGAGAGTTTTGAGGGAGGTATGGTATGAGGAATGCTAAGTGGGGTGGGTGTCTGTGTAGTGGCGATGTCCCTACGAATTGCGTCAATCTTGTTTTGGAAGTGGTTTGCAATCTCGTGGACAGTCAGTAAGGCGCTGGGTGGCGGTGGGGGCGGAGACAGTAGAGAGTTGAAGGTAGAGAAGAGCCAAGAGGACTCGAAGAGAAGGTATTGATGAGAGTGACAAAGTAGGCTTGTTTGGCAGCGTGAAGGCAGGAAGTGTATGTTAAAGGTTATACAGTTAGGATTATATCAGACAATGGCCTATGCCATTCACAAGGGAGAGACAAGGAGCTTGGCAACAGCACTGGAGGCCTCACACATTATTCGGTGGGCAGCAGTTCACATGCTGGCTCCTTCCACCGTTTACATTCCGGGCGTAGATAACTGGCAGGTAGACGTCCTCACTCATCAGGCGTTGGATCAAGGAAAATGGTCTCTGCACCTGGACATGTTTCCTAGATTCTGTCTGTGGTGGGGCATACTGGACATGGGTTAGTATGTCTGTCCAATACAACCTCCTTTTCGAGGGCGGACTCTTTTTTTGGTGATGACAGTCCTAGAAATGGCCTGGCAGCTTCCTCTGCCACTATTTTTTTTTTAATTATTATTTTTCGATAGATTGGCCAGACGGTTGTCATGATTTGACATTATGCCTTTGAAGGGTTGGGTTCCTCCCTTTTCCTGTTATGGCATTCTCTATCAGGGTGATTAGTGCCTCTTGGTTGTCCTGACCTCAAGCGTCTGTGTCTCAAGTTTGTATGGCAACTACTTGGTCGTCTGTGCATACCATTACCAAGGTTTCCACAGTTGCTGTTTTGGCATTTTTGGCTGCATGTTTTGACCGCAAGTTTTTGTGGGCAGCTGTTTGAGGTTCTTAGTTTTTGGATGATCTTACATGTTCTTTAGTTCTCCACCCCTTTATTGAGGCACTGCTTGGTGCTTACCTACAGTCAAGTTTATGAAAGAGTTGTGTCTATCAATGAACATAAGAGAAAACTGGATATTTTGTTACGCACTGTAAAATTTCTTTCTCTGATTTAGTTGACAGCACTCTTTGTTTTTTTTCTCTTGTACTGCCTGGAGATGAACTGAGCTGCTTATGGCAGAGAAGGGGTTTGCTACCAGCTAGGTCTGCCCATAGGAAGTGCTGTGTTCCTTTTTTTTTTTTCTTAATCTAGTGTCCCACTATTGAAGGTGGTGCTATAACCCTATGGTCAAGATTATGGAAGAACTGTGTCAGTCAATGAACTCCGAGAAAGGGATTGTTCGATAACAATAAAATCCAGTTTTTCCCCATTCATGAACTAACTGAATGGACAATTTATGACAAATTGGCTTCTCCTGAGAAGGTTTTCACCCCTCAAATAATTATTACTGAGCTACAGTATATCTATTAAAAAGTAGTCTGTTCTGGTAGTAGATCCTGCTGTCCACAAGCATCTGTGGTTTTAACCAAACATTGTTCTGCGCCTATAGGAAATGACTATTTGTTTAAGGATTCTGCTGATGGAAAATTTGAGATGCTCTTAAAGGCATTCTTTACTCTTGAAGCTGCAGCCCTGTAACCAGCTATTGCTGCAATTTCAGTTTGTCAAACCGCAGCTAATTGGACTAGGGTGATGAACGCTCAACTGGATCCTGTCTTTCATGATCAAACACTGTCTTCTGCCCTAATTGTTTGTGATGATATCCTAGAGCAGGCCATGAAACAAATTTCCAGAACTCCTCATTTCTGTACATATGCACAGAATCTTATGGCTGAAAGAATATTCAGCTGAAGCTGTTTGTAAAAGATGCCTCACTCATATGCCCTTTGAAGGAGGATGTCTCTTTGGTGAGGCATTTGACAAGTTCTTAAAGGATGTCACTTGAGGAAAGAATCCTCCTTCCACAGTAAAGTCTCCAAAACCTCCTCTTCAGGGCTTTTATCTACTCAAAATACATATCACCCAACCATTCTCATCAAAGCCAAAATTCAGCTCTTCTTTTCGGTGCAAAACTTGGAACACAAAGCCCACCAAGTCTAATCCCAAGCCTCCTTCACAATGAGGGGGTGCTCACACATAAGAGTAGGGGGTTGTCTGGTATAGTTTACATTCCTCTGGGTGACAGCCATCCCAGACTTATGGGTTCAATCAGTGGGGTAAAAGGAGTAAACAATAGAGTTCCAACACTACACTTCTTTTTTCAAGCCAACCAAAATCTGCCCAAGGACAGTCAATCCAGTCTGCTCTGAAGGAGATTACAATCTAAGGTCCCCAACTCACATTCATACATACAAATACTAGGGCCAATTTAGACAGGAGCCAATTAACCTACCAGCCTGTCTTCAGACTGTGGCCTCTAGGCAGCAAGTGGTTAAACAAAAACATATTCTAAGCCTGTTGTGTTACCAGATCACCAGGTGAAAACAAAGAAAAAAGTCTAAAAAATTAAAACAAATGCAGCCACAATATCTAATGATTGGTAAGCTGCAATATATTAAATTTTTTGTTTTAATACCACCTTAAAGTTTCTAGTATTCAGACTTTATGTTGGGTAGAGACAAACATCCTGTGAATCAAGACAGATGTTTGCTTATCCCTAAAAGTGATCGGAATGAGGATTACACTTTGTTGACCTTTTTATAAATAAAAAAAATTTAGAGGTTCGTATTTTTGGTAATTACTTCTGGCTTGATAAAGTATTTATTGCAATCCAAGACATCACCTCTGTATCCTGCTGATGGAGTGATTTTAGCAGCCATATATCTTTCAGGTTTTTAAGGTTTTAAAGAAGAACACATCAATATGGGAAGTACTTGATATTGCACATCTTTCTTTGTCAGTTGGAATTTTCTTGAAGTAATTAAGTAACTATGTTAAATTGCCAGACCAAATTCCATAAACATGATGGATCATGCTAAAGTAAAGGAACAATCCAGTGCAAAATCATTATCAGTTTGAATCTTCCACCTTTTGAGATTTTTTTTTAAATGCTGTTATCTATATAATTGTGTGTAAAACATTGTTTTATGTTATGTAGATATTCCAGTTCTGTCAGAGAGTATGGATGTTGTGATTTCTGATATCCCATTTGGAAAAAAATTTAAATGTTTTAAAGATATAAAAGAACTTCTGCCTGACATCATCAGAGAAATGGAAAGGTATGTACTATTTCAAAACTGATCTACAGTGAGTTAAAGAAAAGTTCTGAGAACTATCTTGCCCGGCATTCATACTGTCATACTACACAAGCATTTCTACATTCGTTATTGATCCATATAATTAATGTTTAGAACAAAGGAAGAAGTGAGCGCTTTAAACGGACAAGCAGCTGAAACACATAGGAACAACCAAAAAAAATTCCTCACATGAATATAATTATAAAGTGCAGCGCTAAAATTGTGACTTGAAAATAAAAAAGGGGGAAAGGCAAAAAACAGGAAAATTAAGTCCCAATGTAAAAAAAGGTCCCAGTAAAGATGACTTCAGGTGGCCGTGCACACTGGCCAGAGGTGCATGCAATGTGGCAGAGATAGAGTCTAAGATGTAGTCAGGGAACAGAGGTAGATACAATCCCTGGATCAGTGAAGATCCTCAGACCAAAGCAGCACACGTTCCACTAGACAGCAAGGAAGAAATCACAGCTCCACCGGAGAAAACCACCACTCCTCCACTCCACATCAGCGGTATCTAGGAGGAGATACTCCCCACAAAGGAATCAAGAAAAATGCCCATGGTGAGGTATAATCGAATAGGTTTAATAAGTATAAGACAGGATGCATCCAGTAGCAATCAAGTAAAACAGTACACAGCTAGCAAAGCAAAAGGCTAGCAACAAAGCAAACAGGACTAACCGTCCTGTCAGATGTAGTGGCCGCCGGAGCTCCACAATGCTCCGACGGCGTGGCGTCAAGGCGTGCGCAGGTTCCTCCTTACGCGTTACGTGCCAAGCACATCCTCAGAGAAAAGAACCGGTGTACGCCGTGACACAGGTCGGAGCTAAATAGATCAAAAGGCGCATGCGCAATAGCCAGGCGCCATTTTGTCGTAGCTCTAAAAAGGTCTGCATGTCCATCCGAGACTACCAGAGAGACAGCAGACGATACAGCAGTTAAAACAGGTGTACAAATATTATTAAGAAAAGTCATACATGAACAGATAATAATAATGAGTAATAGAACCATACAAAAGGGGGAAAATTAAAACTGCAAATATGGGCAATATCATGATTATTTAGAAATCTAAGCTAGATCGCAAGGCGTGTGCGCCCTAGCCAAATGCCAATTAGTCACAGTTCCATAAAAAAACACAACAGAGGACACAGTCTACACGCTCATACTAAATTAACAGGAGAGCAAGCGACCATACCTCAATTATGGAATACATGCAAAAAATTCTCCATATCTCAAAAAAAGGTCATTCATAGTGGAGAAAGAAGGTTTAGGGATAAAAAGTAGATAATCATGACATGGGCCAGTAAATACATATACCACAGCAATATTAATCATGTGATAGCAATAACCACGTAAAGATGTATTAAAGCAAAAATCAAGAAATTAAAATACATAAAAATTGAGTAAAAAATGAAAATTAATCACTGTAAATTCAACTATTGTCTATAAAACAATTTACGTCAAGTTCGACGTTAAGGCCCCGTGGGTATAAAGTATCCAGTTGACAAATGTACCAAGTCTCTAACTGTGAGACAGCTCGGGTTTTGTGAGTGCCCCTCCAATGTGGAACAACAATATCAATTCCAATGAATCTCAGAAGGGAAGGGTCTCTCCCATGATGACGTCTGAAATGTAATGAGAGGGAATGATCTTTAAAGCCCTTTCTAATATTATTTATATGCTCTCTGAGCCGATCACGTAACCTTCTCGTGGTGCGGCCTACATACTGCTTGGAGCAGGGGCATTCAAGTAAGTAGACTACATGTTTGCTGTTACAACATATAAACTTGTCTATGTCATATGTGTTGTTATTAGAACTGGAACGGAAAGTGGTAATTTTCCTTTTTCTATTACCATCTACTTTACAAGCTATGCATTTATTGCACGGATAGAAACCTTTATAATTAAATAAGGCCAGAGGTTTAGCAGGAGGATTAATCACATTAGGAGATATAATATCTCTCAAAGTAGATGGCTTACGAAAAATAACCTCTGGTGAGTAAGGTAAGATTTTGTTTAAAATGGGATCAGCTCTCAAAATTTGCTAATTCTTTTTAATGATATGACGGATAGATCTATGTTGAATAGAAAAGGTGGTAATAAAGGGGCAAACTAGATTCTTAGGGGGTTTGGGGTTAGATGTAAGAAGTTGTTCCCTTCCCATATTTGCGACCATACTAATGGTGCCATCAAGCGTAGATGTATTATAGCCTTTTTCAATGAATCTATCCTTCAAAATTGAAGCTTGTGTATGGTAATCCTTTAGATCGGTACAATTCCTCCTGATCCTCTGAAACTGGCTTTTAGGGATGTTAGAAAGCCAGTTAGGATGGTGGCAGCTGTCAAGAGGAATGTAGCTGTTACGATCGGAAGGTTTGAAGTAAGATTTGGTAACAATCCTACCACCAACGTTCATAAGAACTAAATCCAAGTAATTGACTTCCACCATACTATAGGTGTATGTCAAATTAATATTGCTAATGTTGTAATTGAGCGTTCCAAAAAAGTTAATAAGAGACTGCTCACTGCCATTCCATAACAAAAGTACGTCATCAATATACCTCTTGTAGAAGGATAATTCAGGCCACTCCCTAGCATAAATGACCTCCTCCTCCCAGTATGACATAAAGAGGTTGGCGAGGCTGGGGGCAAACTTAGCCCCCATAGCCACGCCTTTAATCTGCAGGTAGAAATTGCCATCGAACCACATATAGTTCTTTTTCATCGCAAAATCCAATAGTTCAAGGATAAAACACATATGTGGTGCGGTTAGAGAGCTGTGATTTTTTAGATAATACTCAACTGCCTGCAAACCTTCATGGTGGCTAATACTACTATATAGAGCTTCCACATCTGCAGTAACTAAGTAGGTAGTGGTGTTGGTGGCAACATCTTGTATAGCATTTAATACTTGCTTGGTATCCTTTAAATAGGATGGTGTAAGAGCAACTAGTGGCTGAAGATAATAATCTATATAAGCTCCAATCTTGGAGCAAAGGGAATTGATCCCGCTTACAATAGGCCTACCCGGAGGGTGCACAGCGTCCTTATGCACCTTGGGTAAAATATACATAATGGGTAATCTGGGTACCTTAGGACACAAGAAAACCTTTTCTTTC
Organism: Staurois parvus; assembly: GCF_062004578.1. Classification (NCBI taxonomy): domain Eukaryota; kingdom Metazoa; phylum Chordata; class Amphibia; order Anura; family Ranidae; genus Staurois; species Staurois parvus. The sequence goes on along the minus strand of NW_028318073.1, from coordinate 2,389,837 downwards.
TGATTAATTAACTTATTGTCAAACCCAGAACTGATAATACTCTTGAGGGATTTCTTGTATTTCAAAATAGGGTTATTATTCAAAGGTAGGTATGTGGTGGTGTCATTCAAAATTTTGTAAACCTCATCAACGTAATATTGCTTATCAAGGATCACTACACCCCCACCTTTATCCGCCGGGCGGATAACCAAATCTTTCTTCTCCAAAAGAGAACTCATAGCTTTTCTAGTTGAATAGTCAGTGTGACATTTTTTAACAGGAAGACTATTTAAATCCCTTATAACCTGCTCACGGAAAAGACCCACTGCAGAATTGACTTGAGGAGGAGGATTGAAGGTGGAAGCATTGCTCAAATTAGAGTAACTGGATTTAACAGGCTCCTTACTAATAGGGTTGGAGAGGAAATATCTCTTGATGGATAATTTCCTTGAGAATTTGTGAACATCTATGAAAGCCTCAAATTTTCAAGTCACAATTTTAGCGCTGCACTTTATAATTATATAATTAATGTTGTTTTTTATTCTGATAACTAAGCCAAAGAAGTGGAAACCATTTTTCTGCTGATATTAAGTAGGTACACTTAAGAATATTCTTACGTGGATACATAGTTTTATGTAATAAATGTGTATTATTAAAAATAAGCTTACCATTTTTGTTTACCTTTCGGATAGTAGCTAAATGCAAAATATTTCTGTTAAGTTTTCAGGACTAATCAATACTACAGAAGAAATCTGTTATGACTAATGAATATCTGATTTCCTCTGGTCTCCCTAAGCTAACACAAACACAACACAGCTAGAGCTCCCCATTATAACAGAAGAATTCCTGGCCACTATAAAAACTTTAAAACATAGCCAAGCAGCTGACTCAAAGTCTTGTTGTGCCCCTAAACCCAAATTTTCCAAAGCATTCAATTCTGTCCATGAACAACATGATTTCCCAGTTGATGCATTCCAAGCATAATTAACAGTTTTCCCAAAGAGGCTAAATATTCAGGTTTTTGCACTAGCCATAGACCAGATTCCTTTCTAAATACATATATCTTAAAATAATCTAAAAAATAAAGCCTCCCCTAGCAAGCCAGCCACATTCTATTCCCCATTATCAGTGGGGATATATATAGCACCAGTAGGCAGAAGAATAGAGCCCCATCTTTGGTATTCATGGGAGAAATATTGCTGGTATCGATTGGAAGAATAGTACCCTACCTTTGGTGTCAGTGGGAGGTAGAGTGCGGCATCCCTGGTGTCAGTGAATAGTTCCTCTTTACATTGTGGGAGTAATAGTAACCCATTGTTCATGTCAGTGGGAGAAATGGTGCCCCAGTGTTGGTGTCAGTGGAAAGAATAATGCATCGTTGGTGTCGGTGGAAAGAAAAATAGCTCACTGTTGGTGTCAGTGAAAGGAATAATGCCCCATTGTTGGTGCTAATGGAAAGAATAGTGCAACATCGTTGGTGTCAGTGGAAGGAATTGTGGCTCATTGTGGGTGCCAGTGGAAGAACTAGTGCCCCATTGTTTGTGTCAGTGGGAGGAATAGTTCCCCAAGGGCCAAATAAAAGTAAGCCAAGGGTCGCAGTTTGGAGACTAAGAAAAAATCATATGCCACTGACTGATCACCATTTACTGTTATCCCATAGCAGCACTTTGGATCAATGTACCTCAGACCCTGTTCCCATTAAACATTAGAACCCATCAGGGTTGTCCCCTGCTCCTTTTAATCATCTTCAGAAGCATTGCTCAGAAAAATCCTAACATAGCAGACAACTCTACCAATTTTGCCTAGTATTACGTAGCTGCATATATTTTCTACTTTGCTACCTAAAACAACACTTTTCAACCTCCTAGAAAAATGTTCTTTACTCTATTGGGCACTGATAGGCGGCACCGATTGGCACTGATGCACTTACCAGGGCCCTAAACAAAGCGCTGTCAGGATTGATGGTTATCGGCTTTTCTTTTCTCACACATTGACGGCGCTGAGGAACGGAAAAGCCAATAACCAGCAATCTGTTTACATGTGATGAAGCTGTGATTGGACACAGCTGATCACATGGTAAAGAGCCGCTGTAATTGGCCCTTTACCGTGATCTGTGATCAGTTATGTCCAAAGGACACAGCACTGACAGAGTGCGCTTGATGACATCTATAGATGCTCTCCCAGAGCAAGAGAACAGTGCTGTAGCCATCTTTTGGCTATATCGCGATATTAAAGTGGTTAAACAAGAATTTTACAAATGCAATAAAGACATACATCTAGTCTAAGGGAAATGCTATTTTAGGGATGAATGTTCCACCCTGTCTGCTCCATCTGTGTCAGACAATCTTAATTGAGATTCTGAATGCATTCTTGCGCTCACTGGGATGGAAGTTCATCTTGTTTATCTGGTAAACAAAACACAAACAAAATGAGTATTTGAATAGGTAGAGAAGTCCTTAGTGCAGGTAGCACCCTATCATGAATTCTAGATTGGTGTATGCACAGGAAAACTAAACCCTGGATAGAAGAGTTTAGGAAGAAGCCAACCTTCCCACACAAGAATTTCCCTTTGGCTCTCCAGAGCTTTCCTGGGCCGGCATTGAACCCATCCTGTGATAAAAAGCTACCTTAAAATTAGCACCTATCTCCGGCTGTATCCCTGAATCATCTTCCTCTTCTCTCTGTAATGATTCCAGAACCGAAAAAATAGTCCAAACCTGGAGTCCAAGACAAACAGTTTGAATTCTTAATCGCTATAAACAAAACTAGATTCAAGTACTTCCAGATGACAACTATTTTCATATCCCAGAGACTCAAACTATACACTAATAGTTAATGTTTCAGCTTTCAGCGATCTACCCACTTCTTTCTTTCAGATAAACTTTTTTCCTCCAGAAGTCTGCACTCTTCTCCATCTGATTTTTTTTTTTTTCAATCTTTCTGGGGTAGTACCTATGTATTCAGTTCTTGAGAATGTCCCATGGTGTATGAATAAGTTGCCTTTCTTATACTGTAAGATTAACCGCTTGCCCACCGCCCTATAGCAGAAATACGGCTACAAGGCGGCAGGGCCGTGCAAAATCATGTATATATACGTGATTTGCATTTCAGGGTAGGCACCGCCATGGCAGCTAGGGATGTCAATCACCAGGTCCCAGCCGCCGATTTCCCGCCAGCACCCAGCAATCGTTGGGAAAAACTGACAGAAGAGAGATCTGTGTGTAAACAACACAGGTCTCTCTCCTGTCAGCAAGGACATGTTGTGTTGTATCTCTTTGCACAGCAGAGAGGTAGAAAACAGCATGTCTCTAAAGTAAAACACACACAGGACATAGTTAACCCTTTGCCCTAGATGTTAACCCCTTCCTGCCCAGTGCCAGTAGTACAGTGTTAGTGCTTTTTATTGGCACTGATCACTATTATAGTGTCACTGGGGATGTCAGTGGTAGTTACCCCCCAGTGTCATAATGGCCACCGCAGTGCCTCTACAAGTCGCTGATCGCCGCCATTACTAGTATAAAAAAAAATAAAAGTTCCAGTATATATGCTGCCATTTGTAGATGCTATAACTTTCACGTAAACCAATTAATTTACATGCATTGGGATTTTTTTTTTTTATAGCAAAGATATGTAGCAGAATACATTTTGGCCTAAATTTGCCAGAATTTGATTTTTTAAAATTTTTTTATTGGATAAAGTTTATAGCGCAAACAATAAAAAACACAGAGGTGATCAAATACCACTGAAATAAAACTCTATATGTGCGAAAAAATATACATAAATTTCATTTATTTACAGCGTTACATGACCACACAATTGTCAGTTAAAGTAACTCAACGCTGTATCTCAAAAAATGGCCTGGTCAGGAAGGGGGGTAAATCCTCTGCAGGGCAAGTGGTTAAACTAAGAGGAATTTTGACTTGTAAATCCCATAGCTTGGAATATAATACAGGACATGGGGAATATAATACAGGATACCCTCCCTAAACTCTCCAAGTTACTCATTACTTGCTGGAAAACTGTGGACTCATGGAGTGGGGTATGGTTAAAGGGGAGGCATGTCCTCAAAAGCTTGCCAGTGTATTTGCTAGCATATGGATATGGACAATTGCTCTCTGCTCAGATAGTCTTTTACAAACTGTAGATAGCATCTAGGTGTTAAGGTCAAACTAGTAAATGTATACAGTTCACATATCAAGGTTCCATATATATCAAATAAAACTGTAATGGCGTTGATTTAATAAAGGCAAATAGGCTGGTTATTTTGCAAAGGAATTTGCCCCATTGCTTAGTAAATCAGGTGAAGCTCTGCTGACTTTTATCATCCAATCATGTGCAAGCGGAAAAGCTATTTTTTATTCCCTTGCATGTGATTGGGTATTCTCTACAAAGTGAAACTTCACCACATTCACTATGCTCTGTAGCAAATGTTCTTGCAAAGTGAACATCCTATTTGCCTTTAGTAAATCAACTTCAATATCTTTATCTGTATAAAATTATACTAGGCAGATTTGCATGCAAAATCAACCTTAAATTAGGTCTTGAAAATGGGTCAGGTATTTCTTAATCACAGTCCTAGAACAAATCTGGAGCAAATAAGTCAGAAAAGTTGTAATTCCTTATTTCTTTACTTGTTCCATATATGTGACCGATGTGGCGTGCACGGCTTGAATTATGGGTGATTCCTGCTGAATCAGCCAAAATTAAATGTGTGGGTGGCCCTTTGGGTACTACGCTGCTCAACAAACTTCAATTGCAAAGTCAATCGATGCACATAAAAAACAGTGACTGCATCCAATCAGCTGTTGATGGAAGTATACATACAACTGGCAGGGAAGATTCCTCTATCCATACTGTTTAGTGTGGATGAGCGACTCAAGTAGTTTCTCTCATTCAGCTAGCAGATCTGAACAAGATAAATCTAAATATGTATGGATAACCTTAGTGTATTGAGCAGGGCATATAACATTTTCAAAAGGGAGAGGTCAGTAATTGCAGCCAATACATTTCTGACATGATCGTGTTCTTGAAGCCATTTTAAAGTCTCTTGGTCACCTTATTTTTAAAATTCAAAACTTTTTTTTTTTTTTAATTTTCAGAGTCCTACGTATTGGAGGAGTGATTGTATTACTGCTCAGTCAAAATCTTCACTATTACTTGAAGAAAAACTTTAATTTTAAATCTGCTCAAACTACTAAAGTCAATCATGGAAAAGAAGCATTCCTTCAGTGTAAAGATGAAAGTATGTGTTTGAGAAAAGACTTTGTACAGAATTACTATTTTCAGTCTTTGGTTCATGTTGAATCTCATCCAGTTAGCCTAGGAGTGACTGAAGCTGTAATGTTTAAATGTAAAAAGATATAAACATCGTATTTTTTTTATTTTTTTTTAACAAATATTTGAATTAACAGTTTGTTACTTGTGTAATTTATGACTACACAGCAGGAAAGTAACACATTTAACTGCCATTTAACTGCCTGCCTGTGGGGGCAATTTTTAAGTTTTCCACATGCTGAAAATACAATTTATTTTTTTTTACTAGAAAATTACTTAGCAGCCCCATACCTTCAATATTTTTTTGAAAGCATTGGCCCTGAACAATGAAATGTTAGCAGTTCCAGTTTTTTAAAGTCAAACAATATTTGTGCAGTCGTTTATCAAACTCAAAATTTTCACGAAAAAATACACCTGAATTTAGTACACACAAACACAATATAATGCTCAGTTTTTTATAAAAGCTGATGATATGTCAAGTAAATGTTTTATAATAAAATTCCTCCTGCGCTGATATGGACCCCAAGCCCTACCCTTCAGCTGCTAATGCTCAAACTGATACCAAAACAGTGCAAAAAAATATAAGATATAAAATAGTGTAGCGCTAGTATACTAAATCACCATAAATATTAATTCATGGGCAAATCAAGCCTTAATGTGAAAAGTGATATTGAAAGCATACATAAATGTGACACATCCTAAAGTGACAAAATCATCTTGGTGCCCTACACACGTGCCAGCAAATAACTCAACAATGTTAATTAAAATGTAAAAATGCAAACATATATCTTGTGATAGTGCCACTTCAAATCTCATAAATAAATAAAAAATATAAGTCCAATATTTGAATAATTAGGTGATGCAACATACACATGCAATGTGCAATTAGTGCTCAATTGTGTGAGTGCCAACACACTTTTCCACTCCAGCTGCAGTGCCTCCTCACCTCCTTTCTGCGATGCCTAGGGGCCAGAAAGCCTTCAGGATCACCCTGGATCCTCAACAATCCCGGCTGGTAAATCTCCTTCCCAAGCTGTTTTCCTATTAAGCCTCCTCCAAACTTTCTCCTCTGTGACCTTTAAGGTTCTCTAAGCAGGTATTCTGTGAAATCTCACTCACATATTAGTGAGCAAAAAAGAGATCCTCCATAGTGTAGCAAATCAAGCTTTGCAGTTCATTTATTTGTCATTTAGTGAGCAAATTTTTGACAATAAGCATTTGCATGTGAGCATGGGGGAACGATGCGTTTTTTAACTTTTTTTTTTTTTTACACTTTTTTTTTTGTTTGACTTTATTGCAATCACAAGCGGTGAAAATGGATAGTGTTTGATCATATGCTCCCTTGTTTGTACCGGCCAAGAAATGACAGCCCTGAAATCTGCACTGAAAAGAATCCTCGCCACTTTAGGCTTCATTAGTTGCAGAGGAGATCAGGGAATGGCCGCAAAGTCACTCAATCACTTTTACATGAAAGCAGGTTGCCGGCTTTAAAAAGCAGTACCAGGATTCATCATACTGGTAAAACAGCTTGCTGTCGAGACTGTATATGCTGTATATGTTACACTGGGCAGCAAATGGTTAAATAAACATTCAAGAAGCCCAAAGTGCACTTTCATTGTCTTTAACTGTCTAAATCTTTCTAAAACAGTCTCTCAACCTTCTATACTAAAGTGTGGGGTCTTGTGAGCTATTATGGTGTATGCTACACTGTTAAAATATTACCAGTGCTGTGTGGTAAAATAAATACAATATTAAAATGAAATTATCATAAATAGTGTAAATACATGTCCTTATTGTAATAGTGTAAATAAATGTCCTACTAAGTCCTTGACCTTGACACTTCTTCCAGTAATGCGATACAAAATTATTAACTGTGCAGTTCACCAATCATAAAAAATATTGTACACCTTGACCGGTTGTGCTCTCACCTGGTGTATATGACCAGACCATTAAATGAGGTCATAAAAGACTTGTGTCCCTTTAATGAGTCTAAGTGCTAAATGGATGAGATGATCCCTTTTTCCCTGGGATGGATGGATGAACGGAGTGTTCCCTCTTTCCAGCAGGGGGTCTCCTTGTTTCCTTATGGATTTTCTTAGAGCTGGATAGATGAACGGGAGTATCCCTCTTCCCACTAGGGGGTCTCCTTGCTTCCTTAGGAATTTTTCTCCATAGGTATAATGGCCATGGAATGTAATAAAAAATAAAGTGCCTTATCCTCTTTAAAACATAATTTAATAAATATCGTAGTGCACTCACATGTATTACAAGTTAAAACCACATTGAAATGTTAAAATTTGAATCCACAGTAAAGTTTTCCAATCTTGTTAAATACTTGCTGTATGTTGCTTTAAGCGTTGTGACGTCAGAGCCCCTCCCCTACGCTTTATGCCACTGGGTCATCAGGGGGAATTGATTGGACGACACGACGCCCCATTGATTTATATAAAGAACGCTGAGCTCCATTTTGTTGTAGTCCGCATGGCGGAGGCCATGTTTTTGGAGCCCGGTTTGAGTGTAAGCACACAGCAGAAGTGTTTGCTGATCACTCACAATGAGGATACTAATTTTACACCCTCACCTTCACTACCATTTGCTTGTAACACCCACATTTGGCCAATTATCTAAATTAAACCTGTGGGTAGGCAAGCATATGAAGAGGTCAGAACTTGCTACTTAATACTGGCTAAATACTAATGCTGAGTTATATAACTATTTATAATATTATAAGTGTGTTTATTTAAAAAATTACTATAATCTCAATAATTACATTAAAAACTATAAACACTTTTCTAAACAAAAACTAATGTACCTTAATAAATAAATACATATAATTGTCTAATATCCATAAGGTTATCTATATATATTCCTAAACCTGAATTAGTATTATTAAAGGCACAATATACATATTAAAAAACTCTATTTGGCATAAAGGAGTATTCCACCTATAGGCAGACAATTACTAGGGGCTGAGATAATATTAATCTAAATGAACATATAAAACTATAAATAAAACCTTCAATTATGAGTGCAATGATTAATAGACCATCTATAATAATTAGTGACAATTGTATACATATATCAACCAATAAATAATATTTTATATTATGCCCAACTGTGGATGCATGTAACCACTGCTCCTGTTAAAATAAATTAGTACTATGACATATTAATTAACGGTGGCAGTGCAGGGTCGGGTAGCCGTTTATAAACGGCCTCCCTGCCCCCTCTTGTGCGCTCCCTGGGAGCGCGCAGCACCGTGATCCTGTGCCCGCTGTGTCTTCCGGATACAGAGGAACACCGATTGTCGTATAGAACCTCTCTGCGAGGTCCCGATCATGTGATCACTGATTGGCCAATCGGTGATCACATGCAGAGTAGTAAGCAAGATGTCACTTCTGACATCATTGCTTACTACGTGTGAAATCTATGAATGATCACAGAGATCACATGGTACAAGGCTATTCACAACAGCCTTGTACCATGTGACAAGCTGTGACCAATCATAGCTCACACAGTAGTTCTCAATGGCTGCAAGAATGCAGCCAGAGAGAAAGATAAATGATTGCTTTTATAGCCTATATGGGTGTAAAAGCAATCAGTGTAAAAGAAAAAAAAAAAATCTTCATCACCCCCCACAAGTAGTACAGTGTCACCATGGTGACACTGTACTGCTAGGGTGACAGTATATAAATAATATAAAAAAAATAAATCAAAATGTTTAAAAATTATTATTTTTGGTTATAAACTAATTTGGGTTATTTTTTTTTTTTACTAAAAAGATAACGGAATAAATTTTGGCCAAGATTTATGATGAAATATTTATTTGCAAAATTGTATAAGAAAAACACTTTTTTCCAAATTTTTGGACATTTTCATTTACATAGCAAAAAAAATTAAAATCCCAGTGGTGAATAAATACCACCAAAATAAAGCTCTATCTGTCTCAAAAAAATGCTAAAAAATTCATATGGGTACAGTGTTGCATGACCGCGCAATTGTCATTCAAAGTGTGATAGCACTGAAAGCTTAAAATTGGCCTGGACAGGGGGTAAAAGTGTCCGGACTTGAAGTGGTTAAAAAATAAAGAGGCAGATGCCTGTAACCACTACTACTGTTAATAAATGACTATTATGGCATTGTTGTTAGATCTGGTTATTTTAAGTGATGGTATAATTAATCCTTATGGGGTCTCTTCCCTATCATGATTTATTATTGAGATTCTTAGTGATTACTTGTAAAACAAGAAATATCAAAATCTTTGTTCAAGCCCGCAGGTGCTAAACTATTAATTTCATGGATCCACCTGGATTCTATTTTACTAAGTTCTCTAATTTTATTGTCCCCTCTCCAATGAATAACATGTTTTTCGATACCCCAAAATTGCATAAGGCTGGCATCTTTATTATAAAAGGTACGGAAGTGCTGTGATAAGTAATGGTATTTGTAACCCCTGTTAATGTTATAAACATGTTCTTTAATTCTGTCTTTTAGAGCTCTTTTGGTTCTTCCTATATAGATCAGATTAAAGGGACATTTCAAGGCATAAACTACTGCTTTGGTTTCGCATGGGATGAATTGTTTGATCTTATATTCCCATAGTGGGATTTTGGAAGGTGAATCTTCTCAAATTATTTCCAACCCTACTTCAACTGTAACATCTTCCACATACATAAAAACCGGTCCCCTGGAAGAAACTGACCACGGATGTTTGTGTGGGGGGTTCAATAAAATTTTTGACTAATTTGTCCCTCAAATTTGGTTCTTTTTTATATACAAATTTTGGTGTTATAGGTATAATATTTTTAAGATGTTTATCTTGTTTCAGTATGTGCCAATGTTTTTATTGAATTATACTTTCCACCGCTCTATGCTGTTTGTTGTACTGTAAAACAACTGGTACATCAAAGGTTCCCTTTTGTTCACAATTTTTATCCATTAGTATAATGTTTCTATCATATTGCCCTACTACATGTCTTTCTTTTTCTATTGTTTCTTTTTTGTATCCTTTTTTTTTTATAAATATTTGTGCTAAAGTAGCACTTTGTTCCTCATAACCTACAGCTTTAGTACAGTTTCTTTTTATGCGCATGAATTGTTCTCTAGGTATATTTGTGAGCCAAGATTTATGGTGGCAGCTATTTATCAGATATAGGAATTCCTATCTGTTTTTAAAATATGTCTTTGTGTATAATATGGGTTCCTCTTTAATGATCTGGATATCAAGAAAATGTATATTAGTGGGGCTAATGTCTCAACTGAGATGTATATTTTTATCATTCCTATTTAGACATTCAAAAAATGTTTGTAGGGAATGTAATTCTCCTTCCCAGATAACTATTATGTCATCTATAAACCTCTTGTATAGGGCTATTTCTTTTCTAGGGTTATCAAAAACTATGCTTTTCCCATTTTGCCATATATAAGTTGGCTATATTGGGGTGAAATTTAGCTCCCATTGCTACGCCCCTTTGTTTTAAATAATATTTTCCTTTATACCAGAAATTATTATGGCTTAAACAGAATTCCAAACATTTTACAATACATTTTTGATATTTTGCTGGTAATTTTGAATATTTATTAAGGGCCCATTTTGCTGCCTCTATGGCTCCTTCATGGTTGATATTCATATATAGCGCTGAAACGTCAGCAGTACTCATAACAGTATTGCTATTAGTGGTGATATTATTAATTAGCTGTATAACATGTTTGGTGTCCCTTAAGTAGGCTTTTGTTTGGGTTACTAGCGGCTGTAAATAATAGTCTATATATTCACCCAATCTGGCTGTTAACAAATCTATCCCATTAATAATGGGCCTTCCCTGTGGTTTGTTCAAGTCTTTATGTATTTTTGGGACCATATATGTAATAGGTATTTTACATGTAGATGGTATGAGATATTCTTCCTCCTTCTTATTCAATATGCCTTTCTTACTTCCGTAATTCACCAGTTTTGTCAGTACTTTTCTTATATGCATTAGTAGGATTACTATTAAGTAGGCTATAAGTATCCGTGTCATTGAGCATATCTGTCATTACTGTTTAATAGTAATCTTTGGATAGAATCATTATCCCTCCGCCCTTATCCACTGGGTGGATAACTATATCTTTCCTGTTTTCTAGTGTTGCTATTCCTTTTTTTAAGCTCACCTGTGTCTTTAAATTTTGTAATAGGTAAGGCTGCTAAGTCTTCTACAACCAACTTCTTGAACATATTTATATATCTATTGTCAATTATATTCAGATTGAAAATAGATTTGTTTCTAAGTGTTGTATGAAATAGGTTCTCATACTCTCTATTAGTGGTAGAACTCAAATTGGGGTTCTGAGCATAATATTTTTTGATATTGAGATTTCTCACTAGTTTTTGAATGCTAATATAGGTTTCAAATTTGCTCAGACTTTTTTTGGGTGCAAATTTTGGTAAAAATTGGTAATATGGTCTTTGTGGTTTGGGTTTCTGATAACCGTATCCTTGGTGGTCCTGATTATACAGTATACCCCATAATTGCCCTGATTATGATAATCTTGATACACACTAGGTTGATTGATTATTATATGGTGGTCTTCCTCCTTGGGGTGGGTAATATGGTGGTGCTTTGTATGGCGCTTGAGGGGGTTTCCAATTATTAGCTCTTCTAAACTGTTGAGGTGTGTGCTCAATCATGATATACATGTCTACCTTCCTGTTGCCCACTTCTGGGTGTATGTTGTGTGGGTGTTTTAAAACCTAATTGTTTCCACTTTTGGGGTGATTGGCTGACTATATTTTTCCGGTGTGGATGCTGCTGATTTTAAATCATTATTGGTTAATTTTATTTGCCATTTATGTACCTGTTTTTGTTGATAGTCTTGCATTTCTCTTTGGTACTTTTTCCTTTCTTATTTTTGTTTTCTAAATCTTTTTTTCTGTACATTTTTTTTAGTTCATTCATTAATTTCCCAAATTCTGGTTGTTCTTTAATGTCTCCAATTTATCTTTGTACTCATTAATTAGCATATCAATTTTTCAAATTTTCCTGTTTTCTTTTTATGAGAAATTGTAATGCCTCCGTGCCTTTTTCACTAAAAAAAATTGTACCACTCCTGTATGTCATTTTCTAACAAGCCATCATTAATAGGTATCTCCCATCTGAGTTTTCTGGGGATCATTTTATCTTTGATATACTTTTCCATGGTGATCATATCCCACCATGTGTTATCTTTATTGTCCATTATGTGGCCTAGTTTCAAGATTGGAAAACTTTACTGTGGACTAAAATTTTAACATTTCAATGCGGTTTTAACTTGTAATACATGTGAGTGCACTACTATATTTAATAAATTATGTTTTAAAGAGGGTAAGGCACTATATTTTTTATTACATTCCATGGGCATTATACTTATGGAGAAAAATTCCTAAGGAAGCAAGGAGACCCCCTAGTGGGAAGAGGGATACTCCCGACCATCTATCCGGCTCCAGGAAAATTCATAAGGAAGCAAGGAGACCCCCCCCCCCCCCGCTGGAAAGAGGGAAAACTCCGTTCATCTATCCCAGGGAAAGAGGGATCATCCCATCCATTTACCACTTACACCTATTAAAGGGATACAAGTCTTTTATGATCTCACTTAATGGTCTGGTCATATACACCAGGTGAGAGCACAACCAGTCAAGGTGTACAATATTTTTTATGATTGGTGAACTGCACAGTTAATAATTTTGTATCGCAGCACTGGAAGAAGTGTCAAGGTCAAGGAATTAATAAGGACATGTTTGTAGCAATAATATAATTGCAGAGATATCGTTATGCACACTTTTGAAGCTGGACTGTTATTTACTTATTTACACTTTTTTGCAAATGGTAGTGGAGCGCGACACCATTTCTGATTTCATTAGTCTCTCAACCTTTGACGAAACCCTGGACAATATTTTCAGGTCTCACAAATAGTCTACTATGATTTATATCTACAGCATAGGGCACATTACTGTTATCATAAAGATAATAAATATATTAATAAATATAATAATTAAAAGAATAGGGTATACCTAGTGTATAGTTTATATGGTTGAAAAATAACACACATCCAGTTCAACCTATGTGTGTGATTTTTATTCTTTATCAATTTCCATAGCCCTGTATATTCTGCTTTCACCTAACAAAAAATGTTAAAGTTGTGGAGGACACGCTAAGCTGGTGTGCCTTCTGGGGGTAGGGAGTTCTGAATTTTTACTGCTCTAACAGTAAAAAACAAAAAAAAACTTTTCTCAGTCTAAGGTTAAAACGCTTTTCTTTTAACCTCAAATTGTGACTGCGTGCCCGTCTCAGGGACATTAAACAGTTTATTACTGTTACTGAAAACACTTTGATATATTTGTATAATGTATTCATACCTCCCTTAAAGCTGAACTCCAAGAATTCAGTAACTTTGTAAAAAGTGCCACCATAATATGAGTTAAGTCCAATGAGGTGCAAATCACCTCCCAGACTTATTTCTATCACTTACATCTTTTTGGCACTCTGATGCTGGATGTTCTGATCTTGGCTCCTTCAGATGAGTCTGTGCAGCTGCTATGCCCACCCCTCCCCTACTCCTACCTAATCACAGAGCATTTTGTATTATGTGAACCCACTCGCAAATTACAAAAGCTTCTGTGAATGTCAGCAGAGGGGCAGGGTGGGCATTGCTGCTGTGTGCTTCTTTCACAGCCCCCAATTTATCCTCTAGGAGCTCAATAAACCTGTCAGATATAGCTGATAGAGATAAGTGCAGGAGGTGACATGCACCTTGCTGGACTTAATTCATTGTATGCCTGCACTATTTGCAAAGTTGCTGAATTTCTGTAATTCAGCTTTTAGCTCTTCTTCTCTAGCGTGAATAACTATAACTGAGGTCTTCCAACCTTAAATGTTTGGCCTTTGCTGAACCCTTTCTAATTCAGCGTCTTTCCTGAAGACTGGTGACCAAGACTGAACTGCATATTCAAGGTGAGACCAAACCAGTGTTTTGTAAAGGGGTAGACTTACTGATTTATCTAATGAATGTAAGCCATTTTTAATGCATGACTGTATTTTGCTAGCCTTGTTGGCTGCAGCTTAGCATTGCATGCTATTGCCAAGTCTGTGATCTACACAGACTTAACTGTCAGACCAGGTGTTAGAAAGGACCTTTCTGAATTCTCTGGGGGCAGATTTTAGCCAAGTGGCAAAAACTTAGGGGTTGATTTACTAAAGGTGAATACCCAGTCACTGCAAGGAAAATGGAAAAAAAAATATTTTTGCTTGCACATGAATGGATGATGGAAGCCAACAGCGATTCTTCTCGTTTACTAGCCTCTGGAGCTAATGCTATTGTAGAGTTTAACTGCCTATTGTCTTTAATAACTCAATCCCTATGTGTGTGAAGCGCAGAAAACATTGATGAGGTGGGTAAATTCAGATGGGTATCTTGGATATCATACCTACAGATGCCAGATATTCCTTTTGTCTTAGAGAGGAAATAACTGTCCTTGCAGATTCCTTATAAAAGTTTGGAAGTTGAAGGTGTTTAGGATTTTAGGTCCAGGACAGAATGAATACCGTATTTTTCTCTCCATAAGACGCACCTGACCATAAGACGTGCCTAGGTTTTAGAGGAGAAAAACAAGAAAAAAAATATTCTGAACCAATGGACTGCAGACATAGTTCAGGAAATGACCAGAGACTGCGGACATGGTACAGGAGATGACCAGAGACTGTGGACACAGTACAGGAGATGATCAGAGACTGCGGACACAGTACAGGAGATGATCAGAGACTGCGGATACAGTACAGGAGATGACTAGAGACTGCGGACACAGTACAGGAGATGAACAGGGACTGCGGATACAGTGCAGGAGATGACCAGAGACTGCAGACGTAGTACAGGGGATTTTTTGAGGTTTGCCTTTCATGCTAGCTGCTCTTTGGTTTTTATCCAGCGCTCGTTCATTTCTTCTGTCATTTACAGTATAGGGGATGACCAGAGACTGCGGACACAGTACAGGGGATGACCAGAGACTGCGGACACAGTACAGGGGATGACCAGAGACTGCGGACACAGTACAGGGGATGACCAGAGACTGCAGACAGTACAGGAGATGATCAGAGACTGCAGACAGTGCAGGGAATGACCAAGAGACTGCGGGCCTTTAGGGAGGGAGAGTGAGCGGGTACCTGAATTTGACAGGCCGAATATGAATATATTGCTCATTTGCCTCAGTTGTTTTCTATGTTGCAAGGAGCATGACTAAAATTAAACTTGGGAAAAAGTCCAATAGATGAAGTCAAGTGAAATTCCTTAATATGCAAAATATTCAAAGAAAGACAATTCTTGCAAGAAATAGAGCTATTACTGCCATTCCAGTTCCAACAACGCACAAGGCATTGCATCAATTTTTGAATAAAATAGATCCTTGAAGAGAGTTCATACATGGTTTTGCAGAGAAAGCAAAACCATTATATAATCTTTTGAGGAATGAAGATAACATAGTTTTCCAATGGAGTCCCATTGAGAAAAATTACCTTTTTAAGTCTTGAAAAAGGATTTGCAGAATGTTCAGGCATAAGATGCCATAGAGTTTGGTCCTGCAGCCCCTTTTAATCTGAAAATTCACATGTCTGAAAATGCAATCTCTGTAACTTTGTCTCAATTAAAAAAAGTTAATTAGAGAACAATAGCTGTATTTCTCTAGATTTCTATAATCATTGAAAAAAAACTTTGGATTCAAGTGTTAAGCAACTGCTAAGTGTCTATTTTGCAATCAAAACAACAGAGAGCATAGTGAATTCAAATAGGATTATATTGCAGGCATCTGAGTGCTCACAAAAATGTATTCTTGAAGATGCTTTAAAAGAATATGAAAAGTATTCAGTGATACAGACCATAGCTATCCAAACAAGTTCAGATAGATTTAACATTTTGAGCAAAATACACAAACACATGTTTGTACAGCTGTACATGAAGAGTCTTCACTTCGTGTTTTCAGAACAAGAACTATGGAAGGATTTGCACCAGTCTTTGCTACTGTGGAACAGTCTGACACTATGATACTAGCTGCAGCACACAAAACAATTACACGTGTCTTTAATTTTACAAAGGTGATAGCAAAAGCATATTCCATTGCCATCTCTGGGGGTGATACAAAATCTTTGTGAAGACGAAAAAGAGATGTTGCATCCTGTCGTTCCTAAATTTCACAGAACATTTGTTTAACAGTTTAGGCCATGCTAGACAGGCAAAGAACTGTAGATTGTAATATAGACGTTTTCTCTAAAGGAAAATAAGTAGTATTTGTTCAAATATAGCTTTGCAAAATTCATGAATCTATTATCACATAGCTTTATACATTTGTGGAACACGAATAATGTAACCTATTTATGCCAATGTGATGATACTGCATTTCTTTTACATCTGAAACCAAATATGGAAGGATAACAATCTCCTAAGAAGAGCAAAGATCACATCAAGAGATTCAGTTGAAGAGATCTTCTCTGGTAGAAGACTGGACACAAAAATTAAATACTTCATGTTTACGATTGTATTTGTTGGAATTGTGAAACAACTACATCAATATTCAGTAGAGATATATTCTTCAGGCAGTAGATGGCAGTGTTTATAAGTTTATAGATGTATCTATGGTACTGTAAATTGTCTTATCACTGAATAAAGTTTCCTGGTTGCAGTGGAGCAGAAAAGTACATGTGGACTGTGCACTGTCTGTTCTGTGGGGCTATATACAGAATTTCTAAAAGGTTATGGGTCCAGGCCAAGTGATAGCTTGCTACAGCAAATAAGTGCAAGACACAGCAACAGAAAGAATACTTCAAAATAATAAAAGAAAATGACCAGTAAAAACACTTTCATTTGCAAATATGACAAACCAGAACTGCTAGTCTTGGAAATTCAAGATGAAAATGCTGCTAATAAGAGAAGGTATGTGGAAATGTATAAATGAAATCAGGCCAGCACATCCTTCAGATGAGTGGATAGATCAGAAATCTCAGAGCACAGTATCTTGGCATAGAAGATGGTCAATCATACATATATGTAAGTGGGAATGACTACAAAAGGTGCATAAAAGAGCTAACCTCAGCAATAAACTGTGTTTGATTAGAAAGGTATACCAAACCAAGCTGATGAAAGGCCAGGATTACACGAGGCACACCTTGGAAATGGTTAAAATATGATTTTTATTTTGCAGCACCATTAGTTAGTGGTTTACCAGAAGATTATGAAACGTTTGTCACAGCACTTGAAGCATGTCCAGATTAACTGACATTTGAATATGTTAAGGGCAAGCTTTTGGATGAATATAAGCATGAAACGGAAAGCATTAATAGTGATGGTGCTTCTGTCACAGAGTTTGCTTTAAAGACAAAAAATAGGAAAACAAATCAAAACATGCAACAAGAAACAAGAATGCTTTGTGTGCAAGAAACAGATTGCAGAATCTGGAAAGTTAGAATGCAAAAACAAACTAAACTACAAAAGGCCAAAAGTGTGAAGGAGGAGACTGATTTTTCTTCAGATAAGGAATAGGTTTATCAAACCAAAAGTTACACCTCATCTTTGCAGGCATGGTGTGTTGATTAATGAGCTGTGCATCACATGACAAATGACAGACATTTCTTTATTCACCTTGACTAAAGTAAAAAAAAAAAAAAATGACCATGGCTAATCAGAAGGAATAGGAGTCAGTTTTCTTTACTGTCCTATTTTCCAGAGTGGCACCAGAAAGGTACCTGTATGTCCCTGCTCTTTCTAATCTTTTGTCAGTCAAAAGGCTCACAAAACAAGGTAATGTAGTGACTTTCCAAGGTGGACGTTGTTCCATAGCAAAAGTAGATATTTTATTTGCAAAGGCTAAAGATGGACTGCATCAGCTGCACTGTAGGGAGGTGGTTTAATATTGCCAAGGAGGAAATCAAACTGCATTCACACATGGAACAGATGACTTGGGAACAGAAGTCCTGAAATAATAAATTAACTGAGAATGACAATGCAAGTAAAATAAAAATGAGTTCATGTAGAGATAATAACCATAAAGGGGAACATTTTCTATTAGTGGCCTAATCTAGGCTAGTATATGCCCTACACTATGCTCATCAATGTTTGTCTGATATTATATTGTGGATCCCTATGGGCAATGGAGAGATATCAGTTACATATACATAACCCATAGGCTGATTTCCCTCTAGCCCATTGTAGCTGTCTCCTAACCAGGGGTGGACTGACAACTCATGGGGCCCCCAGGCAATAGGGGATCATGGGGCCCCTGTATCCTTGCCCAAACTCAAAAAAGCCTATGAAAAAGGTACAAGGGGCATCTCATGGGGCCCCCTACTGACCCCGGGCCCTCGGGCATTGCCCGAGTTTCGAAATGGTCAGTCCACCCTTGCTACTAACACATGTGCTCATCCACTTACCACATAGCTGGGCTTGTATGCCAAGCTGATATGTATATCGGCTTAGTGTAATGGGAGAGTAGTTCAGTACTCCGACTCACCTGATTTTATTCTCATTTCTCCCTCCTTTTTTTCTATCTTTACTCTTTCTTTTACGCTTGCCTTTTTTTCTTCTTTCTGACCTAGTTCCTTACATTCCTCTTTCTCCCTCTCCTTTGCGAATGAATCTTTACTTGTTAAATGCTAAAGGCTTAAACATCCCCTAAAAACAGTTTATGGTTCTCCAAGAGCTTCACAAATATCGTATACACAGCATTTTTTCAGGAGACGCATTTTGAGCAATCTGCTTTTCCAAAATTGAGCAATCATAGGTTTCCTACAGCTTATTACGCCTCCAACCCTTCATCCAGGACGAGAGTAGTTGCTATACTTTTTCAAAAAAAATTTTAAGCTTCAACTTACAGATCAAATGGCTGACCCCCAGGGACATTTTCTTCTGCTGAAGGGCATATTAGAGGTGTTACCAGTCACATTGACTAGTACAGAAATGAGAAACAGCCGCCTTCAGGAACTTGGGAAATCACTTGCTTCAGGGATGTTGATTTTAGGTGGGGACTTTAATCTCCCTCTGGACACCTCTAATGGTGCGACATTCATTCTCTATACAGCTATAAAGATGCAGCTGTTGTCACTTTTTCTTACATGGAGGTTTTTTGCACCCGATGGATAAGAATTTTTCTCTTCCACTATATCAGAAGTATTCTAGCTTGGATTAGTTTTCCATCACACAAATAGACTTACCACGCCTTCAGGCTGCCTTGATTGAACCAATGGTCCTCTCGGATCATAATTCTATTATAATGACCCTTGCATTCTCTAACTGAGGCCCCAGTTTCAAAACTTGGCAGTTCAATCCCTCACTGCTCAGCGACTTACCCACACATCAAGTGCTTCTTACAGCCCTACAGAATAATTTTTTCAATAATAATGCCAAAGTCTCTCCTCTCAGTCTGTGGGATGCCCATAAAAGCGTTATTAGGGGCAAATGTATCTCCCTATCTACTAAACTTAAGAAGGAAAGACAGGCAGCGGTCTCTTCCTTATTTAAACATGTCAGTGATTTGAACACCGCACATAAACAATCTTTAGCTCAAATCACTTTAGCTGAACTTACTCAGACTCGAAAGTCTTTTCTAGAGGAACTGGAGGGACAGACTTGACAACGTTTTTGCACTTGGTCATAAATTTTTCTATGAACATGCCAAAAACTTTTAGCTAAAATGACACAAGCAAAAAGGGCAGAAATCACACTCCACACGCTTTGGGGAGGTGGAGGTCAGGCATTTCAGAAAGCAGAGGATATTGCCCACCAATTCCTCACGTATTATAAGTTGCTTGCATACCCTAGGGCAAGTCTGACATACACAGTGCTAATAGGAAGCGCCTGATTTTGCAATACCTGGCGAAAAGTGGTATGCCACATATATCTGCACATATAGCTACCCTGAATAAGCCTCTTACTGTGGAAGAATTGGGACAAGCATTGATATTACAATATTACAAGAGTTTCCTTAACATTTTAGCACCTTACAGGTTGTTAGCACTTGATCATGAAAGCCCAGGCAATGTCACCACGTATGCTTGAGGCTCACATAGCAGTTATCCCTAAGAAAGAAAAGACCCAATTCAGGTTGCACATTCCAGACCAATTTTTTTTTTTTTACTTGGAATGTAGATTTAAAGTTGTACATCTGTAATCTTAGCTAAATCTCCCTTTATTGCCATGTCTGATATCTCTATATCAAGTTGGCTTTATCCCTGATCACGAAGCCTGAGATAATATAAAAGCTCTTAACATTCACCATTGCCTTACTAGCAACTCTTGTCCCAGCTTCTTATCCATGGATGCTGAGAAGACATTTGACAGGGTGGCCTTGGACCTTATAATGGTAGTTCTCCCCATGTACTGCCTGGGAGACTGTATGTGCTCTAGGATTATTGCTCTTTATTCCTCACCACAGGGTAGAGTGAGAGTAAACGGCCACCTGTGAGATGCCTTCCCCAATGCTAATGGAACACGCCAGCGCTCTCTACTTTCCCCGATCCTCATTAGTCTCACACTTGAGTCTTTTTTGTGATGCATAATTGAGACATCCGAGGAGTGGATATTACAGGCTGTGAGTACAAGGCAGCATACACAGACAAAATTATTTTGTTCCGTACAAACCCCCAGATAACACTTCCAAACTTTTATGACCGTAAATCTTATGGCAAGGTTTTCTAACTTTTAAAGTGAACCATTCAAAATCCTTTGCTCTCAATATCTTGCTACCTGAAGACCTTGTAGCAAGATGTTGGGATAATTTTCCATGCGCATGGCATATGACCTTGTAAACTTATTTAGGAATCCAGCTTTATACTCATATTTTACTGCCTCTCCTGACATCTTTCCAGCAAGACCCTGAGGTCATCACAGAGGACAAGGGGGCACTCTTTATGTCTGGAGGAAAAGAAATGTAATCCCCAAAGACGGAAAGGTTTCTTCACAGTGAGCGCTGTAAAAATGTGGAATAGGCTCCCTCAAGAGTTGGTTATGGCCAGCTCTGTGGATTGCTTTAAAAAGGCTTGGATTCTTTCTTGGATACACAGAATATACCGTATTTTTCGATCCCTAAGACGCACCTGTCCATAAGACACACCTAGATTTTAGAGGCGGAAAACAAGAAAAAAAATATTCTGAATCATTGGACTGCAGACATAGTACAGTAAATGACCAGCGACTGTGGACATAGTACAGGAGCTGGCCAGAGACTGCGGACATAGTACAGGAGCTGGCCAGAGACTGCAGATCTGCGGGGGGCGGGTACCCAAATTTGACAGATACTCCCATTTCTGCGGAGTTGTCCTCCCTGTAGTCTTGTGGGAAACGTGAAAGGTTCCAGAAGACTATGGGGTCATTCACAAAGCGCAGCACTTCTCGTGCATGTGCAGTGGGCACCCGGCTGTGAAGCCAAAAGCTGTCACAGCCGGGTGCCCACACTTAAGATGCCGGCACCAGGGAGAGAAGACGGCCGGTGAAAGCAGGACATTGCTGGACAGATAAACAGGTAGGACCGAGGAGCAGGTTCTTCTGCACAGTATAGTCGAGTGGCCGGCCCGGTATTCTAACACGGCCACGGTGACGGGGAATAGCGGACAGGCCGCTCCTTAAGACGCACAGACATTTTTCCCCATTTTTATCTGTAAGAGATATTCTGGCATGGCATAAACTCTGTTTTTATGGTTTGGGGCAGGCCTCAATTGTAAAAATGACAGTACTCCATTGGATACTGTGTGTAATGCAAGCAATTCCTTTTCAACTACCAAACTCCTTTCTTAAAAGCATACATACAGTGAAGGAAATAAGTATTTGATCCCCTGCTAATTTTGAATTTTTGCCCACTCACAAAAAAACGATCAGTCTAAAAATGGTAGGTGTATTGTAACACAGAGACAGAATAGCAACAAAACATTCAACAGAAATGCATGTCTAACAAATTATGCACTGATTTGCATGTTCATGAGGGAAATAAGTATTTGATCCCTTTCACAAAACATGATTTAGTACTTGGTGGCAAATCCCTTGTTGGCAATCACAGAGGTCAGACATTTCCTGTAGTTGGCCACCAGGTTTGCACACATCTCAGGAGGGATTTTGGCCCACTCCTCTTGGCAGATCCTCTCCAAGTCATTAAGGTTTGGTGGCTGACATTTGACAACTCGAACTTTCAGCTCTCTCCACAGATTTTCAATCAAATTAAGGTCTGGAAACTGGCTAGGCCACTCCAGAACCTTAATGTGCTTCTTCTTGAGCCATTCCTTTGTCGTTTTGGGTCATTGTCATGCTGGAACACCCATCCACGACCCACTTTCAATGCCCTGGCTGAGGGAAGAAAGTTCTCAAACATGGCGAGTTGAGTTTATGCTAAAGAGCTCGATTTTGATCTCATCTGACCACAACACTTTCAACCAGTCCTCCTCTGCATCATTCAGATGTTCAGTGGCAAGCTGCAGACGGGCCTGGACATGTGCTTTCTTGAGCAGAGGGACCTTGCGGGCACTGCAGGATTTCAATCCTTGTCGGCGTAGTGTGTTACCAATTGTTTTCTTTGTGACTGTGGTCCCAGCTGCCTGGAGATCATTGACAAGATCCTCACGTGTAGTTCTGGGAGGATTCCTCACTGTTCTCATGATCATTGACTCTCCACGAAGTGAGATCTTGCGTGGTGCACCAGACCTAGGTAGACTGACAGATGTTTTGTGTTTCTTCCATTTGCAAATGATTGCACCAACTGCTGTCACCTTCTCACCAAGCTGCTTGGTGATAGTTTGGTAGCCCAGTCCAGCCTTGTGTAGGTCTACAATCTTGTCCCTGACATCCTTGGACAGCTCTTTGGTCTTTGCCATGGTGGAGAGTTTGGATTCTGATTGTTTGATTGCTCCTGTTGACAGGTGTCTTTTATACAGGTAACAAAATGAGATTAGCAGCACTCCCTTTAAGAGACTGCTTCTAATCTCAGCTTATTACCTGTATGAAAGACACCTAGTAGCCAGAAATCCTGCTGAATGATAGGGGATCAAATACTTATTTCCCTCATGAACATGCAAATCAGTACATAATTTGTTAGACATGCATTTCTTCTGAATTTTGTGTTGCTATTCTGTCTCAGTGTTACAATACACCTACCATTCCATTTTTAGATTGATCATTTCTTTGAGTGGGCAAACATTCAAAATCAGCTGAGGATCAAATACTTATTTCCTTCACTGTAGCTTATTGAATTCCTTTCTATGGAAAGGGAGACCTCCACGGGTGAGTCTGATACTGACTCTCCCAAAGACTAAAGGTGGCATTGGTCTTAATTTTAAACGTTACTATCAGGCCTGTCATTTAGTGTGAATGGTAGATTGGCACATCCATTGCCAAATCAAGGCCTGGGTTGCTGTAGAACAAGCCTTTTTCTCACCTTCTCTAACCTTGCTCCCATGGAATACGCACACTCTGATGACCACTCCTCTGAAAAATCACCCGTTTCTTTCAACAACATTAAATTTTTTTGTGGATGCTATGTAGGAATTCTTCACGGTCTTCAATCCCCGGCCCATTACCTCCAATTTTTTAAAAAACCCTAGCCCTTTCACCAGTTTGTGACAAAAGACTTACCAATCTCACACCACGCTGTCACTTACATAATGCCACTCTCAGCTGCATCCTGCACTAAGATTTTCCAACTCGCAGGACCACAATCTAGATGCCAGCATCCCGAAAGTGATTGTCATTGGGTTAAGTTCTTTAAGCAATTAACTGCCACTAGATAGCTTTGGGCCTATCAACCCTTCGCAATATTATCAAGAACAAATATGAAAAATACATACACTCATCACAGA
Source organism: Staurois parvus (assembly GCF_062004578.1). NCBI lineage: Eukaryota > Metazoa > Chordata > Amphibia > Anura > Ranidae > Staurois > Staurois parvus. Next base: position 2,365,754 of record NW_028318073.1, on the reverse strand, counting down.
CAGGTACAGTTAGGTCCATATACAGTTGTGTTCAAAATAATAGCAGCGTGTTGAAAAAAGTGAATAAAGCTCAAAATCCTTCTAATAGCTTTTATTTCCATACACACAAGTGCATTGGGAACACTACACATTCTATTCCAGATCAAAACATGAAGAAAAATATATCAAATTTGTGTTGTTCCTCTAAAAAGAATTGAAGAAAAGTGAATATTAGACTGTTCAAAAAAATAGCAGTGTTTGTATTCTTTACAAACTCAAACATTCACTATATAAACTGAAACATGTTTGAAGATTTTGCTTTCCTTTGAATCACTTAATATTTAGTTGTATAAGCACTGTTTCTGAGAACTGCTGTACATCTGTTTTGCATGGAGTCAACCAACTTCTGGCACCTGTGAACAGGTATTCCAGCCCAGGATGATTGGACTACATTCCACAGTTCTTCTCTATTTCTTGGTTTTGCCTCAGAAACTGCATTTTTGATGTCACCCCACAAGTTTTCTATTGGATTAAGATCCGGGGATTGGGCTGGCCACTCCATAATGTCAATCTTGTTGGTCTGGAACCAAGATGTTGCACGTTTACTGGTGTGTTTGGGGTCGTTGTCTTGTTGGAACACCCATTTCAAGGGCATTTCCTCTTCAGCATAACGCAGCATGACCTCTTTAAGTATTCTGATGTATTCAAACTGATCCATGATCCCTGGTATGTGATAAATAGGCTCAACACCGTAGTATGAGAAACATCCCCATATCATGATGCTTGCACAACCGTGCTTCACTGTCTTCACAGTGTACTGTGGCTTGAATTCAGTGTTTGGGGGTCGTCTGACAAACTGTCTCCGGCCACTAGACCCAAAAAGAACAATCCTACTTTCATCAGTCCACAAAATGTTGCGCCATTTCTCTTTAGGCCAGTCAATGTGCTCTTTGGCAAATTGTAACCTCTTCAGCACATGTCTTTTTTTCAACAGTGGGACTTTGCGGGGGCTTCTTGCAGATAGCTTGGCTTCACATAGGCATCTTCTAATTGTAACAGTACTCACAGGTAACTTTAGACCTTCTTTGATTTCCTGGAGCTGATTGTTGGCTGAGTCCTTGCCATTTTGGCTATTCTTCTATCCATTCGAATGGTAGTTTTTCGCTTTCTTCCACATCTTTCAGGTTTTGGTTGGCAATTTAAAGCATTTGCGATCATTTTAGCTGAGCAGCCTATCATTTTCTGCACTTCTTTATATGTTTTCCCCTCTCCAATCAACGTTTTAATCAAGGTACGCTGTTCTTCTGACCATTGTCTGGAACGACCCATTTTCCTCAGAATTTCAGAGAGAACTGCACTGTAACCAGCATGTACAACATTTGCTGCCTTCCTTCCTTAAATAAGGGCAATAATTGCCACCTGTTTTTCAAAGAATGAATGACCTCACTAATAGAACCCCACACTGCTATTATTTTGAACATGCCCCTTTCAATTAGTGATTCAATTACACAGAATCAGCAGCATGCATGTCATGACTGTTGGGTCTGTTGGATTTCTATTACTCTACTACACCTGCTAGTAAATTATTTGCCATGTAGAAATATAATTTCTACCTAAAACAGTGATCGATCAGGTTAGTGATGTCTGACTGCTATTATTTTGAACACAACTGTATATATTTTGACACAGGCACAATTTTAGTTTTTTTCAGGTATTGACCAAATCATATTCAAGCTATAGTTATATAATGGATATGGGCTTGGTTTAATAACTATAGCTTGAATATGTTTTGGTAAATACATAGAAAAAATTTAAATTGCGCCTGTGTCCAAATATATATGGACCTAACTGTATATTCAGAGATTTATCATGTGCTGTAGCACTCTTCAAGAGACAGAGATTCTATTAGTTTGCATTAGTGCAGTTAGAGACACTTTCAACATTTTTCAAAATAGGATTTAAAGGATAAGTTCACCTTTTGTAACATGTTACATGTTAAGAACCTTAAACCAGGCAGAGACAGAAAGTGCAGTTAAAAATCACACCTTTAATGAAATTGCAAATAAAATATAGATCAGAAACATAGTCAAAACAGAAGCTAGGGTTTGGATGCCAGTGCGGGTAATCAGACGAGCCAGGGTCAGAAAACCGGAACTCAGCATGGTCAGGAGCCAAAAATTAGGCACCGGAATAGAAGCCAACCAGTGAGTTGTACACAAGAACACAGGCAGGAACACACTGGAGATCATATGCCACGCAAGGGCAAGGAGGAAATGAGCTAAATTGCTAAAATAGCAAAAAGGGCTGGCTGTAGGCTGGATTAATGGGGGAGGTAATGGTATCAAGGTGAGTGGCTGTGGAGACGAGTGGCTGGTAATTAACCGACAGCTGAGCAGCTTCTGAGCACTGAAAAAAAAGAGCTGCTCGTTAAGTAGCAGGCGCCCAGCCCTGACAATACCTCTTTGAAGGGAAAACATAAATAGAAAGCACAGAGGCGGGCAGGAGAATGAGGATGAGACCCAAGAGCGGTTTTCCGGTCCGTAGCCCCTCCAGTGAACTATATACACCCTGTTTCAAATTATTATGCAAATCCTATTTAAGTGTCACAAAGATTAAATATTTTGTTTTTCAGTTTAACTCATGGATGGCATTATGTCTCAGGGCTCTTTTGATCACTGAAAACAATCTCGGACACCTGTGATAATTAGATTGGCAGGTGAGCTCAATTTAAGGAAAAACTACTAAAGGAGGGTGTTCCACATTATTAAGCAGAGCATCATTTTCAAGCAACATGGGGAAGAAAAAGAATCTCTCTGCTGCTGAAAAGAGTGAAATAGTTCAATGCCTTGGATGAGGTATGAAAACATTAGATATTTCATGAAAACTTAAGCATGATCATCGCACTATTAAGAGATTTGTGGCTGATTCAGAGCACATTTGGGTTTGTGAAGATAAAGGCACATTGAGGAAGATTTCTGCCAGATCCATGCATCGGATCAAGAGAGCAGCTGCTAAAATACCATTACATAGCAGCAAACAGATATTTGAAGCTGCTGGTGCCTCTGGAGTCCCACGGACATCAAGGTGTAGAGTCCTCCAGAGTCTTGCAACTGTGCATAAACCTTCTATTCGGCCACCACTAACCAATGCTCACAAGCAGAAACGGCTGCATTGGGCAGAAAAATACATGGACTAATTTTCAAACAGTCCTGTTCACTGATGAGTGCCCTGCAACCCTGGTTGGTCCAGGTGGATGGTTGGTGGACAGCCACCCTGTTCCAACAAGGCTGCGACATCAGCAAGGCGGTGGTGGAGTCATGTTTTGGGCCGGAATCATTGGAACAGAGCTGGTCGGCCCCTTTAGGGTCTCCGAAGGTGTAAAGATGACCTCTGCAAAGTATGTGGAGTTTATGACTGACCACTTTCTTCCCTGGTACAGAAGGAAGAACTATGCTTTCCGTAATAAAATCATCTTCATGCATGACAATGCACCATCTCATGCTGCAAAGAATACCTCTGCAGCAATGGCTGCTATGGGGATAAAAGGAGAGAAAGTCATGGTGTGGCCTCCATCCTCCCCTGACCTCAATCCTATTGAGAACCTTTGGAGCATCCTCAAGCAAAAGACCTATGAGGATAGGAGGCAGTTTACATCCAAACAGTAGCTCTGGGAGGCTATTCTGACATCTTGCAAACAAATTCAAGCAGAAACTGTCCAAAAACTCACAAGTTCAATGGATGCAAGACTTGTGAAGCTGCTATCAAATAAGGTGTCCTATGTTAAAATGTAACGTGACCTGTTAAAATGTTTAAAAAGTTAAAATGTTGTTAAAAGTTTGATTGAAATAGCTTTTGATTTCAGTAAATATGCTGCAAACACAACAAATGACAATTTTCAGTTCTTTACGACCTATAAAGCGTTTTGAAACTTACTGTGTGTAATAATTTAGAACAGTGCATTGTAAGTTTTTTTATGTTTAAAAAAAATACTGTTATCAGGAGGTATGTTCAATAAAATTTGAATTGTACTCTTAATAGTTGATAACATGAGAATTATGCTGACTGTTATTTACATCAATTAATTAGGTAAATGAGAAAAATATAATTTGCATAATAATTTGGGACAGGGTGTATTTTATGCGTCCACGAAAACTACGGGCGTCAATGATCGATTGTATCTCATACTCCTCACGGTTGTCAACCTGAACCGGGCGAGGGCTTGATATCGAAGTGGTATAGCGGTTACACACCAAAGGTTTTAATAAGGAAACATGGAATACGTTGGAAATGTACATGTTAGCAGCAAGATCTAATGAATATGCCAGGCGCTAGTTTTAGTGAGGGAACACAGAGTTGGAGGTTACGGGAAGATGGCCAGACCCCCTCCCCAACTTGGTAGAAAGGTGTGGAATGAATGCATTGGGCAACATGGATGGCTTGAACCCATAGTTTGGCATAAACAGATAATTGGGAGGTGGCATTAATGGTGTTGTAAGCAAACTCTGCCCAAGGCAACAGGTCAGTTGTTATGGTCTAAAACAGTGGTCTCCAAACAGCGGCCCTGGGGCCGGATGTGGCCCTTTGCTTGCCTTTATCCAGCCCTTGGGACACTATTTAATTCCCTAGCACCAACAAAGGGGCACAATTCCTCCTAATGACACCAACAATTGGGTACAGCTCCTCCCAATGACACCAACAATGGAGCCCAATGACACAAATGATGGGGCAAAATTCATACCCAATGACACCAACGATGGGGCACAGTTCCTCCCAATAATATCAACAATGGGGCCTAATGATACCAATGATAGGGCAAAATTCCTACCCAATGACGCCAACAATGGGGCACAGTTCCTCCCAATAACACCAACAATGGGGACCAATAACAACAATGATAAGGCACAATACCTCCCAATTACACCAACAATGGCACACAATTCCTGCCAATGACACCAGTCATAGGGCTCAGTTCCTCCTAATCACACCAACACTGGGGCACAATTCCTACCAATGACATCAACAATAGGGCACAATTCCTGCCAATAACACCAGATATAGGGCACAGTTCCTCCGAATGACACCAACAATGGGGCCCAATGATGGGGCACAATTCCTGCCACTGACAACAATGATGGGACACAGTTCCTCCTAATGACACCAACAATGGGGCCCAATGATGGGGCACAATTCCTGCCACTGACAACAATGATGGGACACAGTTCCTCCTAATGACACCAACAATGGGGCCCAATGATAGGGCACAATTCCTCCCAATGTCACCAATGATGGGGCACAATTCCTACTAATGACATCAATGATGAGGCACTATTCCTCCCACTGACACAAAAGATGGGGCATGGTTTATTCCAACTGAACATTTTTTTTCTTTTGATGGCCACCGTCCGGCCCCCCTAAAGTCTGAAGGACAGTAAACTGTCCCCTTGTTTGGAAAGTTTGGAGACCCCGGTCTAAAATATAGCAACTGTTCCAAGGCTTGGTTGGCCCATTTTGCGGCCCCATGGTACTGCGGGTGATATGCCGAGGAGAAGGAAAGCCTAACTGCACAAAAGGGTCGCCAAAACATGGACACAAACTGCCTACCCCTGTCCAAGATGATAACTTTAGGTAGCCCATATAACTGAAAGACCTCCCTAGCGAATATTGATGCCGGTTCTTTGGACGTAGGCAGCTTATTTAGCAGAATGCAATGTGACATTTTTGTAAACTGGTCAACCACAGAATAACTGTATTGCCCAGGGATTTGGATAAATCCACAAAAATAATTAATAGACAAGTGGGTCTTCTCTCCACTGGTTATGGGTTGTAGAAGGCCTACTGGAAGGTGTTGGGGTGTTGTATTCTGAGCACACATAAGGAGCAGTTACATCAGCGCAGAGACTAGGCCACCAGAATTGTTGAAACAGAGACCATATGAGTTGATTTTTCCCTGGGTGCCCAGCTGCCTTGAAAGAATGGCAAGTTTGGGGCAAAGCAGTGGTCATGAGGTTTTCCAGGAAGAGAATGGATTTGAGAAGCCAGAATTCTCTTACCCAAAGGTGAAGTGAGACTAGTGCGAATAGTGGCCAAAATGCGGTCTAGAGGTATCACAGGAGTAGGAACAGACTTTTTGACATTTTGTAAGAGGAGGAAAACTGCTGCAATAATGCATCTGCCCCTATATTCTTTGTACCGGGTAAGAATGAGACTATGTAATTGAAGCTTTACAGAAAAAGAGCCCACTGAGCCATCATCTAGGAAATAAGCGTTTAGCCTCAGACAAGAATGTGAGATTCTTATGGTCAGTCAAAATGAGGACTGGCACAGTAGTGCCCTCGAGCAGATGCCTCCATTCTTTAAGAGCTAAAATGATGGCTAATAATTCTCTGTCCACAATTTCATAATGCATTCTGCTAGAGACAATTTTTTAGAAAAGCAGCCACAAGGAAGCATAGGGCCCACAGGGGTAGGACGTTGAGACAGGAGAGCCTCTACTCCAGTCTCACATGCATCAACCTCAAGAATGAAGGGTAACGTAGGATCATGATGTGCCAGTACTGGGGCTGCAGCAAAAGCGGCTTTAAGGGATTCAACGGCTTTAATGTAATCCGGAGACCAATTCTGCGGGTTGCCCTCCTTTTTAGTCATATCAGTCAGGGGTTTGATCTGAGAAAAGAAATTATGAATACATTTCCGATAATTGGCAAAGCCAAGAAAACGTAAAGGACATAGACTTATGGGTCGAAACCACTGTAAGACTGCAGACAGTTTCTCTGGATCCATCCAAAACATGGCAGCATATATAACGTGTCCCAAAAATGTTACTTGTTCACAGTGAAACTTGCACTTTTCCAACTTGCAATAGAGGTTGTTCTCTCTCAACCTCTGTAGCACAAGGAAGACGTCTGTGTGGTGGTTCTCTAGGGATTTTGAATTTATGAGAATATCATCGAAGTAAACCACCACTCATTGCTGCTGCTGTCACAAGTTAGCCTGCAGTTTCTTGTTTGCGCATTCTTAGCTCCTTGCTGCAGTGCTTTCCCTGATTCCCTTCTGTGCTGTCTGTGCTGACCTATGGGCATCGCCTGCTATTCCCTGGGTTTTATTTCCTTCCCTTCCATCACTTCCTGGCCCGCCTCCTAGTTTGCTTGTCTATATAAGACATGCTCAGTCCAGCCCACTTTGCCTGAGTAACTTCTTAGTTCTCAGAGCTCCTGTTTGTTGCTACTCCTGTATCTTACTACCTCTGTACTGACCCCAGCTTCATTCACCGACTGTGCTTGATTTCCGCCCATCTTGACCTCGGCTGGTCCATTGGATTTCCTGTTGTCTCCTGTCATTGTACTCTGCTTACGTGAGTGGTCTCTGCATCCTCAGCTATGTGTACCTGGGGGCCACGACCTGGTTCTAGCTTGCTGCAAGCCCATCCCCACCATCAGGGGCTCTGGTGAAGAAGCAGGCTGGGGCTTAGACTCTGCGCTCTGCGGAACCCCGAGTTAGCGATCTACAAGGGCTCACTACCACAGGGGTTTGACAGCAGCATATCTCAGAGGACCTTGTTACTAAATACCTGGAAAACTGCAGGAGCGTTGCAGAGACCAAAGGGCATTATGAGGTATTCACAGTGTTCACTCCTAGTATTAACCTCTTCACACTGAGCAAATATGCGGCCTTTCGGAAACTGGGCCTTGACGCCAAGCTGCTGCATATTTGCGTACCAGCACGTGTCTGCGTCCCATAACAGCCAATCATGGTGGTCACATGACCATAAACCCCTGCCTCGCATCAGAAACCCCTTAAAGGGCCAGGAGGCACAAGATCATATGCCCTTCTCAAATCAAACTTAGTGAAGACTGTTGCTCCCTTGAGGTGGTCAAATAATTCCGTTATCAATGTGATCGAACAAGCTTTTTTTAATAATGCGATTGAGACCCCTATAATCGATACAGGGTCACAGTTCACCACTCTTCATTTTCACAAAAAAAAAAGCAGCGGCAGGAGAAGAGGATTTGCAGATGAACCGCCTGAAATAGTGAATCTACAACATACTCCCCCATAGCCTTATCTTCCAAAACAGACAGAGGATAAACCCGGCCAAAGAGGAATGACACCAGGTTGAAGATCAGTTGTGCAGTCATAAGGCCGATGTGGCAGCAAAACACTGGCCTGACCTTTGTCAAAGACATCAGAGAATTCCTGGTACTCCTCTGGCAAAGAGACTGAAGACGTGCACAAGACCCTACTCACTTTCTGAAAACAAGTATTAGTGCATTGTGGCAACCATGACAGAACCTCGGCTGTATGCCAATCAAATAAAGGATTGTGTTTCTGTAACCAAGGATAACTAATGAGATAATGGATAACCAATGACAACTGGGTAATAAGGTGAGGAAATTACTTGGAATTGGATTATCTCATGATGAAGAGCCCCTACAGCCATGGTCAACGGAGCGGTTTCATGTATCACATGGGCAGGCTGTAGAGGTCTCCCATCAATAGCCTCAGTGGCAAGTGGGGAGGCACGAGGCTGCAGCGGTATAGAGTGCTTCAAAACAAAGGCACTATCTATGAACAAGCCTGCAACCCCAGAATTGATTAGTGCCTGCGTATCAATGGAAAACTAAGACCAAGAAAGGGTAACCGGAGCTAGAGGCTTATCTTTAAGTATAGCTGCGGAAGCAAAGACGCCACCTAAGGTCTGTCCTCTACAGGACCTTGAGTGCGAGTGTTTCCCAGAAGGATTGGACAAGACTTCAATAAGTGACCTGCTTGGCCACAGTAAAGGTTCAATCTCTCCCTTCTCCTAAAGACCCTTTCTTCAGCAGAGAGACGTGTGAAGTCCAGCTGCCTGGGCTTTATTTCACTGGAGGACTCGGGCCCAGAAGGCATGGGTGGAAATGCAAAGATCAGAGCCAAACGTACAGGAGGCTTCCACAAGTGCTCCTTAAATGAAGGTCTCTCTTGGAGTCTGGTATCAATGAGAATGGCAAATGAGATCAACTCCTTAAGATTCTTAAGTATATCTCGAGCTGCAATCTCATGTTTAATGTTATCAGAGAGGCCATGGGAAGAAGCAGCCATGAGAGCCTCATTGTTCCAACTAACCTCTGCTGCCAGAATATGGAATTCAATAGCGTAGTCGGCAACTGTTCTCGGACTCTGTTTAATGGACATGAGGCTCTTGGCAGCAGAGGAGGAGTGAGCTGGATAATCAAATACCCTTTTAAAGGAGGCCACAAACTCATGGTAATTCTGGACAACAGGATTTTGTGTCTCCCATAGAGGGTTTGCCCAAGCCAAGACTTTTTCAGAAAGTAAATAATGAAACCAACTTTGCATCTGTCCGTAGGGAACGCCTAGGGCAGCATCTCAAAATATGTTCCAACCTGATTGAGAAACCCTCTGCAGTGACCTGGATCACCCCCAAACCGCTGGGGAAGCGGAGCAGAACCAGTCATACCTCTTATAGTGGTAGTATCAGAGGCAGCTGCCTGAACTGAGATAGGAGCAGCAGCAGGGATGGCTTCCAACACTGGTTGTACCAGACCACCCGGGGAAGGAGGATCCAGATGAGCAGTTCAGATTAGGAGCGTTTTGTAATGCTATGGCAAACTGATCCAAGCAGTGGTCCTGCTCATCCAATCTGGGAAAAAATATGAGTAGGTGGATTGCCTGCATCTTCTTAATTCATAGCCCTTGTGTAATGTCAGGAACCATAAACAAGGCGGAGACAGAAAGTGCAGTTAAATACACACCTGAAATCACAAATGAAATAGCAAATAAAACATAGAAATGTAGTCAAAACAGAAGCCAGGGTTTGAATGCCATTGTGAGTAATCAGACGAGCCAGGGTCAAGAAACCAGAAATCAGTGTAGTCAGAAGCCAAAAATCAGGAACCAGAAGAGAAATCAGCCAGACTGAGTTGTACACAGGAACACACTGGAGATCATAGACCGGGTGTCGGCAACCCGCGGCTCCGGAGCCGCATGCGGCTCTTTTTCACCTTTCCTGCGGCTCCGGAGCACACTGCCCACCAGGTGACAGGCAATAGGGTCGGCAAGCCGCGGCTCTTTTAATGTAGATCTTCTGTGTGCCGGGCGCCCGCTGGCAAACATTGGCTGTCAGGATGTAGGCGGGGCAGCCCGGATGTAGGCGGGGCAGCGTGACGAACTCCTCTCCTCTCACAGTCCGCCCTGAAGACCAGAACGGCGCGGGAACCCAGCGAGAGGAACGCGCGGAGCAAAGGTAAGTAAATTCACACAATATGGGGAATGAATTACTATGGGGGATGAATTACTATAGGGGGGATGAATTACTACAGGGGGGATGAATTACTACAGGGGGGATGAATTACTATATGAGGGATGAATTACTATATGGGGGATGAATTACTATGGGGGATGAATTACTATGGGGGATGAATTACTATGGGGGATGAATTACTATAGGGGGGATGAATTACTATATGGGGGATGAATTACTATAGGGGGGATGAATTACTATAAGGGGATGAATTACTATATGGGGGATGAATTACTATAGGGGGGATGAATTACTATGGGGGATGAATTACTATGGGGGATGAATTACTATGGGGGATGAATTACTACGGGGGATGAATTACTATAGGGGGGATGAATTACTATGGGGGATGAATTACTATATGAGGGATGAATTACTATATGGGGGATGAATTACTATGGGGGATGAATTACTATGGGGGATGAATTACTATATGGGGGATGAATTACTATATGGGGGATGTATTTTCAGTTTTAAAAATGTTTCTCTCAAAATAAATTTCACTCGTGGTTTTGGCGAGATTTGGCTCAGTCGAAAAAAAAGGTTGCCCACCACTGACCTAAGGCTATGATTGTGATTATGACGATACACTGTGGCCCTGATTAACCCTTTGCTTACTGGGCCCTTAAACCCCCTTCATGACCAGAGCGTTTTTTGCAATATATGCAGTGTCGGATTTGTTTTAAATGTTGCAATGGTTTTGCGGCTCCCAGTCTTTTTTTCCCTCTCGGAAATGGGTCCAAGTGGCTCTTTATGTCTTAAAGGTTGCAGACCCCTGTCATAGACCTTGCAAGGGCAAGGAGGAAATGAGCTAAGCTGATAAAATAGCAAAAAGATTTGGCTGTAGCCTGGACTAATGAGGGAGGTAAAGGTATCCAGGTGAGTCACTATGGAGACGAGTGGCTGTTAATTACCCGACAGCTGAGCAGCTTCTGAACACTGAAAAAAAAGTGTAACATGTTACAATCAGACCAGCCCCTGCCCCCCCCCCCCCCACTCTGACAGGTAGTGGGGGATCTTCTCCCCCCTCGCTAGCTGGCAAATTTCAATAAGATGCGGCTCGCCCGACCGCGTCACTCATTCACAATGTTCTGTGAATGAGAGACTACAAGTCCCAACAGCCTTAGCTATGATCTGAGTGGGGGGGAGGAATCAGAACTGCTGGATCTCTGGTTTTAAAACAGAAAAGGAAAATACAAAATGTAATCGCTGAATTCTCTAACAACATGACTGCTACACACAGCTATTCATGTGCCCGGTATGCACAACCTTTATACCTAGGGCTGGTGAATTTTTTGCAAAAGGCTCTTTTATCTCACAGCAGCTCCTCTCCTCTTGGATAGATAGACCTATTTTCCCGGTTTGGCTTTACTTGCAAACATGCTCTTTTTCTGACCCACACGACTAGATGGGAGGCAGTCAAGAGACATACTACACCTTTTGAGGAACTATGCTTAGTCCAATCTCCACGACGACACCTAATTTCCTCAGTTTTTGATTTTAGCCAAACAGGACTATTCTGACCTGGAATGACAACTTATCTCCCAATCTCTCTGAACATGAATGGGAGGCTGCTGGTTTGATGATCTATAAGGGATTGCTTAATGGGACTGTACAGGAACATTGCTACAGGGTGTACTCCAGGTAGTATAGGGTGCCCTCGCTGTTACACAAAATATCATCTTCAGTACCCAACAAGTGTTGGAGATGTGGAGAGTAGGCCAGGACCTTTCTTCATGTCTGGAGTTGTCCATGCATCCAAGAATCTTGGCTACAAGTACATGATTTTGTGTCCGAAATATGACATGGGCTTGTTAAATGGACTTTGTTACCACAGAGGAATACAAAACTGTGACTGCCTGAAGGAACATTATGGTTTCAGATCCTAAAGGTGGTTATGCTGACAGCAAATGGAATGGGAATCTCCTCCAGGGCACACTTCATTCCTATTTATCATTCCTCCCCCCCCCCCCACTTTTTTTTCTTTCTTTTTTCCTTCTCTGTTCATCCTCTTCTTTTTTTTCCCCCTGCTTTCTCCTGTGTGACTACTTGTCTAGTAGTGTTCTATAATTCCGTTCTCGCATTCTACAGTTATTAGTACTCTTCTGAGAACCCCTAGTTTGATAGAAGCCTGATGGTGGAGTTTTCTTCTGTTAATTGGTTGAGATCTTTAACATCAGCTCCACTGATGCCTACCAACAGCTGGGCTATTGTTATCATGAGTACCTCTGTACCTACTTCACATTTCTAAGACCACACTCATAAAATATAGCCATATGGGCATATTGTAGTAATGTGTTTAGTAGTATGTGTAAGGCATTAGATGATATTTTTCTTAACAGTTGCTTTTATTGAAATTGTACAAAAGTATAAACAACCAAGGTACATAAGAACAGTCAAGCTCGTGGCATACAGTAGATAAACAGTAAATGCAAACTTCCAATGCTGAGATTATTACAAAGACAACCTTTTATCCTGAGCAGAGTCAGCAAGCACATGCATATTACAGTACAGTCGGCAACTACCCACAAGGGAAAGGAGTTGAGAAGAAGATTTCATAACGTGAGCCAGTTCATGAAGAAGAAAGGAGCGAAAAGGGCAAGATGGTGAAGAGGGGGGGAGGGAAAAGAAAAAGGGTAAAGAAGAAGGTACAGTTGTGTTCAAAATAATAGCAGTCAGACATCACTAACCTGATCAATCACTGTTTTTGATAAAATTATATTTCTACATGGCAAATAATTTACTAGCAGGTGTAGTAGAGTAAAACCAAAAAATAGAGAAGAACTGTGGAATGTAGTCCAATCATCGTGGTCTGGAATACCTGTTCACAGGTGCCAGAAATTGGTTGACTCCAAGCAACACAGATGTACAGCAGTTCTCAGAAACAGTGGTTATACAACTAAATATTAAGTGATTCAAAGGAAAGCAAAATCTTCAAACATTTTTTAGTTTATATAAAGAATGTTTGAGTTTGTAAAGAAGAATACAAACACTGCTATTTTTTTGAACAGTCTGATATTCACTTTTCTTCAATTTTTTTAGAGGAACAACACAAATTTGATATATTTTTCTTCATGTTTTGATTTGGAATAGAATGTGTAGTGTTCCCAATGCATTTGTGTGTATGGAAATAAAAGCTATTAGAAAGATTTTGAGCTTTATTCACTTTTTTCAACACACTGCTATTATTTTGAACACAACTGTAGGTACCACAACAGTAGCAAGTTAGATAAATAGTACAAATTGACACAACCTCAAAGTAAAAACACCAATGATTACACCATAAGTCCCTGTGCCTCCACCCACCCATCCCATATTCTATCAAATTTAGCTGGACAATTGTGGCTCATATATGTAAGTTTTTATACAATGTAAGCACACCATTGATTGCTGACTTGCAACCCGAGACCATGGGTGGAGTAGACAGCTTCCATCTCAGCAGAATTTGTCTTCTAGCATAATGGAGAATAGAAGAGACACCATTTGCTATGCTTAGACACTTCCACTAGGTCAAGGAGACCTAACAACATAATCAGCGGATCCATGGGAACAGACAGTTTACCAACAGCGTTAATAGTGTCTAATACCCCTGCCCAAAAGGGATGTAGCTTCTTACATTCCCAAAACATATGGTGAAATGTGACTTCCGCCAAATCACAACGAGGACATGATGCCGATCTATCAGGATATATCGCAGCCAGTCGCCGCAGAGTATAATATACTCGATGGATAAACTTTAGTTGTATAAAGCAGTCCCTGACTATGATCATGGTAGGGAGGCATTGTAAGGCAAGCCTCCCAATCATCCTCCGACAGACGGATGGCCTGCGTGCTATTTATCGTAAAGCGACTGCATTCTAGGGGTAGCAATGGGGAATGGAGAGAGATTAAAGGCTTAGGTAAGTCCTCCTTTAACAAGTTTTCTAGAGGGTCAGTCTGGATGGCAGGGGGAGAAGGAAACTGGGTGGCCACAGCATGCCGCAGTTGTAAAAACTGAAAAAACATCTGGTTAGGCAAGCCATGTTTGTGTTTGAGTATATCAAAGGAGAGCAGGACGCACCACAAGGCATAATATGGTTCAACGTTTTGATGCCATACCGAGCCCACACCACAAGATCTGGTATCCTGTGCAAATGGGGGAGAGTAGGATTGCCCCAGAGTGGCATGTGAGTGGAGTAGGAGTTACAGTATATTGAACCCTAGCCTGCCTCCACACCCTCAGGGTTGTTAGCATGGAAACTGTGATGACCAAGTTGGACTTCAGACCTCTATAAGCTAGGTTACGAAGTTCTACATAAGAACCCAATATCACCGCTGTATTATCCCTAGGCCGGAAGAGCCACCAGCGCACCATGACCAGAACAGCCGCCCAGTAGTATAAAATCAACTTAGGAAGTGCCAGGCGCCGCAATTAATGGGTAAGTGCAAGGTAGATCTGGAAAGTCTAGGGGTCCTCTCAGCCCACAGAAACACAGAGATGATACCATCCACCCGACAGAAAAGGACTGCAGGATTTGTACGGGCGTGTGCCGAAAAAAGAGAAACTTAGGTAGAAATATTTTAAAAACATTCACTCGGCCTATGGTACTAATTGGAAGGGAAGACCAGGTATTACATATAGTCTGCAACTGTTGAAGCAGAGGGAAAGCATTAGATGATTACTTCAGCATCCTATATCCCCTGATGATGGGTGATTGGTTAGCTTTGATCGTCTGTCACTCCTGATTGGCTGGGGCCATTGGCTACTGCTGCTGTCATTCACGGCCAGTAAGCCAATCATGAGAGGGAGGGGCATGGCTGAGCTATGGCTTTGTGTGTGAATATACACACAGAGTCGCTGCTTGGGAGCGTGCCTGTTTGAGTGCCCCCAGAGCAATCTCTGGCGGCGCTCAGCAGGAGGGAGGGGCCAGGAACACCAGCGAGGGACCCGAGAAGGAGGATTGGGGTTGCTCGGTCCAAAACCACTGCACAGAGCAGGTAAGTATGACATGTTTGTTATTTAAGAAAAAACAAGACTTTAATATTATTTTAGGTTTTTGTCTGCACCTATTTGCTCTTATACTACAACTGTTGGAGATATTGCATGCTTTGTATCTTCCTAACAAGATATGTTGGTATTATTGGCATTTATTTTGCAACATTGATGTATAATCATACATGCTCCTATTTGTTTTGTGTTTGAGGAACTGATAGTCTCCTCAGTCTGTATGTACAACATTGTTATAGTCTCAATTAAATTCTTTGTGAAACTAAAAATTAGTTCATGTGATCAAACAATAAAATGCACCAGCTGTGTAAAAGGAAAATGACAAGAAAACCCTTTCCAAAGCAGAGAACAGTAGAGCTAAAGAAAAAAATCACTGGACTTAACTCATTTAGATCTCTGCGGTCCAATAGAAAAATGGACTCCGGGAAAGAATAGGTATTTTCTAACTTTTATAGGTGATTACTCCAGGTATACTACTCTATATCTGTAACACAGCAAAAGCGAAGTACCAGAGAAACTTGAACAGTATTTGGCTCAAGTAAGCAATGAATTTGGCAAATGCAAAGTGTATTGCGCACAAACAATTGGGCTGAATATACAGGTGATTCTCAGAAAGCATGGCATAATATTTCAAACTACTGTGCCATACAACCCAGAACAAAACATAGTTGCAGAAAGAATGAACCATACTCTGTGAGAGTGGAAGAACCATGCTGTTTGATGCAGATATGCCAACCACATACTGGGGAGAAACAATTATGACTGCATGTTATCTCCAAAATTGACTACCAGGAAAACTTCATATGAACTGTGGAATTGAAAGGCCCTGAATTTGAACCATCTAAAATTTTTGGGAAGTAAAGCCTATGTGCATATCACTAAAGAAAAATGTGCGAAATGTGATGCTTGCACAAAGGAAGGCATACTTGTGGGGTACAGTGCATCTCAAAAGGTATACAGAATTCTACACCACGACAAAAGCAAGGTAGCCGTTATTTGAAGTGTAATTGTTGATGAAACATCAGTGTGTTCAAAATTTCAAGACCACAAACGCTTCAAACTAAGGGAAATTCCACATCAGTGTTAAATGAAGGTAAGCAACAGAGTGACACAGAAATAGAAATTAATGCAGACAATCCAAATACTGTAAAAGAAGAAACCAGGCCACAAGAGATTTCAATCAAGAAACCAAAAGCAGTAAAGCCATCCCAGCCAATCGTCTGTCCTATGTTGCTCTTGTAGCATTAAAACCAGAGCCAGATTCGTGGGATGAGATGCGAGTTCCTCACTCCAGAAAGGCGGGCCTACTCCTCCCGCGCCACTAAAAAGATGATGGCTTCAGCTACACGTGGCTCTGCCTCGGTCCACTCCCGGTCCCTCGTCGATCCCCAGTCCAGGCCTGCTGGGCATCACTTCACCATATCACCCCCATCTTTCCCTGCCAACAGCCATGGGCATGATGACTGGGACCCCTTGTACTATTTCCATGCTCTGCCTACCTGTACGGAGATGGAGACTACGTAAAATGCCTGGAGCAGGGCTACCGCTCTGAGCTACACTCTCTTAAATGAAACCTGCAGGCATCTCGCTCAAAGACCACTGAGCGTAAGCAAACCTGCCATTCTCTGTCTGAAGCTGTGCGACCCAGGAGAAGTGCTTAGAACTCCATGAAGGTTACATCGTTCAATTATTTCTGCTTCACCAGGACCTAGACAACTGCAACCCACAGAACAGCATTCAGCTAAGAGGACTGTCCTAGGCTACGAGTACTGAGGATGTTTTACCAACGGTTCAGGGTATCTTTGCTGGCCTCTTAGGAACCTCTAGCTCTGTAGATCTTGAGATAGACAAGAGTGCACCGGGCCCTGGGTCCACGAAACCCCGACATCAGCTGCATTTTTTTCCATACCAAAGGAGATATGCGGAAGGCCCGTGAGAAAGGTCCATTGGACCTTGATTAATAGTGGGTCCATTACGCTTCTACCTTCCATCATACCCTGGAGAAGAGGAAGGCACTCAAGCCACTGCTCACCCTGCTACAGGAACACAATATGTCTTCTAGGGTTTCCTGTTCCAACTGAAGATTCATCAAGAGGGCAAGCATTTCATCATCTGACGCCCCTCTGACATCCCTCTGGTGCTATCCGCTCTTTACCTACCCAGTCTTCCTGCTCTGGATTGGCCTTGGACTTACTTCATACCGCTGGGATTTGGACGCTCTTCTGCCTCTATGCCAGCGCAGTTGGATAACTTGAGCTCCTGGTCACTGGTGGAGCCTGAATGATTGTGAACCCTTGCAGACCTCACCAGAGTTTTTGCTCAACTTCCTCTCCTTGCTGAGGAGCTTTTATCCTTTGATGGCTACATCATACCTTTTTCCAAGTTTGTCTCTGTTGCACTTTGTTACTTACACCCCTATGGGCCTTATCTGTTGTTGCCTAATAAATGTTTGCGAGGTCCCCTCCTGTTCCCTTCTTAGGGTTGCAGGGGTAGGATCTTGGCTTCATGATGCATCTGTATCTGTTACTTTGTTTGCCCACTGTGAGTGCTGAGCTACTGTGTGCGTGTATGTATGTGTGTGTGTGTGTGTATATATATATATACACACACACACACACACACAAGACCTCCGGCTCTCTAGCTCCCTTGTCTCCTCCTCCCATGCTCGTCTCCAGGACTTCTCCAGAGCTTCCCCCATCCTCTGGAACTCTCTACCCCAATTTATCAGACTATCGCCTACTCTGCTCACTTCTGTACAATCTGTAAAAACCTATTTCTTCAGGGAAGCCTATCCTGCCCTCAGCTAATAATGGAATCTTCTACTCTTCCTACCAGTCCATCCCCCACAGTTACTACCTCTTGTACCACTAGCCCCTCCCTCCTAGATTGTAAGCTCCAAGGAGTAGGGCCCTCCTGTCCCTCTTGTATTGAACTGTATTGTTGCTGTATTGTCTCCCTTTATATTGTAAAGCACTTGAGCAAACCGTTGGCGCTATATAAATCCTGTATAATAATAATAATATATGCGTGTGTGTGTATATATATATGTATATGTGTGTATATATATATATATATATATATAAAAGAAACAATTGCAAAAACAGAAGATTTCTATAAAAAAAAGTATGCGACAGGTTAAATTACAGGTCATTTTTGTGATTAGCAGCCAAAAGCCTATGTAAGGTACACCAAAACCTTTGATGTATCAGCCTCTTGGTCAGACTGTTTAAAGACTGGACCCCTTCTTATCTGTCTATTAAAGGACTCTGTTATATTTGCACCATTTATCATAACTAATTAAATAAAATACACCAAAGCGTGTTTGGAAAGCGCAATCTTGTTGTCCAGTGTAATATTTAAAACTGCCCAGGGATAGTAATTTCTCTTATTTTTGTATATGATTTTAGATACAGCGTCTGAGTAGTTTTTATAATTTTTTTTCTTGAGAGGATGGTCTCCGTAACCTTTTGCATTGTTTGTCATGCGCTTGTAATCTGTTAAAACATATCTGCCCTGAGCTTAAACCAGGTATTTACACTTCACAACCAGTTATGATTAAAGGATAACTTCACCTTTGAGAACATGTTCCACCCCTTTTCTAGGGTGGAATATACAACATGTTCGCAATGCTGCAGCCGCTGCCCCCTCCATGTGACAGCAGTCCAGTGTGGTCCAGAAACAATAGTATAGTACTGTATTTATTTTACACACACTTGGTTTTTTTTCTCTCTCTGAAAGGACAATTTAGAGAGAGAAAACACAGGGGTGGGCTTCACAGTGACTGGTCACTGTGATATCTAATCAAAAGCGGGAGTTCCGGGTTCCGATCATTAGAAAGGGACCCAGGGCTCTCAGTGAGACCCCAATCTCTGTGCTGGGAGAGCACCCTGCAGCGCACTCTCAGCACAAAGACAGGTAGCCAAATTAGCTGCCCCACGTAATAAAGCCCAGTGCTAATTTGCATATCATCGGCGTGAAGGGGTTAAAGTCCCGACGTTCTGAAACATGTCTGAGAGTAGCCCTGTATGTTTTATTTCTGATTTAATAAAAGAGTATTTTTTAGAACTGATGGGTGATGCATACTTTTTCTGCTACATTTACCCTCTGAGACCTATCCCTCTACAGAGATTGTATGCCTTTCTACATTGATAAGAAAAACCTTCCACTACTCCTTTTTTAGTTTGACAACAAATTCTTCAGTGTACTTTTGTAGTCCTTCTTACCCATGACGAGGACTTTTGTGTCTTCCCTAGTGCCCATTATTCTTTGCATCCCCTTACCCAGGCTACAGATAAGTAGAAATATTAACATTTTGTTGAATTAAAAACAAAACTGTAATTTTTTTTTTATACCATTGTGCCATCATTGTTTCGAAATTTGAACTGCTAACAGTTTTCTTTTTTTCTGTCTGAAAGTGATGCAATGTAGTTTGACCATATCCATCCCCTTATTGTGCACTCCCTTTCTCTAATTTTATCAAAACATGTGGACGAAAACATTTTTCTTTTCTTACCGCTGAGTATTCCACTCTGCAGACACTATAGCACTTTATCTACTAGTGTTCCATTAGCAGACTTGATGTTTCCTGGTGATGGAAGTGCATTCATACATAAGGTTTCAACCAAGTTTTATTATAATGCAAGCACATTTCTCTTATGTTCATTGATGAACACAGCTCTTTCTTATTCTTGGCCGTTGGGTTATATTGCCATCTACAGGAGTAGGACAATAAGCAGAAAAAAAAGAACACAGCACTGCCTATGGGCAGTCTTAGGTGACTGTCTACTCCCTCCCTGCCCAATGAGGAGTAGGGACCTACTGTAGCTCCCTGCTGGGACCTGTGGCTTCATGGCTTTTACATTTTTCCTACATGGTTCTTCAATCAATAGCCGGGCTGGGTAACAGGCAGGATAATCTAGATCCTACTTTCCCCAGTTTGGCCATCGAGTGCACACAGACCTTTAGCTAAGCTCTGGGTTGGCCACGACAAAGCCCCAGCCTGGACCTGGGCGGCCAATGAGGTAAACGTCTCGTGAGGACACGTACAGTGGGTATAGAAAAGAATCACTCCCCCCCTTTAAAATAATAAAATGTTGTTGCTTTGCAGCCTGAAATGAAGATAGACACACTTTTTGTTTTATTCAGCTGTATTTAGTGCAACATCCAAGTGAAAAATATAACACCAACATGTCAGAAAAAAATGTAAAAAATCAAAAACAAAAACAGAGTTAGAAAACGGATCAACACCTTGTGTCAGTATTGTTTTTAACCAATTTTTACTTTAATTACATCCTTTAGTCTGTTGGGATATGTCTCTAGTAACTTTGCACATTTCAAGTTTCCAACATTTTTCCACTCTTTAAAGAATTGCTGTTAAATTTTATGGGGACTGTTTGTGGACTGCAGTCTTCAAGTCATTCCGCAGATTTTCAATGGGGTGTAAAAATGGGGTCCGACTAGACCATGCAAGGACATTCACCCTTTTCACCAGGGGCGTAGATAAGGGGGAGGTCAAGGGGGTCTGACCCCCCCCAGAGAAGAGTTGTCATTCATCCCTGATTGCAGGCTGTAGCCCTCGAAATTTGGGCTGGGCAGTGAGAAGAACACAGTGGCGGGAAGTCCGGGAACACAGCGGTGGTGGGAGGGGGGCAGAATAGAAAACTGTTCTGTACAGCGCTGGAGGCGACAAGCAGCGCCAGGACTAGGGGTGTGTGGGAGGGGTGGTGGTGGTTGTGGTGACAAGCAGCGATTTCCTGTATGGCTTTCAATGAAGAAGCTGAAAGCCATGGGAGGGAGATGAAAAGCAGCTTCCAGCTGCTTTGTTGAAAGCCATACAGGAGATTGCTGCTTGTCACCACAACCTCCGCCACCCCTCCCACACACCCCTAGTCCCAGCGTTGCTCGCCGCCTCCACCGCAGCAAAGAACAGTTTCCTTTCGCCTCCCTCCCTCCCACCGCCGCTGTGTTCCAGCTGTTCTTCTCACTGGCCAGCAGCCCAGCCCCTCCCTCCATCCTCTGCACCAATAGGAGAAGAGGGGAGAGAGGCTGGATCTGCTCTGCCTCCTCCCTGTGCCCACCCACACTCCAGTCTATGGAGCTTCAGAGGAGGTGTGTAAACGGGGCCATGGGAAAATGAACAGCTCTGATGCTTCTGAAGGAGGTCATGGTGAGTTTGACCTAACCTTCCTTCCAGCCCCCCCCTCCACCCCCCTCCCTTCCATCCTTCCACCTCACCCCTCCTTTCCTTCCATGCCTCCTCCCTCCTTTCCATCCTTCCATCCACCTCCCCCCCCTTTCATCCTTTTAACCTCCTCCATCCCTTCCATCCTTCCCCCTTCTTTCCTTCCATCCTTTCACCTCCCCCTCCCTTCTTTCCTTCCACCCTCCTCCATTCCTTCCACCACCACCACATGCACTCTTTGTCATAAATTCCTGCAACTGCTTCAGAGTTGCTGTAGGCTTCTTGGTAGCCTCTCTGATCTCCCAGAGATCTTTTGACAGTGCCTTGCCACCCATATTTGATTGTTTGCTTCAGTTGCACTACCACTTTTATGCTCCAGGAAAGCTCTTTTCATGCTGAGCTAATCAAAATGACCACAGCTGATCACAGTTGAAAGTTAAATGGCTTTGTGTGCCATTGAGAAGGTGATTAGCTACCCCTGATTGAGTTTACAAGTCATTTTTAGGAAGGGAGTGATCCTTTTTCCAATTCGGTGATTTTGTTTTTGAATTTGTTTAATTTTTTTCTGACATGTTGATGTTATATCTTTCACTTGGGTGCTTGTAAGATGCAAATACAACTGGATAAAACAAAAACTGGATACCAGAAAGCTCTGCAGGCTTGCTTTTCCTAAACAGCGTACATAGTATTTTTCCTTAGCACAAGCAACAGAAAACACCTAGTACATGTAGTGGTCAAGTTGGTGACAAGACACACAGTGGGTCCAACCAAAAAAAGTGCAGCGAGACCTATTTAGTAATAGAAGGTCCATCCATTGTGGTGAGTGTAAATCTATGTGGGGGTCCCCTGGAGCACCTGGAAGTGCTCACCTATTTGTTCTGTTACTAATGTCACCAGCACCTGTTCACCTGTCTTTTGGCTTTCAAGCAACTGTTATTTGAGTGGGACTTACTGATGTATTGGACATTATTTGTATTTTCTTGTGTTGTCCATTTATACTTTTTTCCCATTTTTTGCATTTTCACGTGGCAAATTGTTAATTAATTTTAGTTCACTTTTTTGGCAGCACACTCTATAGACACATTTATCAGCACAAATCCCACCATGAATCCCCAATTTTTTTGCTTTGCATCTTTTAACCACTAGCCTACAGGGCACTTATACCCCCTTCCTGCCCAGGCCAATTTCCAGCTCTCAGCGCTCTCACACTTTGAATGACAATTGCGTGGTCATGCAACACTGTACCCATATGAAATTTTTTAAAAAAAATTTGTGACAGATAGAGCTTTATTTTGGTGGTATTTAATCACCTCTGGGTTTTTTATTTTTTCTTAAAAAAACCAAAAACCACTGAAAATTTTGAAAAAAAAATTTTTTCTTAATTTTTGTTATAAAATTTTGTAAATAAGTGATTTTTCTCCTTCACTGATGTGCGCTAATGAGGCTGTAGTGATGGCCACTGATAAGATGCACTGATGGACACTGATAGGTGGCACTGATGGGCACTGATGAGGAGGCACTGGTAGGTGGCACTGATGGGCATTGACAGGCATCACTGATGGGCAGTGAAAGGCAGCACTGATAGGTGGCACTGACTGGCACTGATAGGCGGCACTGACTGGCACTGTTAGGTGGCACTGACTGGCACTGTTAGGTGGCACTGATAGGCGGCACTGACTGGCACTGATAGGCGGCACTGATTGGCAGCACTAATAGGTGGCACTGATTGGCACTGATAGGTGGCACTGATTGGCATTGATAGGTGGCACTGACTGGCACTGATGGGTGACACTGAATGGCAGCTCAGATGGGCACTGATGTGCACTGGTAGGCACTGATATGTGGCATTGATGTGGCACTGTTCAGCACTGACAGCTGGCACTGATTGGCAGGTGGCACTGTTCAGCACTGACAGCTGGCACTGATGGACACTGACAGGTGTACCTGTCCCCTCCGCGGAATGCCGATTACCGTCTCTCCTCTCCTCTCGAGCTGTCATCGTGACAGCTCGAGAGGAGAGAAATGCCGATAACCGGCATTTCTCTGTTTACATGTGATCAGCTGTGATTGGACACAGCTGATCACATGACCGAGCCGACATCTTCGGCTCTTTCCGTGGATCGGTGATCCGCTGTGTTCAAGGGACACAGCGCACCGCCGATCGCCGCGCTGCACACTCCCTGCGCCGCGCATGCGTGGTGAGAATGGAAGGACGTCATATGACGTCCTATCAGAACGAGAGAACCACCTTGCGCCCATCATTGGACTATATGGTGGGAGGGAGGTGGTTAAGGTCACTTTTCTGTAAAGCAAGGAAGCTTAAAAAACCTCTGTAGTGTATTAACCTCTTCCCATCCGCCCATAGTCTATAAAGTGCGCACCCTGGAGCCCAGCGATCGGTATGTTTGCCAGACACAGTGGATTACATTACCGCTGTGTCCGTGCGATCACATGGTGTTTTACCATGTGACTGCTGTGTCCATTCACAGAAATCATAGTAAACACTAGAAAGTGAAACTAAAGATCGCTTCTCTCTGCTCTGTGTGAGAGCAGATAGAAGCAATCCTGTGAGTGTACAGTAGCCTGCTGTCAGGCTGCTTTTACACTCACATACTGCAGTGCCAGTCAGCCCCAGTGTCCCTGATCACTGCCCCAGTGTAGGGACCATAAACAATGCCAGCCCTGTCACCTGTCCCAGTGCGCACAAAAACACTACTTTACACCATACCAATGTCCTGATCACTGCCATACCCCACACCAGCACCCTGATCACCACTATACGTCATAGGTCATATGTTATAGGAGGGGTGGTCATTCTTAATAAAAAGGATTACATGGAAGAGGTATATAAGATTTTGAATGACACTTCCACATATGCCTCATTACCTAAAGACCCCCTTCCCGGTTATAAACGTTCCCTAAAAGCCAACATTAAAACGGGTTATGATAGAGGTATTATTAAAAAGAAGGAAAAGGAATTTCTATGTCCTAAAGCACCTAGACTACCTGTATTGTATATTTTGCCAAAAATTCACAAAGACCCAGTGAGACCTCCTGGCAGACCCATTGTAAGTGGGATTAACTCATTATGTTCCAAAGTTGGCGCTTACATTGATTATTTTTTACAACCCCTGGTGACACAAACCCTATCATACCTGCGAGATACTAAGCAAGTCTTGAGAATAATTAAAGACATGGTTACAACACCCACCACTTTTCTTGTCACTGCTGAGCGCTACATAGACGATATATTACTATTATGGAATGGTGATGAACAATCCCTTATTAACTTTTTCGGGACTCTGAATAATAATGACATCAATATCAGATTATCATATAATTATAGTGTTGTTGAAATTAATTTCCTAGATCTGACCCTAATGAATTCTAATGGCAGATTAACTACTAAGTCTTATTTTAAATCAATGGACCGGAACAGCTATATCC
Organism: Staurois parvus; assembly: GCF_062004578.1. Taxonomy (NCBI): domain Eukaryota; kingdom Metazoa; phylum Chordata; class Amphibia; order Anura; family Ranidae; genus Staurois; species Staurois parvus. Next base: position 2,340,860 of record NW_028318073.1, on the reverse strand, counting down.
CAACCAATAGTTGTCATCACCCTAGTTGGTTGGCCAACATACCTAAGGGTCAGTTCCTCAGAATTAGGAAGAACGGTACAGATATTGACAATTACCATCAACAGGCCTCTATTCTAAAAAATAGATTCTTAGAAAGAGGTTACGACAATAAGGTCCTTGAAGATACCCTTAAATTGGTGGCTATTATGGATAGAGGTGATATATTGGACGACACTACTAGACCAACCAAGAACTTAGTCTGTCCATTTATAACCACTTTCTCCACCCAACATAGGGCTATACGTAACATTATTCATAAGAATTGGGGTATATTGAAAGCTGACCCTGTGCTGTCAAGAATCTTACCGGAAAAACCTGAAGTTATTTTTCGTAAAACTACCACTCTTAGAGACATGATATCTCCTAACGTGGTTAATTCACCTATTAGGTCCCCAACGCTTTTTGATCGCAAGGTTTCTACCCTTGCAATAAGTGTATTATATGCACATGTAACAATACGAGGAAAAAAAGAGTCGCCTCCTATACATCACACCATACTGGGAAAACATATGATATTGATAAGTTCATCTGCTGCAACAGGAAATATGTTGTTTATTTATTAGAATGTCCATGCTCTAAATAATACGTGGGGCGTACTACTAGGAGGCTGAGAGACCGCCTACGAGAAAACGTCTATAACATAAAAAAAGGGTACAAGAAGCACTCCTTGTCCTTGCATTATAGACGACACCACAATAGGGATCCCACTTCTCTAAAATGCACAGGAATTGATGTGGTAACCCCACACTGGAGGGGTATACACAAAGCTAGAGCGGTCTCACAAATGGAAACTAGATATATCTATGAATTGGGCACTTTACACCCGGATGGGCATAATGTTGAAATCGATGTGAACTGTTTTATTGATAACAGTTAGCACCTTATGCATCATACACTTACCACACACATTATATTTTTCATTTCATATGAGATGGGTTGTTTTTATGAGTCCTTTTGATGATTTTTATGACACACCTTACTAATATATATTTTACACCTTTTGCCATTTTATATTTACTATTTTGTGATTGTTTCTATATTTTTATATTTGTATTACTGTAGGCTTGCCATTTATGGCATTCGTTTTGTATTCGTCTATTTTACCTAGTTTGGCCATTTTTGCCATGGCTTTTGATTTTTTAAGCGATTATTATCTTCACATATTGTTTGAGACAGTGTGTGTGTGTATATATATATATATATATATATATATATATATATATATATATATATATATAAATATTTTTTCTTTTATCTGAAATTTATTATATATTGCCTTTTTACCCTGGGAGTATTGTAATATCTATTTATTTATGCCTCGATATAACATGACACTTAATGATTAATGATCGATTGCATTGCATAATGACATGTTTAGAGGCATTTACGTTTCATTTACCATAAATTATTTATGGACTATTCCCTCTTTTATAATGCTTGCTGGAATGGTATTTTAATGACATCAAGTTGTCACCGCTATTATTGTTTACATTTACTCACCTTGTTTATTGTTTTTACCTAATAACTCAGACATCTTATTACCATGTTCCACAAAATCCATGGCAAAATGGCGCCGCGCATGCAAACGGACATTTTATGTATTTTGGTCTTCGGCAAAATGGCGCCAACGTCACGCGCACGCACCATTTTGCCTATAAATTGAATGTAATAATTACATGGCGTCATTGGTATCCACCCTCTGAAGAAGTGTGTGCGCACGAAATGCGTTAGAATAGGAGGAGCCAAAGACGCCGTGACGTCATGCTGCTGGCTCCACGTGGGGCCCGGCGGCCATCTTAATTACTGGACGGTTAGTCCAATGTGCATTTACTCTGCTGCTCACTCTGCTGTTTTCTCTGGATTTTTAGAATTATTATCATTGTGCTTTTATTCTAATAAATTTACACCTACTATACTACACTATGGGCATTCTCTATGGTCTCCTGCATGGAGCAATTTATTTATAGAGCCCCTGTGATCCAGCCAACATATACAATCAAGGGAGTCCCTCAAAGCAGGCTTCTACACCCATTCATCCCTTAAAGGGATCTCTTGCCAGCTGGACCCTCTTCCTACCTGTGAGCTCCTGACAAGCACCACCATACCCAGAAGGAGGATTGGCCCGGACTAGGATCCTACTTAACCTCTAGAGGAGACCCCTGGAGTGTATTTAATGTGTATTTACTTTACGCATCTGGTGAGTGCGTAATTTTACCATACGTTTTGGAGCGCTAATTGCGGATTCTACAACTAATTTGCACCTAGATCTGTGCAGACTATCACTTTATTGGCATACTCATGAACATTATTACTTTGTGTTTTTAGCGCTGCACCTATTTTATCCATTATATGTCATACCAGTACCATGATCACTGCCATACACCATACCAGCGCCCTGATCACCGCCATACACCATACAAGTACCCTGACATATGCCATGCCCTATACCAGCTTCCTGATCACCCCATACTCCATACCAGCATCCTGATCACCTCATGTGCCATACCAGCATCCTGATCACCGCCATACCAGCCTCCTGATCACTGCCATACTTCATGCTAACGTCCTGATCACCGCCATACCCCATACCAGTGTCCTGATCACTGCCATACATCATACCAGCATCCGGCTTTTTTAGGGTCTTAACTGATCAATTTTCAGATATATATCCCATAGTTTGTAGACTCTATAGCTTTCACATAGACAAAATAATATACACTGTTTTCCTTTATTTTTATCCCACAAAATGTAGCAGAATACATTCTGGCCTAAGTTTATGAAGAAAAATTAATTTGCAAAACTTTAAAAACTAAGCACAATTTTCGGTAATTTTTTCATTTACATAGCAAAAAAAAAAAACCAGCGGTGATCAAATACCACCAAAAGAAAGCTCTATCTGTCTCAAAAAATTATACAAATTTCATATGGGTACAGTGTTGCATGACTGAGTAAATGTTACTCAAAATGTGATAGTGCTGAAAGCTGAAAATTGGCCTGGACTGGAAGGGAGTGAAAGTGTCTGGACTTGAAGTGGTTAATGCTTGCTTTACTAAACAAAAATGTGGTACTCATACAAACTAAGTACAAAATACATAGTGTATTACAAAATATGCCTACAATGTATACATGCCCAAGTTGTCCTTTCTGGCAAAATAGAGCAAATAATGAATGCAAGAGGGGTCCACTACAAGTTAGTTAACATGGGTTGTAGATTTAATGTCATCCCCAGGTAACATTCCTATTTTCAGTCTTTCTTTATGATGGAGTCATCTTCCTCTTTCCAGACTGCTTCTTGGAGTCCTCCAGCACCCCTAACAGTTTCTTTGTACTGGGCACATGGCTGTCCAAAGTCCTTTTCCCCCTCCCCCTACTACCTGTAGCATCTTTTCCTTTCCTGAGCTCATGAACTAGTGCAAAAGGTTTGTTAGCACATGAATAGGGGAACCTTAGCTTCTAAACAATACTCTTAAAATGTTCTTCCATATTTATGCTATAAAAATCACTAAAATAGCCATAGCAATACAGCTGGACATCTTTGTTATAAACATAGTAAAGGTTACTATGGCAATGGAAAGAGCAACATATGAACTTACAGGGGGAAAAAAGGCGCAATATTAGAAGATGATAGATGTGTTGAACAATTTTACAACAGATTTAATGCAAAGTGACGGGTGTCACTATGTTCTTCAGCGTGCAAGAAAGACATCAAGTACTGTAATATACACTTTAAGGAAATATTGTCATTGTTATCTTTATGACTATGTAGAAACAATGTAAAAATATAAAGTTGAAAGTAAAACTGCTACTTGAAAAGAAGGGTCTAAATACCTTTCCTGCTGTAGTGCTGTCAAATGCCTCTGCATCACTGAGGAATCATCTTTGAAATTTGCTGGGAACCTGATACTACTGAGAGTATCCATCCTTTCCATTAACCACTATTTTAGTAAGGGGATTTTACAATTACCAACAACAAAATGGGGTAATTTACACTGACCACCAATGTAACAGGGGTATTTATACTGATAAATTACCAGGAGCATTTTCCCTGACCACCACTGTAATTGATAATTTACAATGACTATCAATTTAATGAAGATAATTATACTGACTGCCAATGCAATGGGGAATTGTACAATAACCATCTATGTAATAGAGGTATATATGTCCTGTTATATTGTGAATATAACCCTGACAGGAAAAAGCTAATGTGGTTTTAAAGGTACCAATCCACATAGAACAATATCTATATAAAAAATGGGAAACAAAAATAGAAAATAATTTATCACTTTCTACCGAGTTAAAAAGCCACCATATTGGTGAAACATGACAATCGGACACATAGAGGGTCATAAAAAATCCAAATGTATTAAATGAACATAACTACAATTGGTAGCCTAATTACAGTACATGTTGTTACTGATACTTTAGACGTTTAAGTAGCATCATAAGTGTCTGTTTACATGTAGTTAATTGCTCCAGCCTTGAGATATAAATTGATACTTTGATGTATACCAATGCGTTTCACGGGACAAAGCCCGCTTCTTCAGGGAGACAAAGTATTGGTTCCTACAATAAAGCAAGAATAGGCCCAAAAACACATTATGGATATATGACCATACATAAAATTAAGAAAAACAATAAAAATAAAAGGTTTAACAGTGTTTACCAGTTGACAATATTGATGACCTTCCATGTGGCCAGTGCAATGTATGTGGGACATAAAGCTCATGCCTGGATGAAAAGAGGCCCTCAGTAAGTGGTATGGAGTAACCGCCAGTCAAATAGAACTGTGAATCCACTTATGGAAAGCTGAAATATCATTCTAAAGAATTACAGAATACAATGGTCAGTGGTGACCCCCATTAATCCCATCTACACCCCTACTCCCCAAATTGATCATTAGTTAGGGCCCTTCAAAGAAGCCCCATATGGCCAATGCAATGTATGTGGGACATAAAGCTCACGCCTGGATTCATTATGTGTTTGGCATATAGGGTGTTCTGAATATTATGGTTCTTTCTGCCTATATGTGTTCCATGTTGCTCTCACACCAGGATTCCTTAGTAGTAGATGTTTTAATTGTGCTCTGCACAGATTCAAAGCACCCCATGCCAAATGTAGAAAAGCAGCCCCAAAACATAACCAAGCCTATTCCTAGTTTAACAGAAAGTATGCTGTTCTTTTCTTTGAAAGCCTAATTTTTTGACTAAACATGAAGCTTTTTAAAAAAAAAAATCAGTTTTGTCCCATCTATCCAAAGAACATTTTCCCAGAAACACTGTGGCTTGTCAATATGCATTTTGGAAAATTCCAGTCTAGCATTTTAATGTTTTTATTTCAACTGTGGAGTCATCGATGGTTTTTATTTAAGGCCACTATCGCTCAAAAAATGACAGATGGAACGATCAAACACTGATGTACCGTCACCCTGGAGTTTGTCTCTCTTCAGTTTTCCTTGCTCTTTGTCTACAATGTGTACTATGCTTCTGTTTACTCTGGAGTAGGTTTTCCTCTTATAGCCATGTACAGGAAGGTTGGCTACACTCCTATGAACGTCTTAATAATTTCAATTGTAGTCACAGGATCATCAAACTGTTTGGAAATAGTCTTATAGCCTTTAATTTTGCTGGTCTATAATTTTCTTTTTGATCCTCTCAGACAACTGCTTTGCTTTCTTATGCTGTGTGTTTAGTGTGGTGGATACAATGATACCAAATAGTAGCAACCATTTTTCTCCATTTAAAAGGGCTGATTGATTATGAAATTGAAGACATGTGATACCAATTACAGTTTGAAATATCACTATGATCCAATTCTGTCAGGGCAGGAGCCGAGGAACGGACAGGCAGGCCTAACAATGTAACGCACTGGCTGACGACAACCACCACCCACAGACCGAAGTCCCTCAGGGCGCGGAGTCTAAGTCCCAGGCTGCCCTTCACCAGGGCCCCTGATGGTGGGGATGGACTTGACGCAGCCAGGAACCAGGTCGCGGCCCCCCGAGACACCTCAGCTGCGGTAATGGCCGCCCCTAATGACGTGTAGCTGGTGGAAGAAACAAAAGAGTAGTCAGACAAGCCGGGGTCAACAACAACAGGACAAAACAGTACAGGACAGCAGACGAGAATCACAGGTCACAAGCCGGGTTCAGCAACAGAGGGTCAGATCAAAGGAGAATACAAAGAATAGTCAAGTCACAAGCCGAATCAGAATACCAGGAGAGTCAGAACAGAGTAATAGTAACACCAAGACACAAGACACAAGTGCAAAGAGCATGTGCGGGCCACAGGCTTATATGTCATCAGCCACGCCCCTCTGGGGGGTGGACCTCAGAGACCTGAAGGCATAAAAAGGATTCCCATCATGCACAGCAGAATCCAAGATGGACGCCAGCACATGGAGTAACATAACCTCAGGGAAAAGGTAGGACCTTGACAAATTCTTTCTAATCTATTCTTCAGGTACCAACAAATTTTTCCAAGTCTTTTTAGAATATCTTTGTACAATGAGCAATAATGTATCACTTTTCACACTTTGCTTTACTTTGATATACCAAAGGGATACAGGTATACATGAGCAAATTGCTTTTAATTCCATCACTTTCAGGCAGCATCATTTCATTAACATGTAAGAGTGCCAATCGATTTGTCCACATCAGCAGTCTGCCAGTACAGTGCAATTTAAATAATTTGCTCTAATAGCATGGTATGATATAATGTTCTTTTGCATTGCAATGTGGTATGATTATTTGAAAGTGATATGATAGTTGCCTAATGCACTAAGATTGGTGAGTTGTTTTAACATTATTTACTGTGTTATTTCCTAATCATTTTCTCCTATAAATGTTTAATTCACAAATATCAAATGAGCAAATTAACATTTTCTCAAAGATCATTTTTTCATCTCAGAACTCAATGACTTCTATTTAATTCAATTTATAGAGCTGTACATGTTGCTTCCCATTGTGATACTTTTTTTTAGCCATGTGAATGTTATTCTTTAGATATAATTGACCCTAATTAAGTGAATGTGCTTGGGTTAGGTATGTGGGCTGCTCATCAAATCCATTGTAAGGTATGAAGATTGCGACTGTTAATCCCGACCCCATTCAAGTTTATGCGGGTGAATCTTGAAAATTAGTTTCTAAGGTACTAGGCAAGTGGGAACATGTATCAATGCAAAACCTCTAAACATACTGCAAATCACTTGCAACAATACTGTTCTGAGATTAAATTTAGGCCGTTGTCCGTTCCTTCATTCAGTAATTAAACGTCTCTAGCTGCTCCCTTGCAGCTTCACATACATAGTTGCCAACTGTCCTGAATTGGTCGAGACAGTCACGGTTTTTAAAATGCTGTCCCAAGGAGACCTTGTCCTGGCTTTGTCCCAGAAATCAAAACCACTCACGGACAGACTGAATCAGTGCTGCAGTGTCATTCACATGATTGTCCACGGCCAGCTTCACAACTGTCGGGGCTTTGTGCTGCGGATGCCTGCACATGTCACTTCAGGTCATGCAGATTTGTTTAACACAATGAAGAGGTGCGCTGCAGAGCGGCACATGAAGACAGACATGGCGGGAAAAGATTCCTCCCCACTTCCTCCCTCAGCAGTTGTTCATGTGATCTCACGATTACTTGGGTCTGAAACTAGGAGGCGGAGCCTGCAAGGCTTTGTCCTACAATTGTTTGAGCGGGCGCGAGAGGGTGTGGCCAGCCTCGGAGATGATCTTGCTTTGCCAGCCTTTTGCTGCAGGTGCACCTGTGAGCCTCAGGCTGCAGTGAGACAGAGCAACATGGAGGTAAGAACTGATCTGTGGCTGGCGAGAAGTGAGGACATGCCGGGATTCGGCCTGCAACAAATAAATTCATAAGTTATTGATATGCTTCTTGTAGAACCACGCCCTTTTAAATGAATGCCCCACCCCTAATTAAAGTACCTGCCACACCTAAAAAAGGTGTCTCCTGAAAACATTTTTGATATGTTGGCAGCTACACATATATCATCTCTCTCTTTCTCTCTCTCTCTCTCTCTCTCTATCCCTTTCTCTCTCTCTCTCTCTCTTCCCCCTTTCTCTCTCCCTCCCTCCCTTTCTCTCTCCCCCTTTCTCTCTCCCTTTCTCTCTCTCTCTTCCTTTCTCCCTCTCTCTCTCCTGCCCCCCTCTCTCTCTCTCCTCTCTCTCTCCCCTGTCTCCCCCCCTCTATCCCCCCTCCCTCTCTCTTCCTCTCTCTCTCTCTCCTTCATTCATTCATCACCTCATTCACAAAGCTAAGAGAAAATTCACCTATAAAACTGAACATGCTCTACTTCTTTATAAATCCACAAAATGTGTCTATTTACTCTGTATAAGACCTGGCTTATAGTATATGACAGATGCAGCACTACCCCCTTAGGAGTTGCTGAGGTTTTGGGTCCCCCTATAGTCCTTCACAGCCAGGCAACATGTATTTTCCACAATAAATTGAATAACTCGAGCGCTAACTATGGTGAAATGAAAACCAAAAATTACAATTAAATACTGTAGTTGCTAGTGCACACAACCCATGTCTCAGTGGGGCAAATTATACTGTCAGTAATGGACTCACCATTAGTGGTGGGACTCATCTGCCGTGTGGGCTGCAGTACCAGGACTGGCCAGCAGGTGCTCTCAGCAACCAGAGGCTCACTCCTGCAATCAGCCATCACCTGAGGCTGATTGCAGGAGGTGTATTTAAGGAATGGCCAGACCTGCAGTCAGTGCCTTGGTGTATGTTTCCCATGAGCCCCTGTACCTGCATCCTGTCTGCTTCCTGCCTGATCCTGACTCTGCTTTGATCCTGACTCTGAACGAACTCCTGACCACTCTTCCGCTCGCTCCTGGTACCCTGTTTGCCCGTTTGCTACCGACCTGGCCTGCCCGACTACGTTTGATTTGTATACATGGTTATCTGTTGGAGTTTGGGTTGTTTGCACTGTGTTATGTTTACCTTGCACTGCGTTTGTGTTGTTTAGTCTTAATAAATTGTCTTATTTACACTATACCTGAAGCCTGCGTTTCCCTGTGTCAGTCCACACACCTCTGGTCATACCCGGAGCCCTGACATATACAATCATAATGTGCAGTGAAAAAATGCTGCGCTACATGAAACAATGGCACAATCCATTATATAACCAAAAAACTAAGTGAATATATATACATTCTAGAAGAAAATTTTTTAGAAAAAGTATGTTATTAAAATAAAAATATAAGAGTATATATATATATATATATATATATATAAACAAAAAATAAAGAATATTTTAAAATATGAATCAAACAAAAGTCATTCAAAAAATCAAGTTCAATCAATAAAGTGTTCATTCAGTGAACCCTCCTTAGGATAACGAAAAATATGTGCATCTGTCATCCATTCCCGTGCAAAGATATCCTCCACCTAAGCGTCTTTGTATCAGCAGTATTCCTCATTAAAAAGAACTCAACATAGTGCTTTATCCTTTTATTCATCAATTAAACATAAGAGATACACTCATGTTCCGGAGGTGTATTTTGCACCAGGTATGATAAAGATCCAGTGATGTACTGATTAAAGACAAGATAACAGTATCATCTCAGCAGTCCTGTACATGCTCAAAACAGACACCATTAGTAATGTAATGCAAGCCGAAGCACGGGCCCACTTAATGAATGCTATTGCCTGCTGTAATGTCATTCCAAGAGCCATTTGTAGAGTACTACAACTGCTATCCTGATGAATGGCAACGTCATGAAATCATCCACACACTCCTTCCCGGCGCATTTTGTCACGTGACTAGGAGTGTGCGGATGATGTCACGATGTTGCCATTCATTGGGATAGCGGTTGTAGTACTCTAAAAATGGCTGTTGGAATGACATTACAGCAGACAATAGCATTTATAACGGAACCGGACTCCGACTGCACTAGGGTATTTCCGTTAGACTCCAGCTTCCCTGTCCGAACGCAGATCCACGGACACCACCGCTGACCACACAAGACTACAAGGCACCAGTCTGTATAAACATGGAACTCACCAACAGACAGTCCCATCAGGAGGGCTGCTGGAAACACCCCCCCACCAAACCAATACACAAACATATACATCCCATAATAGTTTGCTCACAAGCAAGACACACAATAGAAAAATGGAACCACATGGCAGTAAACAATGAACAACCCCCACACAAATATTAGAATATTTCACCCTGTACCCCTAACAAGCACAGGGTGACTTACACATAATAGGAATATGGGGAGCTGAGACAGGGGTATCCCCACCCCTCCAAACGGGGCTGTGTTCCATGGGTCCCCCACCCAAAGTATCTCCCTTTTCGGCAGGAGACTAACGTAGGAGGAAACCCCAGACGGGTGGACTTCGAAGTTAGTCTGTACTTCCAGTCCCCCAATACCAGCACCCACACAGTACCCAAAGGAGGGAGGAGAACAACCTCCTCTCTCTTCTCCCTCTGGGCCTTTGAAACTACCGCAGGTGTGGGGCAGAGGTCCTGGACCCTCTGTCCGGTTGTCAGCGCTTCAGCTAGAGAAGTTTCTTCTATCTCCAAAGATGCTGCTGGCAGGAAATCCCATGTCCCTGTCAGTGGTGTAAGAGAAAGGTCGTCCTCCTCTTCTCTCAGGGAGGCTGAAGCTGTTGTTGGTACTGGGTAGAGCTCAGCAATGTTTGGCCCTGTTGCCAGCTCTTCTGCTGGAGGCTCGCCGACTGGTTCCTCCTCAGCAGAAAAGTCAATCAAATCCCCAGTCTCTGGAACTGGTGTCTGGGGATAGGGGTTCACCATCTCCTGTCCGTGGAACCCAGAAGATGTTACCAGTGCTGGGCAGAGTTCAGTAATGTTTGGCCCCATTGCCAGCTCTTCTGCTGGAGCCTCACCAGGTTGTTTTTCCTCAGCAGAGAAGTCTATCAAATCCTCAGTGTCTGAAATTTCCACTGCCGATTCTTGGGCATGCTGCCGAACATGTTTTAGCAGTTGCCTGTATGCGCTTTCCAGATCCTGTTCTTTCATCAGCAGGTATTCCAGATCTGGTTCAAGCTCTGAGACCCCTGTGAGACCGAACATAGCCTCTCTGTCTTCTCGCATGTCCTCAAGGGTAGGTTCTCCTTCATTGCCAAACACAAAAAGATCTGTAAAGCTCTCCCACAGCAATCCAGGGCCACCAAAGTCATATCCCTCTGGAGAGCACTCGGTTGACACCCCTAAATATTTCTGCTCTGTGTACCATTGCAGAGCCCAATATCTGTTGTCCAGCTCTATCTCCTGCTGGACCAGCCTGTCCAACTCAGTCACCCAGTGCTCCTGGGGTCGCCCTCCCAGGAATGGCATCCGTAACATCTGATGGTCCCTGCCCCGTTCCCCTGGGGTTGGATAGCACTTGCCCTTGTCCATACCAGCAACCTGGAGGGCTCCACTCCACAGCAGCACCCGAATCCGCTGCCTGAGCTCCAGGTACTGATCTGCAGACACAGTCCTAGGGTATTTTGCAAGAACGATCCGCAGCAGCCCTGGGCACTCTGATGCCAGGTCCATATCTCCACTGGGGTGATCGACGTCTCCTTTCCTGATCTTGAATCCCGGTGGTGGTTTGAACATGTTCACAGCTTGGAAGCACAATCCCACTGCTGCCACCAATGTAAAGGAACCGGACCCCGACTGCACTAGGGTATTTCCGTTAGACTCCAGCTTCCCTGTCCGAACACAGATCCACGGACACCACCACTGACCATACAAGACTACAAGACACCAGTCTGTATAAACATGGAACTCTTTATTTGAAACTCGAACTGGCTTTTTATACACTCAGGGGACAAATCCCACCTCCCTGCATAATGACACAGGGCAGGGCAATCTATACTTAGCAACAAGAGACACACACCAACAGACAGTCCCATCAGCAGGGTTGCTCCCCACCAAGCCAATACACAAACACATACATCGCATAATAGTTTGCTGCCAAGCAAGACACACAATAGAACAATGAGACCACATGACAGTAAACAATGAACAACCCCCACACCAATATTAGAGCATTTCACCCTGTACCCCTAACAAGCACAGGGTGACTTACACATAATAGGAATATGGGGAGCTGAGACGGGTCTCCCCACCCCTCCAAAGGGGGCTGTGTTCCATGGGCCCCCCACCCAAAGTGACTCCCGTCACATAGCATTCATTAAGTGGGCCTGTGCTTTGCCTTGCATTACATTATGGATGGTGTCTGTTTTGAGCATGTACAGGACTCTGCTGCTGAGATGATACTGCTATCTTGTGTTTAATCAGTACATCACTGGATCTTCATCATACCTGGTGCAAAATACACCTCCAGAACATGAGTGTTTTTCTTATGTTTAATTGATGAATAGTTTAAAAGGATAAAGCACAATGTTGAGTTCTTTTTAATGAGAAATACAGCTGATACAAAGACGCTTATCAGAAGGGAGCTTACTTTAGAGTCTTCATTCAGCAAGCTGATCTTCTGAGTCCATATGGGATCAAAAGTGCAGTTAGACCATAACATTTTATAATGTGAGGTCACACTGCGTGAGGTGAGCAGATATATGGTGGAGGATGTCTTTGCACGGGAATTGATGACAGATGCACATATTTTTCGTTATCTTAAGGAGGGTTCACTGAATGAACACTTTATTGATTGAACTTTGAATGACTTTTGTTTGATTCATACTTAAAAATATTCTTTATTTTTTTTTTTTTGGTGCATATATATATATATATATATACATATATATATATATATATATATTATATACAGTTGTGTTCAAAATAATAGCAGTCAGACATCACTAACCTGATCAATCACTGTTTTTGGTAGAAATGATATTTCTACATGGCAAATAATTTACTAGCAGGTGTAGTAGCGTAATAGAAATCCAACAGTCATGACATGCTGATTCTGTATAATTGAATCACTAATTGAAAGGGGCATGTTCAAAATAATAGCAGTGTGGAGTTCTATTAGTGAGGTCATTCATTCTTTGAAAAACAGGTGGCAATTATTGCCCCTATTTAAGGAAGGAAGGAAGGCAGCAAATGTTGTACATGCTGGTTATGGTTACAGTGCATTTCTCTCTGAAATTCTCAGGAAAATGGGTTGTTCGAGACATTGTTCAGAAGAACAGCGTACCTTGATTAAAAAGTTGATTGGAGAGGGGAAAACATATAAAGAAGTGCAGAAAATGATAGGCTGCTCAGCTAAAATGATCGCAAATGCTTTAAAATGGCAACCAAAACCTGAAAGACATGGAAGAAAGCGAAAAACTACCATTCGAATGGATAGAAGAATAGCCAAAATGGCAAGGACTCAAGATCAAAGGAGGTCTAAAGTTACCTGTGAGTACTGTTACAATTAGAAGACGCCTATGTGAAGCCAAGCTATCTGCAAGAAGCCCCCGCAAAGTCCTGCTGTTGAAAAAAAGATATGTGCTGAAGAGGTTACAATTTGCCAAAGAGCACATTGACTGGCCTAAAGACAAATGGCGCAACATTTTGTGGACTGATGAAAGTAAGATTGTTCTTTTTGGGTCTAGTAGCCGGAGACAGTTTGTCAGACGACCCCCAAACACTGAATTCAAGCCACAGTACACTGTGAAGACAGTAAAGCATGGTTGCACAAGCATCATGATATGGGGATGTTTCTCATACTACGGTGTTGGGCCTATTTATCGCATACCAGGGATCATGGATCAGTTTGAATACATCAGAATACTTGAAGAGGTCATGCTGCCTTATGCTGAAGAGGAAATGCCCTTGAAATGGGTGTTCCAACAAGACAACGACCCCAGACACACCAGTAAACGTGCAACATCTTGGTTCCAGACCAACAAGATTGACGTTATGGAGTGGCCAGCCCAATCCCCGGATCTTAATCCAATAGAAAACTTGTGGGGTGACATCAAAAATGCAGTTTCCTAGGCAAAACCAAGAAATAGAGAAGAACTGTGGAATGTAATCCAATCATCCTGGGCTGGAATACCTGTTCACAGGTGCCAGAAGTTGGTTGACTCCATGCAACACAGATGTACAGCAGTTCTCAGAAACAGTGCTTATACTAGTCCAGAATGACACCAAGTACTCTGGCCTGCGGGGCGGGTTTGATGATCACGGTGTCAGACCCCTGCCCTTCTCACCAAACTCGTGACCGAAGGACTAGCCAATCTAAAACCGCAATATCACGTGCGTAACAATGCCACGCCCAGCTGCACTCTGCACAACAATTTTCCAGCTCACTGGACCACAAATCGATGTACCGGCACCCTGAGTGCAATTTTTACTGGGTCAGGTTAATTACGCAATTAACCCTTCACACTGCAACTAAATATTAATTAAGTGAATCAAAGGAAAGCAAATTCTTCAAACATTTTGCAGTTTATATAGTGAATGTTTGAGTTTGTAAAGAAGAATACAAACACTGCTATTTTTTTGAACAGTCTAATATTCACTTTTCTTCAATTTTTTAGAGGAACAACACAAATTTGATATATTTTTCTTCATGTTTTGATTTGGAATAGAATGTGTAGTGTTCCCAATGCATTTGTGTGTATGGAATTAAAAGCTATTAGAAGAATTTTGAGCTTTATTCACTTTTTTCAACACACTGCTATTATTTTGAACACAACTGTATATACTTATATTGTTATTTTAATAATATATTTTTTCTACTATTTTTCCTTCTAATATATATATATATTTTCATTTTGTTTTTTTGGTTATATAATGGATTGTGCCATTGTTTCATGTAGCGCAGCATTTTTTCACTTAACAAATGAATGTATTTTCCACAAACTTGCATTCAGGAGTCAGTGACCAGTCGTCCTTGAACATGTTTTGATGTTTTATTAGGGGATTTTAGAACTTGGATGGGGTAAGTGGTGTACGGGATGCCTAAAGGGAACCGAGGGCAACTTCCTGAACTTTTTACAAGTGGTTACAGCAACAGTCTCTTTTGGAGAGCCAGCATCTCCTGTAGTACCACTCCAGATGCTCCTCTATCTAGCTGCCATACTTGAGCAGGGGATCCAATGCCTGTCCTGTGTTTCTGGTGGGTCAGTGGCTGCTACCAGGCCTTATAGCTGGGCCGCTCCTTCCCTGCCTCACAGGTGGTCCTCTCTCAGAGTGCCGGTGAAGTCCTGAGCTTTCCTCCTTCCAAGATCCTCTTCCTGCAGTTGAGCCCCTTTCTATCTGGGCCCCTCAGAGGCTCCTGCCTCCAGCCTCACATCCTCTCTTCCCACTCTCCAGCAACAACTCCTGCAGCAGCTCTCCTGTAGCTGAGCAGGCTCAGTTACTCTTAAAGTCTGTCCTGGTCCCAAGCCAAGCCACTCCTCAAATCCTCCCACTGCTTTTAGACCTCTCTCCAAAGTTCTAGAATAGAGGGAAATTCCAGAGGGCTGGCCTGCAGAGCCTCTCAGCTCTGACCCAAATATGACCCTGCTGGCTATCACACCCAGGCTGTTACTCAGCCCTCCTAGCTGACAATTGGACTAGAGCTCCACCTAGCTAACTGGGAGGGTGCTACACAGAGAATTATGATGGATGAATATATCTATGCAAGTATACTTTTTGTTATCTTTTATCATTGTGGCTCAAAAGATTGGAGTGAAGATCTATTACAGATTTGCTGTCAGGCCCTGCTCTTCACTTTTAGCCTCAGGTAAGCAAACCATTTTTAAAATGTTTCCGTTTTTTATTATTTGTCACTTACAGCTTTCAGCGATTGTTAAAGATCCCCCCCAAACCATACTGTACATTATCTGAAAGCACAGGACAAATAGGAAAAAAGGAAAAAATGGTCCTACTAATTTCGTAGGACCCTTGATAGTTGCACAAGTGTGTATCAAAACAACATTTTCAATAAAAATACATTAAAAACATTATAAGCACACCCAAACAGAGCATTATTTACAAAATTCTTACCAAAACTAAATGATAAAACTGTATTGAGTTTAAAAAAAAAAGAACAACAAAAATTTCCAAATTTTAAAGTGTTCCGTTGTGCAAAATGGTGAAAATCCTTGGTACGTAAAGCAACTTGTGCTAATATTCTCAATGTTGCCTTCACGCCTATTCATTGTGTTAATGCCTGATCTGCAGTTCCATGTACGAGAGTCACTGAGATAAAATTCCAGCATATATTTAACAGCAATGCAGAGCATTGCAATGTACAGAAAGGCATTGCAGCGTAGTGCATAGAGTTGAGTGAAAGTAGTTTTTAAAGTTTAAAAGAAAAAAAAAAAGAAACCGTGCATATTGTGTTGTGTGCAATGAATGTGCACAAGGCAAAACAGCGTGTGCATTATATCATGAAAAGCAGCTGATTGCAGCAATCGAGACGTCACCATCCTTTACCTCATCCATTCATAGAAATACTTGCTTTGACGTTGCGCTACTTTAACTGGCAATTGCATGGCCATGTAACACTGTACCCAAAGGAAATTATTTTTTTCACACAAATAGAGCTTTCTTTTGGTGGTATTGGATCACCACTGGGGTTTTTAGACTGAAACTTTTGAAAAAATTACAATATTTTATACTTTCTGTTATAAAACATGTCCAATAAAAATTAAAAAACTTAAATTTCTTAAAAAATTTAAGCCAAAATGTATTCTGCTACATATCTTTGGTAATGAAAATCCCGATATGTGTATAGTATTTGGTTTGCATGAAAGTTATAGTGTCTACGAACTATGGTGTATATATACTGGAATTTTAATTTAATTGTTTTATACTAGTAATGGCAGCAATCAGTGACTTATAGCAAGCAATTTGACACTAGCTGATGCTCTCTGGGGGGTGCACTAACTGACACTGACATCAATAGTGATACTAATTCAGTGATCGGTGCTAAAACTATATACACTGTCACTGTTCTAATGACACTGGCTTGGTAGAGGTTAACATCTAGGGGAGATTAAGGGGTTAACTGTGTGCCAATCAATATTTATTATGTGCTGCTTTTACTAAGGATTTTGTATTTTTTTTAGACTGAGGACTAGTTCTCTATTCTCGGGTGCCACGGACTAATCTGCAGTGCAGCAGTATGCATTAAACTAATGTCCCGGCCTCTTCTACATCAATCTGCTGAAGCAATCCGGCAGATATTTACGTGATTTTGCATTTCTGGGTAGGGGGCGAGCCACCAATTGCGGCCGCAGCTGTCAATAACCGGGTCCCGGACGGTGATTACCGAGCATCTCTGATGGGGAGGAGAACTGTTTGTAAACAAAACAGTTCTCCTCTCTGTCAGCTCATGCACACTGCTTTGGATGGCTGTAAAAAGCACAGCCATGAAAAGCAGTGTGCTTACAGTGAAGTACACGGACACAGCACTTAGTGAAACAGCACACAGTTAACCCTTTGATCGCCCCTCCTGTGAACCCCTTCCTGTCCAGTGCCATTAGTACCGCAGTCCAGCTATAAGTCACTGATTGCCACCATTACTACTAAAAATAAAAATTAAAAAATCCCAGTATATATACCACTATTTCTAAACGCTATAACTTTCACGTAAACCAATTAATTTGCATGTATTTGGATTATATTCGCAAAGACATAGTAGAATAAATTTTGGCCTAAATTTGTGACAAAATATTTGATATTTTACATTTTTTTTTACTGCACATGTTTAATAGCAAAAAGTCAAAAATATAGGTTTTTTTTCTCAAAATTGTTTTTTTTTTTTATAGCATAAAAAACGTACAGGCGATCAAATAGCACCAAAAGAAGGCTCAATTCAAAATAGGACGTAAATTTAATTTGGGTGCAGCGTTGCATGACTGTGCAATTGTCAGATAACGTAACGCAAAAAATGGCCTAGTCAGGAAGGGGGGTACAATGTCATCCATTGTGTACTATAGTGTTGCTCACTGTGATTGGTCTCAATGATCACATGGTACAGACAGGACCAATCTCAGCCAATTACAAGAAAACACACGAAATGAGTCAATTTCATTCAGTAAAAGTGATAGTTTATAACAATGATGAAATTCACTGTATAAGCAATCATAATGTGTTAAAAAAAAAATCCTGATCTCCCCAGAGTAATGCAATGCCCCAGGTCTGAGGGATGCTGAGCTTCTGCGCCGTTTCAAGACGATGCTGCAGTCTGATCTGTCCTCCGCTACCTCCAAGCTTGCCGACCAACTTTCGCGTGAAATTCGAGAGTTGGGAAATCGGACTAATGATCTTGAGGATAAAATGGACACTGCTGCCATGGTCACTGAAGGTTACGAGCAGGACTTGTGTGAACTCAAGAAAGAATTAGCGGACTTGAGGATTTCGAGAACCGTTCCCACCGTGGCAATTTGCGGTTAAGGGGTATACCTGAAACGGTCACAGATCTCACCTCCACCGCTACTGCTCTGTTTCAGGAGCTGACACCCGCCATTCCCATCGACCGGCTTGAATTTGACCACAATCATCGTGCATTGGGCCCCAGACGACCGGATGGGCCCTCGAGGGACATTATCATCAAGTTCACTTACTACCGCACTAAGGAAACTATCCTCTTGGCGGCCAGAGGCAACCCAGACCTCAGATTCCAGGGACATCGCTACCTCGTGGACCTCTCCCAGACCACTCTGCAGAAGCGACGTCAGTTGAAGCCCTTTACTTCGGTCCTGGTGAACCACAGAATTAAATACGCCTGGGGCTTTCCGTTTCGCCTCACCTTCAACTACCAGGGCCGCAGTCCCTCTGTTGTTACGCCGGAGGAGGCCCATTCTCTCTTGGAATTTTTGCACCTTCTTCCCCGCTGCTCAGAGCCCTGCTCCCTCCAATGGATCCCCAACGAGGCCGCTTCCACCGGGCCGCCTCTGGGAGTGGTCGTCCAACAGGAAGAGGGCCATCCCTCAGACCCCTCAACGATCAAGTCCATCCTACTCTTCTCCGGGCTGAGGATGCATCTTGTGTTTCACCATTGGACTTTCCTGATGAGACTGTGAGTTTGGCCCCTAAGGCTTTTCCAGTTTGTTAGCGTTCCAGGCTAGGCCTGATCCAGCCCATTCCCTTGGGTTCCATCACTGAATGGGGGGGAGGGTCTCCTCCTGGACTTGCGGATTATGACTTTTTGCTGTCCTGGCCTATCACGGGTCCGGGTGCCGTTGTTCGGCTTACCGTTTGGGTATGGGGTGATGGTTCCCTCGGGCTCCGGGGTGGGAGGTTGCCCTGGTGGGCCTGATCGGGTGTTGACCCTATTGGGAGGTGGGTGGGGGACCAGTTGGGCTGTTTAGTGGTTCTACGGCGGCCTGTAGCCGTCCTCCTGGAGGGGGTTGGCCCCCTAGTTTAGCTGGGTTTTCTATCGGGAGGTTATTGCGGATGTGCTCACTTCTGGGACTCTTAGTTTATTACTTTTGTATTCCGTTATATTGTGTTTATTGCCTTTTTGCCCCCTGAGGGCTTATGTTTTTGATGTTTTCATTTGCAGCCATGTGTCCGGTGGTAGAGCCACCCCCAACCGGTATCCTTCAGGTGTAGGAGGATGCATGTCACCATTGATGTGACACGTTTGTACTGCTGTATATATTTCTTGTTTCTTTTTTTCTCCCTTCTTTTCTTTTCTGTTTTTTTTTGTTTTATCCTCATGCAGGGTTTTGGGATGCCATGGTCCGAACGCCATTGGGAGTGGTAACTGTTGGCCAACCTATGCTTTTTCTGCTGAGCGTGCTGTGCTGATACCGCCATGGCCTCACCCCTTCTGAAAGTATACTCACAAAATGTTCAAGGTTTCAATTCGCCTCAGAAGCGGGCTAAAGTTTTTCATCACCTCAAATTGCAACAAACTGACGTGGTATGTTTACAGGAGACCAGGTTTTCTCAGTCCTCCGCTCCACGGTATCTTTCGCCTCACTTTCCCACCTTTTACACGGCCTCGGCCCCTGAGAAACGCCGGGGTGTACTAATAGCTTTCAAGCGCAATCTTCCTTTTGTCTGTGCTCGGACTATAGTGAACCGCACGGGTAGGTACTTGCTTCTGCAGGGCACCCTCTGGGATCAGGAGGTTACCTTTGTCTCTTACTATGCACCCAAT
This sequence comes from Staurois parvus, assembly GCF_062004578.1. Classification (NCBI taxonomy): domain Eukaryota; kingdom Metazoa; phylum Chordata; class Amphibia; order Anura; family Ranidae; genus Staurois; species Staurois parvus. The sequence continues at coordinate 2,320,777 of NW_028318073.1, read as the reverse complement.
CGCTTTCAACATAAATTTTTTTCTCATCTTTGCACCATTGTCTCCCGACACTCCAAGGGTCTTCTTCTTCTTTTGGGAGATTCTAATGTTACCTTGGATTCCGCTTTGGATAGGCGCTATACCCAGGGGGCCACTTCTCACAACTTAGTGCTAGAGGAACGTATGCGCTCTCTCTTGTGGACGGCGGGGCTGGCGGACGTCTGGAGGGAACTTCACCCAACTGAGCTTGACTTTACATTTTACTCCAATCCTCATGACAGTTTTTGACAGTATATTCATGCATGTTCAGCAGCTTCCTTTGGTCAGGCGGATAGCTATTCCCTCCTCGCCCTGGTCGGACCATGATCTCCTGGTACTCCTCCTGGCCCTTTCTGGGTCTGTATGATGCCCCTTTCACTGGTGCAATAATGATTCTTTATTGACCACTCAGGTCACCTGCCAACAAATAGAATCTTTCTTACACACATACTTCGCGGAAAACTCTGGATCTGTTTCTTCGGCAGTGCCCCTGTGGGAGGTGCATAAAACTACGGTGTGGGGTCAGGTTATACAGCTGGCGGCGGTTCAGAAGCGGGAGCAGGGGTGCTGACTTTTGGAGCTTCATTCTCTGTTGGCCTCTGCGGATGCTCGTTGGAAGTCATTCCCATCCACGATCCATAAACGTGTTCGGGACGCCCTGGTGGCAGAGTTGGACCTACTCACCTCTTCAGAGGCGGAACGGGCCCTGCTTTGGACCAAACACAAATTTTATTCCTGTGCCAATAAGCCTGGTCTGATGCTGGCCAGGAAGCTCAATTCTGTGGGGAAACCCCATAAACTGATCCGATTGCGACTTCCCGTGGGTGGCTGTACTTCTAATCCCCAGCAGATTGTCTCCCATTTTGCGGACTTTCTTTCGCGCCTTTATGCTAAACCAGATCCCTTCCCTGTAGCTTAGGCAGAGGCATTCTTTCAAGACCTCCAACTTCCTGGACTATCTGAGGCAGTGCAGAAGGCCCTCAATGCCGGTGTCACCGTACCGGAAGTGCTCCAAGCTATTAATTCTCTACGGTCCACCGCGGCCCCAGGTCCAGACGGCTGTTCCGGCCTCTATTATAAGAAGTTTGCAACCCTGTTAGCACCCTTCTTGGCTGACTATTTTAATGAGTTATGACAGGGCTCCTTGCTCTCTCCGGACGCGCTTAGAGCTCATATCTCCATGATTCCTAAGACGACCGATGATGTGCAGGAACCGCAAGCCTTTCAGACCATTTCTCTTCTTAATGAAGACCTGAAGATATTGGGCAAGATTGTTAGCTGTCGTATCAATAAATATTTGCGTAGCCTGATCCACAGGGACCAAGTGGGTTTCGTCCCTGGGAGGCAGGCGGGTGATAACGTTCGTAAGGTGGTCCATCTTATACATTTTCTACAACAGCGCAAAATACCGGGACTCTTACTGTCCTTAGACATATATAAAGCGTTTGATTCTCTATCCTGGGACTATCTGCGGTTTGTGCTATCTCGCTGGGGTTTTGGGGACTCTATTCTTTCTTGGATTCAAGCCTTGTATTCTTCCCCTTCGGCTTCCGTTAAATACGCTGGGTATTTCTCAGATCCCTTTCCTATTTGGCGAGGTACGAGACAGGGATGCCCCCTGTCCCCAGCACTATTTGTCCTGGCGCTTGAGCCGTTGGCTATGGCGCTCCGGACTGATTGTAATGTATCGGGGGTTCCATACGTGTTCAAGTTTAACCTTTTTGCAGATGATGCCCTCTTGACTCTCACTAATCCCCTGACGACATTTCCAAATTTGCAACAGGTTCTTGAGCGCTTCTCTTTGATTTCGGGTCTCTGTATCAATTTGGATAAGACTGTCACGCTTAATATTAGTTTGGCCTCAGATTTGGTTTTGCGCCTATAGTCCCACTTCCCTTATAAATAGGCTTCTTTTTCTCTTGAATACCTAGGCATTCGCTTGACCCCCACCTATGACTCACTGTTTGCTGGAAATTATTATCCCTTGCTTCGCTCTGTATCCTCTCTTATGCATTCTTGGCAATTTCCACACCTGTCATGGATAGGATGGATTAATTCAGTGAAAATGACCATCTTGCCGAAATTGTTATACTATTTTCACACCCTCCCAGTGCGGGTTCCTCCTCATTTCCTTCGGTCGCTTCAGGCAAAGATTATGCATTTTATCTGGGCCGATAAACACCCCAGAGTTTCCAGAACTACGCTTTTTGTCCATAGACTCCAGGGTGGCCTTGGGGTTCCCAATGTAACTAAATATTATCAGTCGAGCCAGATCGCCGCTCTATCTATGTTGCATGCTTCCTGGAATTACCTATTGCGATTTTGACACTTCTATGGCTTCCCTCTGCCCTGCGCCCCACGGCACTGAGTCCGATTTTGCTCCATGGCTTACAAATATAGGACTCTGTACATTACTCCAGTGGCCTAAAGTCACCTTTCTTGCATTTGCTCCCAATTACTAACAACCCCCTCTTCCCACCGGGTTTAGATCAACCAAGGACGTTTTCTTGGGCTACCAATGGTTTTTCACAGGTACGACACTTTTTGACCTCTCGGTCCTTCCCTACCTGGAATTCTCTTCGGGAGTCACAGGATGTCCCTCCGGCGGAATTTTTTCATTACCTTCAATTGCGGCATTTGCTGCTTTCATTGCGGGACACTTCTGTCTTCCCATACCAGAAATCTGCCTTTGAACTGCTTTGCCAACAGCGGCCGGGTGCCCCAGGCCTTATCTCCCTTCTTTATGCAGCCTTGAATACACGCTCGTTGCATATTTCTCTATCATATGCCGTTCAGTGGGAGTGCGACCTGGGAGTGGTTGTGGATCTGGAGGACTGGAATAGGGCCTGGTCTCTTGTAGCTAAATGCTCTTTTAATACAACCACGCTGGAGGCGGCCTACAAGGTATTGTTTTGTTGGTATTGGGCTCCGGCTCGTTTGGCACAAGCGAACCCTGCCTGCAGTGATCGATGCTTTCGGGGTTGTGCCCATCGTGGTGATGTATTGCATATCTGGTGGTCATGCCTGAGGCTGCTTCGTTTTTGGTCTCGTGTGTTTGGCCTCCTTTTCACCTTGTTCCATCTCTCTATACGATGGGATGCTCGATATGCTTTGCTTCATTGTCCCATACCGGGCCTCTTGGCTCATCAGCAGAAGTTGGCTTCCTATTTGTTTTTGTCGGCCACTAGAACAATTGCTCAGGCCTGGAAGAGCCCGTTTGTCCCTCTTCAGGTGGTGCGGGACCGTATGACCACTATGATGCTCAATGAACAGATGTCGAGTATCTGCAACGACTCCCAATGTAAATTCTTGAAAATATGGGAGCCGTGGTTGCAATATACCTTTCCCACGCTCCCCCTGGCTAGCCTGGGGATGTGATGTTGTTCGTCTTTGGCATTCTTGAAACCCTGCTCTTGGTTTGGTTATCTTTTTTCTTTTGTACTTCCTCTTCCTTTCCCCCCTTTTTTTTTTGTTTTCTTTTGGTGTGGCAGTGGATAGCTGCGTTTAGTCTGCGTTGTTATCAGTGTTATATTTATGTTTTGTTATTTAAGTGCTATTGATAGCCCCTGCGTGGGCATATCTTTTGCCCTGTTGGTGTTAGAGCACTGATTTGTCTAATTTTCTAATTCTTCTATGTGCAGTTGATAGCCCCTGCGTGGGCGTGATTTGTTGCTCCTGTGTTGTTATAAATTAACAAAAACCATTGAAATACAAAAAATATATAAAAGAATATATGTACATAAATAAACACACACAGTAAAGTGCCCACAATAGTGTGCTACGGTCACCTGGGTGACCTATAAATGTGATATCCACAACAAATCAATGACAAAGGTCCCTGAGGACGTCACGAGTTTGAGTGAGGTAACACGTAGGTACACCGATACGCAGCTTCCGGTGCGCGGTGACGCACTTCTGGCGTTGCCATCTTGGCCCACCTTGGAAATCCCATACACATGCAGTACACCCATGCATCAGTGAGGTAGGGGGACTGCACAAATGTAAGTGGAATCAATTTTTATTAAATAAAGGAGATTTTGGTTTACAAAATACTGCACTAGGAATGATCTCTTTTGTTGCTCACTATGTTGGTGAGATACATATTTCACAGAATATCCTTTCTGAGTGACCTGGAGACTTGTAGGAGAGGAACTGTTGGGGAACTATTACCAGCCAGGATTGAAAAGGATCCAGCGGTGATCTTGAAGGCTTTTTGGCCCTTTGGGGTCACCTGAAGGAGGTGAGGAGGCATTGTAGCCACAGTGGAAGAAGTGTGCTTACACTTTCACAGATTTTAACACCATTTGCACATTGCATGATTTTTTGATTATATGAAGCACCCATCATTTTACTTATGAACTATTAGAGTTATTCTATGTATTTATATGTGATTTGTAGTGTGGTCACATTTGGCACTTATCACTTTTTTGTTTTTATCCCCGTATATATAGGGGTCTTTGTCATTGATTTGTTGTGTATATTTATAGTTCACCCAGGTGACCGTAGCACACTATGCTGGGCACTGTATTGTGTGTGTTTGTTTATTTATGTACATATATTCTTTTATATACTTTTTTATATGTTTTATCTATTTGGGGAAGCACTGCACTATTTTTTATTATTTGTATACACTGTTTGGGTATCAGTTTAGAGTGTTGGCAGCTTTTTTTTTTTTTTTTTTTTTTTTTTAAACAAAGCTTTATTTGAATTTTTCAATTTACATAAACTCAGCGGATGAAACACTCCAAGGATGCTTCTTGGCAACAAAGTAACTTTTTTTTTTTTTTTTTTTTTTTTTAACAGTACTGATAGATTGACCAATATGAGCAATACAAAATTTTGCATAGAAAACTGATCAGAAAGATTCACGATATGTCAGCAGTTAGAGCCTCTGAACAGAAACTCTGAAGGCAAATGAGACAAAAGAGGGGAGGCATTGTAAGTCAGTATAGAGTGTAGGGAATGTATAATAGTGAGCTATGATATATATCCAAAGATAAGAAGGTCAGGAAATACCACTGAACTTTGAATGAGAACTGGGGTGCTTAGAGTATGTCAGTTGTCATGCGTAAGGCGTGAATGTTGAAGTAGGAGAGAAGCGTATGTAGAGGAGATAATCAAAGAAGAAGGATCAGGGAGATAGGTAGATCTATTCAGAAGGAGAAAAAAGTTGAGAAGGAAGCTAGTATGGAGAAAAGATGGAGAAAAAGATGGAGAAAAAGAAAAAAAAAGAGAGAGGTGGGAAAATGATGTTGGAACGGGCCAGAGGATCCCCTCCCAAGAAGACGTTAAGAATATTTGGTAATGAGCCAAGCGCTGTGGTTTGAGAGAAAAATAGAGCTAGAGGCGACTCCCTGTATCAAAAAGTGACATACAGGTTGTGAGTCCTCGCTGATTAAGGGTGGGGGGAGAAGTTATAAAAGAATGTGCAATGAAGATGAAGTATAAAGAAAATGGTAAAGGAAGTAGATGAAAGGAGGTGTGGCTTGGTTGCCTAGGTTGGCTAGAAGCGGTGTGAGAGCAGCAACAAACGAGTATTGTAAATGTTTTAGATATAGTCATGCACACCTTAAATCCTCATAAATCAAGACAATAAGTCCGGGTTTACTGGATCATGTTTCCAAATTGGGGCATCACAGAAGAGCCATGAAGGAAAAACTGAAGCTCTGTGGTTGGAAAGGATTTTTGAACATAGAGTCTCCATTTTCGATTATATTTATCCTCACTGTGCTGGAGGGATGAGGTGAGGAAGTTAAGCTGGTCCAGACGAAGAAGTGCATTAAGAGCCGACTTGACATCCGAGATATTAGGAGGACTGTTGGAGACCCACTTTTTCAATATGGCTCTCCTCGCGACCATCAGGCAAGAGGACAGCCACGGTTTTGTGGCTCGGAGAATGGCAAGCTGAAGTAGATGAGCCCCTGTGAAGACTGATTCCAAGTTGCCGAAGAGAAGAGGTAAAGGGTCCCTTGGTAGTTGTAGAGAAGTGATGAAGGTCGATATAGCTGAGTAGTTGGGACCAGAAAGTAGATATTAGTTGGCAATCCCAAAATCAGTGTCCACATAAAGGGCAAGTAGAGACCGAGGGATTCCCACGGACATATAGGCATGGCATATAGGCAGGGTGCATTAACTTTAATTGTTGCTCCCGCCAGAACTCATTGGAGTTGAAGGCACAGGTATTGTTGAAACCAGTGAGGATTTGATCCATTGAGAGTGTATTGTCAAAGTCCCTGATCCAAGGAGAAATAGGAGTGGAGGCCTCTAGAGGGTGCACATAGTGTAGGTTTAATGGTCCATAAATGTGGGATATCTTGTATTTCCGATTTCTAACTAAGATATCTATGAACGAGGAACGGAAGCGACTAGATTTAACCAATGTTATCTTATTCACATAATTACAAACTTGCAACACATACAGAAAATGATGAGGAGGTAGATTGAAAGAAGTTGAAATCTGAGAAAAAGATAAAGGAAAGCCAGAGGCTGTATCGTATAATTGGCTAACTAGTTTGAGGTCCCTTTCCAACCATAGATCATAAGCTGCGTGTTGTTGAGGGACAGAAAAAGCAGGATTATGATGTATGGGGAGGAAACGGGAAACCCATGGGGATACGCCTAATTTAAGTCTGATCTCCCTCCATGTGATAAGGGTATCACGGATGAGTGGATTATATTTTAAGTGTGGAGGGAGTGAGTTAGGGTTTGAATGTAAAAGGGCTGCAAGATCGAAAGGATGGGCCATGGCAGATTCTATTTGCAGATTAGAATAGTTGGAGGATTTGGTCAGCCAATCTATACACACCCGTAAGATGCATGAGAGATTATATACTCTGATATTTGGAAGACCAATTCCCCCCTCACATCTAGGCAGATATAGCTTATGCAGGGCAATGCGTGACCGACGTCCTTTCCAAATAAATGTAGAGAGCGCTTTGTGTAGTCTAAGAATGTCCGTATGCTTAAGTAGTAGAGGGATGGTCTGAAGAGGGTATAACAATTTCGGGAAGCTCACCATCTTGAAGAGGTGGGCTCTCCCTACAAGTGACAGTGGTAACTCTTTCCATATCTCTAGTTCGCCTATAATTTTTTGAATTGTTGGTGAAAAATTGAGCGAGTAGAGAGAAGAGGCAAGTTTTCCAATTTTGATTCCTAAGTATGTAATATGATGAGGGGCAATTTTGAAATGAGAATTATGAGCCCATGAGGGAGTGCGTGCATGGAATAAGGGAAGGACTTCGCTTTTCGTGAAGTTAATACGAAGACCCGAACAGTGCCTGAAGGCTGTGAAAATATCCTGTATATAAGGCAGGTCATGAGTTGGGTTGGCAGTGAAAATTAAAATGTCATCAGCAAACAAGGCTAAACGTAGATCTTGTTGAGCTATTTGGACTCCGTGCAGCTGTGAGTGGAACAGAAGGAAGCGGGCTAAGGGTTCTAGGGCCAAATTGAAGAGCAAGGGGGATAAGGGGCACCCTTGTCTTGTCCCTTTATGCAGTTTAATAGGGGTAGATGTGTGTCCTGCAGCAACCACCTGTGCTGTAGGAGCTGAGTACATAGCTTGGACTACATGAGTGAAAGAGCCTGAGAAGCCAAATCTATGTAAAACCATCTGCAGCCACTGAAAGTTAACATTATCGAAGGCCTTTTCAGCATCAAGAGAGATTATCGCTAGATCTAGGTGAGGATTGATTTTAGCATGATTTAACACTGCTAGTACTTTGCGGATGTTTGAGGCAGCAGAGCGTCCTTGTATGAAGCCCGCTTGAGAGGGATGAATGATGGAAGGTAAAACAATAGCTAAACGATTTGCGATAATTTTCGATAGAATTTTGGCATCTAAATTTAGAAGGGAGATCGGCCTATAGGAACCTGGGTCAGACGGATCTTTGTCTTTCTTTGCTATCAATTTTATATGTGCCTGAAAGGCAGACGGAAGATAGGCACCCCCTTCTTGTATAGAGCAGTAAACTGATTGCAGGGTAGGAGAAAGGGTTGTAGCCATGAGTTTGTAGAACTCAGAAGTGTATCCGTCTGGGCCAGGGGCTTTACCATTAGCTAGAGTTTTTATAGCGGATTGAATATCGGATTGAGATATAGGAGCATTAAGAGATTGGAGTGCTACGAGATCGATTTGAGGAAGAGCAATGCCGTCTAGAAAAGACAAAGCCTTTGATTGGTCAATAGGGTCGGGGCCATATAGTTTAGTGTAGAAACTTTCCAATATGGAAACAATTTCTTCAGGGGAGTGTTTCAATATACCCTGAGAGTCTTTGAGGGAGGTGAATTGTGTAGGAGTAAACGGTTTACGGCACAAGCGAGACAGGAGTCTGCCCGGCTTGTTGCCAAATTTATGATACTGTAAGTCGAGATGTGATTGGTGCATGGATTTTTGTGCTGTTGCCCATGTTTCGAATTGGTGTTTTGCCTCTAGCCAAGCTTTCCTGTGTTCATGTGTGTTGGAGTCAGCCAAATTTTTTTGCGTCTGTCGGAGTCAGTTACTAGCTTCTGTGTATTTTAGAGCGACCTTTTTCTTATATGCAGATGTAAAGGCGATGATTTTACCACGTAAAACCGCCTTTCCTGTTTCCCAAAATAGGTTAGGATTGGATAAGTGAGCTGCATTGGTGATCTGGAAGTCTGCCCAAGTATCTTGGAGTTGACGTAACACCTCCTGGTTATTTGCTAAGAAAGAAGGAAAGCGCCACGTTTTGTGAGATTGTGTGTTGTTGAGATAGTTGAGGGTTATGGATATGGGAGAATGGTCCGAAATAACTACGTCATGTATATCTGAGGAAGATGCGTATTGCAAAGCAATAGAATTGCAAAAAAAATAGTCTATTCTGGAAAGCGAATGGTGTACCAGAGAAAAGAAGGTGAATTCCTTCCCATCTGGGTGGGCTAAACGCCAAATGTCTGTTAGTTGCATTGCTTCCGCAAATGTAGACCGTAGTGTGAGCGTTGATTGGGACTCCGCAAGTGGGCGGTGATTGTGTTCTAGTGATTTTGACTTATCTTCATAGGCATTCATAAGTGAGTTGAAGTCCCCTCCGACTACTAAAGGTAGATGTATGTAGGCGGACAGCTTTGATGACAGGTCCTGAAAAAACTGTTTTGACGGTGAGTTTGGAGCATAAATATTGGTGAGGACCAATGATTGAGAGCCTACTTTGAGGTGTACCGCTAGGAATCTGCCTGCCTCATCAGTGTTTACCGAGATTATGTCAGGTGCGAGCTTTTTGTGTAACAGAATGAGCACACCTGCTTTATTATTGAGTGAGGGAGAACCTATAACGTGTCCTACCCAAAGTTTCTTCATACGAACAAAGTCAGATTGGCCTAAATGTGTTTCTTGGAGTAGTGCTACATCTGCTCTAAGTCGGCGGAGATGGCGGAGAATAGCCATTCGTTTATGAGGTGATCTTAAGCCCTTGACATTCCAAGAATAAATACGAATCATTAGGTCACATGATATGAGGTGAATACAAAGGTAGTGGACTTACAGTTTTGTAGGGTGGAGCCAGCTATCCGCCCATTACCGCCCAATCTCTGATGAAGTATGGTCGACTCCCAAGGAAGGGGTGATTCTCCAGAAAAATGTAAGGAAGGAGAGCAGAAGAAAGGACAGAGAGAGTGGAACATGGTGGCCCAACTGGGGCCTATCAGAAGAGCAAAACAAACAAAAAACCATAACAGTGTATTGGACTTCACATAAATCTGCATGCTGTCCCTGTACTGCGACCAACGTATCCGGGAAATAGCAGAGTAGTGATCTGCAGCAGTGACTCATTGGAGTTGTTGAGAGGGCAGGGGAGCATGACCCCCTTGCCTAAATGGCATCGCCAAAGGGAGAAGAGGCTCAACAAATCGAATAACCAGAGAGGAACTGTGGTCGAGGCAAGGCACAGAGAAGGATTGACACAGTCAGTACATATATATGCTATCAAGCAAAATGAGAGGAAAGTACCACAGGACGAACTAAATTATTGCTTTCTAACAGCTGGTATAGCTATCTGTGGACTGAAGATGATAGCTAAAGGCACAAGAAACTTAAATTTAGTTAAATAAGGCAGGTGGTCCAATTTGTGGAGTAAACCGTATAGCGCCTGAGAGAGTGCGCCAGCTCAGGATTGGCGAGATTTAGAGGCAGCAAAGTTAGTACGTGGGCGTTTCGGTGGATCTTTGCGAGGGCTTCGCTGATCTCTAGGACCTGTGTTGCGAGGGTGAGGAGACGGCACACCATCCGTAGCCATCAAAGAATCTTGTAAATATTGAGCGGCTTATTCAGGGTGTATGAAAGACTTTGTATCGCCAGAAGGTGTAGTAAAGCGGAGAGTAGCCGGATAAGCCAGGGTGAATTTGTAGCTCCTTTGGTGGAGCGTGGCACATATTTCCTGAAAGGCCTTACGTTTGCAGGATACTTTTTGCGAGTAATCGGCAAATAGGAGTAATTTGTGACCGTCTACTTGTAGGGATCGAGAATTGCGGAAATAATTAAGAATAGCCACTCGATCAGCGTAGTTGAGATACTTGACTATCACTGATCGCGGTGTACGGCGGTCATTCGAAGGCGGCCCCAGGCGATGAGCTCTCTCGACCTGACACAAAGTGGTTAGACCTAGAGCTGGGGGTATACGTGTGGAGCATAATTCTGGAAGCACCCCGGTTGAAAATGATTCTGGAAGGCCCACTATGCGCAGATTATTTCTGCGTGAGCGATTTTCTAAATCATCCAGCTTGTCTAGGATGGATTGGTGCGTACGATTGGTTTGAAGTGCACCTGAGCGCAGCGAGTGAACATCGTCCTCCAAATCTGACAGACGCTGTTCCACTTCAGTTAAACGTTTACTATGATCACCTATGTCTTTTCTGATCTGTTCAATGCCTGTGGCTACTGCATGATCCACGGCTTGTGTGATTGTGGGCAGTAGAATGGCAGCGACTGCTTGTGCAATCTTGTCATACATTTCTGTGGAACTACAGGTGCCAGGAGTAGAGGTCAGGGCTGGTATAACATTATCACTGTGTGCAGGGAGGGTGTGTACATCTGCACCAGCGTGTGTAACAGCCTCTGTGCCTGTGTCCATTGAGATACTATGGGCGGCGGCCATCTTGGCTGCAGGAGGGGGAGAGCCGCATCCCTCTCCCCTCGTGGTGGGACCTGAGCCCTGCGGATTCGGCAGGAGGAATCTCTCTATGCCGGAGGGACCGAGGATCGTGCGGGGGGGCCAGTGGGGAGCTCCTGAATCAGCTGACAGGAGTCCCCTGCGCAGAATGCCGGCTTTATATGCGGGGATCCCGGGAGCCGCGGGTCTCACCTCCTCACAGCATCAGCGCCGGAACCGGAAGTCATGGCAGCTTTAAATACCACCAAAACAAATCTCTGTCTTTGTGAAAATTTAGTCTGGGTATAGTGTTGCATGACCACTCAATTGACAACACTGAAAGCTGAAAATTGGCCTGGGCAGGAAAGGGGTGAAAGTGCCTGGTATTGAAATGGTCAAGCTGTAAATGTTTTTACACAACAATGCAATTTTTACAGACAGCTTTAGCAACAGGGTACTTTGGCAGTGAATATTTGGCCGAGGGATTTTTTTTTTCCTAATACATTTAGCTTACGTAGAGCAGCAGCATCCCAATCTTTTCATTTAAAAAAGACATTTTGCTGGTAGTTTTAGCACAAACTGATGTTTGCTGTAAATCAAGGTTGTGCTGGAAGCTTACAACAGTTATACTTGTTGTCAATGGATTGCAGGCCCCTTTCTTTTCTAGTTCTACTGTAAACCATACTGTATTGTAGTTTTCTTGCTGTTTTTGCATTTTTCTGCTGTATGGCACTTGGGACACTAAAGAAACTTTGTTTTTAAACAATAAAGGCCCCTTCCACATGGGGTGAACTCCATCAGGAGTCCACTTGCTCAGCGCTAGATCTGTCTGTTGGTTCACACTGACCAGCTGAATGGCTGGTCCATGTCCACTCCACTTTCATCACCCCGTCACCCAGCCAGTGCCATTATTACAGTGTCAGTATATAGAATTTTTCACTGATCACTGTATTCCTGCCACTAGCAACATCAGATAGCGTCAGGGTCAGTAAGCGCCCCTCCCAGCCAGGGTCAGCTAGCGTTAGATTGCCTGCACACTACCGCACTCACACTAAAGGTCTCTGATCACCGCCATGACTAGTTTAGTGTTTGAACAGATCAATATCTTTATCATGAACAGAACTATACCTGTGCCTCTTTTATATAGTGTCCACAAAAATGCAGTTAGCAGGATCAGCCCCGTTCACTGCCAGCACTAGCGCTTAGCCCCTCTGCGGTTTTTCCCGGAAGATTTGTATCAATTGATTGTGGGCCAAGGCAGTTTATACGCACAACAATACATAGCCGCCCACCCAAATTTAGCTCTTGCCAGACAATTCGCATGGAAACCTATCACGGTTTTTGAATTTAAAACTCTTTTGGGCCTAACCCTCAACATGGGCATTACAGAAAAGAATGAATTGTGGTCATGTTGATCCACAGAGCCAATTCATCATATGCCTGTGTTCTCTGCTGTTACATATATGCCCAACATGGACCAGCAATGTACTGGTACGTTGCTGGACTTTGAGTGGTTATACCGGGATGATGTCTGCAGCTACAGGCATCATCCTGGTATCGGTTTTTTTTCAGCTGGTTGTCAGTAGAGATGAGCGAATCGAACCAGGCGAAGTGGAATTCGTTTCGAATTTCAGGAAAAATTCGATTCGCGTCGAATCCGAATATTTGCATAATTCGGGTGCGCGAATCGGATTTTTCCCGATCAGCCGGCAAAAGTGTCCCTGCAGAGAGCTCCGCTATTTCTGACAGTTCTCTGACAGTTCCTTCACATGTACAGCGGTTGAAACATTGTATCTATTTGTTTCCATTTAGGATACAGATGTTTTTATTCGGAAATAAATAGATACAATGTTTCAACCGCTGTACATGTGAAGGAACTGTCAGAGAACTGTCAGAAATAGCGGAGCTCTCTGCAGATACACTTTTTGCTGTACTGGAATACTTCTTCTTTCCATTCTTCTTTTCATTCTTCTCATTCTTCTTTTCATTCTTCTTTTCATTCTTCTTCTCATTCTTCTTTTCATTCTTCTTCTTCTTTTCATTCTTCTTTTCATTCTTCTCATTCTTCTTTTCTTCTTCATGAAAAGAAGAATGAAAAGAAGAATGAAAAGAAGAAGAAGAATGAAAAGAAGAAGAAGAATGAAAAGAAGAATGAAAAGAAGAATGAGAAGAAGAATGAGAAGAAGAATGAGAATGAGAAGAAGAATGAAAAGAAGAATGAAAAGAAGAAGAAGAAGAAGAATCTTTTCATTCTTCTCATTCTTCTTTTCATTCTTCTTTTCATTCTTCTTCTTCTTCTTTTCATTCTTCTTCTTCTTCTTTTCATTCTTCTTCTTCTTTTCATTCTTCTTTTCATTCTTCTTCTTTTCATTCTTCTTCTTCTTTTCATTCTTCTTTTCATTCTTCTTCTTCTTCTTTTCATTCTTCTCATTCTTCTTTTCATTCTTCTTCTTCTTTTCATTCTTCTTCTTCTTCTTTTCATTCTTCTTTTCATTCTTCTTCTTCTTTTCATTCTTCTTTTCATTCTTCTCATTCTTCTTTTCATTCTTCTCATTCTTCTTCTCATTCTTCTTTTCATTCTTCTTTTCATTCTTCTTCTCATTCTTCTTTTCATTCTTCTTCTTTTCATTCTTCTTTTCATTCTTTTCATCTTCATGAAAAGAAGAATGAGAAGAAGAATGAAAAGAAGAATGAAAAGAAGAAGAAGAATGAGAAGAAGAATGAAAAGAAGAATGAGAAGAATGAAAAGAAGAATGAAAAGAAGAAGAAGAATGAGAAGAAGAATGAGAAGAAGAATGAGAAGAAGAATGAGAAGAATGAGAAGAAGAATGAGAAGAATGAAAAGAAGAATGAAAAGAAGAAGAAGAATGAAAAGAAGAAGAAGAATGAAAAGAAGAATGAAAAGAAGAAGAAGAAGAAGAATCTTTTCATTCTTCTCATTCTTCTTTTCATTCTTCTTTTCATTCTTCTTCTTCTTCTTTTCATTCTTCTTCTTCTTTTCATTCTTCTTTTCATTCTTCTTCTTCTTTTCATTCTTCTTCTTCTTCTTTTCATTCTTCTTCTTTTCATTCTTCTTCTTTTCATTCTTCTTCTTCTTCTTTTCATTCTTCTCATTCTTCTTTTCATTCTTCTCATTCTTCTTTTCATTCTTCTCATTCTTCTTTTCATTCTTCTTTTCATTCTTCTTCTTCTTCTTTTCATTCTTCTTCTTCTTTTCATTCTTCTTTTCATTCTTCTTCTTCTTTTCATTCTTCTTCTTCTTCTTTTCATTCTTCTTCTTTTCATTCTTCTTCTTTTCATTCTTCTTCTTCTTCTTTTCATTCTTCTCATTCTTCTTTTCATTCTTCTCATTCTTCTTTTCATTCTTCTCATTCTTCTTTTCTTCTTCATGAAAAGAAGAATGAGAAGAAAAATGAAAAGAAGAATGAAAAGAAGAAGAAGAATGAGAAGAAGAATGAAAAGAAGAATGAAAAGAAGAATGAGAAGAATGAAAAGAAGAAGAAGAATGAGAAGAAGAATGAAAAGAAGAATGAAAAGAAGAAGAAGAATGAAAAGAAGAAGAAGAATGAATGAAAAGAAGAAGAATGAAAAGAAGAATGAGAAGAATGAAAAGAAGAATGAAAAGAAGAAGAAGAAGAAGAATGAAAAGAAGAAAAAGAAGAATGAAAAGAAGAAGAATGAAAAGAAGAAGAAGAATCTTTTCATTCTTCTCATTCTTCTTTTCATTCTTCTTCTTCTTCTTTTCATTCTTCTTCTTCTTTTCATTCTTCTTTTCATCCTACTTCTTCTTCTTCATCCTCATCCTCATCCTCTTCTTCTTCTTCTGAGGATGAGGATGAAGAAGAAGAAGAAGAAGGATGAAAATAAGAATTCCAAGCCGGCAAAAAGTGTATCTGCAGAGCTCCTCTATTCTGCAGATACACTTAGAGGAGCTCTGCAGATACACTTTTTGCCGGTTTGGAATTCTTCTTATTTTCATCCTACTTCTTCTTCTTCTTCTTCTTCATCCTCATCCTCATCCTCGGAAGAAGAAGAAGAGGATGAGGATGAAGAAGAAGAAGTAGGATGAAAATAAGAAGAATTCCAAGCCGGCAAAAAGTGTATCTGCAGAGCTCCTCTAAGTGTATCTGCAGAATAGAGGAGCTCTGCAGATACACTTTTTGCCGGCTTGGAATTCTTCTTATTTTCATCCTACTTCTTCTTCTTCTTCATTCTCATCCTCATCCTCAGAAGAAGAAGAAGAGGATGAGGATGAAGAAGAAGAAGTAGGATGAAAATAAGAATTCCAAGCCGGCAAAAAGTGTATCTGCAGAGCTCCGCTAAGTGTATCTGCAGAGCTCCGCTATTTCTGACAGTTCTCTGACATTCACTCCATACAGCGGTTGAAACATTGTATCTATTTGTTTCCATTTATGGAAACAAATAGATACAATGTTTCAACCGCTGTATGGAGTGAATGTCAGAGAACTGTCAGAAATAGGCTATTTCTGACAGTTCTCTGACATTCAATACTCCATACAGCGGTTGAGGAGTGAATGTCAGAGAACTGTCAGAAATAGCCTATTTCTGACAGTTCTCTGACATTCATTCCATACAGCGGTTGAAACATTGTATCTATTTGTTTCCATTTATGGAAACAAATAGATACAATGTTTCAACCGCTGTATGGAGTGAATGTCAGAGAACTGTCAGAAATAGCGGAGCTCTGCAGATACACTTAGCGGAGCTCTGCAGATACACTTTTTGCCGGCTTGGAATTCTTCTTATTTTCATCCTACTTCTTCTTCTTCCTCATCCTCATCCTCTTCTTCTTCTTCTGAGGATGAGGATGAGGATGAAGAAGAAGAAGAAGAAGAAGTAGGATGAAAATAAGAAGAATTCCAAGCCGGCAAAAAGTGTATCTGCAGAGCTCCTCTAAGTGTATCTGCAGAATAGAGGAGCTCTGCAGATACACTTTTTGCCGGCTTGGAATTCTTCTTATTTTCATCCTACTTCTTCTTCTTCTTCTTCATCCTCATCCTCATCCTCTTCTTCTTCTTCTGAGGATGAGGATGAAGAAGAAGAAGAAGTAGGATGAAAATAAGAAGAATTCCAAGCCGGCAAAAAGTGTATCTGCAGAGCTCCTCTAAGTGTATCTGCAGAATAGAGGAGCTCTGCAGATACACTTTTTGCCGGCTTGGAATTCTTCTTATTTTCATCCTACTTCTTCTTCTTCTTCTTCTTCTTCCTCTTCATCCTCATCCTCATCCTCTTCTTCTTCTTCTGAGGATGAGGATGAGGATGAAGAAGAAGAAGAAGAAGAAGTAGGATGAAAATAAGAAGAATTCCAAGCCGGCAAAAAGTGTATCTGCAGAGCTCCGCTAAGTGTATCTGCAGAGCTCCGCTAAGTGTATCTGCAGAGCTCAGCGGTTGAAACATTGTATCTATTTGTTTCCATTTATGGAAACAAATAGATACAATGTTTCAACCGCTGTATGGAGTGAATGTCAGAGAACTGTCAGAAATAGGCTATTTCTGACAGTTCTCTGACATTCAATACTCCATACAGCGGTTGAGGAGTGAATGTCAGAGAACTGTCAGAAATAGCCTATTTCTGACAGTTCTCTGACATTCACTCCATACAGCGGTTGAAACATTGTATCTATTTGTTTCCATAAATGGAAACAAATAGATACAATGTTTCAACCGCTGTATGGAGTGAATGTCAGAGAACTGTCAGAAATAGCAGAGCTCTGCAGATACACTTAGCGGAGCTCTGCAGATACACTTTTTGCCGGCTTGGAATTCTTCTTATTTTCATCCTACTTCTTCTTCTTCTTCTTCTTCTTCTTCATCCTCATCCTCTTCTTCTTCTGAGGATGAGGATGAGGATGAAGAAGAAGAAGAAGAAGTAGGATGAAAATAAGAAGAATTCCAAGCCGGCAAAAAGTGTATCTGCAGAGCTCCGCTAAGTGTATCTGCAGAGCTCCGCTAAGTGTATCTGCAGAGCTCCGCTAAGAAATAGCGGAGCTCTGCAGATACACTTTTTGCCGGCTTGAAATTCTCCTTCTTCTCATCCTTCTTCTTCTTCTCATCCTTCTTCTTTTTCTCATCCTTCTCCTTCTTCTCATCCTTCTTCTTCTTCTCATCCTTCTTCTTCTTCTCATCCTTCTCCTTCTTCTCATCCTTCTTCTTCTTCTCATCCTTCTTCTTCTTCTCATCCTTCTCCTTCTTCTCATCCTTCTCCTTCTTCTCATCCTTCTTCTTCTTCTCATCCTTCTTCTTCTTCTCATCCTTCTCCTTCTTCTCATCCTTCTTCTTCTTCTCATCCTTCTTCTTCTCATCCTTCTCCTTCTTCTCATCCTTCTCCTTCTTCTCATCCTTCTCCTTCTTCTCATCCTTCTCCTTCTTCTCATCCTTCTTCTTCTCATCCTTCTCCTTCTCCTTCTTCTCATCCTTCTCCTTCTCCTTCTTCTCATCCTTCTCCTTCTCCTTCTTCTCATCCTTCTCCTTCTTCTCATCCTTCTCCTTCTCCTTCTTCTCATCCTTCTCCTTCTTCTCATCCTTCTCCTTCTCCTTCTTCTCATCCTTCTCCTTCTTCTCATCCTTCTCCTTCTTCTCATCCTTCTCCTTCTCCTTCTTCTCATCCTTCTCCTTCTCCTTCTCCTTCCTCATCTCCAAGGGCATTTAATTTAAAGGCTCTCTGAAGCCTAGAAACCCTTTTTATAAGTTAAATTCGTAGCGAATAAATTCGCATCAAATCGAATTTCTTCCTCAAATTCGGCGAATCAGCCGAATCGAATTTTTGAATAATTCGCTCATCTCTAGTTGTCAGCTTTCATGTAACAACAATCCTAGTGGCCAATTACAGGTGAAACTCGAAAAATTAGAATATCGTGCAAAAGTTCATTTATTTCAGTAATGCAACTTAAAAGGTGAAACTAATATATGAAATAGACTCATTACATGCAAAGCAAGATAGTTCAAGCTGTGATTTGTCATAATTGTGATGATTATGGCTTACAGCTCATGAAACCCCCAAATCCACAATCTCAGAAAATTAGAATATTGCATGCAATCAATAAAACAAGGATTGTACATAGAACAATATCGGACCTCTGAAAAGTATAAGCATGCATATGTACTCAGAACTTGGTTTGGGCCCCTTTTGCAGCAATTACTGCCTCAATGAGGCGTGGCATGGAAGCTATCAGCCTGTGGCACTGCTGAGGTGTTATGGAAGACCAGGATGTTTCAATCGCTTCCTTCAGCTCTTCTGCATTGTTCGGTCTCATGTCTCTCATCTTTCTCTTGGCAATGCCCCATAGATTCTCTATGGGGTTCAGGTCAGGCGAGTTTGCTGGCCAATCAAGCACAGTAATCCCACGGTTATTGAACCAGGTTTTGGTGCTTTTGGCAGTGTGGGCAGGTGCCAAGTCCTGCTGGAAAATGAAGTCAGCATCCCCATAAAGCTCGTCTGCGGAAGGAAGCATGAAGTGCTCCAAAATCTCTGGTAGATGGCTGCGTTGACCCTGGACTTAATGAAGCACAGTGGACCAACATCAGCAGATGACATGGCTCCCCAAATCAACACAGACTGTGGAAAATTTACACTGGACTTCAAGCATCTTGCAGTGTGTGCCTCTCCATTCTTCCTCCATACTCTGGGTCCTTGGTTTTCAAATGAGATGCAAAAGTTGCTCTCATCAGAAAAGAGGACTTTGGACTACTGAGCAACAGACCAGGTCTGTTTTTCTTTAGCCCAGGTAAGACACTTCTGAAGTTGTTTGTTTTTCAGGAGCGGCTTGACAAGAGGAATACGACATTTGAAGCTCATGTCCAGGATCCGTCTGTGTGTGGTGGCTCTTGATGCACTGACTCCAGCCTCAGTCCACTCCTTATGAATGTCCCCAACACTTTTGAATGGCCTTTTCCTGACAATCCTCTCTAGGCTGTTGTCATCCCTGCTGCATGTGCACCTTTTTCTTCCACACTTTACCCTTCCACATAACTTTCTATTAATTTGCTTTGATACAGCACTTTGGGAACATCCAACTTCTTTTGCAATTACCTTTTGAGGCTTTCCCTCCTTATGGAGGGTGTCAATGATGGTTTTCTGCACAACTGTCAGGTCAGCAGTCTTTCCCATGATTGTGATTCCTACTGAACCAGTCTGAGAGACCATTTAAAGGCTCAGGAACCCTTTGCAGGTGTTATGGCTTAATTAGCTGATTAGAGTGGGACACTTTGAGCCTAGAATATTGCACCTTTTCACAATATTCTAATTTTCTGAGATTGTGTATTTTGGGGTTTTCATGAGCTGTAAGCCATAATCATCACAATTATGAAAAATCACGGCTTGAACTATCTTGTTTGCATGCAATGAGTCTATCTCATATATTAGTTTCACCTTTTAAGTTGTATTACTGAAATAAATGAACTTTTGCATGATATTCTAATTTTTCGAGTTTCACCTGTAGCTGCTGAATTGTTCCCCCCTCCTGCTGCCTTCCACAGTTGTTTTGGGCTCTCCTGTCCCACAGAGGAATCCGAGAATGCAGCTGGCTGACTATAGAGCTGTTCAGAGACCAGAACAGCTCCAATAATCTCTATAGTCTAAGAAATCGGAAGCTACGAGCATTTTATCACTTCAGTTTCGCAGGATATAAAAATTGCCATTTGTAAATTGGGAAAGCATCTGATCACACCGATCTTGGTCAGATTAGGTAATGTAAGGGCAGAGGAAATATCTAGAGTCTGATAGACCCCAGATTTCTCAAAAAAAGAATATATGACAATGCCCATTGAAGTTATAGTGGATATTTGCATTCACTGTGATAGTATTAAAAGTGATAAAAAAAAATGAAAGGGACTATGTAAAAATAATTTAAAAAATCAAAATAACAAAAAAAAAAAAAAGCACACTTGTTGACCCCATGCGGATATGTAAACAGTGGTTGTACCATGCATATGAGGTATCACCACGAACCTCAGATCGAGGGCAGTAATTCTAGCACTAGACCTCCTGTGTAAATATACATTTGTGACCTGTAAAGGCTTTTAAAATGTTGGCTATCAATAATAAAAAGCTATGTACTTTGTTGCCATTGCACGGGCATGCGCAATTTTAAAGCATGTCATGTTTGGTATATATTTACTCAGCATAACATTATCTTTTATATGTTATCAAACAATTGGGCAATATATTGTGTTTTTGTGCTTTAAAAGTCTAAAAATTGTATTTTTCACAAAAGATTTGCGTTTGAAAAATAGCTGCGCAAATCCTGTGCGACGTAAAAAATTTCAACACCCACCATTTTATTCTCTAGGGCCTCTTCTTTAAAAAAAATATATAATGTTTGGGGGTTCAAAATAATTTTCCAGCAAAACTGTTTTTTCATGTGAACAAAAAGTGTCAGAAAAGGATTGGTCTTCAAGAGTGGGTAATGTGTGGCATAAGCTTCTCATGGTGGCTCTGAAATGCCAGGATAGTAGAAGCAACCTCTATAAATTACCCCTTTTTGGAAAGTAGACACTCCAAGGTATTTGCTAAGAGGCATGGTGAGTGGTTTTGCAGATTTAATGAAAATGGAAAATGAAGAAAGAAAACAAAAAAATATTTTTTTTTTCGTTTTTAAAACCGTGACAAAAATATCTGTAAAATACTCACTGTGCCTCTTATCAAATTCCTTGGGGTGTCTACTTTCCAAAAAGGGGTCATTTTGGGGGGATGTTTGTACTATCCTGGCATTTTAGAGCCTCCGAAACTGTGTTAGGTAGTGGGGAAATGATATGAGGAAATATGCCCTTTGAAAGCCTGGAGGTGGTCATTGGACTTTGGAGGCTTGTATGTAGCTAGGCTGCCAAAAAGTCTCTCACATGTAGTATCCCCATACTGGGGAGAAGTAGAAGAATGTGTTTTGGGGTGTTATTCCACATATACCCATGGAATGCATGAGCAATATGTCATTAAGGTGACAACTTTGTGTGAAAAAATTTGTGGTAAAAAATAAAATGTTCCATGGACTAAATATGCCTCTATGCAAAATCCTTGGGGTGTCTACTTTCCAAAAAGGGGTCATTTGGGGGGGGGGGTTGTACTGCTCTGGCATTTTAGCACCTCAAGAAATGTGATAGGCAGTTAGAATGTAAAAGCTATGTAAATGCCAATATATATTTACCATAGTTTGTAGGCGCTATAGCTTTCACACAAACCAATTAATATACACGTATTGAGAGACTTTTTTTTTACCAAACACATGTAGCACAATATATTTTAGCCTAAATGTATGACTAACTTTGAGTTTTATGGATATATTTTATAACCAAAAGTGAAAAATATCGGGGGGTTTTTTCAAAGTTTTCGGTCTATATTTTTTTATCGCACAAAAAATAAAAAACGTAAAGGTGATCAAATATCACCAAAAGAAAGCTCTATCTGTGTGAAAAAAAGGACATAAATTTTGTTTGTGTACAGCATTGCACGACGCGCAATTACCAGTTGGAATAGCACAGTGCCAAACAGGAAAAAATGGCCTAGTCGGGAAGGGGGGCAAATCCTCAGGAGGGCAAGTGATTAAAGTAGTAATTAAACTCACTTAGTGCCTTATCTACAATAAATTGGCCTCATAACCTGTGTAATTAATATGTGTTCAGTTTTAAAGGGATGAAGTGGCATGTGAGAGGGCCAAAGAATACTATCTTTCTGTGCATGACCAAAAGCGACATCTGCCTTACTGTTGCTCTTGGTAACCACTGACTCCTTTTGTCTTTCAAACCCCAATCTACTGTGCATGACTATAAGAGACTTTGGCCTTGCTAAGACTTATTGTAATTGCTGTTTATATCTGTCTACCTTCTTGTCCGTTTCCTGATTTGCAATTTGGTTTAAAGTAGAAAGCCTCTACTTGCAGCAACTTGTATTTTATTAGCTCTAATTGAATCCAAACCTCCCCCACCCCATCTGAGTATAAATTCAGTACAGCTCCTTAGGACGCCATCGTGACGATGTGTGCATAATGTGCCATTTTCTGCATTAATTGTATGGCACTTTTACTAAATCACAACAATATAGTCAAGTACAAACATCAGCGCTCCAATCCATGCAGTCTGTAAGTGCATTTTCATTTATTTATCTAACTCTTTTTCTCAGCTTGCTTTTCCCCTCTCTTTACCCTCCATCATGCTCTCACAAACCTTCCTTTTTGTATTAATGTTCCCTCAAACACTAATTTTTTACCCCATCTCTCTACCCCACAGTCTATACATATCCTCCTTACTTTTACCTTCTCCTTATCATTGCACTTATTTCCTGATCTTTCTGGACCCACACAATGTCATAACTTCTAATCACTGGAGATTCTGCCCTCATGTAAATCCTGCTCTCACCTCAACTCCCTGACCTTCCATCATATAACCTGCACTCCCAGAACTAACATTTTCCTTTCCCTGGCAGAAGCTGCAACCTTCACACTCTTATTTCAATTCTGATGATTCCACAAGCCACCCCCTCCTTCTGTGCCCTCTGGAGTGACCGCTCTGTCTCAACTCTTGTCAATTACTTCTTCATCTCTATCTTCCTTAACCTTCTTGCTATCACTAAAACCTGGCTTCAAGAATCTCACCAGTTGCTCTCTCACATGGTGACTTCCACTGGACTCTCACCAAAACCCAGTGGACAAGAAAAAGGTGGAATTGGACTTCTCTATCCAGGTCCTTCCTACGCATTCCATTCTTTACCTCTGTTCTTTTGAAGTGCACTTTGCCTTTTTTTTCTCCAGTCTCCTTGAGAATTGCAGTGATTTATCTGCCTTCTAGACCATTGGCATGCTTTCTCGATGGCTTTTCTGCTTGGCTAACATACTTCCTGCCATCTGAAGTGATTATAACACTACAGTCATCGTTAATACCTCAGCCACCTCTCAGCTGCTCAACCTGACCTCTAACTTTAATCATATGCAATAAAAAAACTCCACCACTCATTCCAATGGCAACACACTCGACTTTGTATTTTCCCACCTCTGCACTCCCAGCAATCTCTCTAACATCCCTTTTCCTTTCTCCAATCGCAACCTTATCCATTTCACACTTTCCCTGTCTCCAACCCTTTATGCCTCAAAACTGCAAACAGCTATCTGTAGAAATATCAGCCACCTACTACTATCTGCCTTTATGAAAAAAAAATGCACCCTTGTCCTGCGCAGACCTGGCTATTGCTGTGTATAACAACCTATAATCTATGTGAATCTTGTGAGCTGTTATTAAATAATAAAAGTATCTATTTGAGTTTTTTTTATAGTAAACCGCGACCAGCACTTCAACACACTCCCATATAAATGTGTGTATATACTTATTACGCTATTAGTGCAGTGCTATTTCTCCTTATCTACCAAATGCAAACATCAAAACCAATGTCCTTCAATTTTCACAGTTCAAAAAAAATTCTAATTCTTTAGCTTGTATTGTTCTTGTTCCCATGCTTGTGTATCAGTGCTGTTGTGTGTAACAGCATATACCCAGAGACTGACGCAGTCCTCCATTTTTTTAAGAACCTCCATCTTGGCAAAGGGGTTAAGCATCCTGACAAAACATATTTCCCCCTCATTCTCCCCCTCCCTTTCTGAGAGTCCCAGCGACATTTGGCCAGTGTGCATGTGTGTAGGAGTGTCACAGGAGGCCAGGGCCCAGCAGGGGTCTAGGAGCTATAAAGTCCCCAAGGGAGCTGGGGCCTAGCTGGCCGAAGAACCTGTAAAATGTAACACCTCGTATAAGATAAGGCAAGCTTTCCCAGGAATTCAAGACATTCCAAGGAAGGCAGGACCAGCTAACACTTGTTAAAATCCAGTTTTCCCCTATGTCTCATATCTTATTATATGAGAGACTTACATAAAAAACAGACATATCGTCAGATTGGCCACGAGAAGGCGAAGGCGAACAGTTTAGTAGGTCACTCGCATTGTCTCGAATACATAGGAAAGCCGAAAAATAGATCTCGTGAACCGTTCAGTGTATAATTTCATAATTCATATCTAATCAATCCTCAGACATGTCTGCATAATAATCTACCCACGGGTGGAATGTCACTTGTACAGATGGAAAGTTATTGGCCAAAATATGAGTTACGGGAGATTTTGGCTCTAGTTGAGGTATCCGCCCATACCTAAACGCCTAAACGGGGTATTGGTCCTTGACTTCAGAGATACCCCCTGCTGTGGAACTACAAAATAAGCTGTCAGGCCTAAGAAAGCTGAGCTGAAGACGTCTCCCATTTTAACATCAATACCACCTGGGGAGACCCGTGCCCTTTTGCTCTGAAACTTGGATCTGCTAACCCAGGACTTTGGCAAGTACCTTAACCCTTTCACCTCTCTCTGATATCTCTTTGATGTGCTGTTGGTCTCTGTATGTGTATATATATATATATCTTAGTTACATCTTTTCTGTAAATATTTTTATTTCACCCATTTGACCTTTTAGTAATAAATCTTTCCTTCTGAAAGTGTTGAACTGTTTCTACAGCGCTTTATTGCAATTTACGAATTCCTGCCTCTAAAGAGAATGCTACTGTGTTTATTTAACCCTCTGTATAACCGTGTTATACAGACGATTACCTCAACCATTATAGTGTTATAACTGATAGTTTCCTCTTTCTCTGTACAAAAAGGAGGTGGTGGCAGTGTGAAGGGTTAATTGCGTAATTAACCTGACCCAGTAACAATCGCTCAGGCTGCCGGTACATCGATTGTGGTCCAATTAGCTGGAAAATCGTTGTGCAGGGTGCAGCTGGGTGTGGCATTGTTACGCACGTGACATCGCGGTTTTAGATCGGCTAGTCCTTTGGTCACGAGTTTGGTGAGAAGGGCTGGTGTCTGATGCCGCGATCATGACATTGTGCTCTCACCTGAATTATTTGACCTTACATTCAAGTATGGTTAAATAGCGCTTTAAGTGATGCAAATCCTCCAATATTCAGCAAATCCTCCAATATTCAGCAAATCCCGTGTGTCTGTTTCTTTTAACTCTGTGCTTCCAATTGTTTCCCCTCGCTCTCCACAATATCCCATATAGCATGTGAAGAAATAAAAATGTACATAGTAACATAATATCTTCATTAAGTACTACTCCCATAGGTCAAATTTGCTGTGCTTTATGATCTGCAAACAAAAATTGTGCCATCTCCACCAGTTGTGCTCTCACCTGGTCCCTTCAATATGTTGGCACTACAGATCAATTTAGATGATTCTTCTCTTCTATCCCTTTTAAGGCTTTCATGTTCTCCTTATTCCACTCATTGTACATGCAGGAAAGAAAATATATGCATAGTGCCTTCTCCTTAATTTCAAGCAATAATTATACATGCAGGCACCGATACTCACAAACATGCAGCAGTTTATGCATTTATATTGCAGAGGTATAATTGCTTGCTGTTATCATGCCCTCTCGGATGTCCTCTCACTTCAATATTACCATTCACAGCTTGTCAGAATCTGAAATCAGCCTCTCCTTTAGGCATTTTCCCATCCTCTCTTCCACTCAGCCATATGCAAAGATCAGGAAAGTGCCCTAATGCTTTATCCTTTTTAAAACTCTATAAAATTCCAATTTAAAACTCACATGTTCATCCATATACATAAGCCTCTCATGGTATACTGAAACTGCTACTGCACACCGATGTTTTCAGTCTGTAAACCACAGCTTGCAAACAAACTCGACTTAGATCGTCCTCACTGTCATCTGTCAGGTCCCACCCCAACGCATTTTGTTACTATCCACAAGACTTCCTCAGGGGGATTTGATGGGATGACACTGTTCCCATTCTCTTATATAGCTATGTCTGTGCCATTTTGTTATAGGTTTTTTACTCATATACAGGCACCATTTTGTCGTAGACCATACGCTAATATGGCTATACACTGAATAACTGAGTCTGCGCCAATTTCATGTAGATTTTTACTTGTGTACATATGGGTGCCATTAAGTTATAGACCCTATCCTACAATTTATATACTGCTATTTAATCGGGTCCTATGCATTACTACCTATCAACCTTGTGCTCATCCATAACTTTGTTTAATCCTATAATTCTATCTATCTCACCATCAATACCAATTCCATCAGCTTATTAAAAACTATCCGTCATTTCAATATCCACTAATATAATAGAGACACACCTTATATTCCCATGTGCAAAAATTAAAAATATACAATTATATAAAATGATAAAGAATAACTTATGGAAATGTGCAAATAAATAGTAATAATAAAATACTGCATAAAAATATTGAAAATATCCCCTTTACAAGACGTCATTCAATAATCATTTATAAAGCAATTCAGGTCAAAATCTTTACTGAGGCCATGTGGTGCTAATGTACTGAGCTCATAAATTAACCACGATTCTCTTTTGCTCAATTCTCTCACCATATCACTCCCTCTCCATTTTTTTTAAAGTTCTCCATCCCTAAGAATTGCAGGTCTGCCAGGTTTTTATTGTAACAGTCGGAAATGTTCCCTATATCCCTTTTTATATTGTAAATATGCTTTTTAATTCTTTCATGCATTGCTTTTTTTGTTCTGCTTACATAAATCTTACCACATGGGCATTCCAAGGCATACACTACACCTACTGTGGTACATGCTATAAAGTCTTTTATTAAATATTCCTTAGCAGTAAGCTTGCTCTTAAGTTATTTCCTCCTCCTCTCATTATTCATCACTTGTTTGCAATTACAGCATCTACCACATTAAAAATTTCTTTCTAAAAAGGTATATTTATTTTGTGTTGGTGAATCAATTATATTTTTTACTAATCTATCCCTTAGGTTGGAGACTTTCTTGTAAATGAACCTCGGATTATCTGGTAGTATATGCATTAGATGTGTATCATATTTTAATATCTGTCAATATTTATTTATAATCTGTTCAACCTTCTTTTATTGTATGTTATAATCCAGGACCACTGCCAAATGCAGATCACTATTTGTTATTTCAACAGTTTTATCCTTAAGAAGATCTTCCCTTTTTAATCTCCTGATGTTATCTCTTTCCATTTCTATATGTTCCTTGTTTTATCCTTTCTCTGAACATTCTTGCTATCCTCTCTGATTGCATTTCATAGTCCTCCTCATTTGTGCAGTTTCTTTTCATTTGCATGAACTGCCCTCTGGGTACATTCACCAACCATGGTCTGTAATGACAGCGATTAGTGGGGATATATGAATTGTGAATTTTTTTTTCTTTTAATAAGTTCTTGTTCTGATCTGATTTCCTTCTTTAACCACTTGAGCTCCTGAGGATTTACCCCCCTTAATGACCAGGCCTTTTTTTGCTACTTGGCGCTGCACTAATTCAACTGATAATTGTGCGGTCATGCAATGCTGCACCTAAATGAAATTTACGTCCTTTTTTTCACACAAATAGAGCTTTCTTTCGGTGGTATTTGATCACCTGTGCGCTTTTTATTTTTCACGCTATAAACAAAAAAAGACCAAATATTTTGAAGAAAATTTTTTACTTTCAGCTATAAAAAATATATAGTAAACTCAAAGTTAGTTATAAATTTAGGCCAAAATGTATTCTGCTCCATGTTTTTGGTAAAAAAAAATCCCAATAAGTGTATATTGATTGCTTTGCGTGAAAGTTATAGTGTCTACAAACTATGCTATAGATACTGCAATTTACAACATTTTTTTGCTATACAGCGCTACGCTAGTTTAACGGACAATTGCACGGTCATGCAATATGGTACATAAATGAAATTTATGTCCTTTTTTTTAACACAAATAGAGCATTCTTTTGGTGGTATTCGATCACCTGTGTGCTTTTTATTTTTGGCGCTATAAGCAGAAAAATTTTTGAAGAAAAAAAATGTTTTTGAAAAAAACAATATTTTCTCATTTTGGTCATAAAAAATATAAAAAAAACTAAAATTTCATCATAAATTTAGGCCAAAATGTATTCTGCTACATGTTTTTGGTTAAAAAATCCCAATAGGTGTATATTGATTGCTTTTTGTGAAAGTTATAGCATCTACAAACTATGGTATAGATAATGGAATTTACATTTTTTTTTTTTACTTTTTTTTACTTTTAATGCACAAAAACACAACATATTGGCCAATTGTTTGGTAAAATATAAAAGATAATGGTATCCTGAGTAAATAGATACCAAACATGTAATATCCAAGTGACAATTATATACTATCATCAAATATAAGAATATTAAAGATGATAAACAGTTCAGTGATGGGGGACTCGCAGGGAGTATAGGTGTAATCCAATCCCAGGAATAGATAAATTGCCTGCTTACCAGAAGCGCAATTATAATACGCATGTACAGGTTTCATGTAGCCGGGGTCCCATGTAGGCGCTGCTTTATAGTACCCAGATGGTCCGTCGGTGGTAAGACGATGCTGGCCTGGTCAGATCACACTGCTCCTTGGATCCACACAGAGAACCTAAAAATGCTGGGGCTGAGGTATGGGAACTCAGTGCCAGGTCAGTGGAAACCATAGGTGGGCCGCCGGACCTCCTGACCCGGCGGCGTAACGTCAAGGCGTGCGAAAGCTCCTCCTAGACGCCTTTCGTGTCAATACACGTCTACTGTAGGGGTGATGCCATGCATGCCTGACGTCTGTTTGCCTCTTTATATATTTCAAAAATCGCGCCAAACCGCACTAGCGCCGCCTCGCTGACGATCGGCGCTACTGCGCATGCGCGGGCGCCATTTTCCTGTAGTTTGGGAACCATAAAGATGGCCGTCGCGTGTCCCACTGCGCATGCGCGAATAGTCCGGTCGCCAATTTCTCGGTTGGATATAAACATCCAGCCGATCACCAGTGCGCCTGCGCGAACCAGGACGGCCGCCATTTTCTTGTGGATTTAAAATGTGAAAGAGGGGACTGGAGCCGGAATGACTGATCCGCCGCATACAGGGAAACAGTCAGGCGACAATCCACTGGGTATTATTAAGCTATATACCCCACAGGAGGGACTTCATATATATACTATCGGTTCTAGGGCATAAAAGGGATCAGGTCTTCTAATACCTATATCCCATATAACACATGTGCATGAGACACGGGCGCCCATCTGTCAGAGATCCACTATACGTATATATATGTATCCCTATGTCAAATGAGAATAACATAAATCATATAAAATGTAGAACCAGAATACAGAAATAAGGGGATACTCCATAATCCTTAAGATAAAATCATGCACGTATGACATCCATATACAAAAAAGTGCATATATTGTAAAGATAATAATGATAGTAATAATAATGCGTCTACTAAGATGACGCACCAGAATTACCACCCATGGACCCACTGAAATAAATGCGGATCCATAAGAATATAAAAATATCACAGACCTCAATTACAAGGGAAAAAGACATAAAAAAGGAGCATCTACAGGATGTTATAATTGATACATCAACCCACATAAACGCATGTAAAAAGAGCGAATATTTAGAAGACTTCTGTAAGAAGTGACCTAAAAAACAGGACATGTGCTACAACTGCCCAGGTACAGTAAAACGACCAAAGTTGCACTGAAAACCCTCATAGCAAAAACACATATTAAGAACCGTTGTGCATCTATCAGGGACCATGGGAAAATAGAAACGACCAACCCATAAACTGTCATATGTGAGGTCAGTCCATATATAAGCTTCAACTGTTGTCGATGAAGCAGTTTAGGTCCAGTTCTACGTTATGACCTAACGGTGTCATAGACTTCATCTCAAAGATCCATTTAGTCTCAAGACGTGAGACTTCCCTACTTCTATTTGAACCCCTCCAGTGATGTTGTGCAACGTCAATGCCTGTAAACCTGAGGGTAGAGGGATCTCTATGGTGATGGTCTCTGTAATGCTTAGATAGAGAATGTTCGCGAAAACCCCTTTTGATATTATAGACGTGATCGCGAAGGCGATCACGAAGTCTCCTCGTAGTCCTTCCAATGTATTGCTTCTGGCACGGGCACTCCAGAAGATACACTACATAACGTGAGTTACAAGAAATGAACGTAGTTATTTCGTAATCTTTCCCAGTTATGGTGGAAGCAAAGGATTCGACTTTCCTCCTAGGTCTATTGCCGCACTTGCATATTTGACATTTCTTACAGGGAAAAAAACCCCTCAGATTACCAAAGAGCTTAGGGTGTATGGGTGGATCCAGTATATTCGGGGCGATGGTGTTACGAAGCGGTGGGGCCCTTTTGAAAATAATTTCCGGGTTTGTAGGTAAGCATTTAGAGAGAATAGGATCTGCTCTAAGTACTTCCCAATTTCTTTTCACAATGTGGCGTATTGTCTTATGCTGAATAGAGTAAGGGGTGATGAATGGACAGAACAGATCTTTTCTTGGGTTAGGTGGTCCCAAGAGCATATCATGCCTGTCCAATTTGGCTACCCTATCAATTTCCTGATCTAGGGTTTCCGCCGTGTAGCCTTTATCCAAAAACCTTTGTCTTAGAACTTTTACTTTTTCATGATAGGTCCCAATTTCCGTACAGTTACGCCTTATCCTCATGAATTGACTCTTGGGGATGCTGTTTAGCCACTGCGGATGGTGACAACTGTCAATCGGGATGTAACTGTTCCTATCTGATGTTTTGAAGTAAGCTTCGGTGCTACAATATCCTCCTTTGTTAAAGATGGTGATATCCAGAAAATTCACACAATTAGTACTATACTCATACGAGAACCTGATGTTAAGATTATTGTTGTTAAGTGTGCCGAAGAAACTAATGAGAGAAGCTTCTTCCCCCTGCCATAGGAGGAGGACATCATCTATATATCTTTTATAGAATAGCAGTTCTGGCCAATCTCTAGAATAGATGATGTACTCCTCCCACCTTGCCATAAACAAGTTAGCCAGGCTCATTTTGAGCCTTTTGAATTTTGCAATGAGAAGCAACTACTTCTGGTTTGGCAATAATTTCTATCTACAGACCAGGGGTGTAGCAATGGGCGCTAAATTCGCCCCGAGCCTGGCTAACTTGTTTATGGCAAGGTGGGAGGAGGACATCATCTATTCTAGAGATTGGCCAGAACTGCTATTCTATAAAAGATATATAATGATGTCCTCCTCCTATGGCAGGGGGAAGAAGCTTCTCTCATTAGTTTCTTCGGCACACTTAACAACAATAATCTTAACATCAGGTTCTCGTATGAGTATAGTACTAATTGTGTGAATTTTCTGGATATCACCATCTTTAACAAAGGAGGATATTGTAGCACCGAAGCTTACTTCAAAACATCAGATAGGAACAGTTACATCCCGATTGACAGTTATCACCATCCGCAGTGGCTAAACAGCATCCCCAAGAGTCAATTCATGAGGATAAGGCGTAACTGTATGTAAATTGGGACCTATCATGAAAAAGTAAAAGTTCTAAGACAAAGGTTTTTAGATAAAGGCTACACGGCGGAAACCCTAGATCAGGAAATTGATAGGGTAGCCAAATTGGACAGGCATGATATGCTCTTGGGACCACCTAACCCAAGAAAAGATCTGTTCTGTCCATTCATCACCCCTTACTCTATTCAGCATAAGACAATACGCCACATTATGAAAAGAAATTGGGAAGTACTTAGAGCAGATCCTATTCTCTCTAAATGCTTACCTGCAAACCCGGAAATTATTTTCAAAAGGGCCCCACCGCTTCGTAACACCATCGCCCCGAATATACTGGATCCACCCATACACCCTAAGCTCTTTGGTAATCTGAGGGGTTTTTTTCCCTGTAAGAAATGTCAAATATGCAAGTGCGGCAATAGACCTAGGAGGAAAGTCGAATCCTTTGCTTCCACCATAACTGGGAAAGATTACGAAATAACTACGTTCATTTCTTGTAACTCACGTTATGTAGTGTATCTTCTGGAGTGCCCGTGCCAGAAGCAATACATTGGAAGGACTACGAGGAGACTTCGTGATCGCCTTCGCGATCACGTCTATAATATCAAAAGGGGTTTTCGCGAACATTCTCTATCTAAGCATTACAGAGACCATCACCATAGAGATCCCTCTACCCTCAGGTTTACAGGCATTGACGTTGCACAACATCACTGGAGGGGTTCAAATAGAAGTAGGGAAGTCTCACGTCTTGAGACTAAATGGATCTTTGAGATGAAGTCTACGTTAGGTCATAACGTAGAACTGGACCTAAACTGCTTCATCGACAACAGTTGAAGCTTATATATGGACTGACCTCACATATGACAGTTTATGGGTTGGTCGTTTCTATTTTCCCATGGTCCCTGATAGATGCACAACGGTTCTTAATATGTGTTTTTGCTATGAGGGT
This sequence comes from Staurois parvus, assembly GCF_062004578.1. Lineage (NCBI taxonomy): Eukaryota > Metazoa > Chordata > Amphibia > Anura > Ranidae > Staurois > Staurois parvus. Next base: position 2,288,364 of record NW_028318073.1, on the reverse strand, counting down.
TTTCAGTGCAACTTTGGTCGTTTTACTGTACCTGGGCAGTTGTAGCACATGTCCTGTTTTTTAGGTCACTTCTTAAAGAAGTCTTCTAAATATTCGCTCTTTTTACATGCGTTTATGTGGGTTGATGTATCAATTATAACATCCTGTAGATGCTCCTTTTTTATGTCTTTTTCCCTTGTAATTGAGGTCTGTGATATTTTTATATTCTTATGGATCCGCATTTATTTCAGTGGGTCCATGGGTGGTAATTCTGGTGCGTCATCTTAGTAGACGCATTATTATTACTATCATTATTATCTTTACGATATATGCACTTTTTTGTATATGAATGTCATATGTGTATGATTTTATCTTAAGGATTATGGAGTATCCCCTTATTTCTGTATTCTGGTTCTACATTTTATATGATTTATGTTATTCTCATTTGACATAGGGATACATATATATACGTATAGTGGATCTCTGACAGATGGGCGCCCGTGTCTCATGCACATGTGTTATATGGGATATAGGTATTAGAAGACCTGATCCCTTTTATGCCCTAGAACCGATAGTATATATATGAAGTCCCTCCTGTGGGGTATATAGCTTAATAATACCCAGTGGACTGTCGCCTGACTGTTTCCCTGTATGCGGCGGATCAGTCATTCCGGCTCCAGTCCCCTCTTTCACATTTTAAATCCACAAGAAAATGGCGGCCGTCCCGGTTCGCGCAGGCGCACTGGTGAACGGCTGGATGTTTATATCCAACCGAGAAATTGGCGACCGGACTATTCGCGCATGCGCAGTGGGACACGCGGTGGCCATCTTTATGGTTCCCAAACTACAGGAAAATGGCGCTCGCGCATGCGCAGTAGCGCCGATCGTCAGCGAGGCGGCGCTAGTGCGGTTTGGCGCGATTTTTGAAATATATAAAGAGGCAAACAGACGTCAGGCATGCATGGCATCACCCCTACAGTAGACGTGTATTGACACGAAACGCGTCTAGGAGGAGCCTTCGCACGCCTTGACGTTACGCCGCCGGGTCAGGAGGTCCGGCGGCCCACCTATGGTTTCCACTGACCTGGCACTGAGTTCCCATACCTCAGCCCCAGCATTTTTAGGTTCTCTGTGTGGATCCAAGGAGCAGTGTGATCCGACCAGGCCAGCATCGTCTTACCACCGACGGACCATCTGGGTACTATAAAGCAGCGCCTACATGGGACCCCGGCTACATGAAACCTGTACATGCGTATTATAATTGCGCTTCTGGTAAGCAGGCAATTTATCTATTCCTGGGATTGGATTACACCTATACTCCCTGCGAGTCCCCCATCACTGAACTGTTTATCATCTTTAATATTCTTATATTTGATGATCGTATATAATTGTCACTTGGATATTATTTGTAGAGCTGCACTTATATTGTTTCTATTCTGGTTGGAAGGGCTTGGAGTTCCTTTTTTGTGCATTTGCCGCTCACTGGAGTGCGCTCACATTTCTTTATTTTATACAGATACCAAACATGACATGCTTTAAAACTGCGCATGCCCCGTTCAATGGCGACAAACTGCAAACATTTTTAATATCCATAGGCAGCGCTTTAAAAGCCTTTAAAAGCTACCATTTTAGATTTACAGAGGAGGTCCAGTGTTAGAATTACTGCCCTTGATCTGACGTTCACGGCAATACCTCACATGCATGGTGCAACCACTGTTTACATAACGGCACAGGGTCAAGGCTTGTGCACACAGGTGTGCGCGCATGGGAGGGGCTTTTTTTTTTTTTGTTACATTGTACCTTTCATTTTTTTTTTTGATCACTTTTAATGCTATAACAGGGAATGCAAATAACCCCTGTAACTTCAATGGGCATTGTCATATATTCTTTTTTGAGAAATCTGGGGTCTATCAGACTCTAGATCTCTCCTCTGTCCTTACATTATCTAATCAAACCAAAATCGGTGTGATCAGATGCTTTCCCAGTTTACAAATGGCACTGTTTATATCCTGCGAAACTGAAGTGATGAAATGCTTGTAGCTTCTGAATTCTTAGACTATAGAGATGATTGCCACCATTCTGGTCTCCAATCAGCTCTATGGTCAGCTGGCAGAAACACCGGCTGCATTCTCAGGTTCCCCTGATGGCATGGGACTGCCCGAGAAGGCTGTGGAAGGCAGTGGGGGAGGGGGGACATCATCTCCCACTGCTTGTAAAAGCAATCTTGCAGCTAATTAGCCACTATGATTGCTTTTACATGAAAGCCGATCGCCGGCTGAAAAACACAATACCAGGATGATGCCTGCAGCTGTAGGCATCATCCTGGTATAACCATTCAAATCCAGTGATGTACCAGTACATCGCTGGTCCTTGTTGGTTATATATGCTATGTTCTTTTTTTTTTTTTTGGATGCAGCCTGTGGAATGAATGAAAAAATGAGAAGAAATCTCTGCCAGAAAAAGTGTGTGGTATGCCCACCATTAGAATATACTGCTCTGCATTCACCCACTTCTAATGGTGGGCACACATTAGGTCACACTTTGCCACAAGTGCCAGTTCCAAGATTGAATAAATGTCTAAATAGTGGCACGCTTGAATAAAAATTATCCATGTATAAGTGGTACCCCATATGGAGAAATGATGACACCAAGTCCCAAACTATCTTGCCACTGCTCCCCATGTTGTCTGGGCATCCGGGGGGCTCCACGTGACTATCTTTTCCCTCGTAAATCCAAAACTTATAAGTATAGCCTGTTGCCCTCTCACAGGTCTTCTACATCTTGACCCCATTTCTGGCATGCTTGCAGGGGAGAAATTGTTTGAATGCAAGGCAGCCAGAAAAATTAATGAGGGACTCCTCAACGCAGATGTTTTGCTGGGGAGTATAGACATCTGCAAATTTTAGGTTAAGGTGATTTGTGAGGGGCTGAATTTTGTGGAGCCGGTCAAATTCAGGGTCACCCCAAGGATGACAGAGTGTATTGTCGCTGAAATGCATAAAACACATTATACTCTCATATGTATGCCTGGCCATGGCAACAGAGAACACGGCATATGATGAATCGGGTCTGTGGACCAACACAATCGCAATTCACTTCTTTTAGTAATGCCCATGTTGAGGGTTAGGCCCAAAAAAAAATAAAAATTTGAAAACCGTAATGAGTTTCCATGCGAATGGTCTGGCAAGGTTTGAATTTGGGTTGGCGGCGATAAATTGTTGTGCATATAAATTGCTTTGATCCACAATCAACGCATACAGATATTCCGTAAAAAACAGCTCCAAAAATCAAGGAGGTATGTGAAAGACCAGGATGTACTAGACCGCTGGTACTCGCCAGTTCACCAAAAAGTAGAGCGGCACTAGTACTGGCACTCTGCTGCATATGAGAGTCATCAAAATTTACCGACAAGTGCTAACAGAGATCAGGCCTGATTCTGCCAACACTGCTGTTTTGTGTGCAATGTATCAAGTGACAGTGACCTACTGACACTGCACTTGCTGGGGGAGAAGGGGGGGGTAAGCGTAGGGGCTAAACGCGGGTGCTGGCAGATGCCGGGGCTGATCCCGCTAACGCTGCATTTTTGGGGACACTATATTAATGTGAACGCTGGTATAGTGCTGACCTGATCAAAGATATTGACCAGTTCAGACGCTATACTAGCAATGGAGGATTATTGTACATGAGCGTGTTCCTAGCAATCAAGGGGTTAAATGTGATGACTGGTGTACTGACGGGCAATCTGACGTTATCTGGGAGGGAGGAGCGTGAATCACGTATATATATATATATATATATATATATATATATGTGATTTTGCGTACCCATGCCGCCCTGTAGCAGTATTTCTGCTGTAGGGTGGTCAGGAAGCGGTTACAGAAGAGGTTTGTGTTACGACACTGCGTTACTTTAACTGACAATTGCGCGGTCATGCAACACTGCACCCAAATTAAATTTACATCCTTTTTTTCCCACAAATTGAGCTTTCTTTCGGTGGTATTTGATCGCCTGTGCGGTTTTTATTTTTTGCGCTATAAAAATAAAAAGGCTGACAATTTTGAGAAAAAACAATATTTTGGACTTTTTGCTATAAAACATGTCCAGTAAAAAAATAAAAAAATAAAATTTTGTCACAAATTTCGGCCAAAATGCATTCTGCGACAAGGGGAGAAGTTTAATTGAGTCTGATAACGGCAGACGGAGTGCGGCTGGCTGGAACGTTCATGAGCTATTAAGGTAGATTCCGGTTGTGCATACTTTGGGTACATACACACTTGGAGCGAAGTTATCCTGAAAATCCTGAGAGTAGCAGTGGATGATCAGCTGAAATGCAGACGTATGCCAGATGATTCCTGAGGTTACCCCTAGGATGATGATGACCAGGAGTGGTCTATGTTACTCAAATGCGCTTTAAATTGTGCTATCTGGTTAGTGCAATATATTCTAATTTCTAGACCCATTTGAAGCACGGAGTTTCACCTACTTGATATATTGGACATTTGTTGTCACTCACGCACCATATGCGTCATACCTAGATGCGACTAGCAATAATACTGCTGTGCTCCACGGCGCGTTTATTATCACCATCATTTTATATGACTGTGCACTTTTTAGATTTATCCAACGTTTTTACGCAGGTTGCCACTACTGCACCTTATGCATCATACCTAAACGCTATTTATATTTCCATTTTAGCGCATTTTATCGTTTTATGTTCTTATCTATTGCTTTATCAGTCTTATGTCATTGTAGAGCGCTGCATTCTTTTATATACATGTTTTATGGAGGTTGGAGGTTGACCTTTTATGCCAGCTGCTTATATTATTGTCTTTACTAGCACTCGTATGCCCACCTTTTATGTGTAAAAGATCTACAACAAAATGGCATACACATAGCTATATAACAGAATAGGAACAGGGTCACCCAATCAAATCCCCCTGAGGAAGTCACGTGGTTAACTATTATTATTATTATACAGGATTTATATAGCGTCAACAGTTTGCTCAGCGCTTTATAATATGAAGGGAGACAATACAGCAATAATACAGTTCAATACAAGAGGGTAAGGAGGGTCCTGCTCCTTGGAGTAATGGGCAGGACCTTAAATATGACACTGTGAGGACGATCTAAGGCGAGTTTGTTTGCAAGTTGTGTTGTACAAACCAAAAACATCAGTGTGAAGTAGCAGTTTCAGTATATCATGAGAGGCTTATGTATAATATGAATGATGAATGATGAATATGCGGGTTTTAAATTGGCATTCTATAAAGAGTTTTTAAAAAAAGAAAGCACTATGGCACTGTCACAATATAGGTGCTCTGCCAATTATTAATTTCTACCTTAATCCCATTATTAATTCCTTGTGCCCAAATGAAGTACATCCTTAATGCATTCCTTACTGTCTTGTGCCAAATGTTCCCAAATTCAATCAACGTATTTCCTCCTCCATGTCATCCTGCCAAATGTTCCCCAATTCAAGTAATGAGTTTACCCCCCACTGTTATCTCCTGTCGTCCGGCATTACCTTCCTCCCCTGCCTCTCTGCTAAGTGGCCCCCTCCACCTCTCGTCCTGCTACGCAGGACAAGAGGTGCGGCTTTCACCACCACTGCCACTATCTTCTCCTCCGGCATGGCCGGAGAGGAGAAGGTAGCGAGCTTCACACCTTTCCGGTGCGAACCTCCTGCGGGGATGTTCCAGACCGCGGCGTCAGACTGACGCCACCTGGTCCTGTCATCCGCAGAGCAGGCACAGAGAGTTCCCGCGCTTCCGGATGTCACTGGACAAAGGTCATGCTCACGAGAGCACGGCCCGTGTCCAGGGGGCGTCCCTTGTTGCCAGGCGACGAGGCACGCCGACCCTGGCCAGCCCACAGTTGCCAGGATGATCGGAGAGCGTCCTGCATCAGCTTAAGAAGGCTGATGCCGGGCTCCCGTCATTCTCTCTGCTGCACAGCCATCGAGGGATCCCAGCTGAGGCGGGACCCTCGTGGCTAACTCTGCCAAAGACTCCAAAGGATACGGGGGGACCCCGCACACGCCAGCCTGCCTAAGACCCCCAGCCAAAGGGGGGGAGATCACACACACCAGCCTGCCTGAGACCCCCAGCCAAAGGGTGGAGACTGCACACGCCAACCTGCCTAAGACCCCCAGCCAAAGGGGGAGAGATCGCACATGCCAGCCTGCCTAAGACCCCCAGCCAAAGGGGGGAGACCGCACACGCAAGCCTGCCTGAGACCCCCAGCCAAAGGGGGGAGACCGCACACTCCAGCCTGCCTAAGACCCCCAGCCAAAGGTGGGAGATCGCACACGCCAGCCTGCCTGAGACCCCCAGCCAAAGGGGGGAGATCGCACACGCCAGCCTGCCTGAGACCCCCAGCCAAATGGGGGAGATCGCACACGCCAGCCTGCCTGAGACCCCCAGCCAAAGGGGGGAGATCGCACACGCCAGCCTGCCTAAGACCCCCAGCCAAAGGGAGGAGATCGCACACGCCAGCCTGCCTGACACCCACAGCCAAAGGGGGGAGATCGCACACGCCAGCCTGCCTGAGACCCCCAGCCAAAGGGGGGAGATTGCACATGCCAGCCTGTCTGAGACCCCCAGCCAAAGGGGGGAGATCGCACATGCCAGCCTGCCTGAGACCCCCAGCCAAAGGGGGGAGATTGCAAATGCCAGCCTGCCTGAGACCCCCAGCCAAAGGGGGGAAATCGCACACGCCAGCCTGCCTGAGACCCTCAGCCAAAGGGGGGAGATCGCACATGCCAGCCTGCCTGAGACCCCCAGCCAAAGGGAGGAGACTGCACACACCAGCCTGCCTGAGACTCCCAGCCAAAGGGGGGAGACTGCACACGCCAGCCTGCCTGAGACCCCCAGCCAAAGGGGGGAGACCGCACATGCCAGCCTGCCTGAGACCCAGCTAAGGGAGAGACCACACGCCTACTCCGGACTCCAACAGGTACCTGTGTCATACTATCTTACCCCTGGGAGACTGGGCACCCTTTCAGATCCGTGAGTGTATGCTTTCCCCTGTTTTGCCTGAACTGTTCCTGAGCTGCCCCCCTACCCCCTCTATTGGATTACAATCTGCTGCAGAGACTTTACGTTTGCCCCGTGGAGCTGGACTACAAGTGTTTTGACCCTCACCTTGCTGTTCCCCTATTGCTGAGGTCACCCTCCCCACAATTCCCCCATTGAGTGACTGTCATTTTGTCTCAATAAAGCTTTGTGTGTTTGCCATCTGCTCCGTGTGTTCTGTCCTGCCTACCCTCCGTCACATACTGGTTGGCAGTGGTGGGATCAGAACACTGAGTGAGATGGCAGACAGCAAAAGCCAGCTGATGCCGGACCAGGCCATACCCAGTGAGTACAGAAAATGGACTATATCGTGTCTGCAGGAAAGGGCCGATAAACTGTCCCTTGCTTGGAGAGGCCTAGCCAAAGATGATCTGGTCGCAGCCATTGAGGAAGCTGACCCCCAAGATGCCCCAACAAGGGAGGAGAGCAGGCCAACCCCAGCCTCCCCAGCACACCATGACCCAGGGTCCAAAAGCCCCTGGCTTACTCGGGTGGAGGAGAAGATGGCCCTCCTGGGGCCAGACACTACAGTAGAGGACAAGCGAAAGGCTATCCGAAGGGCGCACGAGAGAGAGCCAAGGGAGCCGCCGTGATCTAAGCTGTCCTTCCAGCCCCAGGACCGTGGGCTGCCCCCCTCCCCGGGTCAGCCGCAAAGACTTTAAACCCTTCAACGAAGCCACCAGGGATGTGGAGGGTTTTTTCAGGATTTTGAGCAGCAGTGCCAGCTCATGGAGGTGCCAAGCACGGATCAGCTACGGCACCTTGTGGGTCTGCTAGAAGGGGGGGGCAACTGCAGCCTACCGCACTCTGGACTACCTAGACAGCCAAAATTACGCCTGGGTCAAACAGACTGTGTTGGAATATTATGCGGTGACCCCAGAAGCACACCGGGCGCGCTTCCGCGACCTTCCCTGCCATGCTGAGCCATCCTACAAAATGTTCGCTCACAAGATGCGCAGTTCTGCCTGCGGTGGCTAGAAGGGGAGCAGGACCAGACTGCCAAGGAAATCATCCAGGCCTTCCTGAAAGAGCAATTCTACAACCAATGCCCGGCGGAGGTGTGCGGATGGGTAAGAGAAAGAACCCCCACCACCCTTGTGAAGGCCGCTGCCCTGGTCGACGAGATCCTTGCCATCAAACCCCATTGGAAGTGGCGGGCCATGAGCTACCAAGGGCCCCGCCCCCCCATCTGGCCACCTCTCCATCCTGCCACCACCTCTGCCAAGGTGACCCCCCACCTACCACTGCCAACCCTGTGGGGTTGCCACCCAGGGCCCGGTTCCCATGGCCACCCCTGGACTGCCACTGCTACGGGTGCAACCAGCCAGCACTTCCAAGCCAATTGCCCCACCTCCCGAAGCTGTCGCTTCAACCGCCCGGTCAATTACCTGGAGCTACACCACGTGGAAGAACCCCGCCTCCCAGCGAGTGGATGAACCCCCCAGAAGCCAACAACCTCCCGGGGAGTCTACAGTGTCCACCCCCCAGGGGCCACTTCCCCATCCCAGAGGCAGGACCACCTGCAGGCCGTGCTGGTAGACGGGCACTCCGCCACAGGTTTTCGAGATGAGGGGGCCTTCTTGACCATAGCTGACCCCCGCGTGATAAGGCCGGAAGCCATACAACCTGGCCCTGGATTCGCCATCGAGCTGGCGGGAGGAGCCAGACATCATATCCCCAGGGCATCCGTCCACCTCGACTATGGATTTGGGGAACAACAGTGCCAGATCGGCGTCATGGGCGGCCTCCCGGCGGATGTTCTGCTCGGGAATGATCTTGGGGAGCACCCGCTTGTGCGTGGACTACCGGAGGTTGAATGACTACACCGTCAGTGACTCCTACCCCATGCCCCGCATAGATGACCTGCTGGACCGTCTATCCGGGGCCCGATACATTAGCACCCTAAACCTCAGCAAGGGCTACTGGCAGATCGCCCTCACGAAGGAGGGCGTTGAGCGCTCCGCCTTCATCACCCCGTTCGGCCTGTACGAGTTCATAGTCATGCCCTTTGGCATGAAAAACGCCCCCGCCACCTTTCAACGGGTCATAGACCGGCTACTAGAAGGGTGCCAAGGTTTGCATGCGCCTACCTAGATGACATAGCCATCTTCAGCAACACGTGGGAGGAGCACCTGTCCCACGTGGGGACCATCCTAGACCGCATCTGCAGGGCTGGGCTGACCGTGAGACCGGACACATGCCAGTTGGGGATGGCTGAGGTACAGTACCTTGGGCACCGAGTAGGGGGGGGACACTGAAACCTGAGCCAGCCAAGGTCCAAGCCATTTATAACTGGCCCACCCCCCAGACCAAGAAACAAGTGATGGCCTTCCTCGGCACTGCCGGCTATTACCGTAAGTTTGTACCTAATTTCAGCTCCGCGGCCCAGCCCTTGACCGACCTGACCCGGAAGAACAGCCCCAGGATGGTGAATTGGACCTCGGCCTGTGAGTCCGCCTTCCGTGACTTCAAATCCGCCCTGAACAGACGCTTCCGTGTCCAGACAGACGTCTCCACCTACGGCCTAGGGGCCGTCCTCAGCCAAGTCAACGAGGCTGGGGAAGAACACCCCGTCGCCTTCCTCAGCCGCAAACTACTGGACGGGGAAGTCGCCTACGCTACGGTGGAGAAGGAATGTCTGGTCATAGTCTGGGCCCTAAAGAAACTACAGCCCTACCTATACGGCCAGGAGTTCACCATTGTCACCAATCACAACCCCCTCACATGGCTAAACAGGGTGTTCGGGGACAATGGGCGCCTCCTTAGGTGGAGCCTCGCCCTCCAGCCCTACAATTTCACCATTCAATATAGACGGGGAAGCCAACACCAAAATGCGGATGGCCTTTCCCACCAAGAGACCCACGGAGAGGTGCGAACCTCCTGCGGGCATGTTCTGGGCACGGAGAGTTCCCACGCTTGTGGATGTCACTGGACAAAGGTCGTGCCCACTAGAGCATGGCCTGTGTCCAGGGGGCATGCCTCGTTGCCGGACAACGAGGCCCACCGGCCCGCCCACAGTTGCCAGGATGAGCGGAGAGCATCCTGCATCAGCTTAAGAAGGCTGATTCCGGGCTCCCCGGTCATTCTCTCTGCTGCGCAGCCATTGATGGATCCCAGCTGCGGCGGGACCCTTGTGGCTCACTCTGCCAAAGACTCCCAAGAATACGGGGGGGACCCCGCACACGCCAGCCTGCCTAAGACCCTCAGCCAAGTGGGGAAGATCGCACACGCCAGCCTGCCTGAGACCCCCAGCCAAAGGGGGGAGACTGCACACGCCAGCCTGCCTAAGACCCTCAGCCAAAGGGGGGGGAGATCGCACACGCCAGCCTGCCTGAGACCCCCAGCCAAAGGGGGGAGACCGCACACGCCAGCCTGCCTGAGACCCCCAGCCAAAGGGGGGAGACTGCACACGCCAGCCTGCCTAAGACCCCCAGCCAAAGGGGGGATACCGCACATGCCAGCCTGCCTGAGACCCCCAGCCAAAGGGAGGAGACCGCACACGCCAGCCTGCCTAAGACCCCCAGCCAAAGGGAGGAGATCGCACACGCCAGCCTGCCTGAGACCCCCAGCCAAAGGGGGGGATCGCACACGCCAGCCTGCCTGAGACCCCCAGCCAAAGGGGGGAGATCGCACATGCTAGCCTGCCTGAGACCCCCAGCCAAAGCGGGAGACCGCACACGCCAGCCTGCCTGAGACCCAGGAAGGGAGAAACTACACGCCTACTCCGGACTCCAACAGGTACCTGTGTCATACTATCTTACCCCTGGGAGACCGGGCACCCTGTCGGATCTGTGAGTGTATGCTTTCCCGTTTTGCCTGAGCTGTTCCTGAGCTGCCCCCCTACCCCCCTATTGGATTACAATCTGCTGCAGAGACTTTACGTTTGCCCCGTGGGGCTGGACTACAAGTGTTTTGACCCTCTCCTTGCTGTTCCCCTATTGGCGAGGTCACCCTCCCCGCAATTCCCCCATTGAGTGACTGTCATTTTGTCTCAATAAAGTTTTGTGTGTTTGCCATCTGCTCCGTGTGTTCTGTCCTGCCTACCCTCCGTCATAGGCACGTTTCTAATCTTTGCATGTGGCTGAGTGAGAGAGGAAAAAAAATACCTCATAGAGAGGCCATCTGGTTGCAGAGTCTGACAAGCTGTGAACTGTAGTATTAGGGGGGGGGAGAGAACAATAAGAGCAAGCTATTATAAATCTGTAATACAAACACAAAAACTGCTGCATGTTTGTGAGTATTGGTGCATGAATGTATAAATATGAGAGAATTAAGCGAAAGAGAATCGTGGTGAATTTATGAGCTCAGTACATTAGCACCACGTGGCCTCAATGAAGATTTTGACCTGAATTGCTTTATAAATTATTGAATTGCGTCTTGTAAAGCGGGATATTTTCAATATTTTTATGCGCGATTTTATTATTTATTTGCACATTTCCATATGTTACTTTTTATCATTTTATATAATTTTTCACATGGGAATATAAGGTGTGTCTCCATAATATTAGTGGATATAGAAATGACGGATAGTTTTTAATAAGATGGTGGAATTGGTATTGATGATGACAAAGGTAGAATTATTGGATTAAACAAAGTTATGGATGAGCTCAAGGTTGATAGAAAGTTAATAATGCATGGGACCCTGATTAAATAGCAGTATATAAATTGTAGGATAGAGTCTATAACTTAATGGTGCCCATATGTACACAAGTAAAAATCTACATGAAATTGGCGCAGACGCAGCTATTCAGTGTATAGCCATATTAGCATAAATCTCTACAAAACTTCACTCTCTACAAATTTGCCCCCACTGCCTCCAACAACTAACTTACCTACAGTCTAGGAGATTGTCAATCATTTTAAGATGGTACAATTCATGTTGAGATCTCCACTGCCCAGATTTTTTTTCCTCCAACCAGCATATCAGGGCCACCACTACACTCAATACTTTCCTCCTATGACCCTGTCACCATCGGAAAAGTTGATAAACTCCTTTCTGAATCTTACCTCACCACCTGTCCCCTGACAACTACTATGGCTCCCTCCTGCTCTGTTCTGCAAAATCAAACTAACATCTTAAATCTCTCCCTCTCCACTAGCACCTGTGTTTCCCCTTTCAAGCATACATTGGTTACCCCCATACTCCCATGGCTTTTGTAATTTTACTTTTTCCTAGTTCATCTCCTACCTATCTCATTGCACCTTCAGTGGCACTTACAATTCTATCTTCTCCACTCCTCTAATTCTTTTTATTGAGGTACCCCAAGGCTCCGTCCTTAGTCCCATTCTATTTTTTCTCTACACCTATTTCCTGGGCCAGCTGATAGCCTCCCACAGCTTCCAATACTACGTATACTCATCCAGGTATATCTAATTACTCCTAAGCTCACCCCCATCGATCTCCTCATGATCATCACTAATTTATTGGGTGACATGTCAGTATATATAAATCAAAATTGTCCTCGAATAGACAGCACCACTGTATATACCGTATTTTCCGGCGTATAAGACGGCTGGGCGTATAAGACGACCCCCTACTTTTCCTGTTAAAATATAGGGGTTGGGCTATACTCGCCATATAAGACTACCCCTCTTCCAACGCACACCAAATAAAAATTAAAAAACATCAGATTTGATTTCAATATGGTATGGTATTCCAATGATAGGGCACGATTCCTCGCTCTGACACCAATGATGGGGCACGATTCCTCACACTGACACCAATGATGGGGCACGATTCCTCGTTCTGACACCAATGATGGTGCCCCATCATTAGTGTCAGTGTGTGAGGAATAGTGTCCCTCCATTAGTGTCAGTGGGAGGAATAGTGCCCCATCATTGGTGTCAGAGCGAGGAATCGTGCCCCATTATTGGTGTCAGAGCGAAGAATCGTGCCCCATCATTGGTGTCAGTGGGAGGAATAGCACCCCATCATTGGTGTCCGTGGGAGGAATAGCGCCCCATCATTGGTGTCAGTGGGAGGAATCGTGCCCCATCATTGGTGTCAGAGCAACGAATCGTGCCCCATCATTGGTGTCAGTGGGAGGAATAGCACCCCATCATTGGTGTCAGTGGGAATAATCGTGCCCCATCATTGGTGTCAGTGGGAGGAATAGCGCCCCATCATTGGTGTCAGTGGGAGGAATAGCGCCCCATCATTGGTGTCAGTGGGAGGAATAGTGTCCCAACATTGGTGTCAGTGGGAGGAATGGTGCCCCATCATTGGTGTCAGTGGGAAGAATAGTGTCCCAACATTGGTGTCAGTGGGAGGAATAGTACCCAGTCAGCGGGGAGAGGAATAGTGCCCCATCGTTGGTGTCAGTGGGGGGAGGAATAGTGCCCTATCGTTGGTGTCAGTGGGAGGAATAGTGCCCCATCGTTGGTGTCAGTGGCAGGAATAGCGCCCCATCATTGGTGTCAGTGGGAGGAATAGTGCCCCATCATTAGAGTCAGTGGGAGGAATAGTGTCCCAACATTGGTGTCAGTGGGAGGAATAGTGCCCCATCGTTGGTGTCAGTGGGAGGAATAGTGCCCCATCATTGGTGTCAGTGGGAGGAATAATGCCCCATCATTAGTATCAGTGACACCAATGATGGAGCACTATGCCTCCCACTGACACCAGTGACACTTGCTGACCCCTGTTCCAGTATGGTGCTGCTGCAGCCAGCATATGTGGCCAGCACCTCTGCACTGCACACTTACCGGCTCCCTCACTCGATTTTCGCAGGACCGCTCGGCTCCGCCTCCTCGCCTGTGATTGGACGCCTGTGTGCCTTTCCTGAGCTACAGTTCTGGCGGCCAATCACCGGTGAGGAGGCAGAGCCGAGCAGCAGGAGTGAGGGAGTGGCCGGAGTGACTGAAGGAGCAGCGCTTCCTGGACTGGATCATCGTGGGAGCCAGGTAAGAGACAGCAGCCCTCTGCCCACCCCTGTACTTAGTGTCCCTTCCGTCAGAAGGGGAGGATGGCGGCGGCACCGCGCCCCCCTAAAAAGTGCCGCCCTGACGTATACCGGTGTATAAGATGACCCCCGACTTTTGAGAAGATTTTCAAGGGTCAAAAAGTCGTCTTATACGCCGGAAAATACGGTATGTCGGGTGTAAACTAAAAAAACTAAACTAAACAATCTCACACCGTGAACAAGGAGGAGCTGCCGTGTTTTCTTTCGAATACAAAGACATGAAACAGTGATTATTAAAACAGCGCTCCTCCACACCCTCTCTTTTATATCCTATTATCCTCCTCTGTGTATGCAACAAGCATATAACCATACCTTCAGTATGTGAACTTACCGTATATACTCGAGTATAAGCCGACCCGAATATAAGCCGAGGTACCTAATTTTACCACAAAAAACTGGGAAAAACTATTGACTCGAGTATAAGCCGAGGGTGGGAACACCAGTGGGAAGAATCGTGCCTCATCATTGGTGTCAGTGGGAGGAATAGTGCCCCATCATTGGTGTCAGTGGGAGGAATAGTGCCCCATCATTGGTGTCAGTGGGAGGAATAGTGCCCCATCATTGGTGTCAGTGGGAGGAATAGTGCCCCATCATTGGTGTCAGTGGGAGGAATAGTGCCCCATCATTGGTATCAGTGGGAGGAATAGTGCCCCATCATTGGTGTCAGTGGGAGGAATAGCGCCCCATCATTGGTGTCAGTGGGAGGAATAGTGCCCCATCATTGGTATCAGTGGCAGGAATAGTGCCCCATCATTAGTATCAGTGGGAGGAATAGCACCCCATTATTGGTGTCGGTGGAATAGTGCCCCATCTTTGGTGTCAGTGGGAGGAATAGTGTCCCATCATTGGTGTCAGTGGGAGGAATAGTGTCCCAACATTGGTGTCAGTGGGAGGAATAGTATCCCATCATTGGTGTCAGTGGGGGGGTGGAGGAATAGTGCCCCATCGTTGGTGTCAGTGGGGGGGAGGAAAAGTGCCCCATCGTTGGTGTCAGTGGGGGGGAGGAATAGTATCCCATGATTGGTGTCAGTGGGGGGTGGAATAGTGCTCCATGATTGGTGTCAGTGGGGGGTGGAATAGTGCCCCATCATTGGTGTCAGTATAGGGGGGGAGGAATAGTGCCCAATCGTTGGTGTCAGTGGGGGGGAGGAAAAGTGCCTCATCGTTGGTGTCAGTGGGAGGAATAATGCCCCATCATTGGTATCAGTGACACCAATGATGGGGCACTATTCCTCCCACTGACACTTGCTGACCCCTGTTCCAGTATGGTGCTGCTGCAGCCAGCATATGTGGTTGCAGCAGCACCTAAGCACGGCACACTTACCTGCATCTCCTTCACTCGATTTTCGTGGGGCCGCTCAGCTCCGCCTCCTCACCGGTGATTGGCCGCCTGTGTGCCTTTCCTGAGCTACAGTTCTGGCGGCCAATCACTGTGAGAAGGCGGAGCCGAGCAGCCGCGCGAACATCCAGTGGACGAACCGAATGAAGGAGCAGCCGCGCTTCCTGGACCGGATCGTCGTGGGACCAGAGCCAGGTAAGAGACAGCAGCCCCCTGCAGACGTTGACTCGAGTATAAGCCGAGGGGGCCGTTTTTCAGCACAAAAAATGTGCTGAAAAACTCGGCTTATACTCGAGTATATACGGTAATATAAATTTTTAGTGTGCCACACCAATATAAAATTCTTCACATGTGTATATAAAAAATATAAACATAAATATATCCCACATACAAAAAAAATAAAAACTTTTTTTTTTAACAAAATACACCCAGCCAATGTCTTTACATAATCAAAAAAAAGTCCATGTGCAAAGTGAAATTGAAAGAGAAGATGTTTCATCCATATAATGGTTCTTCAATTCATGTGTAATTTAAAACACCACCACACCGTGCTAATCCACCACCCAAATGAATACATTCACCAGAGCTCCAGGCTGGTCAAATCATAAACCAGCTGACACCCAGTGGCTCTGGGAGCAATGATCTATTCTAGAGCAATATCTCTGACTCCTACTCGACTGGTCAATGCTCACGACAAAAGATGGAATTACATGAGAAGAAAGGAAGAGGAAACTCCATAGTGTAAAACCGTCAATAGCTTTATTCCA
Organism: Staurois parvus; assembly: GCF_062004578.1. Classification (NCBI taxonomy): domain Eukaryota; kingdom Metazoa; phylum Chordata; class Amphibia; order Anura; family Ranidae; genus Staurois; species Staurois parvus. The sequence goes on along the minus strand of NW_028318073.1, from coordinate 2,272,247 downwards.
TGTGAGAATAGAGAATCTCACTCACAATCTACAGTGTCTCCACTGACACTGGTAAAAACAGCGTGTACATATGCAAACGGGTGAACTCCGGTAACACAAACACCGACAGCTCACCCGTGCTACGTGGTGATGTCACCTCCAAAGCTCTACCCTACGCATTTCATCATCCGATGTCCTCCAGTAATGTTTCCTCCTCTATCTTTCCTTCCTGAATTTACCATTTCGATCAGTAGCACAACCATTGATCCTTCCATGCATGCCAGGGTACCAGTGTAATCCTAGACCTGTCCTGTAGGCCCCAATCACTGGCTAAATCTTACTATCTTAACCTCTATAACATTTCAAATATTCACCCCTTCTTAAGAAACGACACTACTCTCTTTTCACCTGCCTACCCCTACACAGGCTATCCCCATTCCAGTCCATCATGAATGTTGCTTATAGACTCATCCACCTCACTAACTGATCTGTGACTAATGCCCCACTCTGCCAATCCCTCCATTGGCTTCCATTAGCCAAACCTATACAATTCAAAATACTAACTACAACATACAAAGCCATCCATAACACTGCCCCTAGTTACATCACCAACCTCATCTGGAAATACTGCCCAAATCATCCACTCCTGTACTTTAAGTCTTTCATCTCTCTACGTCTTCCATCGCCTCCTCCCACACCCACCCCTGGACTACTCCAGTACCTCTCACATCCTCTGGTACTCCCTACCCTAGTCTGTCCAATCCCTAAAAACTCAGTCATTTAGAAAAAGCCTGCCCTGCCTCGCCTCCACCTAAAAACTGTATGTTACATAGTTACATAGTCTGGCTGAAGAAAGACAAAAGTACATCCAGTTCAACCATTAAAAAAAAAAAAAAAGTTATAATCCTATACCCACAGTTGATCCAGAGGAAGGCAAAAAAAAGCCCAGCAAAGCAGGATCCAATTTGCTCATACAGGGAAAAAAATTCCTTCCTGATCCCCCGAGAAGCAATAGGATATTCCCTTGATCAACTTTACCTATAAATGTTAGTATCCAGTTATATTCTGTGTATCTAGGAAAGAATGCAGGCCTTTTTTAAAGCAATTCACTGAGCTGGCCAGAACCAACTCTTGAGGGAGTCTATTCCACATTTTCATAGTTCTTATTGTGAAGAGCCTTTTCGTCTTTGGAGATTACATTTCTTTTCCTCCAGATGTAAAGAGTGACCCTTTTTCCTCTGTGATGACTTCAAGGTGAATAACTCTACACCAAGTTCACTATACTGTATGAACCACTGGTGTGTTTATACATGTTGATCATATCCCCCCTTAATTTCCTTTTCTCAGGAGAAAATAAGCTCAGTTCCTCTAATCTTTCCTCATAGCTGAGCTCCTCCATGCCTCTTATCAGTTTGGTTGCTCTCCTCTGTACTTTCTCCAGTTCCCCAGTGTTCTTTTTGTGAATTGGTGTCCAAAACTGAACTGCATATTCCAGATGAGGTATAACGAATGATTTGTACAGGGGTAAAATTATATCTCTCTCTCTGGAGTGTATACCTCTTTGAATACAAGAGAAGATTTTGCTCACTTTAGAAATTTCAGCTTGGCATTGCATGCCATTATTAAGCTTCTTCTAGTGATCTTCCAAAACTCCCAGATCCTTCTTGACCATTGATTCTCCCAATTGTACCCCTGCTAGTATGTATAATGCATGCATATTCTTAGCCCCGATAGTATGTCAACCACCTCATCAGCTCATCCCCCACAGCTATTACCTTTTTTACCACCTCCCCTTCCTTTCTAGAATGTAAGGTCCATGAGAAAGGACCTCATAACTCTTCTGTATTGTATTTGTACTGCCTCCCTTTATATTGTAAAGCACTGCACAAACTTTGTGCTATATAAATCCTACATAAAATGTATGTAATAATAATCTTGAAAAAGAGAACAGATTTTCAACAATGAGTAAATGCTGGGCTTACTAAAGTATAAATCAAGGCAAACATTTTTTCAGGATAGAGTAAGGGAGGATTATAACCCCTGTTAGTTTTTTGCCATCTGTGTATCATAAGGGAGAGTTCCTTTCACTCCCTGGCCCATATCCAAAAACAGAACATTAGAAGACATCCCTCCAAAGTGAGGGAATTCCAGCATGTCACCAAGGTCACCAGAACTATCTTCTCTGTTGAAAGACGTCCCCTCTATTACTGTTCTGGCATCAACCAAACATTTGGGATATTATTTTATTTTTAACTTCAATGGTAAACAGAACAAATAGAGAGAGTGAATCTCCCTAATGGGGGTACAGGCAGCAATAAACTCACAGGTGTTCTAATCTCTCTCCAATCAGGCTAAAACTGAAAAAAAAATATTTTGCCTTTAGTTACACTGTAAAAAGGCTTTATCAGTATAAACTAAAAACCAACATACCTCCTAAAAAAAAAAGTAAAACCCAAAAAATGACTATAAATATCATGCTTAAAAAAAATAAAAATAAAATCAGCCATACACGAAGGTTAAAACAGTATTAAACCTAAATGCAAACATTTATAATATTGCAGTTTACAATTTCTTAGATGCGATGGCTGCATTTTTATTTAGGCTTTTTTTCTTCTATATTCATCAAGTCAACCGGCCAGGAAATCTGTTTTTTCAAAAGAACAAGCTCTCTTGCAGATGTATCAGTTAAAAAAATTCTGTTCTTGTAACTGCTTATAAAGTGTGGGCTGGTGTTGGGCTTCTATTTGTTTGTGTATTTAAATTTGCTAGTGCATGTAACCCTCCCCCTCTTTCCTAAACTGACAATGCTGCTTCCAAAGATACCCCTGTGCTCCTTCACCCAGAGTGGGGGCACTGTAATACACAAAGCATATTACTGGTCAGATCACCAGGTGAAAGCAGAAGGAAAAAAGCCTATAAAAACAAAACAAATATATCCACACACCTAATGATTGGTAAGCTGCAATATATTACGTTTGGTTTTTGGTTTAATACCGCTTTTAAAAAAGTGCCCAATGGGGGGCGTGGTCACGCAATGGCGGAGAACGTGTGTCTTCGGAGCTCTGCACCACCCTGACTGCAGTCTGGTCGTCACTGCCTCCCCAGCCCCCCTATCATGCCCAAAGGGGCCAGGAAGACTCGGCACAGGACCGGTGACCCAAAGCTCCATAGTCCTGGACTTTTTTTCTCCCTGGGCAGCGGGATCTGGAGCGCAGGAAGGCCTCAATATGGCGCATGGGTATGAAGAGGTGGAGCAGGTGGGAGAGCTCCTGGATGGGTCCCTACCCCTCCTTTCAGTGAGTGTCCCAGAGAGCTGTTGCCCCCGCCACCGATGGACATTAACCAGGATGACCCAGCCTCCCGACCGGAGGACATGTTGTCCACCGGGCCGCACGCCTCGGGCCTCTTGGCTGGCATAATGGATCCGGAGGCACAGTCATTTCTGGCTACCCTGACTACCAAGAAAGACATTCAGCTTCTTGCTTTAATGTTGCGGCGGGCTTAATGGATCCGGAGGCACAGTCTTTTCTGGCTACCCTGACTACCAAGAAAGACATTCAGCTGCTTGCTTTAATGTTGCGGCGGGCTTTTAAGGAGGAATTTCTGGAGGTTAAAGATACTCTGAATTCTCTCACTGTATGGGTGGATGGGCTTGCTACTAATCATACAGAGGTGGAAATGAGGGTCTCGGCCTTGGAGTCACAGTATCGAGACCATCTGTATGTCCTAAGCCAGCATCAGGATGACTTGGAGAATAGGAGTAGGAGGAATAACATTAATCTGTGGGGTATTCCTGAAGCTACACTCCCTATTCACCTCAGGACCACGTTTACAGCCATCCTGAATGCACTTTTGGATACAGCACCTACTGAGGCCCTGGAACTTGATAGGGTCCATTGCATCCAGGGTCATGGTCCCTTGGATGCTGGACACCCCCGAGATACCTTATGTAAGGTGCATTTTTACAACATTAAAGAGGAGATTCTGTGAAGGGCTTGGCACAGGGGTCCAGTGGACTTTGATGGGGCATCTATTCAAATTCTGCCTGATTTTTCCCGTCACACGCTACAGATGAGACATATCCTCAAGCCTCTGTTGGATAAGATTCGTGAAGCTGAAGCTACCTATCGTTGGGGTTTCTCCTTTTTTCTCTCCGTGCGGAAAGGTGAACGTTCTGTGACAGTTCGCACTCCTGCTCAATTGCCAGATCTTTTTGCTCTGTTGGGGGTCTCATCTTTCTCGGTTCCAGATTGGACAGCCTTGGATCTGCCCATGTAGTCTACCCCACTGTTGCAGCGTCTCATACGTTCGCTGCCAGAAGGAATAGACCCAGGCATGAATGGTCTGATACATGGGGGAGGGAAATATAATTTCCAACTGGTAGATCTATCTGTGACTTCCTTTCGTCTTTTTCTTTTTCATGCTGCACATATGACCTTTTGGCCTGTTTTTTGCACCATACTCCTTAAAAATGTCTCTATTTGCCTTTAACCACCTCCCGTCCGGCTGTTGTATATAAACGGCCAGACGGTTGCAGTGCAGGGGCGGATGGCCTTTTATAAACGGCCTCCCCGCCCCCCTGCTTGTGTGCGCTCCCTGGGAGCATGCAGCACTGCGATCCGGTGCCCGCTGTGTCCTCCGGACACAGTGGAACACCGATCGTCATACAGGACCTCTGTGCGAGGTCCCGATCATGTGATCACTGATTGGCCAATCAGTGATCATATGCCGAGTAGTAAGCAAGATGTCACTTCTGACATCATTGCTTACTACGTGTGGAATCTGTGAATGATCATAGAGGTCACATGGTCACAGTTCTGGATAACCCTCATTTTCCGCCGGGGATTTTGGACGAGAGATTTCTGTCTCTATTGGGGGGGCGGCTCTTTCCATCTTCATGATTTTATGACCAGGCCCTGGCTGAAGTCTCAGATGGAATTAGGGCAAATGTTTGTTCCTCCCTTGGATAGTTACATAGTTAGTCTGGCTGAAAAAAAGAAAAAATCCATCCAGTTCAACCATAGAAAAAAAAAAAAAGTTATAATCCTATACCGACAGTTGATCCAGAGGAAGGCAAAAAAAAAACCCAGCAAAGCACGATCCAATTTGCTCCTGCTGGGAAAAAAAATTCCTTCCTGATCCCCCTAGAGGCAATCGTATATTCCCCGGATCAACTTTACCTATCAATGTTAGTATCCAGTTATATTCTGTGTATCTAAGATACAATCCAGGCCTTTTTTGAAGCAATCCACTGAGCTGGCTAGAACCAATTCTTGAGGGAGTCTATTCCACATTTTCACAGCTCTCACTGTGAAGAAACCTTTCCGTGTTTGGAGATTAAATTTCTTTTCCTCCAGACGTAAACAGTGACCCCTTATCCTCTGTTTAGTTGGAAGTTACAACAACTCATTTCTTGTCTTCCTTGACTCATAAGGAGGTGGACCAGGGTCCTAACACTCCTTTTGAGGATCTCTGTGTTACTCCTGAGCCTACCTCACATGCTGTCTCATTGGCTTAAAAGTTGCTCGGCCGTCCAGATGACACGTTTGTCCCACCATTTCTTCTCAAATGGGAGGAGTTGCACAGGACATTTTCAAACAGAGAGACCACATTTTGTATTTTGCCCACCTTTCCTCCGTATCTGGTAAATATCAGGAATTGGGGTATAAACTGCTTACCAGGTGGTATAGGATTTCGTTGCTCATACATATGATCTTTTCTGAGGCCCTGAAGGTTTGTTGGCGCTGTAAAGAGGAGGACGGCTCGCTTTTGTATATTTTTTGGTCATGTAGGAAATTGACTGCATTTTGGGCACAGGTGAAGGCTTGGATATGGCGCCTGACTGAGTTTGACCTGGGGGATGACCCTGCTGGTTAACTGCTGCTCCACTCCGATCTCTCTAGGAAATGTTTCAAGTGCTCCTTGTTGGTGCACTTGCTCAATGCTGCTCGAGCCTGTATTCCGGCTCTCTGGAAACAAGAGGCTCCCCCCTCTATTTCTATGTGGTTATCCAGGGTAGAGGACATTCACTCAATGAAAAGTATCATGGCGGCGGTCCGGGTCAGTGAATTCATTGGTCTCTCTTTACTTGCTCAAGTGATTATGCTGCCTTGCTGCGATAAGTGGCTTGATGTCCCTTCATCATTCTCCTTTTACACCTCTCCTATTCCTTCTCTTCTTCTCCCCTCCCCCCGCACTTTTTTTTTTCTCTCCCTCTTCTTACCCTTTTTCCTGTTTTGGATGCCTCTGCTATTTTATTTATGTCAAGAGACTGCTCTGTTTGTGCTACCTTCCGGACCAGTGTGATATACTTTGTGGTTTTTGGAACTGATAATTTGCGTCTCTATGTAATTGGACCGTATCTGGTTCTTGTCTTTTCTGATGGCATCCACTTATGTGTCTTATTTTTGTATATGTTTGTACAAAAGCTTTTAAAGAATGTTCAGGAAAAAAAGTGCCCAATAATAACCCCCTCACCCATCACTAGACTGACCATGGCGGCTAAGGAAGGCTCGATGTAGGAGCTCTCGGACGAGGCTCCGCTATCCGACCTCCCCAGGCCCCCAAGCTCCTTTGAAATGCGGGAGCCTTGCAGGACGAGACCTACCTCTGCTTGATGGGCCCCCTTGGATGGGTGGTGGCCCGCAGGAAGGGAGATCCGGGAGACGGAGATCAGCTGGTGTGGAGCCCGGCGGTGACAGCGCGTCTGGTTGCCGGGAGATGAGGAGGTGCGGCGTGACCACGTGGTCGGCCGCTGAGCATCGCTGGGAGGCGGGCGTCCTGCAGTGAGAGAGAGGTGCTGGTCTGCTTGCCGGTCTTTTCCCCCGAGCCCTGCCTGATTGCTGTGGAGAGGAGGGAGACGCTGTAGCCCAAAAAGAAGGGAGCAGAGGATACCCTGGGGAGTCCCCGAGAGGAGAGAAGAACCGATGACTTGCTAGAAGGAATGACGGAGAGAGCCTGGAGCCGTCTCACAAGAAGAGAAGTGCGAGGGGGGTGAGTGAGTCTGGCTGAGGCTTGATGTATATTAAATCCTGTATTGAGCTGTTGGGAAATGCAGAGTGTGAGAGAAAGGGGGGACCCCCAGGGAACGTAAAAATGTGGAAAGGAGAAGAAGATTGGTGAAAGAAAAGTTAAAGGACAAGCGATTGGACAGGGCTGGGACTTGTATATTAATAGCTGTCTCCTTCTAACCTCGAGTCTATAAAGGAGAATAAGAGCCACAGAAGAAATGAAAAATAAAAGCGCTAAAGGTAGTGGGCTTAAAGGGACCCAAACCGGCACAATCAAAAAATATACATCCCAGGGAAACGTGACCCCAGAAAGGCCCCAGGGTATGAATGAAAAAGGAGAAGTAGACCTTAGCCTGCAAAGTAGCCCTAGACTATCACTGGGCCTGGATATTAGTAGTCAACAAATATCAGGAAATATAGAGATGGAAAAAGATCTACAAATACCAAATAAAAAAGAGATGGCAGAAATGTTCAAAGATTTGGAGAGAACAATAAAGCAAGAAATGGTAAATATTCGGAATGATTTGGGGCAGTTGCTGGTGAGAGTGGAAGAAACGGAGAAGAAAAGTTAAAAACCAGACCCAAGTTATTTCCGAATTAGAAAAGAAGATAATTAATATGGGGAAAGTTCAGGAAAAATTGCTTTATAAGGCTGAGATACAAGAAAATAGGGATAGGAGGAGACATATCAGGATACGAGGGGTCCCAGAAAGCCCAAAAGGAGAAATACTGCATGAGGTGGTTTGTAAAATATTAAACTCTATAATGGACGGTTCTGATATGGAAAGGACTAAAATAGAAGGAACTTTTACAAAAGGAAAACTTCAAGGGAATCTTGGGAAGGACAGGCAGAGAGATATACTTGTTAAATTTTATGAGCTTCAAGATAAAGAAAAAATCTGGAGGAAGACTAAAGGAAAAACAGTAATTAAATATGGAGAAAAGGATATCCAGATATTTGCGGATTTATCATCGGAGACTTTATGGAGAAGGAGAGCCCTGAGACCTTTGTTAGAACAGATGAAAAAACAGAATGTGCAATATACATGGGGGATACCGGAGTGCCTAATAGGATGGAAGAATGGAGTTACAGCTTATTTGAGGTTCCCAGAGGACTTGAGAAACTTCTGTGATAGACTCGAATTGCAAAGAATGGAGATCGCTGGTTGAGAAGAAGAACATGGGGAAATTAGATCTAAAAGAAAAGAGGAATGGCAGCTTGTAGGGGGGAGGGGGGGGGGAGGAGGAGGGAAGGGAGGAAGACTTTTTTTTCTTCTCCCTCTTCTCCTTCTTCCATCTCCCTCCCGGCCTCTCTCCATTTCTTGAGATGTCTCTGCAGGAGTTGGGGGTCAGTGGGGGGGCAGGATAGAGGGAAAGTCATCTATGGGTGGAGTTTAGCCCTAAGGATTAAATCAAAGGTGGATCTTATTCCCACAAATGATTGATAGGCAAACTGGAGGCCTAAAAAGAGGGGGGAGGGAGGGGAGGGGTGGTGGGGAGGAGATGGATGGGAAAATGGGAGAGGTGGGGGATGGGGATTCGAGGATAACTTCCTGCAGAATAGAAGGAGATATAAAAGCAAGAAAAATGAAAAAATATAGCTGGAGGAGAAGAGGGGAGATCCAAGAAAGATGGAAGAGATACAGTTTATAACTTACAATGTAAATCGGTTGAATTGTCCCGGGAAAAGATTTAGATTATTTAAAGAACTACAACATAGAGCAGCTTCAGTGGTATTCTTACAGGAGACACATTTTGAGATAGAATCAAATGTTAGGTTGAAATCTAGATACCACCCAATATTGTATTATGCAGACTCACCGATTAAAAGAGCAAAAGGCGTAGAAATAGGGTTGGCAAAAAATATTAGGTTTGAGTTGGAAGACAGAAAAACAGACCCAGAAGGAAGATTTTTGTTCCTAAGAGGAAAACTACAGGAAATTGAGTGCACTATGGCTAATATTTATTGTCCTAATATAAAGCCGGAGGGGTTTCTGAAAAGGGTGTTGAGGAAGTTGATGGACTTTAAAAAAAGGCCGCTTGATTCTGGCAGGAGACTTTAATTTCTGTATGGATCCACAAAAAGATGCTACTTCCCATATGCAGAGAGAGGATTGTAGAGCCCTGAGATTATTGAAAAAAGAAATGCATGAATGTCAACTGGTTGATGCCTGGAGAATTACGCATATGCAAGATAGAGACTACACCTTTTTCTCAAATATGCATAAGAAGTACTCAAGATTAGATTATATATTAATAGAACATCAACTAATTGAACATCTGATTCAGGTAGGAATAGAGACAATGTCTCTATCGGACCATGCCCCGGTCACTATGAAAATAGAGTGGGGAAGGAAGATGGCAGGAGGGCTGGGATGGAAGTTGAATGAGGCACTTCTACTAGAAAAAGATACTGCTCAGAAAGTCGGGGAGGAGATCGAACGTTTTTTTTAAGAAGAATGAGACAGGAAAGGTATCGATAGCCACAGAGTGGGAATCTCATAAGGCATATATAAGAGGAGTACTGATAGCGATAGGGGTAAAAAAGAAAGAAGAGAGAAAATGAGTGGGCTCTTAAAAGAAATAATTGAATTGGAGCAAATACATAAGAATAGAATAACAAAAGAAACAAAGCTGAAGATAATAAAAAAAGAAGAACTAGATGTGATGGAAGAGGAGAGGAGGGGAGTTTACAATAAAGTATTAAGTGAGAGGTATAGATGGGGAGATAGACCTGGAAAATATCTGATGAGAGCCCTGAGGGAAAAAAAAAATAGGAACTATATAGAAAAAATAAAAAATGCCAAGGGTGAACTGGTACACTCAAATAAAGAAATCGCCAAAGTATTTATGGAATATTATAGAAAATTGTATAATATAAGCCCCCTAGACTTATTAAAAAGCACTGAAACTGAAAGAAACCAAAAAAGAAAGATATATCTGGAGAAGGCTGGGTTACCAAAACTAAGTGAGGAACAACTGAATTCCCTAGATGCAGAAATCTCACAGGAAGAAATAAAAACAGCATTAAAAAATTCAACATCAGGGAAAAGCCCAGGACCAGATGGTTACACGGTGAGATACTATAAAAAATATAGCGAAATATTAATACCAAAGCTCAGAAGATATATGAATGCTCTGGGAAGAGGGATGGAAGTAAGAAGAGAATCGTTACAAGCTCATGTGGTACTTATTCAAAAGGAAGGAAAAGACGCATCTCAATGTTCGAGCTATAGACCTATCTCTTTATTGAATACTGATACTAAGTTATATGCAAAGGTTTTAGCAAACAGATTGAAAGAATTAATGCCAGAATGGATACATTACCAGGTCCAGGTTGGTTTTGTTCCGGGGAGGGAGGGCAAAGATAATGGGTTAAGATCACTGATGCTTATCCAAAAAAGTAGAAAGGGAAAAGACCCGGTCATGGTACTCTCGATTGATGCCGAGAAAGCATTTGATAGAGTGGATTGGGGATTCATGAGGGATACCCTGGAAGCTCTGGGAATCGGGGCTAGAATGAGAGAGTGGATAGGAAAGTTGTATAGATATCCCTCCGCAGTTATTGTGGTGAACGGGGAGAAGTCGAAACCCATTGAGATGTCAAATGGAACAAGACAGGGATGCCGACTGTCCCCACTGCTGTATGTTCTGTCACTGGAACCCTTGTTGTCAACAATAAGGGAGAATAGACATGTAAAGGGAATCCAGATAGATGATATAGAACATAAAGTGGCTGGCATTGCGGATGACTTGCTGTTCTATGTAGGAAATCCCAGGATAACACTCCCAAATTTAATGAAGCTATTGAGGGAATATGGGGAATTGTCAAATTTAAAGATTAATCCAATAAAAGCTGAGATTCTAAATATAAATATTTTAAAAAGTGAAAAAGATACAAAAGGAATTCCCCTTTATATGGAAGGATAGGGATATAAAATATTTAGGAGTAAAACTTACAGCTTCATATAAACATTTATATAAATTAAACTACATTTCATTGTTAAATGAGATCAGAGAGGAACTAAAAATATTAGAAGGAGGATGCCCGACATGGATAGGGCGTATAAATCTGGTAAAAATGGTAATTGTCCCTAAAATCTTATATAGATTTCAAATGATCCCAATCAAACTCCCAGAAGTCTTTTTTAAAGTAATTAAGAAAATGATAAGATATATATGGAGGAATAAAAAACCAAGAGTATCTTAGGAGTTGTTGAGTAGGAATAAAGAGAGAGGTGGATTGGGGGTTCCAGACTTTAGAAGATACTATAAAGCAGTAATACTGGCAAGAATTATAGACTGGACATATAACCATGAGAAAAGTTGGGTAAGAATTGAAAACAAACTCAGCAGAACAAATCTAGACAGAGTGGTGTGGGTGCCAACACAATATAGAGGTTTAAAAGATAATGTAAATATATACACTTTAAATGTCCTAAGGGCTTGGGATAATTTGCACAAAAGTATGAAGTGGGACTTCAATTCGATATTGATGCCATTGAGAAACACAGAGTTTTTTTCCCCCAGGCAGAGAAGAGATAGCAGGGAGATGGTTTAAAAAAGAAGAGGTCCAACTGAGAGATGTTTTGGTGGGGGGTAAATTGGAGTCACTTAAGGACTTGGAAAAAAAAAGGGAGAAATATTCACTAAGTTAGATGAATGGCGGTATTTCCAATTGAGATATTTTGTTGGGAATCTGTGAAAACCTCTAAGGACAAGAGATAAGTGGAATTTGTTTGAAAAGTTGTTGGGGACACGAGGTGATGGGAAACATGGGATTGCTAAAGTTTACAAAATTCTCACTGAATTAGACACAAACACAAAGCCAGCATATATAGTAAAATGGAAAAGTGATATGGGAGTTGTGATAGATGAAGAAAAACAGAAGAAAATATATAGATTAACTCACGAAAATATAAGTATGAAGGAAGTAGAAATAAATTATAAATGTTTAAGAAGATGGCACATTACACCAAATGTAGAACATAAGATGTGTGGAGAGAATTCACCGTTGTGTTGGAGGGGATGTGGAGAGATAGGTACGGTATACCATATAGGGTGGGGGTGCCCAAAAATCCAAATATTCAGGAGGACAATAATCTATCTGATAGGAATGATAACTGAAATAGATTTAGGGTTAGACCCAGAACTATGTATCTTGCATAATACAGATATAACAGTGAATAAAGATAAAGAATCAGGTATATGGTACTATCTTAATGCTGCAAAAGGTCTGATACCCAAGTTTTGGCGGAAAACAGAAGTGCAGACAGAGGAGGATTGGATAGAAAGAGTGGAGCAGATTAGAAAGATGGAAAAACTATATTATATTCAGGAAGATAAGATGGAGTCTTATAATGTGAAATGGGAGAAATGGGAAAAAGCCAGATTATACACGAAATATAGGAAAGTATAAAATGAAAGGTAGGATAAAATCCACTTGCTTTGGTAAGAAGATTGGGAGAAAATGCAGGAAGGGGGGATGGGGGTGGGGAGGGAGGGACAGAGAAATAATTTCTGAAAGGGTAAATAAAGGATAATGGTATTTTTTTTATATAATGTGATGATGATGGAAATATGTATTTAAACTGGAAAATCAATAAATATTTAAATTATAAAAAAAAATAAAATAACCCCCTCACCATAAAAGAAGGCAGCAAATGGGGTATATTCCCAATCAGTTGTGTTGATGACACAGACGGTAGTCATAATAAGCCCCCTTATCAACTCCTCTAAACCTGATAGCCATGGAAAAAAAGAAAAGACCATTCCAATTGCCTTATAATGCAAGCGTTAAGGTTTTGATAGGTAAGGTGTAATGATATGTCAGTTTTAGTCCCTATATTCTTATAGGTCCATGATTAAAATATTGTTGAAATTAGTATTAGACACATCCAGCGAGATTATTTCTGCAATGTTCATGAATATAATGATGCAATAGGAATCTAGAGATATTACAATAAACCACTTACGTGAAGAAAATAAATTTGGTAATGGGCAATATATACAAAAAACTTTCATTAGTTTCACTGTATTTTATAACAGTTTTCTATGGCACAGCAGGAATGACACAGTTTAAGAAATCACATCAGGTGATAAGATGCAAAATGGTTATAATAATTGAACAGGAGCTCAAATGGCTTTGAAACAGCTTGAATGTAAAACTTATCAAGCATGAGATTAACAACATAGCAATGTAACTCCTGAAGGTCTGTTTCCCAAAACGTATGTCTTTTTTTATTTTCTGTAAAATGATGACAAGCAAAAGCAAGAGAAAAATAGAAGCAGTACTATAGATGAAGGTTGTTTTTTTTTAACTAGGCAAAGTTTGCATGTTGACAGATCTGTCAGTGACGCACATAAACATGTTGCATAAATAATGGATTCTTAAAGCACTTGATTTCACAGTATTTCCATGCTTTGGAAGGCTGTGTCAGTTGTATTTGAGGACATTTAGTTTTACTTTGTTGTTAAACAAAGGACCGATTCTAGTTTATAATCCAACCATGTTACATTCCAGTGGGTAGTTTCCAGTAGTGCACAAGGCAGGCAAAGGGACTCAAGGGCAGAGCCAACAGTGGAGCAATGAAGGCCACTGGGTCAATAACTATTTATTTGTACATAGCAGGAAGCTATATCTTCCTTGAATCTTTTAAGCGTACAGTGTTTGTGCTTCCAACATAGTTTTTCTCAGTCTGTGCAATGGTTTAATCAGTTTTGTAGTGCACAGGGTTTCTTGAAAATGGCAGGAAAGTCATAGCTTGTGTCAGTCATACACAAGAGTCTCTGGCAAACTTTAGATGCAAAATCTTGGTCCTTCTGATAAATGGATAGGCAGTGCAGAGGCATCCAGCTGCCACTATCAAGCCCAAACTACACCAGGCAGAAAACAAAGACCAGCCGTATCCATGTTCCACATCACTTGGAAGCCCATAAATAAATTTTGGCAAGCGATTCAGATCATAGGAGACACTTGCTGCATAAGTACATAAAGAAATGGTGCAAAATATTCCTAAAACAAATCAGAGATATATGTTAGTAAAATATACAGAAAGTTTGTGATTTTTAAGCAATTTGATTTTTTTTATTTATTTTTAATGTAAAGTGTAACTATGCTTTCCATTACAGGGCATTAGAGCATTTACTCTTCCCTCCATAGCACATTTACATTAACTATGACAGGTCTCAGAAGCAGACACATTTTTAAAAAAAATTTCAGCATCCAATAGTGCTTGTCCACAACTGTGCATTGTTAATTTCACTGGCCCCTACATCTTTACAGGGCTTTGTAATGATGGGTTGGATCCAACAGCTTTCAAAAGGAGTTGTCAAAGTTGGATGCAGTGCCTAAAGATCAGTGTAATAGGGGTATAGCAGCCAAGTTAAAGAGCAATGTTATAGGGTGTAATAGCAGTCAGGTGACTATGCCTAACCACAGTATCACGTAGTCTGTGTAGGAATAATTTTTGTGTCAGTATGAGAATGATGGATACAATGTGAGGGTGACATTTATACTGGTTGGTCAGAGTTAGCAGCAGGATACTGATCTGTATGTGAAATCATGCATACAAACAGCCACTAAAATAAAGGTTTTTGTACAGTCATTTAGATATACATGATACTGCCACTATGGACCAGCATCCAAGTCCAAGATGAATTCTGACCCTGAAATTTTGTTGCCTGAACAAAGATATCATTATCTCGCTGGGAAAGGAAGATGAAGGTATTGTCAGATGGGGTGCCATGATCAATATGAGAGGTAATAAATACCTTTAAAAGTTACATTTACACATTGCATTGCATGGCAAGCTCACATGCTTCTAACATTGTCTATATTGCTCTAGACCAGAGGTCTCCAAAATTTCAAAACAAAGGGCCAGTTTACTGTCCTTGAACCTTTAGGCGGGCTAGACTGTGGCTAGTGGAAGTAGAAAATACCCTGGCATTGGGGTAAACAATGCCATAGTCTTTGTGGTCAGTGGGATTAAAAAAAATTGCATAATTGGTGCCAGTAGGAGGAATAGTGCCCCATCACTGGGGTCAGTGGGATAATTAGTTCCCCATCTCTGGTGTCAGTGAAAGGAGTAATTTCCCATCATTGGTGTCAGTGGGAGGAATAGTGCCCCATCACTGCTGTCAGTGGGAGAATTAGTTTCCCATCTTTGGTGTCAGTGAAAGGAGTAATTTCCCATCATTAGTGTCAGTGGGAGGTATAGTGCCCCATCACTGGTGTCAGTGGGATAATTATTTTCCCATCTCTGGTGTCAGTGGGAGAATTAGTTTCCCATCTCTGGTGTCAGCGAAAGGAGTAATTTCCCATCATTGGTGTCAGTGGAAGAAATAGTGCCTTTTAATAATGGAAGGAATAGTTCCCCAAGGGCAAGATAAAGGCAAGAAAAGGGCCACAGAATGGAGACCCCTGCTCTATACTCACTTCTTTAAAACTATTCTTGCTTCAGTATTAAAACAATTACCATTTTAATATTCAAAATCTTTAAAATTAAAATTTACAATGGACCAGCATATATACACATCAATGATTGTGTATGATTTATGTTAATTCTAATGCTGATTATACTGGTTAAGAAGTTTGCTTTCTGTAGGTATGCATTGAAATGCTTATTTTTATGAGTAAGCTACAACAATTTCAGGTATATTTTTTTCCCTGCTCGCTGACCCTTAGGTCTAAAGGTGGATATACTGTAATTATGGGCAAACCATTATCTATATTTTTTGGGTGGACACTATCTAGTAAGACTGAACTGGTCTTGGTTGTGACTCCTTACCTTGGCTCTTCACTGAATATGTAGCTGTTAGTAACAACCTAGTAAGAAACTGGCACAGACAGTAATGCATAGACTGCAGTTCCTGAACTCTGCTTCTGAAAAAAATAGTTGTCTGTCCATCATGCTGATCCTCTAGCTTTAATGTTTTCTTTATCACAGACCTGGCACAAATTCAGGAGTTGGGAGTGTATTCTTCAGTAGCTGCATATACATTTTGTAACACTCAAGCCATAATGGTGAATGTATTCACCTACAGTCAGGTCCATAAATATTGGGACATCGACACAATTCTAACATTTCTGGCTCTATACACCACCACAATGGATTTGAAATGAAACGAACAAGATGTGCTTTAACTGCAGACTGTCAGCTTTAATTCGAGGGTATTTACATCCAAATCAGGTGAACGGTGTAGGAATTACAACAGTTTGCATATATGCCTCCCACTTCTTAAGGGACCAAAAGTAATGGGACAAATGGCTTCTCAGCTGTTCCATGGCCAGGAGTGTGTTATTCCCTCATTATCCCAATTACAATGAGCAGATAAAAGGTCCAGAGTTCATTTCAAGTGTGCTATTTGCATTTGGAATCTGTTGCTGTCAACTCTCAAGATGAGATCCAAAGAGCTGTCACTATCAGTGAAGCAAGCCATCATTAGGCTGAAAAAACAAAACAAACCCGTCAGAGAGATAGTAAAAACATTAGGCATGGCCAAAACAACTGTTTGGAACATTCTTAAAAAGAAGGAATGCATTGGTGAGCTCAGCAACACCAAAAGACCCGGAAGACCACGGAAAACAACTGTGGTGGATGACCGAAGAATTCTTTCCCTGGTGAAGAAAACACCTTTCACAACAGTTGGCCAGATCAAGAACACTCTCCAGGAGGTAGGTGTATGTGTTTCAAAGTCAACAATCAAGAGAAGACTTCACCAGAGTGAATAAAGAGGGTTCACCACAAGATGTAAACCATTGGTGAGCCTCAAAAACAGGAAGGCCAGATTAGAGTTTGCCAAACGACATCTAAAAAAGCCTTCACAGTTCTGGAACAACATCCTATGGACAGATGAGACCAAGATCAACTTATACCAGAGTGATGGGAAGAGAAGAGTATGGAGAAGGAAAGGAACTGCTCATGATCCTAAGCATACCACCTCATCAGTGAAGCATGGTGGTGGTAGTGTCATGGCGTGGGCATGTATGACTGCCAATGGAACTGGTTCTCTTGTATTTATTGATGATGTGACTGCTGACAAAAGCAGCAGGATGAATTCTGAAGTGTTTCGGGCAATATTATCTGCTCATATTCAGCCGAATGCTTCAGAACTCATTGGATGCTGCTTCACAGTGCAGATGGATAATGACCCAAAGCATACTGCAAAAGCAACCAAAGAGTTTTTTAAGGGAAAGAAGTGGAATGTTATGCAATGGCCAAGTCAATCACCTGACCTGAATCCGATTGAGCATGCATTTCACTTGCTGAAGACAAAACTGAAGGGAAAATGCCCCAAGAACAAGCAGGAACTGAAGACAGTTGCAGTAGAGGCCTGGCAGAGCATCACCAGGGATGAAACCCAGCAACTGGTGATGTCCATGCATTCCAGACTTCAGGCTGTAATTGACTGCAAAGGATTTGCAACCAAGTATTAAAAAGTGAAAATTTGTTTTATGATTATTATTCTGTCCCATGACTTTTGGTCCCTTAAGAAGTGGGAGGCACATATGCAAACTGTTGTAATTCCTACACCGTTCACCTGATTTGGATGTAAATACCCTCAAATTAAAGCTGACAGTCTGCAATTAAATCACATCTTGTTCGTTTCATTTCAAATCCATTCTGATGGTGTATAGAGCCAAAAATGTTAGAATTGTGTCGATGTCCCAATATTTATGGACCTGACTGTATATGAACCTTCAAAAACATTATGTCTGTATTCTATAGAGGAGAGTCCAAAGATGAGGATATAGTTTCCATTGTTATTTGAATTCTCAAATCTTAAAATGCATTTTATATTGCTATATTATACAGAAGACCTCTTCTTACTTAGTTTGCATGTTCTCCCTGTGCCTGAGTGGGTTTCCTCAGGGTACTCCGGTTTCCTCCCAAACTCCAAAGACATGCTGGTAGGTTAATTGGATCCTGTCTAAATTAGCTCTAGTATGTGTATGTATGAATGTGAGTTAGGGACCAAAGCTTGTACGCCCCTTGAGGGTTCGGGGTTGATGTGAATGTACAGTATATTTGTAAAGCACTGAGTAAATTTGGCGCTATATAAAAACCTGTAATAAATAATAAATGAAGCTAACTTGATATTCCTTTCTGTGCCCTAATTTAGTCCAGTGTTCATATTGTAAGACAGGAAATTATGATGTAGAAGTGAAACGTAGGAACAGCCTTTTACAATTCACTGTACAGTAGAACTCAGAATGGAAGAGGAACAAGCAACACAAGAAATCACTCTGCTGTGCTGCACTGCTCATATGCTAAAAAAAGAACATGCTAATAGAATGCTTCCTTCTGTAAGGGTATTTGTACACTGCTGGTGTACAGAACTGTAATTTCCTTCTCATGTGGGCTGTACTGTTATTCCCATCACTTTTTCTCCTATTACAACACTGAAACTGCTTATCCCACTCAGCACATGGCAGATTCTTAATGTAAACTTGTTGCTATAGGTACACATCATTCAAACGTATATCTCTTGCATTTTACTTGCTCACTGCTGAATGACTTTATTCTTCAATTTTGCATTCTTTACTTGGTGCCTCCGTTGATAAGAACTAATAGGTGCTGGTATTCTTAACTTAGAAAATATTTCTCACTCTGAGCTCACAAAATGTTCACCTAGTGGGTTCCATGGTCCCAATAGCATTGCTTTCTTTAAGCCACATGCAGCTTAAAAGAATATAAAAGAATGGTTGGGCAGAGCACAACTGTGTGTCAAAAATTGGCAATTCTAAGCAGAAGACGTTTGAGAAGCCTGCTGTATTTTGCAGTATGGGGTTATGTAAATCCTAGATTAAAGGTAAATTGAACAAAACTTCTAACTTCATCAAAGTCCAATTGTACCTATAGGATGGTCAGTTTTGGTGCCATACATGCTGCTTAGTGTTGTGTTTTGCTAACCACATGGAAAGAAGGCTGTGTTCATTATGATTGGCCTATTTGTGAAAAAAAGAGAAAGTACCTGTCATTAGAAAAAGCAGTCCAGCCACGTGCTGTGTAAGACTCTCTTCCCAGAAGAAGCTGACTGTAGCAACTATGCATCCACATAAGAGTACTGCTGCAGCCATACCCAAGAACCCAGCAGTAATTCTTCTTAAATCTGTACCAGAAAGTGCAAAGAAGAAAAGAGGGTTAGTCTCTTCTCTCTGGTAGAATAATGCATTGGGTTTGATAAGAGTTTAGATTTTCTATTACATTTCATTTCCAGACATACCCATATGGAAGAAAAATATATTGGAAATATATTTTAAAAATATTCTTCCAAAATATATTGACATATATTTAAATGCTACAATTTTGGCCATATTAAATATATTTCAAAATATATTTCAATAAATAGATATATACTGTATGTTGAAATGCGTTTTAATTACAAAATATATGAAAAATATAAAAAAAATACATTTCAAATATACTGTATGTCTTTAAATATACAAATCTACATTTTTGGAATGCATTTACAAATATATGTAAAAATATATGTTAAAATTACTTTTATATATCTAAAAAAAATCTGAAGAATATATTTAAAAAAATATTTTTAAAAATATATATTTGTTAAAATATATTCTTCAGATTTCTTTTAACATATAAAAGTAATTTTAACATATATTTTTACATATATTTGTAAATGCATTCCAAAAATTTAAATTTGTATTTTTAAAGACATACAGTATATTTGAAATGTATTTTAAAAAATATTTTTCATATATTTTGTAAAACCGCATTTCAACATACAGTGTGTGTGTGTGTGTGTGTGCATGTATGTATATATATGTGTGTGTGTGTGTGTGTGTGTGTGTGTGTGTGTATGTATGTGTATATATATATATATATATATATATATATATATATATACACACACTATCTCACAGAAGTGAGTACACCCCTCAAATTTTTTGTAAATAGTTTATCTTATCTTTTCATGTGATAACACTGAAGAAATGACACTTTGCTACAATGTAAAGTAGTGAGTGTACAGCTTGTGTAACAGTGTAAATTTGCTGCCCCCTCAAAATAACTCAACAAACAGCCATTAATGTCTAAACCACTGACAACAAAAGTGAGTTTATGAACCCGTAATGGGCCCAATTAGCCATTTTCCCTCCCCACTGTCACGTGACTCGTTAGTGTTACAAGGTCTCAGGTGTGAATGGGGAGCAGGTGTGTTAAATTTGGTGTTATCGCTCTCACTCTTTCATACTGGTCACTGGAAGTTCAACATGGCACCTCATGGCAAAGAACTCTCTGAGGATCTGAAAAAAAGAATTTTTGCTCTACATAAAGATGGCCAAGGCTATAAGAAGATTGCTAAGACCCTGAAACTGAGCTGCAGCACAGACCATACAGTGGTTTAACATGACAGGTTCCACTCAAAACAGGCCTCGCCATGGTCAATCAAAGAAGTTGAGTGCATGTGCTCAGCATCATATCCAGAGGTTGTCTTTGGGAAATAGACGTATAAGTGCTGCCAGCATTGCTGCAGAGGTTCAAAGGTTGGGGGGTCAGCCTATAAGTGCTTAGACCATACGCCGCACATTGCATCAAATTGGTCTGCATGGCTGTCATCCCAGAAGGAAGCCTCTTCTAAAGATGATGCACAAGAAAGCCCGCAAACAGTTTGCTGAAGACAAACAGACTAAGGACATGGATTACTGGAACCATGTCCTGTGGTCTGATGAGACCAAAAGAAACTTATTTGATACAGATGGTATCAAGCGTGTGTGGCGGCAACCAGGTGAGGAGTACAAAGACAAATGTGTCAAGCATGGTGGTGGGAGTGCCATGGACTGGGTCTGCATGAGTGCGGCCGGCACTGGAGAGCTTCAGCTCATTATTATTATTATTATACAGTATTTATATAGCGCCAAAGGGTTTGCTCAGCGCTGTACAATAGCGAGGGGGACAGAACATGAGACAATACAGTAACAATACAATACATGAGGGGTTCAAGGGCCCTGCTCTTTCGAGCTAACAATCTAGGAGAGAGGGGATAGTGGTACAGGAGGAAGTGGCTGTGGGGCATAGAGTTGTGGGAGGAGTGGAGGAGATCGGTTCTTAGGTGAGGGTGGGGTAGGCTTCCCTGAAGAGATGGGTTTTTAGGGTGCGCCTGAAGGTGAGGAGGGTAGGTGAGTCTGATGGATTGGGGTAGGGAGTTCCAGAGGATGGTGGAAGTTCTGGAGAAGTCCTGGAGTCGGGCGTGGGAGGAGGAGACCAGGGAGCAAGAGAGTAGGAGGTCCTGTGAGGAGCGAAGGGCACGGGTAGGGTGGTATTTGGGTATTAGGTCAGTTAGGTAGTTTGGGGCGGCGTTGTGAATGGCTTTGTAGGTCAGAGTTAGTAATTTAAATTTGATGTGCTGGGCAATCGGGAGCCAGTGAAGGGATTGGCAGAGGGGGGTGGCAGATGTGGAGTGGTTGGTGAGGTGGAAGAGTCTAGCCGCTGAGTTCAGGATAGACTGGAGTGGGGATAGCGTTTGTTTGGGTAGGCCAGTGAGAAGGGAGTTGCAGTAGTCCACGCGTGAGATGATGAGGGAGTGTATGAGTTGTTTAGTAGTGTCTGGGGTGAGGAATGTACGTATCTTGGAGATGTTGTGGAGGTGGAGCCTGCATGATTTTGATAGTGATTGGACATGAGGTTGGAAGGAAAGGTTTGAGTCCAGGGTGACACCCAGGACTTTGGCGTGTGGGGTGGGATTGATGGTGGTGTTGCTAGTCGTGATGGAGAGGATGGGGGGGGGCGCAGGTTGGGGGGAAAACCAGGAGCTCGGTTTTGGACAGGTTTAACTTGAGGAAATGGAGCAACATCCAGTCTGATATGTCGTTCAGGAGGTGGGCGATGCGGGCGGAGAGAGAGGGGGTGAGGTGAGGGGTGGAGAGGTAAATTTGTGTGTCGTCGGCATAGAGGTGATAGTTGAAGCCGTGGGAGTGTATCAGTTTGCCAAGGGAGGAGGTGTAGATGGAGAAGAGGAGGGGTCCTGCGCCCCCCCCCCCCCATCCTCTCCATCCCGACTAGCAACGCTTGTTATACTTGCTGTGGAACCTAAGGGGATAATTCTCGGCATTGTGTAAAAATTCTCTTTGATCCCAACATGCATGAAGGTAAAAAAAAACCTTGAGCCTTTACAACCACTTTAATAATGTTTTTTTTTATTTTTATGTATTTTTTTTTATTCCGTACATGTTATATTTTTTCTTTTGTATGGGGTGTGGAGAGGGGTTGGTGAAATATTAGTGGTCTGGTGTTTCACTTTCATGAGATAGAAAGAGATTGAGGACAGGGAGTCCTTAAAGTGTAACTGCACTGCATCTGAGTACCACAAACTAAAAATGCTATACAATTCATTTTTAATATTCAAAACAAACTCCTTCATCCATCCATGTCTCCATGCTTTATTTTACTGAGAAATTATTTTGAAAAACACCTCCTGGCATTTTTGGCAGTGGCCATCTTGAGTAAGGGCAGATGATTCATGTAGCAGTTACTTCCTGCAATCCATCTGTCCTTAGCTCAGGCATAGGCTGAGCTGATAACTCTCCCTCCCCTCCTGAAGACTCCTGGGGTGTATGAGATTATTTGCCTAGGCATGGAAACCAGGAAGTAAATGAAGGAATGCAAAACAAAAAGTTAAAACAAGTAAATATGATATACTTTTTTTAATCTATTTACTAATGCTCGCAGCATAAGGATTAGAAATCGCCCATGTTGATTGAGAGAGCGAAGTTCCGCTTTATTCTCCTCCTCCTCTGGAGATGCACATGCACTTAATGAATGAACAAGAAAGCACACTATACATAGACTTCCTGTTTATTCGCAAACTGAAGACAATATAAACAATGTTTATCATGCTCCAGTTATGAATAAATGGTACAAGTGATCAGTATGTATGTTGCAGATTCAATAGATCGACAATATCTGTTGCCAACAATAAAACAAGTTTTAATGGCTTAAAATGATTTGTTTTCCTCACACAGAAACACACATACATACATATAAATACACATATCTAGAAATTGTGTTTCGTTAAATGTATCCTCTTCACCTTCACAACTGCTTTCTTGTGTCATTTGAAGCTTCCTACTTACGTAGAAGGTGCCACTCATCTTGCTGAATAGTCCTGGTCAAATTGAATGGAATGTTCCTCAGACGAATCGGCTGAGAGAAATGATACTTGATAGCTGTACATTTCTGAGCAATCCCTTTGAAGAGAAAGAGCAACTATTTAGAATACTTGTGCAAACATAAATATAAGACATTTATCTAGGAAGGACTTTGATGTTAAAGCTTAATTTACTAATTTGAAATTATGCAGAACAGAGAAATTTTAATTATGGCTGGTTAGCGGCATCTGACTTTAATTGCTTTTGAAGGAGCAAAGCCCCATTAAACAGTCAATTTTTATAACCGATACAATTTATATGTCACCTTTACTATAACATTATCAGGACCATATTTCCATCCCATGAGCTTACAGGCACAGAAAGGCTTAACAAAATTCTATTCAAGTATCAACTCTTAAAGTGGAGCTCCACGCAAAAGGGGAAGTTCCACTTTAAGGCTTCCTCCCCGCTCCCTGTTAGGGATCGGCACCTTTGGGGAGCGGGTATCTGAATTTGACCGGTTCTCACTCCCACTTCCGATGCAATCACCTAAGGCGATCAGAAGCAGAAGTTGTCCTCCCCCCTCCCCGTAGTCTTCTGGGACATGTGACAGGTCCCAGAAGACTACAAGACCATTCACAAAGTGCAGTTCTACATGCGCATGTGCAGTGGGCACCTGGGTGTGGAGCCGCAAGCTATCACAGCCGGGTGCCCACACTGAAGATGCCGGTGCCAGGAAGAGAAGACGGCCGGTGAAACCAGCCGTGATGAGGACACCACTGGACAAAAGGACAGGTGAGTGTCGGTATTTTAAAAGTCAGCAAGTACAGTTTTTGTAGCTTTTATTTTTTTTTAAAAAAACTTTTATTTTTTTTTTATTCAACTGGAACTCCACTTTAAGTAAAACTCTTAACTACCTTCTACTGCTCTCCGCTTTCTCCAATTTTTTTTTTTTTTCTTTTTTGCTTTTTGTTGCTGCAATCAGATTTCGTGTTAAATGGTGGGTATGTTCAGTCTCCACAGCTCCACTGTGGGAATGGAGCCACTCACTCTTGCTCCAATATGGACTATGCACTATGAGAACTTTTAGTAGCTAATGTGTACTGTGCTTTTCAACCAAATGCAAATGAGGGCCAAAAGGAACTCACAGAGGATGAAAAAGAGAGTAAGATGACTTAAAGAAAAATAGATTACAGGGCCATTAAGTAGTGGATGTGTATGGATTATGCTTGACGAATACGGATATCGTTTTTAATTTCACTTTAAGTCCCACCCATAAACAGGTCACAGGACAATCTTATACAGCTGGAAATTTATTTTTATCTTCACTGTTACATGTAGGTCAGTAAAAATGGTTTTTCAAATTGAACAAGTGTTGCAGTGTGAAAAAAAAATGGTAGGGTGAAAGGTGGAGCAATAGGAGGCAGTAAGCGAAGGATGAGAGGAGTGACACCAGCATCCATAAAGAATGGCAGGTCACCAGCCAAGCTGGGGCAGGGACTGTTAAAGTGGTAGCAGGCCATAGGTGTATTGGTTTAGTGGAATCGATAGGAATGGGGTTGGCTGAGGGGAAGGGACAGCAGGGTGACAGGAGGGAACAGGGGGCAGCATGGGAGGAGGGGGTTCATAGTTAGAAGCAGTGGTTCAGAATGAGAAAAGGGAGGTGGATGCAGGGTCCAAGGAGAGTAGTGTTGCCAACCTACCAGACAAATTCACTGACACAACACCCAAATTTAACTGGCAAAGACAAGTTTTTACTTGCATTTCCAAAAGTTAGAAAAATACAATTTTAAGTGCAAATTTCAGTATTTAGGCTACAAACAAGTACAATATTCAATTACCAATGTGAATTAAGGTAGATAAGGCAAAAAAAATGTATTTTTAATTTTTGATATAGTAAGCAAGTAGCTCAGGGACAGGACTCAGGAGGGCAAGAAACTAGAATGGAGAGGCACACGCACATGAAACTAACTCTCACAGTGACATTGACACATTGTGCAGAAGAACAGATGATGGTGACACCTCAATGACATGACACATCTCCTGAGTCACAGTGACAGCCAGGTGTTGCTTTCAGTCCAAAGAGCACTGACAGTCCTACTCCCTGCTTGCCTTGATCCTGTCCCGCAGACTCGCACATGAGGCTGCAGCGCTCCACTCTGCTCCATTGCGCCGTGAAAGCAAACAACACCCTTAGCCACTTCCTCCGTTAAACCTGCCCCCCCCCCCCCCACCATGGAGAAGCTTTGCAGTGGGTGAGGAGGGACAGGAGTGGCATCATAATTATAGTAAAAAGTGATAAAGGTAGAAGGGAAAGATGGAGGAACACATTAACATACGGGGGTTCAGGGTGACAGAAGGATAAATGAACAGGAGGAAATGCTGAGACTGCCAGGCAAACAGTACAGGGCTCCGTTCTAATCTGGCAGTTAGCAACTCAGCAAGGGTTTATTTTCCCACATTGTGAAAGTAATAACTACTAAGCTGCATGCCTCTGCCTCTGTAACATCGTGCCTTTACAAAGAGGTCCTGTGTGCCCTCAAATCGTGATGTTGGTGCTATGTTGTAGGTAGAGCCACCACTGGACATTCACCCCTAAGTCTTCAGGGGTAATATAGGCCCTTTCTTCAATACATGCTGCAGACAGAATAGCAATCCTTCCCCTCTGCACTACAGTAAATATGTTACATATTCCACTCTCCGGATATCTATAAAGTGGTGGATTTAGTACTACAGTGTATGAGGGGAGGCTCGTCCTAGGCGGTATTGCTTATGAATGAATCCCTATAGGTATATGCCTAGCATGCTTGGTCTAAAAAGCACTTGTACTTTGGGAGCACATATATCATTTCAAATCACCAACCTACTTGTTTTGAGAGTCCACTAAGTCATTATGAGCAATGGCAAATTCTCCCATTTTTTTTGACCTGTGTGTTCACCAGTTTGGTTGATTTTCACTTGTATACGAGACACCATATTAGTAAGGACCTGTTGTAGGAGGGATTTCAGTGAAATTAGTATATTTTGTTAAAACACTCTAAGTAAGGCCAGAGTTTCTTGTATTAAAGTGTCTTAAACCTAGACTATGAAAACTCTCATTACATGCTATATAACAGAGTGTGCATACAAACAAAGTCACCAAAGCATTTGTTTTGTGTAGAGTGATATATACCTGGTTGATCCTGCCTTCAGCTGTCCCTCCCATCTTCTCTGTTCCTCACTGCAGCCCGAGATTGTGTAGACCGTTGTCATTTAATGAGCATGCCCCAGTTTCAGTTCCCTCCTAAGCTCTGACATGACTATAGAGTGACACATGTTCACATATACACAGTGGTAAATGACACTCTCCTTTTTCCCTCCCTCCCTCCTCCTCCTCCATGTCCTCCTATTGCTAAGCACTAACGGGGACAGAATATAATATGTTGATTGATTACATTCACTAAGAAACTCACAAAAAGCTTAGTTTAATTATTAATCAACATTAAATATATTAAATGTAATAGCTGTAATAGTTAATACCTGTAAAATAAAAGGGCCTTGGATCCAGGGAACGCTAAGTCCAGAATTTAATGGGTAGTGACTGAGGCTAAGGACACATCTAAAATCTTATCAAGTATAGATTTCACATAAGACCAAAAGGGTTGAATGTTAGGGCATTGCCAGAATATGTAGTATAGGGAGCCTTTTCCCTGGCTACATCTCCAACAAGATTTAGATAACTTAGAATGGCAGGCATGTAACATCTCAGGCTCTTTGTACCAAAACATCATCATGATCTTATAGACATTTTCTCTATACACCACACAAAGGGAGGATTTAGAGGCAGATTCCCATAGTCTTTCCCAGGACTTCACAGCAATGGGGCACCGAAGGGCCTGGGCCCATTTACACATATATAAGTGGCAGGCCTCAGAAACTTTACAGCTATAGATTAGACATGGTGGTGCCTTGGGCACAAATGTATTTAAATTTAGTAGGCCAATCCAGAATAAGGGATGGGAAGAGGGAAAAGAAAATAATGTTTGAAATAAAGGTATGAATAAGAAAAGAAAAATAGGAATATGACGTTTAGTCTGTAATTCCCCAAAGGTTTGGGGATTAATGAGATGTGAAGCTGGAAAGTTGCTACATTATCCCAAGGCATCGTTTAGTATCACTTTACATGTCATGTTATGCTGAGCTGAATGTGATCCGGAAGATGTGGCTGAACTTTCACTTATTGGACCTTTGGCTGGGGGAGAAGTCACTTATGAGGTTCTGTGTCAAAGGTAGGAGTAGCTGTATGGTCTTTCAGAAGTTCATGGCCCCTGACATCCTGGCACCCAGCTATGGGGAAGATGACCATTAGTTTATGGGGTTTAGCCTTCTTAGGCTTTCTTTGAGACAATATCCTACTCCCTTGGTATACAGGTATTGTGTACTATCTATCCATTTTCCTCCTTTGTTTTCTTGTCCAATTTCTTCACTGAAAGATGCAAGGGACAACAAGGGAAAGGTGGAAATACAACAGCATAGGAAAAAAACAAAACAACGAAACAATATGGGGGGGGGGGGGGGGTTTACGAGTAAAAAGAGCATTTCAGGAGAAAAGGTTTTTAATCTGAGTACATTGGATTTTAACAAAGAAGAACTAAAAGCATTGGACTTGAGCCTGAAGTTTGCACCAGACAAAAGATAGAGAAGGTTGATACTTATATTGACACAGAGCCACTTTTGAGAAAGCTAAACAGGTGTCAGGAATTCATTTCTTAGAAGTATTTAACAGTTGGTTGGAAGGCGATATAAAGAACATTAAAGTAAAAGGTTCTAAAAGTAAAGAAATATGGGCAAACATAAGAGAGATTGAGAAGATGAAGAATGGGCTAACTAGACCTGCTGATGGGGGTGGGGGGAATTGTGATCTTCAATAAAGAGGGTTATAAAGAGGAGATGATAAAAATATTGAACACTGAAGGTACATATAAAGAACTATCAGGTAATCTGAATGAGTAAAGCTTAAAAAGTCAATCAAGAAAGAAAAAGAATTCTTAATAATAAAGAATTGAGATTTTCAGAGCCAGAAGCACCAGTAACTCAGGACATGTATTATGTGCCAAAAATTCATTAAAATCGAGATCAACCCCCAGGGAGACCTATAATTAGTGGGATGAACTCTTTTCATCAGATTAGGTGAATACTTGGATTTGTTCCTGCAGCTGCTAGTGGTCACCAGTAAAACACATCTAAGAGACAGTAAGGAATTGATTTCCATGTTAAAGGATATCTATCTCTCTGTAGAAAGAATTGTATCTTTTTTTTTTAATCGTGTAACTGTTTATTGTGCAAAAATATCATAGAACTGACAATCAGCGTACAAGCCCCATTAATAGAGAACAAAGAGAATTATATCTTCGTAACAATTTATGTCAATTTGTTATATACTAACATGAAACAGAAAGATGAGCTCATGGCAGTTAAATTGGACATTGGAAAGTAAATTTGATTTAAAACGGGTAGATTACATTTCTGAGGGATTAGAATTAGCCATGTCCAAAAAATTACTTCTAGTATGATAATGAGTATTTTGTACAGTACACAAGAAAGGAGTGACGGAGCAAAATATGCACCCAGCATGGCAAATATTTTTATGAGCAAATGAGAAGAGGAAATTATATATGGCAAAGAATGGTCACAATTTATGTTCTATAAGAGATTTATAGATTATAGTATTATGGGATGGGTTTGAGAAACCTTTAGAATGATTTATGAATTAGTTAAATGACAATCAATATGATATGTCCTTCACAGGAGGGTGGAGAATTGAGCAAAAAAATTTTTTTGCCATCTGGTAGTGTTCAAATAATAAGGAAAATTCTGTACGAAAACCTTTTTCGAGGATACAGATAGGAATGGCTATGGTATATACCCATATACAGTCAGGTCCATAAATATTGGGACATCTACACAATTCTAACATTTTTGGCTCTATACACCACCACAATAGATTTGAAATGAAACAAACAAGATGTGCTTTAACTGCAGACTGACAGCTTTAATTTGAGGGTATTTACATCCAAATCAGGTGAACGGTGTAGGAATTACAACAGTTTGCATATGTGCCTCCCACTTGTTAAGGGACCAAAAGTAATGGGACAGAATAATAATCATAAATCAAACTTTCACTTTTTAATACTTGGTTGCAAATCCTTTGCAGTCAATTACAGCCTGAAGTCTGGAACGCATAGACATCACCAGAAGCTGGGTTTCATCCCTGGTGATGCTCTGCCAGGCCTCTACTGCAACTGTCTTCAGTTCCTGCTTGTTCTTGGGGCATTTTCCCTTCAGTTTTGTCTTCAGCAAGTGAAATGCATGCTCAATTGGATTGAGGTCAGGTGATTGACTTGGCCATTGCATAACATTCCACTTCTTTCCCTTAAAAAACTCTTTGGTTGCTTTTGCAGTATGCTTTGGGTCATTGTCCATCTGCACTGTGAAGCGGCGTCCAATGAGTTCTGAAGCATTTGGCTGAATATGAGCAGATAATATTGCCCGAAACACTTCAGAATTCATCCTGCTGCTTTTGTCAGCAGTCACATCATCAATAAATACAAGAGAACCAGTTCCA
This sequence comes from Staurois parvus, assembly GCF_062004578.1. Taxonomy (NCBI): domain Eukaryota; kingdom Metazoa; phylum Chordata; class Amphibia; order Anura; family Ranidae; genus Staurois; species Staurois parvus. The sequence continues at coordinate 2,242,543 of NW_028318073.1, read as the reverse complement.
TTGGCAGCCATACATGCCCACGCCATGACACTACCACCACCATGCTTCACTGATGAGGTGGTATGCTTAGGATCATGAGCAGTTCCTTTCCTTCTCCATACTCTTCTCTTCCCATCACTCTGGTATAAGTTGATCTTGGTCTCATCTGTCCATAGGATGTTGTTCCAGAACTGTGAAGGCTTTTTTAGATGTCGGTCGGCAAACTCTAATCTGGCCTTCCTGTTTTTGAGGCTCACCAATGGTTTACATCTTGTGGTGAACTCTCTGTATTCACTCTGGTGAAGTCTTCTCTTGATTGTTGACTTTGACACACATACATCTATCTTCTAGAGAGTGTTCTTGATCTGGCCAACTGCTGTGAAGGGTATTTTCTTCACCAGGGAAAGAATTCTTCAGTCATCCACCACAGTTGTTTTTCCGTGGTCTTCCGGGTCTTTTGGTGTTGCTGAGCTCACCGGTGCGTTCCTTCTTTTTAAGAATGTTCCAAACAGTTGTTTTGGCCACACCTAATGTTTTTGCTATCTCTTTGATGGGTTTGTTTTGTTTTTTCAGCCTAATGATGGCTTGCTTCACTGATAGTGACAGCTCTTTGGATCTCATCTTGAGAGTTGACAGCAACAGATTCCAAATGCAAATAGCACACTTGAAATGAACTCTGGACCTTTTATCTGCTCATTGTAATTGGGATAATGAGGGAATAACACACACCTGGCCATGGAACAGCTGAGAAGCTAATTGTCCCATTACTTTTGGTCCCTTAACAATTGGGAGGCACATATGCAAACTGTTGTAATTCCTACACCGTTCACCTGATTTGGATGTAAATACCCTCAAATTAAAGCTGACAGTCTGCAGTTAAAGCACATCTTGTTCGTTTCATTTCAAATCCATTGTGGTGGTGTATAGAGCCAAAAATGTTAGAATTGTGTCGATGTCCCAATATTTATGGACCTGACTGTATATGTGTTGAAACACATTGTTTATGTATTTTGTGCAACTATATTAGTATTCAGTAGAGATATATTCTTTAACCAGTAGATGGCAGTGTTTATAGCTGCATCTATAATAAACACTGTCTTTTCTCTGAATAAAGTTTCCTTGTTGCAGTGAAGCAAGCAGAAAAGCACATGTGGACTGAGCATTGTCTGTTCTGTAGGGCTATGTACAGAATTTCACACAAACTGCATTTCCACATGGACACAGACAAACAGCTCTTTCTTCAAAATAACAAAAGGGGCATGCACATACTACTCACCTTGTTCCCACCCCTCTTCCCTATTTATTAGGCTCGTCCATCTCCTTGGGATCGGTCTTGAAGAAGGAGCTCTGCACATGCTCCAAAACCTGTCACCACCCCACGCTCACCTCACTTCCAGCTTGCGTTCCACCTGGACAGCGTGCGTTCCAACATGTGCTCCAGCGTTCCCGGAAGAGCGGCAGCCATCTTGACACCTCATCCTGAGCTCCCCCTGCCGCTGCTAGCCGGCACGGCGGATGCCTCACAGTGGATAGAGCCCCGCACTCTGATTGATTAAGGATATTAAGAGCCTGTTTATTCTTCCATTATGTAAGTGGTTTTAACCGTTCTCATTAAAGCTATTTTGGAGTTACTGCACTTAAAAGCGCCTTCTTGTCTCATCTGTAAATCTGTGATTATCTTTTGTATCCAAAGGATATTGTTGGATTGTATGTGGTTACTAGAGGTACACGGTTATTTGTTTTGTCAAGGAAGAGCCAATCTCAGCAATAAACTGTATTTGATTAGAAAGCTATACCAAACCAAGCTGATGAAAGGCCAGGATATGCAGGATTACATAAGGCACACCCTGGAAATGGTTGAATGCCTAAGAGGTATAAGAAAATAAATAAAATAATTTCTAACAGATTTTTATTTTGCAGCACTATTACTCAGTGGTTTACCATAAGTTTATGAAACGCTTGTCACGGCACTTGATGCACGTCCAGATCATGAACTGACATTGAAATATGTTAAGGTCAAGCTTATGGGTGAATATAAGCACCAAACAGAAAGAATTAATAGTGACGGTGCTTCTATCGCAGAGTCTGTTTTACCATTTCAGGCACTTTTACCCCCTTTCTGCCCAGGCCAAATTTCACCTTTCAGCACTGTCGCACTATAAATGACAATTGTCATGCAACACTGTACCCATATGAAATCTTTATCTTTTTTTCCCACAAATAGAGATTTCTTTTGGTGGTATTTAATCACCACTGGGTTTTTTTATTTTTTGCACTATAAATGAAAAAAGACTGAACATTATGAAAAAAAATGCATTTGTTTTCATTTCTGTTATAAAATTTTGCAAATAAATAATCTTTCTACTCAAATTTAGGCCAAAATGCATTCTGCTACATGCCTTTGGTGAAAATAGCCCAAATCAGTGTTTATTATTTAGTTGGTAGGAAAGTTATAGAGTCCACAAACTATGGTATATATAAATACCCCCAAAATGACTGCTTTTCGGAAAGTAGACAGTCTGAGGTATTTAGTAAGAGGTGTGGCGAGTTTTTTGAAATAGTAAATTTTTCCAAAAAATTATGACAAAAAAATGACAAACTGCTAAAACTAATGGCCACTACTCAATATTCTTACTACTTGACCTCTTTTGATACAGTTGACCATCCCCTCCTCCTAAAAAATCTCTACTCTCTTGGCCTCCGAGACTCTGCTCTCTCCTGGTTCTCCACCTATCGCAGCGCGCCTTCACCATTACAGTATCTATAACTCTGTGTCCTCCTCTCCACTTCCTCTTTCTGTAGTGGTCCCTCAAGGCTCTGTCCTTTGACCCCTTCTCTTCTCCATCTATACCTCCTCCCTTGGTCACTTGACAAACTCCCATGGCTTTAAGTACCATCTCTATGCTGATGACACACAAATGTACCTTTCTACTCCTCACCTCGCCCCTTCAGTCTCCTCTCGCATTTCTAACCTACTAAGTGACATATCGGCATGGATGTCACTCCACTTCCTCAAACTAAATCTTTCCAAAATGGAGCTCATACTATTCCCCTCCAGCCTGTGCCTCCTCCCCAGACTTCTCCATCAAAATCAATAATACAACAATCACTACCTCCCCTCAAAACAGGGTACTAGGTGTAATCCTAGACTCCCATCTGTTCTTTCATCCCCAAATCCAATCACTGTCCAAATCTTGTAGACTTCACCTCCGCAACATCTCAAAGATACGCTCGTTCTTAACCACTTGTCCACCGGGCACTTATACCCGCTTCCTGACCCGGCCAATTTTCAGCATTCAGTGCTGTCGCACTTTGAATGACAATTGCGCGGTCATGCAACACTGTACCCATATGAAATTTTTATAATTTTTTTTCACACAAATAGAGCTTTCTTTTGGTGGTATTTAATAACCACTGTTTTATTTTTTGCGCTATAAACAAAAAAAAGCAAAAAACATAAAAAAAAGTGTTTCTTTGTTTCTATTATAAAACTTTGAAAACATGTAATTTTTCTCTTTCACTGATGTGCGCTGATGAGGCTGCACTGATAGGCAGCACTGATGAGGTGGCATGGATAGACGGCACTGATGGGCACTGATTGAGTTGGCACTGATGATGCTGCACTGATAGGCAGCACTGATGAGGTGGCATGGATAGGCGGCACTGATGGGCACTGATTGAGTTGGCACTGATGATGCTGCACTGATAGGCGGCACTGATAGGCAGCACTGCTGGACACTGACAGGCAACACTGTTGGGTGGCACTGATGGGTGGCACTGATGTGCAGAGGTGGGTGGCACTGCAGGGCACAGGTGGGTGGCACTGATGGGCAGAGATGGGTGGCACTGAAGGATACAGCTGGACGGCACTACTGGGCACTGATTTATCAGTGTCGATCACTTCTCTGACAATTGCCGGTTATCAGAAAGTGCAGCCGACAACCGGCAACTGTACTTACCCGGTGATCTGCTGTGTCATTGGACACAGCTGATCACGTAGTAAAAGGCCACTGTGATTGGACATTTACCGTATCACCGCTGGGGCCGCGCGTGTTCTGGAATTATTATTATTATTATTCTACAGGATTTATATAGCGCCAACAGTTTGCTCAGCGCTGTACAATATAACGGGAGACAATACAGCAACAATACAGTTAAATACAAGAGGGATAGGAGGGCCCTGCTCCTTGGAGCTTACAATCTAGGAGTGACGTCCATGGATGTCCTTGCAGAACTAGACAACAGTGCTGTAGCCGTCTTTCAGCTATAGCGTGGTAGGGAAGAGGTTAACCTCTGAAACCACTAAGCAACTTATTCACTCCCTGGTTATCTCTCGCCTTGACTATTGTAACTCCCTTCTCATTGGCCTACCTAATCACAGGCTGTCCCCTCTTCAGTCTATCATGAATGCTGCTGCGAGACTCCTCTACCTTACTAACCGTTCCATATCTGCCATCCCTCTCTGCCAATCCCTCCACTGGCTTCCCATAGCCCAACGAATAAAATTCAAAACATTAACAATAACATTTAAAGCCATTTATAACTCTGCCCCAAATTACATCACCAATCTTGTCTCCAAATATTACCCAAACTGTACTCACCGCTCCACGCACGACCTCCTGCTCTCTAGCTCCCTTGTCTCCTCCTCCCATGCTTGTCTCCAGGACTTCTCCAGAGCACCCCCTATCCTCTAGAATGCTCTACTCCAATCTATCCGACTATAGCCTACCCTGCCCACTTTTAGGTGTTCTCTGAAAACCTATCTCTTCAGGGAAGCCTATCCCGCCTTCAGCTAATAACGGAATCTTCTATTCCTCATATCAGTTCATCCCCCAAAGTTATTACCTTTTGTACCACCAGCCCCTCCCTCTTAGATTGTAAGCTCCAAGGAGCAGGGCCCTCCTAGCCCTCTTGTATTGAACTGTATCCAGTGGTGTATTTCGGTTTTGTGCTGCCCTAGGCACTAACATCTCCCCCCCCCCCCCCCATCTAAATTGAGAGCAAAATATATAAAGAGGGAGAGAAAGAGAAAAAGAGAGATAAAGAGGGAGAGGGGGAGAAAGAAAGATAGAGAGAGAGATAAAGAGCGAGTGATAAAGAGAGAGGGAGAGAAAGAGAGAGAGAGAGAGAAAGATAGGGGGAGAGAGATATAAAGAGAGTGAAAGAGATAAAGAGGGAGGGAAAGAAATTGATATAAAGAGAGGGAAAGAGAGATGAAGAGGGAGAGAAAGAGGGAGGGAGAGAAAGAGATATAGAGAGAGATTTAAAGAGAGGGAGAAAGAGATGGAGGGAGAGAAAGAGAGAGAGAGAGAGGGAGGGAGAGAAAGAGAGAGAGAGAGAGAGAAAGAGAGAGAGAGAAAGAGGGGGAGAGAAATATCAAGAGAGAGAAGAGAGGTATAAAGAGAGAGAAAGAAGGAGAGAGATAAAGAGAGAGGGAGAGAAAGAGAGTGTGAAAGATAAAGAGGGAGGGATAGAGAAAAAAGATAAAGAGGGAGGGAGAAAAAGAGATATAAAAAGAGAGAGGGAGAGAAAGAAAGATAAAGAGGGAGAGAAGGATAGAAAAAGATAAAGAGTGAGTGATAGAGGGAGGGAGAGAAAGAGATCAAGAGAGAGATAGAAAGATAGAGGGAGAGAGAGAGTGAAAGAGATATGAGAATGTTTTGAAAATCACCACAGCTAATGGGCAAATAATGGAATCAGCAGGAACAGGAGATGGTTTTCTTTACTGTCCTATTTCCCATAGTGTCACCAGAAAGATATCTGTGAAAAATGTTCTGTATACCACTAATCTTTTGTCAGGGAAGAAGTTCACAAAATAAGGCAATGTAGTGACCTTCCAAGGTGACAGCTGTGTCATCACAAAAGGGGATATCTTACTTGCAAAGGATAGAATTAAGATGAAACTTAAGTTTCAAAAACAACTTAAGTGTGTTCAGGTGTGACAGGGAGGCAGCAGGGACCCCCTGGAGCATGGGGAGAGCAGTACCCGAGGCACATGCCACCAGCAATGACAAATGTGCCCCCTAGTAACAAATTATAATCCTAATGTAAAACAGAGAGCCCCTCCTGGTCCTAGTATTTTTTAGGGATTTTTCTGTTAGTGTCAGTAGGTGTCAGTAGGTGTTGTGTGGAGGGGTAAGGGGCGGTGTGTGTCTGTTCCTGACTGTCAGTGTTGTGAGGTGAGCAGAGTGGGGGGTACAGAAGGTCCTCTATAGGTGGCACAGACCTGAGCAGTGTCTTTCCTCACCAGTGACAGCGGTCTTAGCTATCAGACAGTACTCTGCTCCTTGCTCAGCTCTGTGACAGTTCAGTGTCCATCCTGTCCGGTCAGCAGCAACACTTCCTCCCCCATCCCGAGCTGCTCTCACAATCCTCACTGAAACAAGTGAATAGTGAGTATCTTGGATTTAGTACTCTGGAGGTGCCACTGGGAGGCGATGTGATGGCACCTCACAACACACAGGCATGTTATAACATAAAGCATGTTATACATTTAATTTAAATAAAACATAAATGGCTATTCACAAAAAATACTGGAAATTGATACGTAAGCAAATGACTTTACAAACAGAAGAACATTTGGAAATTCCCTAAATATAGATCTCGGACTCCTGTGCTAGAAAGGAACAGCAAGTGCTGTAATGGGCAATGTATTTCTGAGGTCTGCCACCTTGCTCAGAGCCTGCAGATCTAGATCAGCATTTCTAAACCTTTTTACCCCAGAGGAATCATGAAAATAATGTTCATGTCTTGGCAAACCCCCTCTAAAATTAAAATTGTGTCAGGGGGTAGACTGTTCCTTAAAGCTGATCTGCACCTTTTGATATACTTTACATAGTTCGTTTTGTCCAAGCTATGTGTCCCTCACTATGTACCTCACCTGGGAGGCCACTGGATGTGCAGTATAAATTTGATAGTCAGGGAGGTGGGCTGATGATGTCACAACCTCTGACACAGGCAGAGGAAGCTTTGTATTCCTTGATCGAAAACATCGCTTACTCTGAATGGCTGAACGCCGCTGTGATAGACTCTACTGTGTTCTGGGCATGAGACTGGAAGTCTCGGCTCAAACCTGGAACAAAGTACGGTATGCAGTATGTAGCCACAGCTACATACAGATTATACCGTGCAACCAGTGGCCTCACAAGTTAGTGTCCCAAACGAACTATGTAAAATATATCAAAAGGTGGGCATCAGCGTTAAGCTGGGTATGCACCCATAATTGTTTTTTTTTTTTCTTTCGTTTAGCCAGAGAGGTGGATGGAGGAATCTTCCCCGCTGTGTTTTTGCCTTCTGACATCAAGACTCCTCTGCTGGAGCAAGGAGTTACCAGGTATTGGGTCACAATGTATCATGTCAGTTTTGAGAGAACTGTTGGTTTTAATGTCCCATTGGACATAGCTCTGTATATGTGTAGCCATCAGTTGCTTTATCTGGGAAGTGGCACAGAAAATGTCAAGAAAGGAAACAGAAGGGGGGATATTGGCCAGGTGCGCTGGCAAGACTGAAAATACAAGCACATAGACCTCCCTTACCAAGTTTTCCTTTAGTAGATGCTAGATCAATAGCTCCTAAAATAGACGAGCTGCCAGTTACAGACTGGTTCAGAAATCTTGTTTACTGATAATAAATGAAACCTGGCTTCATCCTCTTATACCAGATGCTACCAGGCAAATACTGGGGAGGACATTTTATCGACAGGATAGAAACCGTAATTCATAAAAGAGTAGAGGAGGGGGTCTTTGTATTTATATATTTAATGACAGGTGTTCAGACAGTAAGGTTGAGGAAAATTACTGTTCTCCAGACTTAGAATTAATGTTGGCTAAGTGCAGATCATTTTATTTGCTGAGAGAGTTTACTGTGGTGATCGTTATTGTGATATACATACCGCCAGATGCGGATACTGCAATGGCTCTTGATACGCTATCAAATGTGAAAGGCAAATATCGGCGTGCTCCTCCTGAAGGGGTTCTTGTTGTTACGCAGGATTTTAATCAGGCAGATTTGAAGTCTGTGCTCGCAGAATCCTATCAATTTGTGGGGTGAGCTACCAGAGGAGGAAATATTTTGGATATGATTTATTCCAACAATAGCCAAGCTTAAAGTGGTAGTAAACTCTCTTTGTTCATTTTTACTTACAGATAAGCTTATAATAATGCTTACCTATAGGTAAAATGAACATTTCCTACTCGTTCACCACTTAGGAGACATTCTACGAAGCAGCAATCAGTGACATCACCGGTGCATGCACTCTGAAGAAATGGCATGTCTGTGCTGTTCCTTTAGAGCTGTCTGCCATGGCTGAGATGTCATCGGTGGCTCAGCCATTCAAACAGCCGAAACTCATGAAACTGGAAGGAAGACCGGGTGAAGATGGAAGCCTCTGCAGCAGTGACTGCGTGCCACTGGAGGGCTTCATTCTAAGATAAGTCTCTCATAATGTGCTAGTATGCGATGCATATTAGCACATTATGATATTCCTTTGCAGCAGGAAACTCTTTTTTTTTCAAATGAGTTTACTACCTCTTTAAAGAGCCATTCCACTATCTCATCTAGGTCGGTCAGATCATCATTCTTTTTTTCTTATCCTAGCATACACTCCCATTAGGCAGAAAACAGCCCCAGAATATAAGACAATTAAAACTTGCCCAAATAACTCACAGTACCCAGTAACAGGATTGCTGAAAGAACTGAGAGAACAAATTGGTAGCTATTGGAACAACAGGATTTCCATAAATCTTAACACAGACTTAGTGTTGTGTTTATAAAAACCTGTGTGGGTAATGCAATACGAGCATTAGAGTTTTTCCTCATCAGAGACGCTAGATGACTAAGGTACAGTGTTTCTTGAGAAAATGGATTGGTGCTTTTAGGAATGGGGACAAGGAAATGTATAGTGTTGCAAAGGTAAATTTGAAGAGAGGCATACAAGAATAAGAAATAGCCTATATAAGGAAAACTGAATAATACTTAAATGGAAATAATGTATGGGAAAGATGGAGGGTCATACAGCACATTACAGACTATATGGGGTATACAAATGGAAGTAGACCCTAAAGTTTCATTGACTGAGGAGCTGAACAGGTTTTTTACATGCTTATATTACCCCAATGTGATACAGGGCATTCATTAGGTCCAGATAACTTCACACTCATTGTACACGAACATGAGGTGAGACAAGTGTTTAAGGCCATAAACACAAGGAAATCAGCTGGTCCTGGTGGAGTCCCGGGAGGGTAGTCAAGGCCTGTGCATATCAACTAGCAGAGGTTTTCACTAAGATCTTTTATCGATCAGTATGAGCGTCTGCTGTTCCAGCCTGCCTAAAGTCTACAGTTATCATTCCAATCCCTAAAAAGTCAACCACAGATTTGTTTCAACGACTACAGGCCAACAGCGCTCACTTCAGTGATAATGAACTGCCTTGAGAGATTGGTACTAAAATATGTTAAAACAAGTTTAGCAGGCAGTTTTGATTCCTATTAGTTTGCAAATAGGAAAAACAGTACAAAAGAGTACAAAAGATACCATTGCTTTAGCTCTGCACTCAGGAAATTATGCATGAATACTGTTTATGGACTACAGCTCTGCTTTTAATACCATTATGCCAGATTTATTATTTCAAAGAAGTTGGACTTACCACTCTCCATTTCTTTTTGCACAAAAGATTTTTTGGGAAAACTGATCACAGGTGGTTAAGAAGGCTGTGTTTTGTGTCCCCTTCTTTATGCACTATACCCTTATGATTGTGCCCATGCTACCATATAAATACAAACATCAAATATGCTGGCAATGCTCATGCCTAAACATTTTTTACCTGAATGCAAGGAATACCTTCAGGTAAAAATTTTTTAGACTTTATAACCACTCTAACTTTCTCGAAATACATATTTCTTAACATGGTCAACAAATGTTAATGCTGTTATTAAAAAAAATCTCAGCAACATTTATACTTTCTGGAACTGCTTAAAGTGGCCATACATGGATCAAAATGCATCCGGTTCAGCAGGACTGATTGTACAGAAGTGAACAAATTAGTCAACTTCTGAACAACCAGCCTGTTGGATTTTTCCTAAATGTTCAGTGCTGTTGGGTATAGCTGGTAGCATTGATCATTGTGTTCTGTTGTCAGGGAAGGATTCCCTAGCTGAACAAAAAAAAAGGATTAATGCATGGTCAGCCTCAGGAAAGGTGGTCTAGGAGGTAAGTTATTAGAGACCTTCTGCTATTCATCTTTTGAAAGAGTATTGATATGTTGCATCTTAGTTTGGTACCCCCAATTGTTCAGTGAGGGATAAGACCCATTTCCAGAAAATAATACAAAAAATTGTGCTTTGTAAACTTTTCTCTCTAGATGAAATTCATGAGTCTTGCTATCTATGTAGAGCAGAAAAAACAGTGAGAGATTTGTCCCACTTGGGTTACTGTTATTATAACAGGTGTTCTCATTTTAAAAAGGTAATGTTTAAGTATTCTTGGTATTGATTTGATTTATTTACTATGAATGAATGTGTGATGTAATGTTTTTATATTTCTTATGGTTTGTTAATGTGCGGAGTAAAATAGAAATAGAATAGAATAGCAATGACAATAAATTTAATCTCACATTCTTCATGTTTTATTCCTTTAAAAATGCTGCAAGTATACAAAAGTTGATCTGCCAGAAATTTAGTGTGCCTCTAACTTTCTGCTTAGTCTGACATCACTGTGCCCCTGCTGTACTGAAATTCCAAGCATTACTGTAAGCCCTGCCCAATTCTCCCCTGCTGGACTACAGGAAGTCTCTCTTTATGCCTTTCCTCATCTGTGCACTTAGGTGCAGGATAAATATATTTCTGGTGTGCTGAATGTCCTTGAGCTGTGTACAGCTACCCATAGACATGAATGGCTGAAGGCAGCTATATGTGTAAAGAAGTATATGTGCACAGATGTAATGCACTGAACAAACCAAATAGCAGTGCATAGCTGCGTATAGCTGTCTTCACCCTTTCATGTCTATGGGCAGCTTAACGCAGCTCTAGGACATCCCGAACACCAGAAATATGCAGTGCCTTTACATGCATTCATGTGCATGTAGTCTATATGAATTGAATTACCTTCTTGTGTGAAAACAAAGCTCATGCGGTTCCTTCTGGGAAATACTTTACAATACATGATAGTAGCAGAGGGAACTGGAGACAGTGCAGAGATTGCATAAGAAAGGGCACCATGACATATACTTTTCTGTGATTGCATGTTTTTAATGGGTTACTACATAGGGAAATGCTGCAGAGAGGTAATGATTTTTTTTTATTTGACCAGACATACATACACTTTAAACATCCCAGGCGCTCTAATCATAACACGCAGATGTCCATCTAAAACTCCGCTATTACGGTAATATACTGAAGGAGAATGTACTTATAGCAGAAGATGATTATCAAAAGTCTGCTTCAAAAGTTTTAGCAGACGTAGTGTACTTTCTCCATGGAAAAAGGGCTGTCATCAAGGCCTTTCATCCTGTTAATTGAGATGCATCTCTTTATCACAATCCAAGGTCTGGTTCCAAAAATTTTTAATAACTCTTAACTCCCATGACTTGCACTACACAATTATAATAACTAACAAACTGGAATGGTGTGTTATTTTTAAGTTCGTGACATGAGTTATGTGGTTTGGAGAGTTTTTTTTAATTTTTACAATACTCAAAACCACGGAGCGAATTATGCTTTTAAAAAGGCTTTGGCAGCATGCATAGGTAATAGGTTAGCACATGGTCACTTGAATCCAAAGCATACCTTCAAAAAGAAACTGCATATATATTTTTTTCTGGCAGCCCATTTCTTGAAAAGCTACCACTTTACTGCCATTGTCCTTTGCAAATATTCATACGCTTTTGGTTGAGTTGATAACCTGCACCCCCAGAACTTGCTGTGGTTTCACAGGAGGAACAACAGTAAGCGGTGGAAGAAAACAGGTATTTGACCTATGCAACCAGTTGAATGTTTGCAGAAGACTGTGAAAAGTATAGCAGTGGACTTTAAAAAAAATGGGCTGCTGGAAAGATAAGTGTATGCATTTTTCTTTTTGCAGGTATGTTTTTTATATACAAATTACCCTGTGCTCACTGCTTACTTTTCCTGTGGCCAATATATGCAAAGGATTGATATTGCAGATAGTTTGGCATTGAACAGATAAATCTCCCATATGTGCACATCAATGCATTACATGCAAAATGTTAGTCCTGAGTTAAGATCAAAAGGAGAAATTCTATCATGTGGCCTGCATGTCTTTCTAATTAGAACAACAATATTAACCATTTATAAGAGTCCAAAAACATGCTGGTAGGTCTCAGGGGCGGACTGACAACTCATGGGGCCCCCGGGCAATAAGGGATCATGGTGCCCCTGTGTCCTTGCCCAAACTCGAAAAAGGTTCCAGGGGCATCTCATGGGGCCCCCTACTGACCACGGGCCCTCGAGCAGTGCCCGAGTTTCCAAATGGTCAGTCCGCCCCTGGTAGGTGTATTGACTCCTGCCTAAATTGGCCCTAGTATGTGTATGTATGAATGTGAGTTAGGGACCTTACATTGAGGGCTAGGGACTGATGTGAATGTATAATATATATGTAAAGTGCTGCATAAATTGGCAGTGCTATACACATACCTGTAATCTAATAATAAGAGTTTTATTGTGACAATGTTATTATTGCTTCATTGTAGCATATTAGGTTCATTCTTTGTAGATCAATTATATGATCTGCATATAATCCCAGTTAAGTCCTGGTTCACATTAATGCAATTTGTCTTTGCAAAGGTAAGTGAATTGACACGGGGGACTTGGCTTACTAGAAGGGGGGGGGAATAGTACTGTGGGGGATGAAATACTATATGAGGGATGAATTACTATAGGGGGGATGAATTACTATAGGGGGGATGAAATACTATATGAGGGATGAAATACTATATGGGGGGATGAAATACTATATGAGGGATGAAATACTATATGAGGGATGAATTACTATATGAGGGATGAAATACTATAGGGGGGATGAATTACTATAGGGGGGGATGAATTACTATATGGGGGATGAATTACTATATGGGGGATGAATTACTATGGGGGATGAATTACTATATGGGGGATGAATTACTATATGGGGGATGAATTACTATGGGGGATGAATTACACTATGGGGGATGAATTACTATATGGGGGATGAATTACTATGGGGGATGAATTACTATATGGGAGATGTATTTTCAGTTTTAAAAATGTGGCTCTCAAAATAAATTTCAATCATGGTTTTGGCGAGATTTGGCTCAGTTGAAAAAAAAGGTTGCCCACCACTGCCTTAGTAGATGGAGTTAAATAGAGTTAATCAAAGGTTATTTCTTCTTTCCTTATCTATTATTTGCTGCCTAGTAACAAAAAAAAAAAAAAAAATATATATATATATATATATATATATATACAGTCAGGTCCATAAATATTGGGACATTGACACAATTCTAACATTTTTGGCTCTATACACCACCACAATGGATTTGAAATGAAACGAACAAATTTTGCTTTAACTGCAGACTGTCAGCTTTAATTTGAGGGTATTTACATCCAAATCAGGTGAACGGTGTAGGAATTACAACAGTTTGCATATGTGCCTCCCACTTGTTAAGGGACCAAAAGTAATGGGACGGAATAATAATCATAAATCAAACTTTCACTTTTTAATACTTGGTTGCAAATCCTTTGCAGTCAATTACAGCCTGAAGCCTGGAACGCATAGACATCACCAGACGCTGGGTTTCATCCCTGGTGATGCTCTGCCAGGCCTCTACTGCAACTGTCTTCAGTTCCTGCTTGTTCTTGGGGCATTTTCCCTTCAGTTTTGTCTTCAGCAAGTGAAATGCATGCTCAATCCGATTCAGGTCAGGTGATTGACTTGGCCATTGCATAACATTCCACTTCTTTCCCTTAAAAAACTCCTTGGTTGCTTTTGCAGTATGCTTTGGGTCATTGTCCATCTGCACTGTGAAGCGGCGTCCAATGAGTTCTGAAGCATTTGGCTGAATATGAGCAGATAATATTGTCCGAAACACTTCAGAATTCATCCTGCTGCTTATGTCAGCAGTCACATCATCAATAAATACAAGAGAATCAGTTCCATTGGCAGCCATACATGCCCATGCCATGACACTACCACCACCATGCTTCACTGATGAGGTGGTATGCTTGGGATCATGAGCAGTTCCTTTCCTTCTCCATACTCTTCTCTTCCCATCACTCTGGTACAATTTGATCTTGGTCTCATCTGTCCATAGGATGTTGTTCCAGAGCTGTGAAAGCATTTTTAAATGTCGTTTGGCAAACTCTAATCTGGCCTTCCTGTTTTTGAGGCTCACCAATGGTTTACATCTTGTGGTGAACCCTCTGTATTCACTCTGGTGAAGTCTTCCCTTGGTTGTTGACTTTGACACACATACACCTACCTCCTGGAGAGTGTTCTTGATCTGGCCAACTGTTGTGAAGGGTGTTTTCTTCACCAGGGAAAGAATTCTTCGGTCATCCACCACAGTTGCTTTCCGTGGTCTTCCGAGTCATTTGGTGTTGCTGAGCTCGCCGGTGCGTTCCTTCTTTTTAAGAATGTTCCAAATAGTTGTTTTGGCCACGCCTAATGTTTTTGATATCGCTCTGATGGGTTTGTTTTGTTTTTTCAGCCTAATGATGGCTTGCTTCACTGATAGTGACAGCTCTTTGGATCTCATCTTGAGAGTTTACAGCAACAGATTCCAAATGCAAATAGCACACTTGAAATGAACTCTGGACCTTTTATCTGCTCGTTGTAATTGGGATAATGAGGGAATAACACACACCTGGCCATGGAACAACTGAGAAGCCAATTGTCCCATTACTTTTGGTCCCTTAACAAGTGGGAGGCACATATGCAAACTGTTGTAATTCCTACACTGTTCACCTGATTTGGATGTAAATACCCTCAAATTAAAGCTGACAGTCTGCAGTTAAAGCACATCTTGTTTGTTTTATTTCCAATCCATTGTAGTGGTGTATAGAGCCAAAAATGTTAGAATTGTGTCGATGTCCCAATATTGATAAACCTGACTGTATACAGTTGTGTTCAAAATAATAGCAGTCAGACATCACTAACCTGATCAATCACTGTTTTTGATAGAAATGATATTTCTACATAGCAAATAATTTACTAGCAGGTGTAGTAGAGTAATAGAAATCCAACAGACCCAACAGTCATGACATGCATGCTGCTGATTCTGTGTAATTGAATCACTAATTGAAAAGGGCATGTTCAAAATAATAGCAGTGTGGAGTTCTATTAGTGAGGTAATTCATTCTTTGAAAAAGAGGTGGCAATTATTGCCCTTATTTAAGGAAGGAAGGCAGCAAATGTTGTACATGCTGTTTACAGTGCATTTCTCTCTGAAATTCTAAGGAAAATGGGTCGTTCCAGACATTGTTCAGAAGAACAGCGTACTTTGATTAAAAAGTTGATTGGAGAGGGGAAAACATATAAAGAAGTGCAGAAAATGATAGGCTGCTCAGCTAAAATGATCGCAAATGCTTTAAAATGGCAATCAAAACCTGAAAGACGTGGAAGAAAGCGAAAAACTACCATTCGAATGGATAGAAGAGTAGCCAAAATTGCAAGGACTCAGCCAACAATCAGCTCCAGGAAGATCAAAGAAGGACTTAAGTTACCTGTGAGTACTGTTACAATTAGAAGATGCCTATGGGAAGCCAAGCTATCTGCAAGAAGCCCCCGCAAAGTCCCACTGTTGAAAAAAAGACGTACTGAAGAGGTTACAATTTGCCAAAGAGCACATTGACTGGCCTAAAGAGAAATGGCGCAACATTTTGTGGACTGATGAAAGTAAGATTGTTCTTTTTGGATCTAGTGGCCAGAGACAGTTTGTCAGACGACCCCCAAACACTGAATTCAAGCCACAGTACACTGTGAAGACAGTGAAGCATGGTTGCGCAAGCATCATGATATGGGGATATTTCTCATACTACGGTGTTGGGCCTATTTATCGCATACCAGGGATCATGGATCAGTTTGAATACATCAGAATACTTGATGAGGTCATGCTGCCTTATGCTGAAGAGGAAATGCCCTTGAAATGGGTGTTCCAACAAGACAACGACCCCAAACACACCAGTAAACGTGCAACATCTTGGTTCCAGACCAACAAGATTGAGTTATGGAGTGGCCAGCCCAATCCCCAGATCTTAATCAAATAGAAAACTTGTGGGGTGACATAAAAAATGGAGTTTCTGAGGCAAAATCAAGAAATACAGAAGAACTGTGGAATGTAGTCCAATCATCCTGGGCTGGAATACCTGTTCACAGGTGCCAGAAGTTGGTTGACTCCATGCAACACAGATGTACAGCAGTTCTCAGAAACAGTGCTTATACAACTAAATATTAATTAAGTGATTCAAATGAAAGCAAAATCTTCAAACATTTTTTCAGTTTATATAGTGAATGTTTGAGTTTGTAAAGAAGAATACAAACACTGCTATTTTTTTGAACAGTCTAATATTCACTTTTCTTCAATTTTTTTAGAGGAACAACACAAATTTGATATATTTTTCTTCATGTTTTGATTTGGAATAGAATGTGTAGTGTTCCCAATGCATTTGTGTATATGGAAATAAAAGCTATTAGAAGGATTTTGAGCTTTATTCACTTTTTTCAACACACTGCTATTATTTTGAACACAACTGTATATATATTTAATCTTTAAACTTTTTTTTTACTATACCTTGTCTTGTGATGTATTTAAAAAAGCTCAAACTTGTAAAAGGAAAAATTACCTTAATTTCATGTGTTAATAATTTCACTATTAGGAGAAACTATAGAATTAATTATAATTTTCATTTAAAGTGAACACTGGTCAAACTAGAAAAAAATTTTTTGTTTGATTAAACCTAGTGGTCTATTTATAAAAACAATTTGCATTGTGCAGATCATATGAATCTGCAGATATATTTTGTTTTGTTTCCAAAAATAATATTCTGTAGGCTATTTTCCCTTTGAAACAAATGTGTTTTTTATTAAGAGCAGTAATAATCAATACTTACATGTATTTGCTAATTCCCTCCAGCGTTCTCTAGAATTGTAACATTGTATCTCTTGTTACAAAGATGAATGTATTTCCCATGATCCTAAGCTTCATCTAGTGGATATAAATATTTTACTACTGCCTTAAAAAGAGGGCGTTTAGTCAGAAGAGAACATAGAAATTATATTGAGAACAAAGGACGTCCGATCGGCTGCACTCCAAAAAATCCACTTTATTGAACTAAGATAAACCAATACAGACAGTGGAAATACAGTGGGGGACTGGCAGGTAAACGTGTATCACGCTAAAGAGAGCGCTTATTCATTACCTAGTGGACCCATGTACAAAGTGTTTGTTTTAGGCTACGTAAACACTAGCGTTGTGTGCAGGCGGCAGAGAGGCGTTTGGGAAGCGTTTTTACCGCTTCCCAAACACCTCTGCCAATTCTGCACATTACAGCACATGGTGCTGTTCTAACGGGAGCATTTGCGTCGTGTTGCGTCGCGGCAAAACGAACACCTCTGGTCAAGTCAGGAGGCATTGAAGCCTCCTATTCTAGTCTATGGTGCCGCTCCGCAAACGCCCGGCCGGCATTTGCGAAGCGGTAACACCATTCAAACTGCATTATAGGTGTTTGTGGGGCGTTTTTAACGCTCGGCAAACGCCTAGCAACCCCCGCTAAACCGCACATGCGGCGTTTGCGAAGCGTTTGCCGAGCGTTAAAAAACGCTCCGCAACGCCGGACCAATGCTTGCCAAACGCTATAGGGGCGTTTGGCAAGCGTTGGTAAAACAGCCAAGTGTGAACGAGCCCTTAATCAACACTGGGTATGCCTCCTGCTACACCAAACCAATTTAAAGGTAAAGACAGTTCTGCAACTAGCAATTTTAACATCCCTAAAGTGCAACGCATAAAATTCAGCGCACCAACCATACTTCTGAGTATTGACATATTTGCACAAATATTGTTCCACGGTACTAAAATTGTTTCCCAACGTGCACCAACTTTGGGTAATACTCTGTCCTCTAGCTATTTCTCCTTTAGAAAAACTCGGAGAACATGGCTGAGTTTTAAGGGTAACTATAGGTGTAGTATAGACGGCTGTCCCTGTTGCTCTTGTATTAAGAAAGGGGAGGAATTTAGATCCACGGTTAGTGGCAAGATTTAAAGGGTCAAGAACTTTATCAACTGTAATACTAAGCACCTAATATATTTGATCACCTGTAGAAGTTGTCAAGTACAATATGTTGGTAGGACAACTAGGAGGCTACGAGATCGCCTCCATGATCATGTTTATGACATACAAATGAATCATTGTACCAATGTCGCTAATCATTTTAACAGTGCTCATGGAGGTGACCTTAGTTCTTTGAGCATACAGGGCATTGAGAGGGTGGACAGGTCTCCTAGCTGTGGAGATGGCTTTAGATTGCTGTGCAAACGTGAAGTCTTTTGGATTTTTTATTTGCGTACATGTATTCCTAATGGTTTGAATTTTGGATGGGATCTTACCCATTTTTATGAGTGACTTCCTTGCCCAGCCATTGCCCCCTCCCTCTCTGATGTGATTATGTTTCACCAGCTTTTTGAATATATGCGTTTATTTGACCACATGAGTTTATTTGGTGCTGATCTTTTTTGATTATTTTCTGTGTCTCTGCCTGTTCCATTGCCTTATTAGCCTTTTTGGTCTTTATTATATTTGGGATGGTGAGGATAGGACAGAGACTTTGTTATTGATCTGAGACATATATCTATTTTTATCATTTGTATATCTTCTTATTTGGGATGGATCCAATATGCATACATTTATACATGATGTAGTTTTTTCTTCATGGTATATTATTTTTTGTTTCTTCTTCCCACACATTCTTTACAGCTTTGTTTTCATTTTTATTTTAGCTATCTCCATTGTGCGACAACGGAATTCTTGCAAATATCCTGTGGTTGGTGCGTTGGATTTTATGCGTTGTGCTTTGGGGATGTTAAAATTGTTAGTTGCATAATTGTCTTTATCTTTAAATTGGATTGGTGTAGCAGGAGGTGGACCAAGTGTTGATTAGGAGGAACAGCTGTTGCTGGTGCTTAAAACCAACACTTTGTACATGGGTCCACTGGGTAATGAATAAGTGCTGTATTTAGCGTGAAACGCATTTACCTGCCAGTCCCCTACTGTATTTCCATGTGTTATCTTGGTTCAATAAAGTGGATTATTTGGATTGCAGCTGATCGGACATCCTTTGTTCTCATCTATGCAGCTCACGAGCTGGGCTAGCACCTACAGGAGGAGCTGGGCTAGCACCTACAGGAGGAGTTGTGCTTGGAGATTGGGAGTCTCTCTACCTTGAGCAGTGGTAAACACAGAAATTATATTGGTAGAACAAACGTACATGCAGATTAAATGGATGACTGCCCTTTTAATATGGATTCAAGGGGGACATGGAAATTGCACGAATTGGGGGAAGACTTAAAACAGTATGTGATCTCACAGAAGCAGCATAGTTTTCAGAGACAGCTTCAGTGACAGGGTTTTTTGGCATGCATACTTTGGCTGTAAAATTATTTTTTTTTTATCTTTAACCATGAGTTCTGTATCTAATCTATTTTATTAAAATCATATATATATATATATATATAAAAACAAAGGTACAGGGTTATTTCTAAAAGAAAATTAAGATCTTCAGCCATTTTTAAATTTTTAAAATTATTACTTTTTGCAATGAAAGATAAGGGGACGAGGTGCCAGGAGGCAGCTTAGTACCACCATTTATTCTTACATAGATATAAGCAGAAGGAGCAAGAACAAGGGGAAAAGTATTTGGTCTTCTTGTAAATCAGGTCCTACATTAATTTACTTATTAGTCAGTGGTCAGGCTATTGTAGCTTAAAGTTGCCGTAAGGGCAAAAAAAATGTTAAATTAAAATAAAAAAAGATGTCTATACACAATGCAGCACAACACTGCTCCATCGGGCCCCCCTGCTCCTTCCTCACATGATTTGACTGACAGCAGCTGAAGCCTACGGCTCTCACCGCACTAAGTCTTCTTTGAGACCTGGAAGAGAGACAGGCAGGACAGCGCTTGATCAAGAGAGGAGTAAGGTAAATGTTTAGGAATTGGGGGGCAGGGAGCAAGTAGTAAAATGTTTTTTACCTTAATGCATAAGGTTTGGAATTGCTACTACCTTGAGTTTGCGTCAAATCCTGCAGAACCTGCAAATTTGTGCTTGCATTGCTCTGACAATTTTTTTTTAACCATAGTGCACCATAATCGCCACTTGAACTATGGTCAGCAGGCTTAGAAGTACCAATAAGGCGGTTTGTGATTAAGCCATTTCCCTCATTATAAAAAGGGTGGGGGGAGTTCAGAGCAGCCATAGTGACAGTGTATTGAAGATGTAGTATGGAAAGGATAAGGAAAAATTGATGAATTGCATATTGAATGAATAGATTGTTTTAGGAAGCTGTGCTTTAACACTAATTGATAGTCCTTTGGGCAATCACCCCTTTTCTGCTTTTTAGTTCTCACTATTGGGGGCTTTTCTGTCTTCAATCTTAGTTTGTACCCCTGAAGAAGCCATGACAACACGTGTTGGATGGAGCCGGGTGACAAGTGTGCTGAGAAGTGTTGCGGGAGCCGCGTCCCCACTGTCTGTAATTACATATCCTCTTTTTTATTGTTTATGTTAGTACAATTCTATTTAAATAAAGCAATCTTTTAACTACTACACCATGAAGGACCTCTGTGTTGTATGAGTTTGGTTTCAGGAGAAAGAGCCCCACCCGAAATTGCGGATGTGCCATATAACTTCAGGAGTGACAACACAAGGAGAAATTTGAAGCGGCGCTATATTGGAGTGAAGCCTGACACTGACTTTGGAGGGGGAAAGTGTGCTTTTGACCTGAAATATTAACAGATCCACATAGTGAGGTGAGCGCATAAATTGAATAGGTGGAAGTCACTGTGATAACTGTTGAAGGCACAAGTGGTGGACTTTTTTTGAAGAATAAGAGTCACATCATAAAAGGAATCTGATTACAGAGACTTTTTAAATGTATATATTTAATGGTGTTGATTTATTGTATAATATGTAATCTACGTTTATGGATTTATTATTTGATTGATCACATACACAATTTTTATTGAAAGTAAATTGGTATATTGGTAAATATTTAGTTTATTCATGATATTAGGTAGGCGCAGCAGAAACACTTTTTTATATAATTTTATTCAGCGTTCCGCTGTCCTGATAATAGCATGTTCATGTTTTGGGGGTGTTTTGGGGTTTTTTTGCTGCAAGGTTTTCCTTTCAATAAAACATACCAAAGGGTGGTATTTTTGTGTTTTCATTTCAGTGATTTGTTTTCATAAGACCTTTTTTAAGTTTTGGGTGCTCAAAGCACAGCATACACTTGTTACTGACCATCAGTTTTTGGAGCTGTCTTTTGTTTGCAGCATTGTTTGAAGAAAAAAATAATCTAACTGCAAGAAAACCAAAACCACCTCACATTTTATCACTCACATACATTAATACTGCACTACCACTCCTCCCCCATCCCAATAGTGAAAAATAATGGTAAGAATTTGCAAGTTAGGTTTATTTACATGATTAAAACTGCCCTGCCACTGGACAGTTTCATACAGCTGAATATTCTCTAAACTCTTTCTAGAAAAAAAAAAACTTTCATTAAAAGCATTTACTCAGGGGGCACATTACACAGCATTACATACAAAGATGGATGTACATTGTTCAAAACAAGCATACAATATTCATCAAGGTGAAAGAGTACAAAGTACAAGCTGTCTATAGTAATAATGTATAATGTGATGTGTACTTGCAGGACATTTCTAACTAATCTTATTAATAAATTGAATACCATAAACAATGTTTTGTATTTGTGGTTTGTAAATAAATATGCAATAGCATTCATGTATAGTAACTACTATAATGCTACAACACTGTCTTGAGTTATGCCAAACTTGCTCTCCTAATTTAACTACTTGCCATCCAGAGGATTTACCCCCCTTCCTGACCAGGCCATTTTTTGAGATACGGCGCTGCGTTACTTTAAGGGACAATTTATTGGTCATGCAATGCTGTCCATAAATTAAATTTGTCATTTTTTCCCACAAATAGAGCTTTCTTTCAGTGGTATTTGATCACCTGTGCAGTTTTTATTTTTTTACGCTATAAACAAAAAAAAGACCGACAATTTTGAAAAACAAAAACCCAATATTTTACTTTTTGCTATAAAACATATCCAATAAAATAAAAAAAATCAAATTTCTTCATAAATTTAGGCCAAAATGTATTCTGCTGCATGTCTTTGCTAAAAAAAATCCCAACACATGTAAATTAACCACTTGCCCTCCTGAGGATTTACCCCCCTTCCTGACCAGGCCATTTTTTGTGTTACGGCGCTGCGTTATTTTAACTGGCAATTGCGCGGTCATGCAACGCTGCACCCAAATGAAATTTGTGTCCTTTTTTTTCCCCCAACGAATTGAGCTTTCTTTCTGCGGTATTTGATCACCTGTGCATTTTTTATTTTTTGCGCTATAAAAAAATCCCAATACGTGTAAATTAATTAGTTTATGTGAAAGTTATAGCGTTTACAAATGGCGGTATAGATACTGGAATTTAAAATTTTTTTTTACTAGTAATGGCGATGATCAGCAACTTATAGCGGGACTGCGGTAGGTATTCTGACACTGGAGGGAACTGACTTGGTGTCACTGACATCCCCAGTGACACCGATACAGTGATCAGCGCTAAAAAAAAAAGCACCGACACTGTACTAAGGACACTGGGCAGGAAGGGGTTAACATGAGGGGCAGTCAAAGGGTTAACTCTGTGCTGTGTGCTTTTTCACTGTAAGCTGTGTCTGTGTGCTTCACTGTAATCGCACTGCTTTGCATGGCTGTGCTGTGCACGCCATCCAAAGCAGTGTGCACAAGCTGACAGGGAGGTGAATTGTATTGTTTACATACCGTTCTCCTCCCCGTTGGAGATGCTCGGCAATCACCGGGTGCCCGCGAGCAATCACCGGTCGGGACCCGGTGATTGACAGCCGCGCTCCCCCTACCCAGAAATGCGAAATCGTGTATATATACGTGATTTTGTGCACCCGTGTCGCCCCGGAAGCAGTATATCTGCTATAGGAAGGCTGGAAATTTTTATTTTTTTTATACTAGCAATGGCGGCGATCAGCGACATATAGTAGGACTGCAACGGGCATTCTGACATTGGGTGGGAACTGACTGCCACTGACATCCTCAGTGACACTAATACAGTGATCAGTGCCAATAAAAAGCAATTACACTGTACTAATGACACTGGGCAGGAAGGGGTTAACATCTGGGGCGATCAAACGGTTAACTGTGTGATGTGTGTGTTTTACTGTGTGCTGTGTTTTACTAGGGAGACATGCTGTTTTGTATCTCTCTGCTGTGCAGAGAGATATTAAACAGCATGTGCATGCTGACAATAGAGAGACCTGTGTTGTTTACACACAGGTCTCTCCCCTGTTAGCTTTCCCCTGATGATTGCCGAGTGCCAGCCGAGAATCGCCGGCCGGGGCCTGGTGACTGGCATCTCTAGTTGCCAATAGCAGCGTGGGCCCCCCTACCCAGAAATAGAAATCACGTGTATATATATATATATACACGTGATTTTACGCAGCCCTGACGCCCTGTAGCAGTACTTCTGCTATAGTGTGGAGGGCAAGCGGTTAGGTACTAAAATGCCTGCCTGTGCCCTGTGTCTCAAGCTCATTTGGCTCTAGTCTTACCCTTTAAAACTGCCCTACTGCTTGCCAATTATACACTGGTTTTTCATTTTCAGTTTCTTAGTCCTTTTAGTTAAACACCTGCCTGTGCCCTGTGTCTTAGCACATATTGGCCTAGTCTTGCTCATTAAAGCTGTCCTGCCACTGGCCAATTTCACTCCTGTGTCATCTGCTGTTTCTTGTATCTTAGTGAGCATTTGATAAAAACTGGTCCACAGCAGGACACCTTTACCTCAGTGAGAATAAGGGCAGCTTCACTGAACAACGGGGCAATTTCTTGAGAAAAAAAGCATGTATTTACAGCCGAATCCAGACGAAAACAGATGTTGTGGGTTCCTTGTCAACACCACCAACCAAAGTATTCTGGAAGCCTCTTAGCAGACTGCAGTCCAGCTTGTGTTCCACCACAGCCCACTACATTTGCCTTATTACAACAACATATACCGATGCATCTCTGCCATCTCCAGCCACATCCCTGCCAACCTCTGCATACTGGACAGCTGTACAGATGTTCTCTCCTGGCTCTTTTTGATGTGTTGGTTTACCCCACATATGCATGGTGTGCATTTGAATCCTTTATTATCTTGTTTTAATAAAAATCTACACTTAGATGCTGGTCCCCTCTCTTGGTTTATCTTTAAATACCTGATAAATTATTTTTTAAGCTGAAATGGATCAGGTTGGGTTGCTGCTGTATGTAAGCCAGGCTAATTGTAAAATAAATCCATTCTACATCCAAATTTGCCTTGTATCTGAGGCTGTGTATACATGCCATATGGCAGTGTCCATGTTCCCATGCCTTTTTTTTTTCTCATATTAGCTAACCTGATAGGCCTGAAAATTGCAGGAATGTACTTTCAAGATTCGCCCCCTGTAGACTTCAACAGGATTTGCACCGAAGTTCAGGTTCACCAAATTTTAAACGGGATTTGCCAAGCCCTTGTCATATTTGAACCTTGGCTTTGCAAGTTTGTGAGTTACCTTCTCTGCATGTTGTGGCTGGATTAGTCAGTCTCTCAGGCGAATGAAATTCAGAAGTGCTGTGCCTCCACTGTGTGTGGCATGTCTATGCCTATTTTTTTTTCTTTTACAGTGGGGATAGTAAAGTGCAGTCAATGTGAATGATAATATTATCACATAGTTAGCAAATTTGGAAATAGGCACCTATAGGAATATAGACAAAAGGGGCACATACAGGCAATAGGTTACAGGTAATAACATCAGAGGTAGTTGATTCAGGGAATATGTGATTGCCTCTTGGGGATCAAGAAGGAATTTGGATCATGCTTTACTGTTTTGTTTGCCTTTCTCCGGATGAACTGTGGGTATAGGATAGTGTATATGTTTTCAATTTTTATTTCTCTATTGGTTGAACTAGATGGATGTGTTTCTTTTTTTCAGCCTAACTATATGTACCTTTACTGTATGTAACACATGTTCACCGAATTCAACCAACTGAAAAATCTGCAGAACCCTAAAACCACAGTTGAGTTATAGGAGGGCAAAAATAATTACTGACCCCCTTAAGGCAATCGGATATTCCTTGGCTCAACAATCACAAAATTGATAGCCAGTTACAGTATAATCTGAGCATTTACAAACACATCCAATTTTTTTTTTGTAAACAATCTACTAAGTTGGCTAGAACTAACTCTTGTAAGGCTTTTTGCACACAGGGTGTAAAAAAGATGTTTCTGCCTTTAAATACCCTTCTATAAACACCTATTTGTGAACAGACACATAGGATAATGCAGGCATTTAGGGGCAGAAAAAAAAACATCAAACGCCAGTAAAACAGCCTTTTGACTACTGTAGTGTGCATGAGGCCTAAAAGTCTGTTCCACATTTTCACAGTTCATTGATGCAGAGGTTAAAGCAAAAGTTTAGAAAACTGTTTTTTGTCAGGGGACCATATTTGCAATTAATGAAAAGTGTGCTGTCTTCTGCCCCCCGTGCTTTATCCAAAGAAACCATACTATCAGTTCCCACAATGAAAAGCATTCAGCAATTTGAGGAAGTTGATCTTGCATTCTTCTGCCTGTCTTCTCTTCACAAAGTGCTCTTCATTGTGGGAGAAGATAGTACGGCCACTATGAATGCAGCACAGAGGCAGAAAAGGAGGGCATAGTCAATACTTGTTTGTCACTGCTTCCTGACCGCCCAATAGCAGAACAGAAATTATTGCTCCCACAGTTGATTTGTTCACACCAAGCTGCTTGCCTATTGCAGATTCAGTCTTCCCAGCCTGGTGCAGGTCTACAATTTTGTTTCTGGTGTCCTTCGACAGCTCTTTGGTCTTCACCATAGTGGAGTTTGGAGTGTGACTGTTTGAGGTTGTGGACAGGTGTCAGGTTTATATTGATAACAAGTTCAAACAGGTGCCATTGATACAGGTAATGAGTGCAGGACAGAGGAGCAAAGGTACAGGTCTGTGAGAGCCAGAAATCTTGCTTGTTTGTAGGTGACCAAATACTTATTTTCCACCATAATTTGCAAATAAATTCTTTCCAAATCAGCCAATGTGATTGTCTGGATTTTTTTTCTCATTTTGTCTCTCATAGTTGAGGTCTACCTATGATGCCAATTACAGGCCTCTCTCATCTTTTTAAGTGGGAGAACTTGCACAATTGGTGGCTGACTAAATGCTTTTTTGCCCCACTGTATATACCGCCATTTGTAGACACTAACTTTCATGTAAACCAATTCATTTACAGGTATTGGGATTTTTTTAGCAAAGACATGTAGCAGAATACATTTTGGCCTAAATTTATGATGAAATTAGATTTTTAAACTTTTTTTACTGGACATATTTAATTTTGTTTTTTTTTCTCAAAATTGTCAGGTTTTTTTGTTTATAGCACAAAAAGTAAGGCGACTAAATACAACCGAAAGAAAGCTCCATTTGTGGGGGAAAAAAGGACATAAATTTAATTTAAGTGACTATGCAATTGTCAGTTAAAGTAACGCAGCACCGCATCGTAAAAATGGCCTGGTCAGGAAGGGGGGTAAATCCTCTGGAGGGCAAGTGGTTAAAGAATGGCTATATTAGGCCCCTTTCAGATGGGCAGACCTGTCCGAGGTTCTGCTTGCTCAGCGGGGGATCTCTGCACTGATCCCCGCTGAGCAAGTGGATGACAGGTCTGTGTTTGCTCTGCTGCTGCAGAGCAGACACAAACACAGTCCACTGTTTTCTATGGGGCGGTTGGATGAAAACGGACCCGACTGTCATCCAATCCGCTCTGCCAGATGGATGGGGAACAGATTCCCATCCGTCTGTTTTTAGTGTACAGGATCGGATGCCGGCGGGTGTCAGCGAACATATGTCCGTTGACACCTACCAGTCCATAGAGGGCTGTCAGTTTTTCAGTGTGGACCCGAAAGGGGCCTAAGAAGAGAAAATAAGTTTACCTTTCATAAACCCTGATTGCTGATAGGCCACTTCCTACAAGTAGTAAAGAGGGCTTGTTATCAGAGATGCAAAATACTACAGGTGCCACAGAAATTTTACTGGAAAGAGTAGCACACCAAGTGTTGGAAAGCTCTATCCTAATTTTATGATGGGACTCTCATGATTTGAAGTTATCCCCCTCTTATGATCACTTTGCGTAGGGTACTCTGCTTATTTGGTCTGCCATATGTCTGCAGACACAATCAGTACCACGATCATCAGCTAACACAACCAGAAACACATCTGTGGAGAAACAACCAGTACCATACTGGCACACCAGAAACATGTCAATTGAGATACAATTAGTACAATACTGACACAATCAGAAACATGTCTGCAGACACAATCTGTTCCATACTGACACAATCAGAAACATGTCTGCAGACACAATGGGGTTTATTTACTAAAGCTGGAGAGTCAAAAATCAGACTCCCTTCTGCATAGAAACCAATCAGCTTCTAACCTCAGCTTGTTCAATGAAGCTTTGGCAATGAAACCTGGAAGCTGATTGGTTTCTATGCAGAAGGGAGTCTGATTTTGGACTCTCCAGCTTTAGTAAATAAACCCCAATCTGTTCAAAACTGATATAACCAGAAACATGTCCACAATGTAAGGTTAGAAAATGTATCGCTTAGCAGTAGGGATTGAAGTGTCACTTTTTAAATATCTAAAAGCAAAGTCTTCCCTGTAAAGTTATGGGTTAATATTACCTCTGCTCCCAGTCCTGCTTTTGGCTAAAAACATTGAGCATGAACACACTTCTGGGAGTGTCATATGCCTGGTCTTTTGCACAGTGTGGATCCTTCTGCCATCTCAAGTGTTAAGGGTATAGGGATGTAGGAGCTGTAGGAAGAAACCATAGAGTGCAGCAAGGAACCAGGCATCCAACACAAGCAAAACTTGTGAAGACAGAGAATATCAGTAGTGGTAAATTGTTAATCCTTTACTGTGCAGACAGTACTTTGATCAGGAAAATGTAAAAAAAATTACACAGACCATTAAAAATGACATAAACAGTATGACCTACTACCTGGTAGATATTGTAGACACCATAGGTTCCACCCAGAATAAACATTAAGCGGGTATAATAATGTATGAGATCTGGGTAAACTACAGTGAATTATTATAAGAATTGTAACCCTTAAACAGTACAAACAGTTACATTACAAAAAAAAAAGATTTTTGATTCAACCGTAATCCAAGTGTATCCGTAACTCTATCCTTCAAATACCAAGTTTTCCAATATTTCCAAGCATTGTCAAAGGATTGTATATTGCCTGACCTACATGCTAACAGTCTCTCAAAAGAGTAGATAGATTGGGTGATAGAAATTACTTCGGACAAATTGGGCACCTTGTCTCCTCTCCAATGTCTTGTTATAGTCAAACGAGCAGCTAGTAATATATAATTACTTTGCGGAACATGACAGGAAAGTCGTCAATTCTTAAATTTAAAATTGCTGGATCTGGTGTACGATTAGTCAATACTCCTATGACAGTGGAGAGGAGTTGGAACACACTTCGCCAGAAGCCACGAAGATTCTTGCACGACCAGAAGACATGAAATAGGTTGCCCACTTGGCCACAACCTCTCCAACACAAAGCAGAGCCTCCTGGAGTATAGTGAGCTATACGGTACGGAGTGAGGTACCATATAGATATTATTTTTTGTGTGAGTTCCCAGTAGTTAACACAGTGGAATATAGCATAAGAATATTTGAATGTGTGTAACCATTGTGTCTGAGTATATGAGCTGTCACAATCTATCTTCCACGCCAGGATAGGGCTAGTTTTATGGAAAGATCTCTTATTTTGGAAAAGGGTGTAAAAAAGGCAATCCCTGTGGTAGATTTAGGTGGGTTGTTATAAAATTGCCATATTCTGGTGTCGGTGTCTATTTGTAAGGGAGGGGGAGGCAATTTCAAAAGAAAATGGTGAATACTAAATAACTTAAAGAGTATTGACAGTGGAAATTCGTTACCCTTTTGCAGATCTCGTAAACTTTTAAGTTTAGCCAGTTCATAAAAATCTGTCACATTGTGTATACCATAACAAGACCAGTCAGTAACCACCAGATGCAGAAGGAGAACATTTAATACATTCGCGGGTATAGATAAGTCAGCAGGGGAAGAAATGTCAGTCCAAAGTTTAGTAGCTAATCTCCAAGCCATTAGTGAGGCTTTAACAGTAAGAGGTAGTTTATCTAAGGACTGTGGAACCCATATATCAGCTAGCAATAGGTGCCGTAGATCATGAGTCGGTATAGTTACTGTCTGTATGTCTACCCACAAGTGTTCTGAAGGCGAGTGAAACCAATATTTAATCTGTGCCAACAAAGCGGCTGTGTAATAATCTTTAATATCTACTAGCCCCATGCCTCCCACTGATTTATGTTTTATAAGTTGGGCATAGGAGCATCTAGCTCTTTTCTGGTTCCATAGATATTTTTTAAACAGAGATTCTAGGGAAGATAGATATGAGGATTTGAGGGGAATGGGAAGAGTTCTGAAAAGATAAATAATTTGTGGTAGGAATAACATTTTAAAAGCAGCTAGTCTACCTGTCCAGGATAACTCAAATTTGGCTGTGCAAGTAAGTTCGTTGCTAAGCTTTTTAATAAGGGGCTGGAAATTAGATTCCGCTAGAGTAGAAATGGAAGGGGTTAAGATGATTCCTAGGTACAGCAGTCCCCCAGAAGTCCAAGTATATGGAAAGAAGATTCCAAGGTTGTTTTAGCTAATGTGGGAATTCCTAGGTTTAAAATAAGAGATATGGAAACATTTACCTTGTAGTATGAAATGGCGCCAAATTGTGCAAAAATAGAATGTACTCGTGGTAATGATTCTGAAGGGTTTGTTAAAGCCAGTATCACATCATCAGTGGATAAGCTAAGGACATGAGACTTATCATGAAAACGGAAGCCTGTGACAGAAGTATTAGTTCTAATGGTTTCCGCCAGTGGTTCAATCATAGGATTGAAGATGAGTGGTGACAGTGGGCATCCCTGTCTTCTGCCATTAGTGATATTGAAGGTTTTAGACAATAGATATGAAGTGCAGACCTGGGCTGAGGGAGAAGAATTTAATGCTAGTACTGCCAAGAGTATTAGGCCTTTTTCCAGGACTTGTGTCATATATGCCCAGTGTACGCTAGCGAACGCCTTCTCTGCATCAATAGACAGGAGCAGAGAGGGCGTTCAGGAGTGTTCAGCATAGTCAATAATATTGATTATTCATCTCGTTGCGTCTGATGCTTGATGTCCTTATGTAAAGCCTTGGTCCGGTTGCACCAGGAATGGCATAATTTTCATCAGTCTGAGTGCCAAGAGCTTGGCTTATATTTTGACATCTGAGTTCAACAGTGAAATTGGTCTAAAGTGTGAAGGTAAACTGGCATCTTTCCCAGGCTTGGGAAGCGTGACTATATGTGCCCTCAGCATTTCTTGGGGAAAGAGTTTTTGTTGTTGTGTAGCGGTAAATAAATTTACGAGATGGGAGGATAAATGCAGACCGAAGGTTTTGAAATGTTCATTCGTAAATCCATCTGGGCCGGGGGATTTCCCAGAAGGTAGAGTTTTGATAACTTGAAGGTTGTGAAAGGGGCGTTAAGTTGGTGTAAGTGTTTTTCAGTAAGAGAGGGTATATTCAGCTTAGCAAGAAATAGTTCTATGTTGCTGGCTGAAAGTTGAGGGGTGGTCCGGTCATTTTTTAAGTTATAGAGACTCTCATAATAGTCAGCAAATGCATCGGCAATTTGTTTGGGATTTCTTAGTTTCTCATTTGTTGTAGGATGGAATATAAATGGAATTTTGTGTTTAATTATTTGGGTTTTAAGTCTGTTTGCCAAAAACTTCCCTGCTTTATTATTATGTGAAGAGTATCGGAGATTTAAGAAACAAAGGCATTTATTGTGTTGGAGCTACAAGAGTTCCCTTAGTTCTGTCGTAAGTTTCTGGATAGAAGTAGACAGTCAGCGTGGGTTGGGCCTTGTTCAAGGTTTCTAGTGACTGAATTTCTTTCAACAAAGTATTCAATTTCAAATTGGTTGCCACGCATGTATGCTTTGAGCATTCCATAGCGTGAATGTGTCAACGTCCCCAGTATTGTTGGACTCAAAATATTCCATAATGTGTCAAGACAATACCATCACGTTGCTGGGGTCTTGAAATATAGTATTGTTACAATGCCACAAAGAGATAGGTGAACTGGCATCCTTCTCTATTATAGTTGTAACCAGTGCCGTGTGGTCAGACCACGTATTGGTGGATATAACAGAGGATATCCGCTGTAGTAGCCACTTATCAACTATGCATAAATCAATATGTAAATAAGATTGGTGACACGATGAAAAGTATGAATAGTCCTGTTCATTTGCATGCAAGCATCACCAGGTATCATAGACGTCTTTGTGGTGGAGGATTGGTTGTAAATGGGGCACGTTACCTCTAGGTTTGGAGGACATGTCCAATTGAGGGTCCACTGTAAGATTAAAGTCACCGCACATCAATAGGTTTCCATATCGTTCACTGGAAATCTTTTTAAAGACCTTGTGAATGACCTTTCATTGTCCAGTGTTCGGAGCATATATATTTACCAAGGTGTAGGGCTTATTATTGATGTCGCACTTTAGGAAAAGGAAGCGGCCCTCTGGGACATGGATAGATGTGTGCAATGTGAAGCTCACTGAGTTCCTGACAGTTATCAGACCTCTTTTCTTAGTTGTGAACATAGACATAAATATGTGGGGGAAGTCTTTATGACAACATTTGGGGGCTGCTCCATGCTGGAAGTGTGTCTCCTGTACTGCCAGGATATCAGCTTGATGCACCTTGGCTTCTTTTCAAAGAGAGAAGCTTAATCATCTGGAAAATGAAACAAACAGAGATCTGCAGGTTGACACACTTAGACACTTGGCACAAAGGATATTATCAAGGATAGTTCTATGATCTTGTTGAAGATCCATTCCAGGAAGGATTCATCTGAATGCGTGTGGCACATCTTGAGCATATGGAAAACAGAAACTTGAAAAAGGAGGCCATAAGAAAGGTAGATAGACAACTGGAACTTGAAATAGCATACTGGAGTATTCTTAGGAGTTTCCAGTAGAAATCATGGTGCTTAACTGAAAAGAATAAAAAATGTTCTGGTAGAACTATGTGCAGACAATCTGCAAATCTTGTGGGGGTAAGAGAGAGTAGCTAGATTGTTAAAGCTTCTATGGTCGAGACCGACGTATTTTCATGGTTTCAGGTAGTGATTGGTGCCTAGCGCTTCCATTTAGATGTTGTTTGGAAGGCTTCTTGTGGGAGACATCATGCCAGCTGTCAGCCAAATGTGCTGGAGCAGCCTGTGGCAATTGGGTGGAGGAGAGGTCTGGTAGGATATCCCAGGTTGGCAGCAATTGGAGACCGTCTTCCAGGGAGGAGACGAGTGTGGAGGTGCCCTTATAGATCACAGACAGTTTAACACTTTAACATTCATATCCAATGGAATGGTTTCTCGGGGCCTTGGTGATTAGTATTCAGATTTTTGCGTTGTCGTAAAGTATGTGCTGAAGTATTTTCAGGTGTTTTGCACCGGAATCTTCTCTTTTTTAAAGAATGCCTCTAAGATTTTTTCTCTGGACAAAAATGGATTCTTAGTAAAACATCTCATGGGATATGTGCTGGAAGAAAGGATGGCTTAAGAATCCTGTGGACTCTGTCGATGGTTAGGTCGATGGGATAGTTCAGGTACAACTTTGTGGAAGAGGTCACGAATGTAGCGTGGCAGTTGAGACACCTGAATATCTTCAGATATACCACGGATCTTTAAGTTATTATGTCGAGACCTAGCTTCCAGGTCCGCGAGCTTGTTTTTAATCCAAGCCATGTCATCTTTTTGGGCCTCGTGAGTGTCTATTAAGGAGTTGAAAGAGTGAACATATTCTCCCATTTTGTCTTCCACGTGTTTTAATCTGTCCTCCAGATCCTGTTCTTCAGCTGCAACCTTATGGATACAGGAGAATAGATCCGCTTGAAGGCACGCCCTTAAAGAGAGTAACATGTCCTTCAACATGGTATCTGATACTGGATGACCCAGTGTAGGGAATGTAGTGATGGGTTCTACTGATGGAGGTGTGTCTGTGTGTATAGCAGGCCGATCGCTTACCTCAATCAGTGGATCATCGTCGCTGGCCTGGGAGTCCCTGCAGGGCCTGGATTTAATCGGGCTCTGTGTGGAGCAAGTAGTTGATCTGGACCCTCCTGTATCTTCCAGCGCAGGTGGTTGGTCTGCTCCGACACCGTTCACCCCAGGGTCTGTGGGCACTAGAGGCAGCATGGCGGAGCGCAGGGATGGTCTCCCGCCGCCATCTTTGTGTAGCCCTTTGTGGAGAATAGGAAAAAAAATAATAATTTAATGGGATGTGCAGTTTCTCTGCGGCGCGTGGCATGTACTGGTGTTCAGTGGGGTCTTAAGTAGCAGTAGAGGGCTGTGAGATGGTTAGGGTGGCGTAGGCTTGTCAGTCGGTCACTACATGAAAAGGAGCTGTTAGCTCATGTGGCCATCTTCTTCGGCGGTCGCCACGCCCCCAGGAATACATTTTTTAACCTGCTCTCTATTCAAGAAGCCAAGGGCCACATCTTTTCCATGATGTACTCCAATAGATGTTTATATGATGTAGGATCATTAGTGAGGCGTACATATGTTTGTGAGTCAGAAAGTTGTCTAAGTGTCTCCCGGTGGTAGTCCACAATATTCAAAATTACAACAACACCACCTATATCTACTTCTTTGATAGTAATCATCGGATTCTTCTTTAAAGAGCAAAGGAATTGCTGTTCTTTTCTAGTTTAATTGAAGCTGCACACCGTGGGAGATCTCTCAATTTCCTGTGCTAAAGAAACAAGATCTTGCTCAACTAGTTTCTGCAATAAATCAAGTTTTTCACCTCTGGACTGAACCAGATAAAATTCAGAATGTTGTTTAGAAGAGATGTGAAGCTGGGAAGGAATTCTGACATTGTTAGCTATTAAATTGCCAGAGAAGGCTCCAGTATCCAGAAAGCTCATGTCATGTATAAGACAAAAATCTTGAAAATCAAATTCCATTTGGGTGCAACCTGCTACTTGTGAAAAATCTTGTAAATGACTCAATCGACCTATATCAAGAAATGCTTCTTTAAAGTCAAAGAATGTGCAAAATTATTAACATCTTTCAAAGTGGACAACAAATCTGAAATTGCATCCCTATATAGAAAATATTCCACAGTACCCCTTCCATGTTGCTGTGATATAATAGTATATAAAGAAGTCACATCAGCTGTGGCCCATATATAACCGGATTTCCAATCTATAGTACATAGGTATGTTAGCCTACCTGAACTGCAACAAAGATTTATATTACAATTGTTGGATTTTGCCATGAGCCACAATTACTTTTGGTTTAAGGGGTCTTATTACCCGCAGAAATGTGGAGTGACTATGGGCACGAAATTCGCACCCAGTATGGCCAAGTTATTTATGGCCAAATGGGATGAGGACGTCATCTATGGGGGATGCAGTCCCGAATTGGT
Organism: Staurois parvus; assembly: GCF_062004578.1. Lineage (NCBI taxonomy): Eukaryota > Metazoa > Chordata > Amphibia > Anura > Ranidae > Staurois > Staurois parvus. Next base: position 2,207,696 of record NW_028318073.1, on the reverse strand, counting down.
GCTTTGGAAAAGGTACATAGATGATGTCCTCCTCCTATGGAATGGTGATTTAAGCTCTTTAAATGATTTTATTAATACCCTTATTATAAATGATAGAGGCATTATTCTTCAATATGAGGCAAGCAGTAAGGAAATCCACTTTTTGGACTTGAAAATTAGGATTCAAGAAAGTAACAATGTTACTTTAACCTTCTTTAAAGAGACAGACCATAATGGTTTTATTGATTTAAGAAGTTGTTGTCATTCAGCCTGGTTACGGTCAGTACCTAAAACTAAATTTTATAGGCTCAAGAGGAATTGCACTTTTTGAGATGATTATTTGCAAAAAGCCAATCTTTTGAAGAAACATTTTGATGACAAAGGGTATAACCCTGGTGAGCTTGATAGGATTATACTTGATGGAATGGATAGAACTAAAATTTTTCGCCCTTCAGGACAGCACCTAGAGAGAGCGCAGCTCCACCCATAACACAGGAAAGGCCGCAGCTTAAAAGTCCACCTCTTCCACCATGCCCTCTGTTATGGTGTTTCCTCTGCCATGGTGGAAGAGCCGCAGGGAACCGGATTATGGGGGGGGACTGTGCTCTCTCCAGTGGGGGAGTGCGTCGGTCGTTACCTCCCAAATGTATTCCGTGGACCAGCCCAGCTCCTTCTTCGTTGAAGGGGGAGTTCCGGCACCTTTTCGCCCCTTTCTTGAGGAGTGATGACCAGCTGAAGGGTCCTGCCACATCCTTCTCCCTCAGGGAGCAGGTCTCCTGGGGTTCTGGGCCATGGGAAGCTTTCAGGTGGCTTCTGGAGGTCCTGGCAAATCCGGCTGGCTGGGGGTGCCATGCTGGTGGGCGGAACTTCCGGCAGGGGTTCCAGCCGCTGGAACACAAGGGGAGGGGTCAGGTCGGCTGGTGCTTCCAGTTCCAGATCACCAGCATTGGAGACCGGCGGGAACTGTAAAGGACCACAGATCTCAGCAAGCTGCGCTCTCTGCAGGATGGAGGAAACAGGGTCCAGCAGCAGTGGTGGAAGCAGACACATAATGCACCAGCCTAACCCAGGTAAGGGGGGTACAGTGGTGCCCTCTGTCTTTACAGTGGGGCACAAAAGTGACTCTGCTCTGCTCCATGGCTTGAGGGGATGACTCAGGGTTTTTTTGGGCTGTGTTTCCCCCATCTCCTATCTCTTTCTCTCTCTCTCACTCCCTCACCCTCTCTTGCGCCTGCGCAGCAGGTTTTGAAGGTGGGCTAAGGAGGTTCCGGCAAGACGGGAGCCTAATGTAGTTTTCTGTTGCCCTGCTCCTTTTCTATGTTCCAGGTCAAGGTCATGGTCAAGACAAAAGGTGTCATGCCAATTAAAAGAAAGTGGCCATCTTGTAGGAATCCCCTGAGAGATTCATGGCCAAAACCACTCTGTAAAGCATGCCTGGCAGATTAATAAAAGAAGAAACTTTGCAGCAATGAAGTGACATGTTTACAGGTGTCAAAAAGGAATTGTCGGAGACCCTGGGATCGGTCCGATCTTTGCTGTATAAACTACTGATGCTTCATCGGGCTTTGCAACAGAGCACCTTGTCAGTCTTTGGCCATCCCTTTCAGGCCAGAAGGATGTCAGCGACTCAGATGAAGAGAGAGTGTCCTTCCATCCCTCAGAGATTCAGAGGAAGAGGACGGTGAGGAGCAGGTTGCAAGCTCATCCAGATACAAACTTTCATTGGAGGAGGTGGATGACCTGAAGGCAATATACTGTATACGATGCTGGAGATTCAGGAGGAGAATGTCCAGCTGTCAGTCCATGGTAAAATGTACCAGGGCCTGGGACAAGCTAAACAGAGTCTTCCCGGTCTATCAGGTTTTATCAGACTCTGTAAAGAAAGAATGGAAGGATCCAGAAAGGGGCCCTTTTTTCTCCAAATCCCTAAGAAGAAGGTTTCCTTTCAAGGAAGACAAGTCCCTAGTATAGAATAAGAAACCAAGGTTGGATGCGGCCTTCTCGCAGGTTTTAAGATGCACAGACCTGGCTTTTGAGGATATGGGCATTCTGAAGGATGCGATGGATAAGAGGGCAGACTCACTCCTTAAAGTGTGGGACTCTACCCTGACCAACCTCAAGCAGGCTATGGCCTCCATGGTGGTGGCGAGAAATTTGGAGTGCTGGTAAGAACAGCTGAGGGATCATGTTGAGGCAGGGACCTCCAGGAGGGAGCTTTTGGAGTCATTCCCGGTCCTTCTAAAAGCCATGAAGTACATGGCTCACGCATCGGTTGAATCTATCAGAATGGCTGTCAGGTCTTCGGCGTTGGTCAACTCAGGAGAGCCATCTGGCTCAAGACCTGGTCGAGATACTCAGCTTCCAAGAGGAAGTTATGCAGAATCCCCCTTTCTGGGGACCTGCTCATCGGCCCGGATTTGGAGTCAGATAGAATGGCGGATAAGAAAAAGGCTTTCCCGTCGAAGAGTAAGAAGCAAACAACCAGAAAGAATTTTCTTACTTTTTCACAAACCTATAGAAATAAGGAACAGACACAGAAAAGAAGTTGTAGTTTCCAGAGAAACAGGGGTAAAGGAGGGGTACTCTTCAGACCCCCAGAGCGGTCATCCAAGAGCCAATGACATCTTTCTTCTGGTGGGAGGGAGGCTTTGGGTCACGTCAAGTGCCTTCATCAGAAATTGCATGTCCAAGGGATATGGCCTGGTGTTCTCCGGGACCCCACCAATCAGATTTTGTGTGACCAGTCACCCAAGGTGTCAGGAGATGGCCTCGGCAATGACGTCCCTTTTAAAAGAACTGATGCAGCAGGAGGTCATCATACAGGTGCCAAGGAAACAAGAAGACCGGAGGTTCTACTCGCACATCTTCTTAGTCCAAAAGCCTTCAGGTAATTTCCATCTAATCTTGAATTTAAAGCTACTGAACAGGTCCATTCGGTGCAAGCACTTCCACATGGATACAATTTTTTCCACTAAGGAAGTTGCTATCCCCGTGTTACTTCATGGAGACTATCAATCTGCAGGATGCTTATCTTCATATTCTGATTGCACAATCTTCTCAGAAGTTCCTCAGACTGGCGATCAATCTGGGATCATCCATTTGGCACCTGCAGTTCAGAGCTCTACCCTTCGGCCTGTCATCTTCTCCAAGGGTGTTCACCAAAGTCATGGCGGAAGCACTAGAACCTCTGAGGTTGAGATTTCGGTGGTGCTATACTTAGACGATCTATTGATGTTTGCAGAAACCAGGACACAGCTGCTGCTGGATCTTCGGATGACTCAGGCTCATCTGAGAAGCTTGGGATTGCTGTTAAATCTGTAAAAGTCCAACCTGATTCCTGCCCAGAAAATAAGGTTTCTGGCTTATATCATGGATTCTGTTCAACAGCGGATATTCCTTCTGGAAGAAAAAATAGAAAGGATCCAACTGAACTTGAAGCAGGTGCAGTGCAACCTGTCGGTGTTAATCAGAATGGCCATGTCAGTCCTGGGGCTGCTTACTGCCTCCATCCCAGTGGTTCAGTGGGTCAGATTCCGTTCCTGCCCCCTGCTAAGTGGACATTGTCACGATCGCAGCGTCAGACCCCAGACCTTCTCACCAAACTCGTGACCGAAGGGCTAAACGATCTACAACCGCGATGTGACGTGCGTAACAATGCCACACCCAGCTGCACCCTGCACAATGATTTTCCAGCTAATGGATACCGATCGATGTGCCAGCAGCCTGAATCGATTCTTACTGGGTCAGGTTAATTACACAATTAACCCCTTCACACTGCCACCACCTCCTTTTTGATCAGAGAAAGAGGAAACTCAGCATTCAGCTATAACACTATGATGGTTGATGTAATCAACTGCATAACCTGGTCATAATACAGGCCTGTTATACAGAGGGTTAAAACAAACAGTAGCGTCTCTTTAAAGGCAGGGATTCGTAAATTGCAATTAAGAGCTATAGAAACAGTTCAACACTTTCAGAAAGAGAGATTTATTAGTAAAAGGGTCAAACAGGGGCAATAAAAATATTTACAGAGAAGATGTAACTAAGATATATATATATACATAGAAAACAGCACAGCAAAGAGATAACGGAGAAGTTAAAGGGTTAAGTTAATTGCCATTAAGCCTTGGATGAAAGCAGATCACATTTCTGAGCAGAAGGGTGCTTTTTGATCTCCCTATGTTACGATGGTAAAGATGGGAGAATTCTTCAACTCACTACTCTTAGGCTTGACAGCCTGCTTTAAAGTTTCCCAGCAGGGGGTGGTTCTGAAGTAAAAGACCAATCCCCTGTTTAGGGAGGGATCGTCAGGCGGAACCCTAAACTGGAGCCCACATCTTTCATAATTCATATTCTGGTCCATAACTTTCCATCTGCACAAGCAATAATCCACCCACAGGTATATTATTATGCAGACAAGTCTGAGGATTATATAAATATGAATTATGAAATTATATATTGCACAGTTCACAAGTTCTATGTTTCAGCTTCCCTGATGGCCCGAGATAAGCGAGTGACCCATCAAACTGTTCACCTGCTCATTGGCCATCTGACGAGGTGTCCGGTTTTTATGTAAGTCTCTCATATTCCAAGATATGAGACATAGGGGAAAAATTGATTTGAGAAGTGTTCATCTAACTCTGTCACCTACGCTGAGCTAGGTTTATTAGCTCAGAGTCCCTTTCAACTCCAGGGAAGGCTCTGCTATCCCTTCACAAGGTGTGAAATTACACAGGTACTTTGGCCAGGAAGACTCCAGCTCTCTTGGGAAAGCTGGTCCTATCTCTTCCTAGGTGAGAAAGGTTACAGCTTTCACAGACATCTCGGCACCTAGCTAGAGATTTCTTGGCTGGCCAGTGACCCATGAACAGTACACACACACACACTGGCCAGATGTCTCCTCTCAGTGAGAGGGAGGGGTGGGGGAAGGATAAGGGAGAAATATATGTGTCAGGACAGTTAATCCCTTTGCCAAGATGGAGGTTGAAACCAAAATGGTTGAACTGCGTCCATCTCTTGGTATACGCTGTTACAGACATATCAGGATCCACTGGACACACTTATAAGGATCTCTTCAAAGGTAAAGAGGGCGCTTTGGTGGTGGCAAAATTCATCCAATTTAGAGAGGGGCCTGCCATGGTAATTTTCGAATGTCAAACACTTAACGACAGATGCGAGTGCATGGGGGTGGGAAGCCCACTTCGGAGATCAGTCGGCACAGGGCCCGTGGTCCAAAGGGGAGGTCAGGATTTTCTCCAACTGGAGGGAATTGAAAGCCATCTACCTGGGTCTTCTCTCCTTTCATCAGTCGGTGAAAAGGCAGCACATTCAGGTCCTAACGGACAATACAAGAGCGGTAGCTTAAATTTCAAGACGGGAGCACAAGGAGCAGGGGTCTCCTGGAGTTGGCCCTACAGATCCTGTCTTGGGTAAAAAGGAATTTGTCCTCCTTCTCTCCCATTTACTTAAAAGGCTCACCGAATCGGGTGGCGGATTTCCTGAATAGAAGAAAAGTAACAGAATCCAAGTGGGGATTGAATCAGGGAGTGTTCCAGCTGATCACAGAAGTTTTGGGTGTTCCTCAGGTCGACCTATTTGCAAGCCACTTAAACGCAAAAGCACCTGTGTTTTTCTCTGGGCCTGGACGTATTAGCTCATCCCTGGAATTACCCTTTGTCCTACGCGTTCCCCCATTTTCAGTTCATTCCTCTAGTACTTCGAAAGTTCAACAGAGTCGTGTCAGTCCTGGAATTTCTCCATAAAGGAATGGAGATGGGCTTAGCTGCAAGCACCCTTAAATGTAAAGTAGCATCTTTATCTGCTTTCCTGGAGAAGAGGTTATCCCAGGAGGCGCTTATTACTAGGTTCTTTAAAGCTTTGGCCAGGACCAGGCCAGATTCATTTAATGTTTTTCCGAAATGGGATCTGTCTTTAGTTTTACAGGGCCTCACAAAGAAACCGTTTGAGCCCCTAGAGGAGGCGTCGGTGTGAAATTTAGTTCTAAAAAACATTTTTCTAATTGCCTTTACATGAGCTCGAAGGATTAGTGAGATCCAGGTCAATTTCGAAACCTTTTTTAGTTATTTTTTCAGACCGGGTGATCCTTAGAACAGATCCGGGCTTTCTCCTTAACTTTTGTACAGCTACAGCTAATCCGGGGTAAGAGGCGTTCCATACGTTAGATGTGAAAAGATGTCTGAGATTTTTGGAGGTATCAAAAGGGTTTAGAAAGTCGAAGTCCTTAGGGTTCATGTACACTGCAGCTGATAAACTCATGTTCAGGAGCTTTTCTGCGTTTTTCTCAGCATCCCCTGAACTCTCCCTAATGTTATCCAGTTATTTACAGTCGTTTCCAAGCAGTTGAGTTTACAGTCGTTTTTTTAACGCAGCAAACTTGCGGTCAGGAGTAGATTTTATCAGTGTTTCAAACGCCAAATGCTTGTAAGCACGTGTAAATGTGGCTATCCGCGTTTATAATCGTTTGGGATTAGAAGAAATTTTTGACAGGTCCATATCCAGGGCACAATTCACTAAGCGGTATCCTACCGCATCCAAGTATGCAATAGGATACCGCACAGTATTTTTTTTTTTAAAACCATTTGAATCCACTAAAAAGGCCACTAAAATACCATATGATTTTATCAAGTCATGCAGAATTTTAGTAGTGAAATGCATGCATCATGTTTCAGCTGCCAGCGGGGTTCCCACTGACAGCTGAATGTAAAAGAAAGAATTGTCAGCAATTAAAAAATTATTTTAGGAAACGGTGTGGAATCCACAAACCCATCCATACCAAGCATGCAGCCCGGCAGGTCAGGAAGGGGGTGGGGGTGAGTAAGCACGAGCACCCCCCCGAACCATACCAGGTCACATGCCCTCAACATGGGGGGGTGCTTTGGGGTAGGGGGAGCTTCCCCCCAAAGCACCTTGTCCCCATGTTGATGGGGACAAGGGCCTCTTCCCCACAGCTCTGGCCGGTGGTTTTGGGGGTCTGCGGGCAGGGGGCTTATCAGAATCTGGAAGCCCCCTTTAGCAAGGGGGCCCCAAGATCCCAGCTCCCCCCCACATGAATGAGTATGGGGTACATGGTACCACTACCCATTCACAAAAAAAAAGCTGTATTGTTCAAAAAAATACAGGAGTCATTCTTTGACAAGTCCTTTGATAAAAGACTGTCCCCTTAAGTAGATCCAACGTCAATCACAATGTCACGATGTCCGCCGCCGCCGAAAAAAAAAAAAACGCTCCGCCACCATCGCTGGCCCCCAGCCGCCTGCTCAGAAACTGGTTTGACAGTTCTTAAATATGTAAGGGGTGGGGCCATCACATATGTGACCCCGCCCCGTGTTACATCAGTGACCAGCATTAATTGGTCGATGATGTCACATGGGGCGGGGTCACACCGGTGATGTCACCAGGTGGCGCCTCCCCTTACATATTTAAGAACTGTCAAACCAGTTTCTGAGCAGACAGCCGGGGGCCAGCGACGGTGGCGGAGCATCGTGACATTGTGATTGACATTGGATCTACTTCGGGGGACATTCTTTATTAAAGGACTTGTCAAAGAATGACTCTTTTTTTCACACTACAGCTTTTTTTGTGAATGGGTATCAGTACCATGTACCCCATACTCATTCACGTGGGGGGGCAGGATCTGGAGGCCCCCTTGCTAAAGGAGACTTCCAGATTCCGATAAGCCCCCCCGCCCGCAGACCCCCACAACCACTGGCCAGGGTTGTGGGGAAAAGGCCTTTGTTCCCATCAACATGGGGACAAGATGCTTTGGGAGGGAGCACCCCCCCATGTTGAGGGAATGTGGCCTGGTATGGTTAAGGAGGGGGAGCACTTACGCTCGCTCGCCCCCCCCTTTCCTGACTTGCCGGGCTGCATGCTTGGATAATGGTCTGGTATGGATTTTGGGGGGGGACCCCACACCATTTTTTTTTTTAATGTTGGTGTGGGGTTTTCCCTCAAGATCCATACCAGACCCGAAGGGCTTGGTATGGATGGGAGGGTGGACCCAACATCGTTTTTGTATTATGTTTTAATTGCCAGCAATTCTTTTTTTTACATTCAGCTGTCAGTGCAAACTCCACTGACAGCTGAAACATTAATGCATACTTTTCACTACTAAAATAATGCATGACCTGATAAAAAAACCCCTGCTGTATTTTAGTAGCATTTTTTAGTGAAATTACTATTTTTCAGTGCATTCTGGGCATTTGGGAAGGTCTACTGAAGTATCTGTTAAAAAGCTTCTAAACGCAAACGTGCATAAACGCGACTAAACATATTATGCAAACGTAGCAAAACTGACTTTTTTAACCTACGTTTTACAGCAGTAAGTTTCCATCGTTCAGAAGAGTTTTCCAAACGCCCAGTGTACATGAGCCCTTACCTCCAGTGGGGGTCACAGCACACTCTACAAGATCTGTGGCGGCCTCTTGGGCTGAAAAGGCTGGTGCATTTCTGGAACAGATTTGCAAAGTGGCTACGTGGTCCAGTTTCTCCATATTTATACATTATAGAGTGGATTTGTTGGTCGCAACAGACCAGTCTTTCGACAGAAAGGTCCTGCAAGCGGTGGTCCCACCCTAGGGGTAAGTTACTCGGTTATCTTCTCCAGGTGCTATCCTGAAGGGCGAGGGGAGAAATCCTTAGTTAGACTTACCAGTGACAGTATTTCTAGAAGCCCTTCAGGACAGCAGCCTCTAACCCCCCTTTTTTTATTATGTCTGTAATTCTGTGATTGGCATGGTATCTGTTTATTATGTTTCTGTTTTCCAGCATGTCAGAGGTCACTTGGCTATAACTGAGGGCATGGTGGAAGAGATGGACTTTTAAGCTGCGGTGTTTCTTGTGTTATGGGTAGAGCTGCACTCTTTCCAGGTGCTGTCCTGTAGGGCTCCTAGGAATACCATCACCGGTAAGTCTAAGGATTTTTATTACCAAAACAGAAGGATGTTGTGGATAACACTTCTTGCAATTTTTCTTTTTTGACCACCTATTCCACACAATATTATACAATTAAGAATATTTTTCTCAAACATTGGGGTATTTTAAAAAAAACAATAATGTCTTAGGCTTTATGTTACCTGAGGAACCTAAAGTTATTTATAGGGGTGTCCCCCATTAAGACTACAAATTGTCCCTAATGTCATCAAACAGCCTAAAAAAAAAAAGGAGTGAGAGAGAGATTTTTAAATCTAATCACACTTCTATTGCTTATGATAGTAACTCCTTCATCTCTTGTACTAAAAATGTAGTCTCTTTAATTCAGTGTCCATGCACCCTACAATATGTTGGCTGCACGATCCACACAATGCAAACTAGGATTAAAGAACATATCGACAATATACTGAAAGGTTTTCCAAATCATAGTGTGTCCAAACACTATGCCTTATGTCATGGGAAAAAATCCTAATGGCACACTCATTAGATAGGTTTACTCCTAACTGGCATGTTAGTCATACCAGACAGGAAATTTCTAAATTAGAGACCCGGTGGATTTATACTTTAAAAGCTTATGCCCATTTTGGTTTAAATATTGAATAGGATGTAAATGCTTTTATTAATAATAGTTGAATATTTATTATTGGTTCTCAGTGTTATGTTATTGGTTAGAATCAGGTACAATTAATTATGTTGTCATCAAAAGGGATAACACATGGTAGTTATACATACTATATATGAATTGTCAGGATGTGCCATATAGCATTTGGATTAGATGATGTTTTTTAACAAACAAGATGGCGCTGAACCAGTTTTTTGCTTGTATTAAATTTTTTATATGAATATTATTTTTATTTTACAGATGTTTTTAACCTTTTTATACTATTTGTTTTGATGGTTGAAGTTATTTTATATATATTTTTGCCCGTTTGTTCCTCCAGTGTATGTTTTCCTGTCTCCAATACATGTTGTTTCTGCTCCGCTCCGTGGTGTTGTAATTACATCCAGTTTTGCTTTGAAGGCTCGTTTTCTGGTTATTGGAGCGCAATTGCGCTTCCACCTGATAGGTGTATAAAGTGTGATACGCGTCACTGGCTATGCCCCTGATGATGTCTTTTATTATTATTATTATTATACAGAATTTATATAGCACCAACAGTTTGCGAAGGGCTTTACAATATAAGGGAGACAGTACAATTACAATACATTTCAGTACAGAAGGAATAGGAGGGCCCTACTCGTGGAGCTTACAATCTAAAGGAAGGGGGAGGTGATACAAAAGGTGATAACTGCGGGGGAAGATCTGGCGGAGGTGATTCAAGTACAGTTCTTAGGTGGAGGTGGGGTAGGCTTCCCTGAAGAAGTGAGTTTTTAAAGATCGCCTAAAGCCAGACAGGGTGGGGGCTGACCGGACATGCTGTGTTAGGGAGTTCCAGAGGATGGGAGAGGCTCTGGAGAAGTCCTGGAGGTGAGTGTGGGAGGAGGTGATGAGGGAGTTAGAGAGGAGGATATCATGGGAGGAGCGGAGTGGGCGATTTGGACAGTATCTGTGGATGAGGTTGGTGATGTAGCTAGGGGCAGTGTTGTGGATGGCTTTGTAAGCTGTGGTTAGTATTTTGAGTTTTATACGTTAGGTTAGTGAAAGCCAGTGGAGGGATTGGCAGAGAGGGACAGCAGTCGCTGATCGGTTGGTAAGGTGTATGAGTCTAGCAGCAGCATTCATAATATACTGAAGGGGGGATAGCCTGTGTAACGGTAGACCAGTGAGGAGGGAGTTGCAGTAATCGAGGCGGGATATAACCAAGGCGTGCATAAGTTGTTTTGTGGTGTCATTGGTCAGGAAGGGGCGGATTTTGGAAATGTTCCGGAGGTTTAGCCAGTGAGTGGATGTGGGGCCCAAAAGAGAGGTCAGAGTCTAGGATTACGCCTAGCACCCTGGCATGAGGGGAAGGACCAATGCTTGTGCTGTTGATCGTAATGGTAAAGTCGTGAGTGGGGGATCGGGGAGGAGGAAATATTACAAGCTCAGTTTTTGAAAGATTGAGTAGTGATGGGACATCCATGCTGATATATCGCTTAGTAGATTTGTGATACGTGAGGAGGTTGAGGGGGTGAGCTGGGGAGTGGAGAGATAGATCTGGGTGTCATCAGCATAGAGGTGGTATTGGAAGCCATGGGAGGTTATCAGCTGGCCCAGGGAGAAGGTAGAGAGAAAAGGAGGGGCCCAAGGACAGAACCTTGGGGTACCCCAACAGAAAGAGGAAGCGGAGCGGAGGAGGAGGAGTTGTATGTGACACTGAAAGTGCACTGAGAAAGGTAAGAGGAGAACCAGGAGAGAGCAGAGTCACGGAGGCCGATGGAGTGGAGTTTACTGAGGAGGCGCGGGTGGTCGACTGTGTCAAAGGCAGCGGAAAGGTCAAGGAGTATGAGTATGGAGTAATGGCCGTTGGTTTTAGCAGTTAGTAGGTCATTAGTGAGTTTTAGTAGGGCAGTTTCTGTGGAATGTTGTGGGCGGAAGCCAGACTGTTGGGGATCAAGAAGGTTGCTGTCGGTGAGGTAGCAATTCATACGGTTGTGAACAAGGCGCTCGAGAAGCTTGGAGGCAAACATGAGCAGGGAGATGGGTCTAAAGTTATTCAAACAGGTGGGGCCCAGCGAGGGTTTTTTGAGGATGGGGGTAACCAGTGCATGTTTGAGTGGGGAGGGAAAGGTGCCCATGGAGAGTGAGAGGTTGAAGTTGTGGGTTAGAGAGTTGAGGATAGAGCAGGAAGGAGGCTGCAGCAGTCGTGAGGGGACAGGATCCAGGGGATAGGTGGTGAAGTGGGCCTTGGAAAGGAGTTCGGTAACTTCCTTGGTGGTAACAGGGTCGAAGGAGGAGAGTGTAGAGTTTGGTGTTGGGCCTGGTATAACAAAACGCATAGGGTGGAGCTACAGCTTACGACGTCATCGTGCCACGCACCACGGCCATCTTGTTGGTTGGAAACATAATTTGATTTTACATGCTGGACTTCATTCATTGTAAGTGTGATATTCTTATAAAATTTTTGATTATATTAAATACTATGCAATTAAAAGTTTTTGCTTTTCTCCCTACATGCAGTATTCATTTGGGACCTTTCAGTTTTCCTCTTGGTTTAATAACATATTTATACCGTGGAGTAAGTTGCAATGGAAAAGCATCAGTGAAGAGATCTGTTGGGACCCCCCAGCCATCAATACATTTCACATCCGCTGTTTGACCACTTATCTTGTGGTCATTCCTTTCCGGTGTGTGACGGTTAAAGATTGCTGTCCCTTTTTCTTCTGTGGCACTGTTGTCTCTATGGATATGGTGTCTATATGATTTTCAGCTGCACATCATGGACTTATTTTGAGGACTGTACCTTAATTTTTAATTCTATTTGTTTGTGGTATATTTTACATAGGTAAATTAGCACTGTATATTGTTTTTTAATATTTACTGAGCTTCTGGATTGTTGAGACTTCTTCCCTCTTTTTACTCTTTTCTTTTTGATGAACGTTTGTGGACTCTTTTGCTTTAGGGTAGATGATAACCCTTATTTTTGACTTTGGGGAGTCAAACAAAAGTGTCTGAGAAACTGTCTTTAAGTTTTCTATTTTCTGTCCTTTTGGCTGGAAGTCGAGGTGGAGGAGGAAGCTTCTGTGGTTTCTCCTTCAGTATCAGAAAAGCTTACACATTTGGGAGTACTCGCAGGCATAGAAGATGTCCTCAAGATGGAATATTTTAATCTACCTGGGTTTCCAGATCTATGCTCCGTTCCCGGTGTTATTCATCTGTACACCATTCCTTCTTCATAATTCGACTTATTCCTGAGAAAGGTGAATTTTTTTGTTTTTAGTACTATCATCCAATACATTAATAGATTTAGTCTTTTTGACTTCTCTGGACTGAAAATCTGGTTGGCCACGAAGTTTGTCCAGGCTCTGTTGGACCCGTGAGATATGATGGTTCATGGGTTTCAAGATGTGTCTTTTTACGTTCAACTATGAGTTTCATTAACTTCAATGATGCCTCATCCAGAACTTAGGTCCATTGGATTCTGAACATTTCCTCCTCCACCTGGAAGGATGGAAACATTTTAATTCTAAGGCCTCTAGGGACCCATTTCTCCTTTAAATACTCCTCCAACAACACAACATCCTACCATAAACGGGTTTCTGTTGATAACAATCACTACAGTTTTCAGAAAGATGTCTCATAGATTTCTTTATCATGTTCCGCTGTCCATTGATTGATGTCCCTGGTTAGTGCCATGGTGAGTCCTTCTAAGATATGCTCTGTGAACTAATAACAATCTATATGTAGGACTATAATGACCAAGCACAGGAAAAATATCCTCGTATGGAAGGAATATGATCACAAATAAAATAAAAATGAAAGTGTCAGAAAAGTGTACAAACAAAGTCTATTAGCAAATATCTTTCCAACTACAGACAAGGCCAAGGCAAAAATAGGCCAGTCTCTGAATAGGTGTCAAGAGCAGGAGTGGTACCAGGAATCCGATGTGTGTGGACTGTGGAAAGAAGACCATGGGATAAAACCAGAGCCACCAAGCTGGAGCCCGGAGAGGACTGTCTGTCTGACTGAGCCCTGAGGGGGGGGGTCACTGAGGTAAGGGGGAGTGAATATAGTCAGGTGTGGGGGCACTGATATAAAAGTTCCCCCTTATTTCAGTAAACCCCCCCTTACCTTAGTGTATTCACTCTGCAGAAGGTGTTCTGTGGTCACCAGAGTCCCCCCCATTAGAGTTACCGGCTTTCCCCTTTATATCAGAGTCTTACAGTGCAAGGGGTAACTCTGCAGACTCTGATGTAAGTGGAAACTCTGATGTAAAAAAGAACACTGAGGACTCTGATATAAAGTGGTCTCTGGTCACCAGAGCCCCACCTTACAGCACAGTTCCTCTCTACACCAAAAGTCAGCAGCATGATCTACAGCATTCCCCTTTACATCAGAGTTTCCCTTTCACTGTAAGGAGGAATCCTGCAGACTCTGATGTAAGGGGGAATTCTGCACTGGCTGGGTTATATCAACCTGACCTTCATGTAAAAGGAGAAATATGGTTTTTGACTTTTGTTATAACTTAAACACATTGCTAATAGCACTAGCTACCTGTTTGTAACATCAATGTTGATATTTGCACTGTTTTGCACTTAAAATGGCCATTTTATGTACTTTTTTTTAAAGTGTCTGTAAAAAAATGTGGCTGTCAGTAAATTTTATTATGTTTATCAGTAAAAAAAAAAGAAAAATTGGTGCTGTTTGTAAATTTTGGGCATCCTATCAGTAAATTTCGCTTTGTGTGGGGGTGGGGGGTGGTTGGCAACACTAGTTGTTGGACCGTTATCTGATCTCTCTGACCAGAATCATTTAACAGAAGTTCCTTATGACTGACAAACAGCGCATAGTGTACCTATCCACAAGAAGGATACTAAAGAAGAAGCTAGCAACTACCGAGTGTAACATCTGTTGTAGTGAAGTTAGTTCAATCTCTGCCAAAGGAAAGATTAGTGATCATTTAAAAGTGAAAAATGTGCAAGACCCGCACTTGTGGAAAACCATACAAGTTATAGCTGCCCACACAATATTGAATAAACAATATAACACAAATGTAACATAAAATGTGCTGCGCTAATCCCAAAGAATCAAAGCAAAAAAAAAATGCAAGTGTAAAACACTATGTAGTGACAAATAATGTGTATAGTCCAAAAAGTAGTGAAAAGAAATTGAACAGCAAAATATAATCATTCACACATAAACTTCTGTGAATTGATTCCCCAAAGTCTATGAAGCATGAAAAGCAAGCAAAAAGAATCTCCATATGTTCAAAATTAGGACTTGTATGATGACAGAACACCTGCACAGAAGCTAGAGCTTAGCAGGGACTCTTTTTAGACAAAATAAGAATTCATGGAGGAATACCATGTCAGCTCAGCACCATTTCATAAGTACATTTTACGCTATTTTGTATGTAAGCAACCCAAAATTAAAGTTAAATTCTGCACACTATACAAGTCCCATCAATGTAAACAAGCAGCTCTAACGGATCTGATATTGAAGAAAATATTTAAAGCACATTTAACTACAATTTAGCTCATTCATATTTTGTGTGATATGTTGTGCTGAATGCCAACTTAGAGTTGGTCTTAAAGTGGTTCTAAAGGCCGAGCTTTTTTTACCTTCAGTATGCAGCTCACCCTGCAGCTCTCCTAATACCTGAGTCCAATCGCAATTCAGCACTGTGCACGGGAGCCTTGGCTCTCCCAGGTCTCTCTTTCCTCATTGACTGAGACACAGCAGTGGGAGGCATTGGCTCCTGGTGCTGTCATTCCCAGCCAGTGAGGATGGAGTAGGGGGGTGGGGCTGAGCCCCAGTCTGTGTGTCTTATGGACACACAGAGCAGGGTTCGGGAACGAGCAGGGTACATTTCAATAGCTCAAGTAAATATTAACAGAAAGCCCCTGACCTGAAGATTTTAAAAAATTCTTCTATGAGAAATGTGAAGTGCATATGCTACCTGCAGGATTATGAGAAGAATTAAAAGATGAGGATAGGGACTATAATCAATCCCTCTGTAAAGACTATCCCTTGTGTGCCAAAAACATAAGAAGTAACAGTCATTTAGGCATCTAGTAATACAAGTCTGAACCTAATAAGAAAGTCTAAACAAAGAAAGAAAAAGGTAAAGGAGGGGAGAAGGGAGAGGTAAAGGGGTAGTGGGGAAGATGCTTAACCAAAATCTTCACTCTCCACCCACCTGCCAACATACAATAATTCCACATATACCCATGGCATGTGTGAGATATATCTTATTGAATTGACAATCTTGTGTAAAAAAAAAAAACCTTTGTCATTTTTTTTTAAATTTGTGAAAAACAAAAAAAAAATCTTCCATATGCTCAACATGTCTCTCAACAAATTGCTTGGAGTAAAAAACATAAAACAGAGCCCACGCTTGGCACATTACCTTTGGACACTTTATTGAAGGATATATATTACAAAGGTTATCCTCACAAACCAAGTGAGCTTGAATGCATGTAATGTGTGAAGAACACAGTGAGGACCACTCTCCACATCCAATTAGAGACACAACAGCAGAACCAGCTGATGCGTTTTTGGGGATCTGATGGGAGCTTACCCATCCATTCCTCCATGGCTATTTGTACAAGGCTCAACCTAGTGCTCAGTGTTCAGTGGCCTTTTGAGAACGGCAACCTTTGTAACTTACGTATATTACACCATTATAGCTGCCATCAACTTGACTATCAACACTATTGTTTTTCTTGAACCTTCTCTATATATGGGCATATGTATCTACAGTGGGAAGTTCATTTTTATGTGTGATTATGCTTTTAAATGTTATGTTTTATGCTTTATATACATAGCGTACAGTTAGGAGGTGGTGTCTCCTTGACAGAACTTCCTCTCCCTGTTCCCCACCCCCTAGTGGTAGGTGGGTTGAACAATCAGAATATGTCATATATTTAAAGGGTTGGAACTGTAGGAGACAATAGCCTATGTATTTAAAGGGTCGGAGCTGTGGGAGATGCTAGCCTAGCTCTGAAGAAGGGGAACAGTTCCACGAAATGTGTCAGTGGTTCTGCCATTGTATCTCTAATTGGCTGTGAAGAGCACACATTACATGCTTTCAAGCTCACTATATCCTTCAAAAAAGTATCCAAAGATAATGTATTAGGCGTGTGTGCCCTCTCTGTTTTATCTTTTTCCGTAGAGCTGGAACCCCTTGGTCTGAGGAGGGCTACACTGCCGATTTTATTTTTTCTATTTCCGGTTGTTAAGGGATCGTATGACCATTAACCTATGCTATGAATGCCTCTATCTATTTCGGAGCGCAAAAGTGTCAAGTCTGCTTTTTTCCTTTTTCTTCAAAATTCTTCTTCCAAAAAGGGTAATTTTGGGGGGGGGGGGGTTACTGTTCTGGCATTTTAGCACCTCAAGAAATGTGATGGGCAATCCGAAAGTAAAAGCTACGTAAAATCCAATACAGTTGCAAGAAAAAGTATGTGAACCCCTTGGGATTACGTGGAGTTTTGCATGAATTGGGCATAAAATGTGCTCTGAACGTCATCTAAGTCACAACAATAGAAGAACACAGTCTGCTGAACATAATACTACACAAACATTAGATGTTGCCATGGTTTAATTGCACATAACATGTAAACATTCACAGTGCAGGGAGGAAAAAGTATGTGAACCTTTGGACTTAATAACTGGTTGACCCTCCTTTGGCAGCAATAACCTCAACCAAACGTTTCCTGTAGTTGCAGATCAGACCTGCACAACGATCTGGAGTAATTTTGGACCACTCCTCTTCACAAAACTGTTTCAGTGTGGCAATATTCTTGTGATGTCTGGTGTGAATCGCTCTCTTAAGGTCATGCCACAGCATTTCAATCGGGTTGAGGTCAGGACTCTGACTGGGCCGCTCCAGAAGGCGTATTCTGTGCTGTTGCAGCCATTGTTTTGTTGAATTACTTGTATGCTTTGGGTCATTCTCCTGTTGCATCACCCATCCTCTGCGGAGCTTCAGTTGGTGGACAGATGGTCGTACATTTTCCTGCAAAATGTCTTGATAAACTCTGGAATTCATTTTCCCATCAATGACAACAATCCGTCCAGGCCCTGAGGCAGAAAAGCAGCCCCAAACCATGATGCTCCCTCCGCCATGTTTCACAGTGGGGATGAGGTTTTGATGTTGGTGTGCTGTGCCTTTTTTTCTCCACATATAGTGTTGTGTGTTCTTCCCAAACAACTCAATCTTGGTTTCATCTGTCCACAGTATATTTTGCCAGTAGTGCTGTGGAACATCCAGGTGCTCTTTTGCAAACTTCAAACGTGCTGCAATATTCTTTTTGGACAGCAATGGCTTCCTCTGTGGTGTCCTCCCATGTACTCCGTTCTTGTTTAATGTTTTCCTTATTGTAGATGTGTCAACAAAAATGTTAGCATGTGCCAGAGATTTCTGTAGGTCTTTAGTTGACACTCTGGGATTCTTCTTTACCTCATGCAGCATTCTGCGCTGTGCTCTTGCAGTCATTTTTACAGGACGACCACGCCTAGGGAGAGTAGCAACAGTGCTAAACTTTCTCCATTTGTAGACAGTCTGTCTTACCGTGGACACATGAACATCAAGGCTTTTGGAGATACTTTTGTAACCCTTTCCAGCTTCATGCAAGTCAACAATTCTTGATCGTAGGTCTTCTGAGAGCTCTTTTCTGCGAGGCATGGTTCACATCAGACAGTGCTTCTTGAAACCAGTAAACCCAAAACAGGTGTGTGTTTTTTAAGGGCAGGACAGCTGTCAGCAACACATCCAATATCATCACACTGATTGGAGTCAAGGTTGGCTCACTCCTGGCTCCAATTAGCTCTGGTAGAAGTCATTAAGCTAGGGCCTCACATACTTTTTCCTCCCTGCACTGTGAATGTTTACATGTTATGTGCAATTAAACCATGGCAACATCTAATGTTTGTGTAGTATTATATTCAGCAGACTGTGTTCTTCTATTGTTGTGACTTAGATGACGTTCAGAGCACATTTTATGCCCAATTCATGCAAAACTCCACGTAATCCCAAGGGGTTCACATACTTTTTCTTGCAACTGTATATGTACCATAGCTTGTAGGCGCTGTAACTTTCACACAAACCAATCAATATACACTTATTGAGGTTTTTTTTTTTTACCAAAGACATGTGACAGAATACATTTGAGTTTATTGGAAATGTTTTATAATTTAAAGTAGAAAATATTGCATTTTTTCAAAATTTTCAGTTTTTTTTTGTTCATATCGCAAAAAAAATTAAAAAAACCCAGTGGTGATCAAATACCACCAAAATAAAGCTCTGCTTGTGTGAAAAAAATATATAGACTTTGTATGGGTACAGTATTGCATGACTGCGCAATTACCAGTTAAAGTGGCGCAGTGCTGAACAGAAAACAATGGCCTGGTCATGAAGAGGTAAAACCTTTTGGAGCTGAAGTGGTTAAACTACATTTGCATTGTGATTGTTTATATTCTGTTATTTACTGTATATATTTGTTAATAAAAAAGCTGCTGTGTCAAATCTGTGTGGGTTATTATGTTAATAGGGGGTATTATAGACAGTCAGGTTGGTCAGGTAAAACTACGGGGCAAAGTTACTGTGGATGAGGAAAAAAAAACTAGGAGTAAAAAACTGCAGTAAATTGTTGAATTATCAACCTGAAGAAATGAAAGAATTTGGTAATTCTGTAAAATAGTGTTTTGTATACATTATACTTAACCTAATATTCTCAAGGTATCTTTAAATTCATATTTTTTTCATGTTAGACTAAATTAATCACAAAAAATTGCTAATTTTTTTGTGATTACATTTTATTTGGTGTGAGACTGAGAGGTTTTAAAGTGAATCTGTCATAATAGAAGTATGAAGACTGCCATTCATGGTCTCCTGGCTGGCCAGACTGTGTCCGTCTTAAATCCTAAGTGCAAGTAAGAAAAAAGAAAAAGCACAAAAATCAGCACAAGGGACATAATTTACAATCAGCGGGATGTGCTGATACCTCTTCTTTTAGATAAAATCCTTCTCTGTCCATGCCCTCTGTCACAGGCTCTCATCAATAAAAAAAAATTAGCATTCCCAAAGGTAAAGTGATCAGTGACAGTCACCTTGATCCTCAGAGAATATTGTATTATTACAGGATTAGCAGGATTAGTGTCACAAAAATGTAAAATAACTCATAGCAGTAAATAAAATATAATTTTATGCTGGTCTCAAGGGGTCACACTAATGAGCGCTGGTCTATGATTCATTGCTATGGCTTACAGTATATTGCTCTTTTTTTTTCCAGACCAATTTAAACAGCAATTTAAAATGAACAGTATAGTTTTAGTTTGAATGGCAATCAAAAATAATGATGACTTTATCCCAATCATTCTTTTTATGACACTCAGATTAGCCAGTCTAAAAAAATTTACAAAAACTATTTCCTAAAACAGTTAAACGACACGTGAAAACCTTAAAGTACTGAACATTTTTTCTGCCACAACAACATTGCTCTAAAATTCTGGCAGTAAAAAATACTAGAATAACCCAAACATTGTTATCTTTTTCATCACAGACAAATGGCA
This sequence comes from Staurois parvus, assembly GCF_062004578.1. NCBI lineage: Eukaryota > Metazoa > Chordata > Amphibia > Anura > Ranidae > Staurois > Staurois parvus. Next base: position 2,187,610 of record NW_028318073.1, on the reverse strand, counting down.
GCCTTGACTGTGATAACTTAGTATATTTACTGTCATTTATTGCCCAGGAAACACTGAAACCTTTGCAAAGAAACAGACTGTCACTTGGGCATAAGATGATAATCCAGTCCTTCAAAAATACTAATCATGGTTTAACCCTTAATAATTGTTCTTGGATATAACCTTTTATGTGATGTTCTAAATCATGATTGTATGTCCTAAGTTATGGTAAAAAGTTAGGCTATAGATAGTTATAGCTAAATTGTTTTTGCTTATCAGACCCAGCCTCAGGCTCTGTCACATAAATCGTCCTGCCTCTTGCACCTTTTAAGACTATGGTTTAGCTTTCCCATTGCAAATGTTTTATATGCTATATAACTATCACAAATCAAGGACTTTACAGTATATTGCAATGGTATTACATGAATCTACTTCTTTGGACGGTTAGTGTGATATAGTGCTTGTTTTCAGTTCTCACATTAATTATAGGGAAAAGATGCAAATAAGGTTTTGTAGTTTAAAAAATGGTTCTTTTTTGTTCAACATGACGCCTTCCTTTCATCTCATGGGAAATGATATGTGAGAATTTCTAGGCTACAGTTTGATCCTAGAAAAATTTCAAACACCTTAATAACTTACCTAGGCTTATGATAGTCTTCTTCAGCTGCCAGTAAAGCAAAACAAAAAATAGCTGCTTAAAGAGATATTCTGGAAATCAAGAAATACTTTTAAACATCTGTGAAATCCTATATATATATATATATATATATATATATATATATATATATACCGTATTTTTCACTCCATAAGACGCAAAAAATAGGGGGAAATGTCTGTGAGTCTTATGAAGCGAATATTGACCAGGCCTCCCCCCCCCACCGCCACCGTCATGTTAGAATACCGAACCAGCCAGCAGGGAGGGGGCGAGGCCAGGTCTGGAAGCTCCATTGACCCCACCCCATGCAGCCTGTATGCTCGAGAGGAAGCTGCTGTAGTAGTTGTGATGTGAATGGGAGCCTCCTGTACTGTGTCTGCAGTCTCTGGTCATCTCCTGTACTATGTCTGTAGTCTCTGGTCATCCCCTGTACTATGTCTTTATTCTTAGTTCAGAATATTATTTTTCTGGTTTTCCTCCTCTAAAACCTAGGCGTGTCTTATGGAGCAAAAAATACGGTGTGTGTGTGTGTGTGTATATATATACTGTATATATATATTATTATTATTATTACTACGAGTTTATATAGCGCCAAAGGGTTTGCTCAGCGCTGTACAATAGGGGGGACAATACATGGCACAGTACAACAACAACAACAAACAATGTACGAGGGGTAAGAGGGCCCTACTCTTACGAGCTTACAATCTAAGAAATATATATATATATACATACATACATACACACACACACATATGCACTATATTGCGAAAAGTATTGGGACACCCCTTCAAATTTGATTTAGGTGTTCCAATTACCTCTATGGCCACAGGTGTATAAAATCAAGCACCTAGGCATGCAAACTGCTTCTAAAAACATTTGTGAAAAAATGGATTGCTCTCAGGGGCTTGGTGAATTCAAGCGTGGTACTGTGATAGGTTGCCACCTGTGCAATAAGTCCAACCGTGAAATTTTCTTGCTACTAAATATTCCACGGTCAACTGTTACTGGCATTATAACAAAATAGAAGCAACTGGGAACAACAGCAACTCAGCCACAAAGTGGTAGGCCACGTAAAATGACAGAGCGAGGTCAGCGCATTGCTGAAGCACACAGTGTGCAGAAGTCGCCAACTGTCTGCAGAGTCAGCAGCTAAAGACATCCAAACTTCATGTGGCCTTCAGATTAGCACAACAGTCTGTAGAGAGCTTCATGGAATGGGTTTCCATGGCTGAGCAGCTGCATCCAAGCTTTACATCACCAAGTGCAATGCAAAGCGTCAGATGCAGTGGTGTAAAGCACGCCACCACTGGATTCTACAGCAATGGAGATGTGTTCTCTGGAGTGACAAATCATTCTTCTCTGTCTGGCAATCTGATGGACATGTCTGGGTTTGGCGGTTGCCTGGAGAATGGTACTTGCTTGACTGCATTGTGCCAAGTGTAAAGTTTGGTGGAGGGGGGATTATGGTGTGGGGTTTTTTTTTCAGGGGTTGGGCATGGCCCCTTAGTTCCAGTGAAGGGAACTCTTAAGGCGTCAGCATACCAAGACATTTTGGACAATTTCATGCTCCCAACTTTGTCGGAACAGTTTGGGGATGGCCCCTTCCTATTCCAACATGACTGCACACCAGTGCAAAAAGCAAGGTCCATAAAGACATGGATGAGAGAGTTTGGGGTGAGGGAACTTGACTGGCCTGAACCGAGCCTTTACCTCAACCTGATAGAACACCTTTAGGATGAATTAGAGCAGAGAGTGTAAGCCAGGCCTTCTCGTTCGAAATCAGTGCATCAAATTACAAATGTGCTTCTGGAAGAATGGTCAAACATTCCCATAGACACACTCCTAAACCTTGTGGACTATATATATAGTTTGTTTGTGAACGGCCAGCACACTGATTACACAGGTGTGTATAGGCCTTTTTGTAGAGGCCTAACCATGGGTTTGGGCTTCACCCCGGAAGACAGGAAGTCTTTGCCCAGGAGTCAGGAGAGCTCCACCTAGGAGAGGTGGGAGCCAGAGCAGCAAGGGGCTGCTAGCTGTGTGCCTGAAAGAGCCATTTAGAAAAGAGTCTGCAGGAGACAGACGTGAGCCTGAAGTGGAAGTCCACAGCAGTAGGATTGTATGTATAAGCCAGGAGGCTAAAAGTCTGTGTTTGGAAGAGTAAAATGCTGAAAACCCCTGTGAGGGAAATCTATGGTGTTGGATTTATGGAACTTTCTTTTAAATAAAATTGGGCAAAAACGGCCCTTAAAAACAAGAAAGCAAATGGCGGTGTACTTTAAAGCTCTATCCTTGACGCTAGTTCTCAAATATATACAGTTGTGTTCAAAATAATAGCAGTCAGACATCACTAACCTGATCAATCACTGTTTTTGGTAGAAATGATATTTCTACATAGCAAATAATTTACTAGCAGGTGTAGTAGAGTAATAGAAATCCAACAGACCCAACAGTCACGACATGCATGCTGCTGATTCTGTGTAATTGAATCACTAATTGAAAGGGGCATGTTCAAAATAACAGCAGTGTGGAGTTCTATTAGTTACGTCATTCATTCTTTGAAAAACAGGTTATTATTATTATACAGTATTTATATAGTGCCAAAAGGTTTGCTTAGCGCTGTACATTATAGTGGGGGACAGTACATGAGACAGTACAGTAACTAAACAATACACGAGGGGTTTGAGGGCACTGCTCTTTTGAGCTTACAATCTAGGAGGGAGGGGATAATGGCACAGGAGGAAGTGGCTGTGGGGGATGGAGTGGTGGAAGGAGTGGAGGAGTGGAGGAGATCGGCAGTTAAGTGAGGGTGGGGTAGGCTTCCCTGAAGAGATGGGTTTTCAGGGTATGCCTAAAGGTGAGGAGGGTAGGTGACGGTCTGATGGATTGGGGTAGTGAGTTCCAGAGGATGGGGGAAGTCCTGGAGAAGTCCTGCAGTCAGGCGTGGGGGGTGGAGACCAGGGAGCTAGAAAGTAGGAGGTCTTGTGAGGAGCGAAGATTACGGGTTGGGTGGTATTTGGGTATCGGGTCGGTGAGGTAGTTTGGGGCAGCGTTATGAATGGCTTTGTATGTCAGTGTTAGTAGTTTGAATTTGATACGTTGGGTAATCGAGAGCCAGTGGAGGGAATGACAGAGGGGGTGGCAGAAGAGGAGCGGTTGGTAAGGTGGGTGAGTCTGGCCGCTGAGTTCAGGATTGACTGAAGCGGGGATAGTCTGTGATGAGTAGACCGGTGAGGAGGGAGTTGCAGTAGTCCAGGCGTGAGATAATGAGGGAGTGAACGAGTTGTTTAGTAGTGTCTGGGGTTAGGAACGTACGTATTTTGGAGATGTTACGGAGGTGGAGCCTGCATGAGCTTGCTATCGATTAGACGTGGGGTTGGAAGGACAGGTTTGAATCTAGACTGACACCTAGGACTTTGGTTTGCGGGGTGGGACTGATGGTGGCGTTGTTGTTCATGATGGAGAGGGTGGGGGCGCGGGCTGGGTGGAAAATTAGGAGCTCGTTTTTTGAAAGGTTCAGTTTGAGGGTGGCAATTATTGCCCTTATTTAAGGAAGGAATGCAGCAAATGTTGTATATGCTGGTTACAGTGCATTTCTCTCTGAAATTCTGAGGAAAATGGATCGTTCCAGACATTGTTCAGAAGTACAGTGTACCTTTATTAAAAAAGTTGATTGGAGAGGGGAAAACATATAAAGAAGTGCAGAAAATGATAGGCTGCTCAGCTAAAATGATCGCAAATGCTTTAAAATGGCAACCAAAACCTGAAAGACGTGGAAGAAAGCGAAAAACTACCATTCGAATGGATAGAAGAATAGCCAAAATGGCAAGGACTCAGCCAACAATCAGCTCCAGGAAGATCAAAGAAGGTCTAAAGTTACCTGTGAGTACTGTTACAATTAGAAGACGCCTCTATGAAGCCAAGCTATCTGCAAGAAGCCCCCGCAAAGTCCCACTGTTGAAAAAAAGACATGTGCTGAAGAGGTTACAATTTGCCAAAGAGCACATTGACTAGCCTAAAGAGAAATGGGGCATCATTTTGTGGACTGATGAAAGTAAGATTGTTCTTTTTGGGTCTAGTGGCCGGAGACAGTTTGTCAGGCGACCCCCAAACACTGAATTCAAGCCACAGTACACTATGAAGACAGTGAAGCATGGTTGCGCAAGCATCATGATATGGGGATGTTTCTCATACTACGGTGTTGGGCCTATTTATCGCATACCAGGGATCATGGATCAGTTTGAATACATCAGAATACTTGAAGAGGTCATGCTGCCTTATGCTGAACAGGAAATGCCCTTGAAATAAGTGTTCCAACAGGACAACGACCCCAAACACACCAGTAAACGTGCAACATCTTGGTTCCAGACCAACAAGATTGACGTTATGGAGTGGCCAGCCCAATCCCCGGATCTTAATCCAAAAGAAAACTTGTGGGATGGCATCAAAAATGCAGTTTCTGAGGCAAAACCAAGAAATAGAGAAGAACTGTGGAATGTAGTCCAATCATCCTGGGCTGGAATACCTGTTCACAGGTGCCAGAAGTTGGTTGACTCCATGCAACACAGATGTACAGCAGTTCTCAGAAACAGTGCTTATACAACTAAATATTAATTAAGTGATTCAAAGGAAAGCAAAATCTTCAAACATTTTTTGGTTTATATAGTGAATGTTTGAGTTTGTAAAAAAGAATACAAACACTGCTATTTTTTTTGAACAGTCTAATATTCTTCATTTTTTTTAGAGGAACAACACAAATTTGATATATTTTTCTTCATGTTTTGATTTGGAATAGAATGTGTAGTGTTCCCAATGCATTTGTGTGTATGGAAATAAAAGCTATTAGAAGGATTTTGAGCTTTATTCACTTTTTTCAACACACTGCTATTATTTTGAACACAATTGTGTTTTTATTTATATATATATATATATATATATATATATATATATATATATATATATATATATAATTAATGCTGGGCATCAAACACACTGCTTAATGCCTTAAAACCTTTCGTGTCAGCCTATGTGTCCATGCACACATAGCCATTTACAGGCATTTGGAGGCAGAAAAAAAAACAGGGGCAGCGAGCTCAGGAGAGGAATGTTCTGCTGCTAAAAAGCCTGGTGTGCCCAAACTAGTCACTAGACTTTAATTAACATACTATTTGCTCCACAATAATTCTTGAGTCCAAAGGTTAACTGTGCACAGGGAAGGGGAGAGGGAGTCTCTGTGGTTATCCCTTTCTGTCCTGGATGAAACTGGCTTTATAAAAGTTGTGTGCACCACATAGGACAAAAGTAGCTATGCTTGACCGGAAAGTAGGGAACATGTCTAGTCATTGGGTCTTGGAAATGTTCCTGCTGCAATGCCCTTTACTGGGCACACATTGGGAAATTGAGGGGGAGAATATTAACTGCTTCCCATCCAGCCACTGTACATAAACGTCTGGGCGGGAAAGCGTTGATCTGGGAAGACATACCTGTATGTCCTCTCAAAATTGCTTCTTGTGCATGACCCTGGGGGCAAGCAGCAGCGCAATCCTGTGGAAGCTGTGTCTGATGCAGTATCGATCCGTGTACCAAGCGGTGATCACATATCCAGTAGTAAACATGGCATCACAGTAGTTTTTTTTTTTTTTTTTCATACTGTCACTAGATCACTATGGTGACATTGTACCACTGTGGCAGTGATCATATATAATGGCTTGCTACTATGACTGTATAATAGTGTTGGCCTGGATGTTCGAGTCGAACATAAGTTTGGCTCAAACATTGGGTGTTTGTGTGTTTAGTGAACACATGAACTTACCGGCGAGAGAACACAGTGTATTGAGAGCCTTGATTGGCCAAAGCAATGCATCTGACCACAGGTCAGGTGCAATGCTTTGGCCAATCACAGCACAATGCACTGTGAGAGCCACGATTGGCCAAAGTCTCAGCCAAAGTCGATGCCCCACACTATATAAGCCTGCTTTCACAGCATCCTTGTGTAGTGTGTTGGTGTTAGTGAAGTTAGTTAATGGTGTGTTAGGAGACAGTGTACTGTAGTTAGTGGCAGTGTAGTGGTGTCAGTGAAGTGTCAATGTTTTTCACAGCTCTCCTGCATCACCGCTGTTCCCATTTTTTTTTTTTTGCAGAATCTGTTGCTGCACTGTTCTCCCTTCTGTGTCGCAGGTGTTCTCCTTCTCCACCAGTGGTTTCTTTTTTTGCTTCTTTTAAATGAAATAAAATGTTTTTGTTTATTTTGCTGCATTACACCATAATTGCTGTTCCCCATTCTGTGTTGCAGGTGTTCCTCCTTCTGCCTTCTGCTTCAGCAGTGGTTCCCTTTTTTTTTTTCTGGCTTTCTGAATTTTTCTTTAAATTTAATTAAATTTTTTTGCCGCAGCAGCAAAAATATTTTGGGCATAACTGCTGTTCCCCCTTCTGCATCGTGGTTCCCCTTTTCTTTTTTTTTTGGCTTTCTGGATCTTTTAAATTTTCCAGCAGCAGTAAAAGAATTTTCTCCATAATTGCCGATCCTCCTTATGAGTCGCAGGTATTCTTCCATCTTCGTTTTTTTTTTTGGCTTTCCTAATTTCTTTTATTAAATTTTATTTTGCAGCATTAAAATTAATTTTCCATAATTGTTGTACCCCCTATTGTCTTTATAAAAAAAAGAAACAGAAATAAAATGGTTTATACTGCACCAAGCACAAAAGTATTGCACCCAAGCACCAAATTCCCATCCCACACTCTAAAATAAAAAGTTCTAAAAATCCCCATAATGTCCGGAAGGCCAACAAGGAGAGACACAGGCAGCTAAAAGAAGGCAAGCAGCCTCTGTGTCCACAGTGAAAGGTGGTGTTCATGGACATGGTGTATCCTCTGCAGGAAGGGCTTGAATGTCCTTTTTTCGGTTCTGGCCATGTTATTGAGTCACAACATGCAGAAGAGGTGGTGGAGTGGATAACTAAGCAATCCTTATCCTCCTCATCCTCTGTCACACAGGCTCATACTAGTTTGCTTTCAACCGCAGCTGCCAAAGCAGCCTATTCCACAAGCTCCTTTGTCCACAGCTACTCCTTCTGTAGCCCCACCATCATCCATGGAGGAGTCACCTGAATTATTCAATCATAGTTTCAGTTACATACTGCTGGAGGATGTGCTGCAATTAGAATGCACCGATGTTGGTTCCCAGGTTTAGAAAGGGAGTGACATGAGCCTAGAGAGAGAGGGTGACAATGACAGACAAGAAATTGGCAGTCATGTTCCCTCAGCCGCAGCATACTGCCAAGTTGGCTCCAGTGATGTGGAGGGAGGGGGATGATGAGGTCACTGACTGTACTGGGGTACCTGAAAGAACAGAGGAGGAAAGTGAGGAGGAGGCACAACTCCAACGAGGCAGGATGTCCTCCAGGTACCCCTATATGGTGGTGGGTAGTGGGTAAGCCGGTCTGGTCTAAGGCTTGCTTCTCAGGCCTAAACTGGACATCTGGAATTCTGGGCTGAGGCGTGGAAGCTCAGTGCAGAGCAATAAAAATATAGGTGCTCATAGTGTAGTATTCAAAGCATTTATTGAGCATAAATATAGGTGATAAAATTGCACGTAAAAACATACAGGGTGACTGTAAGTAGCAAAGCAGTTTGGACTGCTGAATACACTGACCAGTGTGGTTAGAATGATGGCCGCCGGACCTCCTGATCCGGTGGCATGACGTCAAGGCGTGCAAGGGCTCCTCCTAGACACGTTTTGTGTAATAACACATCTACTGTAGGGGTGATGCCATAGCAGCCGGACGTCACATTATTCTATATATAGCCCAAATGTGTGCGAGGTTGCGCACGCCATCTTCTCATAGTCCGGCTTACTGCGCATGCACGAGCACCATGTTCACGTAGACATGAATGTGACAGACGCACATAAATCTGCGCATGCGCAAGTGTTTTCCGATCGCCATTTTATAGGTTTGATGGAACAAGTCTGGAGACCCGCCTATTACTGCGCATGCACGAATATTGCCGCCATTTTATTGGAGATCGGGTCATCTACAGATGTTAATATTAGAATAAATAGTCTGGAGCAAGATGTGATGGGCTAAAATTAAGTGTAACATATAATTACATACTGTAAAGGATAAAGCTAAGTACAGCCAATTGCTTAATACTACGAGAGATGAAAAATAGTTAAAGTTATATACAATATGTAAACAATAGGACTGAGCAGTTATTATGTTTGATTCATTGAGCATAAATATGCCGCTCAGATAATGCTCAACTGAGCTTAAAATTGTTAATATACAGATAAGACAAATACAGTCAGGTCCATAAATATTGGGTCACAATTCTAACATTTTTGACTCTATACACCACCACAATGGATTTGAAACGAAACAAACAAGATGTGCTTTAACTGCAGACTGTCAGCTTTAATTTGAGGGTATTTATATCCAAATCAGGTGAACGGTGTAGGAATTACAACAGTTTGTATATGTGCCTCCCACTTGTTAAGGGACCAAAAGTAATGGGACAGAATAATAATCATAAATCAAACTTTCCCTTTTTAATACTTAGTTGCAAATCCTTTGCAGTCAATTAGAGCCTGAAGTCTGGAACACATAGACATCACCAGACACTGGGTTTCATCCCTGGAGATGCTCTGCCAGGCCTCTACTGCAACTGTCTTCAGTTCCTACTTGTTCTTGGGGCATACAAGTGAAATGCATGCTCAATCGGATTCAGGTCAGGTGATTAACTTGGCCATTGCATAACATTCCACTTCTTTCCCGTAAAACTCTTTGGTTGCTTTTGCAGTATGCTTTGGGTCATTGTCCATCTGCACTGTGAAGCGGCGTCCAATGAGTTCTGAAGCATTTGGCTGAATATGAGCAGATAATATTGCCCAAAACACTTCAGAATTCATCCTGCTGCTTTTGTCAGCAGTCACATCATCAATGAATACAAGAGAACCAGTTCCATTGGCAGCCATACATGCCCACGCCATGACACTGTCAGGGATGCGGGTGTGACCAGAAGTGTGTGGACTGACACAGGGAAACGCAAGCTTCAGATATGGTATAAATAAGACAATTTATTAAAGACTAACAATACAAACATAAACGCAGTGCACCAAACCCCAAGCTAACACAAATACATACAACAAGGTGAAACAAACCCAAACCTAAACTGATACAGATACACAGGTACATACACATATAGAGCACAATGTAATCAGGCAGGCCGGGTCGATAACTATCGGGCAGGTAGGTACAGGAGGAGCAGGCGGAGAGAATGGTCAAGGTCACAAGCCAGGGATCAAAACAGGAGAAGTCAGCAGAGGTCAGGATCAGGCAGGGTCAGCAACAAGTCAGGCAGAGGCAGAGGCAGAGACAGGAACAGGAACGCAGGTTACAAGATACAGGGGCCCATGGAAAAACACACACCAAGGCCCAGACTGCAGGTCTGGCCATCCTTAAATACACCTGCAATCAGCCCCAGGTGATGGCTAATTGCCGAAGTGAACCTCTGGTTGTTGAGAGCACCCGCTGGCCAGCCCTGGTACTGCAGCCCACAAGGCAGGTGAGTCTCACCACTATTGGCAAGTCCATTCCTGACAGACACTACCACCACCATGCTTCACTGATGAGGTGGTATGCTCAGGATCATGAGCAGTTCCTTTCCTTCTCCATACTCTTCTCTTCCCATCACTCTGGTACAATTTGATCTTGGTCTCATCTGTCCATAGGATGTTGTTCCAGAACTGTGAAGGCTTTTATAGATGTCGTTTGGCAAACTCTAATCTGGCCTTCCTGTTTTTGAGGTTCACCAATGGTTTACATCTTGTGGTGAACCCTCTGTATTCACTCTGGTGAAGTCTTCTATTGGTTGTTGACTTTGACACACATACACCTACCTCCTGGAGAGTGTTCTTGATCTGGCCAACTGTTGTGAAGGGTGTTTTCTTCATCAGGGAAAGAATTCTTCGGTCATCCACCACAGTTGTTTTCCGTGGTCTTCCGGGTCTTTTGGTGTTGCTGAGCTCACCGGTGCATTCCTTCTTTTTAAGAATGTTCCAAACAGTTGTTTGGCCACGCCTAATGTTTTTGCTCTCTCTCTGATGGGTTTGTTTTGTTTTTTCAGCCTAATGATGCTTGGCTTCACTGATAGTGACAGTTCTTTGGATCTCATCTTGAGAGCTGACAGCAACAGATTCCAAATGCAAATAGCACACTTGAAATTAACTCTGGACCTTTTATCTGCTCATTGTAATTGGGATAATGAGGGAATAACACACACCTGGGCATTGAACAGCTGAGAAGCCAATTGTCCCATTACTTTTGGTCCCTTAACAACTGGGAGGCACATATGCAAACTGTTGTAATTCCTACACCGTTCACCTGATTTGGATGTAAATACCCTCAAATTAAAGCTGAAAGTCTGCAGTTAAAGCACATCTTGTTTGTTTCATTTCAAATCCATTGTGGTGGTGTATAGAGCCAAAAATGTTAGAATTGTGTCGATGTCCCAATATTTATGGACTTGACTATATGTATAAAATTATAAAGACAATAATCACATAAATTGTAATAAAATTATAATAATCACATACATTGTAATAAAAGATGTGTGTATATATATATATAATAAAATATATGTTAATATTGTGAGAACTAACTCTAAGTTAAAAACAAAACGCCAGTATAGACTGTACAAAGCATGTACATGTGATATTCATAGTATTGGTCAATCAGAGTAAAATATAGAAATATAGGGTATAAAGTGCAAAGTGAAGAATGTTAACTGTTGTCGATAAAGCAATTAATATCTAAATCAACATTGTGGCCTGCAGGAGTCATAGTCTTTATTTTGAAAATCCATTTAGTTTCTAAATGTGAAACTTGCCTGCATCTATTAGAGCCACGCCAATGTTGTTGTGCTACATCTATCCATACAAACTTAAGGGATGATGGGTCCCTAAGGTGGAAGTCCCTGTAGTGTTTCGATAGAGAGTGTTCACGGAAACCTCTTTTAATATTGTATATATGATCACGGAAACGGTCTCGGAGTCTTCTGGTGGTCCGGCTGATGTACTGTTTCTGGCACGGGCACTCCAGGAGATAGACCGCATATCTGGTATTGCAAGTAATAAAAGTGGATATGTCGCAGGACTTTCCCGTTGTAGTTGAGGTAAATGACTCAATTTTCTTTTTTGACATGTTGCTATGTCGGCAGATTTGACATCTTTTGCAGGGGAAAAATCCTTTAAGATTAGTAAAGAAACCAAGGCGAGGGGGGGATCTGTTACGTTAGGAGCAATAGTGTTCCGCAATGATTGCACCTTTCTAAAGACAATTTCTGGTTGCACTGGCAGAGCATCTGAGAGGATTGGATCTGCTCTAAGCACATCCCAATTTTTCTTATTTATCTGATGTATAGATTTATATTGGATGGAGAAAGGGGTAATGAATGGACAGAACATGTTCTTTTTAAGTGTTGGTGGGCCAGAAAGCATGTTGTTCCTATTCATATTTGCTACTTTATCCATCTCCATGTCTAGAGTGTCAGCCGTATAACCCTTTTCTATAAATCTTTGCCTAAGGATGCTTGCCTTGTCATAATAGGTTTCAATGTTAGTGCAATTTCGTCGTATCCTCATGAATTGACTTTTAGGTATGCTTGCCAACCATCGTGGGTGGTGGCAGCTACCTGTGGGGATGTAGCCGTTTCTGTCTGATTGTTTGAACTAAGCTTCTGTGGTGCAGTATCCTCCCTTATTTATTATGGTAACATCTAAAAAGTTGACTTGATTGGTGGTATATTCATAAGTAAACTGGATTTTGAGGTTATTATTATTGAGTGTTCCAAAAAAGTTGATAAAGGCTACTTCCTCACCCTGCCATAGTATGAGGACATCATCTACAGTTGCAAGAAAAAGCATGTGAACCCCTTGGGATTACGTGGAGTTTTGCATGAATTGGGCATAAAATGTGCTCTGAACGTCATCTAAGGCACAAAAACAGAAGAACACAGTCTGCTGAACATTATACTACACAAACATTAGATGTTGCCATGGTTTAATTGCACATAACATGTAAACATTCACAGTGCAGGGAGGAAAAAGTATGTGAGGCCCTAGCTTAATGACTTCTCCCAGAGCTAATTGGAGCCAGGAGTGAGCCAACCTTGACTCCAATCAGTGTGATGATATTGGATGTGTTCTGACAGCTGTCCTGCCCTTAAAAAACACACACCTGTTTTGGGTTTACTGGTTTCAAGCACTGTCTGATGTGAACCATGCCATGCAGAAAAGAGCTCTCAGAAGACCTACGATCAAGAATTGTTGACTTGCATGAAGCTGGAAAGGGTTACAAAAGTATCTCCAAAAGCCTTGATGTTCATGTGTCCACAGTAAGACAGACTGTCTACAAATGGAGAAAGTTTAGCACTGTTGCTACTCTCCCTAGGTGTGGTCGTCCTGTAAAAATGACTGCAAGAGCACAGCGCAGAATGCTGCATGAGGTAAAGAAGAATCCCAGAGTGTCAGCTAAAGACCTACAGAAATCTCTGGCACATGCTAATATTTTTGTTGACACATCTACAATAAGGAAAACATTAAACAAGAATGGAGTACATGGGAGGACACTACGGAGGAAGCCATTGCTGTCCAAAAAGAATATTGCAGCACATTTGAAGTTTGCAAAAGAGTACCTGGATGTTCCACAACACTACTGGCAAAATATACTGTGGACAGATGAAACCAAGATTGAGTTGTTTGGGAAGAACACACAACACTATGTGTGGAGAAAAAAAGGCACAGCACACCAATATTAAAACCTCATCCCCACTGTAAAACATGGCGGAGGGAGCATCATGGTTTGGGGCTGCTTTGCTGCCTCAGGGCCTGGACGGATTGTTGTCATTGATGCTAAAATTAATTCCAGAGTTTATCAAGACATTTTGCAGGAAAACATACGACCATCTGTCCGCCAACTGAAGCTCCGCAGAGGATGGGTGATGCAACAGGACAATGACCCAAAGCATACAAGTAATTCAACAAAACAATGGCTGCAGCAGCACAGAATACGCCTTCTGGAGTGGCCCAGTCAGAGTCCGGACCTCAACCCAATTGAAATGCTGTGGCATGACCTTAAGAGAGCGATTCACACCAGACATCCCAAGAATATTGCTACACTGAAACAGTTTTGTGAAGAAGAGTGGTCCAAAATTACTCCAGATCGTTGTGCAGGTCTGATCTGCAACTACAGGAAACGTTTGGTTGAGGTTATTGCTGCCAAAGGAGGGTCAACCAGTTATTAAGTCCAAAGGTTCACATACTATTTCCTCCCTGCACTGTGAATGTTTACATGTTATGTGCAATTAAACCATGGCAACATCTAATGTTTGTGTAGTATTATGTTCAGCAGACTGTGTTCTTCTATTGTTGTGACTTAGATGACGTTCAGAGCACATTTTATGCCCAATTCATGCAAAACTCCACGTAATCCCAAGCGGTTCACATACTTTTTCTTGCAACTGTATATACCGCTTGTAAAAGATGAGCTCGCGCCACTCTCTGGAATAGATGATGTCCTCCTCCCACCTGGCCATGAAGAGATTGGCCAGGCTGGGAGCAAACTTGGCCCCCATCGCAACGCCTCTGGTGTGTAGATAAAAGGTATTATTGAACCAGAAGTAATTGTTTCACATTGCGAAGTTCAGTAGGTCCAAAATAAATGTTTTATGAGTGGTGGAGATATTATCGGCCAAGTCAAGATAGTAATTTGCCGCTGTCATGCCATCATTGTGATCGATATTACTGTACAACGAGGCTACGTCTGCTGTGACCAAAAAAGTTTTAAGCTCAGGGTTCCAATTAAGTGCTCCTACCTCGTTGAGCACCTGTTTAGTATCTTTAATATAAGATGGAGTAGATGAGACCAGGGGCTGTAGGAAAAAGTCTATATATTCCCCAACTCTCGAGCACAGGTATCCGATACCGCTGATAATGGGTCTACCAGGGGGATGTAATGGATCTTTATGTATTTTTGGGAAATAGTAGAATACAGGGAGTCTAGGTGCTTTGGGATAGAGATATTCCCTTTTTTTGTTGTTGATTGCATTGAGATCATATCCCTGTTTTGATTATGTTCTTTAGGGAGCGTTTAAATGTAACCAACAGGTTTTTTGTTAGTACAGTGTATGTGTCCTTGTCTCCAAGGATTTTCTGGGCTTCCTTTTATATATTCCATTTGGCTTAAAACTACTACTCCTCCCCCCTTATCAGCGGGTCTTATCACCAAGTCCTTATTGTTGAGCAAGGATTTGAGGCCTATATCCAGATCTTTAGAGTTATATGGATGTAAACTCAATAAATTTCAAACTTACGTGGATATTCATAAATTCGCTAGGAAGTTGTCAATTAAAAGACACTTCATGAGTAAATCCACCGGAATCAACAATTGAACTACCAATTCCACTAATTTAAACTTGCGAAATGCATCTCTATTCAATCCCCCACCACATAACCAATCATATGTTAACGTCTTCAGGGAATTGGTCCTAAAAGAGGTGGAAGCTATCAAAATCAAACATCCATATAACTCTAAAGATCTGGATATTTCCATCAAACCTATAAAATGGCGATCGCATTCGCAGTTTTATGCACGTCTGTCACATTCATGTCTACGTGAACATGGCGCTCGCGCATGTGCAGTAGGCCGGACTATGACAAGATGGCGTGCGCAACCGCGCGTGCATTTGGGCTATATATAGAACAATGTGACGTCCGGTGGCTATGGCATCACCCTTACAGTAGACATGTCATTACACGAAACGTGTCTAGGAGGAGCCCTTGCATACCTTGATGTCACGCCATCATTCTAACCACACTGGTCAGTGTATTCAACAGTCCAAACTGCTTTGCTACTTACAGTCACCCTGTATGTTTTTACCTGAAATTTTATCACCTATATTTATGCTCAATAAATGCTTTGAATACTACACTATGAGCACCTGTATTTTTATTGCTCTGCACTGAGCTTCCACGCCTCAGCCCAGAATTCCAGATGTCCAGTTTAGGCCTGAGAAGCAAGCCTTAGACCAGACCGGCTTACCCACTACCCACCACCATACAGAGGGACCTTCAGAGGATCACCCCATTACCAGGCTGTACCTATATAGGACCTCCGGCTACCCGAGACTTCTATATGCGCATTAAGATTGTGCTTCTGGTGAGTGGGCAATCTTTCCATACTCTCACATCTGGATGCAGGATTAGTACCCGCACTGGGCATATCAAGTCACAGTATTATACCTTGGACTCTTTACTTACTTATTTATAGTACATACTATACGGGACATTCATACTCATGTATATTATTCGCATTTAATTTACTGGTTATCAACCATTTTTTAGTGCTGCGCTGTATTTTACATTTGCTTGTTTTAGAAAGGTATTGTGGTTCCTTTTGGTGCATTTAGCTGCTTTTATGTGCGCTCGCTAGTCCTTACACTTTTAGGAATTCAACCTGCCCACCAACCAACTGCCTAATTTGTGAAATGCCCACCAGGTGGAACTCAACATTGGCAATGCTGCAGCAGCTACACATGCAGCAGATGGCCATCAATGAGTACCTGTGTGAGTATGGCATAAAGACAGGCTCAAGGGAGCCTTTTCACCACACCAGTGGCTGCTGATAAATGATGCATGCACTATCCTGTCACCATTTGAGGAGGCCACAAGGATGGTGAGCCGTGACAATGAATGCATCAGTGACACTATCCCTTTAGCTTTCCTGCTGCTTCCTGCTTCCCACTTGAACAGAACAGATAGGAGGAAGAGGATGAGGAGGATTGTGGCAGCATTGAAGTAGAGGATAACATACGGCAGTCTTCAAGGGATGGTTTTTCAGTCCCCAGAAACCCAGCCAGGAGTAGTACATGGCTGTGAGGAGGTAGTTCCTGACAGTGTCATCCTCAGTGACCCAGAGGACTCAGAATCTCATGCCTCCTCAGACTTACGCTGCATGGGCTCCCTGATTCTGCAAAGCCTGCAAAAGGACCCAAGGATTTGTGGCATCAAAGAGAAGGATAATTACTGGTTGGCAACCCCTCTTGATCCACAATACAAGGATAAAGTTGTAGAGCTCATCCTGCCTTCGCAGAGGAAGCAGAGGATGAAACATCTTGAAGACGCCTTGAAGAAAAATTTGTGTAACACCTTTCCAGATGCTGGGAGGTACCATTTTCTAGACAATGTGTGTCTGAGGCTTTGTTTGATCAAAGGAAGAGCGGTGGAGAAGGTGGCTGGCTGACCGATGCCTTTAAACAATTTTTTAGTCCTCAGCGCCCAGGGCTGTTATGTTTAAGCACCCATCGGCAGCATTTGCATTATTTGGTGCAGGATTATCTAGGGGCAAGAGCAGACATGGAGACCTTTTCATTTCCAACTGAGGATCCACTGGGTTACTGGGTCTTGAGGATGGATCATTTGCCAGAACTTGTTCAATATGCAATCAAGCTACTTGGCCTGTCCTGCAATCCAGCGTGCTTTCTGATTGGACATTCAGTGCTGCTGGAGGTTTTGTGATGGATAAAAGAGTGCGTCTGTCCCCAGACTTCGTTGACTGGCTGACGCATATAATAATTAATCAGTCCTAGATCAACAGCAGCTATCAATTCCCTGATGCTGATGTAACTGATACAATTTGTTAGGGATCTGGGATCCCTTGAAGACTGCCTATGCTGACTATCCTATTCCTGAATCCTGATTGTGCTTGCTTCCAACAATGTTTTTGGTTTGGGGCACACCAACACCCAAGGCCCAATTTTTCTGCACCTGTTTGACAGGTGCATGTAATTTAAATGTTTTTAATTTTTTCCTAATTTTTAACAGCAGGGCCCATTCCTGCACCCAGCAAGAGTAACTGTAAGGAGATACAGTGTTCAGGCACCACCAACACCCAAGGCTCAATTTTTCTGCACCTGTTTGACAGGTGCATCTAATTAAAATTTTTTTAGAGCAGTGCCAATTTATGCGCTCATCAAGAGTAACTGTGAGGAGTTACAGTGCAAAGGCACCAACCACCAAGGACCATTTTTTCAACACACTGTGTGACAGGTACATATACAGCAACTTAAATTTCTAGAGCAGGGTCCAATCCTGCACTCGTCAAGAATAACTCTGAAGGGTTACCGTGTGAAGGCACCAACTATTCGCCCACCAAACACCCCACAATGCACTGTGCTCCCACAGTGCAGAGTACCCACACTATATTAGACAGAGGGGAGAATACTCTCCAGGAAACAAAATACATAATTAATAATAATATTAAAAAACAAATATTTACTTTTTAAAAAAAAAACAGCGTGGGGTCCCCCCCTAATCCATACCATGCCCTTTAGGTCTGGTAGGAAGGTTAGGAGGGACCCCACACTAAATGTTTGTTTTTTTTTTCTTTAAAGTGCATAGGGTTCACCCTAAAAGCCAAACCAGACCCTTTAGGCCTGGTAGGCTTTTTAAGGGGAACTCCACCCCCCCAAAATGGGGGGAAGGCATGGGGTCCCCCCTAAACTCCTATAAGACCCTTGATCCGAGCATAGGCCTGGTAGTCCAGGAAAGGGGGAAGGGGGGGGCGAATGAGCGCTCCCCCTCCCTGCGGCTTAGCAGGCTACAAGCCCTCGGCATTGGTGTCCTCATGCCGATGGGGACAAGGGCCTCTTCCCCACCACCCTTGCCCAGTGGTTGTGGGGGTCTGTGAGCAGGGTGGGTCATTATCAGGGTACCCCTTTAAATAGGGGGCACCATGATGCTGCCTACCCTTGTGAATGAGTAATGGGTACTTGTACCCCTACCCATTCAATAAAGGTTTAAATTTGGAAAAAATAAACAGGCCACGCTTTTGAAAAAATCCTTTATTGACCAAAAACCAAAACACAATTTTTGACAAGTCCTTTATTAAAAAAAAAAAAGCGAATGAGCCCCCTCCCCGCAGAGCCCCACAACCACCGGGCTTGTTTGCCCCCTCCTTTCCTTCCAGGCCTGTGCTCGGATCAAGGGTCTGGTAGGATATTAGGATTGGAGGGCCCACGCTGTTGTGTTTTTTTTTTTTATAAAAATGTCTTTTTTTTTTTTAAATGCCTGTTCTGCTGCAGCAGGTTCTATACATTGTACAGATGTGCAACTTTGGGGGGCGGCGGCTGCAGCTATGGGAACATGTTGCATGTTTCCAAAGGTGAACTTATTCTTTCAGCAATGAAA
The DNA here is from genome assembly GCF_062004578.1 of Staurois parvus. Lineage (NCBI taxonomy): Eukaryota > Metazoa > Chordata > Amphibia > Anura > Ranidae > Staurois > Staurois parvus. The sequence goes on along the minus strand of NW_028318073.1, from coordinate 2,168,735 downwards.
AATGACTGCCCCTTTAAAATCAGTACTTTTTGAAAAATGTTTTTCACTGATTTATGACCCGCAGGGCAGTACCTGAGTCCCCATACCCCTTTTATGGCCAATAACTTGCATATACTGTAAGCCTTCAAAATGGGCCCATAGACTTACATTGAAGTTGAACTTTCGTTGAATATAACAATGCCACCAGTGTTATCTCTGATCACCGCCACCGCAGTACAATGTCACCAGACCAGTTCTGCTAGTCAGTGTCCCTAATCACTGCCACACCAGTCAGTGTCTCCAATCACCGTCACCCACTCACAGTGTCCCTAATCACCACTACACGACTCACAGTATCCCTTATAACCGCCACACCAGTCATAATGTCCCTGATCACTGCCACACCAGTCATAATGTCCCTGATTATTGCCACACCAGTCATAATGTCCCTGATCATTGCCACACCAGTCAATTTTGTCCATTATCACTGCCACACCAGTTAGTGTTTCTGAGCACCGCCACACCAGTCATTTTGAGTTCCATTCACTAAAGCAGATCACTTATGGTATTTAGGTAATCTGACACATTTTTCCCAAAATTACGCATGCAATGCTGAAAATGTCAATTTACTATCGCTGTGCGGTCTCTCAACAGTAATGCATAGAAACGTTAATATGGATAAAAACACAGAAACAGTGGGGCTGATTTACTAAAGGCAAATAGACTGCACTTTGTAAATGCAGTTGCTCCACAGCTCAGTGCAAGGAAAATAAAAAAAAATAGCATTTTTGTTTGCACGTGATTATATGATGGAAGTAACAAGAGCTTCCTCTTATTTACTAAGCTCTGAAGCAACTTCGCAAAGTGCACAGTCTATTTGCCTTTAGTAAATCAACCCTATTACATGTAGTGAAATATATTTTTTGTGTGTATATACAATCATATACATCAATTGCTGCATTCACATCAAACATGAAGCAATGTACATGCATATTACAATGCTCTAATCCAGGATCTCTCAACCAGGGTTCCTCCAGATGTTGATAGGGGTTCCTTGAGCAATGAGCAATATCTGCCTCTCAGATAGGTTCCCGCTGACATCATTGATATTTTTAGCTATCTATAATGGGGTAATTCTTCTCAATGACCACAAATGTAAGGAACATTCTTCCCACTGACCATCACACAAATGTATCATGCACTGTAGATACAGTCATTTTTAGCAGGGGTTCCCCAAGACCAAAAAGTCATTTCAAGGGTTCCTCTGTGTAGAAAAGGTTGAGAAAGGCTGGTCTAATGTCTTGGTTGAACATATGTAGTGGGTATACTTTACTTTTTCACAAATATCTTTGAAAATATCTTTGGCAAAATATTTTGCAAGGCAGAATCGGATTGGGAATTGTCAAGTATTCTTACAAAGAAGTAGAACTTGAGCTGTTAAGAGAGGGGTGTCAACAATTTGAAGGTTTAGCAGATGGATACCAGAGTGACAATTTCAAGAACTTCAGAGAATGATGAAAAAGCAGACATATCCAAAGCTATAGCAATTACTTTTCCAAATATCACGGTGCTACGTTATTTTAACGGTGAATTGCGTGGTCATGCAACACTGCACCCAAATAAAATTGACGTCCTTTTTTTCCCACAAATAGAGCTTTCTTTTGATGTTATTTGATTGCCTGTGCATTTGTATTTTTTGCGCTATAAACAAAAATTTTGAGACCTAAAATTTTGAGAAAAACTATATTTATGACATTTTGCTAGTAAACACGTTCAGTAAAAAAAATGTAAAATCAAATTTCATCATAAATTTAAGGCAAAATGTATTCTGCTACATGTCTTTGCTAAAATAAAATCCCAATACCTGTAAATTAATTGGTTTACGTAAACGTTATAGTGTTTACAAATGGCGGTGTATATACTGAATTTTTTATTTTTTTTACTAGTAATGGCGGCGATCAGCAACTTATAGCGGGACTGCGGTGGGCATTCTGACACTGGGGGGAGCTGACTTGGTGTCACTGACATCCCCAGTGACACCAATACAGTGATCAGTGCTAATAAAAAGCACTGACACTGTACTAATGGCGATCAAAGGGTTAACTGTGTGCTGTTTTACTTGTGTCTGTGTCCGTGTGCTTCACTGCAAGCACACTGCTTTGCATGGCTGTGCTATGCACAGCCATCCAAAGCAGTGTGCACAAGCTGACAGGGAAGATAACTGTTTTGTTTACCATCAGTTCACCTCCCCATCAGAGATGATTGGCGATCAAAGGGTTAACTGTGTACTGTGTGTGTGTTACTATGGGGCTGTGTCTGTGTTTTCCACTGTAAGCACACTGCTTTGTACTGCTCTGCTATGCACAGCCATACAAAGCAGTGTGCTGGAGCTGACAGGGAAGAGAACTGTATAGTTTACATAGTGTTCTCTCCCCGTCGGTATTACTCAGCAATCACCGGGTGCCGGTGAGTAATCACCGGCCGGGACCCGATGATTGACAGCCGAGGCCGGAAATGCAAAATCACATATATATATATATATATATATATATATATATATATATACATATACATGATCTTGAGCACCCCTGCCACCCTGAAGCAGTATTTTTGCTATAGAGCTGCAGTAAAGCGGTTAAAGTATAACTAAAGACAACATTTCTTTTTCATTTTGGATAGAATAATAGAGGGTTAGAACCCCTGACAGTTGTTTTTACCATTTGTGTCCCAATGGAGAGATTTCCCCACTATTAGTATTCGATGTCCACTAAAAATTTTGGAATTTATTTTCCTTTCACTTTCAATAATAAGAAGAAACAGTAAAAATAAACAGTGACTCTCTCTAACAGAGGCACAGACAGCAATAAAAAACTGACAGGTGTTCTAATCCCTTTCCACTTTATCTATCCCACTGGATATGACGACATGAGATAAAATACTGAATGGTTTCATGAGATAAATACTGTAAATTTCAATGAAATAACGCATGACTTATTTTAGAAGCATTTTCAGTGAATTGCAAAAACAATTTTGAAAAATGCTAAGAGGTAATTTACCTCAGATCTTAAAGTGCTAGTCCTGAATGAAGCCCTTTGTTCCTAATCACAGCCATACCAGTCATATAGTCCCGGATGATCACCACACCAGTCATATTGTCCTTGACCACCGCCACACCAGCTAGTGTCCCTGATCACAGCCACATCAGTCATAGTTTCATCACACCAGTATAAGCTAGCAACAGTGTCTCTGATTGTCGTCACAACAGTCCCAGTGTTCCTGATTGCTGCCACACCAGTCCCCATTGTCACCAGACCAGTGCAGCCAGCAACAATATTCCTGTTTACCTCCACACCAGTGCAGTATTCCCTCTGCCTGCTACCTGTACTGATCCTGGCCTGTTTATTGACTACGTTTCTTCCTGTTGCTTGGACTGATTGTTTGCCTATTTGCTACCCATGTTTCTGTCTGTGGCGTGAACTGACCCATCTGCAAGTCTGACTACCAATATTCCCGTGAGACACCAGTCCCAGCCATCCCCTGCTGATAACTGCACTTCTGGAACCACAGGGACTTCCTGATCAGTGAACAAGACATTCCCGGGGGCAGCCATGTACCAGTAGGCTAGGCTTGCTTGGTTTATAAGACCTGGGACTGCTATAGGTGATACTAACAAAGCTACAGTGGATATAAAAAATCTACATACTCCTATTAAAAATGTCAGGTTTCTGTGATGTAAAAAAATTAGACAAAGATAAATCATTTCAGAACTTTTTTCACCTTTTAATGAGACCTGTACTAATCTGCTCAAGTCAGTTGAACAACAAACTGAAATATTTTAGGAAGGAAGTAAAAATAAAAAAACGAAAATAATATGGTTGCATAAGTGCGTATACCCTTAAACTAATACTTTGTTGAAGCACCTTTTGATTTTATTACAGCACTCAGTCTTTTTGGGTATGAGTCTATCAGCATGGCACATCTTGACTTGGCAATATTTGCCCACTTTTCCTTGCAAAAACACTTCAAATCTGTCAGAGTATAAAAGATGCGGAGCTAAATTCAAAATATTAATAATTATATACCATATCACAAAATGTCTAATGACCAGGGTGCCAATATAATCAATGCAAATATATGGTGAGCATAAATCAAGTGACTTGTGTGATCACATGTATTCCATCACTAACAGAGTGACATGCAGTGCAAAATAGCAGTCTTAGTGAAAACGTAGGAGATGAAAATCCCTCTCCTTCAGACTGCTTCCTCCAAGCTGTGATAGTGAAAAAAGTGAAGGCTGTGCACTCACCAGATGCACAGTGTAACTGCGCCTTTACAGACAAATTTCTCTACTGGATCCGCTGATGACTCCTAAAGACTTGGATCTGGTCAGGCCAGGTATTCCTCACCCCGCTTAGTACTGCTAGGTGATCCTCAGTCTCTCCTTTAGCTGGCTCTATGGATGGCTCACCGAGGGCCAAAATAAAAGGAGGCCAATAGCGTGATACCGTTTTATAGAATGAATTTATAAAATGCAGTGTTACATGAGGAAAAATAACACTGACCATGAGGTGGATATGAAGATGGCCACCGGGACCTACGTGGTGCCGGCGGTGTGACGTCACCATGCTGTAGCTCCTTTCTGACGCGTTTCGTGCTAATCGCACATCATCAAAGGGGGTAAGCTTCAACATCTGAGTACAGTGGCATCCTTAAATATCATAAATGGCGCACGCGCATTACGAGTGCGCCATTTTGCCTGGGAGATATGTCTCCATATGGGGCGCCATTTTGTTGGAGATCAATCTGATCTCGCATGCGCGGGTGCCATTTTTCATAACACCAATGGGTGTCACTAAACTTCAAATCTGTCAGATTGCGAGGGTATCTCCTGTGTACAGCCCTCTTCCGTTCACCCCACAGATTTTCGATTGGATTCAGGCCTGGGCTCTAGCTGGGCCATTTCAAAACTTTAATCTTCTTGTGGTGAAGCCATTCCTTTGTTGATTTGGATGTATTCTATGGGTCGTTGTCATGCTGAAAGATGAAGTTTCTCTTCAAGTTCAGCTTTCTAGCAGAAGCCTGAAGGTTTTTTGCCAATATTGACTGGTATTTGGAACTGTTCATAATTCCCTCTACCTTGAGTAAGGCCCCCATTTCCAGCTGAAGAAAAACAGCCCCAAAGCATGATGCTGCCACCACCATGCTCCACTGTGGGTATGGCATTCTTTTGGTGATGTTCAGTGTTGTTTTTGCGCCAAACATATCTTTTGGAATTATGGCCAAAAAGTTCAACCTTGGTTTTATCAGACCATAACACATTTTCTCATATGCTTTTGGGAGACGTCAGATGTGTTTTTGTAAAGTTTAGCCGGGCTTGGATGTTTTTCTTCGTAAGAAAAGGCTTCCGTCTTGCCACTCTACCCCATAGCCCAGACATATGAAGAATACAGGAGATTGTTGTCACATGTACCACACTGCCAGTACTTGCCAAATATTCCTGAAGCTTTTTTAATGTTGCTGTAGGCCTCTTGACACCCTCCCAGATCAGTTTTCTTCTCATCGTTTCATCAATTTTGAAGGGATGTCCAGTTCTTGGTAATGTCGCTGTTGCGCCATATTTTCTCCACTTGATGATTACTGTCTTCACTGTGTTCCATGGTATATCTAATGCCTTGGAAATTCTTTTGTACCCTCCTCCTGACTGATACCGTTTAACAATGAGATCCCTCTGAAGCTTTGGAAGCTCTCTGCGGACCATGGCAAGATGCGAATAAGAAAATGTCAAGAAAAACCTACTAGAACAGCTGAATTTTATTTGCAGTTAAACAGAGGCACTTTAAATGATGGCAGGTGTGTACATACTCCTATTCAATATAATTTGAATGTGATTGCTTAATTCTGAACACAGCTACATCCCCAGTTATAAGAGAGTGTACACGCTTATGCAACCACATTATAATATCCCCCCCCCCCCCCTAAAAGATTTCAGTTTGTTTTTCAATTGAGTTGTACAGTGTATAGGTCACATTATCTTTGTCTTATTTTTTTACATCTCAGAAACCTGACATTTTAACATTGGTGTGTAAACTTTTTAGATCTGCTATATATTACCTGACCTCGTATAGAGGCGACCATTACAGTACATTGGTTTTTATGCAGTAGGTTGATTTGTGTGGTATACTACGGTATATATTAGTCCAAATAGATAAAAATAGATATCGCCATACTCAGAGTAGCAGAATGTATTTTGGGATGTAATTCGAAGTATACCCATGCTGTGTGTGTGAGAAATATCTTATTAAATTGACAAATTTGTGTAAAAAAATCATTTTAATTTTCCTTCTATATTTTCCAATAAATCGTGGCAAGAAATGAAGTCTTCAAAAGATTCACCTTGCCTCTTTAAAAAATACCTTGGGGTGTTTGCTTTCCAAAATTGGGTCATTTTGTAGGTGTTTCTACTGTTCTGATGCTCTAGGGCAGTGATGGCGAACCCGTGGCACGCGTGCCACAGCCGGCACGCCGAGCCTTATCTGTGGGCACGCCAGGAGAATACCGTATTTTTCGCTCCATAAGACGCACTTTTTTTCCCCCAAAAAAGGGGGGGAAATGTCAGTGCGTCTTATGGAGCGAATATAGAGCGGCCGGTCCGGTATTTCCACCGCCGCCGTGTCAGAATACCGGGCCGGCCGCTCAGCTCTGCAGTGGGACCGTACCTGTCCCTCTATCCAGCGGCGCGCTGTCTTCCCGGCTTCTGTAGTGTGCGTGACAGCCGGATCCCAAGTGCGCATGCGCAAGAAGCAGTGCTCTTTGTGAATGGTAAGGCGGTACCTGGGACACATGACAGATCCCAGAAGCCGCCGGACCAATCACAAAGCGCAGTGCTTCTCGCGCATGCGCACTGGGCATCCGGCTGTCCGACGAGCGCCCACACTACAGAAGCCGGGAAGACAGCGTGTGGCTGGATAAAGGAACAGGTAAGATAAAAAAAAAACTCTGCGGAAGTAAGAGCGGGTACCTGTCAAATTCAGGTACCCGCTCCCCCTCCCTCCCCAAAGGTCAGCAGTCATCTGTACTGTCCGCAGTCTCTGGTCATCCCTGTGCTTTCCGCAGTCTCTGGTCATCTCCTGTACTGTCCGCAGTCTCTGGTCATCCCTGTACTGTCCACAGTCTCTGGTCATCCCTGTACTGTGTCCGCAGTCTCTGGTCATCCCTGTACTGTCCGCAGTCTCTGGTCATCCCCTGTACTGTCCGCAGTCTCTGGTCATCTCCTGTACTGTGTCCGCAGTCTCTGGTCATCTCCTGTACTGTGTCCGCAGTCTCTGGTCATCTCTTGTATTGTGTCCGCAGTCTCTGGTCATCTCCTGTACTGTGTCCGCAGTCTCTGGTCATCCCTGTACTGTGTCTGCAGTCTCTGGTCATCCCTGTACTGTGTCTGCAGTCTCTGGTCATCCCCTGTACTATGTCTGCAGTCTCTGGTCATCCCTGTACTGTGTCTGCAGTCTCTGGTCATCCCTGTACCGTGTCCGCAGTCTCTGGTCATCTCCTGTACCATGTCCGCAGTCTCTGGTCATCTCCTCTACCGTGTCCGCAGTCTCTGGTCATCCCTGTACTGTGTCCGCAGTCTCTGGTCATCCCTGTACTGTGTCCGCAGTCTCTGGTCATCCCTGTACTGTGTCCGCAGTCTCTGGTCATCCCTGTACTGTGTCCGCAGTCTCTGGTCATCCCTGTACTGTGTCTGCAGTCTCTGGTCATCCCCTGTACTGTGTCTGCAGTCTCTGGTCATCCCTGTACTGTGTCTGCAGTCTCTGGTCATCCCTGTACTGTGTCTGCAGTCTCTGGTCATCCCCTGTACTATGTCTGCAGTCTCTGGTCATCCCTGTACTGTGTCTGCAGTCTCTGGTCATCCCTGTACCGTGTCCGCAGTCTCTGGTCATCTCCTGTACCATGTCCGCAGTCTCTGGTCATCTCCTCTACCGTGTCCGCAGTCTCTGGTCATCCCTGTACCGTGTCCGCAGTCTCTGGTCATCCCTGTACTGTGTCCGCAGTCTCTGGTCATCCCTGTACTGTGTCCGCAGTCTCTGGTCATCCCTGTACTGTGTCCGCAGTCTCTGGTCATCCCTGTACTGTGTCTGCAGTCTCTGGTCATCCCTGTACTGTGTCTGCAGTCTCTGGTCATCCCTGTACTGTGTCCGCAGTCTCTGGTCATCCCTGTACTGTCCGCAGTCTCTGGTCATCCCTGTACTGTCCGCAGTCTCTGGTCATCCCTGTACTATTAATTAGTTTGCACTACTGTACGAGTTGTTTTTTCTAAACCAAAAGCTCGATATTCAGGTTTCATTTCAGTGTTGGCACTTTGAAAGAAATAAGTTGGTTTTGGGTTGCAGTTTGGGCAGTCGAGCTCAAAAAGGTTCGCCATCACTGCTCTAGGGCCATCAAAAATGTGTTAGTCAGGAAATTAGATGTGTAATATATGTTCCTTGAAAGACCAAAAGTGCTCCTTGGATTTTGGGCCCCTCTATACATCTAAGCTGTGAAAAAGTCTCACACGTGGTAACCCCATACTCAGGTGACATGGCAAAATGTATTTTGGGGTGTAATTATAAGTATGCCTCTGCTGTGTGTGAGAAAAATGACTACTTTGTGAAAAAAAATTTACTTTCTTCATTTTCAAAAAAAGTATGGCGAAAAGATTACAACTTCAAAAAACTCACCATACCACTTACTAAATACCTTGGACTGTCTACTTTTCAAAAAGAGGTAATTTGCGGGCTATTTGTACTGTCATGACATTTTGGGGCCTCATGAACTGAGATAGACAGTCTACCAGGACTGATCCATTTGCAGCCTCTATAACTTTCACAGGGCTAAATAAAATACACTGATTTGCATAATTTTTCACCAAGGAAATGCAGCAGAATATATTTTGGCCTAAGTTTATGAATAAATATTATTTATTTGCAAAATTTTATAACAGAAACTAAGAAAAACATGTTTTTTTTCCTCAATTTTCAGTATTTTTTGTCTATATAGCAAAAATAAAAAACCAAAAAAAGCTCTATCTGTCTCAAAAATGTATAAAAATGTCATTTGGTACAGTGTTGCATGGCTGAATAAATATTATTCACAGAGTGAGAGAACTGAAAGCTGAAAATTGGCCTGGGCAGGAAGGAGGTGAAAGTGTCCAGTATTCAGTTGGTATTAAAGTACAGCACAGTTTTCTGTAAAGTACCAGGTACAGAAGCAGATCAGATGGAAATGGATGAGGCTGGAGTAATACTTTAAATCATCCCTAATTTGCCCTACAATGTGCAGCCTGCCATATTCTGTAGAAATCTGCACTGCAGGACTGTCCTGCCTTATTCCTGTTGCTGAATGTCTGGTGGTTTAGGGGTTAACAGCTTTGGGTCTTCGGGCTCAGTTGCACTAAAGATGATTTGATTAGGACACTTTTCTAGCTTTCTTTTTTATTGCCGGTTCACACGAAAGAAACGCAGTCTGGATGCATTCTGGATGTGATTCTATATGCGCGTTTTTGGCATATTTTTGATGCATTCAGGTGCGTTTTTGATGCGTTCCATTTCATTTTTTCTCCTCTCTTTTTCTTCAACTTAAATAAGGAAATGTGCATTCCGGTGCATTTTTGGTACGTTCAGGTGCGGTATTGGTTGCGTTTTACTATATGTTCCAGTTCAGTGCAGAAAAAATGCAGTATGTCCTACTTTTTTTTTCTGTAACTGGAATGCTCTGGAACTGACTGCATTGATGTGAATTATGCCATTGGAAACCATGCAACCTATTATTGATGCAGAAAAAAACTGGACTGCATGTGGTGTGACCTAGCCCTGAGAGTAGCAATAGGTACCACCACCAATAGTCTCCCTTGCAATTCTGTCACTATCCATGATTTTATCCCTCCTCTGTTCAGCACTTTCTGATATGTGCTCCCGACACATATACAGCTGCCACACATAGCAGGTGCAGGGGCAGACTGAGAACCCATGGGGCCCCCGGGCAATAGGGGATCATGGGGCCCCTGTGTCCTTGCCCGAACTCAAGAAAGCCTATGAAAAAGGTACCAGGGGCATCTCATGGGGCCCCCCACTGACCTCGGGCCCTCGGGCAGTGCCCGAGTTTCCAAATGGTCAGTCCGCCCCTGAGCGGGTGCCCCTATTAAAATGTAAGACATCTTCCATATATTTCTGTCTATCTGCTCTTGGCACTACACAATCTTGTGTGCTAGCATCTACAGTGTCTCATGCTGACACACTGGGGTTATTTATTAAAGCTGGATAGTTCAAAATCTGGTGCAACTCTGCAGAGCAACCAATCAGTTTCCAGGTTATATTACCAAAGCTTAACTGAACAAGCTGAAATTAGAAGCTGATTGGCTGCCATGCACAGCTGCACCAGATTCTGAGTGCACCAGTTTAGTAAATCTACCCCACTTTTTCTCAGAAAGTATCTATTCTTTTTAATCAATTACACTGTCAGTTCTTTTATCTGTCACCAGAAAAACTTGTGTTTAGTTTAAGTGCATATAATTCTGGTCTCTTTTACTACTTCCTTTGAAGACACTTCTTCTATCACAATCCTGTTTTTTCCATCTGGATTCATATTTTATTACAGTGAGGGCTTTTGAATCCAAGTATTCATAGTGTATTTATTTTTATTAGAACTTGCCTTGCCTTGCAGTTGTGTGTATTAGCCACTATCACAGCCAGCTTCTAACGTACAGAACACATTTACTATTCACGACAATACTAAAGAGATTCTGACTAATATTTATAGCACTGGTCTTTGGCTATTGTCTTTCTACTGTTGGTTATATATAGTTAACAGAAATCTATGGCGTTGATATTTTTATCAATACTATATAGTTCCAGTTGTCTCCACTCCACCTTTAGGGGACATTATTGCAATGTATTGGGCTTAGATTGTTATTCGAGCATCTACAGTAAATATATTATATATAATTATTCCATGTACAGTATATTATATCAATGGCTTTATGAGACTCATGGTATGTGATGCATTGTGACTTTTGGTGAACTTTACAACAAGTGGTAAACTTATAATATTATGTTTTCTCACCCTATAGCTTTTGATATAGTAAGAAGGTTACCTCTAGATGCATTACCATCTATCACTTTCTTTGGAATGCAAATCAACCTGTATAACCAAATATAAATAAAAATGTGTATTTACATGCATATGTACAGGCTATAACAGGGGTGGGCAAACTTTTTGAATTGAGGGCCGCAATGGGTTCATATATTGGACCCGGGGGCCGGACCAAGAGTAGATGAATGATGTGTATGTGTCATCCATAGTAAGTATAGTAATATTCCCCCATAGTAAGCATAGTAATTAATCCCCCATATAGTAATTCATCCCCCATAGTAATTCATCCCCCATATAGTAATTCATCCCCCATAGTAATTCATCCCCCATATAGTAATTCATCCCCCATAGTAATTCATCCCCCATATAGTAATTCATCCCCCATAGTAATTCATCCCCCATATAGTAATTCATCCCCCCTATAGTAATTCATCCCCCCTATAGTAATTCATTCCCCATATTAATTCATCCCCCATATTAATTCATCCCTCATATAGTATTTCATCCCCCACAGTACTATTCCCCCCCAAGTAGTAAGCCAAGTCCCCCCTTATGTTTTCTCACCCTATAGCTTTTGATATATATTAAGAAGGTTACCTCTAGATGCACTACCATCTATCACTTTCTTTGGAATGCAAATCAACCTGTATAACCAAATATAAATAAAAATGTGTATTTACATGCATATGTACAGGCTATAACAGGGGTGGGCAAACTTTTTGACTTGAGGGCCGCAATGGGTTCATATATTGGACCCTGGGGCCGGACCAAGAGTAGATGAATGATGTGTATGTGTCATCCATAGTAAGTATAGTAATATTCCCCCATAGTAAGCATAGTAATTAATCCCCCATATAGTAATTCATCCCCCATAGTAATTCATCCCCCATATAGTAATTCATCCCCCATATAGTAATTCATCCCCCATAGTAATTCATCCCCCATATAGTAATTCATCCCCCATAGTAATTCATCCCCCATATAGTAATTCATCCCCCATAGTAATTCATCCCCCATATAGTAATTCATCCCCCCTATAGTAATTCATTCCCCCTATAGTAATTCATTCCCCATATTAATTCATCCCCCATATTAATTCATCCCTCATATAGTATTTCATCCCCCACAGTACTATTCCCCCCCAAGTAGTAAGCCAAGTCCCCCCTGTGTCAATTCACTTACCTTTGCTCCGCACGTTCCTCTCGCCGTTTTCCCGCGCCGTTCCGGTCTTCAGGGCGGACTGTGAGAGGAGCCTAGCTCCCCTCACGTTCGTCACGCTGCCCCGCCTACACACATCCTGACAGCCAATGTATCACGCTCCACGGGCCGGATTAAAAGGTCCACCGGGCCGTAGTTTGCTCATTGCTGGGCTATAACCATGATCAGGTACTGTTTTTTTAAGTGGACTATTTCCTACAAAGTAAAAGTAATCCTAGCAGCTGTACAGCCATTGGAAGGGAGTCCCTCTCCTGACACGCCTTTACCATGCTCTGTCCGTCGGGGAGGCCAGTAAGGATGCAACCGGCAGCATTTGCTTCCTGGGCTGCAGTGAAGGGAACTGATGTTCCTCCCACTGTGTGACATCAGAAATCATAAGTGACAAGGATTTTGTCACGTACAGTTTCAGTCTCATGTAAACTGTTACTGTCTTATGAAATCATATGATCAAACCAATCTCGGTTTGATCAGATGCTTTGGAGGCCAGAAGAGAGATCTGGGGTCTAATAGACCCCAGATCTCCCCATAAAAAGGACCTGTCGCTGCCAATGTTATCACAAGGGATGTTGTTCTTCCCTTGCGATAGCAATAAAGTTGATCCAAAAATAAAACTGATGGTACAATATAAAAAAAAAATTAAATTAAACATTTTTTTAAGTTCCCCCATCTTCCCATGCTCACATGCAAATAAGTAGGTCCGGCATGCATATTTAAATGCTGATTGTACCAAACATATATCACAGCGAATGTCAGAGTAGGAGCAATAATTCTAGCACAAGAACTCCTGTGTAACTCCCAACAGGTAGCCTGTAAAGTGTCACTTATGGGGATTTTTTGGTGCCGTTCCACGGTCGTATGCAATGTTAAAGCATGATGTCACGGATCCCCACCGCACACGCCCACAGCGACTTGCTAACCGAGGTGTGGTTGTCCCACCATGACTTGATGTAAATGAGGGGGACTTACTTTGAACATATAAGACTGGCCTTGATACACTTTCACATCCCGCACTGCCTCTGGTCACCACTAGAGAGAGACTCCACTCCAATCCAGCTGGCACACACAGGCAGATACAAATCTTATATACAATCTGGTGCACTCTAAGGGTTGGGGAGCAGTCTAGTAATTGGCACACCCTTTTAGGATTCCTCCAGCTATCCTACAAGCTAGAACCCCGGTGTTAATCACTTTTCCACTGTCCACACACCCCACACCAGACACACATTGAATGTTAGCTTGCCACTACCCAACAGTTTGTCTGCAGACTGGTCTGCTGGGCCACCACACACACACACACATAGATCTCCGTCTGGCAGATCTGCTGCTTTATAATCTGCATGCAATCTGCCAACATGCAGTGCAATTGCATACAGATTGGCAATGAACTTAGACCGAGCACATAAACACTGCAATACAACAACCTCTCCGGAGATATGAGCCCGAGCTTAAGTACCCAGAAGTCACTTATTGATTTTATGATTTAATATCCCAAAGGTTGGCAGTGCATAAACTATAAACAAAGAAAAAACATTTACAGAAAAGACAAAAAAGACACACAATTGACTATTCACTATAAAATAAAAGGGAATAAAACAGAAATAAAACTTTTACCAAGATTTATCCTGCGATTGGACCAAGTCAGGGAAAGGCCGCGATTCACCAGTCAAATAGAACCGACTCCATACAAATCACACCGTCCATATCTCAGGGTCCTCAATTTATTCAAATATGGACGTGGGCTGGACATTAGCCCTTGGCCAATAAACCCTGGGGAGTGTTCCTGTACCAGCCCACAGGACGTTCTGGGTTCTGAAGTGCCCAAAGTTGATTGGACCACGAACAGTTGGAATTACCAAGTCAGGGATAGAATTTCCGACAACAGCGCATCAGTCCGATTGCGACAGTCCCAATCAATGTTCAGCTGTCGCAATCAGGAGCCATATAACCATTTTCTGCATTTCTCTGGGATTCTACAGAGGCTACAAATACACTTTTACATGTAGATAGAGCCTACAATGTGTCCAAGTTGAAGGAAGTATTTTTTCATCTCTCTGCAACTAATATTTTTGCTTTTATGAGAGATGAAATGGATTCCTCTGATCTATGGGTATAAATCAGAGCTGACAGACAAATCGGAGCCACTCCTGGTCCCCTGCTGCTTCCCAAAGCTGAAATGGCTAGTGCCCTTCTTTTAGATTCTTTCTAGAAGGTGGCAAACTCTGGCTACATAGGTGACAATGTTTTTTTGGGATCTAGGTGTCACCACCAGCCTAGAAGCTGCTCTGTCCTTTCAGATGCTAATTGGTGTACATATGTCTCTGACTGAATACTGAACACTTATCTGTAATAACATGGAATTAAAACTAGATCTACAATTACATATTTCTACTGATCACATCTCAACTACCCGAATCTTACATTTACGTTACACATGACATGTTAGGTATCTATTTACTCGGCATAATATCAGCTTTTATATTTTACCAACTTATTTGGTATTATATTGTGTTATGCATTAAAAGTCACTAAACTATATTTTTTCACAAAAATTTGTGTTTAAAAACCCATTGTGCAAATATCGTGTGACATAATATGCAGGACCTACCATTTTATTCTCTATTTCCTTTGTGTAAAAATATATTATGTTTGGGGGGATCTAAGTAGTTTTCTAGCAAAAAATGCTTATTTTTACATGTAGGAGAGGAATGTCAGAATTGGCCCAGACTGGAACTGGTTTGCAGACTGCTTTGTATAACACCCACAGGTGACATCCCCTGCACAAAAACCACAACCCTGGCAGTCCAGACAGCCAGGTCGCTAAGGCTGGATGTCATCCAGAGTAGAAGTCCATCAGTGGCCATAGGCTGTAACAATATTTGGAGACTGAGAGCAATCCAATGGCATCTGAACAAAAAGATTCAGAAATGTAAATTAGAGGGTGTCTTCAAAACAAACATTTAACAAAATGTAAGGCTGGAATTCAGCTTTAATGTTAGTTATACATGCTTGCTTGGTTGATATAGATGCTAGATTATTAGTATTGTATTTTTGTTTTTTTTTAACTGCTTCCCGACCGCCCTATAGCAGAAATACTGCTACAGGGCAGCACAGGTGCACAAAATCACATATGTGTATACGTGTGTGTGTGTATATATATGTGTGTGTGTGATTTTGCAGTTGCGGGCAGGGGGCGCGCGCCCTACCAGCGCCACCATTCACGGCCATGGCTGTCAATCACCGGGTCCCGGCTGGTGATTACTTGCCGGCGCCTGGTGATTGCTGAGAATGTCTGACGGGGGAGGAGAACTGTGTGTAAACAAAACAGTTCTCCCTGTCAGCTCGTGCACACTGCTTTGGATGGCTTACAAGCACACGAACACAGACACAAGTAAAACAACACAGTTAACCCTTTGATCACCCCTCATGTTAATCCTTTTCTGCCCAGTGCCATTAGTACAGTGTCAGTGCTTTTTTTTTAGCACTGATCCCTGTATTGGTGTCACTGGGGATGTCAGTTCCCCCCAGTGTCAGTATGCCCGCACAGTCCCACTATAAGTCACTGATCGCTGCCATTACTAGTAAAAATGAAAAAAAAAAATCCCAGTATGTATACCGCCATTTGTAAACGCTATAACTTTTACGCAAACCAATTAATTTACACGTATTTGGATATTTTTTTTGCAAAGACATAAATAATAAAAAGCACTGACACTGTACTAATGACACTGGGCAGGAAGGGGTTAACATCTAGGGTGACCAAAGGTTAACATCTAGGGTGACCAAAGGTTAACTGTGTGCTGTTTTACTATGTGCTGTGTTTGTGCTTTACACTGTAAGCACACTGCTTTGTATGGCTCTGCTATGCAGGAGCTGACAGGGGAGAGATCTGTATTATTTACATACAAGTCTCTCTCTTGTCAGTGATGCAGCTGGGTGCTGGTGGGGAATCACTGGCTGGGACCCGAAGATCGACAGCTGAGGCCACCAATGGCGGTGCGGGTAGGGTGCACCCCTTACCTGGAAATGCAACATCACATGTATATACAAGATTTTGCGCACACCTGTCACCCTGTAGCAGTATTTCTGCTATAGGGCAGTGGGAAAGAGGTTAACTTACAAAGTTACCTAAAGCAGTTCTCATGCTCCCACCCTCCATCCAGCACTGTTTTGCCTCTCATTTCACACCGTTATTAAAAGGATAGTGGCCACGGTGGAGGCTGTGGGGAGGCATCGACACAGCCATGTTTGTGATCTATATATCTGCTTCTAGCGATCAACAGGTAGATCAGGCCAACAGGTCGCCAACCCCGCTCTTAGACCAGTGGAAAGGTTAAAACTCCTGTTTTTACTGCTGTCTGTGTTCCCTGTGAGGATTTTCAATATTGGTTTTAGTGACTATTGTCTCCAATACAGAAATCCAAAACTTCAGTGGTCACAGGAAAATAAGGTGAGGGAAATCTTTCTCAGTTGACACTTGTTCTGGTGACAACTATTTAAACGTGGGTATGTTTTCACTTTGTAGAAATTTCTACTCACTTACTTTTATGTCTCCTAATCCAAATGTACATCCTATCAAAAATGCTGCATACAGATTTTATTATAATACACCATAAAACATGCATTCGTTTTCCCTTGTCACTTTCTGTTTTGTCTCTGGGACAGAAAGTGAAGGGAATTCTCCACACTGGAAAACTTGAAAAATAACCTGATCATAACTAATTCCTACCCTATACATCACCGTAAAAGTTTTAGTTTTACATACATTTTAGGTAGTTAATAGACTTAATAGAGTGCATTTTTACCATCTAAAGATAAATTCAGTAAATTAACTCTACTGCTGAGATCAAAATGCAAAAATCTGAAAATATTTATACGAAACGAAAATTAAAGTGGTTGTGAGAGAGGAGCCCCAAATGGCTATATGATTATATTTAGCTTGGTTTAATTTTTCTGAATCAACATTCCTTTAGCAGTGCATATTTTATTCACATTGAACAAGCTGTAAATTCAGACTCTATGTTTCTGGTAATTGCTATGGTGATTATACTGCTAACATCTGCCTCTGTGTACAGAAGGGGAAGTAAGGGTTTCTGGTATTTCAAACCATTAAACTGAGGAAATTGTAACTGTATGTACTTGTTTATTATTGTTCATAGTCCCTAACATTTTTAAACCACATATTTTGTAGAGTAACTATATTCTGGACTAAACTGATTTGAATTGAACTTCCGATGCAGACCACTTCATGTAGTAAAATATATAAACTATATAAAGGGATCCAGGTAACATCTAGTGGTGCACCGAAAGGAAAATTCTGGTGCTGAAATCGAAAATTCAAAATGCACTTGGCCAAAAACCGAAATGCGCAGTTTTTAAAAATGAATATATATTTTTTTGAGAAAAATACATTTTGATTAAAAAAAAAAAAACACAATATATACCCCAATTTTTTTGCAAAATATAAAAGAGGATGTTACAGCGAGTAAACACAGTTGTGTTCAAAATAATAGAAGGATTTTGAGCTTTATTCACTTTTTTCAACACACTGCTAATAGCTTTTATTTCCATACACACAAATGCATTGGGAACACTACACATTCCATTCCAAATCAAAACATGAAAAAAAATATATAAAATTTGTGTTGTTCCTCTAAAAAATTTAAGAAAAGTGAATATTAGACTGTTCAAAAAAATAGCAGTGTTTGTATTCTTCTTTACAAACTCAAACATTCACTATATAAACTGAAAAATGTTTGAAGATTTTGCTTTCCTTTGAATCACTTAATTAATATTTAGTTGTATAAACACTGTTTCTGAGAACTGCTGTACATCTGTGTTGCATTGAGTCAACCAACTTCTGGCACCTGTGTACAGGTATTCCAGCCATGCATGATTGGACTACATTCCACAGTTCTTCTCTATTTCTTGGTTTTGCCTCAGAAACTGCATTTTTGATGTCCCCCCACAAGTTTTCTATTGGATTAAGATCTGGGGATTGGGCTGACCACTCCATAATGCCTATCTTGTTGGTCTGGAACCAAGATGTTGCACGTTTACTGGTGTGTTTGGGGTCATTGTCTTGTTGGAACACCCATTTCAAGGGCATTTCCTCTTCAGCATAAGGCAGCATGATCTCTTCAAGTATTCTGATGTATTCAAACTGATCCATGATCCCTGGTATGCGATAAATAGGCCCAACACCGTAGTATGAGAAACATCCCCATATCATGATGCTTGCGCAACCATGCTTCACTGTCTTCACAGTGTACTGTGGCTTGAATTCAGTGTTTGGGGGTCGTCTGACAAACTGTCTCCAGCCACTAGACCCAAAAAGAAAAATCTTACTTTCATCAGTCCACAAAATTTTGCGCCATTTCTCTTTAGGCCAGTCAATGTGCTCTTTGCCAAATTATAACCTCTTCAGCACATGTCTTTTTTTCAACAGTGGGACTTTGCAGGGGCTTCTTGCAGATATCTTGGCTTCACATAGGCGTCTTCTAATTGTAACAGTACTCATAGGTAACTTTAGACCTTCTTTGATCTTCCCGGAGCTGATTGTTGGCTGAGTCCTTGCCATTTTGGCTATTCTTCTAACCATTCGAATGGTAGTTTTTCGCTTTCTTCCATGTCATTCAGGTTTTGGTTGCCATTTTAAAGCATTTGCGATCATTTTAGCTGAGCAGCCTATCATTTTCTGCACTTCTTTATATGTTTTCCCCACTCCAATCAACTTTTTAATCAAGGTACGCTGTTCTTCTGAACAATGTCTGGAACGACCCATTTTCCTCAGAATTTCAGAGAGAAATGCACTGTAACCAGCATGCACAACATTTGCTGCCTTCCTTCCTTAAGTAAGGGCAATAGTTGCCACCTGTTTTTCAAAGAATGAATGACCTCACTAATAGAACTCCACACTGCTATTATTTTGAACATGCCCCTTTCAATTAGTGATTCAATTACACAGAATCAGCAGCATGCATGTCATGACTGTTGGGTCTGTTGGATTTCTATTACTCTACTACACCTGCTAGTAAATTATTTGCCATGTAGAAATATCATTTCTACCAAAAACAGTGATTGATCAGATTAGTGATGTCTGACTGCTATTATTTTGAACACAACTGTAGATACCCAACATGTCACGCTTTAAAATTGCGCACGCTCGTGGAACAGCATGAAACTGCAGTACTTACAAATCTCCATGGGTTATGATTTAAAAATCTCTACAGGTTAGTAGTGTAAAATTACAGAGGAAGTCTAGTGCGAGAATTAATGCTCTTGCTCTGGCGTTCGTGGCAATACCTCACGTGTGGTTTGAACACCATTTCCATATGTGGGCATGGCCTACGTATGCATTCACCACTACGTGCGAGCACGGGGGACGGGGCACTTTAAACCTTTTAAAAAAAAATGTATTTAATGGTTTTGTTTGTTTGTTTTTCTTGCACTATCCCTTTAAAAAAATTTAAATCACTTTTATTCTTATCACAAGGAATGCATGCATCCCTTGTAAAAGAAATAATTAGTGACAGGTCCTCTTTATGGAGAGAGATGGGGTCAATAAGACCCACATCGCTCCTCTGCAATGTAAAGCATTAGATCAAAATAAGCATTGATCTAGTGCTTTAAAACAAAAAAAAATGGCTGGAACCGGAAGTTACATCGCTCCAGTCCTCCAAGGGCATAGAGATGGGTGGAGGCCCTCTTTCCTTCACTAATCTCTATGCCCAGTGCCAGAATCGTTCGATGGTTTCTCAGGTAAGGTTGAGAACTACCGAGTGGCGGCCGGTGGCGGCAGCGGCAGGTGGGCAGGCAATGGCGAGGAGCAGCAGCGGCGGGTGGGAGGCAGGGTTTTTTCGGCACCTGTATCGGTGCTTTTTTTTTTCATATTGGCCGAAGGCCGAAAGGGGTGTTTTTGGCAGAAGCGTTTCGGCCACTAAAATTTCAGTGCATCCCTGGTAACATCCAATTGCCATCTGGAGAATCAGAAAGGATTTTTGCCCCCACTGGAGTAAATTGGATCTTGCTTTTTGGAGTTTTTTTGCCTTCCCCTAGATCAAATGCGGTTATAGGATTGTGTAGATGGAGGTTTTCTATTAGTTTGGTTTTTTTCTGTTGGTTGAACTAAATGGATTTTGTCAACATGACTAACTATGCAGAGCTATCTTAATGCATGGGCACCCCTGGGCACTGCCATGGGGCCCCAGGTGCATTCAGGCTCCATGATAATCTTGCATTATATCATACTTGTCAACTATCCCAGATTTTCTGGGACAGTCATGCTTTTCACTAAGTTGTCCTGGGGTGACCTGGGCAGCAACCCAGAACCCTCCTGATACCAGTATTGAACTTTTCTTCCTCCCCCTCTACTGTGTCCTTTGTGTGGATTAGTCTTTGAATTATGGCATGTTTTCTTATTGTTTAAAATTAATTTTATCGCAAGTACTAATAAATATCTGTTTAATTCTATCAACTATTTTTACTTTAATTCTTGAAAGTAGGTGCATAAATTGGGGGAGGCTGGTAGGGGCCCCAGTGCATTTCTTTGCCTAGGGGCCCATGATGCTATTAAGACTGCCCTATAACAATGTAACTGTATGAGTCCACCTCAAGCATAACAATTGTAGATGACCTGATTATGACATTTTTGCCAATAGGCAGCCATTTGATTCTGGACAGTTTTCTGGTAACCTTGGCGTGGTTCCCTGTGGCAAAATTCCTGTGAACACATTTTTCAGCATTTTAATTTTATTTCCATTTTTACACAAGAATAAAATGTTTTAGAATATTGGGCACTCCCTAAAATTTATGTTGCACTTTTACAATCTGGTTGTTTACACCGAGTAAATCAACTATGTTAGAACAATCAGAGAATATGAATGTGAATGGCATGTTCAGAAAACATTGGAGTTGATTTACTAAAAGCAAATAGACTGTTCACTTTGCAAGAGAAATTGCTCTTTCCAAAGGAATTTGCCCATGAGCAAATGAGGTGAAGCTCTGCTAACTTCCATCTTCAAATCATGTGCATGCAAAAATGCTGTTTTTTTTTTCCTTGCATGTTATTGGGTACCCTTTGTAAAATGAAACTTCAGCACATGCACTAAGCTCTGGGGAAAATTCCCTTGCAAAGAGATCAGCCTGTTTGCCTATAGTAAACCAACCCCGTAGAGTTGAGGTAGTGATATTGATTGAGGTGAAGCTCTACTAACTTCAATCGTCCAATCATATGCAAACAAAAATCTTGTTTTGTTTTTTAATTTTACATATGATATGTTTAATCGCACATATGATTGGATATTCACTTACCTTTTCCTCATTCAATAAGCTAAATGAAAATTCACTTTGCAAAGTGAACAAACTCTACTCCTTTAGGAAACCAACTTTAATGGCTCATTAGATAGAACAGTCAGGGTAAAATTGACAGCTCTGGAAGCTTCATTTTTTAAACTCTAGGCTCCAATGGCAGCAGTGTGCTCTTTACACCTAACCTTTGTGCATAAGGTATAAATTTGTTAGAAATATACTCATGGGAAAACTATTAATTGAGGCATAAACTGTGTATATACACTATATTGCCAAAGGTATCGGGATGCCTGCCTTTGCACGCACATGCATTTTAAAGGCATCCCAGTCTTAGTCCGTAGGGTACAATAGAGTTGACCCACCCTTTCCAGCTACAACAGCTTCAACTTTTCTGGGAAGGCTATCCACAAGGTTTTGGAGTGTGTCTATGGGAATGTTTTGTGAGGTTAGGCACGGATGTCAGATGAGAAGGCCTGGCTCTCAGTCTCTGCTCTAATTCATCCCAAAGGTGTTCTATCGGGTTGAGGTCAGGACTCTGTGCAAGCCAGTCAAGTTCCTCCACCCCAAACTTGCTCTCCATGTCTCTATGGACCTTGCTTTGTGCACTAGTGTGCATTCATGTTGGAACAGGAAGGGGCCATCCCCAAACTGTTCCCACAAAGTTGGGAGCATGAAATTGTCCAAAATGTCTTGGTGTGCTGACACCTTAAGAGTTCCCTTCACTGGAACTAAGGGGCCAAGACCAACCCCTGAAAAACAACTCCACACATAATTTGGAGCAGTGTCCCAATACTTTTGACAATATAGTGTATATATGTATGTGTATATATATATATATATATGGTCAAAACATTTTTATTTAGTTCTAAATAGGGTATAGAAGGATTAGAACCTCTGTCAGGTTTTTATTGCTGTGTGTGCCCTGCTTGATAGGGTCACTCTTTCCATTCAGTCTGGTCTTTGTTACTGAGGCAGAAAGTGAGGTCAAAATTTTACTATTGACACTAGACAATTAGGTTAGTTAAAATGTTATAATGGGGGTTACCTGTTTTTGACAGCTGTCAAAGAAGGGATTGTTCCTTACATTTTAGAGAATCTTTCATTCCTTAATCTAAAAGTACATCAAAGGATATTGGACTTTAAATTGTGTGCCTTGCCCATTTTATTTTTTTTAACTATGGGGTGTTTTTTTTTAATTTTGCATAGCTATTCTTCCTGTGTATCTGTATGTACATTTGTTCTGTGAGAATGGGGGCATAAAAAACGGTTATTAGGCTATTTCTCTCCAGGTTGTTTTTCAATCATACAAAAGAGAGCGAACCAGGAAAATACCGCATTATGGCCACTAGATGAAGGTAATGAACATAGTAAATAAGTATTTAATTACTATGATCTACATCAGGGGTCTCCAAAATTTCTAAACAAAGAGCCAGTTTACTTTCCTGCAGGCTTTAGGAGGGCCGGTCTGTGACCATTGGGAGTAGAAAAGGTCAGTGGGAATAAACCATGTCCCTTCTTTGGTGTCTTTTGGTGGAATTGTGCCCCACATTGGTGTTATTGGGCAGAATTGTGCCCTGTAATTGGTATCATAGGAAGGAATTGTGTCCCTTCATTGGTATCAGTGGAGTAAATTATGCCCAATTTATGGTTTCAGTTGATGAAACAGTGCCCCAAGGGCTGGATAAAAGCAAGCAAAGGGCCGCATCTGACGAACACTGATCTACATCATTCCTATGATCTTCTTCTTAAGCTAGTGGCCATTGTGCAGTATTTTCCAGATTCGCACAGAACAAAAGTACATGCAGTTTTATAAGAATAAAGAGCTCTGCACATTTGTTATAAATACATCCCTATGTGTCCATCTAAGACAACTCAGTCCACAAGGTGACAATGTTACTTTGTGATTTTACCTATTACGGGAAGCAGATAAATTAACAGATCTACTGGCAGGATCAATAGGGGAAAATGTATAACAGATGGAACTTGGAGAAAAAAAAGTGCTGTGTTAATGATGTGACAGACCGCATAACATATGTCAATTTTTATTTTGACTAAGCTGTATAAAAGTGGCTAATAGATTCTTTATAATCTGGAGTCTGTCGATAGAAACAAAGAACAAAAATCATTAGAAGAAAAAATCCTGCTTATCAGAATATAACAGACTTTAGAGATGCAAACAAATTAACAAAATCTATATTACCCACCAAATGCCCAATAATAAAAACCATGGCCAAAAATCACTATGGCAATGTGACATACATCTTTTATATGAAAAAGTACATTGCATGTGTACAATGCCCCCAATGGTCAATTCATAAACTTTTTATGAAAACGATGTCCCTCATTCCTGTCAAACTACGTTACACTTTAATTAACTTGCTACATGATTTAGAATTATTAATGGGCCTTTGGTACACAAACCCATTTCAGTAAGCGTAACAATGTTTCACTTGACTTGCTGGACAATTTTAAATGTATTTATATTATTTATTTATTTGTCAGCAAGTATACAATTTAAATGCATGCAGATTAAAACATTAAGTGACAAAAATAAAATCCAGCATACACACACAATGAAAAACGCTGACTATATTAATGCTTGTTATGTGTTTAAATGTGAACACAAGATCATATGATTTCTTGTGGGAAACTCAGCGGGGTATTTGTGAACAGTTGCACACTGGAGTTCTCCACACAAAGCAATGACAGGCAGACAGCATCCTTAGTCATTTGCATGTAATTAGACATGCAGAGATCACCTGTGGGTGACCAGCTTTGGATACAAACACTTTGCATCTAGGGTCAATCATCCACAGGTAATCGCTGCATGTCTGATTACATACAAATGGCCATGAATGTCAGCCTCTCATTGATTTGTATGGGGCTTCCTGAACACAGATCCTGAGAAACCCTACTGAGCCTCAGGAAATTGAAGTCTGCCCCTGAATGCCCATGGGAATGAGGCCTTAAAATGTACCGTATATACCCCTAAGGCTAAAAGTTGGGGACTACTTTATTTTTTTCCTCACAAAGCTAAACTGTGCATACATGAAATTCATTTTGATCTGTAACACTGAGTAAATAGTTGGTGATCCTGCTAGTCTTCTGCAAAGACATACCCTTCCTGTTATATTCTGACCACACTAGTTATTGAAGCAGCTCTGCCCTAGCATAGTCAGATTGCATTTTGCCTTCCTGCTTGGGTAATATAAGAAGCCTTGCCAGCAAACGACATGCCTGTACTTATGTGGTCAGATTCTTGCTGATGCTCTCTCCCCCCCCATCACAGCCTGCAAGAGAGTGTGTCTAGGGATTTCAGTCATTCCTGCTGACATCCATTCCTACCAAGCCTTTCCTTTACAGATAGCACATCAATATATACGTAACGAGTGTCTAGGAATGTTAATCACCCCTGTTTTCCCACCTACAACATAAGGACTCTGAAGCTGTTTCCATAAAGCAAGGGAGCTCCCCCTTCTGTGTAACGTTGTCTTAATTAGTTTCCACTCCCTATCCCTACTATCCAAGGACACAAAATGGAAATAATGGCCACGTGATCACTTTATAAAAGACAATATTAAGATATTTAGAGATAATATTTTTTTATAAGCAAAGCAAGTATGTTATATTATTTTGTGTCATAATGCACGAACAATTTAGCCTCATTAGCATTCATGTGTATTTTAATGCAATTTATAAAGGAGGGCTTAACATAATAGTTTGGTCAGATGTTGCAAATCAAATCAAAATAGATCCTAAAACTTGCACCATCAAATTTGTTGCTTGATTAAGGCCCCTTTCACGTGGACAGCAGTGAGGTGGTAAAAAAAGGCAATTGATCTATGCTTTTACTGCCCCACCACCACCCACCTAAAACCTACCATGGCAGATGAACAGGGCGATACACATTCTACGGCCACATAGCTTGTCGAGCTTGACTAGTGGCACCACCTGTCACACATTCCAATGAAAGTCAAATGGGACCGCACCACAACTATGAGCCAATGGCTTGACCTGTGGTTGTAGCATGGTTCTTAAACACAAAATCCTACTTGGAATTGAAAAACAGACAAAAAAAATTGCTTTCAGAAGGCAACAAGATCACCTCCTGAATGCCCAGAAGATGTTGAACTACCAGTGAATATTGGAAAAGGGGCCTAGGCAAGCACAAAAATGACAAGCCAATTAATTAGTGTGATACCATTAAACAGGGGTGGACTTACAACTCATGGGGCCCCCGGGTAATAGGGGATCACGGGGCCCCTGTGTCCTTGCCCAAACTCAAAAAAGCCTATGAAAAAGGTACCAGGGGCATCTCATGGGGCCCCCTACTGACCCCGGGCCCTCGGGCAGTGCCCGAGTTTCCAAATGGTCAGTCCGCCCCTGCCATTAAATATATTTATTAAGAATACTCATGTGTTTCTTTATGGTCAGTGGTTCAGAGCCAGTTCAGTAACACCTTAATGGATTATTACACCTAATTGTGGTGTCCTTTTATGAAACAGAGATCAGCGGCGATCCTGAGGATCGTTGCTGATCTCCAATCATTAGTGGTTTGGCAAACAGAGATGATCAGCGGAGAACATGTTCTCCACTGATCATCTCAGCACACAGATGGCCAGTATATGAAGGAGCGATGTCAGCCCTTCGCTGGCGATTTGTGTTCTCCCTCCAGATTCTCCAGCTCAGAGCTGGAGAATCTGAGGAACCGCAAACGAAGCAGCAATAATTTACCGCTGCTTAATAAATGGTGTTTGGAAAAAGCAGCCATTTTCCAGCGTTTGTAGATCGCTTCTCCCTTCCATTCGGAGAACTGATCTACACCGCTTCATAAAAAGGCATTAAGAGAAGTGTCTTCTCTGAAAATGCCAGAGAAATGAGCAGCGGTCATTTACCACTGCATGATAAAAGAACACCTATATGGATTCAAATTGGCACACTTGTTAAACAATGCTTAAACATGCCATACTTTTGAAAAAAAGAACATTTAGCTTGTATTGTTTTCTTAAAGCAGAACTAAACCCACCAATTTAACAGTTTCCCAAAACAGTTACATTCAAGACATGCCATGAATGATAACGGTCACAGTTGTTTGTGCTCTCAACTGAACTTTCCAGCCTTCAAATGGCTGGCGTCATAACTTCTCACATGTGCAGCACCACATCAACTGCAGATCAAACAGAGCCTAAGATGGCAGCTTCCTTGGCTTTAAAAGATAGGAGGGTTTAGTACTGCCTTAACTGTTTCCCAAAACAGTTACACTGAAGTCATGCCTTGAATGATAAAGTTACTAGTATGCTTATCTTAGTTCTCAACCGAACTGCCAAGCCTTCAAATGGCTGGTACCATAGCTGATCTTATGTGCAGCACCATGGCAACTGCAGATTAAAGGCTAAGATGGCAGCTGCCATGACTGTAAAGGATAGGAAGGTTTAGTTCCAATTTAATTTCCAACTTTTGACCAGCATATCTTTAAAAAAAAGTTAAAACATATATTTAGTAAAATAACAACAGAATTCCAGCCTTAATACCCCTAGCTTTTTAATCTACAGACCCCTTCTTGCAGCTTGATATTTACAAAAGGATCGCAAGAATGTATTTTCTTTTTAAGTTGGTGTATTTATGTAGGTCAAGTTAAGACTTGGAATTATTTTCTTTTTCATAAAAGTACGTTTTCATTCATTAGAGGGAAAAAATTGTTTTACATTATTGTGAATAAACCAGTATACTGCCTGTCAAAGGCTGTAACTTTACCTTCCAAATTTAAATGTATTACTACATTGTTTCAAGCTGCACTGTGCTGACAATTATGCAGTTTCTGCATTTTTGGAGGGCACTAAGCAATTACATTGATACATAAACATCTGTAAAGTAAGGACATCATATCTGATTGCCAAAAATCTGCCTGAAGATTAACTGTACTGCAGCCAGTATTACTGTAGATGCCTTTATAGATATTCATACTATAATTTCATCTGTGCATGCAATGTACTATTTACTGTAAATGAGTAATTGAATATGACATATGGGACTTTGCAATTACCTCTATGTAAAATTAGGTAAGGACCCTAATTTCTATTTCAACAAGATAGCAAATGCAAAACAATGTATAGCAATGAACAGTTCTGCTTCTTTGTACTTGTATATAAATTAGAGCTGCAAATGGGGTTTTATAAATAACACTTCACAAATTGATACTAGATAGATACAAATGCATATTGTAAAGCAGGTAACTACTGGAAAAGGTTAAACATCATTTAAGGAACTTGGTAGTCCTGCCAGGCATTAATGAAGGGTAAATTACACTGATGTGACACAGTGGAGATTTAATTGTGTAAAGGGGTATACAGGTCATTTCTCTCCTGGCAAGTTATATTTTTAGCAGCCTTTTAGCCAGATGATTGCTAGAATTATAACACATTTATTAGCATGCAAGTGTCATTCTTTTTTTCTCTCTTCATAACTAGGCAATACATTCTTTCGGTTTGTCCTTTGATCCAGTTTATTTTAATTATCATAATTATCTGCTCCATTTCCTAAGGATGCCAGCTTCAGTTTAGACTAGCATGCAGGACATACTACGCCATTAACTCAGGTTCTGGGTGTCAAACATAGATTCTGTGCGACTTACACATACAATGAGAATTTATTGGCATCAGCACAGCCACTTGCCAAGCACTAGCATTACATAAATTGCAGATGGCTGGTGAATACATTTATGATATGTAGCTAGGCAACAATTATGTACCCCAGTCTGTTAAGTGGTTTTAAATAGCTACATACCACTAATTTTACCATAAAATAGAATGGAACCATAGGGTATTGTAGTAACACTGTATAAATAGAACGTGCTCATAGGTTATTATAAAAATACTATATCACTGACTCCTGTTTCTGCTCTGTTCGGGTGGATCTAAACTGTCACCAGCACCTGAAATGTGTTTTAACTGAACTATAGACACAATGGCTGTCAGGCAGGAATCTTGTAAGAACTTACAAACATATTGGTTTAAAAAATTTAAATCAAGTTTTAAAAGTATGCAAATGGTCAAAATACACATTTAGCTCAAAGGAACCTGTTAAAAACCTGAAACAATTCAATAATAAGCGGATTTTAAAGTAGTTCCAGTTACTGGCTTACAAACAAGTTAAAGCGATCAGCTGTTGTAGCTACACAGCAATAAGCTCATTAGCATCAGTTTTAATATATTGATTATGTGCTGTTCATCTATACAGTACATACCATGTTGTCTCCCTATAACAATGCAAGTATTCCAAGGATCCAGAGAGAATTAGCAGACATAAATGATTGGATGACAGTAACAAATGACAGTAACAAAATATCAATGTAGAAGACATAAATAGTTATAGGGCCTGTTTTCCTGGTTAAAAAATGAAAACCTCTGACATGCTTTATATTTTTCTGATCAGCTACATTTACAATTAAAGCGTAAATAGTTATAGCTACTACTTTATCCTAAACAGAAAAAAATTCAAACACTAGGATCCTTCTGCAAGAATGTAAAGTTTCAAGAGAGCATTCATTATTAGACAGTAATAAATGTGAGAACTCTTGCGCCAAAGGTTAAAGGTGGGGATCCAGGGAAATACTTGAAGATGTCATTACACCAATAATTAATCATTATGTAATTAAAAAGAGGATCCTGGGAAAGTTTGATACATTGTAAGCTTACACGACTTAACAAAGTGTATTTAAAATAAAAAAAATTTCAGCTGTTTTTAAATATTTGTGAATATAATTTTCATGGGCTACAAATAGTGATAACGCTCCAGATAAGGTTTAGCTAAAATAATATAACATTTCTATGTTTATATTTTCAGCATTCCCCATTTCATCAGCCATTTCTGTGGATTTCCTGGGAAAGTCACATGTGCGCAGAGCATCTAGTGACACCTCGTTTGCTTTTGCTTACCTTTCAGGATGAGGTTGTCAATGTCTTTGTCAATTCCCATAAGGTAGCATTTCCTCCACAGCCCGGAATAGGTAGAGAAAAGAGGGCGTCCGCAATCTGATTCCAATACCCCTAGTCCCAATAGAGACCTCCAGTTTTCCAGTAGATCCTCCGGCTCCCTGACCCCTCCAGCTGGAGCCGGAGATAAAAGACCCATCCTGCGGTTCTTGGAAGAGTCCCCACGGAAGGGCAGCTGATAAAGGGGCATCAGTCTGTTCTTTTGGTCTGTAGGGTCTGAGTTGCCCTGGCTGTCACAGATCTCCTTGTGTTTTCGAGTGTCCGTCTCATACCAGTGGTCTGTAAATATAGCCGTGACCAGAAGAATCAAGGATAAAAGGCTCAGAGCCAGGCTAACAGCAGTGACCAAGCCTCTTGTCTCCATGTCTCTTTGTGCAGCATCACACCAAGGCGACACTGGCTGGCATGATGCTGCTTTGATTCAGGCAACGCACCCCCCTCCTCTCACTTCTGTTTGTGCTTCTCCAGCCATTAAGCCACCCCTTCTGTGATCTGCAACCTCCACAACACACTAGATGCTTTTTTTCCATATCCTAAACCAAAATGTCATTTTCCCTGTGCCTTCAGGCTGCCTCCAGTCACAAAATGAACAGCTAAGATGCTTCAACTAGGACTCAACCTACAGCCAACTCAGCCTTTTGTGTATACTGCAAGCTCACCGCCTGCTTGTGAACAGACTACATGAAGCAGCAGCTTTCTGATGCAGACATAAACTCTGTATTCCCTCCTTCAGTTGCCTCCTTCTGACTGTCCTCTCCTACTGCATCATCTTCCCCCCTTTGCTTTCCTTGCTTTTTTCTCTCTCTCTACTCCCTCTGCTTCCTTCACTTCTCTCTCTCCTCTCTTCTTCGCCTCTCTCCTGCAAATCACTAAATCAAGTAGAGAGATATTTATACCTGCTAAGTGAATGAATAATGTACAGTCTAATCAATCACAATAATGATCTACTCCCCACAGAATGTGCCCTTCCCAGATCTAGCCAGGGTATGACAAGGTCACACGCAAATAACACAGCAATTTAGAAGAAATAAAACAGCGAGCATCAATTCCGTGACATAAGGCTTCTACGCATTTCAGTTGTAACAATAATTAAACAGGAAGTCATACACTCTAACAGCTTTTCTATGAAATTACCAGTGGGATCAGCAATATATTATGTCATAACAGTTGCCTGATCATTATTCATTATAGCAATCAATATCGTTATACAGGTTTTGAAGTCTATGATTTTAGAAAAGGCTATGATTTATGACTGTGATTTCAAAGGTGAACATCTATATTATCTAGAAAACCACCTTCTAAAAATGAATAAATGTATGCACTGTTTGAAGTAAGCTGGCATTAGTGGGGTTGTGCCTTTTGAATAATAGCTTGGTTGTATCTATATTTGCCTAATATGGTATATCTGATATGTAATGTTTAGAGGAAGCATACATACAAGAAAGGTGCTCAGGCAATCAGTTATCAATCCCCTGTCTGCTAGACGAGTAATAACAGAACTACTGCTAATGCAGCTTTGTAAGTTAAATCGAACAAAGCAGGGAAAAATAATTTAGAAAAATTCAGGGGCCATCATACACTTATAATGAGGAAGAAAACAAGTAATTTCTGTAGCAAAAATAAGGCTTTATTCAAAACACTGATCCATTCAGTTCAATGGTCTACCCACAGAAACTTGGGGAAAGAAGTCCACAACCCTGGTAGATACAGGTGTTTTGCCGATGTGTTAATTCTTAATGGCACCCCCACTCATTTGCTACAGAGCAGAGTGCAATTGTGTGCACATTTCCTATACGTAATGAAATGAACCTACATAATTCAGCATTGTGTTGTGAACATCAAATAGTGTATGCATGACAAATGATCAATAACTAGATAATACCTGGTGGAATTATGTAGCATCGTTTTGGGAAATTATCCAGTATACTGGAAAATAGCAACTGTTCAGTTGCATAATTATTTGAAAGTACGAATTAGGTTAAAAATAGATTAACTTTTTATGGCTCAGATATATAAAATTATTGAGAAAAATGTTTCCTTGAAATACCATTAGATCCATTCAGTAAGATACAGAAAATACAATGTTTAAAGAATAATAGTGCAAAGCTGTAATTCATAAATCTCTTTACTGAATTATTTGGAAATCTATTTGGTTACTATGATTTACTGTTCTTTTGAAGTCCCCATTTGTTCGTTGTCCTATTGAATTGGGCTCCAAGGGGTCAAACATGTCTGTTATGGAGGTAAATAAAAATTGTTGCAACATTTGTAGTACCAATTGTAGGTGGATAAAAGTCAGCATTAAACACAACCCAACCCCTTCCACCGTTTACAGGCCAGTCTGTATTCTCCTTGATTCCCTGCAATCAACTGGATGTTCACTCTTTCTTAATTGCAATCCACCATCCAAATAACAAGCTTCACATTAAAGATTTATTGAATGACACCGCGCCACTTACTCCCATGTTGGGTGGTGTTACTTTTGGCGTGTAAGCAGTGTGCTGTCATTGCAATAACTCTGGGCTGGAGTTGAACATCTTTGGTGTGTGGTCCATTATTTGTTCAGTCTGATTTTATTGAATTATAGACAAAAGGTACAGAAATATAGGCTGTATGAAGATTGAAGGATAGTGAGAAATCTCCAATAAACAATACAATCTGGTAAATTCAAATTACAGTTACTATTATATAGAAAAAGAAAAACTGACAGAGGAAGGGGCACATAGCACCATCTTTAGCATCAAATGTAGGTACATATGAAAATTATGGTATATGTTGAAAGGATTGCACATCTGAGTATATAGTAATGATGCTTGGTATAATGGATGGATTAGAATCTCAGAGGAGCAACACAGAAGAGAGGCTGGGGTTGGATAGGATAGGATAGGTCACTGCTTGAAGCTTACAAAGTGTAAGTGTAGCGATACCCCCCGAAGGAGCCACTTGTATGTTGTCCACGGGCTCCCCTTTACTTGCCTTTCAGCCAGGAACAGTATATTTCTTCAGCCAAATACTCTCACCCACTTCAGCTCATTGTCTTCCATGACCAGTCTAGGGAATGTTTTGCCATGGAGTTTATTGTAGAACTGGGGATAGGAATGGGGAATTGTAGTAGGATACTCCAAATCAGAACTATTCACAATGAGGACATCTAACTGATCTCTTAGTTGAACACTGTTGAAATCTTGGCAGACAATAGATAGTAGATTTCTCTTTGTAACATATAGCAATAAGTGATTTAGGAGTGAGCAAAGTCCCTTTAGCCGTAATAGTAGTTACAGGGCTGAGCTCTTCAACTAATAAGCCAGCTACAACAGACTGCAACAGCCCAAAGGTAACGTAACAAGGCAAAGTCCTTTACAGTACGTGTACTCTTCAGAACACTAGCGATTGTCACCTTTTTTCTAGACCCACACTGACTATCAAGCACCAGGGAAGGTGGCAAGTACACAGAGTTCCCAAATTCCTCAATGTCAGTTCTCACGAGGCTAAAGGACAGAATGGTTGCCTCCTTCCAATAGTCCAGGTGAAGCCCTCCAGTGATACCAGACAGAGCTTTGGCGGACAGCTCCCCTCAGTCAGCTTACCGAAGAACCAGGGTCACTCTCTCTAATGTAAGACCCTGAGGTCGACCCACCTGAGGCCGCATGGCAGCAGTTGCCAGGCGAGGCAGCCTGCCTCCAGCCTTGTTGGTGCAATCCACTCCTGGGAAAGACCCTGAACCCATGTGCTCCTAGAACATAAATGCCACTCCCAGCATGCAATGGGACTGCCTTTCCTTGTAATTGGCCAGGGTTTTATCCATATTCATGCTGTTCATTTGCTTAGCCTCTTCCCAAGTTCTGGAAGACTCTTATAGCTTCCTGAGCCCAGAACTGAGACAAACTCCAACAGCACCAGAGCAGCATGAGCAGACCTGACTAATCAATCACAGCAGTCTGTTAAGCAGAATACCACACTGAATTTACCTGACAGTTTCTCTGGTAAGCAAGAGAAATACAGTTAAGCTCAGGGGCGGACTGACCATTTGGGAACTCGGGCACTGCCCGAGGGCCCTGGGTCAGTAGGGGGCCCCATGAGATGCCCCTAGTACCTTTTTCATAGGCTTTTCTGGGTGTGGGTGAGGACACAGGGGCCCCATGATCCCCTATTGCCCGGGGGGCCCATGAGTTGTCAGTCCACCCCTGGTTAAGCTTAATCTAACTATGCACATCCTAGTACCCGACTAGGAGGGTGCTACATAAGCAATCTTTCTCTGCCCACATGTTCACAATTCACAACCATTGTCCTATGGGAGTAAGGTGAGTGAGCCACATGCTCGCTTATATTGGAAGTACTGCTATTAAGGTGGATCTGTTGTGATACCCTTCATGGGTTAGTTTAACACTTAAAATAGTGAATAATAACAAACTGGTCACATGTAGAGTATACAGTATTGTCAGGTGCATTTTTAAAAAAAAAATCAATAAACACTTGCCTGGAATAGGCATGAGCAAATCTGCATGGGTTCCATTTGCAAAAGATTTGAAATTTAGCAAACCAGAGGTTAATGGAAAAGCCCATAGAAGTCTATAGAAGTAAAATTCAGTTAGAAAATTCTATCCATTTTAGGGGCTATTCTGCTAGCTATTGGAAAAATGGACATATACCAAGGCCAAAAAAATCTTCTCAAAATACTATACAACAGGTTGGGACTTTTTCATGCAGCTTCAAATGTGGCATGAAAAAAGTACAAAATCTTTAAACTGGAATTCCAGTCTATACCTAGCATCTTAAAAATACTCCCTCCTAACACCTAATCTGTGTAAGAAAAATGTATATACTTACCTGTTTTCATTTTGCCCAAGTCCAGTCATGTGATCCTGCTCCCCTGTGTCAGCCTGTAGCAACTGCAGGAGAGATATAGGAGCACCAACAACCGATTGTCCATAGGAGCCAATGGTTGACAGGGAAATCAAGAAATATAAA
Source organism: Staurois parvus (assembly GCF_062004578.1). Taxonomy (NCBI): domain Eukaryota; kingdom Metazoa; phylum Chordata; class Amphibia; order Anura; family Ranidae; genus Staurois; species Staurois parvus. The sequence goes on along the minus strand of NW_028318073.1, from coordinate 2,134,149 downwards.
ACTTAAGTATACATCAGCTAAACCTATTTTGGATTTTTGGGTACATTAAATGTGAGTGATAGAATGTGAGGGGTTTAGGTGCACATAGTTTCTGCACTTAGGGTTTTCTCAATCCAAACGACTCCAACTGGACACTGCAAACAGAAGCCAGCTTCAAGAACAGATAGCCAGCAACAATTGATTGTTGTGCTTTTAGCATTCCAAACTTAAAAAAGGCCCTATCAACATAAAATAAAACATCCACAAAAAAATAAAACCCCCAATATACCACCACCCTGAAACAAAAGCTCACTTTTATAAAGGAACTAACTAACTTTAACCACTTGCCCTCCTGAGGATTTACCCCCTTAATGACCAGGTCTCTTTTTGCTACTCGGCGCTGCACCGATTCAACTGATAACTGCGCGGTCATGCAATGCTGTACCCAAACAAAATTTACAAATTTTTTTTCACACAAATAGAGCTTTCTTTTGGTGGTATTTGATCACCTGTGCGCTTTTTATTTTTCACGCTATAAACAAAAAAAAACCAAACATTTTGAAGAAAAACAATATTTTTTACTTTCGGCTATAAAAAATATATAGTAAACTCAAAATTAGTTATAAATTTAGGCCAAAATGTATTCTGCTACATGTTTTTGGTAAAAAAAAATCCCAATAAGTGTATATTGATTGCTTTGTGTGAAAGTTATAGTCTCTACAAACTATGGTATAGATATTTCAAATTCCGCCATTTTTTTTGCTATACAGCACTGCACTAGCTTAACTGACAATTGTGCGGTCATGCAATATGGTACATAAATGAAGTTTATGTCCTTTTTTTCACACAAATAGAGCTTTTTTTGGTGGTATTTTATCACCTGTACGCTTTTTATTTTTGGCGCTATAAACAGAAAAGTTTTTCAGAAAAAAAAATGTTTTCGAAAAAAAACGATATTTTCTCATTTCTATCATAAAAAATATCCAAAAAAACTAAAATTTCATCATAAATTTAGGCCAAAATGTATTCTGCTACATGTTTTTGGTTTAAAATAATCAAAAAGTGTATATTGATTGCTTTGTGTGAAAGTTATAGCATCTACAAACTATGATATAGATAATGGAATTTACACAGCTTTTACTTTCTGACTGCCTATCACATTCCTTGAGGTGCTAAAATACTAGGATAGTACAAACACCCCCAAATGACCCCTTTTCGGAAAGTAGACACCCTAAGCTATCTGCTGAGAGGCATTTTGAGTCCATGGAAGATTTATTTTTTTCCACAAGTTTCTGGAAAATTACAAAAACCTTTTTTTTTTACACAAAATTGTAATTTAAATTATATATTTCTCACACAAGCCATGGGTATATGTGGAATTACACCCCAAAATACATTCTGCTACTTCTACTGAGTATGGGGATACCACATGTGTGAGACTTTTTGGGAGCCTAGCTACATACAGGAGCCTGAAATCCAATGACCACTTTGAAAGCCTAAAAGTGCGTAACTTCCTCATTTCACTTCCTCACCACCTATCACAGTTTTGGAGGCCCTGAAATGCCAGGATAGCACCAACCCCCTGCCCCCCCAAATTATCCCTTTTTGGAAAGTAGACACCCCTAAGAATTTAAGAAGAGGCATGATGAGTATTTTGCAGATCTCATTTTTTCTTACAAGGTTTTGAAATATAAAAAAAGAAAAGAAAAAATATGTTTTTGTTTTTTTTCTTCAATTTTCAAAAACTTGTGGCAACAAATTAGATCTGCAAAATACTCACCATGCATCTAATCAAATTCCTTGGGGTGTCTACTTTCCAAAAAGTGGTAATTTGGGGGGGGGGGTTTGGTGCTATCCTGGTATTTCAGGGCCTCTGAAACTGTGATAGGTCGTCAGGAAGTGTAATGAGGAAATAAAGCCTTTTAAAAGCCTGATGGTGCTTTTTGGATTTTGGGGTCCTGCACTTGGCTAGACTGCCAAAATGTCTCTAACATGTGGTACCCCCATACTCGGGAGAAGTAGCAGAATGTATTTTGTGGAGTAATTCCACATATACCCATGGCATGTGAGCGCAATAAATCGTTTAAGTGACAATTTTGTGTAAAAAAAAAAAGAAAAACATTTTTGTTTTGTAATTTTATGAAAATTTGTGATGAAAAAAATTCTTCTATTGATTCAGCATGTCTCTCAGCAAATAGTTTGGGGTGTCTACTTTCCAAAAGGGGTCGTTTTGGTGGGTGGGGGCATTTTATGCCCAGCATTAGAAGTTTTATGCCACACATCACTCACTCTTCTAACCACCTGAAGACCAAGCCTTTTCTGACACTTTTTGTTCACATGAAAAAAATCTGTATTTTTTGCTAGGAAATTAATTTAAACCCCAAATATTATATATTTTTTTAAAGCAAACACCCTAGTGAATAAAATGCTGGGTGCTGCAATTTTGTATGTCACATAGTGCTCGCGCAGTGATTTTTCAAACGCAATTTTTTTTTAAAAAATACACTGTTTACTTTTAATGCACAAAACACTAAATATTGGCCAATTATATGGTAAAATATAAAAGATGATGGTATGCCGAGTAAATAGATACCAAACATGACATGCTTTAAAACTGCACATGCCCCATGCAATGGCGACAAACTGCATACATTTGTAATATCCATAGGCAACGTTTTAGAAGCTACCATTTTAGATTTACAGAGGAGGTCTAGTGTTAGAATTACTGCCCTTGATCTGATGTTTGTGGCGATACCTCACATGCATGGTGCAACCGCTGTTTCCATACTGGCACAGGGTCAATGCTCACGAACGCAGATGCGCGCGTGCACAGGGGGGCGAGGGTTTTTATTTTTAAGTTATTTTGATTTTTTTAATTATTTTTACACTGTCCCCTTCATTTTTTTTATCACTTTTCATGCTATCACAGGGAATGCAAATATCCCTTATAACTTCAATGGGCATTGCCATATATTCTTTTTTGAGAAATCTGGGTTCTATCAGATTCTAGATATCTCCTCTGCCCTTACATTATCTAATCAAACTAAGATTGGTGTGATCAGATGCTTTCCTAATTTACAAATGGTGCTGTTATGTATGTGAAACTGAAGTGATGAAATGCTCAGAGCTTCCGATTTCTTAGGCTATAGAGATGATTGGCACCATTCTGGTCTCCAATCAGCTCTATGGTCATCCAGCAAAAACACCGGCTGCATTCTCAGGTTCCCCCGATGGCACGGGACTGCCTGGGGGAGGGGGGCATCATCTTCTGCTGCTTGTAAAAGCAATCCTGCAGCTAATTAGCCACTAGGATTGCTTTTACATGAAAGCTGATCGCTGGCTGAAAAAAAACGATACCAGGATGATGCCTGCAGCTGTAGGCATCATCCTGGTATAACCATTCAAAGTCCAGTGATGTACCAGTACCTCGGTTTACGAATTTTATTCGTTCAGCAGGACATTTCATATAGCAAAAAATTTGTAAACCAAAACAGTTTCCCATAGGAATGCATTGAAAACCAATTAATCCGTTCAGAAGGTCAGAAAAACTGTAAACACTACTAAAATACCGCATGAGTTATTTTATTAACTTATGCAGTATTTTAGTAATGACAACCATGTGTTAATGTTTCAGCTGTCAGCGGGGTTCCCCACTGACAGATGAATGTAAAAGAATTGCTGGTAATTAAAAAAAAAATTTTAATTGCAGGCAATTTACTGAGCTGTCAGGTGCCAGTTTTTAAATGTAATTACCGTTTTTTGTTTTTTTTTCCTTCACTATACAGTAGTTCAGAAATTCAGCAGTCACTTTCCCCCTCCAGCTGAAAGAAAGTTTCTTTTAGGTTATTTTCCCAAGTTAAAAGATACAATGTTTCCTTTCAGTTTCTTAAAATATACAAAGTATCATTTAGCTCCAGGAAACTGACAGCTAATGTTGTAAGCTATACTGAAGAAAAAAAAAAAGATGGCAATTGCATTTAAAAATCAGCACTGACATACACTTAGTATTGTGAAAACAATTTGTAAAAAATTCATAAACCAAGGCATTTTTTACAATGGATTTTCATTCGTAAACCGAAAATTACATTAACAGAGGCATTCGTAAACCAAGGTATTACTGTATATGCTATGTTCTTTTTTTTTTTTTGTATGCAGCCTGTGGACTGAATGAAAATAAGAGAAGAAATCTCTGCCAGAAAAAGTGTGTGGTATGCCCACCATTGGAATATACCGCACTTCTAACCACCCACTTCTAATGGTGGGCACACATTAGGTCAATACTTTGCCACATGCGCCAGTTCCAAGATTGTACAAATATCTAAATAGTGGCACGCTCGAATAAAAATTGTCCACGTATAAGTGGTACCCCATATGGAGAAGGATGACACCAAGTCCCAAACTATCTTGCCACTGCTCCCCTTGTAGTCTGGGCATCTGGGGGGCTCCACATGACTAACTTTTCCCTCGTAAATCCAAACAATACTTGTGCTCGCCACCGCACCAGCTTGTACTACACTTATGGGACTCGCCACGTCGCCAAGTCATACTGCAGTGCTGGTATTATTATTATTATACAGGATTTATATAGCGTCAACAGTTTGCTCAGCGCTTTACAATATAACGGGAGACAATACAGCAACAATACAGTTCAATACAAGAGGGTTAGGAGGGCCTGATCCTGGGAGCTTACAATCTAAGATGTATGTGAAAGACCAGGATGTACTAGACCGCTGGTGCTCGCCAGTTCACCAAAAGGTAGCATGGCACTAGTACTGGCACTCTGCTGCCAGTGAGAGTCATCAAAATTTACTGACAAGTGCTAACAGAGATCAGGCCTGATTCTGCCAACACTGTGGTTTTGTGTGCAATATATCAAGTGCCAGTGGCCTACTGACACTGCACTTGCTGGGGGAGAAGGGGGGGTAAGCGTAGGGGCTAAAAGCAGGTGCTGGAAGGTGCAGGGGCTGATCCTGCTAACACTGCGTTTTTGGGGACGCTATACTAATGTGAATGCTGGTGTAGTGCTGATCTGATCAAAGATATTGATCTGTTCAGACACTATACTAGCAATGGAGGCTCATTGTGTATGAGCATTTTCCTTGCAGTCAAGGGGTTAAATGTGATGACTGGTGTACTGACAGGCAATCTGACACCATCTGGGAGGGGCGTGAAAACCACAGCAGCGCAAATCACGTATATATATGTGATTTTGTGCACCTGTGCCACCCTGTAGCAGTATTTCTGCTATAGGGCGTTCAGGAAGCGGTTACATAAGCGGTTTGGGTTACGAAGCTGCGTTACTTTAACTGACAATTGCACAGTCATGCAACGCTGCACCAAAATGAAATTTACATATTTTTTTCCCCATGAATTGAGCTTTCTTTCAGTGGTATTTGATCACCTGTGCGTTTATTTTTTGCGCTATTAAAAAAACTGACAATTTTGAGAAAAGAAAAATATTTTGGACTTTTTGTTATAAAACATGTCCAGTAAAAAAATTTAAAAATCAAATTTTGTCATAAATTTCAGCCAAAATGTATTCTGCTACATGTCTTTGCTAAAAAAAAATCCCAATACGTGTAAATTAATTGGTTTACGTGAAAGTTATTGCGTTTACAAATGGTGGTATATATACTGGAATTTAAATTTTTTTTATACTAATAATGGCGGTGATCAGCGACTTATGACGGTGATCAGCGACTTATGGTGGGACCGCGGCGGACATTCTGACACTGGGGGGGAAGTGACTTGGGGTCAGTGATCAGTGCAAACAAAACCACACTGACACTGTACTAATGGCACTGGGGAGGAAGGGGTTAACTTTTTAGGCAAAGAGTTAACTGTGTGAGGGGAGTGTTTTACTAGTGGGCGGGGGGTGTACTTCACTGTTGCAAGCTGTCCCGGAAAGCTAAGCTCTGCTCTCCGGAACAGTGAGCTGGGAACTGACAGGGAGCAGGGCTGCATTGAAAACAATGCAGCTGTGCTCTGTGTCACTGTTTGCCAGCAATCACCGGGACCCGGCGGGTAATGACTGGCTGGGACCTGGTGATTGACACCCGCAGCCGGTGGCGCGGGTAGGGGGGTCGCGTGCCTTGCACGCGCCCCCTACCCGATATGCAAAATCACGTTTATATACGCTCAGCGGTGCCGCCCTGCCGCAGTATATGTACTGTGGCTGGTCGGCAACCGGTTAAAGACAAAGAAACCTCACTAATAAGAACAACAAAAAATGAAAGCAAATAGGGTGATTGACAAAAGAACTATCAATCAGAGGTGAAGCACAGTTTCTGAACTGACCCCAATCTCTCCCTATGCAATTTGTCAGTTTTTCTCTACCTACACTAACTTTTCATACACTGGGTTCAAATGTCAAGAAGTGCATAACATTTTAAAAAAAATGTGGAATGTACATTGCCAAAGCCAGGAACTTACAACCAGCAGTTTTCATTGAATTCATGGTCATGACAAATCCAAACAGTTCTCATACAGATAGACTGCTCTTGTTTAAGCATGCTGTCACATTTTTCTCATCCGAGTCTGCAAGGGTAAAACAAACAGGAATTACATTTAATAGTAAAGATCATGGATATAACATACCATTAGAGGGATTCATCTAAGCTCTGTATGCATTTATAAAACACCATATTAACCTTAGAAGTCAAGCTTATAATATATCTTGAAACAGTACTATTTAATCCTTGGCTGAGTAGTTTTGAAGAATTTACAATGGTCTCTCACTCAGACCTCAGATCCACAGCTGGTTGCACCAGCAAATGAAGGTATATATGTGTACAATTTATTGTGGTCTCGGTGAATGAACTTACTGTTATTATCACAAGTCAGCCTGCAGTTTCTTGTTTGTGTTCTTACCTCCTTGCTGCAGTCCTGTTCCTGATCCCTTCACATGTGTGTTTGTGCTCACATATGGGTGTCCTCTGTTGTTCTCTGGGTTTTATTTCCTTCCCTTCAATCACTTAATGGCCCGCCTCCTTGTTTGCCTGTCTATATAAGACGTGCTCAGACTAGGCCACTTTGCCTGAGCAACTTCCTAGTTGTCAGAGCTCCTGTGTGTTGCTATTGCCTGTATCCTGCATTGACTACTTGTGTACTGACCCCAGCTTTGTTCTCTGACTGTGCTTGTTTTCCTCCTGTCCTAACCTCGATTAGTCTATCGGATTTCTGTTTATTTTCTCCTATTGTACTTTGCTCCCGCGAGCGGTCTCCTCATCCTCAGCTGGGCGTACCTGGGGGCCGCGACCTGGTCCAAGCTTGCTGCAAGTCCATCCCCACCATCAGGGGCTCTGGTGAAGAAGCAGGCTGGGGCTTAGACTCCACGCCCTGGGGAACCCCAAGTGGAGTATCTACAAGGGCTCACTACCACAGGTGCTGGCAGTTGTCTCTACACACACATAGACCACCGACGATGCAGCAACCTGTTGACCTATTGTACACAATATTATACACCAATTTTCCCTTGTCCCACTGTTCAAAGCCGACATATATTGTATCTGAGGTCCAAGATGAGAATTATTAGGGATGAACAAACTGCAATGGGTTGGTTCTTAGGAGGTTCAGTAACTCAATGGGAAGTATGCAGACCCCCACTGAAATCTATGGGAGCTGAATCTTGCTTTTTCTGGCCCTTTTCAAAGCTAACCGGCAATCTGTTGTTGAAAAATGGTCAAGGGGAGCTGGATACTGCCAGGGAGGACATATACCAATGCAAAAATATTTAAAACAAATACCATTCAGCAGAAAGAGGGTCTTTTCTTGCTGCTTAAAGAGCAACATATAAAATACACAAATCTTTAAAAACATTGGGGGGTACCTTGCAAAGAGGCAACAGCCTCCCCCCCCCCAACACACACACACACTCCCCCTTGCAAGGCACCTTATTCTTATGTTGGGTGAAAAAGGAAAAAGGCCTATTCCAACTATTAGATGCCCCACGAGGATGTGAGGATTTGGGGGGGAGGGTTGAAAAAAGTCGGGAAGACTTTTATTATAGGGGAAGGAGTATAGCAGTATAGGGAATGTGTATGAATAAGGGAATGAGTAGGTTGAAGGATGGTATGTTTTGCATGCTTTTTTATTTGGGAAACTAAGCTGGAATCTTGTCTGAGTTTTCTGGCTCACCTTGACAGTGTGAGATTTGAACCAGGTTTTGCTTCCCACTTGTGACCAGCAGCAGGTGAGATATATAAGGAAGGGCTGGAGTGAGGGGTTGCTCCGGCCTGGGGTTCTGGAAGCTGCTTGAGATTGAGCATCTTACATGTGGAAATCGCTCTCTATGGGAAAGAAAAAAGGTTTGAAAAACACTTGTTTTTTGGGTTGGTGACTGGAAGAAGCCCTTCACCTGTTAGAAAGGAGTCTGTACTGTTTAGTTAGTGCCTGGATGGAAAGGATGTATTTTTTGTTTTGTTTGCAACCTTTTAATTATAACTTACTACAAGTCAGAATTTTAAGAAAAGACCTGCTGTTTGGACTACCTTTTTCCCACCGAAAATGAACCCCACTTGAGCTAACCCCCGCATATGGTGGATTTGGCAGGAAACTGAGTAAGTTGAAATCTGGAGGATATGATAGGAGCCTTGCTGTAGACCTATGCAACCCAGCAGGAAACCAACTGCCAGTTTGCAGAGATTCAGCAGCAGAAAGCCACTGCAGTGAAGCAGCAGACAAATAGTTTGTGGTGGCCTAGCAAGCAGACTGAAAGCTCCTCAAGGAGGTGGCCCGACATCTTCTGGAGTTAAAGAAGGGTTTCACAGCTCTGCTACTGGTGGAACAGAAAATGGTCTGTTCCAGCTTGATTCTCAACTAATTCTGAGGAACTGAAGGCTGAAATTCTTGCATGCTTGGGTGGCCCCTTTATGGTACGGGCTCAACGGGTGCATCGGTGGTCATATAGTATCTACAAGGTACCCTGCTCCCAGATGTTTGATTTGATACATCTCACCAGGAAGTGGCTGCAGCCAGAGACCTTGTCAGCACCTAAGATTGTGGAGTGTGTGGTCATGGACTACTATCTGTGAGTGCTCCCTGCCAGGAAATTGGACAGCCATGCAGGCCCTAAGTCTGCAAACTAGCTAGTGGACCTTGTGGAGAGATGCACTGCAGCTGAGGACCTACTGAACGCATCCATGCACCACTGCAGTGTCTTGTGGGGTGAAAAACTGACTGGAGGCTCCAGTAAGACTGTTCAAGGGCTTGGGGAAAAAGCAAGACACTTGCAGATATTGAGACTGTGGGCTCAGGACCTGGAGACTGGCCAAATAGGTCAGGATGGTCCCTGAGGCCATTTAGAGGACTGGGTACAGAACCCATAAAGTGTTACCGTTGTCCTATTGCTGTTAACTGTTCCCTAACTGATGTACCAATGCAATCTGATAATGCTTATTTGAAAAAACATGTCTCTTTTTGTACAGGTGGAATGCACTATATGCCAAATATGTGTGATTTCAGTTGATGGAATGCCAGCCACCACACTACTAGACTCTGGTAGTGTTGTGAAATTCGTCAAAGGTAATTTTGTTAACACACAGTTTCACCCTGGCACTATTGTGGTTATTTGCATACATGGTAACACGTGACTACCAGACTGTTATGGTTGAGATTGATATTCCCTGCTTCATGAAGCTATGATAGAGACAAAATGAATCGGGAGGACAAAGCTTTCCCTGTTGGCTCACTACTGACTCTTTTGATTGCAAAATGTAGAAACTGTTAGTATGTACGCGGAATGGGTAAATCCTTTTTCTTTCTCTGTAAGGGCTGGTTTACACTTGCTTCGACTTCAACACACATTAAAGCACCTACCACTTCAACATGCTTTTTTGATGCGTTTTTGATGCTTCTGCAATGCTTCAGTAATGCTTCAATAATGCTTTGGTGGTGCTTTGATAATACTTTTTTGAAGCTTTAAAAAACTTGACAGATGCCCTGTGTGTTTGTTGATATCTCATATCTGTAATACCTCCAAAACAAAGTGAAGCCAAAGCTGAATAAAAGTCTCTCAAAAGCTGCAGGAGCTTTGTCATAGGCTTCTATGGAGGCTTTGAAGCAGGGGCCGACTGACCATTTGGAAACTCGGGCACTGCCCGAGGGCCCGGGGTCAGTAGAGGGCCCCATGAGATGCCCCTGGTACCTTTTTCATAGGCTTTTTTGAGTTTCGGCAAGGACACAGGGGCCCCATGATCCCCTATTGCCCGGGGGCCCCATGAGTTCTCAGTCCACCCCTGCTTTGAAGACAATTTGAAGCACCACTAAAGCGACATGGGGTATAAATTTTTAAGCAAAGTAAACACAACATGTAAACATGACTGTAAACTAACCATTTTATTTAGTGGCAAGGGCTTTGATTGGTGTTCAGAGTGCTTTAAATTAATCTGTCAAATGCCATGTTTTGAAGTTAGTGTAAATGAGCCCTAAAAGCTGGGAAACAGGAGGAGCTGTAATCCTACCCTGAGTTTGAGAATAATGAACAAGAAATTATCTCTGAGAGTGGACTGGATGAGCAACCAGACTTAGAAGTAAGAAAAGATGATTTTTGTACTGAACAAATGAGAGACTTAGCGCTTACTAGAGCCAGAGAAAACATTAAAATGATAGATGGAGAACCCTATAAACCTGATGTTGGGGTGGTTTTTCCTAACATAACTTGCTGTATCAAGGGATAAAGCAAGGGGAGGAGGTGGTAGAAGAGCTAGTGGTTCCAATACCATATCTTAAGTTGTATCTCCATACCTATGTCTACCAACCCCAAACTGATGGGCTTGTGGAGCTCAGGAACATGTTAAAAAGGTGGTGGACAAAAATGGGAGAAATTTGGATTGTTTATTGCTGTACCTTTTATGTTCCCTATACAAAAGGTGGCTTAGGCATTGTGGCAGGGTGATGTTAACCTAGGATTCTCAACCAGGCCAATTGAGGGGCTCCAGGGGGTTTACTTAGGAGGAAACTGGCTTTTCAGTTTCCTCATTGTTTAAAAAATCTGTTTTGGGACCAGGAGCTTGGAGATTTCTTAAAGATGAAGGTGGGATGAAATCTTCAGTCCTGGGTCCTGGTTTTCAGTACCACTAGCACACTAATTGATCAGGATTATGCTGGTCTTATTGTCAAGACCTGTCCATGGTTCTGGGGTAAACCCTCCCAAGGAGTCCAGGTGTGTGCAAGGGGGAAGCCAGGTGGGTGTATGTGTGCACTGGAATAGACAAAGACCCAAGCCTGAGGGCCAAAGCAGCAAGGGGCTGCTAGCTATGCAGGGAATGTTGGCGAGAAAATAGTCTGTGACAGACAGATGAAAGCCTGAATTGAAAGGCTTGAGCAGTACTGCTGTGTAAGCCAGGGGACCATAGGAAGCCTCAGAGGAGTAAGAGCTCCTGGGGTATCAGGAGAGCCTCAACATTAGGGGGCCTGTGCAGCAAGGTACTTCTATTAAAGCTGAGGGATCTAAAGAGCCAAATGACTCAGCATTTTTGTTTTGTGTGAAGCTGACCCCCCCCCCCCTGTCCACATGGGAAACCCTATGTTTTAAAGACTGTTTTTCTTTTTTTTAATAAAAGTTTTTGTCTACTGTGGACTCACTGTACAGACCAAGAGAGCAAACTTCCCCCATGTTACAACAGTTATACAACATGACATAACTATGGAGCCTGGTGTTCGTGTAAATGTAAAGCCATATAGAATACCGGAAGCCAGGCTGAAAGCTGTCGCAAATTAAATAAGTTACTTGTTAGAGTTGGGAGTGATAGGGGAGGTGAACAGTGGTCGAGTCCAGTAGTGTCGGCCCAAAAGCCAGATAGAACCATAAAATTTTGTAATGATTTCAGAATGTTGAGTAGCGTGCCCGAATTCGATGCATACCCAATGCCTCGGGTAGACAAGCTTGTTGGGAGATTGAGAACTGCCTGATACATAAGTACTTTATATTTGACTAAAGGCTACTGGCAGATAACCCTAATGGAATCTGCAAAAGAAAAGACTGCATTCTCTAGCCACGAGTGGTCACTGTTCAACAGGTAAAAAGTTTTGGGCATAAAATTAGCTAATCTTACATAATTTTGGGGTGCTGAAAACGAAAATGACCCTAAAAAATGTTGATTGGCTCTAGTTTCCATGATATATTCACCCATCTAATGACGTAAGCCATTCTAAATTATGATGCAACTTCAGCTGCATATTGCGCAATTGATACTGGTGACCAATAGAAAATTGCATGTATACTGAGATGATGCAATATTAGCCTTTAATTGCATCACTTCACTGCATAAAAGCTGCAGTATCTGTAGCTGATTGTAGTTCAACAGCGCCTTTACATTTCGTTTTATGCTTATATAGGCTACTCAGTAATGCCTCGAACTTGTGTGAATAAAGCAGATAATTTCTGCTATATCTGCGGTGAAATAACTTTTATCTCACAAAAAGGAGGATAACAGGAATGATTAAGAAAGCCTACAACTTGTATTTTGGCTGCAAGATAGGAGACCAGGACAAGAGCTGGGCACCACATATATGCTGCAATTCTTGTGGGACGGCACTGGAGCAATGGTTGAATGGAAAAAAGGCATCTATGCCTTTCGCTGTGCCAATGATTTGGAGAGAGCCAACAGATCATGTTAGTAATTGTTACTTTTGTATGGTGCCTCCAACAAAAGGGCTAAATAAGAAGAAAAAGTTATCTGTGCACTATCCAAATATTCCATCGGCAATACGTCCAGTTCCTCATGGAGAGGGGCTACCAATTCCTAAAGCACCAGAATCCTTCGTGGTTGAGTCAAGTGAGGAAGAAACTATTGCTGGACAGTTGTAAGAGATAGCCCTTTCCTCGAATACAAGAGAAAAGCCAAGAGAAGCAAAACCGACACAAACTGAAGACAAAACTAGTGAGAATCCTAAGTATTAAAATGATTCAACTTAGCTTATGGCTATAATTTTTCTTGGTAATCCTATGCAATATATTATGCCATTTAGGCTTTGTTATGTAGTCAATATCACTTGCTTTATATTTGTGGAAAGACATCTATCTATATAATTATTGTGCATTATGTAGTCATTACGCCTATAGTAGAAAACTTTCCGTTTACAGAAAAACTAGAGCCAATTGACAAATTTCATTGTTATATTTGAACTCAGAATGTGAAATTCATTAAGAAATGGATCCTTTTGTTTCCAAAACTGGCAAAAAATAAAAATTTGTTGAACAGATCATTAGAGTATGAGCAGATGCCTTTTGGTTTGCGTGATTCCAAAAATTATTGACAAGACATTAAGACCACATCGCTAATAAGCAGCCAGTTATTTGGACAATGTAGTCATCCACAGCCCTGATTGGGAGTCTCATTTGCCCCTGGTGCAAGCAGTAGTAGATTCCCTTCGGAAAGAAGAACTTATTGCCAACCCCAGAAAGTGTGCTTAAAACTTGGAGGAGGCCAAATACCTTGGCTACATTGTTGGTTGAGGACTGATTAAAGAGTATGTAAATCTAACATTTCATATTCATGTTTTGTGCCTTCTGTACCATGTACTTGTATGAAAAAGTATCTTTTGGGGGTGCGCATGCGCGGCCGGCGGTGCGGGACATGTCTCCCTGAGGCTCCTCCGTGCCGCGGGTAAGACAGCCTCACCGCCGCGCGATCCGGGCTCGCACTGCTCCACGAGCGGCCCCGATCATCAGTATAACCCCCCGGCCACCTGCAATAATGGTCAGGGGGGGTCATAAGCACCAGGTGGCGCCGCCAGGCAAGCCCATAAAGGAGGCCCTAGCTCGAGCCTCATCCAAGATGGCCGCCGCGTCGGGGAACTACAATGCCCAGCCAGCATCCTCCAGGCTTGCAGTCCTACAGCCAGAGCAACCGAGCCAGCCATGCTCTTCGGAGGGTGAGTCTGCAGATGAATCTGAGACCCCCATGACTACCACGACACCTGACCTTACTGCCTCTGACCTTCTGGCCCGCTTTGAAAAAATGTTGCATAAGGCCCTGAAACAGACCTCTGACCGCATTACTGACCAGCTGTCCAGGGAAATCCGCGAGCTGGGGCAACACACTGCAGACCTGGAGCAGAGGGTGGATGACTTTGACGCAACACTTCAAACGCAGGGGGACGAAATTGACCTGCTGCGGGACGAAAACCTTACACTTCAGACGCGTATTCGCGGCCTCCCTGAGTCGATCATTGATGTCCACTCTACAGTTACTGCGCTATTCCAAGAGCTCGCCCCTGCTATTCCAGTAGAACGCCTTGAGATGGACAGGGTTCACAGGGCACTAGCTCCTAAACGCACTGATGGCCCGCCGCGAGATATCATAGCTAAACTCCATTTTTTCCGCACAAGAGAGTAACTACTTCAAGCCGCCCGCAATTTGGAGTCCCTCCTGTTTCAAGGTCATGCTTATCAACTATTTCAGGACCTCTGCCCCACTACTATCACCAAGCGCAGAGCCATGAAACCGCACCTGCAAGTGCTTCAGCAGCATGATATACCATATAAATGGTGCTTTCCCTTTGCTGTGCGGTTCAGATACCAAGCCCGGGACCACGTATGCAAGACCACTGACGAACTCCTGGACACGCTACGGAACCTCCAGCTACACTCCGAAGAAACTACAGCCTCCGCCCCCTAATGGTCACCTGAATGTACACAAACGTGGCCGATTTTCATCTCCAGCTCCCTCACCACAAGACTCTATGGACTGAATCCTGTTGACCACTTCTACTCCTCCTACCGGCTCTTCGTGTGGTGGTCCGTGGCCTCCCCTGTAGTCGCTACTTGCTGAGTCGAGTCAATCGGCCCCCCCATCTGACGGTTTACATTGCACACCTGTATCCTTATTCTTGTTTGCTGGGCTTTATTTGTTTTTTTTTTTTTTTTTTTTTTTTCATACCTGTTTCTTTTGACCAGCTCAGGATACAGGCCATCCTAGATATGTCTTACGTTGGGTTGTTACCTGCCTTATTGTTTGCTAAGTTGGGGCTACTGTTGGGCCTCTACCTTGCCTATTGGACCCCCGGTCCCGGCGGCTCGGATCACCCGGTTCCGGTCTTTTAGAGGCTGTGCCGGGTGGGTCGGGGTCGCCGGCACCGGGGCACCACGGGCTTCCTGCCCATTATGTTTGATGTTTTCTCTCTTTCCAGGATCGCTCACTTATTTATATGTCTACATGCTGTCTTACTTGCCGCCCGCGCTCCTGTGCACTCTCCACTTGCCCCTTTGGTGTCCCGTTTTTTTTTTGACACCACTCGGGCTACAACCGCTCCCTGGACCATCCGGATTCCGGGTACCCCAGGGGACCGTTCTCCTTTTCTTTTTCTTCCAGCCTCTTTATGGCCCTCTCTACCTACCCTAGACCACCCTTACCCCTCCCCACCTCAACCCTTACTTTTCTGTACGGCCCCTTGTTATTATCCAGTTTTTACAACCGCCTACTTTCCCCTAGCTCAATTCGCAAGATGGCTCTCCTGAAGGGACTCCAATATTTACCAAATCACCGCTTCCTCCACCCATGGGTTCCCTGAATATCCTTACCCTGAATGTTCAGGGCCTTAATGTCCCGCAGAAGCGCAACAAAGCCTTTCGTTCTTTTGCGTCCTATAAGGCCCACATAGTCTGCCTGCAGGAGACGCATTTCACTCCTACCTCCACTCCTAAATTTTTTGGCCCCTGCTACCCACAGGTCTACACCGCCTCTGCTACTGTTAAGCGCAGGGGTATTTTAATTGCTCTTCACCGTACTACACCCTTCAAATTATGCACTAAAATTAAAGATCCGGAAGGTCGTTATCTTCTACTTGTAGGGCAATTGCTGGATTTTGAGGTCACCATTGCCACATACTATGCTCCAAACCAGGGTCCTTTGCCATTCCTTTCTCATCTCTTCTCGGTTATTGCTCATCATACACGAGGCACGCTTTTAGTCTGCGGAGACTCCAACTGTACACTGTACCCTTTTCTAGACAAATCCCCACAATCTCACACTCCACATATCCCCAAACACTCCTTTCAATCCATTCTGCATCAGCACTCACTGGTCGACTCATGGAGGGAATCCAATCCTACTAAACGCCAGTACACTTTTTACTCCCACCCACACAAAGTCTTCTCAAGAATCGATCATATTTTTATGACCGCCAGTTCTTCCCCTCGTATCTTGGCTTCTGATATTCTTCCGATCCCATGGTCAGACCACTGTGCTGTGATCACCACCGTTGCTTCTCTAGCTCCTTCTCCCGCTGATCCCTCCTGGTCCATCAACGAACGCCTGCTGGCTGACCCAGCCCACTGCACAGAGATTGCTGCTGCCCTTAAAGAGTATCTCTCCCTAAATCAAACCCCCGGGATTTCCCCCCTCCTATTGTGGGAAGCGCATAAACCAGTAATCCGCGGATTCTGCATTAGTAAAGCCTCCTTCTTGAGTAGAGCAAGGAGGCAGAAACGCCTCCTCCTTGAACAAGAGTACGACCAATCCCATAGTGCCTTTCAAGCATCCCCCACCCCAGCTAACAAAGAAGCCCTTGAACACTCTCGACTAGCCCTAGATCTCTTCCTTACGGACCAAGCCAAGCTCCCCATCCGATGGTCACGACACAAATTTTACACTAAGGCCAATAAGCCCGACACTTTTCTTGCTCTCTCTCTCCGTAAACTAGACCACACCGTTAAGCCCATAAGATTGCGGACCTCATCGGCAAATTTCACCAGCAACCCGGAACGGATTCTACGAATTTTCCACAAACACCTCTCGAGTCTCTACTCTGCCTCCGCTCCCTTTGACTCTTCCCAGGCCGATGCCCTTTTTGGTTCCCTTCCTTTTCCAAAATTGGCTGGTGAGCATCTTGCTACGCTAGAGCGACCCATCACCACAGTCGAAGTCACAAATGCTATAAATTTCTTGAAGCCCCGCAAACGCCCAGGACCTGACGGCTTTTCAGCCACGTACTATAAAAAGTTTGCCCCCATTCTCATGCCTGTCATGACGAATGCCTTTAATGCCATACTCTCGAATCAAATCTTTAGCCCGGATACTGTGCAAGCCAACATCTCTATGATACCGAAGCCAAACTCTGATGACACGCAATGGTCTAATTACAGACCAATTTCCCTCCTTAACGTAGATGTTAAACTGCTAGCCAAAATCCTATCAACTCGCCTCAACGCATGTATTGGTTCCCTAATCCACAACGATCAGGTTGGTTTCATACCAACTAGGCAAGCAGGTGACAACGTTCGACGTGCATCCCTATTAGCACATTTAGCTAAATCCCGCAATATTCCCACATGCTTTTTGTCCTTAGACATTCGGAAGGCGTTTGACACAGTCTCATGGTCATACTTACATTACATCCTGCGCCGTTGGGGCTTTGGCCCACATTTCTTAACCTGGATATTTTCTCTCTACCAGGGCCCCTCGGCCAGAATTAAATATCTAGGACATCGGTCCGCCCATTTCCCGATTTTATGTGGCACCAGGCAAGGTTGTCCCCTTTCCCCCTTGCTTTTTGCACTAGCCATAGAACCACTGGCACTATTGATTAGAACCGATCCTGATATCCGAGGGCTTGAGATAGGAGGCACCTCACATAAACTGTGCTTGTTTGCTGATGACGTCCTGCTTTTTCTCACTTCTCCCTTAACATCTACTACCTACTCTACTTCGTCTTCTTGATAGGTTTGGCGCGCTCTCTGGCCTTCAAATTAACCCCAGAAATCATGGGCGCTTAATATCTCGCTACCACCTAACGAACTTACCCACCTCAAACAGATCTTGCCATTCTCATGGTCGCAAGACTCTGTCCCCTTTTTGGGTATAAAATTCACCCCGCATATCTCAGGTCTCTATAACGCTAACTACATCCCTATGCTGGCCCATCTAACGGCACTTATGACTAAATGGTCCTCCCTTCCTCTAGCTTGGCTGGGCAGAATAGCGGTCGTGAAGATGTCGATCCTTCCCAAAATCCTTTATCTTTTCAGAGTTCTCCCTATTTCTGTACCCACTCATTACCTGCGAGTTCTGCACCGCCGTATTTCTTCTTACGTTTGGGGCAAAGTCCGCCCCCCGTGTCCCCCGCAGTACTCTATACCGATCTAAACTGCATGGCGGTCTGGGTCTCCCTGAGATCAGCAAATACTACCAAGCGGCGCATATGGCACAACTACCAAAATATCACGCTACCTACGAAATCCCGCAGTAGGTCATTCTCGAATCCATCGAGTGCGACCCCTTTTCTATAGCAAACCTTCTTTGGTTGAGACGCATTGACTGCCGCGCGATTGAGAATCCCATTACTATGCATTTTTTGTCCCTTTGGGACAAACTGAAATCTCGTTACCTGCTACAATCTCCCCATAACCCCCTCCTTTCCTGTCTTCGTAATCCAGCCTTCCCCCCGGCCTGGTCCGCACCGCACGTCTTCGCTCAATGGGCAACGGCTGGTCTCACCCAGACCCGTCATTTTGTACTCAGGAATCAATTTAAATCTTTTACCTCTCTCTGTGAGTTCCATAACCTCCCCACCTCTGAATTATTTAGATATTTGCAGTTGAAACATTTCTTTGCTCCGTACACATTGGCCGCCAACCCAATTTCCTCACTGTCTCCCTTTGAGCGAGCATGTCTCCGAGACCCTCATAGACGAGGTCTCATTTCCTATCTATACTCCCTTTTTACGACCCCATCCGTTTCTCCATTACCCTCATATACCGATAAATGGGAAGCTGATTTAGGCCGGCAAATCGACCCCTCAGATTGGGACCTCATTTGGAACAATACCAAGGAGTCCTCGCAAAATGTTGTGGCCCTGGAGACCAATTACAAAGTCCTAACCCGCTGGTATCTTGTCCCGACCAGAATTGCGAAATTTACCCCTGATTATCCCCCAGTTTGTTTCAGAGGCTGCGCAGACCTAGGAACATTTTTTCATATTTGGTGGGATTGCCCAATCGTCCGTACTTTTTGGGCGGAGGTATTCAGAACACTGTCTGCACTCAGCGCCACAACCCTCCAATCAAGTCCTCTAGTCGCGCTTCTCAATCACCGGCCACCAGACATCACAAAGGCAAATTTTAAGCTTATTCTGCAAGTCACCACTGCGGCCAAACAGGTTATCGCTAAAGCCTGGAAATCACCCTTACTGAATACGACTGCAGTCATGACTAGAGTCACTCAGGCGATGATCCACGCAAAAATTGAAGCCACTATCCTGGATTCCATCCCCAAGTTTAAAAAGATTTGGAACCCATGGGTGGAGCATTTCCTCCCGCCCAACTTTGACGAGTCCCTTCTCAACCCATAATCTATGTTTTTTGCTTTACGGGAACCATCCTTTGTTGATACTGCGGTTATTTGGCTATTTACAGTATCCCCTTCCTTGGTGCCGTACACCCTATCCCTCCCTTCCTCTCCCCCTCCTCCTTTCCTTCATGTTCGGCTCTATTTGATCTTTGTTGTTCAGTGAGGTGGTTGAGGAACGGTATACTTCACCTCACATGCCCTCATATGTGGGAAACTAAGGTGGAATCCAGTCCATGTTTTCTGACACACCTTGGCAGTGTGGGCTCTGAACCAGGTTTTGCTTCCCAGTGACCAGCAGCAGGTGAGGTAAATAAAGAAGGACTGGAGCAAGAGGTTGTTCTGGTCTGGGACTCAGCTACTAGACAGAGAGAGAGAGCACACGCTTGCTACATGTGGAAATTGCTATGTAAGAGAAAGAAAAAGGTTTGCAAAATGCTTGTGTTTTATTTTTTGTTGGTGACTGGGAGAAGCCAGTCTGCACTGTTAAGTTAGTGCCTGGATGGCAAAGATTTATTTTCTTTCTTGGTTGCTTTGATTACAAACTTTTAAATAGAACTGACTACAAGTTATTTAAGACAATTTTGCCATTTTCCCAGGGAAGGTGATCCCCACTTGCGCTAACAAGCCCCACACTACTGTGCAAAAGTTTTAGGTATGAAGAAATGCTGTAAAGTAAGCATGGTTTCAATATACAGTTGTGTCCAAAATTATTCAACCCCCACTGAAATTGAGTGTTTTGGCCAGTTTGACATTGCTTTTGATCATTCAGTCATCTTGCTTACATTTACATTAAAGAGGCACTTGTAGGTCAGACAAATATAACATAACAGTTATAATGAAATAACCACAAATGTCTTTTCTGTGCTCACAGCATTATCAGTTTTATTCAACCCCCAAGTGACATTCAATCTTAGTACTTAGTACAGCATCCTTTTACAGTTATAACAGCTTTTAAACGTGAAGCATAGCTTGACACAAGTGTCTTGCAGCGATCTACGGGTATCTTCGCCCATTCTTCATGGGCAAAGGCCTCCAGTTCAGTCACATTCTTAGGCTTGCGCACTGCAACTGCTTTCTTTAAGTCCCACCAGAGGTTCTCAATCGGATTTAAGTCTGGTGACTGCGATGGCCACTCCAAAATGTTCCAGCCTTTCCTCTGCAACCATGCTCTAGTGGACTTGGAGGTATGCTTGGGATCATTGTCCTGTTGAAAGGTCCAACGTCTCCCAAGCCTCAGGTGTGTGACGGACTGCATCACGTTTCCATCCAATATCTCCTGGTACTGAAGAGAATTCATGGTACCTTGCACACGCTGAAGCTTCCCTGTACCTGCAGAAGCAAAACAGCCCCAAAGCATGATTGACCCTCCACCATGCTTCACAGTAGGCAAGGTGTTCTTTTCATCATAGGCCTTGTTCTTCCTCCTCCAAACATAGCGTTGATCCATGGGCCCAAACAGTTCTAATTTTGTTTCATCAGTCCACAGAACACTATCCCACAACTTTTGTGGTTTGTCCACATGGCTTTTGGCATACTGCAGTCGACTCTTCTTATTCTTTGGAGACAGCAAGGGGGTACGCCTGGGAGTTCTGGCACGGAGGCCTTCATTACGCAGTGTGCGTCTTATTGTCTGGGCTGAAACTTCTGTACCCACATCTGACAAATCTTTTCTCAGTTCCTCAGCAGTCACACGGGGACTTCTCTCCACTCTACGCTTCAGGTAGCGCACAGCAGTCGAAGTCAGCATCTTCTTTCTGCCACGACCAGGTAGCGTTTCAACAGTGCCCTTTGCCTTGAATTTGCGAATGATGCTTCCTAAGGTGTCTCTTGGTATGTTTAACATCTTTGCAATCTTCTTATAGCCATTGCCCTTCCTGTGAAGAGAAATCACCTCTTCTCTTGTCTTCCTGGACCATTCTCTTGCCTTCACCATGTTTGTAACCACACCAGTAAATGTCTAGAAGGAGCTGAGTATCACAGTCATTTTAAAGCTGCCTAATTGGTGCTTATTATGCTTGATTGCTGCTCGGTGACATCCACAGGTGTTTTCAATACCTGATGGAAAGCACCTGTATGAACCTCTGTTCTTCAGAGTGGTAGTCTTTAAGGGGTTGAATAATTGTGGCAATGAAGAAACCACATAAGAACCATTTACTACTGTATTACATAAACAATTGATGTCATTTTAGTTGCATTTGGGTAGTTACAACGTCCTTGTAGGATTTGATTCTGAATACAATTCCAAATGTACACTATAGTCCCTAAACCCCTTTACAGCATTGGGGGTTGAATAATTTTGGACACAACTGTATATAGTGGATATAAAAAGTCTATACACCCCTATTAAAATGTCAGGTTTCTGTGAGAAATGTGACAAAGATAAATAATTTCAGAACTTTTTCCACCTTTTTAATGTGACCTATAAGCTGTACAACTCAATTGAGAAACAAACTGAAATCTTTTAGGGGGGGAAGTAAACACACAAAACTAAAATAGTGTGCACACCCTCTTATAACTGGGGTTGTAGCTGTGTTCAGAATTAAGCAATCACATTCAAATTCCATAAGATCTGTTTGGCGCAAAAACAACACTGCACATCACAAAAAGAATACCATACCCACAGTGAAGCATGGTGGTGGCAGCATCATGCTTTGGGACTGATTTTCTTGAGCTGGAACTGGGGCCTTAGTCAAGGTAGAGGGAATTATGAACAGTTACAAATACCAGTCAATATTGACACAAAACCTTCAGGTTTCTGCTAGAAAGCTGAACATGAAGAGGAACTTCATCTTTCAGTATGACAACGACCCACAGCATACATCCAAATCAACAAAGGAATGGCTTCACCACAAGAATATTAAAGTTTTGGAATGGCCCAGACCTGAATCCAATCGTAATCTGTGAGGCGATCTGAAGAGGACTGTGCACATTAGATGCCCTTGCAATATGACATATTTGGAGTGTTTTTGCAAAGAAGAGTGGGCAAATATTGCTAAGTCAAGATGTGTCAAAAGGTGCTTCAACAAAGCAACTACTAATAAGTTTAATGGTGTGCACACTTATGCAACCATATTATTTTAGTTTATTATTTTTACTTCCCTCCACCTAAAAGATTTCAGTTTGTTGTTCAACTGAGTTACATTAAAGGTGGAAAAAGTTCTGAAATAATTTCTTTCTTTCAAATATAAAATCACATGGCATCAACTAATTTAGGCATCTAGACGTGGTGAAGACAACTTGCTGAAGTTCAAAATGAGCATCAGAATGAGGAAGAAAGGGTATTCAAGTGACTTTAAAGGTGGCATGGTTGTTGGTGCCAGATGGAATGGTCTGAGTATTTCAAAAACTACTGATCAACTGTGATTTTCATGCACAACCATCTCTAGGTTTACAGAGAATCGTCCGAAAAAGAGAAAATATCCAGTGAGCAGCAGTTGTGTGCACAGAAATGCCTTGTTAATGTCTGAGATCAGAGGAGAATGGGCAGACTGGTTAAAGATAATAGGCAACAGTAACTCAAATAATCACTCGTTACAACCAAAGTATGCAGAATATAATCTCTGAACACACAACATGTTGAACCTTGAAGCAGATGGGCTCCAGCAGCAGAAGACCACTCTGGGTGCCACTCCTATCAGCTGAGAACAGAAGGCTATGATTTGCACAGGTTCGCCAAAATTGGACAATAGAAGATTGGAAAAATGTTGCCTGGTCTGATGAGTCTCAATTTCAGTTGTGACATTCAGATGGTAGGGTCAGAATTAGGTGTAAACAACATGAAAGCATGAATCCATCCTGCCTTGTATCAACGGTTCAGGCTGGTGGTGGTGTGTAATGGTGTGGGGGTTATTTTCTTGGCACACTTTGGGCCCCTTAGTACCAACTGAGCATCATTTTAAATGCAATGGCCTACCTGAGTACTGTTGCATCCCTTTATGATTACAGTGTACCCATCTTTTGATGGCTACTTCCAGCAGGATAATGCACCATGTTGCAAAGGTCAAATCATCTCAAACTTGTTTCTTGAACATGACAAATGAGTTCACTGTACTCCAATGGCCTCCACAGTCACAATATCTCAATCCATTAGAGCACCTTTGGTATGTGGTGGAACAGATGTTTTGCATCATGGATGTGCAGTCGACAAATCTGCAGCAACTGTGATGCTATCATGTCAATATGGATCAAAATCTCTGAGGAATGTTTTTAACACCCTGTTGAATCTATGGCATGAAGAATTGAGTCAGCTCTGGCAATGTGTACCTAATAAAGCTGCTGATAAGTGTACATATATATTTTTTTTACTAATATACAAAATGCAAAGTGAGTGAACATTAGAAAAATCTAATCAAATCAATATTTTGGTGTAACTACCCTTTGGCTTCAAATCAACATAATTTCTTACACTTGTACACTTGTGCAGGTCAAGGATTTTGTAGGATTAGGCCCCTTTCACACGTGTGGACTATTTGTCCATTTTCTGTCCACACGGATGAAAAATGGACATCAATGCATCTCTATGGAAAAATGGTTAAGTAATTATCAATATATTGCCAATACACATGGCCGCGCCCATGTGGGCTTCATAAAGATGGCGGCCGAGCGATATATATATGGGCAAGGACAAGTCGTGGCATCCAATCATTATCCCCCTGATGAAGTCACGTGACCCTGTGACGCAACGCGTAGGGGAGGGGCTCTGACGTCACGACGTTGCAGCGGAGAGGCTCGGTGATTCCAACGCAGACAGAGGCAGGCAGGGAGGGAGAGCAGAGGTAGAGGATTGCTTCACCCACAATTGACTGTGATATTTATGCCGCCCTGGACTACCAAGGAACTGTATATCGCTGTGTATTATCGCTACTGGCAGAAATAAATTTCCACTATTTAAAAGGATAAGGCACCATGGTTTGTGTTTCTTTTCTCTACATCTGACCCTAATATTCCACATGGGTGAGAGGAGGAAATGAGAAGGAGATGACCCCTGGAGGGGAATAAGGAGATAGAGCTGGTCTGAATATCGGTGTATGAGCAGTTGCAAAAGGAGAAAGAGGAAAGTACAGGAGTACCTACATCCATACCCTGGTACATCTTAAAACAGAGTATTAATCCACCGATCCTGGAAGGATCAAAAAGTCTATTTGCCTGAATTTTACTCAGGCAAATATAAACGTGAGCGCATAGGGAGACCATAAGGCACCTGGCGAGAGGGAATAAGGAATCACCTGCACTTTGGCACTTGTTTATATAGACTTTATTTATTCATTTATGTATTACACTAATGCACGTGCACATTGGAATATATTCTTGCACAAATATTGCTAGAGTGATCACATATAATTAGAGTGGCACTAATTATATATATATTTGTATTTATTATTTATCATTCACATTATATCAAGGTCCTATATTGATTATTATTTATCACATGAATTTAGTTTTTTTTATGTGTGTATTGGCAATATATTGATAATTACTTAATCATATTAGTTTATGGAATACCACTTATCATTATGATTCACATTTGATTTATATAATTATTAATTAAGCAGAATGAGTACAGATTGGATATAGAGATATATATGTTTATAAATAGGAGCGCGGCACTATAAATACCTTATATACTGATCTGACACTACCAAGTGAGTTTGTGTAAGTGCCAGCGCACCAAACACCAAAGAACAGTAAATAATTGTTTAACACCCACTGAATGCTTCATTCATAATAGCTCACAAGGATTCACAATATACACAGCTCTATGGAAAAATGGATGTAAATGGATGATCATCAGCATCCATCAACATCCATTTGTTAAATTCCATCAAAGCCCTATTTTTGTTTTGTTAAAAAACCAAAACGGATGAAAAATGAATGTAAACAGGCAAACGGTCTGTTTGTGCATCCATTTTTGCATTGGTAGTGGATGTAAAAAACGGATGGTAAACTTATGTAAATTTCATCCATTTTTTTGTTTTTGAAACATGACAGAACTGATGAAACAAATGGTCTTCGTATTTGAAAAAGGCCTTAGAGTCAGCAATATGCTTAACCAAATATACCAAGCAGGTGCTAAGGATCATCAATTTTATACGTTTGTTGAAACCATCATTAGCTTTAACAGAAACAGCTGTGTAGGAGGCTTAAAACTGGAAAAAGGAACAGACAAACTCTGCTAATAAGGTGAGGTTGTGGAAGACCATTTCATGTCACAGGGTATACACCATGCTAAGACTGAGCACAGCAATCAGACACAAAGTAGTTACTGCATTGCATGGGCAGGGTCTCTCCCAGGCAAAGATTTCAAAGCAGACAGGGGTTTCAAGTCGTTTTAAAGAAGCATAAAGAAATGTGTAATGTTGAGGACCGTAGACGCAGTGGTCAGCCAAGGAAACCTATTGCTGCAGCTGAAAGGCACATCATACCTACTTCTCTTTGACATCGGAAGATGTCCAGCAGTGCAATCAACACACAACTGGTGGAATCCAGTGGGATCCAGGTATACCCATCTACTGTCCTGAGAAGTCTGGCTAGAAGTGGTCTTTATGGAAGAAATGAGGCCAAGCAGCCATACCTCCAACGTGGAAACAAGGCTAAGTGACTCAACTATACACAAAAACATAGCAACTGGAGTTCAGAAAAATGGCAGCAGGTGCCCAGGACTGATGAGTCAAAAATTTGGGGTAAAATTGTGGTAAAATCACAGCTAAAATTGCAGCAAAATTCCTGATAAAATCACAAGTGAAACATGGAAAAATCACAGGTAAAATTACATTTTTTGGTGAGCACTATCAGCAAAATGCCGATAACACTATTTTTGGCCCCCAATATATTGGTGAATTCCTAGTATGTATAGTATATACACTGTTACTAGTGGAGGAGGTGCAGAGACTCCTAGTTGAAGCTATAGGAGGCGGGACTGACCCAGAGTGTCTTGAGCTGTCATTCTTAGAACGCTGCCTGGGTGGGAGGTACAGACCAGGAGTATGACTCCCCCCACCACAGTAAGCAGGGAGGAAATACATCACAGCTTCCTGGAGGAAGAACTACAGAAGGGCTGTGCCAGGACCAGTAGCTGGGGAAATAGGAAGAATAGCATCCACTGGTCTTACAAACAGGAAACCACAGGGGATTCACAGTTTTGATTTGAAAATCATCAGCTTATTTCAGAGCTGCTACTGAGGGAACCAAAAGATGGAGGACATATTCAGTGAAGGTAGGTGATCAGCAGCAAGGACATGGAAAACATTTTTTGCCTGGAGTTCTGCTTTAAGACAGAAAATGTAGTCCTGCTGGATCACTTCAGGGTGGCCCTTTTTGCAGGAATAGCTATGTAAAACATTAAAAATAAGCGACTATACTTTTTGAAATCCAGTAATACATTGTCTCCGCTTGCTCTGCACTTGCTAGATTGCGCTTGATTTTTAGGCACTGTGCTGAATTTGTAGAGGACAATCTGCTGAAAGCCTAAAGATTTACTGCTACTCAGGGATTCAGAAAATTGTCTGCCTCCAGCAAGACAAATTAAAAACAATGCTGGAGGCAATTTACAGCACACACTAATTTTGGTAGCATAATTATTAATGTGGAATGTATGTTTCTTGCTAAAGAACATTATTTTGTATCACATTGTTATGGGTAACGTCCCACTTTAAATAAATATTTCCAAGATGCAAATATTGGCACAAAGAACAAAAAGGAAAATTAATCTCCCCTGGAACTTTGTTGCAGCCAGATAATTGACAACCATAGAAGGTATGAATAAAACATTAAATTTTATTAAACAAAAAATATGAAAGGTTCTTTTTTAATTAAAAAAAAAACTCTGGTCTCTATACATACAAATTTGTCACCTTTTTACAGTCCACATGAACAGCATTGGTGTATATTAGACAATACTATTGTACACCACAAAGATACAGCCCTTTTTTAGGTGCTTAATGGTGCCATTATTTCCTAATGGCACCCCCATGCACTTTACAAATGCTTTTGTGCTCATTTACCTGCATCAAAATGCATTGTAACAAAGTACCATGCATTTTGATGTCATGCCATTTTTAAAAAAGGTCATGCACTTCTTTTGTGCATTTTTCATGCAAAAACAAACATACACTATCAAACCATGTATGTGTGAATGGAGACTTAGGACTAGTTTACACTTGCAGCAGACCTCCCAAGGGTTTGGATTGCTTTCATTTCAATGGGCAGCCTTACGAGTGAGAAACGCATACAGGCTCCCTTCCAAAAAAAGTGCCGCACCGAACTGCATGGCACTGCGGCACAACACAATTTGGCCTGAGCGTTTACAAATGTGGGGTGCCATTAAAAATGAATGGCACACTTGTGTGTCTGCCAAATGGCAGCATGTTTTTGTGCATATCGCGAAAGAACATGTTTTTGTGCAAATTCCTGACAAACATAGCTACACAATTGGTAAGGCTGACTAAAGACACAGGTTGTCCTTCAAGTTCAACCTGTGTGTGTATATGCATAGCATAGATGTGAATGTGAAGGGGAAGTATGTCCAAAGCTCTTTTAGCCATACTTCTCCTGTGGGTGACAGGAGTGCACCTCTGTGACCCAGATTCAGCCGACAGTGGGCTAAATCTCGCTGTTGGCTGATGCGACAAAGCATCCCGACAATTACGGGATCTGTCCACATGCCTGACTGGCAGCTGGCTCAGTCTCTCAGTATGCCGCTAAGAGCCTGATACAGCTGCTCCCACACCCTCCACAGCACAGTGCTCCAGTAAGCTCTGGAGGGGCAGAGCAGAGAGCTGGTGATTGACAGTTACTGCTCTCTCCTCTCTGTCCACTGAAGATCAAGAACTGAGCAATCAGCAGTCATGTGATTGTTCGGTTCTAAGTCTTAACGGTGGAGTGAGACAAATGCAGCATCGGATTGATGCTGCAGCCATCTTGCTTAGTATGTGTGTTTGTTTTTGTGTTTCCCATATGTCTATATTCAAGCACCCATGCCAGTAGCCATCTTTGGGAAAGTGGAGCTGGAAAAGGAGAGTGTGTGCAGAAGCTGGTGAAGTTTGGATAATTAGCATGTCAGGCTTCATTGATATTTATGATTTTGTTGCTCATATCCAGGCATATAAAATCCTTTACGACCACCAGAAGAGGGATTACAAGCACAAAGGCAAAGAGGGTCTGGTCTGGAGGCAGATTGCATCAGACATAGTTCCTAACTGGGAAAAGCAATCAGATTCTCAGCAAGTTAAAACGGGTGAGTACTATACTTTTCTACTGAATGTCTGACATTATGCCTCGCTTTTTGATTAACAGTGCAGAAACATGCTGTACATGTCAGTTTGGGTTAGGGCTAAATTTGGGTTATGGTAAGGATATGATTATGGTCAGATTAGAGTTTGAGGTTAGGGTCAGGTTAAAGTTGGATTAGTGTTAAATTACAGTTAGGGCTAGCTCAATCACAATGATTAGGGCTGTTGTGCCAGACATCCTGTACCAAAAATCCCCAAAAACCTCTCCAAAAATGAAAATGTGTTCATTCACTTCTTCTCTAACCCACAAACAGGAACAGGATGTGATGTCACCAGAAAACCTTCAAAATGCATAGCTTTTTTAACCAGCGTTAAAAAGCACATCAACCTACGTCAAAATGCTCATCAGCGCACATCAACGCATGCTGAAACGCATATAAAATGGATGGAAATGTATCTCCATTTTTCCTTGCATTTTACAGTAAGTCTATGTGAATTCAGCATAATTGTTTATGATGTCAGGGACTCCAGGAAGGGGTAAAGTAGCAGTGGTCTCAGAATCAGGAACCTGGTTGATATATGAGAATCTCAACTGTAAAACTGAGTTACATGCTAGAATGCCTCTGTGGGTTGCAAAACATTGGCCACATAGTACAGAATCTTAAATCCAGATTGAAGTAACATAGATTTAATATCAAGACAAGTTTCTTGACACATAAGGGGCAATTTACTCAAACTGGAACGTTCAAAATCTGGCGCAGCTCTGCATAGAAAACAATCAGCTTCCAGGTCCCCCCGGTCACATCAAAGCCAATTTAGAAAAAGTGCGACTTACAGTGAAGTTGAATGATTTCAAAATCGGGTGACCTGCTGATTTCAGTTGCAATTTGCAAGACATCTGACACAGATGTCTATGCAAATTGCAACAAAAGTAGTGCATGCACTACTTTAGAAATTGGTGTGCCTCCGACCAAGCCGGAACCACATCAATATCACTGCTCTAATAGCGGACAATAGGGTGCAACTTGGCATACAATTTGCAAGTGCATGGCATGCAAATTGCATGCCAAGTCGCAACCAATGTGATCGGGGTGTTATTGTCAAAGTTTAATTAAACAAGCTGAAGTTAGAAGCTGAGTGGCTACCATGCACAGCTGCACCAGATTCTGAGTGCTTAGTTAATCTCCCCTGTACAGTGTTTCTAGACACTCTCTCTAATATCACAATCGACATTCTCCACTATCAAAGTGGCACCCTTGCAATCAATTCTAGAAACATGTTTCAGAGAGATCTGTATCATTTAGAGAACATATGGATACCCAGAGTGAAGTCTTTAGTTCCAGATGGTTTGAAAGGGAAGTTCAAGAGTTTCAAATGAGACTTTCAGTCAACTTTGTGATCTTACTAATTTTACACTTCAGGTCCAATAATTATTGTATTTAGTTATGCAATTCCATACATTTAAAATTTTGTTATTTCATGATTTTTTTGTGTGTTACAACAGCAGCCATATGCTTGTGTAACTAGTTCACCAATATGATATACTGTATGTATCATTTATGGTTAGTGGATAATCTTCAATATACAGTAATCTACTGAATGACTGATCTCACCACTATTACAATGCCACCCCTGTATTATAGGGTGGTGTTGCAACAGCAGCCGGGTGTTTGTGTGACTAGTTCACAAAGACGGTAACTCGTATTTTTATTATTTTTTTAAATTGGGATGGGTAGAGGTTTCCTTTTGATATACTAATCACTTTGATTGACTAATCTCAAATCTGTTTGATGGAAAAAGCTCAAAAATTAGGGAAAGGGGAAAGAAGGAAAGCTAGGGAGTCCACATACCGTAACTAAGAAGATGATGTGATATGATGTGCCACCAGAGTATCTGGAAGGGTGCCACCTAGCGAACTATCGAAAAACAAAAGAAAGAAAGAAATCAGGCTGCACATCTTATAGGCTAACCTCAAATAAAGTTTATTGTACACCAATCACAAAAATAAACATCGAAGGTATGACATACAATCTATCACAGAAGGTGCCACTCCCCCGGGATCGTGTGAAATCGTGTGAAAAAACTCAGACAGGCTGGTTGTACTAAAGTCAATTGGTAGACTGACTCAGCACAACCAGTATGCCCATATGTGGTTCTAAATTCATCTGGTTCCTGCCGAACTGGTCAAATTTTGGTCTGTCTATGGCTGGGTTTAAATGTACTCCAGTTTTGTTTTCTTTTTATTTATTCCTTTGTGAGTAATTGCAGTCAGCTGCTCAAAGAGGAAACTACATATACAGACTTGTATGGTGGATCACCAAGCTCTTCCATATTTTTGTGGGGTCTTGGACTTTGGATTGTGCCTTTTTTGTGTGTGTGTGACAATTTTTAGTAGACTGATGTAGCTGCAAAATTTGCAGCATTTATTTTTGCAAGGCGTTGTTCCTTGTTTGCTTCCCTCTGGTCAGAATGACCTGTTGATTAATTTATGTCTGAGGTTGGCTGAATATCACTATTGGGAGTTATTGGAATATTTGTTTCAGTAATTAATTCTTTGTTACAATGCACTGCAGCTCTTTGATTATCTTTCTCAGAATTCCCCATGTATGTGGCTACTGGAGGTACATGGCTATCCAATATGTTCATTTCTGTTTTTATTGTAGGAGATTTGTGAAGGCAATACTGATGCTTGTGCTGACTGTTTGTTGCTGTAACCTTTCCTATGGAAGTATTCTGCTTGGTCAAGTATGTACAGCAACAAAGACCTTGTCCTTGTTCTAAGCTTTAGAAGTTTAAACAGTTCTCAGTGTACTTTGCACATATATGAACAAGTATTCTGTCCTGTTTCAAATGCAGCTTTATGAGTTGACATACTGTACCTCCTTAGACCCAGTCTGTCCAGACAATATGGTCACCTGCTGACTTGGAACCTTCCACAGATAACTAAACTCTTCAATAAGACACGGACATTGAATCCAATGTTATTTTACTTCAACCACTCCAATACAGAGATTTTTTTCTAGTTTTTGTTTTACGTGTGAGAAGACAATTACTTTCCTAAGTGATGTATCTGCGAATTACTAACATTGACTGAGGGAACATGGAAGAAGCAGGGAAGGTCTAGCTAAGACTATCACTAAACAGGAGGAGAAGACAGGAAAATACCAAAGTCACATTAGTAAACAAGATGCAATAGCCTAAAACCACCACTAGATGTCAACATACTACCAAATAATAAAAACCTAATGCAGTGCAATATAATACAGAAAATTTACATGAAAGTGGGGTAGAACATATACATATGTAAACACACAGGTACACATACCCACACTCATATATATATATATATATATGCAAGTCTAATCATGCTCACAGTTTCTATATATGTATGCTAATACTATGCAAACATAGAGGTTGATTTACTAAAGGTAAATAGGCTGTGTACTTTTCAAGTACAGTTGCATTCTGCAAGGAAATTTTCTCAGAGCTTAGCAAATGAGGTAAAGATCTACTTTGCAAAAAATACCCAATCGCGTACAAAGAAAGAAAAAACATTTTTGCTAGCACGTTTGGATGACGAAATTGTAGACCAGCACATGTTAGTGGGATCACAATACTCCTTTATTTAACTAGTTAAGCTCTGCCCTATAGCAGGTTTACTGCTACAGGGCGGACTCCCGGCGCAAAAGCACGTATATTAACGTGATCCCCGCTCCTGCCGTGTTCGCGGGTAGGAGGCGCGCACGCCTACCCAGTGGTGCTGTGATTCAGTGCAGCACCAATCAGTCAGCAGATTCCGGCCAGTGATGTTTGGCCTGGATCTGCTGAGTGATCACTGCCCTATCACAGATCTTCCTGCGCCTGTGTTTACATTACACAGGCACAGGAAATGGTGAAATCTTCTCTCCCTGGAGCACTTCTGTTCCAGAGAGAGAAGAAAGCAGATCCACATGAGTAAAAGCACTACACTGAGGCAGTAAAAGCACTGATAGGTCACATTTAACCCCCTGATCACCCCCCAGCTAACCCCTTCACTGCATTTCACCAGTGTCATTATTACTTTGTACAGAATTTTTTACTGATCACTGTACAGTGGGGATCGAAAGTTTGGGCACCCCAGCTAAAAATTTGTATTAATGTGCATAAAGAAGCCAAGGAAAGATGGAAAAATCTCCAAAAGGCATCAAATTACAGATTAGACATTCTTTTTTTTTTTTTTTCCAAAAAGAAAGCCTTTATTAAGAAAGAACATAATGGTACAAAAGACATGTACAGGGTGCCTAAGCGAAACAGCAGGCACAACCTACAGCGATACAGCAGTAACTCAAACAAGAAAATACAGATAATGATAATGCAATAATACAAAACCCGACTACAATAAGGTTATGCTTGCAACAAACCGGAGCCAATATAGTATAGTATGGGGTGCAATTGCATCATATAATATCCCCTGCGCTCGTGCTTCGCCAAGCAGGGCTGTAGCAATAGGAAGAGTGGTCATGGCATCTGAACGTAGGAATTGGACAAAAACTTATGGCAAGGTGGAGAGTTACAAAAACCGGCATACGTTGCGGTAGGAGCCGTTGATGGAAGTGGGGAGAGTGAAAGGATGGCATGTCTAGTGTTCCAGGTAGCATAGCAAAGCGAGAGGCGAGAAGAAAAGAGAAAAGAGAGAAAGGGAAATAGAGAGAAAAGTGATAGAAACAGAAAGAGGGGGATGAGGGTGGAAGGTGAAGAAAAAAAAAAAAAAAAAAAATTCCAAAATAAATTAATAGTGGGGGGGGGGGGGGGGAACATATGGGGTGAGAAATGACAGCAATATCTGGGGTTACTCATGCATGGGGATAGGAGTTAAGCTAACGCCAGAGTCGCGTGGGAAGGGATACATTGTCGAAAAGAGTCTCAGTGCCTATCACAAAAACTACTGTAAAGAAGTAACATCAGCAGGAAAGCCGGACCAAGTCAGACCTGATGGTCCATAAGAGACCTGTTCGTAGGAGTAGTTGTGAAGTAGATCCAGCAGGCCCAAATGTGGGAAAATTTAGTGGGAGTGTCAAGGGCCGACGCAATTAGTTCCTCCATGTCTGTGATTTTACCCACACGGACAAGCCAATCACGAACAGAGGGGGGGCGAGAAGAGCCCCAAAGGACGGGAAGGCAGAGTCTGGCCGCGTTGACCATATGCATGGCCAAAGATCTATGATATTGTCCCCCCGGAAGGGAGGAATGATGGAGGAGAAACTGGGCCGGAGACAGATCCAGAGGCACGGTCGTCACCGATACTACAATCCTATGGACCTCTTGCCAAAACGGTTGAATGCTCGGACAGGACCACCAGATGTGTAAAAATGATCCGTCCGCAGCCCCACACCTCCAACAGGTATTGGGATAAGAAGGATTGAAATGAGAAATTTGTGAAGGGGTGCGATACCACCTCGACACCAATTTGTAACCGTTTTCCTGCGTCGAGACATTAAGGGAGCATTTATGAGAATATTTGAATACACGTGCCCAGTCGGAATCCGCCAAATTATCATCCAAATCTCTATTCCAGGCCTGACAGGAGGGCAGGGAGTTATAGGCCCTATTCTCAATTAAGAGAGGGTAAATTTCTGAAATCAAATGCTTACACGGTTCTCCTTTCGAGCAAATATCCTCAAAAGGGGTAAGAGGGCGGGTCCAATCACGGAAAGGTTTATGCGAGAGCAGATAATGCCGTATTTGCAAATAAACCCAGAGAGGAAAATTGCGGGTACCCAAGCTGTCACGCAGTTCGTGGAGTGATTTCATCTTGCCTTCGTGGAGAAAGTGTTTGGCCAAAATTTGATCATGCGGCCAATGTTCAGATAGAAAGTTCTTGTGCATTCCAGGGGGGAAGTCAGGGTTGAGTCGGATGGAAGTGAGACAATTCGGAGACGCAGAAATAGATGCTGATTTGCAGGTATAGCGGAAGGCTTTCAGGGTAGGGCCTACCAAAGGGTGAGTAAGAAGGACCTGAGGCGTATGCTTCAGCGGCAGCCAAGGGATCGAAATCAGGGGTGCGGACGAGAAGGCGTGTTCTAGTTGCACCCAGTCCTTAGAAGCAGAGTGGACATGCCAATCCACTACACGGCAGAGCTGGCACGCCAAATAGTAACGGTGAAGGTCAGGAAGGCTAATACCACCACTAAGTTTAGGGAGAATCAGTTGGGAATAAGCAATGCGCGGGCGTTTATGGTTCCATAGGAATAGAGAACAAAGCCTCCTACAGGATGTGAAGAAGGCAAGCGGTATGTGGATGGGCAGAGTTTGAAAGAGGTAGAGAAGGCGAGGAAGGATGTTCATTTTAATTATCGCAGCTCTTCCAAACCACGAAAAGCAAGGACGTAGACATTCTTATAATATGTCAACAAAAGTTAGATTTTATTTCCATCATTTCCACTTTCAAAATAACAGAAAACAAAAAAATGGCGTCTGCAAAAGTTTGGGCACCCTGCAGAGTTAATATCTTGTACTGCCCCCTTTGGCAAGTATCACAGCTTGTAAACGCTTTTTGTAGCCAGCCAAGAGTCTTTCAATTCTTGTTTGAGGTATCTTTGCCCATTCTTCCTTACAAAAGTCTTCCAGTTCTTTGAGATTTCTGGGCTGTCTGTCACGCACTGCTCTTTTAAGGTCTATCCCTGACAGATAGCTCAGACAATGGAGTAGAGGTCCCTGCTAAGGTCAGGTGTACCTGACCCCGTTCCCAGATTGCTGAGGTGTTACAATTGCATGATGATTTCCATATGCAGCTGAATACCAGTACTAGTGCCTCTCTACCTTTTGGTGAACTGGTGAGCACCAGCGGCCTAGTACATCCTGGTCTTTTTAATACCAGCACTGCAGTATCACTTGGTGGCATGGTGAGTCCCACAAGTGCCGTACAAGCTGATGTGGTGGGGAGCATAAGTAGCATCCTGCAGCCACCAAGAATTTGAACACAAGGCCGTGGAGCCCATAGTGTCCTTCCCGACATGCTTGCAAATCCTGATTGTCAACATGGAAATTCTACAGCACCTGTACTTCCCCCATTCCCTGCCCAACCCAGAATTCAGGAGGAAAAGGCAAATTTAACTACTCCCCTTGATATTTTGGAGCTTTTTTTCATGGAAGATCTGCATGAATTGATTGTGTATGAAAGCAATTTATACGCACAACAATTTACCAACCCAAATTCAAACTTTGCCAGACCATTTGCATGGAAACCTATTATGATTTCTGAATTCAAAGTTTTTTTGGGCCTAACCCTCATGGGCATTACTAAAACAAATATGAATTGCGGATGTATTGGTCCACAGACCTGATTCATCATATGCCCGTGTTCTGTGCTGCCATGGCCAGGTTTAGATATAAGAATATAATGCAATTTTATGCATTTCAATGACAATACACTCCATCGTCCTTAGTGTGACCCTGAATATGACCGACTCCACAAAATTCAGCCCCTCGTAAATCACCTTAACCAGAAATTTGCAGATGTGTATACTCCCCAGCAAAGCATTTGCATCAATGAGTCCCTCATTAAATTTTTTGGCCACCTTGCATTCAAACAATTTCTCCCCAGCAAGCGTGCCAGATATGGGGTCAAAATTTATAAGACCTGTGAGAGGGCAAGAGGCTATTTTTGGATTTACAAGGGAAAAGATAGTCACGTGGAGCCCCCCCGGATGCCAAGACTACATGGAGATCAGTGGCAAGATAGTTTGGGACTTGGTGTCACCCTTTTTCCATATGGGGTACTACTTATGCGTGGACAATTTTTATACAAGCGTGCCACTATTTATACATTTGTACAATCTTGGAATTGGCGCATTTCCATGACAGCTGGTGTTGTTGAGAAGCCCCTCTGTGTCCACGATTATAACCTTAACATGGGAGGGGTAGACTTCAACGACTAGATGATGAAGCCGTATTTATTTTCCCGTAAAGCCAGATGCTGGTAGAAAAAAGTGTCTGTACATCTATTTCAATTGGCTCTGTACAATGCTTTTGTGCTTTACAAAGCAGCTGGCAGAAGTGGATCCTTCCTAAAATTTTAGGAAGAGATCATCACGGGCCTTTTGTAACCAGAAGGTTCTGTAGCCCCAACCCAGATGCAGTGAGCCTGCTGCATGAGAGGCATTTTCCTGATGCCATTCCTGGTACCCCAACCCAAAAATCATCCCAAAAAAGAATTCGTGTCTGTAGCAGACATGGAATTAGGCATGACACCCGCTTTTTTTGTCCCTCCTGGCCTGGCTAAGCACAACACAGTCTAGGGCACATATATACACAGGGTCTCAAAAGATGTTAGGTAGTCAGGAAACTATCGCATTTTGAGAGACCTCAATGTCTGCATGTTACAGCGTAAAAAAAAAAAAAAAAAGTAAGAAAAAAATACAAAATAAAAAAGTAAAAAAAACAAAAATAGTTGTAATTTTATTGAGTTACTGTTTGATTGTTACCCATTGCTGTTTTTTTTTGTGCAGGAATGCCATTCAGCTGCAGCACTGTTTATTCTGACAGGTCTTGCTTTCAGTGTGTGCAGCACTGTTGGATGAGATTTTTCATCTGCAGTTAAAAAAGAGCATATATGCCCAAGCATGGGGGCCTGGGGTGGTCAGTGGGTGGATCGCCCCTATGCTTTGGCATATATTTTCAACAGATTTGTTCATACACATCGATCGATGTGAATAGAGGAATCTGCTAGGTTCTTTTTTTTTTTGCTTATCCCTCCCCCCCGCTGCCTTCCACAACTTTCTCGGACATTCCCCCTTGCCGCCTATGCTGTGATTAGTAACAGCACAAGCCAATCGGTGGGTGCCGGCCAATGACTGACCGCCAGCACCCACTGACCGGCGAGGAGAAAGACAGGGCAGAGCTCTGTCAATGAAAACAATACAGAGATCTGTCCTGTCAGTGGGGGTGTGCCGGTGTGCAAAACAGGGAATAAAAACTGACACATCCCTCAATGAAAGCACAGTACACACACAAACACTGGCTAGGCACCCATTTAAGCCTTTGATCACCCTAGATTTTTAACCCCTTCCCAGCCAGTGTCATTAGCACAATGCAATTTGCTGTTTACCATGTCATCAGCTGTGTCCAATCACAGCTGATCACACATGTGAATAAACAGCGTTATCTTGCTGTTACCGGCTTCTCCTCCTCACACACGATCCTATGTGAGGAGGAGAAAGGGGAACAGTGAGTTACCGCATTCAGTACTGTGCACCACACTATTCTGATTGCCCTGTGTACACTTCACAGCGGCCCATCAGATCTGTGTACCTGTCACAGCTCCCCATCAGCCCATCAGAGTACCTGTCAGCACATATACCAGCGCAGTCTATCCATGTACCTGTCAGCACATACACCAGCGTAGTCTATCAGTGTACCTGTCATCAGTGCAGCCTAATCCGTATACCTGTAAGGGATTTCCGGCAAGACGAATCGTGATTGGAAATGCACGATCACGCACGGCGAAGACTTGCGCCAGACGGCCTATTTAAGGAGTGTCTCTGCTCATGTTCAGTGCTGACTGGTCTTCAGCTCCCCCATGTCCTGCTTGTTCCTGTATGATTTCTTTGTTGCTGACCCGGCTTGTTCCTCACCTGACTCTGCTCTCCTGATACTGGTTCCTGACTTCGGCTCTTCTCCTGACCTTGGCTTTTCCTTCTGATTCTGTACTGTGCTGCCCGACTGTTGATGACCCTAGCTATTCCATGACATTCCTCCTGTCTCTTGTCCGCACTACCTGCCTTGCTCTGGTGCATGCCTGGCAATCTGCTAAACCTGCTCTGCCTACTACTACTGTGCCAAAATCAGAGGATCATCAGCCTTCCAAGCTTTTCATCTGCAAGAGCTGCAAACAACAACTACTGGCACTCTTGTTCCCCTGGGTCCTAGACTCCCTCTGTTCCTACTCCAGCGGGGTCAGGACTAGTGACACAAGTGAGGCCGACCTCGTCATTTCAGTCTCCCATCAGGTATGTGACAGTACCAGTCAGCCAATGATGGAGTCTGAAAGGGAGGTCTCTCCATTGGGAACATTTGCCAATCAGTATCTGCCTTGTTTAACTTGGTGCAAGATTTGCAGAGAAACTTTGAGCATCTGGAGAGTCAACTGCTAACCAAGTCTAATGACCCCACAGACACAGACCTAACTGCATCCTTAGATCCAACCACTCAAACAGAGCCCAGTGTGATCTTTGGAACCCCTTCTCTACCGGAACCCCAGGTGCCTACGCCTAAGTTTTTTTACAGGAGACCACAGGAAGTTTAGAACTTTTCGTAACTCCTGCGAGCTATATTTTTCACTGCTTCCAAGGACCTTTACATCACCAAGCACAAAGTAGGATTTATCATCACACTTCTTAGGAATGAACCGCAATCCTGGGCATACCACCTTCGTGAGACACATGATCTGGCTCTAACTTCAGTGGACTCTTTTTTCACAGCAATGGCACAAATCTATGCTGATCCTTTCCTGCGTCAAACCGCTGAATCTATGCATAGTAAGCTACAGCAAGGCCAAAGGCCTGTGGAAGAATATGTTACTGATTTCTGCATCTGGAGTTCCAATACTCAGTGGAACGAGTCTGCTCTCCGCTGCCAGTTCCGTCTTGGTCTTTCTGACACCCTGAAGGATGAGCTTGCCCGAGTGGGGGTACCAACCCGGTTGGAGAACCTGATCGATCTGACGATCCACATTGACCGTCGGATTTGGGAAAGACAGGATGAGAGGACTAACGGGGAGATTCTGATATGCTCAGAAATAGGGACCCCCATGCCCCCTACGAATGCTGTTCCATCAGAATCGCCCACTAATCCAGCTAGGAGGAGCTTTTGGAGATCACAGTTGTCCGCAGCAGAACGCCTTCGACGGCAGAAGTCCAACCTCTGCCTTTACTGTGGTGAGAAGTCCTCTCCCAACTGGTTCTATATGATGCACCCCCAAGGGACAAGCCGAACGCATCTCTCTTTTTATCTTCAACTACAACTGGCCGAAAGGACAATCATGGTCCCGGCCATTATAGACTCGGGTGCTTGTAGTTGTTTTATGGATGCTAATTTCACTACCCAGAATAAGATTCCGCTCCGTACCAAGGCACAGAAACTTGAAGTTCATCTTGCAGATGGGTCCGGTATCAGTTCTGGCCCTGTAACACAAGAAACCATGCCAATATTATGCTACTCCCCCCCCCCCTAGACATCAGGAATTTCTATGTCTGGATATCATTACCTCCCTGATTTTTCCAGTTATCCTCGGCATATCCTGGCTAAAAGCACGCAACCCAACCATCAATTGGTTGTCTGGAGAGATCTTCTTCCCTTCGGAGTACTGTCTGAATCACTGTATTCCTATAGAAACAAGTGCAGCAACTCCTCTTCTTAGTATTCACTCGAGACCATGAAATCTGTTCCTGTGGTGTATCACGAGTATCTGGACGTTTTCAACAAAAAGAGTGCCAATACTCTTCCTCCTCATCGTTCCTATGACTGCCTGATTGAGCTTCTGCCAGGCGCCGAAATTCCTTTTGGTCGAATTTACCCCTTATTCGAAGTCGAATTAGAGGTCCTCCGGGTGTATATTGATGAGTGTCTGGAAAAAGGGTTTATTTGGCCTTCTACATCACCAGCAGGAGCCGGCATCTTCTTTGTTGAAAAGAAGGATCACACCCTTAGTCCTTTTGTGGACTACCATGACCTGAACAAGATAACGGTTAAGAATCGTTATCCCCTCCCTCTAATTCCCGTTATTTCAATGGCTGCGAAGAGCATGTTTTTTCTCAAAATTAGATCTGAGGAGCGCTTACAATCTAGCGAGAATTTGTGAAGGTGACGAATGGAAGATGGTCTTTTGAACCCGATTTGGGCATTTTGAATACCTGGTAATGCCTTTTGGTCTCTTTAATGCACCAGCAACTTTCCAACATCTAGTAAACGATATATTTTGGGACTGTCTGGATCTATTCCTAATCGTTTACCTGGATGACATCCTGGTTTTCTCCAGTTCTATAGAAAGTCATCGGGATCACGTAAAGAAGACTGGATAGACTACGTCAGCATCGCCTTTACGCAAAGGCCGAGAAATGTGAATTTGAGAGACAATCTATCCAGTTCCTTGGACTTGTGATCACCCCCGAGGGCATCTCTATGGACCCCCCAAAGGTGTCCTTCGTCTTAGAATGGCCCATTCCAGGAGACAGGAAAGCAGTGCAGCGCTTTGCTTGAGGCCCAAGCAGCCTTTGAGCAATTAAAGACCCTGTTCACGTCCGCACCTATCCTGAAGCATCCAGACCCTGCTCTAGCCTTTGCCCTTGAAGTGGACACTTCAGAGAATGCTGTAGGAGCCATATTGTCAGAAAGACAGGGACTCAAATCCCTTCTGCACCCTGTTGCATTTTTCTCCAGGAAAGTAAATGTCTCTGAAAGAAATTATGATGTGGGAGACAGAGCGTTACTAACCATCAAGGCAGCATTGGAAGAATGGCGCTACTGGAGGGAGCATCCCACCCTATTCTCATGTTCACGGATCATAAAAACCTGGAGTACCTGAAAACGGCAAAACGCCTCAGGCCACGACAAGCAAGATGGGCACTATTTTTCTCCCGCTTTGTTTTCCGTTTGACGTACCATCCTGGATCAAAAAATGGTAAACCTGATGCACTCTCCCGTATGTTTCCCGACCCAATTGTACAGTCTGAACCTGACACGATTTTGCCAGCCAAGAATTTCTTACTTCTTTAGACAGACCTCGTAACACAAACAAGAGAAGTAGTGGGTAATCATCCACCTGTCAGGGCAGGAACGATGGAATGGGCAGCCAGTCCTATGGTAAGGTCACGCGGCGACTGACGACAGCCACTACCCACAGACCAAAATCCCTCAGGGCGCGGAGTCTAAGCCCCAGGCTACCCTTCACCAGAGCTCCTGATGGTGGGGATGGACTTGACGCAGCCTGAGACCAGGTCGCGGCCCCCGAGTAACCCCAGCTGCGGCAACGACTGCCGCCAATGGCGTACAGCTGGTGGGAGCTAGATGGGAACACGTGAGCGTAGTCAGACAGGCCGGGTCAATAACAATGGAGCAGACTGTACTAGACGGTAGGCAAAGAATACTCAGGTCACGGGCCGGGTTCAGCAACGGGAGGTCAGGTAAAGGGTTAAAGCAGCGAATAGTCTTGTCCAAGCCGAGTCGGTTACCAGGAGAGCAACGAGAACAGCACAAGAGCTTGCGACAAGGGAACATACAGGACACGAATACAGAGAGCACTTGCAGACAGCAGGCCTAAATGTGATCAACCACACCCTTCTGAAGAGGAGCCGCAGAAGCCTGAAGGCATAAAGGTTCCCACCATGCTTTGCAGAAACCTAAGATGGATGCCAGCACATGGAGATGCACAAGCTCTGAGGAAAGGTAGGACCTTGACATCACCTTCCATAGATATGCATCTGCAGTTAAAGAACGGTCTGTATTTTCACAAGGAACAAATCTTTGTGCCCAAAGAACTCTGGACTCTTATTCTCAAAAGATGTCACGATCATCCCTTAGCAGGTCACTTCGGGATTCATAAGACTTCAGATTTGGTCTCTCGCTTGTTCTGGTGACCAAACGCAATAAAGGTTTGCCAGGACTATGTGAGATCTTGTACAGTCTGCCTTAGGAACAAGTCTGACAAAGCCAAGACTTGGGGCCTGTTGGAATCTTTGCCCGTACCGGAAAAACTTTGGAGTATGATCTCCATGGACTTTATTGTGGAACTTCCCCCATCGGAGGGATTCACCACTATTTTTTTAGTGGTTGACCGCTTGTCAAAAATGGCTCACTTCATTCCCTTGAAAGGTACTCCTTCCACCATGGAATCTGCCTCTGCTTTTATCAAAGACATTATAAGACTATATGGCGTTCCTATTAATATTGTATCTGACCGAGGAGTGCAATTTACATCCAAATTCTGGAAAGCTCTGTGTGAGGCATTAGAGACCACTTTTCCTCTGCTTATCACCCACAAATTAATGGACAAACGGAAAGAACGAACCAAACTCTGGAGCAAGCAATCACCCTTTTACTATAATTACGGATATCATCCCTCCTTTCTTCCGGAAATACCAGTGGAACCCGCTGTCCTGGCAGTACAAGAAAGGATGGAGTTCCTCAGGAGGAACAGCGAGGTATTGCAGAAAACGATTTCCGAAGCTCAGGCGAGTAACAAAACATTTTTTGACAGAAGGAAAAGGGGCAACTTAAAACTTAAACAAGGGGATAAAGTCTGGTTTTCCACTGCAAATCTAAAATTAAGTTGTCCATCAAGGAAGCTTTTTCCAAGATACCTGGGACTATTTACTATCAAGAGAAAGGTTAACCCTGTGGCTTTTGAATTGGAACTACCTGCTAACATGAAGATTCACCCGGAGTTCCATTGCTCCTTGTTAAAACCGCATATCCCAAGTGGGTTTCCCAATTGAGATTCAGAGGTGCCTGCTCCACTGCTGGTTGAAGGAAATGAAGAATAGGAGGTTGAGGCTATCTTGAATTGTAGGAAGAGGGGCGGACAGACCCAGTTTCTCATTAAATGGAAAGGTAATGGACCAGAGGATAATTCCTGGGAACCATCCACTAATGTCCATGCCCCACGGATAGTTCAAGCCTACCTCCATCTTCACCCTGAAAAATGAGCCCTAGTGGGCATCCGGAGGCTGTCCCTAAGGGGGGGGGCAATGTAAGGGATTTCCGGCAAGACGAATCGTGATCGGAAATGCACGATCACGCACAGCAAAGATTGCTGCCAGATGGCCTATTTAAGGAGTGTCTCTGCTCATGTTCAGTGCTGACTGGTCTTCAGCTCCCCTGTGTCCTGCTTGTTCCTGTATGATTCCTTTGTTGCTGACCCGGCTTGTTCCTCACCTGACTCTGATTGCTCTCCTGATACTGGTTTCTGACTTCGGCTCTGCTCCTGACCTTGGCTTTTCCTTCTGATTCTGTACCATGCTGCCCGACTGTTGATGACCCTGGCTATTCCATGACATTGCTCCTGTCTCTTGTCCGCACTACCTGCCTTGCTCTGGTGCACGCCTGGCAATCTGCTAAACCTGCTCTGCCTACTACTACTGTGCCAAAATCAGAGGATCATCAGCCTTCCAAGGTTTTCATCTGCAAGAGCTGCAAACAACAACTACTGGCACTCTTGTTCCCCTGGGTCCTAGACTCCCTCTGTTCCTACTCCAGCGGGGTCAGGACTAGTGACACAAGTGAGGCTGACCTCGTCATTTCAGTCTCCCCTCAGGTACGTAACAGTACCCTTCATAGAGCCATCATCACTAGTGGGGAGCTCTCACCATCTGATTATGATTCGGAAACGAGCCAGTAGAAAGTATTGGATCAGTGACTGAATTGGAGGAGGATGCAGTCCCTCCTAATAAAATAAGACTAGGCATCCACGAGCAGCACCATACACCCCAGTGGTCAATCTGCAAATTCCAACGGAGCTAGACCCCAGGATGAAAGGCTCGGTGCTAGACCCCAAAAGTCAGGGCCCAAACAAACCTCTCAGAAGCTCTGGCAAACCCATTATGGCTGTCTTCTAGCTCAGGATCAGCTACAATCCCCCCTTTACTGCACAGCCAAGTGTGCAACCCACCACAGAAAGTCTTTTCCTGATTTATTTTTTCCTGATAATTTCCTTCAATTTATTGTGGACCAGACTAACCTGTTTTGCCCAACAATATACTGTATCTTAGACCACCCCAATTCATGCTATGCCCATCCATTTGAATGTAGACTTCTAACAGTGGAGGAGTTTAAATTGTTTTTGGGCCTTACAATCAATGTGGGGCTTACAAAATCAACAAATTACATTCAATTTGGTCCACCCATCCCATCCATCACATTTCCATCTTTTCAGCTGTAATGTCCAGGTCACGCTATGACATAATGTGCTTCCTGAATTTCAGTGATTAATTCAGTGCTCTCCCTGAGATTAGCCTGACTGTGACAAACTCTATAAAATTAGTCCACTAATTTTTTTTTCTAAAATATCTGCTGAACTTTCTGTCCCTGAGAAAATATCTGTGTGGATGAATCTCATGTCCACTTTACTGGCCGGCTGGGAATCAAGCAATATATTCCCAGCAAAAGGGCCAGGTATGGATTGAAGCTCAACA
Source organism: Staurois parvus (assembly GCF_062004578.1). Lineage (NCBI taxonomy): Eukaryota > Metazoa > Chordata > Amphibia > Anura > Ranidae > Staurois > Staurois parvus. The sequence continues at coordinate 2,089,491 of NW_028318073.1, read as the reverse complement.
AGGTCTGTGAAAGTGCCATGGGATATGTGCATGTTTCCGCGTTTTGCAGTGTTTAGCAGCATTTTTCCGCATTTAAAATGCTTTTTACCACGTTTTTCAGCGTTAGAGTGTCTTTACAGCTAAAATAATTCCTGCAGAAACCCACTAGTTCTGGGGGTTTTGTTCAGCCAAAAAACGTCCCTGCCAAAAAATGTTGATTACAGTCTATGTGTGCATGGATACAGAATAACATGCTGGGGAGTTTACTGGCTGTAGAAAAAAAGTCAAAAGCCAAAAAACAGCAGCTGCAAAAAGGCCTAGTGTGCATGAGGACTTAATATATTTATGAATGAAATAAGGTCTTAGATTAAAACTACCATTTCAGTCTTTGCAGGTGACGCCAAGCTATGCAGTGGAATAACATTCTTCACGCGTATCTCTAACTTACAAGCTGACCTCAATGCACTGTTTAATTGGGCAACTATAGTCCTCATGCACACTAGACATTTTTACAGCTGCTGTTTGTGGCTTTTGGCATTTTTTTCTACAGCCAGCAAACTCCCCAGAATGTTATCCTATGTGTCCATAAACACATAGGCTATAATCAGCGATTTTTGGCTGGAAAAAAAACCCCAAGCCCCTAGTGGATTTCTAGAGTTTAGTTGTAAAAAGGCTCTAACGCTGAAAAACATGGTAAACTGCAGCAAACCAGCATTTGTGGACTTTTTTTTAGCAAAAAAAAAAATTTGGGGGGTAAAAAAACGCAAATGTGGAAAAACGTGGCTGAACGCTAATGCAAAAACTAAAAAATGCTGAAAAACTTGTGTTTTTACCATGACTTTATACAGCTAATGCTACCAGCATTATTAAAAATGCTCTGTATGCATGGAGCCTTATACAGGATTTGTTTAGTGCCAACAGTTTACACATCGCTTTACAATATAAAGAGAGACAGTGCAGTTACAATACAATTAAAAACAATAGGATTAAGAGGGCCCTGCTCAAAAGTTCCATGCACACTGAGCGATTTAATAACACCAGTAACATTAGCTGTGTAAAGTCACGTTAAAAATGTGAGTTATTCAGTGGTTTTTAGCGTTTTTGCATTAGCGTTTAGTGACGTTTTGCCATGGTTTTTCACGTTTGCGGTATTTATCGCTTTTTTTGCTTAAAAAAAGTCCAAGAATGCCGGTTTGCCTTGATTTACTGCGTTTTTCAGCATTAGAGTGCTTTTACAGCTAAAAAACTCTCTAGTTCTGTTTTTTTTTCCCAGCCAAAAAACGCCCCTGCCAAAAAACTCTGATTACAGTCTGTGCGCATGGACACATAGGATAACATGCTGGGAAGTTTACTGGCTGTAGAAAAAAAACTTCAAAAGCCAAGAACAGCAGCTGTAAAAACGTCCAGTGTGCATGAGGACTAAGAGTTTACAATCTATTAGGGTGGGGTAAGTGGTACAAAGGGTTATAACTGTAGGGGGGATGAGCTGATGGAAGTGATGTGATGGATCTATGTGGCAAATGAGGTTTAATGTTGATAAATGTAAGGTTATGCACTTGGGGGCTAAGAATATGCATGCATCATACATACTAGGGGACATGAATGGTGAAGAAGGATCTGGGGGTTCTGGTAGATCATAAACTTAATAATGGCATGCAATGCCAAGCTGCGCTTCCAAAGCGAGCAAATTGTTTTCTTGTATTAAGATAGGTGTAGACTGCAGAGAGAGTGAGAGATCATTTTATCCCTGTACAAATACCTCATCTGGAATATGCAATTTAATTTGTAAATGCTATAACTTTCCGTAAAACAATTAATTTACATGTATTGGGATTTTTTTTAGCAAAGACATGTAGCAGAATACATTTTAGCATAAATTTATGCTGAAATTTGATTTTGTAAATTTTTATACTGGACATGTTTAATAGCAAAAAGTCAAAAATAGTGTTTTTTTCTCAAAATTGTCGGTCTTTTTTTTTATAGTGCAAAAAACAGAAACCGCACAGGCGATCAAATACCACCAAAAGAAAGCTCAATTCGTGGGAAAAAAAGAACAGAAATTTCACTTTGGTGCAGCGTTGCATGACCGTGCAATTGTCAGTTAAAGTAAAGCAGTGCCGTAACACAAAAAATGGCCTGGTCAGGAAGGGGGGTAAATCCTCAGGAGAGCAAGTGGTTAAGATCATCACAGAGGACAAGCAGACACTCTTTACGCCTGGAGGAAAAAAGATTTAATCTCCAAATATAGAAAGGCTTCTTCACAGTAAGAGCTGTGAAAATGGGGAATAGACTCCCTCAAGAGCTAGTTCTGGCCAGTCCAGTAGATTGCTTTAAAGGATAAGTTCACCTTTGGAACATGTTATATGATCCACCTGTTTTTAGGGTAAAACATGTAACATGTTCCCATAGCTGCAGCCTTGCCTGCCCCCCCCCCTTCCTCTGACAGATAGTTCTCCGTATTATCTGTCAAATTTGAAAAAAGCTTGGCCGTGCGGGGCTCAACCCACACGGCCGTGTCATTTATTCACAGACTTCTGTGAATGAATGAACTGCAAGTCCCAACAGCGTTAGCAGCTGCAGGCTTGTAGTTTTCAGTGAAGCACCGTGGTAGTTCATTGAAGCTTTATGTCAGTATACCTACTTGACCAGGGGCGGACTGACAACTCATGGGGCCCCCGGGCAATAGGGGATTGTCCTTGCCCAAACTCAAAAAAACCTATGAAAAAGGTACCAGGGGCATCTCATGGGGCCCCCTACTGACCCCGGGCCCTCGGGCAGTGGATGAGTTTCCAAATGGATACTAACATTTACACAGTTAGGTCCATAAATATTGGGACATCGACACAATTCTAACATTTTTGGCTCTATACACCACCACAATGGATTTGAAATGAAACGAGCAAGATGTGCTTTAACTGCAGACTGTCAGCTTTAATTTGAGGGTATTTACATCCAAATCAGGTGAACGGTGTAGGAATTACAACAGTTTTCATATGCGCCTCCCACGTGTTAGGGACCAAAAGTAATGGGACAGAATAATAATCATAAATCAAACTTTCACTTTTTAATACTTGGTTGCAAATCCTTTGCAGTCAATTACAGCCTGAAGTCTGGAACGCATAGACATCACCAGACACTGGGTTTCGTCCCTGGTGATGCTCTGCCAGGCCTCTACTGCAACTGTCTTCAGTTCCTGCTTGTTCTTGGGGCATTTTCCCTTCAGTTTTGTCTTCAGCAAGTGAAATGCATGCTCAATTGGATTCAGGTCAGTTGATTGACTTGGCCAATGCATAACATTCCACTTCTTTCCCTTAAAAAACTCTGGTTGCTTTTGCAGTATGTTTTGGGTCATTGTCCATCTGCACTGTGAAGCGGCGTCCAATGAGTTCTGAAGCATTTGGCTGAATATGAGCAGATAATATTGCCCGAAACACTTCAGAATTAATCCTGCTGCTTTTGCCAGCAGTCACATCATCAATAAATACAAGAGAACCAGTTCCATTGGCAGCCATACATGCCCACGGCATGACACTACCACCACCATGCTTCACTTACCAGGTGGTATGCTTAGGATCATGAGTAGTTCCTTTCCTTCTCCATACTCTTCTCTTCCCATCACTCTGGTACAAGTTGATCTTGGTCTCATCTGTCCATAGGATGTTGTTCCAGAACTGTGAAGGCTTTTTTAGATGTTGTTTGGCAAACTCTAATCTGGCCTTCCTGTTTTTGAGGCTCACCAATGGTTTACATCTTGTCTGTGAACCCTCTGTATTCACTCTGGTGAAGTCTTCTCTTGGTTGTTGACTTTGACACACATACACCTACCTCCTGGAGAGTGTTATTGATCTGGCCAACTGTTGTGAAGGGTGTTTTCTTTACCAGGGAAAGAATTCTTCAGTCATCCACCACAGTTGTTTTCCATGGTCTTCCGGGTCTTTTGGTGTTGCTAAGCTCACTGGTGCGTTCCTTCTTTTTAAGAATGTTCCAAACAGTTGTTTTGGCCACGCCTAATGTTTTTGCTATCTCTCTGATGGGTTTGTTTTGTTTTGTTTTTTCAGCCTAATGATGGCATGCTTCACTGATAGTGACAGCTCTTTAGATCTCATCTTGAGAGTTGACAGCAACAGATTCCAAATGCAAATAGCACCCTTGAAATTACCTCTGGACCTTTTATCTGCTCGTTGTAATTGGGATAATGAGGGAATAACACACACCTGGCCATGGAACAGCTGAGAAGCTAATTGTCCCATTACTTTTGGTCCCTTAACCCTTTGAGGACCATAAGATTTTGGAACGCCAAAAGAATCAATTTTTTTGTTTTTAAAGTTCGTACACTTCAGTTGCTGTAACTAAGCCATTTCATGAAATAATTGGCAAAAAGCTAGATCCATTTGTTGTTTGTTGATAAGAACTAAAATTTTGACTCAAACCAAAAAAAAAAAGAGTTTTTTAAGTTCTTTATCAGATGATACACGCAATTAAAAACATGGGACAAATACGTCCCTTGGTCCTCAAAGGGTTAACAACTGGGAGGCACATATGCAAACTGTTGTAATTCCTACACCGTTCACCTGATTTGGATGTAAATACCCTCAAATTAAAGCTGACAGTCTGCAGTTAAAGCACATCTTGTTCATTTCATTTCAAATCCATTGTGGTGGTGTATAGAGCCAAAAATGTTAGAATTGTGTCGATGTCCCAATATTTATGGACCTGACTGTAGGTAAAGTTGATCCAGGGAATATCCACCTGCCGCTTGGGGGATCAGGAAGAAATTTTTTCCCCTGCTGGGAAAATTGGATCAATAAATACCTTTTTGCTCCCCATAGCAATGCACATACACTGAAGATACATTTCTTTATTGAAAGTGAACAGTTTTTTGTTAACATCCTCACCACTGTATTTGTGAAATGGTGTGTGGATGGTAAGAATCTGTAACATACAGCAATCCCATCCTTGGGAGGGATGTCACTATACAGAGATTCTACATCCATAGTCACTGGAAGTGTATTTAATGGTAATTGTATATTGTGTAGCTTGTTCAAGAAATCAGCTATATCTTTCTGGAAATTAGCTGAATTTCTGACTTACTTAGCACATCGTGTACAAGGCCCAAGATTTGTTTAGTGAGTGTATTCATGTTTGTTATAATGGGTCTGCCTGGATTTCCCTGGTTATAGCTCTTTGGCATTGTATAGAAGTTCTCAATTAACAGATTGTCTGGAAGTACACTGATGAGCTCTGAACATAGATGGGTCCGTAATGTTTTAATGAGACATTTTAGTTGTTGCATAAAATCAGGGGTGAGATCACAATCCACTGTAAGTATTTGTTTATGTCCATTACAGCTACCATACCTCCTTCAACTGCTGGTTTAGTGATGATAGTCTGGTTATTGTGTAACTCCTGTATAGCCTTTCACTCCGTCCACATCATTCATTCACGGACTTCCGTAAATGAATGAACTGCAAGTCCCGACAGCCTTAGTGGCTGTGGGCTTGCTGTTTTCAATGAACTACCATGGCGCTGTGGTAGTTCATTGAAGCTTCCTGTCAGTATACCTGCTTGACTGTACATCCTGTATGGCAAGCAGATATTCTGACAGGTCTGCAGGAAACCTGCATGACATCAGTGATTTACAGATCGCTGGTGCAATGCTTTCTAGCCTCCTTTAGACAAAAATTATATATTCTAGCTAGTAATCACCTGCGCTTAGGACATACCAATCAATAGTGCTCCTAAAAAAGGTACAACCTTATCAACATAGCACACAAACTAAACAAGAAGCGCTGCCTCAGTATTTGTTAAATAACACCAAATTTGTACTTAAAACAATGAATACACATAATTAATTGTGAAATTAAATCCTTAATGTGAAATCAGTAGGTGCAAGATTTCTTTCACATCCAAAAGGTGATAGGTGCTCTGTGCTCCCTGTCTGACATGTTTCGCCCATCCCACTGGGCGTCCTCAGAGGCATTGCCCAGTGGGAGGGGTGAAACGCGTCAGAACGGATCCTGGTGATGTTAGCATAGGAGTTTGAAGATTACTAGCGATCTACTGCTGTACTGTTGGTGAGTCCTGCTTATTGGCTCTAGAAACATGTGAGTGCAATATCAATGTGTCTGCTTTTAAATTAATAAACCAAATTACACTATTTTGGATGCCTCTTTCCTTTCCTTACATATATATACAGTACCTTTACCGGCTTCATATCTGGATCACTGAGGATGAGAAGCATCATATAACTAGGAGGACTACAAGCTCCAGCATGATTTTCCATTCCCCACCAAAAGCATGAATGACTCTTACTTCACCATAAGAATCCACTATAGTTGGTGAGTTAGGGGGCACACAGACGGGGGGCACAGAGCACCTATCACCTTTTGGATGTAAAAGAAATCTTGCACCTATTGATAAGGGCTTTAGGGCTCATGTCCACGGGACATTTGGAGAACACTTCTGAACACTGGAAATTGACAGCAGGAAAACGCAGGTTAAAAAACTTTTGTTTTGTTGCGTTTGCATACCGCGTTTAGCCGCATTTAGCCATGTTTGCGTTCAGAAGCGTTTTTAAAGATAAGCACAGGAGAACCTCTCAAATGCCCAGAATGCACTGAAAAGTGGTAAATTATTAACTATTTCAGACTGCTTCAGAGAAATATACATAGTAGAAGCAGACACAGCATTATGTTTTGAGATAATTAGATGTGAGTTGCTCATTAACATTTCTTTTGTTTCCAAGGGTGGGACGGTGTTGGCTGAAGTGAGTCATTAAGGTCACCTGGCAGAGGGTCTGCATGAGGAATTTGAGATGTGAATGTGCATTAACATATCTTTTGTTTCCAAGGGTGGGAGAAATCTGAGGTGTGAATTGGTCATTACAATGTGTGACAAGTTTGCTAGGAACATCCTGTGTTCAGTGTTTTGTCCATCTGAGCACCATGAAAACTCTTTGCATGCATTTTTTCAAGATAAACACAGGAGAACCTCCCAAATGCCCAGAATGCACTGAAAAGTGGTAAATTATTAACTATTTCAGACTGCTTCAGAGAAATATACATAGTAGAAGCAGACACAGCATTATGTTTTGAGATAATTAGATGTGAGTTGCTCATTAACATTTCTTTTGTTTCCAAGGGTGGGACGGTGTTGGCTGAAGTGAGTCATTAAGGTCACCTGGCAGAGGGTCTGCATGAGGAATTTGAGATGTGAATGTGCATTAATATATTTTTTGTTTCCAAGGGTGGGAGAAATCTGAGGTGTGAATTGGTCATTACAATGTGTGACAAGTTTGCTAGGAACATCCTGTGTTCAGTGTTTTGTCCATCTGAGCACCATGAAAACTCTTTGCATGCATTTTTTCAAGATAAACACAGAAGAACCTCCCAAATGCCCAGAATGCACTGGAAATGGTAAATAATTAACTATTTCAGACGGTTTGAGAGAAACAGAGAGAGCAGTGCTTGTTGAGATTAGTTGTTTTTTCTGGGTGTATTCACTATGGAACCCATATTGAGAATTTTAGAAGACTTGCTCCTGATGTTGCTGGTGTTGAGGCTCAGAAGCCATAGAAGAATGAGTGCGAGGACCAGAGTTCGTCGCTACTGGATTCATCCATTGATGGCTCAGCGCATGTCATCAGGATACTTTAAAAATATTTATCTCCAGCTTCGTAATTTTCCAAACAAATTTTTTAATTTTACAAGGATGTCTACTGTCACATTATTTGATGACCTTCTGAAGAGGCTGCAACCACGTCTAGTTCGCATGGACACCAAAATGAGGAAGAGCATGTCACCAGAGGAACGTCTCCTGTTGACCCTGATGTATGTAAAATATAATTTTCATGTATCTTTTTTTGTATTTTTTATTATTATTTAATTTTATATTTTGATAAATTTATAATTTTTTTATAGTTATTTTTATTAATAGTATTTTCTCTATTTGTATTTGTTACTTATTTATATATATTTTTTCAAAATATCTTCCTCTATCTCCCTTCCTAAAGTATAATTTAATATATATATTTTTTTTGCAATTGACAATTTTTTTCTTTAAATATTTTTTTAGTTGCTTTATTTTAAAAAAATATCTTTATCAAAACAAAATTTATGAAAGTAGTATAAAAATTTTCTTTTTTTTATTTAAAAATTATTTCTCTATTTTTTTTTTTAGTTGCTCTACTTGTTTTTGTTCCTTATTTTTTTAAATACATTTTCCTCTATCTCCATAAATAATTTAATAAAGTATAATATATTTTGCATATTGTTTTCACTGTAAAAATTTTTTTTATTATTATATAGTTGCTCTTTTTTAATTTGATTATATATATATATATATATATATATATAAAATCAATTAAAAAAGAGCAACTATATAATAATAAAAAAATTTTACAGTGAAAACAATATGCAAAATATATTATACTTTATTAAATTATTTACGGAGATAGAGGAAAATGTTTTTAAAAAATAAGGAACAAAAACAAATAGAGCAACTAAAAAAAAAAAATAAAGAGAGAAATAATTTTTAAATAAAAAAAATAAAAATTTTATAATACTTTCATAAACCTTGTTTTGATAAAGATATTTTTTTTAAATAAAGCAACTAAAGAAAATTTAAAGAAAAAAATTGACAATTGCAATATATATATATATATATATATATATATATATATATATATATATATATATATATATATATATTATTTATAATTTTTTTTTTTTTTTTAATACATCTATCTCCCTTCGAAATTGAATAAAGTATAATATCGTTTCTACATATTTTGCACTTGCAATTATTTTTTTATTATTTTAACTGGCCACAGGGCAATCCTTTGTATCCTTACACCACTACTTTCTGATGGGTGTTGCAACTGTAGCAAAACTGGTTCGTGAAACATCCTTGTCACTGTGGGAGGAGCTGCATAATGCAGTAATGCCTGTGCCAACAGAAAAAATAGGAGAAGAAGTGAGTGAAGAATTTTGGGAAAAGACTGACTTCCCCAACTGCATAGGAGCTCTGGATGGAAAACATGTTAGAGTAAAAAAAAACAACTAATTCTGGTTCACTATATTTTAATTATAAGAAATACTTTTCCATAGTACTCTTGGGATTGGTGGATGCTAACTTGTGCTTCATATATGTTGATGTTGGGGCCTATGGGAGTCAGGGTGATTCCAGATTTTTTAGGGAATCTTCCTTGGGGCGTCGGCTATATGAAGGTCATCTTGGGATTCCTGGATGGAGGCCTCTTCCGTATACAAGTGAGCCAAGCCTTCCAATGGTGATTTCAGCTGGTGAGGCATTTGAACTTTCCGAAAACATGAGGCCTTACAGTGGACATGGACTTAGTTACCCCAAAACATTTTTAACTACAGACTAAGCCAAGCAAGAAGAGTAGTTGAGTGCGCATTTGGAGTATGTTAAGCTAAGTGGTTGGTACTCTTCTCTGCAATGCAATTGGATGTTGAGAATGCTATTAAAGTAGTGCTGGCATGCTGTGTTCTACATAACTTTGAAATTGACAAAGAGAGCGTATCCAGTGAGCCTGTACCCCAAAACACCACACAGAACATTCAGTTCGCGGATCTGCGCACTAGCACTCGAATAATGGCCATTAGAAATCAGTTTGCAGACTATTTTGTTTCCCCAGATGGTAGATTGCCCTGGCAAGATCAACATATCTAATTATTTTTTCATTCATTATCATTGAAAGTTCTCACTGATTGTTTAGAATGATTTGATGAAAATAAAATTTTGTTGTTTTTTCTATTAACATAGCACGTTTTTTTAATTTTTCAAATGTGATAAAGAACTAGTGCACAGCCAATGATTTGATCACTTTTCAAAACACGCCTGACATGGCCACACAAATGCATGATCATGTGTGATGTGCCTTTCACATGTGTGTGGAAAAATTTACATCCCATAATATGACCCTAGCTGCTAGTGATTATGAGGTAAGGGTTAAACATAAATGGCCACATCACCAAACAAACATGCACCAAACTGTTACATAACTGTTACAAAATTAAAGTAACAAAAGATACAAGTCATAAAAATATTTATTAATATAAGAGAACAACAATAAACTGATACAAAATAACTTTTGTGCACAAACAATAAACATTGCATAACAAAACTGGCCAGAATTGGTCATTGGCTATTTTTAAAATAAAATAACATTGTCCAAAATAACAAAGCAATTTTCACAGTTGATTATATGTATGGAGTGTCAGTTCTCAGAAATTTGAGAAAATAGATGACCCATTCCAAGGGTGTTAGAGGAATCATTGTCTGTTTAGATGAGTCATTCTCCAATGTTAACTGGGTGGGGGGCTTAGATATCTTGAAGATTTGGAGGTGTGATTTTTTAATTAAAAATGTATTTGGTTTCTAAGGGTGTTTTGACTCTTGGGATGAGTCACACTCCAAGACCAAGTGGCTGGTGGGCTTTGAGATCATGAAGACTTGTAAACCAAATACATTTTTTTTTTTATTCCAAAAAACAAAGTTTATTGAAAACAAGATACAAATTATCACACGAAAATGTACAGATGAAGTGCACATAGGACATACAGCAAAGCATATATCATACAAAGGCAAATGAGGTCCAACGCAAGACCAAACAGTGTGGATGAACTAGGCCACGACAGGGTTGTGCCTGTAATATTTAGGTATGCTTGTCAAGTGCTAAAAATAAAGAGACGTCTGGCCTCCCACCATAATGTCTTGTGGTAAAAATCTGTAGGGGGGAGAAGAGCAAATACGATGCCTAGGTGAGAGTCCATACTACAGAATACGATGGTGGAATTGTGCGAATGTAGGAGTAATTGTCGTGGGAACCGCTAACGAATTGCGGGAGGTGATGCTGACAGCATACTCAGTGTTCTATTGGAAAAATTGTCCGAAACGTATGTAAGCATATGAAAAGAAAAGAAAAGAGAAGGCGAGAAAAAAGGGAAAGAAAGAGGAAGAGGAGGAGAGAGAAAAAAAAAGGGGGGGGGGAGGGGGGGAGGAAGGGAAGCAAATGAGGAGGGTAAAATAAGAGAGGGGACAACCATCAAAAATATCTTATCCTCAATACAAACAGTAGCGGGAGTGGGTGGAACCTAAGCTATCATCGGCGTCAAAAGAATGCGTGTGTAACACAGGGGGGAATATGATGGCACCCTCAGGTCAAATACCACTAAATAACACTATCAGGAAGTCCAAATTAGGTTTAGACAGATTGGTCCATGAGGGATCAATACACCGGGGTAGTCAGAAAATGGGTCCAGCAAGCCCATACGTGAGAGAATTTCGTAGGAGTGTCGAGGGCAGTCGCAACCAGTTCTTCCATGTCCGCCGTTTTACCCACTCGGGTGAGCCATTCACGTATAGAGGGAGAGTGTGTGGAGCCCCACAGAACCGGAATACAGAGTCTGGCTGCGTTGATCATGTGCATGGCTAATGATTTAAAGTACTGAGCCCTGGGAAGGGAAGAGTGATGGAGGAGGAATTGAGCAGGAGAGAGAGCTATGGGTAAGGTAGTTATAGACACTATTAACCTATGGACCTCCTGCCAAAATGGTTGAAGAATCGGGCAAGACCACCATATGTGAAGAAAGGACCCATCTGGGGTCCCGCATCTCCAGCAGCTGTTGGGGAAGGCGGGGTTAAAATGATGAATTCTTGAGGGAGTTCGGTACCATCTAGAGGCTAATTTGTAGCTGTTTTCTTGTGTCGAGACATTGAGGGAACATTTATGAGAGTATTGGAATACCAGGTCCCAGTCTGAGTCCGACAGCTCAGCATTAAGATCTCTCTTCCAAGCCCGACATGCGGGGAGGGACTCATAAGACCGGCTCTCCACTAGAAGTGGGTAGATCTCCGAGATCAGATGTTTCCGCGGTTCAGCCTTCGCGCATGCAGATTCAAATGGGGTAAGAGAGCGATGCCAGTTATGAGGGGGTTTATGAGAGAGCAGATAATGTCTGATCTGGAAATATACCCAGAAAGGGAATTCGCGAATACCCAGGCTTTCCTGCAATTCTCGGAGTGTTTTCACCTTGCCCTTGTGGAGAAAATGTTTCACTAAGATCTGTTTGTGTGGCCAGTGTTTCATTAAAAAGTCTTTATGCATTCCAGGGGGGAAGTCAGGGTTGAGGCGTATGGGGGTCAGGGGGTTGGGTGTGTCAGAAATGGCTGCAGATCTACAAGCCGAACGGAAAATTTTTAACGTAGGTCCCACCAAAGGATGGGTGAGAAGAGCTTGTGGCGTGTGTTTCGGTGAAAGCCAAGGAATCGATGCCAGGGGGAAGGGCGAGCAAGCATTCTCTATAGATATCCAGTCTTTAGAGGCAGTGTGAACGTGTCAATCAACTATCCGGGAAAGATGACAAGCCCAATAGTAGCGGTAAAGATCAGGAAATCCTATACCCCCTTTAAGTTTAGAGAGGGTTAATTGGGAGTAGGCAATACGCGGACGTTTGTAGCTCCAAAGGAACAGTGAACACAGTCTTTTGCAAGAAGCAAAGAAAGCAAGAGGTAAGTGAATTGGTAATGTTTGGAAGAGATACAGGAGATGGGGAAGTACATTCATTTTAATGATCGCTGCCCTTCCAAACCACGAGAAACAGGGACGGTGCCATTTATTGAGGTCTTCTTGCATAGAGCGAAGAGCGGTAAGATAGTTTTTCACATAAAGGTCATCAAGGTTACTGGTGAGCTGGATACCGAGATAAGTTAGGGAATCCATTTCCCAGCGAAATGGGAATTGGGCCTCACAAGCAGAGACTAGCTCAGCAGACAAGGTAATGTTAAGGGTGGCAGATTTGGAAAAATTAATTTTAAAATTCGACAAATATCTGAAAAGGGCAAAGTCTTTCAGTAGGTTCGGAAGGGTGATGTGAGGGTCCGCCAGGAACAAGAGAATATCATCCGCATAAGCTGCAAGCTTATATTCCATGTCTGCCACCGTGATTCCTTTAACATCAGGGTTTAAACGAATTTTCCGCAACAGGGGCTCAAGGGATAGGACAAACAAAAGCGGGGAGAGGGGGCATCCCTGACGTGTACCGTTCCGTAGATGAAAGGAGTTTGACAGATGGCCGTTCACCCGGACCCGGGCAGTAGGGGCAGAGTAGAGGGCCATTATAAAGTTAAGCACCTTCTCACCCAGACCCAGTGCCACTAAAGACGCGTTCAAGTAATCCCAGGCAATCCTGTCAAAGGCCTTTTCTGCATCCAAGGAGAGGAAAAAACCCGGAGTGTTAGACCTACGAAGCCAGTGGTGGAGATTAAGGGCCTTGATAGTGTTGTCCCTTGCTTCTCTACCAGGGATAAATCCTACTTGGTCCAAATCGACCAGGGAGGGAAGCAAGGGAAGAAGACGATTAGCAATGATCTTCGCGAATAGTTTGACGTCCACGTTCAGCAAGGAAATGGGTCTATAATTGGAGACCTGGGTGTTGTCCTTCCCGTCTTTGGGGATAACTGTAATGTGAGCCTCCAACAGGTGGTTAGGCGGCCCTGAAGGTTGAGCGAGAGTGTTAAAAGCAGCAAGAAATGGAATACCCAGTATATCTAAAAAGGATTTGTAGTAGGCTACTGAAAAACCATCAGGGCCCGGGCTCTTCCCCGGTTTCATCTGTTTTACTGCGGATTGCAGTTCAAGTAAGGTGAGATCATTTTCCAAAGCGTGCACCAGATCCTCGGAGAGGGCGGGTGAACCGTAGAGATGGAGAAATTCAGAGATCAAGGCAGTTCTAGATTTGTCCGAATGTATAGGGGGACGTTCCGGAGGGAGGTTGTACAAAGATTTATAGTAGCGTTCAAAATGGGCGGCAATATCGGGGTTGGATGTAGCCTCAATGCCATCAGAGCCTCTGATTTTATGTACCGTCATACTAGCCCGTTTCTCACGAAGAGCTCTGGCTAGAAATTTCCCGCTCTTATTTGCGAACTCGTAATACAGTTTATGTGAAAGAATGTATCTTTTTCTAACCACCTTACCCAGTTTCGTGAGAAGCTGTGTGCGTGTATGCGTGAGTTCCGAAAGGGTCGACGCAGCCAGAGTCTGTTTGTGTACTCTTTCCAAAGAGCGGATCCTATCTGAGAGGAGCTTCAGACGCTCCTGTTTGGCTTTCTTACGTCTCGTCGCAATGGCTATGAGGCTGCCCCGAAGGACACACTTGTGGGCCTCCCATCGTGTGATGGGTGAGGTGGCTGACGAGCTATTCAAGGAAAAATATTCAGCCATATTAGAGCGGAGCTCTTGAACAATAGCGGCATCTGCAAGAAGGGAAGCATCCAAACGCCAGTATTTGGAGCGCGGGTGCGAGATGGGGAACCGTAGCGTCATGGTGATGGGATGATGATCGGAAAGGACCATCGGTTCTATGGTAGCAGCATGGAGGAGAGGGAGATCTGGTTGCGACAAAAAAAAATAGTCTATCCTAGAATACTTATTGTGTGGTGGGGAAAAAAAAGTATAATCTTTAACAGTGGGGTAAAGTGTACGCCAGGTGTCATGTAATTGTAGAAGCTGTAATTGTATATGTATTTGCCTGAGAGCCTTGTAGGGTAAAAAAGAACTACCCGAGGAGGAGTCTAGCAGAGGGCTCAAAGGGACATTCAGATCGCCTCCAAGTACCAGTAACCCTTCCTGGAAAGCGGCTAGGGCAGAGACGATTGAGCGCAGGAAGGAGACCTGTGGAACATTGGGGGCATAGACATTGGCGAATGTGATAGGTCTGTTAGCGAAAACTCCCTTTATAAACAGGTATCTACCCTCAGGATCCACCATGGAATCTGTCATATGAAACTGGAGGTGTCTGACGAACAGTATCGCAACCCCCTTAGACTTAGCCAGGGGGTTGGTGGCGTGGAGGACCGTGGGGAAGCAGAAATTGTAAAGCTTTGGAATGGAGTCTTGGCGAAAATGCGTTTCTTGTAAAAAGACCACATCCGCTTTCTGTTTGTGTAAGTAAGAGAGGAGCATGGAGCGCTTTTCGGGTATGTTCAGACCTTTGATATTAAGTGAAAGGAGTTTCAGAGACAATTGTCCCGGCTGTAAGGCGGAAGAAAGCATGGCTGCTGGACTGGAAGGCGGAGCCTGAGTCCGAAGCTTCGGTATGCCGAGGATCCGGGGGATGGGAAAATGAAGGGAGGAGGGGAAAGGAAAAAAAAAAAAAGGGGGGGGTGAAAAAGAAGATTATAGATAGTATACGGCTTGAGGAACAGACCTGCTGTTCCACGTGAGAGAAAGAGAAACAGGAAGAGGGGAAAAGGACGAGAAAAAGGAAGAGGATCACAAAGATAAAAGAGAAGCTCCGAAAAAAGATAAAGATAGAAGCCGAAAGAAAAGGATCAGTGGAAGCTCGCCGAGCTCACTGTGTGGGGAACGAGGTCGGCGTAAAACCAGGAAGTGCGCATCCGCCGGCCGGTAGCCCCCTATGAGAAATTATAAAAAAAAAGGCAAGAACAAGGGGGCGGGGTTCGAGAGAGGTAAGTGGTGTCAGGAGTCCGCAGGGGTGGAGTACATAGAAGGTTTGGGTACCGGTCTTCCATGAGGGATGAAGTGTTAGGGAACATGCAGAAGAAGACCTGGGCAAATTTATTAGGTGTATCTGAAATGAAATGTTGCCGAGCGAGGGGTCTAGCTACACTTAGTATTAAAGAAGTGTAAAGGCACATACAGAGTGAACGCATTGGGAAGGACAGCCTAAGCCAAGGTGAGCGCGAGACAGTAAAGGGGCACCTCGCTGAACGGAGAATAGCGAAAGACCCCAGCACATATTACAGGCAAACCGCAGCACAAGGCAAAAACATAACAAGTCAACAATATCAAAACATGAATGAGCATGACAAAAACAGATAAAACGGCAATAAGCCCCTGTTCAGCAGTTACCAATGAAGCCCCCTAAGATCAAGGCCCGTCATCAATCCCACAAATATATAAGTATCAAGGGGACTAAATAAGACACAGGAAACCCCCCTCCCCCTTCCCCCACACACAAATATAGTAGCTGGCGCCCCCAGGGAAGCAAAGGGGACGAGCATCACCTCTCTCGGAATGGCGTAGGAGTGGGGAGGAGGAGGCTGAGGGAAATGAGCATGGGGGTGAGCAAAGGCGCACAGGCCCTTAGGTATGCCATTTCGGCCAAGTGAAAGCCGGGCTGGAGAGAATGACATGGTTCCATTTTGGAATGTCTAACCAGTAGCGGGGAGAGGTGGTGCTCGTCCACACAATCAGATTCCACTGACTATACGAACAGTTACACTCCCCTAAAAAAAAGGGCAGTTACCCGTCCCCGCCTACAATAACCACCTCCCCTCAAACCACCCCCCGGTGGAATTTTAGAGACACTAACATATTCACACAGAAAATATACGTTACAAATTGAGCAGGGATCACTTCCGAAGGATCGGGAAGGCCAGGCGTTCCAATGTCCACGGAGAGGGTGGGGGGGGCGAACAAATCATCACCGGACAGCCCCAAGCGAGCAGCAGGACGTCCGCAAAGACGTGAGGGCGAAGTTCAGAGCTTGCCAGGAAGACGAGGCTGGAGGACTTTCATCGCCCAGGATGCATCCGGATGGTAATTGGAGATAGAAGGCTGGGAGAAGGCACAAATCGACAACCAACTGGAGGCAGAGGACTCGCTGTGGGATGCGGAGAACTAGGTGACGATTAGCAAGGCAGAGCCCAGAAACTGTTCCCTCTTGTAAGAGGACGAGTCAGCTAGAATGAGGCCAACGCCCGACCCCTTGGAAGGCAGGAAGGAACTGTGGAGGCCCAAAATTTTCGTATAGGGCAGTGACAGAGTCCCATGGATCGCAGGCTGTAATCTTGACGGATAAGTAGTGAAGGCAGTAAAGTAGGAGTCCGACGAGCATTGATCAGAGAGTGCAAGTGCGCAACTGGAACATTTGGGGCGAGTGGAAGAAAAAAGGTGTGCAGTAGCAGTAGAACGTAAACACTCAGCAGGGTATGCATCAAAGTAGCAGTGTTGAGGGAAGAACAGGGACCATTAGGTTTCGCGTCGTGGCCTCCTGTGCGCTGGAGAGGCCGTCGGGCTGAAGGTAGTCGTGGCGTCCCCCATGAGGGGTCTCGGAGGGGTCGATGGGGCCATCCGCCCTCTACGATAAGACTGACCGCGCCAATCCATAGCACTATCCTCGGCTACCAAATCCTGGGATAGCGGTAGTCTCATGGAGCTGAACCAATCAGGCAGGTCAATCAGTGGGATGTCTATGGAGGCACAGAAAGAGGGCAGTTCTTCAGGGGTTCGCAGGTTGTAAGAACGACCACTAACTTGTACAGAGAGACAGAAGGGGAACCTCCATCTGTACGGAATGTTACGCGATCGGAGCGTATCCAGAAGAGGGCGTAAAGCACGCCGTTGGCGCAGGGTGGTGCTGGATAAGTCCTGAAACAGTTGTATTTCTGTCCCCTCATATAGAAGGCGGAAAACTTACTAGGCAGCAAACGATATCCCTGGGTGGGTCTGCATCTCCCCTCCTGGGGCGGATCGCTCTGTGCACACGTTCGATGACAATCGGGGTTGCTAGCGGGCGACCAAGGAGGTTATTGAATATGGCTATTGCTGCCTTGGGAATATCGGTATTTTCTACTGATTCTGGGAGACCGCGGATTCTGATATTACGCCTGCGTCCATGGTTATCTAAATCCTCAATATGCCTGTGGAGTTCTCTGATAGTTGAAGCGTGTATCGTTGACTGATGTTGTAAATCAAGAATGGCGGATCCAGTTTGCCTGGATGCGGATTCCACGTGTTCCAAACGCGAACCCATGGCCCTTAAATCATTATGCAGATCCCCCAATGCTGCAGTGAGTGTGGCTGTCAGGGTGGCCTTAATGTCAGTGGCCACAGCCTGAAGATCCCTTAGGGACAGAGATTGTGAGGCAGAGGGGACATCATGCTGAAGCACTGTGTCTGGAGCTGCCTGCATGTCAGAGCAGGGAGGGTTAAGTGTGTCAGCAGCCGTAGAGAGGGGGGGGAGGGGGATGCAGCAGGAGAAGGAGATGGCTGCGGCCCTTCCCTTTGCTGCTGGGAGCGGAAGAGCTCCTGTATGTGTCTCCCCTGCACACCCTGGCTCCGTGGGGAGTGCGATCGGCACCGGATGAGGTCCGGTCACTCTTCCCCATGATGTGGCAGCTCTCTCTCACCCGCTCCATTGTACGGCGATGCAGAGGGATCCGGCCGGCGGGAGCTCCCTCTCTATGCGGCCATCTTCCAGCCGCGGCAGACCACGCCCCACCAAATACATTTTAAGTAGAAAATTCACACCTCCAAATCTTCACGACCTCAAAGCCCACCAGCCACTTGGTTTTGGAGTGAGACTCATCCCAAGAGTCAAAACACCCTTGGAAACCAAATACATTTTTAATTAAAAAAAAAAATCACCCTCCCCAAATCTTCATGATCTCAAAGGCCCCCACCCAGTTGGAGTTGAAGAATGACTCATCCAGACAATCTAAACAAAAGACATTTTAATTAGTAATCCACACCTCCAATTATTGATGACCTCAAAGCCCACCAGCCACTTAGTCTTGGAGTGTGACTCATCCCAGGAGTCAAAACACCCTTGGAAACCAAATAAATTTTAAGTTGAAATTCACACCTCCAAGGGTGTTTTGACTCTTGGGATGAGTCACACCCCAAGACCAAGTGGTAGGTGGGCTTTGAGATCATGAAGACTTGGAGGTGTGAATTTCTACTTAACATGTATTTGTTTTCCAAGGGTGTTTGGACCAAGTGGCTGGTGGGCTTTGAGATCATGAAGACTTGGAGGTGTGAATTACTAATTAAAATGTCTTGTGTTTCCATTATTTGTTTGGATGAGTCATTCTCCAAGGCCAATTGGGGGGGGGGGGGTCTTTGAGATCATGAAGATTTGAAGGTGTGCTATTTTTAAATAAAATGTCTTTGTTTTCAAAGGGTGTTAATTGTCTGTTGGGGGAATGCTGCAAGGCTAACTGGCAGGGGGTCTTTGGGGGCTTGAAGGTTTTGGGGTGTTGGTTGGTCAACCTGCCTTGGGGGTCAAGATTAGTTTTTAACAAAGTGAAAAAAAACTGAACAGGGTGGGTCAGGTGTGACAAGCTTGATAGTAACATCCTGTGTTCATTGTTTTTTCCCAATTTTTTTTAAAATAAATTTAAAGGGATAGTTTACATCCCCAAAACATCTTCCAGATGAATTGTGTAGTGTAATATTTATATATATATATATATATATATATATATATATATATATATATATTTTTTTTTTTTTTTTTTAGGTGTTTGGATGTGTTGCAGCTAATTTTTGTGCAGAAATTATTTCAGCAGTATCTAACATATTTTTCATGCGAAACATCCAAGTATGGTGTTACAGGTCCATTTTAGTACCTTGATAATGCTTTGCATGCATTTTTCATGATGTAAAAAGGTTCTGAACAGCATCAGGAACTGGAAGAGTTAAAAAAAAATTTCAAACGCAAACACTTCTAAACGCGATTTGCCGCATTTAGATGTGTTTAGCCGTGTTTAGCGTTTGAAACGCTGAAAGAATCGACGTCTGAACGCAAGTTTGTTGCGTTCACAAAAACGACTGTAAACTCAACTGCTTGTAAATGAAGATGTGTACATGGACACATAGGAAAACATTAGGGTACATTCAGGGGCTGCTGAAAAAAATGCTGAACAGCTCCTAAACATGAGTTTACCAGCTGCAGTGTACATGAGGGAAAGAAGAAAAGGGAGGGAGGGAATGGATGGAGGAAGGAAGGAAGGAAGGAAAGAAAATGGATGGAGGAAGGAATAAAGGAAAAAGAGGGAAGGGAGGAAGTTAGGGAGGGAGGGAGGGAATGGATGGAGAAAGGGAGGAGAAGAAGGAAGGAAGGAAGAAAAGGGAGGGAATAGATGAAGGAAGGAAGAAAGAGAAAGGAGGGAAGGAATGGATGGAGGAAGGAAGGGGAGGGAAGAAAGGAGGGGTGGGAGGAAGGAAAGCGAGGGAGGAAATACAGTTGCAAGAAAAGGTATGTGAACCTCTTGGGATTACGTGGAGTTTTGCATGAATTGGGCATAAAATGTGCTCTGAACGTCATCTAAGTCACAACAATAGAAGAACACAGTCTGCTGAACATAATACTACACAAACATTAGATGTTGCCATGGTTTAATTGCACATAACATGTAAACATTCACAGTGCAGGGAGGAAAAAGTATGTGAACCTTTGGACTTAATAACTGGTTGACTCTCCTTTGGCAGCAATAACCTCAACCAAACGTTTCCTGTAGTTGCAGATCAGATCTGCACAACAATCTGGAGTAATTTTGGACCACTCCTCTTCACAAAACTGTTTCAGTGTAGCAATATTCTTGGGATGTCTGGTGTGAATCGCTCTCTTAAGATCATGCCACAGCATTTCAATCGGGTTGAGGTCCGGACTCTGACTGGGCCACTCCAGAAGGCGTATTCTGTGCTGTTGCAGCCATTGTTTTGTTGAATTACTTGTATGCTTTGGGTCATTGTCCTGTTGCATCACCCATCCTCTGCGGAGCTTCAGTTGGCGGACAGATGGTCATACGTTTTCCTGCAAAATGTCTTGATAAACTCTGGAATTCATTTTCCCATCAATGACAACAATCTGTCCAGGCCCTGAGGCAGCAAAGCAGCCCCAAACCATGATGCTCCCTCCGCCATGTTTTCCAGTGGGGATGAGGTTTTGATGTTGGTGTGCTGTGCCTTTTTTTCTCCACACATAGTGTTGTGTGTTCTTCCCAAATAACTCAATCTTGGTTTCATCTGTCCACAGTATATTTTGCCAGTAGTTCTGTGGAACATCCAGGTGCTCTTTTGCAAACTTCAAATGTGCTGCAATATTCTTTTTGGACAGCAATGGCTTCCTCCGTGGTGTCCTCCCATGTACTCCATTCTTGTTTAATGTTTTCCTTATTGTAGATGTGTCAACAAAAATGTTAGCATGTGCCAGAGATTTCTGTAGGTCTTTAGCTGACACTCTAGGATTCTTCTTTACCTCATGCAGCATTCTGCGCTGTGCTCTTGCAGTCATTTTTACAGAACGACCACGCCTAGGGAGAGTAGCAACAGTGCTAAACTTTCTCCATTTGTAGACAGTCTGTCTTACCGTGGACACATGAACATCAAGGCTTTTGGAGATACTTTTGTAACCCTTTCCAGCTTCAAGCAAGTCAACAATACTTGATCGTAGGTCTTCTGAGAGCTCTTTTCTGGGAGGCATGGTTCACATCAGACAGTGCTTCTTGAAACCAGTAAACCCAAAACAGGTGTTTGTTTTTTAAGGGCAGGACAGCTGTCAGCAACACATCCAATATCATCACACTGATTGGAGTCAAGGTTGGCTCACTCCTGGCTCCAATTAGCTCTGGGAGAAGTCATTAGGCTAGGGCCTCACATACTTTTTCCTCCCTGCACTGTGAATGTTTACATGTTATGTGCAATTAAACCATGGCAACATCTAATGTTTGTGTAGTATTATGTTCAGCAGACTGTGTTCTTCTATTGTTGTGACTTAGATGACATTCAGAGCACATTTTATGCCCAATTCATGCAAAACTCCACGTAATCCCAAGGGGTTCACATACTTTTTCTTGCAACTGTAGATGTTGGAAGGAAGGAATGAAGGAAGGAAAAAAAATGGATGGACGAAGTAATGAAGGTAATAGGAGGGAAGGAAGGAAGGAAGGAAGAAAAAAGGGAGGGAATAGCTGGAGGGAGGAAGGAAGGAAATGGATGGAGGAAGGAACGAAGGAAAGGGAGGGAACGAAGGAAAGGGAGGGAAGGAAGGAGGGGAGGGAGGACGGAAGGAAATAAAAGAAGGGGAGGGAGGAAAGAATGAAGGGAGAGGATGGAGGAAGGAAGGAAGAAATGAAGGGAGGGAGGAAGGGAGAAAGGAAGGAAGGATTGAAGGAAGGGGAGGTAAGGGGGAAAGAAGGAAGGAATGATTGAAAGACAAGGAGGAAGGGAAGGAAAAAATTAAGGGAGGGGATAGAGGAAGAAATGAAGGTAAGGAAGAAAAGGGAGTGAGGGAATGGAGGAAGGAAGGAAGAAAATGGATGGATGATGGAAGGAAGGGGAGGGGAGGGAGGAAGGAAGGAAGAAAAAGGAGGGATGAAATAGATGGAAGAAATGAAGGTAAGGAAGAAAAGGGAGTGAGGGAATGGAGGAAGGAAGGAAGAAAATGGATGGATGATGGAAGGAAAGAAGGGGAGGGAGGAAAGAATGAAAGGAGGGGATGGAGGAAGGAAGGAAAGGAAGGAGAGAGAGAGAGAAGAGCGAGAGGGAGAGAGAGGAGGAGAGTGAGAGGGAGAGAGAGGAGGAGAGGGAGAGAGAGGAGGAGGGAGAGAGAGAGAGCAATTAAGGAAAAGTAGGGAAGGGAGGAAGTTAGGGAGGGAGGCAGGGAATGGCTGGAGGAAGACAGGGGAGGGAAGGAAGGGGAGGGAGGAAGGAAGGGAAGGGAAGGAAGAAAAAGGGAGGGAGGAAGGAAGGGAAGGAAGAAAAAGGGAGGGAGGGAGTGGATGTAAGAAGGAAGGAATGAAGGAAGGAAAGAAAATGGATAGCTGAAGTAATGAAGGTAAAGGATGGAAGGAAGGAAGAAAGAAAAGGGAGGGAATAGCTGGAGGGAGGAAGGAAGGAAATGGATGGAGGAAGGAATGAAGGAAAGGGAGGGAAGGAAGGAGGGGAGGGAGGAAAGAATGAAGGGAGGAAGGAAAGAATGAAGGAAGGGACAAAGGAAGGATTGAAGGAAGAGGGGGGAGGGGGGAGGGGGGAATGATTGAAGGATGAGGAGGGAGGGAATGAAAAATGAAGGGAGGGGATAGAGGAAGTAATGAAGGTAAGGAATTAAAGAGAGGGAAAGAATGAAGGAACGAAGGAAGAAAATGAATGGAGGAAGGAATTAAGGAAGGGGAGGGAGGGAAGGAGGGGAGAGAGGAAGGAAGGAAGAAAAAAAGGAGGGAGGAAATGGATGAAGGAAGGAAGGGAGGGAGGAGATGGAGGAAGGAAGAAAAGGGAGGGAATTTATGGAGGAAGGAAGGAAATGGATGGAGGTAGGAAGGAAGGAAGAAAAGGGAGGGAATGTATGAAGAAAGGAAGGAAAGAAGGGAGGGAACGAAGTAAGAAAAAGGGAGGGAGGGAGGGAATGGATGAAGGAAGGAAGGAATGAAGGAGGAGGAGCAAAGGAAAGAAGGAAGGGAGGAAGGAAGGAAATTAAAGGAGGGGAGGGAGGGAGGAAAGAATGAAGGGAGGGGATGGATGGAGGGAGGGAGGGAGGAAGGAAGGAAGGAATGAAGGGAGAAAGGAAGGAAGGGGAGGGAAGGGGGAAAGAAGGAAGGAATGACTGAAGGACGAGGAGGAAGGGAAGGAAAAAATGAAGGGAGGGGATAGAGGAAGGAATGAAGGCAAGGATGAAAAGGGAGGGAATGGAGGAAGGAAGAAAATGAATGGAGGAGGAATGAAGGAAGGGGAGGGAAGGAAGGAGAGGAGAAAGGAAGGAGGGATGAAATAGATGAAGGAAGGAAAGAAGGAGAAGGAGGGAGAGCGAAAGGAAGGAAGGAAGGAAGGGAGAGAAGGATGAAGGGAAGGAAGGAAAGGTATGAAGGGAGGGGATGGAGGAAGGAAGAAAAGAGAGTGAGGGAATGGATGGATGAAGGTATGAAGGAAGGGGGTAGGAAGGAAGAAAAGGAAGGGAGGGAATGGATGGATAAAGGAAGGAAAGAAAGAAGGGAGGGAAGGAAGGAAGAAAAGGGAAGGAAGGATTGGAAGGAAGGAATGAAGGAAGGAAATAAAAGGAGGGTAGGGAGGGAGGGAGGAAAGAATGAAAGGAGGGGATGGAGGAAAGAATGAAAGGAGGAAAGGAAGGGGGGAGAGAGAGAGACAGAGAGGGAGAGAGAGAGAGGGGGGGAGGGAGAGGGTAAGGAAGAGAGAGAGAGTAGAGGGAAAGGGAGAGGAGAGAGAGGAGTGAGAGAGGAAGGGGGAGACGGAGAGAGGAGAGGGAGAGAGAGGAGTGAGCGAGAGAGATGAAGGGGGGAGAGGGAGAGAGAGAGAGGAGAGGGAAAGGGAGAGAGAGGGAATCACAGAGCTGCCATTTGATCTTGACAGGGGATGCAGAGCAGATCCTTTCTCCTGCTCTGATGTGAAGGATGGAGGGGAGGGGCTGGACACTGTCAGAGAAAACGAAGCATCGGTGACCTACAAGGGAGGGGGGGGGCTGAGCTGCACAGAGGGGGGGGGCAGGAGGGAAATCTGATGCAGAGTCAGGGATGATCGGTTCAGGGGAGGGACAGTGACAGCACCGATCCCCCTGCATGGATTTCATCTAGGCAGCTGGAAGTCTCTTACTCCCGCTGCTTTGAAATCCATGCAGGGAGATCGGTGCTGTCAGTGTCCCTCCCCTGCACCGATCACCTCAGACTTTGTTCCTGATACATATCATCCATGGGGACGGAGTGTGTGCAGTGAACACCCCGCATCCATGGATGATATGCCTCTCACTTTCCCACTGCCCACCGGCTCCATCACCAGCACAGTACCCGTCACCCGACTCACTCTGCCACCACCTGAAGTGACAGGTGAGCTACTTCTTGGTCGGGATCTAAGAATGCCTTCCCCACACTGTCATTGGACAGTGATTCTCTCACGGGCCCCCTACTGACTCGAATGGTCAGTCCGCTCCTGCTCCCAACGTGAAAAAAATGAAAATTTATAAATCCAAAAATATTTAAATTATATAAAAGGTCTCCCATGAAGAAAGTGTCCATCAACTTTAATGCTCAATACATTGTGAAGAGTGCACCCACCACCAACATAACCAGCCTCTTGCTGAATTCTGAGACCCAAGATTGTAGGAGGTCTATGTAGTATATCACTGCATGCGTCCTGGTATTGTGGGTAGATGTTCCAATGCTGCTATAGTCGATCCTTTTCCTTACCTTTTGAGAGTGCTCACATATAAGAGAAATCCACCGTAATGTAATACTGACAAATTTTTTATAAAAAAAAATGCAAAAATTCTGCTTACAAGATATTAAAATCAAACTGCATGTAAATGAATGCTGCTGGTGCTGGCTCCAGTCAAAGATGATGATGTCATCATCGCTGACTGGAGGTGCCGACATCATCATCACTGACTGGAGGCGGCACCAGCAGTGTTCATTTACATGCTGTTTTAATCAATTTTCTTGTTAGTACAATTTTTGTGTTTTTTTTTTTTTAAATAAATTATTGACAGTATTACACTATGGTGAATTTCTCTCATATGTGAGCACACTCAAAGCAATAGGAAGAAGGGCCAGCCACACACCGGAAGATAGATGAATATAGTGTGTATTTATTGAGCCACAGGACGCACAAAACACCAGGACATGAATACAGGACCTGTTACCGCGTTTCACACGATCTCGTGCTTAATCATAACATCATCATTATCATTTGGTTATGATTAAGCACGAGATCGTGTGAAACGCGTTAACAGGTCTTGTATTAATGTCCTGGTGTTTTTTGTGTCCTATGGATCAATATATACACACTATATTCATCTATCCTCCTGTGTGCGGCTGACCCTTCTTCCTATTGCATCGTGTGTGGTGGCGAGCCAGAGCATGCACCTGTTGTGGATTGATCTGGATTGTTTGCCTGAGCGGTATACCTTTGTTCTTTGGATTAGCACACTCAAAGGCAAGGAAAATGATCGGCTATCGCAGCATTGCAACATCTAATGACTTCTAACCACACTACCAGGACACATGCAGCGATATGCTACATAGACCTCCTATAATCTGGGGTCTGAGAATTCGGCAAGAGGCTGGTTGTGTTGGTGGTGGATGCACTCTTCACAATGTATTGAGCATTGAAATTGATGGACCCTTTCTTCATGGGAGAACTTTACATAATTTAAATATTTTTGGACTTATAGTTTTCATTTTTCAAGTTGGGAGATATGTTTATTTCAGTATTCATCAGTTTTTTAATTATTTATTTTTACAACGCAATTTATTTGTAAGGGTATAATTTAAACATATGGTGGATGTTTCTTTCAGTGCAGCTGTAGGATTGATAATTTATTTTTGATCACCAAGCTCAGTGAAAAAAGGTTTCTCCTGATATAATCTAGTTTGTTGGGGAGAACACAAGGTCTCTGGAAAGGAATATTTCCATTTCTGGGAGCGTGTAATCTGACAAATTGATGATTCCCAGTTTCTCTATTATATCCACATTTTCAGCTGTCAACATGTTCACATGGGATACTAGGATTCTGGCTTAATGTTCAGGTCACTGATTTTAGGATGTGTAGGTGTTGTGTTGCTATGTTACAGAAAGAAAACCATCACTACAAAGATAATTGCTGCTTTGAAAGCCTAAAGAAAAAATTACCTAAAATACAAAAAAAAAATATTGGGAAGGATATTTTTTCCCACTGCTGGAGCAAATTGGATCGTGCAGTATTGTTTTTTTTTTTTCTTCTTTTGCCTCTCCCTGAGTTGTGGGTATAGGATTGTGTATATAGAGGTTTTATATGTGTATGTGCTTTTCTTTCTGGGTTGAACTGGATGGACTTATGTTTTTTTTTCAACCAAACTAACTATGTAGAAAAAAAAGAAAAAATTGCCGTGTAACATTAGTAATTAAGGATGAGCGTCAAATTTGACCAGTTCACCTGTCTGTCGCTCAAACCTCCTGCTGCTGCAGGTGGAACTCATTCATTTAATACTTCCACCATTAGTTATGACAGCTTCCCATCACCTGCCAACTTTTTTCAAATTGTAAACAAGGCAGTGGGCATCCTGGGTAAAGTTATTAAGCACATATGGTCATGGCCAATGACCCTAGCCATCTTCCCTGACCTGTGGGTTGATATTCAGCAGCTGGCCAAGGAACTGTCTTTTGTGATAGGGTATTATGTGAAAGGATTGTTAAGGGAAGGGTCCCCATGTCCTCAGGTTATAAGGGCATCATTCATCATGATTGCAGTTGGATCTATATCCCTGGATGATATGATTTTGGATTTACTTTGTGGGATATTTTGCTAAAAATACTACTTCAATGGTGTGTAAGTTTTATTTGCTGTTTGCTTTTTTGGGAATGAGTAACAAGGGGGACTTTATGTTGCATGCTCATTCACATGGGTGGGGAGGAATCAGATATTTTTTAAAGTGGGCTTCCAGATTCTGACAAAACCTCCTCAAGGACCCTCACACTCAGGGATGTGGGAGTCAGGCCCTTGTCCCCATCAACATAGGCACAGTCTTGCCAGGGGGAACACATGCTGTCAGCATTGGGAGTGTACCTTGTCATGGGATGCCTGATTAGATTGAGAAGTGAATAACAACATGCTGTAATCGACTTTCTAATTCAATAGTATGCTACTCTTCTGAGCAGATCGTAATCACCTGTTAGGAAGAACTCGAAGTGGCAGACTTTTTAATTACATTAACAAAAGGTAGATGCACAAACTGTTCCCTAGCTTTTAGTCACTGCTCTGAGACTAGCATAGTAAACCGTAAAATGCTGACACTGTTGCTACAGGATGTACAGTAGATCTTCTTATTGCTTTATGTTCCCCTAAGTGGTGCATGGAATGCCCCCAGAAATATAATTTCCTGTTTGTGTGATTAGCTCACTGATTTTCCCAGAAGTCTGCACTAAGATACAAGTCAGATTGTGGGCATCCTTGCAACCTCTGCAACAAAAATAAAAATTTTTGGTGAGATACTCCTAAAGGGTTAATCACATCTAAAGGGATTCAGACTCTGCCACTTTCTTAATTAAAACTGTGCAAGTGCAGCAGCTGATCAATATTGAAAAAGTAATCCTCATTCATATTCAGTTTGCACATGATTACAGACAGACAGCTATTTCTTCAGAATAACAAACAGTAGGAATCCCTACAAAGTTTGTTAACATTCATGCAATATACATAGATTGCCAAAGGGAAAATGGCATAACTCTTGAAATACTCTTACTAGGGTACAAAACCCTTGGTGACATGTGCTAAGGCATGATGCCACTTTAATGAGGCATCAGGAGTCCAGTGGAGTGGAGTGGAGGAGTTTGTGCTGGAGAAAGATACAAAGGGCCTGATTTACTAAGAATTGAGTCTACCAGCAGACAAACATTCAGGCAGATTCAATCAATCAAGACCTGTCAGTCTTCAGAAAGGCGCCTAGCAAGCTGATTAAAAAGAGTCTACTTTCTAGACTCTTTCCTGTGTTTGCTAGAAGGCACACAACCGCGGGCTTTGTCCCGTTGGTGTTTATCTGTTTGCATATGAGAATACTTATAATTTGAAATAAAAAGCACACCTATATTATTATTTTTTTTTGGTTGCTGTTTCTCCAAAAATGATCGTCCAACTAATGCATTTCCTAATGAATAACATACATTCTATTTTCAAATGTCAAACATTTTCACACTTATATCTCAAATATTTGAATGTCTAGTTCTAATTTCCCAATATAATTATATATCTTCCTTCTCTTTAACCACTTGCCCTTGTGAGGATTTACCCCCCTTCCTGACCAGGCCTTTTTTTTGCTACTCTGTGCTGTACTAATTCAACTGATAATTGCGCGGTCATGCAATGCTACAGCCAAATTAAATTTACGTCCTTTTTTTCACACAAATAGAGTTTTCTTTCGGTGGTATTTGATCACCTGTGCGCTTTTTATTTTTCACGCTATAAACAAAAAAAAATACCAAAAATTTTGAAGAAAAACAATATTTTTTACTTTCAGCTATAAAAAATATATAGTAAACTCAAAGTTAGTTATAAACTTAGGCCAAAATGTATTCTGCTACATGTTTTTGGTAAAAAAATCCCAATAACTGTATATTGATTGCTTTGTGTGAAAGTTATAGTGTCTACAAACTATGGTATACATACTGCAATTTACGCCATTTTTTTGCTATACAGTGCTGCGTTAGTTTAACGGACAATTGCACGGTCATGCAATATGGTACATTTTTTTCCCACAAATTGAGCTTTCTTTTGGTGGTATTTGTTCACCTGTGCAGTTTTTATTTTTTGCGCTATAAAGAAAAAAGGCTGACAATTTTGAGAAAAAAAACAATATTTTGGACTTTTTGCTATAAAACATGTCCAGTAAAAAAATGTAAAAATCAAATTTAGTCATAAATTTCTGCCAAAATGTATTCTGCGACATGTCTTTGCTTAAAAAAAAAAATCCCAATATGTGTAAATTAATTGGTTTACGTGAAAGTTATAGCGTCTACAAATGGCGGGAAAGATACTGGGATTTTTTTTTTTATTATACTAATAATGGTGGCAATCAGCGACTTATGCTGGTGACGGACACCCGCTGCCACGATAGGTGGGACAGGTAGGGCAGGTGCGCTCCCTCTACCTGTTTTGCACAGCGACATTAAAAGACGGCGCTGTGTGCACAGGTGCCGCCCTGCCTCAGTAAAAACACTGTGGCGGGTCGGCAAGCGGTTAATCATGAAACTATTCTACATTCCAGCTTAAACTCTGTCTGCTACAGTGGCTTAGAGGTTAGAACTGTCCTGCACCTGTCTGGAGTTTGCATGCTTTCTCTGCCCGGGTGTGTTTCTGCCAACACTCCAAAGACATGCTGTTAGGTTAATTGGGCCTAGTATATGTCTGAGTTTCTGGCCTTAGACTGTAAGCTCCTTGACATTACAGACTATTGTGAATGGACAAAATATGGAGGTCAATTTCCAGGGTTCTGTCAGTGCTGGGAATATTGGTCAATCAATTAAGATTTTGGCTACTGACTAGAAAGTTTTTAACGCTTCTCAAACACCTATGAAAATTCTGCACATGGCAGCACACAGTGCTGTTCACACTGAAGCGTTAGTGTTGCATCACTGCAAAACTGGTGCCTAATGTCCAGTCAGGAAGAGTTGAAGCCTCCCATTCAAGTCTATGGTGCCGCTCCTCAAACGCCTGTCAGGCGTTTGCGGTGCGGTTGCGAGGTGTTTGCGGAGCATTAATACCATTTAACTTCATTATAGGCGTTTATGGTGCAGTTTTAACGCTTGGAAAATGCCTATCAAACGCCTCAAAACCGCACATAGAGCGTTTTGGGAGCATTTGAGGAGCGTTTAAAACGCTTCACAAACGCCTGTCAAACGCTATAGGGGCGTTTGGCAAGAGTTAGAAATAAAGTAAATTGTGAACGAGCCCTTAAACCTCTCTCCTTATAAAACTTGACTCCCTCCCCCACCCCCCCTGTCATCACCTGTTCCATCTGCAAATCTATGTATCACTGCCCCACTCTTATTTTTATTATTATACAGTATTTATATAATGCCAAAAGGTTTGCTCAGCGCTGTACATTATAGTGGGGGACAGTACATGAGACATAACAGTAACAAAACAATACACGAGGGGTTCGAGGGCCCTGCTCTTTTGAGCTTACAATCTAGGAGGGAGGGGATAGTGGTACAGGAGGAAGTGGCTGTGGGGGATTGAGTGGTAGGAGGAGTGGAGGAGATCAGCTGTTAGGTGAGGATGGGGTAGGCTTCCCTGAAGAGATGGGTTTTTAGGGTGCGCCTGAAGGTGAGGAGGGTAGGTGACAGTCAGATGGATTGGGGTAGAGAGTTCCAGAGGATGGGGAAGTCCTGGAGAAGTCCTGCAGTCGGGCGTGAGAGGAGGAGACCAGGGAGCTAGAAAGTAGGAGGTCTTGTGAGGAGCGAAGAGTATGGGTTGGGTGCTATTTGGGTATCAGGTCAGTGAGGTAGTTTGGGGCAGCGTTATGAATGGCTTTGTATGTCAATGTTAGTAGTTTGAATTTAATGCGTTGGGCAATCGGAAGCCAGGGGAGGGAATGACAGAGGGGGGTGGCAGAAGTGGAGCTGTTGGTAAGGTGGATGAGTCTGGCCGCTGAGTTCAGGATAGACTGAAGCGGGGATAGCCTGTGTTGGGGTAGACCAGTGAGAAGGGAGTTGCAGTAGTCCAGGCGTGAGATAATAAGGGAGTGAACAAGTTGTTTAGTAGTGTCTGGGGTTAGGAAGGTACGTATCTTGGAGATGTTGCGGAGGTGGAGCCTGCATGAATTTGCCAGCGATTGGACATGAGGTGTGAAGGATAGGTTTGAGTCTAGGGTGACACCTAGGACTTTGGCTTGCGGGGGTGGGATTGATGGTGGCATTGTTGGTCGTGATGGAGAGAGTGGGGGGCGCGGGCTGGGGGGAAAACTAGGAGCTCGGTTTTGGAAAGGTTCAATTTGAGGAAATGGAGCAACATCCAGTCTGATATGTTGTTCAGTAGGTGGGTGATACGGGCAGAGACTGAAGGGGTGAGGTGAGGGGTGGAGAGGTAAATTTGCATGTCATCGGCGGAGAGGTGATAGTTGAAGCCGTGGGAGTGTATCAGTTTGCAGAGGGAGGAGGTGTAGATGGAAAAAAGAAGGGGCCCGAGGACAGAGCCTTGGGGGACCCCAACAGAGAGGGGGAGAGAGGGGGAGGTGGTAGCGTTATAGGTAACGCTGAAGGAGCATTGGGATAGATAGGAGGAAAGCCAGGAGAGAGCATATTTAACTATTTAATGTGTCTCATTTCCTATCACTTCCAGCTTATTATAAGATTCCTTATATGGTTGTCAATGACCTAGTTCACATCAGCGCTTGCAGTTCCAGTGCGTTGCAGGTGCTGCCAAAAAAGTCGAACAGGCTGCATTGTTTATGCATAGAACTGTACTGGAACGTGGTAAAACGCCCTGGAACGCACATGACCCTAATTAAATTGAAGAAAAAGAGGGAAAACTTTTAACTGGAATGCATAAAAAATGCACTGGAACATGTAAAAAAAAGCATCCAAAATGCACTGGAGATCTGGCAGGAGCTTTTTCAGTGGGGGTGGAGCCTGATCATGGCGGCACGGGAGAGGGTGTAGCAGACACTCTTCGTTAGCCTCCCCTCGTTTATCCTCCCTATGAGTCCTCGACAGAATGACCAGCAGCATTGAATGAGCCCAGAGACCCACCTGCAGGAGAGGGTTTGCGGAGTCCTGAGGGCGGGCGGATCCAGGAGAGAGCCAGGAGAGGAACAGCTCGGGGGTATTTTCCCCGATGCCCTGCGGCTACATCTGAGGAGGAATAGGGTAGCCAGGGAACGGTCGGGCAGCCTGGAGACAGGAGAGAGCCAGGAGAGGACGCCTCGTGGTATGCTCTGGCGTCTCGCAGTGGCTTCGGAGGAGGAGCAGGGTTGCCAGGGAGACGCCAGTAAGACGGCCGAAGCATTGGAGCGGCACCGACACGTGGGAAGCCGCGGAGGAGCCCTGGGAGCTCTGTGAAAGAGAGAGACTGCCCGGCACCTGAACAGGAGGGTGAACTGGTTGAAAGAAAAGTAAAGGTCAAATTGCCCCCATAATATACAATATATTCAACTTCTAAACTTGTACAACATCTCCCTGTCTCCTCTACCTAATCTTCCTCCACACCATCCTCATATCATCTCCATTCCATTCTCAACTGTACAGTTTCATAATACTATATCTCCAATCTCATAATACGGCTAAATAGCATACCTACCACACTACTCCTTTCTCTATTCAAACATTAACATGCAAATCAACTCTAATTTATGAGGAACTGTGATCGGAAGATAAGCTATATGAGCTACGCGAGACCCCTAGGAATCCCTTTAAGAGACTATCAGGGGATATAAATACAGAGGAGGACTGCTTCTGGAGTGAAGATCCAACATGGTGGGTGAGTGATGACCGTGGGTTCGCCTACAGGTCCCCTTTTATACGCCATATACATCGGATTTGTATAATAGACTTTTATATATATTGAGTTCCTGCACTAGATTCCAAGTGCCCAGAATAAGACAGTGCCTTAATTACTCAACTTGAAAATAAAAGAATTAGGGGATTCCTAGGATAGGTCTGAAGATCGGGAGGAGTAAGTGAATTGGAGTAAAAATTTTAACAACAACATGAAAGGTAAAAATATCAAAGGAAGTGGGCCTAAGAACACCCAAACTGGTTCGATTAAGAAGTATGTGTCACAAGGAAATGTTACCCCAGAAAGAACTCAGGGAATAAGTGAAAAAAGTGAACTGGAAATAAGTGTTGATAACAGCCCGAGACTTTCCCTGGGACCAGTATATAATAATCAAAGGGAAGGTATTGAACCGAGTGAGTTGGAAAGAGATATGCAAATACCGAATAAAAAAGAAATGGCGGAGATGTTTAAAGGTTTGGAAAATTCAATAAAGCAAGAGATGGGGATGATCCGGGAAGATCTAGGACAATTGTTAACTAGGGTGGAGGAAATGGAGGAGAAGGTACAAGCCCAAGCTCAGACCATCCCAAAATTAGAGAAATGGATAATCGAAGATAGAAAAGAACTCAAGAGATTGCTGTATAGGATGGAAGAACAAGAAAATAGAGAAAGGAGAAATAATATCAGAGTAAGAGGAGTTCCAGAACTAACACAGGGGGAAGACCTAAAAGAGCTAACTGGTAAAATCTTGAACCTCATAAGGGATAAGTCGGATGAGGAGATGTTTAAACTGGATGAAGTATATAGGATTGGGAAGTACCAACAAGGAAAAGAGGTAGAAAAACCAAGGGATATAATCGTTAAATTCCATAACCATGGAGATAGAGAAGAGATATGGAAAAAGATTAAAGGAAGAACAAACATCACATATGGAGGGAAAAATATCCAAATTTTTGCAGATTTGACAGCAGAGACTCTGAGAAGGAAGAGATCACTGAAACCCCTATTAGAAGAGATGAAAAAACAAAGTGTGAAATACAGATGGGGCCGTGACTTAAGTTTAATTGGGTGGAGGGATGGAACTACAGCTATTTTAAGATTCCCGGAAGATATGGAAGAATTTTGTGATAAACTTGGACTGCAGCGACAAGAGATCCCTGGTTGGGAGGTGGAGGAGGGAGAGTTGGACACTTATGGGCCAGGAAAGTGGCAGCTGGTTAAAAGAGGAAATAGAGAATCAATAGATAAGGGGACACTGGGGAGGAGGAGGGGGAGGTAAGCGGCCATGGGCAGAGTCGAACCCCTATAGAGGGATCAAAAGTAGAACATGATCCAAAGGTATGGGAAGCCTGGGGGGGTGGGGAGACGGGAGAGGACGGGATTTGGGTGGGAGGGAGGGAGGGGAGGAGGTATTGGGTCAATACTCTGCAGGACAGAAGGGATAGAGAGGAAGAGGCAATCTGGAAGAGAGATGGAGTTAATTGGGAACAATGGAAGAAATACAGTTTATAACTTATAATGTGAACGGGCTGAGTTGTCCAGGGAAGAGATTTAGGATGTTTAATGAGTTACATCACAGGGCGACGTCAGTGGTATTTTTACAGGAGACGCACTTTGAGATAGAAGCAAACGTGAAATTGAAATCCAAACATTACCCAATATGGTACTATGCAGATTCTCCAATTAAAAGAGCAAAAGGGGTTGCAATAGGTTTGGCAAAGAATATGAGATTTGAGCTGGAGGATAGGAAAACCGACCCGGAGGGGAGGTTTTTATTCTTAAAGGGTAGACTTCAGGGGATTGAGTGTACTTTAGCCAATATATACTGCCCAAATAAAAACCCGGAGATGTATATGAAGGGTCTGTTGAAAAAACTAATGGAGTTTAAAAAAGGGCGTTTGATATTGGCTGGAGACCTCAATTTCTGTATGGACCCACAAAGGGATAATACCTCTTCTGTGCAGAGAGAGGGGAGTAGGTCTCTGAGAGCTTTGAAAAAAGTGATGCATGAACATCAACTAGTGGACACTTGGAGAATAACACATATGAAAGACAGAGACTATACCTTCTTCTCTAACGCACATGAAATATACTCGAGATTAGATTACATCTTAATAGACCATCAACTTATAGATCATCTGGTTAAAATTGACATAGAGACAAGGACGTTCTCGGATCATGCTCCGGTCGTAATGAAAATGAGATGGGGAAGAAGGTGGACTGGAGGATTAGGGTGGAGGTTAAATGAGGCTCTTCTTCTGGATGAGGATGTAGTGCAGAAAATTGAGAACGAGATTAAGGTATACTTTAGGGAGAACGAAACAGAGGAAGTATCAACAGCTACAGTTTGGGAAAGCCATAAGGTATTCATAAGAGGAATCTTGATAGCGGCAGGAGCAAGGAAGAAAAAGGAAAGAAGAGAGAGGGTTAGTGGGCTATTAAAAGATATATTGGACTTGGAGCAGATTCATAAGAAGAAAATAACAAAAGATACGAGACAGAAGTTATTGGATAAAAAAGATGAGCTAGAGAGGTTGATGGATGAGGAGAAGAGAAGAGTATACAACAGGGTTTTGAACGAGAGATATAGATGGGGAGACAGACCAGGAAGATATCTAATGAGAGCTCTGAATAAAAAGAAAAATAGGAACTATATAGAAAAGATAAAAAGTTCAAAGGGGCAGTTGGTTCATTCAAATAAAGAGATTACTAAAGTGTTTACGGAGTATTACAAAAAGTTATATAATATTAGTCCCCAAGGCCCTTTAAAAGAAGCTCAAGAGGGAATTAATGAAAAAAAGAGGACATACTTAGAAAATGCGGGATTACCAAAACTAAGTGAATCACAGTTGAACTCCCTAGACACAGAAATTTCCCAGGAAGAAATTAAAATAGCATTAAATAGCACAGGGGGAGGAAAAAGCCCAGGTCCAGATGGTTATACAGTTAAGTACTATAAGAAATTCAGTGAAGTTCTGTTACCCAAGTTGGAGAAATATATGAATGCTCTGGGAGGTGGGATGGAAGTGAGGAGAGAATCCCTACAGGCCCATGTAGTACTCATTCACAAGGAGGGAAAAGATCCATCTCAGTGCTCCAGCTATAGACCTATCTCATTATTGAACACCGACACCAAACTGTATGCAAAGGTGTTAGCAAACAGGTTGAGGGATCTGATGCCTGAATGGATCCATCGAGACCAGGTGGGCTTTGTACCGGGGAGAGAAGGTAGAGATAACGGCTTGAGAACCCTGATGCTTATTCAGAAAAGTAGAAAAGGGAAAGCCCCGGTGGTGCTCCTGTCAATTGATGCAGAGAAGGCATTTGATAGAGTGGACTGGGGCTTTATGATGGACAACTTAAAAGTGCTGGGGATAGGTGATAGAATGCGAGAGTGGATAAGTAAACTATATAGGGAGCCCACTGCAATCATCACGGTAAATGGAGAGAGATCAGAACCCATCGGAATGTCTAATGGTACAAGACAGGGCTGCCCACTGTCCCCTCTGCTGTATGTATTGTCACTCGAACCTCTGTTGTCAATAATAAGGAATAGTGGATCGGTAAAGGGAATTCAGATAGAATCCATAGAACATAAGGTAGCGGCCTTTGCAGACGACTTATTGTTCTATGTGGGGAATCCCCGAATAACTCTCCCAAATATAATGAAGATTCTGAAGGAGTACGGTGAACTATCAAATTTAAAAATTAACCCAACGAAAACAGAGATCCTAAATATTAATATATCAAAGAATGAAAAAGAAAAACTACAAAAAGAGTTCCCCTTTGTATGGAGAGAAAAAGAGATAAAATACCTAGGAATAAAACTCACTGCCTCATTTAAGCATTTGTATAGATTAAACTATATCTCTTTGATAAATGAGATTAGGGAAGATTTAAAAAGACTAGAAGGAGGAAATCCATCCTGGATAGGACGTATAAACCTAGTCAAAATGGTAATTATGCCTAAAATACTGTATAGATTTCAAATGGTACCAATTAAAATTCCAGAAGCCTTCTTTAAGATAATGAAAAAAATATTAACAAGATACATATGGAAGAATAAAAAACCTAGAATAGCATATGAAATATTGAGTAGGACTAAAGAGAAAGGAGGTTTGGGTCTACCAGATGTCAAGAGATACTATAAAGCAGTGGTTTTAGCAAGAATATATGATTGGACATTTAATCACAAGGGGAAAAGTTGGGTAACAATTGAAAATGATCTTAGTGGTATTAGATTGAGTCAGACGATATGGATTCCACCACAGTTTAGGGGAATTAAAGAAAGCACAAGTATATACACTCTAAATGTTTTTAGAGTATGGGACAATTTACACAAAAATATGAAATGGGAATTTAATTCTATATTAATGCCTCTCACAAATACTGAGTACTTTCCTCCGGGAAAGAATAAGATATCAGGGAGATGGTTTAGAAAAGAGGATACCCAACTGAGAGATGTTCTGGTGGAGGGGGAATTGAGACCACTTAAAGATTTGATAGAGAAGAAGGGAGATATTTTTATTAGAATAGATGAGTGGAAATATCATCAGTTGAAATGTTTTATTGGAAATCTACCGAAACCTCTGAGAACAAAACAGGAGTGGAATATGTTTGAAAGGTTGTTAGAGACACGAGGGGATGGGAAGCACGGTATTTCAAAAGTGTACAGAATACTTACAGAATTAGACACAAACACAAAATTAATTTTTATCACAAATTGGGAAAGGGACATGGGAGTTGGGTTAGACGAAGATAGACAGAGAAAGATGTTTAGATTGATACACGATAATGTTAGTATGAGAGAGGTAGAGGTTAATTATAAGTGTGTGACACGATGGCACATTACACCGAGTGTAGAGCACAAGATGAATGGGGAAAACTCAAATATGTGTTGGAGAGGATGTGGAGAGATTGGCACGGTGATTCACATATGGTGGGAATGTCCGAAAATCCAGGCTTTTTGGAAGATAATAGTCAAATTGATTAAAGAAATAACTGAAATTGACATAGGGTTAGACCCAACGACGTGCCTCCTACACAATGTTGAGACATCTGTAAATAAATATAAAGATTCAGGTATTTGGTACCTCTTGAATGCGGCGAAGGGATTGATACCCAAGTTTTGGCGGAAAGTCGAGGTACCGAATGAGGAAGACTGGATCAATAGAGTAAACCAGATAAGTAGAATGGAAAGATCATACCATATGCAGGAAGATAGGATGAGAGTTTATTTTAGGAGATGGGAAAAGTGGGAAAGAGCAGGATTGAAAGAGAAATATAGGAAAAGTTGAACTAGGATGTTAGCAAAAAATCAACAAGCCTCAAGAGATTAGATTGGGTTAGAGTCTGCAGAGGGGGAGGAGGGGGGAAGTGGGGGGGGGAGGGAGGGGTAGTGGGATGGGAAAGAAAAGAGTTTTTAGTAAGGGAAAGGTAGAAATATTACAAATGTCTATTTGTATGAGAATTATTACCCTTTTTGGGTTGGTTTTCTTTTGTATTAACATGAAAAATTTAATAAATGCTTAAATTATAAAAAAACAAAATGCACTGGAACACGCTAAACATGCATTAAAAAAGTGCATGCAAAAACGCATCTGGAACACATCTAGACTACATTTCTATAGTGTGAGCTGGCCCTTAGAACTTGTTCACACCATTTGTGGTGCAGAAACGCAAGCAAGAGCACACATTTTCCTGCACAGCAAAGAAATGCAATGCCCTTTGCAGATGTGCGCAGGTACCATGATGAAAACTTAATTGCACCTCCGCACATCTAGTAAACAGACACATTCACAGCCACCAAAACACATGGCACCGCACTACTGTGAGGTTAGGTGCAACACAATTAAAATAATATGAAATTAATGAGCTGGGTTCCCGCAGGCGACGGTCTAGCTGGATGGCCAACCAGATGAGGCCTTCAAGGGAGGTAGGAGCCTCGACTCTGGCTTATTCGTCTTTGAGTCCTTCAGAGAGACCAAGCCGATACTGGTATCTGAGGGTGGCTTCATTCCAGCCTTCGTCTGCTGACCATTTATGGAATTCAACCGTATAATCTTCCACAGGTTGGTGACCTTGTTGGAGGGAGTGAAGAGCAGCTTCTGCTGTGGCCATGCGTTGGGGATCATCATATAGTTGTGAAATGCCGTTGAAAAAGGTAGTAACAGAGTTAAAAACTGGGCTCTTTTGCTCCAGGAGGTGATGTGCCCAGGACTGAGGTTCATCAGTAAGTAGTGAGATGATGAACCCCACGTTCACAGACTCTAAAGAAAAAGTTCTGGGTTGAAGTGCCAAATATAACAGACATGTGTTGTTAAACGCCCTGAACTTTCGACGATCTCCAGAGAAGCGTTCCGGGACTGGTACTCTTGGCTCTGGTGGAGGTAGCATTACTGTGGGAGCGAATGCAGGGCCTTCTTGAACAGAAGCGGAGGATGCAGAAGGTGCCTTGGGCGGGTTTTGGTCAGCAGGAGCTGAAGGAGTGGCAAGATTCTGCAGGCAACCTTCTAATTGGAAATAGCCTTCTTGTAGGTTCTTGACCACTTGCGTGAGGGCAGCAACCTGCTGGCACAGAGCATCTATTGGGGAGACACCTCTCTCAGCCTCTGACATTATGGCTGGATTATACTGTCACGTACCTGACTGGAGGCTGCAATAGAGAGAGGGCTCCCCTTACGGCTAAGTGCAGTGCGCCCCTGGAGGTGGAAATAGGAGGTGCAGTGCCCAAAGAAGCATGGGTTGCCAGTGGTGTTGCTGCTTGGAAATGCCTGATGAGATGGAACCCGTGGGTGCTCCAGTTGCAGGAGGAGTTTCTCCAGAGAACACATGGATCCCGGAGGATGGGTAGAGTAGTCTGTAGCCAGAGCCAGGATCAATATGGAACAGCAGACAAGAGCAATGTAAGGATCAAGCCAGGGTCATACGCAGAGCAGCAGACAGGAGCAAGGTCAGGAGCAAGCCGGGATCATACACAGAGCAGCAGACAGGAACAAGGTCAGGAGCAAGCTGGGATCATACACAGAGCAGCAGACAGGAATGAGGTCAGGATCAAGCTGGGTCGGTAACAGGTAATCAGCAGGGAACACAGGAATGGGAGGAGCTGACGATAATCCAGCAATCACTGAGTAGGGCTGCAGTCTTTATAAAGGCCACTGAGTGTCAGCAATTAGTGCACCCTGCGTGTGCTGGTGTGTTTTCGTACACAGGAATGCTTTATTATGTGTCGCCCTCCTATGCACACTTCTTTGCACAAATTGGCGTGGCCATATTGCGCATTGGCGCATTTGCCCGGGTTTCCTCATCTTTTCCTCTGTCAAATTACCAACAAAATCACAATTTTAAATTGCATCTAATGTATACCAAGCAGGCAGTTCAGTAAAGGAAATAAATCTTTGAAGGCATGCGGTATCTGCATGCTCGGATAAGGGTCTGTTATGGATTTAAGGGAGGACTCCACGCCATTATTTTATTTTTATTTTTAATTAAATACTTTTCTGTCTCTAGCTCGCTCTTGGCTTGACAAACCCTTCCCAAAAGGGGGCGGGGTGCAAACCAGCATTATCAGATCAGTCATTGGTCCAGGCCCTTATCTCATCCCATCGTTTGACATTCACATAAGGTGCAGCTTTGAAGGTGTTTGAACAGACAAGACCTCATTCTAATTCACATTCTAGGGATCATTTAGACAGAAAGCAAAGATGCTGCCAGCACATCTATTTCAGGACAGCCCGGAGAACATGCAACTTCATTGCCGTGGTTGGGATTCAAACCAGCGACCCTAGTGCTGTGAGGCAGCAGTACTAACTACTTATCCACTGAGCTGTGACACTAATCCAGCCTGTATTTCTGTGGTGTGAATCAACCTTAAGTTCCTGGGCAAGGTCAGTGTAACTAGCCAGATATCTCAAATATGACACAAATGTTGTGCTATGTTGCCAATTCAGATGTATGTTGGTTCTATGTATCTATGTTGCATTACTAATACAGGCGTACCTCGGTTTACGAACGCCTCGGTTAACATAATTTTTGGTTTACGAATGAAAATCCATTGAAAATAATACCTCGGTTTACAAATTCTTTAATAATTTTTTTCGCAATACGAAGTGTATGTCAGTGCTGATTTTTAAATGCAAATGCCAGGCTTTTTTTTTTTTTTCACTATAGTTCACAAGCTTAGATGTAACTTTCCTCGGAGTTACAGAAAACTTTGTATCTTTTAATAAACTCAAAGTAAACATTGTTTCCTTTAGGGAAATAAACTCAAAGAAAACTCTCTTGTAGCTGGGGGAAGTGACAGCTGAATTTCTGAGCTATAGTGAAGAAAGAAAAAAAAAAAATAAAACAAGAATTAAATTTAAAAACCAGCACCATAATAAATAAAAAAAGGTGTGGGGTCCTCCCTCCCATCCATACCAAGCCTTTCAGGTCTGGTATGGATCTTGAGGGGAAGCCCCACACCAAAATAAAAAAAAAATGGCGTGGGATCCCCCCTAAATCCATACCAGACCCTTATCCGAGCATGCAGCCCAGCAGGTCAGGAAGGGGGGGTTGAGTGAGTGCCCCCCCCCCCTCCTGGACCATACCAGGCCACATGCCCTCAACATGGAGGAGTGCTTTCTTTCTTTTGGTTTCCTTCCTTTTTTCCTTCCTTCTTTTCTCTGTTGGATGTTGTTGCCAGGAACCATGAAGCAGGTAGAGACAGAAAGTGCAGTTTAAATCACACCTTTAATGAAATAGCAAATATAACATAGATCAGGAATATAGTCAAAACAGAAGCCAGGGTTTGGATGCAAGATTAGGTAAGCAGACGAGATGCCAGAGTCAGGAAACCAGAAGTCACCAGAACAGGAATTGGAAGAGAAGTCAGCCAGACCGAATTGTACACAGGAAACACACTGGAGATCATAGACCAGGCAAGGGCAAGGAGGAAATGAGCTAAGCTGCTAAAATAGCAAAAAGCTCTGGCCGTGGGCTGGACTAAGGAGTCAGGTCATGGTATCCAGGTGAGTCACTGTGGAGATGAGTGGCTGGTAACCGACAGAGGTGCACATTAAAGTGGTTCTAAAGGCTCAAGGCTTTTTACCTTCATGAATTCTATGTATGCAGGTAAAATACCTTCTGTGTGCAGCAGTCCTCCCAATACTCACCTAAGCCCCCTCTCGATTCAGCGATGTGCACTGGAGTTTCGGCTATCCTGGGACTCCCTCTTCTCATTGGCTGAGACAGAAGGGGGAGTCATTGGCTCCCACTGCTGTAAATCACAGTCAGTGAGCCAATGAGAAGAGAGGGAGCGGGGCCGAGCCACAGTGTGTGTGTGAATAGACACACAGAGCAGCGGGTGCCCCCATAGCAAGCTGCTTGCTCTGGGAACACCCCGGCAGGAAAGAGGGGCCAGGAAAGCCTGTGGGGGACCTGAGAAGAGGAGGATCTGGGTTGCTCTGTGCAAAACCAATGCACACAGCAGGTAAGTATAGGCATGTTTGTTATTTTTTTCTTAAAAGAAAAAATAAACCTTTAGAATCACTTCAAGTAGCAGGAGTCCAGCCCTGACAATTATTGACTTTTTTTTTTCCGGCCTTATATAGCTCTGACCCTGATTATATTCTCAGGCAAGAAAACAGTGGGGTTTCCATCTCCCCCTACCCTTCACCTTTCCCCACCCTCCCCTGCCCATTATTTAACTGATACTGTAAATTTATTAGGCTACCAATGTTACCTCTACTGACTGGGATTGTTCTGTTTTTGATCCCATGTGCCTTACCTTTAATGAGGATTACCATCCTTGATTTGTGTACACCCACTTTTTTTTTTAAGTCTGCGAACATGCGAAAAACGAAAAAACCCGTAAGTGAACAAAAAACGTGCTAGTGCAAAACCAACACAAAAAAGTGCACTTAGGGG
This sequence comes from Staurois parvus, assembly GCF_062004578.1. Taxonomy (NCBI): domain Eukaryota; kingdom Metazoa; phylum Chordata; class Amphibia; order Anura; family Ranidae; genus Staurois; species Staurois parvus. The sequence goes on along the minus strand of NW_028318073.1, from coordinate 2,046,862 downwards.
TGTGCTTTTTCCACCCCCTGAAGGGGTATGATCTCTACCCTGATCCCCCGGGGCACGAAGCTCCTGACAGGGATTAAGGTTCCCGTGTGGTCCTTCTAGCCAAAAGGCCTGGTGGACTTTGGCTAGCCACAAGGAAAGGGTTCCTTGTGGCTAGCCAAAGCCAGCCACCAAGTACTAGGTAAAGGGGCTCTCCCAAAGAGAAAACCCCCTAGGGACAGGGGAGGAAGGAACCAAAAGGCCACACATCCTCCCCCTAGACTTCAGGGTAGGCCCGAGGACCCACACCCTACCATCCGTGAGAAAAGAAAACACACACATAAGTGAAAGTGAACAAACGTGGGACAAAAATAAGTTAAATAAATAAAAAATAAAAAAGTGGTCGTGCAATTGTGCACTGGCTAGGCCCTGAGGCCTGTAGCATAAAAATTGCCCTGGACTTAGCCAAAAGGCCTAGCCCTAAAAGGCGCAGTGCAGAAAAAGTGTTTAGATCAGTGACCATGTACACGTTTCACACTTGGAATCCCATCCGCATGTACTACTAAGAGCACCCCTGAGGCGACCACTCAGGGGGCACTGGTCCGTGGACTCTCTGCCCCTGGCCAGACAAGGTAGATCCATTCAAACCAGGAGGAACTGGGCCCCTCTGGTTTTCCAGGGGGAATTACTCCCGGGCCCCAACTGCCTGTGGGCGCCTCGGTTTCTGTTCCAGCCTGTACTAACCATCAGACCCCCATCCTTCCAGCAGGGGTACTATACAACCAATCATCCCCGCAAGCAGGAATGATGGTGGAGCACCCCTACTGGACACTGATAAGAACAGATACTACACTTGATCTTAGCCAAAAGGCAGAGAAGCGATTTGTGTACACCCACTTGTCTAGGAATATTCTTATGCTGTGATTTGTTTTTCAGAAGATGCCTTCAACTGCCTTTGTTGCTCTTCTAACATGTCTTTCTTCTTTTAGGGCAACTACTTGTGATATAACTAATGTCCAAATGCCATATTTTATTTTTTACAATACTCAATAAAAAAATCTTGAAATTAAAAAAAAAAAAAAAAAATCAATAACAGACTCATGTGTCTGGCATAGCAGCTCACGGTTTTAAAAGCCTTCTTCGAGTGTATTTAATTGTCTGACAAACGGACTGTTCCACCTGGATCACAAGTACTCTAACTAGAGCTTACTCATAGAGTCATCATGAGTAGCATAACATTTTTTTAAATTATTTCTTCTCTAGATATACAATTTATTTTTAAGAATAGCTTGCACAAATCACAAAAATGTACAGGCATGCAAAGGGCAAACAAAAATTGTTAATGCCAGAATGAAGGAATTCTATAGAAGTAACTTTATGTGAAAGGTCTCCATTTTTTGTGACATCCTGACACAATTTCAAGAAGCTCGCCCCCATTCTTAGTAAACGATCCCCCTTGAATAGGTTGTCTTTGTTTGCTTGGCTGTTTCAGCCACAGCAACCTCCTCCTTAGGCACTGGAGTCACTAATAAGGGTATGCAAGTATTGGTGTAGAATACATTTCATCAACATCCTCAAGAACTTCATGGCAGTCTTCCCAGCTAAATTCTGTGCTGCAAAAACAAATTGTTTTTTTGGTATGAGTAAACAGCCATGTGACGCTATTCCTTACTGAAAGGCCAAAAAAGTGAGTGATGCTGGCTTATCTTCTTATTTCCAACACTAGTCTTAGGAATTCTAACTCCCTTTTTGTTAATATATTCTGGGTGTGAAGAGGCTGAAATGCCGCTCCACATCTGTTTTATGCAGCCAAACAAAAAAGATTATACTATGTCATTTTTTTTTATTTTTAGATAACCAGTGACTGGTCATTTTTTGCTAGTCTGCATTTTGCATTTATGGTGGGAAAATCAGTGGCGAGCTATATATTGTCCTTGATATCTGCATGACACCTACAGTACATGTTAGGAATGGTCTAAGATAACCCATCTTTTCTGGGACCTCTGCAATTTCCCCAATAAGTGTAGAAACTATTCATGGAAAAAACATACAGATCATCATGCCAGTAGCTAATGGCAGCAAGTACTTTAATTATAAAAATCATTTTTGTTTGTATTATCAGCAGTAGTTGATGTGAATTATTGTTTTAGATATTGACATGGAGTCCTGTGGGAAAAGTTCAGCATCCAATATGTTTGCTCATTCTTCATTTGGCTACAGTCAGCACGACAATGGATGTGACCTGCGACGCGCCCTCTACCCAGAAGTGCAGAATCAAGTGTGTATATGTGTGTATGTGTGATGTGTGTATATATATATATATATATATATATATATATATATATATGATTCTGCACAGAGGAGTTGCCCTGTAGCAGTAAAACTGCTATAGGGTGGTCAGCAAGTAGTTATGTATCTTCTGGTTATTGTCTCAATTAGTGAAATGATTTCACGCAGTTGTGATACAAAGTGCTTAGATTGGTGCTCCCCCCCTCCCGTCCCCACCTCCTCCTTTTCCTGCCGCTTGCTCTCTTCTCCTGCCAGTGCCAGAGAGGGAGTACCACGCTGCGGTCTGCGATCCAGGAACTCCAAGTAGAAAGGACTGTGTGGTGGGGATGTGGGGACCACAGCTGCAGGAGCAAAATGCTATATCCTTCCCTTGCCTTGACAGAGCAGAGATACTTCCTGCCAGCAAACTCCATTACTCGGTGCAGATCTACAGCCACAGGTCAGAACGTGTGGTTGATCAATGTAAAACCAGATCAGGGGACCTCTCATACTTTCATTTTGATACAATGGAGGAGAGGGATCCTAGGCGGTTTCCAAGGACCCAATCTGCAACTGACTTATGATGTTGAGGCTCAACTAATCCAGCTGAATGCATTAGATGTAAGCCCAGTACGTTCAAACCAAGCAGCCTCATCAGAAGAAGCTACCTTACTGGCACCTGTAGCCATGATTGGGCCAGAATTCATTGCTGCCTTGGGAGACTTCTTGGAGAGGTGTCAAAAAACTAACCCATATACATATATACACACATATACTGGGTCGGGATATCGAAAACAGAGCCTTCTCCAGAAAGCAATCAATGCTTGTCGGGGAGGACAGTTTTGAGGAGTGGTTGGAACAAGCCACACAAGCTTTCCTGAGGCCCAGAAAAAACAAAACCACTGACAGCTTAAGGGGGCCTGCCTCAAAAGCCATTCACAACTTGAAATTTAGCAAACAGGATTGTATTGCTTATGACCATTTGAGTATCCTGCAAGACGTGTTTGGGCGAACAGAAAAGGTCTTCAAATTCATGTATTAGTTTGAACAGACCTATCAAAATTAAGGGAAGAGGCTGACTATATGAGGTATCTGGGTAAAATAATGCACCCGATATTACTAAAAAAAGAGTGTGGATCTTGGGTCAGTAGACAAGGTTGATAGAATAAAAACCTCTTGCGCTCTCAAGACCGGATCTGGCATGTGTGGAGAGATCTTCGTGAGTTTTTGTATTCAATTCCCCTGAGAGCTTGGGAAGTACAAGAAGCCACTGGAAGAGAAGAAAAAGAAAATTGTGCACAAGTCTTGGCAACTGTCTCTGAGGAAGAGGAGATTCCCCCCTCGAAATGCATCAGCTATGCTTTAAATGTCTATCTCTGTGTATGGGAATCGCACAGCACTATGGACCATTGAGGGTCATGACATGCTTGTTTTTACTTGACGTTTGTGAGTATACATTACATCTGTTGCTTCCAAATAAGATTTATGTGTGAGATAATGTGCAAGCCTGTGTGCCCTTTTCTTTTTCTTATCTTTCAGTAGATGAGGTCCAATAGGTTTTGAGGGGAGTGCAACCCCTAGACCCTATCACAATTCAGCTGAAAACTCAGGGAGACAGTGGAGTCTTAAACTATCCTGACTTAATCTGGACTGTGCGAGAAGAGGAGGCCATGCTGGAAAGGAAAAAAGAAGAGCCAGAAATCAGAGTCTGTCACTGAGGTTAGAGTGGCTAGTGTGGCTGATGGCAATGCAGAGATAGAGCTTATGAAAACCCAGGTGTCACAATTAATGGAGATGATGACTTTACTGAAGCCAGGATCACTGTCCCACCTGGTGAGGAAGCCTGGGAGTCCAAGGGTTTGTGCAAAAGGTGGAAGAGTGGGGCATTACCGGTGTGTTTGTCCAAGCCCATCGAAGTCTGAAATCCAGCATCCAAAGCCAGTGGGAAACTTCAGAGAACCTTGGTGAAGGATTAAACTGGTGCTTATCTTCAGCAGTTAGCTCCAAAGTCAAAGATGTGAAGAAACCACAGTGTAAGCCCAAATCCTTACAGAGGGCCCTCACAGCTGTTTCTGAGCGACCAGACAACCTATGCTCGACTTTCGGCGTTCGACCTCAGAAAGTCAACTGCCATCAGCCCAACTGAGGCACAAACAGGCCCAGAAGATCAAGGGGCGCCATGAGAAACTAGTGGGACCTTCTCCCACTGTGCCAATGCAAGTGGAAGGCATCTATACAAAGGCCCTTCTAGATTCAAGTGACCCTGCTATACCAAGACTTTTACCACAAGAACCACAATAGACAATCAATAATAAAAAATGAAGTGTAAACACATAGCAGCTGAACACAAAAACCCTGATACTAGGCAATCAGGTGCCCCTGATGACGTTACCTGTGGCGAAACACGTGAGGTGGAGCCATGCACACACGCTACTGTGCATGCGCAAATGGCCGGCGGCTATTTTGGAAACTGGAAAATGTGAATTTTTTTTACCAATCAATGCCTAATGATGGTTGCTTACATGTGAGTGCAACCATACTTTAAATAAATGCTGTGATTATGGTTTTACACTATGTGGAGCGTTCTTTCTTTGCATGTTTTCCACTATGAGTCCAAGCCTTATCCTGAGTGGTTTAGCTACCCTAATTAAGGTCCATTGTTTGGAAGATCCTTATCTGCTGTTATGGTGATCTGGAGAAGGATTCCAGTGACCGGCTTTCTAGATTGTTTAACGAAGCACGATTGACCACTCTTAACAGGCGGTCATGCCTTTCTGGTAAGCCTTCTGTAGTAGTGGTTGGTGACACCATAACTGTCCTTGGATTTCTTTTTTTTCATCACAGCCTCTGGGACTTTTCTTTTCTTTTATTTTTGGATGGACTATTTTTTTTTACACATTTTTCACTGTTTTCTTATGATTATTTGTAACTTTTTAAGCGCTGCATTTTTATGTATTTAAAGACAATATAATCATCTTCAGCAAAACCCTAGAAGAACACGAGGAGAGCCTGGAGAAGGTTCCAAAGAGACTCCATGATGAGGGTTTGAAGTTGTCACTAGAGAAGTGTCAGTTTTATTAGCCATCAGTCAATTACCTTTGGCATGTTGTCTCCGCTGAAGGAATAGCTACTGACCCCCAGAAGCTGGAAGCTTTCATCTCCTGGCCAAGGCCTACCAACGTAACTTAGGTCATTCCTTGGGTTTTGCTCATACTACAGGAGATTTGTCAAGGGATTTGCTAATATAGCTCGGCCCCTTAATGAATTGTTGAAGATGATGATGGCAACCCAGACTCAACAAGACCAGTCAAACTGATTGTTGGGCCAAGGAAACCTCCGGAGTGAATTCAAGATCAGAGAACTGGCCAGTGTGAGCATGCTTTCTGTAAGCTGAAGTGGACCTTAATGACTGCTCCTGTCCTAGCCTATGCCAACCTGACTAAACCATATGAGCTGCATGTCAATGCCAGCCGAGATGGGCTAGCCGGGGTGTTGTGTCATGATGAATATTTGCAGGCTGTTGCCTATGTGGGCAGAGGTCTTACAGCGGCTGAGAAAAACTACTCCACCCACAGGTTGGAGTTCTTGGATCTGAATTGAGCAGTGGTGGACAAACTGAATGACTACTTGTATGGTGCAGACTTCGTAGTCAAAACTGACAACAACCCACTCACATATATCTTACTACAGCCAAGCTGGATGACCCAAGCACAGGTGGTTGACCTCCCTATAAGGGTTCCATTTCAGCTTAAAGTACCATCCAGGAGTCGGGAACAGGGATGCTGGTGCCCTGTCGAGGAGACCCTATGACTTGGGGGCTTCCTTCGAAGAGTGAACTCAACTGACTCCAGAAAGGATATAGGCCTTGTGTCAAGGAGCAGAATATCGGGCCAGAGGAAGTCATCGGAGACTCAGTGGCATGTGTTGCCAAATACTACTGTGACCTTTCCAAAGTCAGAGATGAAGGCCTATCTAGGCTTTCAAAGATTTAAGGAAGGATCAGATGGATGATCTCCTCTGTAGTTTGACATTGAAGGCCCTGGGGGGTCAATGCTCAGATCAACTGCTGACGGACTCTCCAAAAGAAACACAACTAGTGCACCAGGAATGGGATCGACTGCAGTTACGCAAGGGATCGCCTACTGAAGAAGCCCCTCAGATGATCCTGAAGACAAGTGGCAAGAAAACAGATAGAGACTGTGCTGATTGCCTTACATGGCAATCATGGTCACTTAGGCCCTGATTTACTAAGACGTGAGTCTACTAGCAGACTCTGAACATTCAGGCAGACTCAGTTAAATCAATCAAGACCTGTCAGTCTTCTGAGCGGCGTCTAGCAATCTCATTGACGAACGTCTACTTTGCTATTAGTAAATGTGGAATCGCGTCTGGCACATTTTTAGGTGCAATACCGGATATGTTCGCTAGATGACGTACAAGTGCGGGCATTGTAGCAATGGCGTTTTTCTCTTAGCATAAGAGAATATTTAGAATGTAACATAATTAGTACACCTTTTTTTTTTTTTTTTTTTTTGCTGTTTTTCCAAAATGATCAGACAACTAATGCATTTACTAATGAATGTCATACATTCTATTTTCAAATGTTAAACATTTTCACACTTATATCTCAAATAATTTGGATAGTTCTAGTTTCCCAATATAATGATATATCTTCATTCTCTTTAATCACGTAACTGTTCTATGTTAAAGTCAAATGCAGCGCTATAAATGCATGTGAACAATAATGAACGCATGTAAAAACCAAAAAGTGCAAATAATTGCAATAATGATGTAAAATGGTAAATGGTGCTAAAATAAGTTCATATAATCATTCCTGAATAATGGAATGTCCTTCGTGTACCAACTCAGAGAGTACCTATGAATGGCACGTGTGGTTTCTCTGTGACGGACAGTAGTGCATGAACTCGTGAAAGATAAACCACCCTTGGGACTGGTCTACACTCACCAGAACAAATGTATTAATGCGCATGGGCTATACACATCACACATCTAGGGGTGCAGCGGTATGCTGTGTTTCTGTATGGATGTGTTTCTGCCAACACTCAAAAGACATGCTGTTAGGTTCATTGGACCTAGTTACATGGCTGAGTTTCTGCCCTTAGATTATAAGCTCCTTGACATTTATGAACGTTAAAAAAATGGAGATCAATTTTCTGGGTTGTGTCAGTGCCAGGAATATTGATCAATCAATTATGATTCTGCCTAGTGACTAGAAAGTGGATGAATGTTACCTGCGTCCTGTTCTTCTGCCAATTAGGAAATGTGCAAGTTTCATGCTGTGTATATTTCATTGTAACTTTTTTCTCTTCTTTTAAATCTGTCTCCTTATACAACTTGACCCCCTCCCCCATCCCATCATCACCTGTCCCATATGCAAATCTATGAATCACCGCCCCACTCTTTTTAACTATTTACTGATCAAGTGAATGTGTCTCATTTTCTATCAGCTACAGCTCAGATCTCACATTATTATACGATTGCTGATTGTATATCACCACTAGTCTGATTGAATTCACAATCCCTGGTCAGTCCCATTCCCTTACCTCTAATAATCTTTAGGACCAGTTCACACTACATATGTTTCAGTTGCTTTTTCGGCATCACAAACGCACAGAAAGAAGGTTATATGGTTGTCAATGTCATAGTTCTCATCAGCGCTTGCATTTTCAGTGCATTGCAGGTGCTGTAAACAAAGTTGACCACGCTGCATTGTTTCTGCACAGAATTGTACTGGAACACATTGAAATGTCCTTGAATGTACTAAAACGCACATGTCCCTAATTAAATTGAATAAAAAGAAAGTAGAAAAAACTAACTGGAAGGGATACAAAAATGCAATGCAACGTGTCCAAAACGCATCCAAAATGTACTGGAACACACTAAACATGCATGCCAAAAGGGCATGCAAAAACGCATCAGGAACACATCTAGACTGTTTCTTTAGTGTGAACTGGCCCTTAGGACTTGTTCACACCATTTGTGGGGCAGAAACGCATGCAAGAACACATTTTCCAGCACAGCAAAGAAATGCAATGCCCTTTGCAGATGTGCATGGTTAGGTGCAACACACTTTTAAAATAATATGCCTGCAGTATTTTTGCATGTTCCCACACATTAGGCAGGCCATTGAAATTAAAGAGCTGAGGAAAAAAAAGAAAAACTAAAAAATGCCCCATTCACACAGGTCCTCTGGCCTGTACAGCATGAATGAGTGTTTATGTGGCTAGAGCCACCTGTTACACTATGGGGACACAGCAGCTGTATGAACACAGGTTTTAATCTGACAGGTGTGAAGGCGCAGGGAAGTGGCCCTGAATGCTCACTGTCTGTGTTCAGGGCTGTACACCTGCACCCATATGCTTGTCAAATTATGACCTGCAGCAATTCCATAGTGTAACATAGGTTGCCTGCAAACGGCGATAGCCACAAAAACAAACCACTGATTCCCACTCTACAGGCCACAGCACCCATGAGCCCCAAAACCTAAATTACACCTCAATTACAGATACAGCTTTATTTATGAACTCAGTACAGTTTTATCATTTAGATTTCACAGGAATATGGTTGGGATTATGTCCATTAATAATGTTTTTAGTGTATTTTTACCATAAATATAATTTTTCTCTGGCGGTGTGGGGCTGTCAGGTATGCTGTACGGGGCCCAATGATATCTAACAGTGGCCCTGGGTGTATGCTTGTGTCTGTGCCACCTGTATAGTTAGGAAGAACCTTGAACCTCTGCTATGTATCTCAATGGATCTAGGAATTGGACAGGTTTTCAACTGAAAATACAACAATTATTAGTAATGTTTCCCCAGTAAATGAGGATCAGCTCCTCGGTGGAGAACAGCGATCTCGCCATGTCCAGATGTGGTCTGGAATTCCACAAAAGAACAATTCACAAAACTAAAAAATAGACTTTCAAATTACCACTAAACTCTCCTAACTACACTCCCATCCACTCACACTCCCCACTTCCACTCACACCGGGTGTGTGCAAACGTCCTTCCGCAAACGTCATGACGTATTTCCGGTATGACAGCTGCTCTAGCGCCTCCTCCAACAGCCGTCTTGGCGTTTATTTGTGCACCATAGCAATTTTACATGCGGCTCCATTGTGTGTATGACATTCGCAAATATATGTTTGCAGTTCTATTGTAGATTTGGCATTGGTGAATGTATGCTTGCAGCTATAATGTGTATATGAGATTGGCGAATATATATTTGCCAGTAAAGGCCCAAAGTCAACATAAATTGGGGGCCCAATTTATTACTGTTAAGAGGATTGTAGAAAAAGAATAGCTAGCTGCACATTGAACACGACCTATTCATTGGTACAGAACATGGTCTTGTCGTGCAATAGGGGGCTTTTGGTTTGTTATTTTGGACATACTTGCACATGTACGCTCTAACAAGGAAGATTTGGGCATATTACATAGCTAGCAAAAATAAGTGTTAGGGCTGCTAGTACATTTCAGATACTTATATAGCGCTGTCAATTTACGCAGCGCTTTACATATAGATGTGGTAAATTCACATCAGTCCCTAACCCTCAAGGGGCGTACTAAGAGCCCTAACTTACATTCATACATATACTAGGGCCAATTTTGACTGGATCCAATTAACCTACCAGCATGTCTTTAGAGTGTGGGAGGAAACCGGAGTACCCAGAGGAAACAGGCACAGGGAGAACATGCAAACTCCAAGCAGGAGGTGCCGTGGCTGGGATTTGAACCAATGACCCTAATACTGCCAGGTGGAAGTGCTAACCATTTAGCCACTGTGCAACATTCAACTAGAACATGAAATAATCCCCCCAAAAAATACATAGTACAAATGTTTATTGATCAAATACACATTTCACATTTATTTGGACAGCAACAAAAAGCTACATTCAATATCTTGGTGTGGAAAAAAAAAAAAACACAGGATTGATGTTGCTAAAATAGAACGGTCCTGCTCATAAAAGCTTACAATCTAAAAGATTATACTTATAATGAACTGTGCTTTCACAGGTTACAGCAGGAAACAAGCGGATAATATCACTTGGGCTTATTCACAAAACAAGCTGCAGATCGAAATATCAATATAAAAATACATACGTGCCAAAATAACACCTCCCACCTCCCCAAATCCCCCACACATACATTTCTCACCATGTTTGTCTGAAAACTGCATTTCATTCTAAATAAAGCAAATTTGGAAGAGCAGAGCAATGGACATGTGTTAGGATTACAATGCAAAGATAATAAACACAATCATTGTATAATAACACACAAACACACCTTAGAAGGAAGAACATGCAAAACATTTACAGCCCACATCAAAACACAGCGTGAGTGTGGCCTGGGGCAATTCCCCACAATATCTCTTCCTCCCCCAAACCATCACAGACAAGGACATGCAGAAATAATGTGCCTGTATAAGGCAAAAATCAGCCACAACTGCATCTCCTTATATAAGGTAGGCCACACCCACCACTGTCATTCATTTGGTCAGAGAAAGTGATTGCACCTGATTAATTCTCTTCCCACCTGCGTTAACCCTTGGTATACAGGCCCCACAAATCAGAGTCAGAAAGAAAGCCACAGTGACGTGTACCTGTACAGCATACAACAGAACATTGAACAGGGATGTGAAAGGGAACCCTATTGGCAATATTTCTTGGCCCTATGGGCACAATTCACTCCAGATTATCGCATGAGTTAAGGCAGTCACATGACCACATCACGCATGCAATACTGAAAATGTCAATTCACTTTTGCTAGTATGTGGCATTTATCATAAATCGGAAAAACACTCAGAAAATCAAACATAAAAAGGCCTTACATTGCGGTCACATCAAAGCCGATTTAGAAATTGTGCAACGTACAGTGAAGATGCTGATTTCCTTACGATTTGCAAGACATCTGACACAGATATCTATGCAAATCGTCACAAAAGTAGTACATGTACTACTTTAGAAATCAGTGTCTGAAACGCACCCATATGACTGCTCTAATAGCAGACAATAGGGTGCGACTTGGCATACGATTTGCAAGTTGCATGCCATGCAAATCGCATGCCAAGTCGCATCCAGGGTGCACGATTTCAGGTGCAATTTGGGAATTGAAATTGTACCTAATATCCGATCTAATGAATGTGGATGTGAGTGTCTTAACGGAAGTGATTTGCTGCAGCACAATTTCAAAAGTAGTTCTCGTCTAACTTTTTCAGCATTTTGTAGTGATTTCACATATAGACTACAATAGAAATCGCAATGCAAAACACAATTGAAAACGCAATAACTCATTGGTAAATCTACAGAAAACACGGTGAAATTGCCAACAAAAAGCACAATTTTAAATCACATCTAGTGTGAACCAAGCAGGCAATTCAACAAAGGAAATAAATCTTTGAAGGCATGCGCTATCTGCATGCTCAGATAAGGGTCTGTTATGGATTTGGGGGGGACTCCATGCCATTATTTAATTTTTTTTTTTTAAATCCATTTCTTTCGCTCACTCTTCTCATGGTTTAACAAACTTTCCTAAAAGGAGGTGGAGTGCAAACCAGCATTATCCAATCAATCATTAGTCCAGGCCCTTATCTCATCCCATCATTTGACATTCACATAAGGTGCTACTTTAAAGGTGTTTGAACAGACAAGGCCTCATTCTGATTCACATTCTAGGGATCATTTAAACAGAAAGCAAAGATGCTGCCACCAGCACATGTATGTTAGGGTAGTCACACAGAGATCATGCAAATTCATTGCTGGGGTTGGGATTCAAACCAACAACTCTAGTGTTGTGAGACAGTAGTGCTAGCCACTAATCCACAGAGCTGTTGAACACTAATCCTGCCTGTATTTCTGTGGTGTGAATCAATCCTAAATCCGTGGGCAAGGTCAGTGTAACTAGCCAGATATCTCAAATGTGACACAAATGTTGTGCTATGTTGCCAATTCAGATGTATGTTGGTTCTATGTATCCCAATACAAAGGATTGCAATACTAATACAGGCGTACCTCGGTTTACCAATGCCTCGGTTAACGTAATTTTCGGTTTACGAATGAAAATCCATTGAAAATAATGCCTCGGTTTACACAATTGTTAATAATTTTTTCGCAATACAAAGTGTATGTCGGCGCTGATTTTCAAATGCAAATGCCAGCCTTTTTTTTTTCTTCACTATAGTTCACAAGCTTAGAAGTCACTTTCCCCGAAGTTACAGAAAACTTTGTATCTTTTTATAAACTCAAAGTAAACATTGTTTCATTTAGGGATATAAATTCCAAGAAAACTTTCTCTTTTAGCTGGGGGAAGTGACAGGTGAATTTCTGAGCTATAGTGAAGAAAAAAAAAGGGAAAATTACATTTAAAAACCAGCACCATAATAAATAAAAAACGGAATGGGGTCCCCCCTCCCATCCACACCAAGCCCTTCGGGTCTGGTATGGATATTAAGGGGTAACTCCACGCTGAAATTAAATAAAAAAACAGCTGGGGATCCACCAAAATCCATACCAGACCCTTATCCGAGCATGCAGCCTGGCAGGTCAGGAAAGGGGGGGGGGGACGAGCGAGCGCACCCCCCTCCAGAACCATACCAGGCCACATGCCCTCAACATGGGGGGGTGCTTTGGGGCAGGGGGGGCTCCCCCCCAAAGCACCTTGTCCCCATGTTAATGGGGACAGGGGCCTCTTCCGTTAGTGGGATAATTGGTCGGCCATTTTTTGGGATTTTAGCATATTTTGTTTATCAGTAAAGTTGAAAATTTTTTTTTCAAAATTTACTGATAAAAAAATGTGCCAAAATCCCGAAAAACGGCTGACCAATTAACCCACTAACGGCCCGAAAATCGTTCGATTTTTTTTTTTCGGCAGAAAAATCGGTCGATTTTAGACCCATCTATGGCCTGCTTTAGATGGGTCTAAAATCGGCCGAAAAAAATCGGCTGATTTTCAGGCCATTAGTGGGTTAATTGGTCAGCCATTTTTTGGGATTTTGTCACTTTTTTTAAAGGGTAAATTTAGCGGCAATGATCGGCAAATTGGCTGATCTTTATACAGATAAAAAATCTGCGCATGAGCCATGACCGGCAAGAAAAAGAAGAAGAAGAAAATGAAAAAGAAGTAGAAAAAAAAAGAAGAAAAAGAAAAATGCAGGCCATAGATGGGGCGAAAACTGACCGTTTTTAAAAAAAACAAAAAACGAAAAATCAGTTGTTCAATGGGCAGACGTTACCACCAATGGTAAAAAAAAATTGTCCGCTTTTCGCCCTGTCTACGGCCGGTAAATATAATAGCGAAGTAATTACTTCTGTCCCTGCAGAGAGCTGCGCTATTATATTTGACATTAAAAAGTATAAAGGTTGCAACATTGTATCTATATGTATCCGAATAAAAACATCTATATCCGAAATGGATACAAATAGATACAATGTTGCAGTCTCTATACTTTTTAATGTCAAATATAATAGCGGAGCTCTCTGCAGGGACAGAAGGAATGTTTCAGCTGTCATCGAGGTTTCCCACTGACAGCTGAATTTTAAATTATTTCCGTGAATTAAATAAATAATAAAAAAAAACTGGCGTGGGGTCCCCCCTCCCATCCATACCAAGCCCTTCGGGTCTGGTATGGATGTTAAGGGGTAACTCCACGCCGAAAATTTTTAAAAAAAACAGCGTGGAGTACCCCCCAATATCCATACCAGACCCTTATGGGGTCTGACATGGGGAGGGGTCACTCGGATGATGTCCCCGGCTGGCCCCGCCCCATACCTATATAAGAACTGTCAGACTGTCTCCTGCATTCAGCTAGTTAGCCTCAGTGGAGAGACAGGGTGACAGTTCTTAAATAGGTAAGGGGCGGGGCCAGCCGGGGACATCATCGGAGAAACCCCGCCCCAAGTGACATCAATGATGTTACATGGGGCGGGGTTTCTCGGATGATGTCCCCGGCTGGCCCCGCCCCTAACCTATTTAAGAACTGTCAGCTAGCCTTTTTTTCACAAGGCTGGAATTGGTGTGCATTGACTTTCTGTGCCTGGAGTCTGACTTGAGTGGACAGGGAAATGTCCTAGTGGTAACTTCACTTTTTTTGTTAATTTAGCAAAAAACAAAAACCCCAGCAGTGATTAAATACCACCAAAAGAAAGCTTTAGTTGTGTGAAGAAAATAATAACATTTTAGTTTGGGTACAGTGTTGTATGACCGCGCAATTGTCATTCAAAGTGTGAGAGCGCTGAAACCTGAAAAATGGCCTGGACAGGAAGGTGTAAAATTGCACGGTATTGAAATGGTTAAGGACTTCTCCATTAAAAGGATTCAGCCTGCAGAGTTTGTCACTGGTTAACCCTTTTTCCTTCTAGTGTAGCAATTGTTTATCTTAAAGGGGAACTCTTACCCAGGTTTCATATATTTTGTTTTAGCATTTTTTTCTTGCCTATGGTATCAGGGCTTTGAGGGAGCTGACTGACAAAAGGTCTTTTCTTCCCTCTCATGCTCTTGGGACCATAGGTCCACCTAAGGTCTGTTGGACCACAGTTAGGTCCAATGTTACTGTCATGTTTAATGCTAAAGCCTACAATTTGAGAGTACCCACAGTTAACAATTTTTGTCACCTGTTGACTTTATTGTCTAGTAAAATATTATTCTGCAAAGCTATTCGTTTTGGTGGTGTTAGCACTTGTGTTCACAGCTATCTCATTTAACCAGGTGTGTCAGAGGGACTGAGGTAGTTCTTCGAGTCAAACCACAGAACAGTGAACCCATAATTATCAAGCAGCTCCTTCAGGGGTAGAGTTACAATTGTATAGACTGTACTCATATCACAGATTGTTATTACATGTAATATTACTAGTAATAGATTTATGTGTGCAGATTGCAATGCGTATGTTCAACTGCACCTGTGCTAACTTTTGGTTTTTCTAGGCCTTCTATTTTCTAATTGCCTATTCCTAATATATTAAAACACACAGACTTTTTGGTATTTCACCAATTGTACTATCACAGAAAAATCTTGCAGGGCTCACAGATTTCAGCTTGTATGGCATGGCATTGCTGAACAATAGCTATTATAGCCAAGTTTGATCAAACACCATAAACACTGGAATGCAGACTTCTTGCTGCTAATAAACAACAACATTATGACACTACATTGCCCTTGAGCTCACATGTCTGGGGATGAATGCTAATGTTATAGCCTGGTTAGCGACATTACAAGTATAGCAACAACATTGGTATGCTGAAATGTCACTTGTACAGCATATATATGCATATCAAAGAAAAATATCCAGATAAACTTATATTTTGTTTTTTTCAAAGCAAGGCCAGGTAGACATTTCAGCCTTCATAGACTATGTGGGTAATGTCAAGCCATGTAAAAACTAGAATAATACATTATTTTATTATTCTATTTATTTATTCAATTGTATTTATATTTTTTGTATATCATTGTATGCTTTTAATTGGAGGTGACCGGTAGCTGACCAGAGATTATTTTTCAGTTTTTATAGGATTCTC
Organism: Staurois parvus; assembly: GCF_062004578.1. NCBI lineage: Eukaryota > Metazoa > Chordata > Amphibia > Anura > Ranidae > Staurois > Staurois parvus. The sequence continues at coordinate 2,031,089 of NW_028318073.1, read as the reverse complement.
AATTTACATTTAGATACATTAAAGATTGTTATAGGTATTTATTTATTTTGATATGTCTGTATCTCACATATTGCATTGAGAGAGGTAAATGGAGTAACCAACACCATTTGGATGATTGGATGAGTGTGCGGTGGTAACAGCAAGATTTTTTGCTGTGTCCACTCCCGGCTTCCATAATTTATGTTACTATGGCATTGCATCAATTCTACATTGCATCAATGTATTTGCCTTATCGCCACTGTGGATATGTGAGTACATCTTTTTAATGAAGGTTCACTTTTGATCTTACTACACTATGGTCAGAATTTTATGATTTTGAGTATCTAGATCATTGCCTGGTGAGCAGTTCGATGGTTGGAAAGCTGAGCAGGTGTAAGCATTGATCTTGCTAAGTAAAGCGCTATTAGACCTCTGTGGTTTAAACCGAAGGTGCGAGTCCACCTTGAGCACAGTTGATGTATGCATGTTTACAGCACCGGGGCTTTGTGGTTATACACATAACGAAAATTGTATTATGGATTACTAATATGGACTACACTGTTATAAATTAACTATTTTATTGTTGCTATCACTGAATATATTTATCTGGGTGGATTTATGATTTGCTATTTGATGAAATTTAGAAAAATAAGTGGAATATTGATTATGAATATACGCATTGCACTTTATAAATTAATTATTATATCACTTAATTTTCTGTTTGCATTTTAGTGGAAGAATGATTTTGCTATGTGAAGAACTAATTTTTACGGTATTTACCACTTATTTATATATAATTGTGGAGTATATTTGTTGTTTTGATTTACAGTTGGATTCGTTTGCAACATTTATTTATTGGCAGGGCTACACATTTATATTTAATGTCAAGCCACGGCCTCAACTGCTTGCAGTGATCCTTGTATGCATTGTCCTTGGGATTATACAGCAGTGGCCTTACATGCATCAGCTATATCAGCTGTTTAGAATCCAAAATGTTCTGGCCTGCTTTCTTCATGTCATCTACAGACTGGCTAGAGTAGATGTTACTAGGATGAGACTGGTTGTTAAGCACAAAACTGTGTCAAAATATTGCTCCTGTTGAAGTCTATGAGGCCAAAAATGCACTGTGTAGCACCTGCACCTTTTCAAAAATCACACTGCACCATTTTACATTGATGTGAACAATATTGTTGATTTTACCAATCAAAGCACATATGTCCAAATATATTATTAGCAAATGACAAATGATCTGTTTATTGCCTAGGGCTAACTACGAGTTTCCAGATTGGTTATCCTGAATGTACATCTTTGGAACTGTTAAAGGGGGCTTCCAGATTCTGATAAGCCCCCCGCCCGCAGACCCCCACAACCACCGGTCAGGGTTGTGGAGAAGAGGCCCTTGTCCCCATCGACATGGGGACAAGGTGCTTTGGGGGGGAGCCCCCCTGCCCCAAAGCACCCCCCCATGTTGAGGGCATGTAGCCTGGTATGGTTCAGGAGGGGGGCGCTTGCTCGTCCCCCCCCCCCCTTTCCTGACCTGCCGGGCTGCATGCTCGGATAAGGGTCTGGTACGGATATTGGGGGGTACTCCACACTGTTTTTTTTTTTCTAATTTTCGGCATGGAGTTACCCCTTAACATCCATACCAGACCCGAAGGGCTTGGTATGGATGGGAGGGGGGACCCCACGCAGTTTTTTTAATTATTTATTTAATTCACGGAAATAATTTAAAATTCAGCTGTCAGTGGGAAACCCCGATGACAGCTGAAACATTCCTTCTGTCCCTGCAGAGAGCTCCGCTATTATATTTGACATTAAAAAGTATAGAGACTGCAACATTGTATCTATTTGTATCCATTTCGGATATAGATGATTTTATTCGGATACATATGGATACAATGTTGCAACCTTTATACTTTTTAATGTCAAATATAATAGCGCAGCTCTCTGCAGGGACACAAGTAATTACTTCGCTATTATATTTGCCGGCCGTAGACAGGGCGAAAATCGGACAATTTTTTTTACCGTTGGTGGTAACGTCGGCCCATTGAACAACCGATTTTTCAGTTGTTTTTTTTTTTCAAAAACAGTCAGTTTTTGCCCCATCTATGGCCTGCATTTTTCTTTTTCTTCTTTTTTTTTCTTCTTCTTTTTCATTTTCTTCTTCTTTCTCTTGCAGGTCATGGCTCATGCTCAGATTTTTTATCTGTATAAAGATCAGCCAGTTTGCTGATCATTGCCGCTAAAATCGGCCGATTTGCAAAATCGGCCGATTTTTATCCAAATTTACCCATTAAAAAAAGTGGCAAAATCCCAAAAAATGTCTGGTATGGATTTTAGGGGGATCCCCAAGCTGTTTTTTATTTAATTTCAGCGTGGAGTTACCCCTTAATATCCATACCAGACCCGAAGGGCTTGGTGTGGATAGGAGGGGGGACCCCATGCAGTTTTTTATTTATGGTGCTGGTTTTTTATAGTAATTCTCCCTTTTTTTTTCTATATCTATAGCTCAGAAATTCACCTGTCACTTCCCCCAGCTAAAAGAGAAAGTTTTCTTGGAATTTATGTTTAAATGATCTCTAGAATGTGAATTAGAATGAGGCCTTGTCTCTTCAAACACCTTTAAAGTAGCACCTTATGTGAATGTCAAAAGATGGGATGAGATAAGGGCCTGGACTAATGATTGATTGGATAATGCTGGTTTGCACTCCACCTCCTTTTGGGAAAGTTTGTTAAACCATGAGAAGAGTGAGCGAAAGAAATGGATTAAAAAAAAAAATTAAATAATGGCATGGAGTCCCCACCAAATCCATAACAGACCCTTATCTGAGCATGCAGATAGCGCATGCCTTCAAAGAATTATTTCCTTTGTTGAATTGCCTGCTTGGTTCACACTAGATGTGATTTAAAATTGTGCTTTTTGTTGGCAATTTCGCCGTGTTTTCTGTAGATTTACCAATGAATTATTGCGTTTTCAATTGTGTTTTGCATTGCGATTTCTATTGTAGTCTGTATGTGAAATCACTACAAGATGCTGAAAAAGTTAGACGAGAACTACTTTTGAAATTGTGCTCCAGCAAATCGCTTACGTTAAGACACTCACATCCAGTCATTAGATCGGATATTAGGTACAATTTCAATTCCCAAATTGCACCTGAAATCGTGCACCCTGGATGTGACTTGGCATGCGATTTGCATGGCATGCAACTTGCAAATCGTATGCCAAGTCGCACCCTATTGTCTGCTATTAGAGCAGTCACATGGGTGCGTTTCCGACACTGATTTCTAAAGTAGTACATGTACTACTTTTGTGACGATTTGCATAGACATCTGTGTCAGATGTCTTGCAAATCGTAAGGAAATCAGCATCTTCACTGTACGTCGCACAATTTCTAAATCGGCTTTGATGTGACTGCGGTGTAAGGCCTTTTTATGTTTGATTTCCTGAGTGTTTTTCCGATTTATGGGAAATGCCGCATACTAGCAAAAGTGAATTGACATTTTCAGTATTGCATGCGAGATGTGGTCATGTGACTGCCTTAACTCATGCGATAATCTGGAGTGAATTGTGCCCATAGGGCCAAGAAATATTGCCAATAGGGTTCCCTTTCACATCCCTGTTCAATGTTCTGTTGTATGCTGTACAGGTACACGTCACTGTGGCTATCTTTCTGACTCTGATTTGTGGGGCCTGTATACCAAGGGTTAACGCAGGTGGGAAGAGGATTCAGGTGCAAACACTTTCTCTGACCAAATGAATGACAGTGGTAGGTGTGGCCTACCTTATATAAGGAGATGCAGTTGGGGCTGATTTTTGCCTTGTACAGGCACATTATTTCTGCATGTCCTTGTCTGTGGTGGTTTGGGGAGGAAGAGATATTGTGGTAAATTGCCCCAGGCCACACTCACGCTGTGTTTTGATGTGGGCTGTAAATGTTTTGCATGTTCTTCCTTCTAAGGTGTGTTTGTGTGTTACTGTACAATGATTGTGTTTTTTATATTTGCATTGTAATCCTAACACATGTCCATTGCTCTGCTCTTCCAAATTTGCTTTATTTAGAATGAAATGCAGTTTTCAGACAAACATGGTGAGAAATGTATGTGTGGGGGATTTGGGGAGGTGGGAGGTGTTTTTTTGGCACGTATGTATTTTTATATTGATATTTCAATCTGCAGCTTGTTTTGTGAATAAGCCCAAATGATATTAACCGTTTGTTTCCTGCTGTAACCTGTGAAAGCACAGTTCATTATAAGTATAATCTTTTAGATTGTAAGCTCTCATGAGCAGGACCGTTCTATTTTTGCAACATCAATCCTGTGGGTTTTTTTTGTTTGTTTTTTTTTTTACACCAAGATATTGAATGTAGCTTTTTGTTGCTGTCCACATAAATGTGGAATGTGTATTTGATCAATAAACATTTGTACTATGTATTTTTGGGGGGGGATTATTTCATGTTCTAGTTGAATGTTGCACAGTGGCTAAATGGTTAGCACTTCCACCTGGCAGCATTAGGGTTGTTGGTTCGAATCCCAGCCACAGCACCTCCTGCCTGGAGTTTGGATGTTCTACCTGTGTCTGTTTCCTCCGGTTTCCTCCCACACTCTAAAGACATGCTGGTAGGTTAATTGGATCCTGTCAAAATTGGCCCTAGTATATGTATGAATGTAATTTAGGGCTCTTAGTACACCCCTTGAGGGTTAGGGACTGATGTGAATTTACCACATCTATATGTAAAGCGCTGCATAAATTGACAGCGCTATATAAGTGTCTGAAATGTACTAGCACCCCTAACACTTATTTTTGCTAGCTATATAATATGCCCAAATCTTCCTTGTTAGAGCGCACATGTGCAAGTATGTCCAAAATAACAAACAAAAAGCCCCCTATTGCATGACAAGACCATGTTCTGTACCAATGAATAGGTCGTGTTCAATGTGCAGCTAGCTATTCTTTTTCTACAATTCTCTTAACAGTAATAAATTGGGCCCCCAATTTATGTTGACTTTGGGCCTTTACTGGCAAATATATATTCGCCAATCTCATATACACATTATAGCTGCAAGCATACATTCACCAATGCCAAATCTACAATAGAACTGCAAACATATATTTGCGAATGTAATATACACAATGGAGCCGCATGTAAAATTGCTATGGTGCACAAATAAACGCCAAAACGGCTGTTGGAGGAGGCGCTAGAGCAGCTGTCATACCGTAAATACGTCATGACGTTTGCGGAAGGACGTTTGCACACACCCGGAAGTGGAGAGTGTGAGTGGATGGGAGTGTAGTTAGGAGAGTTTAGTGGTAATTTGCAAGTCTATTTTTTAGTTTTGTGAATTGTTCTTTTGTGGAATTCCAGACCACATCTGGACATGGCGAGATCATTGTTCTCCACAGAGGAGCTGATCCTCATTTGCTGGGGAAACATTACTAATAATTGTTGTATTTTCAGTTAAAAACATGTCCAATTCCTAGATCCATTGAGGTACATAGCAGAGGTTCAAGGTTCTTCCTAACTATACAGGTGGCACAGACACAAGCATACACCCAGGGCCACTGTTGGATATCATGGGGCCTCGTACAGCATTTCTGACAACCCCCCACCGCCAGAGAAAATATCCAAATTATATTTATGGTAAAAAATTACCACTAAAACACTAAAAACATTATTAATGGACATAATCCCAACCATATTCCTGTGAAATCTAAATGATAAAACTGTACTGAGTTCATAAATAAAGCTGTGTGTGTAATTGAGGTGTAATTGAGGTTTTGGGGCTCATGGGTGCTGTGTCCTGTAGAGTGGGAATCAGTGGTTTGTTTTTGTGGCTATCGCCGTTTGCAGGCAACCTATGTTACACTATGGAATTGCTGCAGGTCATAATTTGACAAGCATATGGGTGCAGGTGTACAGCCCTGAACACAGACAGTGAGCATTCAGGGCCACTTCCCCATGCCTTCACACCTGTCAGATTAAAACCTGTGTTCATACAGCTGCTGTGTCCCCATAGTGTAACAGGTGGCTCTAGCCACATGTACAACTCACTCATTCATGCTGTACAGGCCAGTGGACCTGTGTGAATGGGGCATTTTTTACTTTTTTTTTTTTCCTCAGCTCATTAATTTCAATGGCCTGCCTAATGTGTGGGAACATGCAAAAATACTGCAGGCATGTTATTTTAAAAGTGTGTTGCACCTAACCATGCACATCTGCAAAGGGCATTGCATTTCTTTGCTGTGCTGGAAAATGTGTGTTCTTGCATGCGTTTCTGCACCACCGATGGTGTGAACAAGTCCTAAGGGCCAGTTCACACTATAGAAACAGTCTAGATGTGTTTCTGATGCGTTTTTGCATACCCTTTGCATGTTTAGTGTGTTCCAGTACATTTTGGATGAGTTTTGGACACGTTGCATTGCATTTTTGTATCCCTTCCAGTTAGTTTTTTCTACTTTCTTTTTATTCAATTTAATTAGGGACATGTGCGTTTTAGTACATTCAAGGACGTTTCAATGTGTTCCAGTACAGTTCTGTGCAGAAACAATGCAGCGTGGTCAACTTTGTTTACAGCACCTGCAATGCACTGAAAATGCAAGCGCTGATGTGAACTATGACATTGACAACCATATAACCTTCTTTCTGTGCGTTTGTGATGCCGAAAAAGCAACTGAAACACATGTAGTGTGAACTGGTCCTAAAGATTATTAGAGGTAAGGGAACGGGACTGACCAGGGATTGTGAATTCAATCAGACTAGTGGTGATATACAATCAGCAATCGTATAATAATGTGAGATCTGAGCTGTAGCTGATAGAAAATGAGACACATTCACTTGATCAGTAAATAGTTTAGAAGAGTGGGGCGGTGATCCATAGATTTGCATATGGGACAGGTGATGATGGGGTGGGGGAGGGGGTCAAGTTGTATAAGGAGACAGATTTAAAAGAAGAGAAAAAAGTTACAATGAAATATACACAGCATGAAACTTGCACATTTCCTAATTGGCAGAAGAACAGGACGCAGGTAACATTCATCCACTTTCTAGTCATTAGGCAAAATCATAATTGATTGATCAATATTCCTGGCACTGACACAACCCAAAAAATTGATCTCCATTTTTTTAACGTTCATAAATGTCAAGGAGCTTATAATCTAAGGGCAGAAACTCAGCCATGTAACTAGGTCCAATGAACCTAACAGCATGTCTTTTCAGTGTTGGCAGAAACACATCCATACAGGGAAAGCATGCAAATTGGGATGTAGCCATGACTGAGATTAGAACCCATTACCCAAGCGCTGTAAATTCTGAGCTCTAACCACTAAACCACTGTGGGAGACACAGTTTGAGATACAATGTAGAATAGTTACATTGTTTAAAAATGATAAAGCGAGCGCTGGTCAAATTATATAGACTACTAAAATGGTATTCCACAAAATAAATATAACCACGAACAGTAGTGCATGAACTTGTGAAAGGTCATCCACCCTTGTGACAGTGTACTACACTATTAAGCACCTTTCTGGCTCCTGTGGCTGAGCTAATTCCTCCCCAGGACCATTTGGGCACCCACCCTGATGGATGGATGGATGGATGGATGGCTGGAGCTGGATGACTAACCCATAGCTGCCAGCATACCGCTGCACCCCCAGATGTGTGATGTGTATAACCCATGCGCATTAATACTTTTGTTCTGGTGAGTTTAGACCAGTCCCAAGGGTGGATTATCTTTCACGAGTTCATGCACTACTGTTCGTCACGGAGAAACCACATGTGCCATTCATAGGCACTCCCTGAGTTGGTACTCTCACACGAAGGACATTCCATTATTCAGGAATGATTATATGAACTTATTTTAGCACCATTTACCATTTTACATCATTATTGCAATCATTTGCACTTTTTGGTTTTTACATGGGTTCATTATTGATCACATGCATTTATAGCGCTGCATTTGACTTTAACATAGAATAGTTACGTGATTAAAGAGAATGAAGATATATCATTATATTGGGAAATTAGAAGTATCCAAATTATTTGAGATATAAGTGTGAAAATGTTTAACATTTGAAAATAGAATGTATGACATTCATTAGTAAATGCATTAGTTGTCTGATCATTTTGGAGAAACAGCAAAAAAAAAAAAAATTACAATATAGGTGTACTAATTATGTTACATTCTAAATATTCTCTTATGCTAAGAGAAAAACGCCATTGCTACAATGCCCGTGCTTGTGCGCCATCTAGCGAACATATCCGGTATTGCACCTAAAAATGTGCCAGACGCGATTCCACATTTACTAATAGCAAAGTAGACGTTCGTCAATGAGATTGCTAGACGCCGCTCAGAAGACTGACAGGTCTTGATTGATTTAACTGAGTCTGCCTGAATGGTCAGAGTCTGCTAGTAGACTCACTTCTTAGTAAATCAGGGCCTATGTGTCACTTCGCATGAGATCATATCTGGGAGATTAAGGTGGAGTCCACTCTGGATTTTCTGGGCTACTATGGCAGAGGTGGTTCCAGACCGGATTTTGTGGTCCACTGATGACCACCAGCAGGTGGTATAAATAAGGCAGGGCTGGAGCAAGAAATTGCTCTTGGCCTGGGACTCAGAGAGCCATATCTGAGTGAACTGTTGTTGAAAGTTTGCATTGTACAAGAAAGGAAAAAGTTTGCATACTGTTTTCATTTTGTTGGTAACAGGGAGAAGCCCTTCACTGTTGAGAGAGGAATCTCCTATGTTTAGTTAGTGCCTGGATGGTGAGGGTTTATTTTCTCTTTTGTTTACGATACTTACAACATTTTAAATAAAACTGTCGACAAGTCAGATATTAAGAAAGCCCTGCTGTCTGGACTACCTTTTTCCCAGGGAAGGTGATCCCCCCCACCTGAGCTACCCCCCAAAAAAAAAAAAAAAAATATATATATATATATACAGTTGTGTTCAAAATAATAGCAGTCAGACATCACTAACCTGATCAATCACTATTTTTGGTAGAAATGATATTTTTACATGGCAAATAATTTACTTGCAGGTGTAGTAGAGTAATAGAAATCCAACAGACCCAATAGTCATGACATGCATGATGCTGATTCTGTGTAATTGAATCACTAATTGAAAGGGGCATGTTCAAAATAAAAGCAGTGTGGAGTTCTATTAGTGAGGTCATTCATTCTTTGAAAAACAGGTGGCAATTATTGCCCTTGAAGTGAACACATATGCACAAGTATGTGCTCTGAGGGTTCTGGAAGATCTTGCAGAGGAGGGAGGTGTTATGCTTTCTCTGATTTGGGCATAGATCGGTTCAAGTTTGTCCCTCTCAGGACTAGATATGATTTTTATCTTATACAATCTCGCAGTCCTGGGATGATTTAGCCGCCTTGGCAATGCCACTTGGCAGTGTACACTGGTATTAGTCCATGGCACAATAACCTTACACATGGGGAAAGGATATCTAAGAATATCTAAGAATATAAGAATCTAGAAAGTGATAAATCTATTGTTATCCGAAATGCTGATAAAGGTGGCATGGTGGTGGATATGGGTGTTGACGTGTATTGGAAGGAAGCTGAGAGACAGCTTTTGGATATCTCAATTTATACCAAATTAAAGGGGGATCCCACTAAAAAATATAAAGTGGCTCTTAAAAATCTTGTTGACAAGGGAGTCCGGATTGGTATTTTCACTCAGAAGGAGGCAGATGTCCTTGTCCCTGATTTCCCTGTGCTGTCTACAAGGGAGGCCATTATTTCTGCTATCGGGTCTTTATATGAGAGATTGGGTCATTTGTTGGATACACAGCTCCAGCCTCTTGTTGTACAGCTTCCCAGTTATTTGAGAGACACCAATCACCTTCTCCGTATTATGGATGGCATGTGCTGGGATGAGAGTCCCATGTGGGTCACCTGTGATATTGCTAGTTTATATTCCTCCATACCTCATCATTTTGCCATAAAGGCGATATCTTTTTATCTAGAATCCAGCACTGGGTTTAGCATCGAACACCGTTTATTTATTTTAGATGTGTTAGAATATCTGCTCACTCACAATTTCTTTATGTTTAATGGCAAGTTTTTTCTTCAAAAGTGTGGAGCTGCGATGGGCACCAAATTTTCGCCATCATTAGCCAACCTGTATTGGGTTGGTGATAGTGGTTACACATTTATGGCACTGGTAATCCCTTTAGGCACCATATTAGAATGTTCTTTCACTATATTGAAGACCTTATATTCGTTGTAGACAAAGGTCTGGGAGATTTGTCAGTCCTTTTATCTTATTTAAACAACAATGATAAGAATCTGTCATTCACAGGACAACCGGAGGAGAGAGAGATTTTCTTCCTCAATGTCCGCCTGATATTTGTAGAGTTACCACTAGTCTATACAGGAAACCTCTATCTGGTAATACTCTTTTATTAGCCCATTTGGGCCATCCTAGACATACTATGAAAAGTATTCCTGTTCTTCTGTTAAATACCAGCTTACCATGGCTTGTTCTACAACGTGCTTTTTTGTGGGGATGGGTATCTTGCTAGAGAAGCAGGGCTTTGCTTCCTCATGTTGGAGCTGTCCCCTGGTGATCTGATAACTGATATAACTGGAATATTTCAGAGCAGCAGGAGAAAATGAAAGAAGTATATATCCACAGACTGAATAAAGTGGAAGCAGGGGGATCCATGCAATACAGATTCCTCTCCAACAAGCAGCACAATGGTGACATCAACAAATCTTTTTCCAAATCTCCTGAGATTAGCAGTCACAGTGCTTATCAGACTGATATGAGGTTGTAGGCAGAAGTGCCTAGGCACCCTTGTATAAAAGGGAGTGCATTAGAATAAAAGGTACACTTTTTTTTTAGAGTACTATTAGGAACATTTAATATTTCTAGAAGTTCCCTTTAACAGAGCTAAATTTTACTTTTTTTAATTCAGGACTACTTTAGGTTTTGAATAGTCCAAAACTTAATTTATCAATATCACTTTCAGTCACTTCTGTTTAGTTTTTGTTTTGAATTGTTGTCTTTCTGCAGAGCCCAACTATGATCGATCTCCAGCTCACACAAGGTTAACCAGACATTTAACAGTTATCTGGAACAAAGAATTTTCCAATTCTGATACAGCAAAGCATAATCCCCTTCAAACATTTACCCCCAACTTGCTATATTTTTCCTTTTACGCTACTGCATTCCTGCCACAAAGTGTGTACGAAGGTGCCTACTTGAGGGTTTAATAAGGAGACAAGAGGAGTTAATGAAGATGCTGTACAAATGTCTAATGAGCAGAGAAGCTATCCGTACGAGCCTATTCCTCCCCTGCCAAAAACTGCAGTACTAGTGTCAGGTGTATAAGCAGCCAGCCAGTCAGGAAGTGGTGTGACATGGCATAGGTGACAATATGCCCCGTCAGTGAAGGAGCTTATGAGCTTAGTTCTTTCCATAGCAGTTGGTACCCCACATGCTGCATCTGACATTATGGCACAGGATGTCCTAGGGACCCAGCCTGTAATGTCATGGAAGATGGAGAGAGAGAGGCCTCAGGGGTTAAGATGTTCAGGATATGTACAAGAGTTTGGCTTCCTGGTATCCAAATGTAACATGTGGGTTGATGTCACTGAGAGTGAGATGACTAAGCCAAAAGCAGTACCAGCTCAGATGGCTGTCCCAAAAGAGAAAACGTGTAATCTAGTACCCAGAGCATAGAGAGTAATAAACTGTTCTGTGGATTACAAAGTGTTAACTAGTGAACAGAATAGCATTGCTTTTAAGATGGAGTGCCACCTTAACTCTTTATCAGTGTGAATGTCAGCCTCAGCCTGCGTTTAGGGCACTAGTAAATGCTATTTCAGGTCCCCCATGTGTGTGCAGTAAGCCCCACCCACAAGTGAACCAAATACCCTTTATAAACCCCCACCTCTGGAGTCCCTTTTGCTCAGTGTCTCTCTCTTTCTCTCTGGTTCATCACATGGGTAAATCAAAAACATTGCATGTATATACTTTTTGTTGATCTGGCTGCAACCTAGTTTACATGATCCTGATCTTTAATGACTCATGAAACATTAAGTCTATTTAAATCAATGAGCATTTCAGACAAAAAGAAATATAATACATGAATGGAGGGAGATGAAAGCTATTGTTTCAAAGTCACCATCAATTATTGATTAAAAAGAAAAGGTCAGCTGACAGCAGTAACAGGACTAGCAATTGCAAAACATGGATTATTCTTATTCTCAAATTTAAACCCTAAGTCATTTTTATTAATACAACTTTTAGTGATCATATTTTCACATTATACATACATTTTTATACAGTATAAAACACTCAAACATAATATGGATAATATAGAAACACCCAGTGATTTGTGAGTGACAGAAATAGGGTTGCCATGCAGATGTTTTCTTTACTGCAGTCATCATTTGTTGGGCACATTTTTTAAGGAAAGCACCACAGCTTAAAGTCCTAGTTGCCAACATTTGGAAGTAATTATGAGGGACACCTTGAGTGGCTCAAGGAGAATGCAGTACATAGCCAAAACATGGGTGCAGCCAATAAAGTAAGTGTCACTGCATGACATATAGCTTGTAGTTTTGTACCTTTCTTCATTAGCTTTGCTCTGTTTTAGACAATATAATGCCTGGGGGTACACTGTAGAAAGAAAAGTACTGCACTAAAAATTGAAATACACCATCCAAAACAAATATTCTTTTTTTTTTAAATTAAAATCATGCCTTTATGCATGGCAGACAGAGAGCCAACACTTTGTCTGGTAGAACTTTATTAAAAAGTCAAGGATCACATAGCAACTACTGCTAAATACTGAGGCCCAGTTCACACTGGATCCGACTTTGAAACATGGTGAAGTCAAACGATCTCAAAGTTGGATGGCAGTGCAACTCCAGGTGTGCCTTGATAGATTTCAAATAGAATTTTTTTTTTTATAAAAGTGGTAAATCTTATACTCACAAAGGATGAATAAAACAAAGGCTCATCATATAAGAAAGCCAGCATCATCCAGTCTACAATACATCATGATCCGTCTTAGGGTCAATGGACATCCAACAGGCTAATGCGTTTTGAGGACTTGCCTTTTCCTCAGAAGAATGGTTCCATTGCCGATCATTGGATGCAATTTGTCATGAGATTTGAAAGGTCAAATCGCATGACAATTTACATCAGTGTTAACCAGGGCTAATAGATGCTAAATATTTTAGTTATAAGTATAGTATTATGTGGAAGTCCCATTGTCGGGGTTATTAGGAATAAAATAAGCCTTATCATTGGTGTCAGTGAAAGTTAAAAGAAGCTTCATTGTTGAGATCTGTGTAAGTAAAATAACCTGGTGTCAATGAAAGCAATATTAATTTGTGTGCAAACTCTAACAATGAGCTTATTTGCTAACCTTTGGTCACGGAAATAAACCATTGAAATATTTTGTTTTTACTCATTCAATAAGTGCAAAAAATACATTTTTGGTCATGACAGAAATTCATAGCTAATGACAAAAAAGGCCAGCACACCAGGAGTTAAAGATCTCAAGAGATATAAAGCTGGCCATAAATGGATCGAAATTCAGTATGATTCAGCAGAGAATTTCAATCCATGAATGTGGCTCAACAGAAGTCATCATTAGATCAATCATTAGATTGACTTTTCTCAAATGGGCTTGTTGGAAATTATTTCTTGTTCAGCTGGCTGCGGCTGCTGATTGGTGCATTTTGAAAGGGGAGAGTCCTGTTGTTAGAATACAATGTTCCAGCAGGAAGTATTTCTCTATCCACTTTGCTTCTGTGGATGGAATAATCCGGTTGTTTTTTTTTATTCAGCCCACTGGCTGGAAGAGGAAAAAACATATCATCTATGCCCAGCTATAGTTGCATACAGACAGGGGTGCAAAGTACGCTAGCAATAAAGTGCACCATTAAACACTACGTTGAAACATGGAGCAAGTTTTCCATATGGGTCCTTCCCCTAAGCCAGTGTTTCTCAACTTCAGTCCTCATGGACCCCCAACAGGTCATGTTTTCAGGATTTCCCTCAGATGAAACAGCTGTGGTAATTACTAAGGCAGTGAAACTGATCAAATCACCTGTGCAAAATAATGGAAATCCTGAAAACATGGCCTGTTGGGGGTCCATGAGGACTGGAGTTGAGAAACACTGCCCTAAGCAGAGGTCTTTGAATAGAGTAAGTGATCTGCAGCAGCAGATATGATCTGGAAGAGACCGAAGAAAATGGGAGAGTTGTAATAGCTTCCAACGGCCCAAAACAGAGGAGGTAAAAGGGCCAAACAAGACCAATGAGTGAATCCATCCAGAGGAACTAAAGAAAGTGGGGGCTCTGACCAACTTTAGGTCTGGGTGAAGTTGGAAGGCTTTATCAGTAAAACCTGGGGCGAAGTCTGGGTGGCCGATAATTGGCATAAGATGGAGGTCGAGGCAACCTTGTAGTACCTACAAATTTTGGATAAGGTGGGTTCAGTTGGTGTGGAGAAAAAAGTTGAGCAAATTGGACCCCTGTCCATGGAAGGCCAGCTAAAGTAACCAGCACAGACTCTTGCTCCAAGGAGACCCACAGTTTGTGAGTACAGTGTCTGCACCAGTTGATCACCCTAGCCATATGGACAGCCATACAGTAAAAGGCAGGATCAGAAAGGCCAACCCCCCCACTCAGCTTGGGCCATTGCAGAAGTGATCTTTGAAGGTGGGAAGGTTTGCCTTGCCAAACTTATTTGATGAAGGCTGTCCTGTGCTTTCAAAAAACAACCTGTGGTATCCTAACTGGTAATGCCTGCAGAACCCACATGGAAGTAAAATATATTTGAAATATATTTTAAAAATATTCTTCCCAAATATATTGCCATATATTTGAAATGCTACAATTTTGGCCATATTCAATATATTTAAAAATATATTTCAATACATATATAAATATATATATATATATATATATATATATATATATATATATATATATATATACTGCATGCTGAAATGCGTTTTTATTACAAAATATATGAAAAATATTTTGTAAAAATACAATTCAAATATACTGTGTATCTTTAAAAATACAAATCTACATTTTTAGCATGCATTTACAAATATATGTAAAAATATATGTTAAAATTACTTTTTTATATGTTAAAAAAAATCTGAAAAATATATTTAAACAATATATATTTTTTGTAGTATGGGGCCATGAAGTCATCAGGCCCAGGTGCTTTCCCTGTTGGGGGCCCAGCTAGTGTGCTTGCAAATTCTTCTGGGGAGATAGGTTGGGACAGCAATTCCTTCTTCAGTGAGGGAGGGCAACCTTGCTGCTTGAAGGTAGTCATCTATTGCTGACAACTTAGAAGTAGCACATGTCAGAGAGGGGTGCAGATTATAGAGTGACACGTAAAAGTCACGGAAGGTGTCAGCCATCTCTAGGGATGAATGAATTTTAGTGGCCAAAGAAGTGGACATACGATAGATTATGACTATCATAGTTAGAAAAAAGAAGAAGCTCATCCTTCTTGATGCAGAAATTAATAGGGTGAGAGAGAAACTGGTGCCACATAAAGACTCAGAGAATTATGTTTCGGAATCTAATCATCTGAAACTATATTTAGAAGGCATAGAGAAAGAGCAAAAAATAAAAAAGAGGAAAAAATATGTTAGAGATTGCAAAGATTACCAGGACAACTGTGTATTTAAGTGGCAAGCCTCTAAAACTGAGTCTAATGACCCATCATCATACAATAAAGCAGAATTACCCATGAATAAACATATCACACAACATTCCCGCAATAATAAAGGGAAAAAGAAAAAAGTCGCAATACATTTGTGACTCCTAATAAAAACCATTCGGGATATAAACCTCAAATACAATTGTACAATAGATATGAGCCATTACAATATTCTAATAATGATGGGTATGGGGACAGAGACATGAGATGGCACCCCATAGAACATAGGGATCCTTACCAACCAGTTAAGAACAATTACCATTCACTAATGAATTGGCGAACACCTAGACAACAACCCCATCAAACTAAGAGACGAAACCAACATAACACCCCCAGGGGTCATTGGGGAACACCGCGTAATTCTTACAAACAAGAAAATAGAACTTACTATCATTCCAATTACAGAGATGATACTATCCCAGGGAATCATAACCCCAGACCACATATGAATCACTCTTCATACCCTCCTTTTTTAGGGGAAGGCAGGCAAAAGAAAAGAAGTATAAGAATAGAGGACGAAGAGGAGGAAAAAGAATTAATGGAAACAAAAAAGAGAAGGACTTAATTGGCAAAGGAATTTTTAATCTGAATAATGTCCAATTATCATTACATGAATTGAAAGTATTAGACAAGGGGCTTAAATATGCCCCCATAACCGGACTTAATAAGTTCCAAACTTACGTGGATATCCACAAATTTGTGAGAAAAATCTCCATCAAAAGGCATTTTTTTTAAAAATCCTGTCACGTTAACTCATAAGGATAATGGTTTGGTTAATTCCAGTTTAAGAAATGCCTCACTTTTAAACCCCCCCCTTAGTCTAATTCTTTTATTAATGTTTTTAAAGAAACTGTTTTAAAATATTTACGAGCTCTCAAACCCAATCGTCCTTATAACCCGAGGAATATTCAAGCTGGCCTTAAATCCTTTTGAATAATAAAGATCTAGTCGTCAGACCAGCCGACAAAGGGAGTGGGGTCGTGGTTTTAAACAAATCTGACTACGTGGCAGAAGTCCACAATATACTGAATGATAAGGAGACATATGGTGTGCTACCCAAAGATCCCTTACCTACTTATAAAAAATATCTTAAAGATATTATTAACAAGGGATATATGCAAAACATTATAAACAAAAAAGAAAAAGAATTCTTATACCCAAAAGCACCAAGACTTCCTATACTTTATTGTTTACCGAAAATCCACAAGGATCCAGTCCACCCACCAGGAAGGCTGATAGTAAGCGGAATCCGATCGCTATGTGCAAGGGTTGGACAGTACATAGACCATTTTCTGCAGCCTATAGTATGCACCACCCCCTCATTTTTAAAAGATACTAAACAAGTGCTTAATGACATTGAAAACATTCAACTTAGCTCTGGAAAGGTAACATACCTAGTTACTGCTGACGTCGCATCGTTGTACAGTAACATCAATCACAGCGATAGAATGCATGCAGTAGAATATTATCTAAACAAGACTACTCATATCCCAGTTGCACAGAAGCACTTTATCATGGAACTAGTCGATTTCGCCATGCATACCAACTATTTTTGGTTTGGTCGAGTGTACTACCTACAAAAAAGAGGAGTAGCTATGGGGGCAAAGTTTGACCCCAGCCTGGCCAACCTCTTTATGGCCAGGTGGGAGGAAGACCTAATATATGCGACGGACTGGCCTGAGTTAAAGTTCTACAGGCGATACATAGATGACATTCTGCTACTATGGGAAGGAGAAGAGAGTGCTTTAGTGAACTTCTCCAGCACCCTTAATAATAACAATTTAAACATCAAGCTGTCCTATGAGTATAGTACAAAACAAATGCATTTTCTTGATGTAACACTCATTAACAACAGAGACGACATCATTTGTAAAGCGTTTTTAAGGCTACAGACAGGAACAGCTTCATTCCTACAGACAGCTGTCACCACCCAATGTGGCTAGCTAACATTCCCAAAAGCCAATTTATGAGGGTGAGAAGGAATTGCACCAACCTTACATCCTATTATACCAAGGCAGATGTATTAAGGAAAAGGTTATGATGAAGTTAAATTAAATATGGAAATATGGAAATGAATGAAAATGGACAGGGATTTTATGTTATCCAATCCCATTGCTCAAAGAACGGGTAAAATCTGCCCATTGGTGACAACTTTTTCACTCCAGTGCAAAGCGATTAATAAAATTATTAATAAGAATTGGCGTATTTTAAAGGCCGATCCCATTTTATCAAAAATACTACCGGATAAACCTGAGATAGTCTTTAGAAGAGTTCCTACTCTCAGGAACAGAATAGCATCTAACATTATAGCTCCCCCTACACATTCTACTTTCTTCTCACAAATTAAGGGGTTTTACCCCTGTAAAAAATGTGTAATTTGTCAGCAAAGTACTATTAAACTCAAAAAGATTGAAACTTTTTCATCAACATGCACAGGACAAACATATGAGGATTCTTCATTTATATCTTGTAATAGCAAACATGCAGTTTACCTCCTCGAATGTCCATGGAAAAGACAGTACATTGGACGCACTGTCAGGCGTCTCAGGGACCGATTTAGGGAACACGTATACAACAAAAAGGCTTTAAGGAACATCCCTTATCCAAACATTTTTGATACCACCATAACCGTGACCCCTCATCACTCAAATTCATGGGCATAGAGACTATTGCCAACCACTGGAGAGGGTCAAACAAGACTAGCACAACAATAAAGCAAAAACAGGCCACCAAAAATGACACAAATTGCCGGTGTCATTAGCATATCTCCGACTCACTTGTATAAGTGTGGATACAAAAACCCAAAAACTACATATTAAACAATATGGTAGTGTGACAAGAACACCCCTACCTAAAAAATCAGGTTACTAGATGATCCACGCGGAGTAATATGAATTCAAAAGAATATTTAACAATACTTTATTTGATCACATAGATCATAGGGAGGTTAAACATAAGCACGGTGTACATATGAAAAAAATAAAATCATGTTAAAAAACACTTAGCGTCTTCAATTTAGGGTCATCTTAGCAAATAGAGCACCATATAAGGCAGAGTTGTGTAATGATGCGATAGTTATCCTGGATTTCCGTGGGTTTCCCACTTAAATTCGAGTAAACCATGTGTTCAACAGATGTGTTCCCCATATATGTCAGGGACCTCCTGGAATGTAAGAGCTGGAACACAAAAATACATAATGTATGTATAGGAATATGAAAACCAATTCACATCCAAAAATCACCAGGCCTCCCTCCTCATTAGTCAATGGATACTACTATTACCTTCTCAATAATGAGACTATCATGCCCGCTTCTCAAATGTAGGGACTTCCTGGATAGCCACCCCAAGTAAAACAAGGTCCACAGTACCAAATGATTCTGAGGATATATATAGAGAAAAATGATAAATATATAGATCATAGGCATCAAGTGACCCCGAAAACAAAACACACATAAAATGTGGATATATTACCATCAATAAAGATCAAGAGGACTCCTGTCAACTTGAATTAGGATCAGGTCCTTGATGCTTTTTCAAAGATGCATATGGGGGTGAGGAGCCAGGTAGTCACAGTGCGTGGATTCCAAACACATATATAATGTGTATGTAGCATATAGCAGGCCGTAGATACCTAAGTTTAATATACCCAATACAGGGTTTCCAAAAATTGCTCAGTTTGAGAAGGTTATTGCGGTTTTATAAGGATGTGGCTATGTCACAGCAAAGAATGCCTGAATAGGATAGCGTATATATATATATATACATGTAGATTATCCTCCAAAGAGGGTTTCCAAAAAATTCTCCGAGTATACAGGGTAAATTAGGCCCATAAAACATGCCCTATTGCCACCACATAGACTCTATAAATCTCAACAGCCGTAAGCTTTAAATAACTTGCCACCGGTGGAAGATATGTTTCCCTGAGGGATTGCCGTTTTGCGAACCGCTGTAATAGTAGCCCAGTGGTAGTTCTCAGAGGGTCTTGGGCCTTCCTAGCAGGGAGCTGTGACACCGCCGTTCCTTCCCGCCTCGTGGGCGCCGCACCCAGTGAAGACGCCGAGCGTAGTGACGTCAATACGTTGACGCGTTTCGTCCGCCAATCACCGCAGACTTCGTCAGAACTGGGAGGGGACTTCAATCCTTCGCCTTATATGGTGCACTAATTGCATACCAAGTAATCTCCACCTCGCCATCTTGTGTTGAAAGAATATCACTACACTGAGAATATCCAAAGTGAATTAAAACACATATCTTGAATTTTAAAAGAATGATTGCTGGATATACAAGAGGAGCCTAATTGCTATAGATCAAATCATCCTCTAAGAGGATAATAAAGAGGAGATTATTATAAACATATTTCTTGTTCACACTGGGAAACATCAAGACCAGGTCCAGCCACCAGAATCTCAAATATCAGTCCTATTATTATCATGCTCACCACCCAAAAGGAATAGAGAAGATTGCATAGTTAGATTCATATTTTGTCCACAGAGGTCCATATTTAATTCATATATATGTTATCCCAATATAGATTATAGCTCAGGGTATATGAAGAGTTCAGGGGAATTTATTTCAAAAACACCCCAAAGTTGAGTTCTGTATTTAGTCCAAATGGGACAAGTGCCCCCAGGGTATAAATCCAAAATTTTTCTTTTTGTAGGAGGACTTTGTCAAAGTCACCCCGACGAGCCGAGATATTCAGCAGGAAGATCCCTTTCACTTTTAGACCATCTGTTTTGCCTCCGTGTACTTCTTTAAAGTGTTGTGCCAGTGGGTTCTCTTTTTCTCCCTTTCTTGCATTCCTATTTTCATTTCTAATATCTCTCAGATGTTCGCCAATCCTAGTCCTGAGGCTTCTTTTTGTTTTACCTATATATATCTTTTTACATGGACATTCTATCATGTATATCATTTTACTACTAGAGCAGTTAATAAAGCTTCGTATTTGAAATATCCTAGAGTTATCATTATTGAAGAACTGATTGGACTTATGTACAAATGGACAAATCTGACAGTGGCCACATGGAAACATACCATATACCCCGGTCCTCCTAGTTAGCCAGTTTCTTTGTGGTGCTCTCTGAAATTCTGATTGTACTAGTATATCATTTAGATTCCGAGTTCATTTTGCTACCATGTGGGGGCTCCCACCTACCAAACTCGCTATCTGCGGATTTTGGGTTAGTAGATGCCAATGGGAGTCCAGGGCCTTCTTGACTTCACCCCATTGTTGTCAAAATTTAGTTATAAATCTTACCGGTTGATTTACAGTGTTTGCAGTTACCTTTGATTTTGGTTTATTAATGAGTTCCTCTCTTGTTTTACTGAGGGCTCTTCTTTTTGCTCTTCTTAGGGTTCTATGTGAATAGCCCCTCTCTCTGAACCTCTTATAGAGTTGGATAGATTCATGTCTATACTCTAAATCTTCTGTACAGTTTCTTTTTATTCTCTGAAACTGACCAATAGGAATTCCCTGTTTTAAACTCCTTGGGTGATAGCTATTAGCATGTAGAAGTGTATTGGCCGCTGTTTCCTTTCTAAATGTTTTGGTGACCAATTCATTTCCGTGGACAGAGATTGACAAATCCAAAAAGGTTATCACCTCTCTATCCACTGTGTAAGTAAGTTTGATATTTCTATCATTCTTGTTCAAAAATTCCATAAATCTTTTAAGCTCATCGATACCTCCATCTCAGACCATCAGCACATCATCAATGTATCGCAACCAAATTATTGCGTATTGTTTATAGGAAGTGGAGGGATATACTAACTCCTCTTCCCACAAACCTAGATGTAAACACGCGAATGCCGGAGCCCAGGGTGCTCCCATGGAGGTGCCACATACAGTTGTGACCAAAATTATTCAACCCCCACTGAAATTGAGTGTTTTGGCCAGTTTGACATTGCTTTTGATCATTCAGTCATCTTGCTTACATTTACATTAAAGAGGCACTTGTAGGTCAGACAAATATAACATAACAGTTATAATGAAATAACCACAAATGTCTTTTCTGTGCTCACAGCATTATCAGTTTTATTCAACCCCCAAGTGACATTCAATCTTAGTACTTAGTACAGCATCCTTTTACAGTTATAACAGCTTTTAAACGTGAAGCATAGCTTGACACAAGTGTCTTGCAGCGATCTACGGGTATCTTCGCCCATTCTTCATGGGCAAAGGCCTCCAGTTCAGTCACATTCTTAGGCTTGCGCACTGCAACTGCTTTCTTTAAGTCCCACCAGAGGTTCTCAATCGGATTTAAGTCTGGTG
This sequence comes from Staurois parvus, assembly GCF_062004578.1. Taxonomy (NCBI): domain Eukaryota; kingdom Metazoa; phylum Chordata; class Amphibia; order Anura; family Ranidae; genus Staurois; species Staurois parvus. The sequence continues at coordinate 2,009,118 of NW_028318073.1, read as the reverse complement.
ACTGCGATGGCCACTCCAAAATGTTCCAGCCTTTCCTCTGCAACCATGCTCTAGTGGACTTGGAGGTATGCTTGGGATCATTGTCCTGTTGAAAGGTCCAACGTCTCCCAAGCCTCAGGTGTGTGACGGACTGCATCACGTTTCCATCCAATATCTCCTGGTACTGAAGAGAATTCATGGTACCTTGCACACGCTGAAGCTTCCCTGTACCTGCAGAAGCAAAACAGCCCCAAAGCATGATTGACCCTCCACCATGCTTCACAGTAGGCAAGGTGTTCTTTTCATCATAGGCCTTGTTCTTCCTCCTCCAAACATAGCGTTGATCCATGGGCCCAAACAGTTCTAATTTTGTTTCATCAGTCCACAGAACACTATCCCACAACTTTTGTGGTTTGTCCACATGGCTTTTGGCATACTGCAGTCGACTCTTCTTATTCTTTGGAGACAGCAAGGGGGTACGCCTGGGAGTTCTGGCACGGAGGCCTTCATTACGCAGTGTGCGTCTTATTGTCTGGGCTGAAACTTCTGTACCCACATCTGACAAATCTTTTCTCAGTTCCTCAGCAGTCACACGGGGACTTCTCTCCACTCTACGCTTCAGGTAGCGCACAGCAGTCGAAGTCAGCATCTTCTTTCTGCCACGACCAGGTAGCGTTTCAACAGTGCCCTTTGCCTTGAATTTGCGAATGATGCTTCCTAAGGTGTCTCTTGGTATGTTTAACATCTTTGCAATCTTCTTATAGCCATTGCCCTTCCTGTGAAGAGAAATCACCTCTTCTCTTGTCTTCCTGGACCATTCTCTTGCCTTCACCATGTTTGTAACCACACCAGTAAATGTCTAGAAGGAGCTGAGTATCACAGTCATTTTAAAGCTGCCTAATTGGTGCTTATTATGCTTGATTGCTGCTCGGTGACATCCACAGGTGTTTTCAATACCTGATGGAAAGCACCTGTATGAACCTCTGTTCTTCAGAGTGGTAGTCTTTAAGGGGTTGAATAATTGTGGCAATGAAGAAACCACATAAGAACCATTTACTACTGTATTACATAAACAATTGATGTCATTTTAGTTGCATTTGGGTAGTTACAACGTCCTTGTAGGATTTGATTCTGAATACAATTCCAAATGTACACTATAGTCCCTAAACCCCTTTACAGCATTGGGGGTTGAATAATTTTGGTCACAACTGTATTTGCTGATAGAAGGAACCCAGGAACTGAAAACAGTTATGGGTCAGCATAAACTCCAGCAGATCCAATATGAATTCATTTTGAGCCTCCATTTCGGGAAAGTATGTCTCCAGAAAATGGGCCACCGCTTTCTGTCCCCATACATGTGGGATGGAGGTATACAATGATTCCACATCGATACCCACCAGGAGTGCGCCTTTTGGTACTTTTACATTTACAATCTTTTTAAGTACATCTCCCGTGTCCCTTACATAGGATCTGAGTTCCAAGACCAGATCCTTGATTAAGTCGTCTACAAATTTGCCTATTGGTTCCAGGGGGCCACCAATAGCAGATACTATAGGGCGTCCCGGTGGTTGAGAGGGATTTTTATGTATTTTTGGGATTACATAGGTCTTACATTCCAGGAGGTCCCTGACATATATGGGGAACACATCTGTTGAACACATGGTTTACTCGAATTTAAGTGGGAAACCCACGGAAATCCAGGATAACTATCGCATCATTACACAACTCTGCCTTATATGGTGCTCTATTTGCTAAGATGACCCTAAATTGAAGACGCTAAGTGTTTTTTAACATGATTTTATTTTTTTCATATGTACACCGTGCTTATGTTTAACCTCCCTATGATCTATGTGATCAAATAAAGTATTGTTAAAAATTCTTTTGAATTCATATTACTCCGCGTGGATCATCTAGTAACCTGCTTTTTTAGGTAGGGGTGTTCTTGTCACACTACCATATTGTTTAGTATGTAGTTTTTGGGTTTTTGTATCCACACTTATACAAGTGAGTCGGAGATATGCTAATGACACCGGCAATTTGTGTCATTTTTGGTGGCCTGTTTTTGCTTTATTGTTGTGATATACTTCCTCAAAGGTTCTTATAACCTGTTCTGCCACCTTGGAGGTTGGTACTAAGTCTTAAACATTTGCATGGTGTACATTGATTGCTGGATTATTGACATTTTTTGATTATATCTATACGATAGTTTGTAATTTCCCTCCCCTTTGCGGAAGGGAAAATACGTAAGGAGGTAATGGCCTATCAGATCAATGAGGAGATGGATGCAGAAATTAGATCTGCATTTACTAAGAATTTAGACCCCCAAGTAGAGGGAAATGAGGGGGACATCAAGACCAGGTTCAAGCTACATAAGAAATTAACTACTAAATATTTGAATAGAAAGTGGGATATTACATCCCTTGAATCATATATAGAGAGAGGGATTGTTCCCAGGGGATTAAGAGAAAGGGTAATTCCAGCAGAACATCTTCACACCCCCAGATTCCTGGAAAGGTGGAAAGAGGTCTGTATAAAACATGGCATAGAGATTATGCGACTAATTGTGGAAGAAGAGAAGGTTCAATTAAATGAACTCTCTAACGAAATAAATGAGAGCGCGAAATCACTTGATCCTCTGAAGAATGATCCTGAGTTTGATAAACACAATGACTTCCTTAGGAAGGAGATAGAAAAAATACAAAAAAATCTGAAATTCACGAAACAACAAAAATTTAGAAGAGATTTAGAGGATTGGGAGAAAGGTGAGATATTCGATCTAACAAATAGTAGAGGAAGGAGTCGATCAAAACGTAAAAAACATTTCTTTAGGAATAATAGAGGATATTCATCAATGAGTGAGGATGATGATGAAAGTAATAAGAGATCTGTCAGTTTTTTAGAGGAAAAAACAGATGGCGAGAACCATGGAATACTAAAACAAACAAACAAACAAATGAATGGGACAAAGGAAGAAAGAAGCACCTCAGTTGCCCTAAAACCATCCAATCAAAATCGAACCAGAAGCCACAAGAGATAAAGATTAACCAAGAGGGGGGAACTAATGATCTTAAGGTAATAAATCTTTCCAATTTTGTATTGAAAAAAAGACACTATGATTTACTGCGAAAAGGTTTAACCTTTTCTCCTACGGATAAAATGGACCTGTTTGAGGTCTATAAAGACCTAAATTTGTTTTTGAGAAAGATCCTTCTAAGAATTCCATATCTATCCAGAGAAGAACAAAATCCCTGGGACCTGAATTCAGAGAGGGAACAAGAGGCATTAAGAGATCTCATTAGTCTTATTGAGGAGACCCCCACAGATAGTGAAATTGGGGAGGGGGATGTTTCTAACAAGTGGAAAAGACACACTAGACTTAAAACTCCTTCTAGAAGAATGCCTAATATCAGGGAAAACAAATGGCTAAGTACTTTTCTAGATCTAGTACATGATGACCTTGGAAAAATAGATTGGACAATGAGGAACGCTGATAACCTCACTAGAGGTGAAAGGATAGCACTTAGGGAACTTAAAAATGCTAAAAACATTGTGATTAAAAAGAGTGATAAAGGGGGGAATGTAGTACTACTAGAGAGTGTGGAATATGAGAAGGAGGTGCTTCGACAGCTGAAGAGTCTGGATACATATCGTAAACTACATAACAATCCGTTCCCAAAACTTGTGGTTGATTTAAATAAAAAAGTGGGGCTGGCACGTGAAGCAAACTTATTAACCAAACGGGAATGCGATATGTTGTTAGTTGATACATATAATATTCCCACCTTCTATGTAATCCCAAAAATACATAAAAATCCCTCTCAACCACCGGGACGCCCTATAGTATCTGCTATTGGTGGCCCCCTGGAACCAATAGGCAAATTTGTAGACGACTTAATCAAGGATCTGGTCTTGGAACTCAGATCCTATGTAAGGGACACGGGAGATGTACTTAAAAAGATTGTAAATGTAAAAGTACCAAAAGGCGCACTCCTGGTGGGTATCGATGTGGAATCATTGTATACCTCCATCCCACATGTATGGGGACAGAAAGCGGTGGCCCATTTTCTGGAGACATACTTTCCCGAAATGGAGGCTCAAAATGAATTCATATTGGATCTGCTGGAGTTTATGCTGACCCATAACTGTTTTCAGTTCCTGGGTTCCTTCTATCAGCAAATATGTGGCACCTCCATGGGAGCACCCTGGGCTCCGGCATTCGCGTGTTTACATCTAGGTTTGTGGGAAGAGGAGTTAGTATATCCCTCCACTTCCTATAAACAATAACTTGGTTGCGATACATTGATGATGTGCTGATGGTCTGAGATGGAGGTATCGATGAGCTTAAAAGATTTATGGAATTTTTGAACAAGAATGATAGAAATATCAAACTTACTTACACAGTGGATAGAGAGGTGATAACCTTTTTGGATTTGTCAATCTCTGTCCACGGAAATGAATTGGTCACCAAAACATTTAGAAAGGAAACAGCGGCCAATACACTTCTACATGCTAATAGCTATCACCCAAGGAGTTTAAAACAGGGAATTCCTATTGGTCAGTTTCAGAGAATAAAAAGAAACTGTACAGAAGATTTAGAGTATAGACATGAATCTATCCAACTCTATAAGAGGTTCAGAGAGAGGGGCTATTCACATAGAACCCTAAGAAGAGCAAAAAGAAGAGCCCTCAGTAAAACAAGAGAGGAACTCATTAATAAACCAAAATCAAAGGTAACTGCAAACACTGTAAATCAACCGGTAAGATTTATAACTAAATTTTGACAACAATGGGGTGAAGTCAAGAAGGCCCTGGACTCCCATTGGCATCTACTAACCCAAAATCCGCAGATAGCAAGTTTGGTAGGTGGGAGCCCCCACATGGTAGCAAAATGAACTCGGAATCTAAATGATATACTAGTACAATCAGAATTTCAGAGAGCACCACAAAGAAACTGGCTAACTAGGAGGACCGGGGTATATGGTATGTTTCCATGTGGCCACTGTCAGATTTGTCCATTTGTACATAAGTCCAATCAGTTCTTCAATAATGATAACTCTAGGATATTTCAAATACGAAGCTTTATTAACTGCTCTAGTAGTAAAATGATATACATGATAGAATGTCCATGTAAAAAGATATATATAGGTAAAACAAAAAGAAGCCTCAGGACTAGGATTGGCGAACATCTGAGAGATATTAGAAATGAAAATAGGAATGCAAGAAAGGGAGAAAAAGAGAACCCACTGGCACAACACTTTAAAGAAGTACACGGAGGCAAAACAGATGGTCTAAAAGTGAAAGGGATCTTCCTGCTGAATATCTCGGCTCGTCGGGGTGACTTTGACAAAGTCCTCCTACAAAAAGAAAAATTTTGGATTTATACCCTGGGGGCACTTGTCCCATTTGGACTAAATACAGAACTCAACTTTGGGGTGTTTTTGAAATAAATTCCCCTGAACTCTTCATATACCCTGAGCTATAATCTATATTGGGATAACATATATATGAATTAAATATGGACCTCTGTGGACAAAATATGAATCTAACTATGCAATCTTCTCTATTCCTTTTGGGTGGTGAGCATGATAATAATAGGACTGATATTTGAGATTCTGGTGGCTGGACCTGGTCTTGATGTTTCCCAGTGTGAACAAGAAATATGTTTATAATAATCTCCTCTTTATTATCCTCTTAGAGGATGATTTGATCTATAGCAATTAGGCTCCTCTTGTATATCCAGCAATCATTCTTTTAAAATTCAAGATATGTGTTTTAATTCACTTTGGATATTCTCAGTGTAGTGATATTCTTTCAACACAAGATGGCGAGGTGGAGATTACTTGGTATGCAATTAGTGCACCATATAAGGCGAAGGATTGAAGTCCCCTCCCAGTTCTGACGAAGTCTGCGGTGATTGGCGGACGAAACGCGTCAACGTATTGACGTCACTACGCTCGGCGTCTTCACTGGGTGCGGCGCCCACGAGGCGGGAAGGAACGGCGGTGTCACAGCTCCCTGCTAGGAAGGCCCAAGACCCTCTGAGAACTACCACTGGGCTACTATTACAGCGGTTCGCAAAACGGCAATCCCTCAGGGAAACATATCTTCCACCGGTGGCAAGTTATTTAAAGCTTACGGCTGTTGAGATTTATAGAGTCTATGTGGTGGCAATAGGGCATGTTTTATGGGCCTAATTTACCCTGTATACTCGGAGAATTTTTTGGAAACCCTCTTTGGAGGATAATCTACATGTATATATATATATACGCTATCCTATTCAGGCATTCTTTGCTGTGACATAGCCACATCCTTATAAAACCGCAATAACCTTCTCAAACTGAGCAATTTTTGGAAACCCTGTATTGGGTATATTAAACTTAGGTATCTACGGCCTGCTATATGCTACATACACATTATATATGTGTTTGGAATCCACGCACTGTGACTACCTGGCTCCTCACCCCCATATGCATCTTTGAAAAAGCATCAAGGACCTGATCCTAATTCAAGTTGACAGGAGTCCTCTTGATCTTTATTGATGGTAATATATCCACATTTTATGTGTGTTTTGTTTTCGGGGTCACTTGATGCCTATGATCTATATATTTATCATTTTTCTCTATATATATCCTCAGAATCATTTGGTACTGTGGACCTTGTTTTACTTGGGGTGGCTATCCAGGAAGTCCCTACATTTGAGAAGCGGGCATGATAGTCTCATTATTGAGAAGGTAATAGTAGTATCCATTGACTAATGAGGAGGGAGGCCTGGTGATTTTTGGATGTGAATTGGTTTTCATATTCCTATACATACATTATGTATTTTTGTGTTCCAGCTCTTACATTCCAGGAGGTCCCTGACATATATGGGGAACACATCTGTTGAACACATGGTTTACTCGAATTTAAGTGGGAAACCCACGGAAATCCAGGATAACTATCGCATCATTACACAACTCTGCCTTATATGGTGCTCTATTTGCTAAGATGACCCTAAATTGAAGACGCTAAGTGTTTTTTAACATGATTTTATTTTTTTCATATGTACACCGTGCTTATGTTTAACCTCCCTATGATCTATGTGATCAAATAAAGTATTGTTAAAAATTCTTTTGAATTCATATTACTCCGCGTGGATCATCTAGTAACCTGCTTTTTTAGGTAGGGGTGTTCTTGTCACACTACCATATTGTTTAGTCAAACAAGACTAGATTGGTCTCACAGGCTGAGACCAGATGGATTTTTAACATGAGGACCCTGACCCCGGTTGGTCATAATGTGGATATAGATATAAATTGTTATATCGATAATAGTTAGAGTTTAATCCTTACACATTTTTACAACTACAGTTAGAGCATAGTTTTTATACCGATTCTTATAATGATGCAATATAAGTTTATGGGTCTAGATTTTAAGAGAGTTTACACACCTTTTTAGTTTTGTATAATTTTAACATATGTCACTTGGGCTTGAGTTTGAGACGTTGACTCTCTCCTGGTTTTATATTTATATATATTTTTATATTTTCATATTTTAGATCTTATATTCTATTGTATATTTCTAGTTTATATTATTTTTCTATTCTTTATTGGCTATTAATTTTGCACAAGTCTCATGCAGGAGGCACATCCAGATACGATTCACATATCATGGATGTGGTTCAAACATGGGTTTTTTAACATTTGGATATATCCCATATTGTTTTTTAACATGTAATTTGGCAGCACAGATGGCTTTTATTATTATATTATTCACATCGGAGTTGATTACGCCCCTTTTCACCATATATATTTTCCTTTACCACATTTAGGAAACATGGTGTATACCAAACAACTATTATATTATGGTGTCATCAGAAGCCCATTGAGCTATATTCTTGTAAATTTTTTTCATTGAGTATGGATATTTAGCCATCAGTGCTGTTTTATTATGAGCCAAGGGAAAATGGCACCCGTGCGTGCGCAATACGAGTCTAAGTTGCTGTGCATTTCCCTCAATGAACTTCACAACGATGGCACACGCGCGTGCGCAATAGACAAATACTAATGGTGTCTTTATAATGCTAATAACGCCTATAGGGTAGGCATTAGCCCTATGTTTAAGAACAAACGACTATATTGTCCGTTTGTGTACTAGCTATAATGACATTTTCTCTATACAGCCGTCATTAGTGTGTCTATCACTAAAAACTAAAGGAAAATGGCGCCCGTACATGCGCAGTACAACATCTATATTCGGCTATGCATCATGGCTAACAGAAAATGGCGCCCGCGTGTTCGCGCATGCGCACTTGCGTCGGACTTTGGCAAAATGGCACGTGATCGTTTTTTCTGGCGTTTTTGGTGCTTTTTTCAAAATTCATTGAGGCTATAAAAGGCATAATTCAGACGTCAGGCTGCACACAGGCATACCCCTTTTGAGGATAAACGCTGAGTTCGAAACGCGTTAAGATGGAGCCCTTGCAAGCCGTTGACGTCAAAAACTGACCAGCTGGTGTAATGAAGTGGCCGTCGGATCCCCATGATCCGACGGCCACTTCATTACACCAGCTGGTCAGTTTTTTATGCGATTACCATTGTGATATTTCTATTCATCACTGCAGTACTGTACGTTTTTATTTCTTCTAACATTTCCAAAAATAAAGTAACATGAAATACTACACTATGGGATTATCCCTTACTTTTGCTCGGAATTGAGCATTTAAATCCCCCAGTACCATCTCCTGTGAATGTCCCAGCATCCTGAAGAGGCAGAGCGATTTAGATTGACCATCATATCCTGGCACCCAAGGGAGACCATCTACCCCCAGGCTACTTCCCGGACTACCCTTAAGGGACCCGTGAATGACCAGGACTATATGATACAACGTGCTTTTCATTAGCGCATCTGGTGAGTGCGCATTTTAAACATTTATTGGCACACCCACCTTAGAAGAAAATAGCTCACTGGGATATGAACAGAATCGTTTGGAGATCATATCTGATTTCAAGAGTTTATTGACTTTTTATGACCTTCACATATATTTGTGGTAATGTATCTTATATGGACATTTATACCTCTATTTTAACTATTTTTAGACCATTATTAACATAAAATTCAAGTATATGTTGTGAGCAAAACGCATGTACTACCTATATGCGTTTATGTCATTTAAATTAGTTGTTTCTACTCACTTGATTTAGCGCTGCACCAACATACATTTACTATATCTATTTTGAAGGCATATGGTTTACCTTTTAGTGTGTTCAGCTACTTTTATTGAATTTTAGGTTTTATTAGCGCTCCCTTTATTATTCATTATTTCAGCATTAGCCAAAGACCTACCACATTTGTCTCCAAATTCGTAAAAGGTTCTGCAGGCTTTCATAAGTTTGTGTTTGGCCTGAAATAGTGGGTATTCCCTAATCTGCTCCGCTTCTGTGAGGTGGTCAGAGTGATTCTTATGGCGCCTATCAAGGTCATATAGTTTGGACAGTAAATTGGATAGGGTTAACTCCTTATCCTGTTTGACTTAATGACCATGCTTAATTAGCACTCCTCTAATGTAGCATTTGTGGGCATCCCGAAGGGAAAGGGGGTACATGTTGAGTCTTAGTCTAAAAAAAAGGTTCAACTCCCTCAAAATTTCTACCTTAATTTCAGGGTCTTGTAAAGAGGTGATTGTAGCCGTATTAGTGCTTTTGCGACAGAAACAATTGAGTACTGTCTGTGATACTTTTTTTATTTGCACTAACATACAATTTTGAGGACAAGCTTTCGGGGTATGTCCCCTTCTTCAAGGTCTAAGCAGTACTATTACAAATCACAAAGTTTAAGCAGAATGTTAGAAGGGATTGAGAAAAAAAAAAAAGGGCTACAGATAAGATACATCAAAAGCGAGGGGGGGAGGGGGGATACTACACTCACACAGAGGGGGTCAAGCTTTAGCTAATAGATAGTCATAAAGCTGTCGGATAATGGTTGAGGAATCCCATGTCCAAATTAAGGCCGTTATCTTTTGTGTCAAATAGAATTATCATTCTTAGTTCAAATGTTTTTCTTTCCTGGATGGATTTAAATTTTCCTTTCAGAACTAAAATATTGAGGTGTTCCATATTGTGGCCTGGTTGTGAGAAATGGTGTCCTACAGGTGTGCAGAGGCCATCTTCTTTATGTTCCTTGATGGTATGTGTCAGGGATCGCGGTGTCCTGTCGGCCGGCGCATGCGCGCTGGCGACGGCTCACGCCGGGACACAAGCACCAGGTCCCAGTGAGCCGCGGATGACAGGACGCCGCGCATGCGCAGTGAGAGCCGCGGGCACACCTCGGGCAGCCAATGACAGCCCGGGGGCGCGTCCTGGGCGGCCAATGCAGGGCGCGATATTTAAAGATGCCCTGCACTGTCACTGATCGCCGCAAGGTCTATTTGAGTTCCTGAGTCCTGTACCTGTGTTTTTGATCCTGATTGACCCTGACTACGCTGCCTTCTCCTGTATTTGACCTGGATTGTCTTGACTACTCTGCCTTCTCCTGCATTTGACCCGGATTGTTCCTGACTACTCTGCCTTCTCCCATCCTGACCCCCGGCTTGTTTGACCTATCTACGGACTGACTTATCCTGCTGACCCTGCGTGTGACCTGACGATTCTCCGCCTGCCGATTCTGTACCTCGCCTACCCCCACGGGACCACTGCTCGCGATCCATCCTGCTAGGTTCTGCCGTCCTCCTCACATCTGGCTCTCCCGGTACCAATACATCCCCGGAGGTTCCCCCTGCTACTGGTGGGCCTGCTCAGAGGTCGTGACCTGGTCCTGGTCTGTTTCAAGTCCATCCCCACCATCAGGGGCCCTGGTGAAAGCACAGACCGGGACTTAGACTCCACGCTTTGGGTAGGTCTGTCAAGTGGGCAGCCAGAGGCACCACCTGGCGGATCATAACAGTATGTCTGTGCAAATTCATCCTTGTTTGCAACTTCTGTCCTGTTTCGCCAACATAAGATCCTTTGCTGCATTTTCTGCACTGGATAAGGTACACAACATTACTGGAGGTGCAGCTGTATGATCCGGAAATATTGAAGATTCCTTTTGAGTGTCTGACACTTTTTGATGGATTGATTTGGTTGCACAGCTTGCAGCGTTTCTTATTGCAGGGTTCGCTTCCATTATTTGTGACATCATAATCAGAAGGAAGTTTCCTACTGATTAGTTTATTTCTGAGGTTGGGGGGTTGTCTGAAAGCCAGTATTGGGGGTTGCTGGAATATTTCTTTCAGAGTTCCATCCTCTGTTATGATGGATTGTAAATCTTTGATTATTTTTCTTATTCCTTCTAGTGCTGGGTTGTATGTGGTTACTAGAGGCACACGGTTGTTTGTTTTTTTCTCTTTGTACTGAAGTAGATTTTCCCTTCGGGTTCTCAAGGCTGTGTTTATGCTGGTGTTGATAGTTTTGTCCTTGTAACCCTTCTTATGGAAGGCGTCTGCTAGTGTCCCGAGATGTTTATCTCTGTCTCTTAGGTCAGAACTAGAGATGAGCGAATTTTTCAAAAATTCGATTCGGCTGATTCGGCGAATTCCAGGAAGAAATTCGATTCGATGCGAATTAATTCGCTACGAAGTTAACTTATAAAAAGGGTTTCTAGGCTTCAGAGAGCCTTTAAATTAGTGCAGAACACTGTACCTTTAATTTAAATGCCCTTGGAGATGAGGAAGGAGAAGGAGAAGGAGAAGGATGAGAAGAAGGAGAAGGAGAAGGATGAGAAGAAGGAGAAGGATGAGGAGAAGGAGAAGGAGGAGAAGGAGAAGGATGAGAAGAAGGAGAAGGATGAGAAGAAGGAGAAGGATGAGAAGAAGGAGAAGGATGAGAAGAAGGATGAGAAGAAGGAGAAGGAGAAGGAGAAGGAGGAGAAGGAGAAGGATGAGAAGAAGGATGAGAAGAAGGAGAAGGATGAGAAGAAGGATGAGAAGAAGGAGAAGGATGAGAAGAAGGAGAAGGATGAGAAGAAGGAGCAGGATGAGAAGAAGGAGCAGGATGAGAAGAAGGAGAAGGATGAGAAGAAGGATGAGAAGAAGGACCGTTCTGTGACAGTTTCTGTCTATTTCTGACAGTTCTGTGACATTCACTCCATACAGCGGTTTCAACCGCTGTATTGAGGGAATGTCCCAGAACTGTCAGAAATAGTCTATTTCTGACAGTTGTGGGACATTCACTCCATACAGCGGTTTCAACCGCTGTATGGAGGGAATGTCCCAGAACTGTCAGAAATAGTCTATTTCTAACAGTTCTGGGACATTCACTCCATACAGCGGTTGAAACATTGTATCTATTTGTTTCCATAAATGGATCCATTTATGGAAACAAATAGATACAATGTTTCAACCGCTGTATGGAGGGAATGTCCCAGAACTGTCAGAAATAGTCTATTTCTGACAGTTGTGGGACATTCACTCCATACAGCGGTTTCAACCGCTGTATGGAGTGAATGTCCCAGAACTGTCAGAAATAGACTATTTCTGACAGTTCTGGGACATTCCCTCCATACAGCGGTTGAAACCGCTGTATGGAGTGAATGTCCCACAACTGTCAGAAATAGACTATTTCTGACAGTTCTGGGACATTCCTTCCATACAGCGGTTGAAACATTGTATCTATTTGTTTCCATAAATGGATCCATTTATGGAAACAAATAGATACAATGTTTCAACCGCTGTATGGAGTGAATGTCCCAGAACTGTCAGAAATAGACTATTTATGACAGTTCTGGGACATTCCCTCCATACAGCGGTTGAAACATTGTATCTATTTGTTTCCATAAATGACATTCTGCAGATACACTTAGAGGAGCTCTGCAGATACACTTTTTACCGGCTTGGAATTATTCTTATTTTCATCCTACTTCTTCTTCTTCTTCTTCATCCTCATCCTCATCCTCTTCTTCTTAGGATGAGGATGAAGAAGAAGAAGAAGAAGAAGTAGGATGAAAATAAGATTAATTCCAAGCCGGCAAAAAGTGTATGTGCAGAGCTCCTCTAAGTGTATCTGCAGAGCTCCTCTAAGTGTATCTGCAGAATAGAGGAACTCTGCACATACACTTTTTGCCGGCTTGGAATTATTCTTATTTTCATCCTACTTCTTCTTCTTCATCCTCATCCTCTTCTTCTTCTTCTGAGGATGAGGATGAGGATGAAGAAGAAGAAGTAGGATGAAAATAAGATTAATTCCAAGCCGGCAAAAAGTGTATGTGCAGAGCTCCTCTAAGTGTATCTGCAGAGCTCCTCTAAGTGTATCTGCAGAATAGAGGAACTCTGCACATACACTTTTTGCCGGCTTGGAATTATTCTTATTTTCATCCTACTTCTTCTTCTTCTTCTTCTTCTTCATCCTCATCTTCTTCTGAGGATGAGGATGAGGATGAAGAAGAAGTAGGATGAAAATAAGATTAATTCCAAGCCGGCAAAAAGTGTATCTGCAGAGCTCCTCTAAGTGTATCTGCAGAATAGAGGAACTCTGCACATACACTTTTTGCCGGCTTGGAATTATTCTTATTTTCATCCTACTTCTTCTTCTTCATCCTCATCCTCATCCTCTTCTTCTTCTTCTGAGGATGAGGATGAAGAAGAAGAAGAAGAAGTAGGATGAAAATAAGATTAATTCCAAGCCGGCAAAAAGTGTATGTGCAGAGCTCCTCTAAGTGTATCTGCAGAGCTCCTCTAAGTGTATCTGCAGAATAGAGGAACTCTGCACATACACTTTTTGCCGGCTTGGAATTATTCTTATTTTCATCCTACTACTTCTTCTTCTTCTTCTTCTTCTTCTTCTTCTTCATCCTCATCCTCTTCTTCTTCTTCTGAGGATGAGGATGAGGATGAAGAAGAAGAAGAAGAAGAAGTAGGATGAAAATAAGATTAATTCCAAGCCGGCAAAAAGTGTATGTGCAGAGCTCCTCTAAGTGTATCTGCAGAGCTCCTCTAAGTGTATCTGCAGAATAGAGGAACTCTGCACATACACTTTTTGCCGGCTTGGAATTATTCTTATTTTCATCCTACTTCTTCTTCTTCTTCTTCTTCATCCTCATCCTCATCCTCTTCTTCTTTTTCTGAGGATGAGGATGAAGAAGTAGAAGAAGAAGAAGAAGTAGGATGAAAATAAGAATTCCAAACCGGCAAAAAGTGTATGTGCAGAGTTCCTCTATTTCTGACAGTTCTCTGACAGCTTCTTCACATGTACAGCGGTTGAAACATCTGTATCCTAAATGGAAACTAATAGATACAATGTTTCAACCGCTGTACATGTGTTCCTTCTGTCAGAGAACTGTCAGAAATAGCGGAGCTCTCTGCAGGGACACTTTTGCCGGCTGATCGGGAAAAATCCGATTCGCGCACCCGAAGTAGGCAAATATTCGGATTCGACGCGAATCGAATTTTTCCTGAAATTCGTATCGAATTCCGGTTCGCCTGGTTCGATTCACTCATCTCTAGTCAGAACATATTCGGTGGTATCTAATGGCCTGACTGTGTATGATGGCATGTTTCGTGTGTTGGGGGTGGAAGCTAGAACTGTGGAGGTAGTTGCATCTGTCAGTGGGTTTCCTGTATATTGAGGTGTGAAGCGTATCATCCCTGATGTATACTGTGGTGTCTAGGAAGTTGATGTGTGTGTTTGAGTATTCCATTTTTAGTTTGATTGATGGATGAAAAGTGTTCTTCAATGAGTAAAATTGTTTTAGATTTTCTTCACCTTCTGTCCATATGATGAAAATATCATCAATATAGCGAAAGTATCTGTATGGTTTTTGTTCCATGCTGTTCAGGAATTGTTCCTCCATGTCAGCCATAAATAAATTTGCATATTGGGGTGCCATTTTACTTCCCATTGCAGTGCCCATACATTGAAGATAGATGTCTTTATTGAAAGCAAAGTAGTTGTGTGTAAGTATGAATTCAATGAGCTGTGTAACATCCTCAGCAGTGTATTTGTTGTTTGGTGAGGATGATAAGGATCTGTGACATGCAGCTAATCCATCCTTGTGAGGGATATTACTATGCAGGGATACTACATCCATAGTCACTAGAAGTGTATTAGATGGTAATTGCTGTATGTTGTTGATCTTGTTCAGAAAGTCAGTTGTGTCTTGCAAGAAACTAGCAGTATTCATGACTAACGGTTTTAAAAATTTTTCTACAAAGCCTGAGATTTGTTCGGTGAGTGTATTCATACCTGTTATGATGGGTCTGCCTGGATTTCCTGGCTTGTGGACTTTGGGCAGCATGTAGAAATCCCCGATTTCTGGATGATCCTGAATCGCATTTATAAGTTCTGAATGTAGGTGGGCTGGAAGTGTTTTAATGAGACCTTTTAATTGCTTTGTAAAGTCCTGGGTCAGAAGTGGCTGACCTAGGCATCGAGTGTTTCAAAGGTAGCTCTAGCAAACTCGGAGCGTGATCTGGTAGTGCAATATGACCAATGAGAGTATTGTAGACTACCAGTATCATAGCATGGGCGATGAGAAAAAAGTCTATCCTAGAATACAAGCCGTGAGTGGATGGGAAAATAGGTATAGTCCTTTTCCTGCAGGTGGAGAATACGCCAAATGTCAACCAGTTGGAGAGAATGGAGGAGCTCCTTTAGCCAAATTCAGGATCTCTGAGGAAACACAGAGCAGCCTGTGGATGAGACTCTTCGGGGATCAATTGTAAGTTTAAAATCACCACCCACTATGAATGTGCCTTGGGTAAAAAGAATTTAAAGAGGAGAGGCACGTCTCCAGCACCAAGAGTCGATCTACATTTGGCAGGTATGTTTGCCAAGGTGAATGTCTGCGACTTAATTTGACCTTTAAAAAATATATACCTACTCTCCTGGTCAGTACGGAGGTCCAAAAATTGCCTGGGAAGAGTTTTAGCTTAAAGGATACTCATCCCCTTCGATTTGGATGAGGGAAACACGCTATGGTAGGATTGTAACGGAACCG
Organism: Staurois parvus; assembly: GCF_062004578.1. NCBI lineage: Eukaryota > Metazoa > Chordata > Amphibia > Anura > Ranidae > Staurois > Staurois parvus. The sequence continues at coordinate 1,993,191 of NW_028318073.1, read as the reverse complement.
GACCCAGACCGCACTAGGTTATTTTTGTTATACTCCAGCTTCCCCTGTCCAAACACAAATCCCCGGACACCACCACTGATCATGCAGGAAATAAGACAGCAATAGACTCTTCTTAAGACAGGAAGTAAACTGCTTTATTTTAACACAAACACAAGATATATACACAGGGCGGGGAAATACAACCAGGAACAGGAAACACATCATCAAGCCATCCCCATCAGGGGGAAGGGCTGCTGGAAACACCCCCCACCAAACCAAGACACACAATAGAACAATGGACAACCACATGGCAGTGAACAATGGACAACCACATGGCAGTGAACAATGGACAACCCCCACACCAATACACAAATATTACATCCCATAATAGTTTGCTAGAACCATGGGATGCAGCCACATGGCATAGAACAATGGAACAACCATGTGGCAGTAAACAATGGACAACCCCTCACCCGACCTATACATGTTTACACAATATCAGGACAGACCACCCTGTACCCCTAACAGGCACAGGGTGGGCTACACACAAGAGGAACAACAGGAGTTCCCCCACCCCCAAAAGTCACTCCTGTCACAAGGATGTTGGGAAATGCTTGTTGTAGAGTTTCAAAATTTTGTCTGCTCAGAAATGATGAAGAAGGGTGTGACATACACTGTCACCCAAAGTACCATAACACAGAGGAACTCCAGAGCCCAAGTGGGCTATTGGGGGAGGCTAGCAGTCACCCAAGGAAGGAAATAAGGGGGCTGTGTAATGGAGTGTCTCCGCGATCGGGACAAGGAGAAAAAACATCGCCCAAAAAGACATAAGACAAAACAAACAGTCATGTAACACCCCTGGAGAGGCCATTAGGAGGGGGATTTCTGATGAGTGTCAAACCAATTGTCCAATTGTCACCATCTGTGGTGACTGAGACCACCTTTTTCAGATCTATCCTCCTCTTTCACAGAATCTCCTTAATGGCCTCATAGATGTCTTATGCTCTTATATGTGTCTAACAGGTCCTCACAAAGTTCTTTTGTTTCTTTGTGAAAAAATCTTACATACACCAAAAGCTATATCTGTTGATTCATTAATGGCTAAAGAGATGCATACTCTGAATATCAGAGCTGTGCCAATACATCCTTATTATTAATATTTCAGTCTTTTTTGTTGCTGTTGAAGCTGACAATGGGATTTTGTTGATTTTTTCACATGGCTCATATTTTTGTTTAACCTCAAGTATAAAGTTTCAGCAACAGTATTCAATCACTCCTTTACAAATATACCATCGGTAAATGGTCTTTTATGTTGCCCCAAAATCCATGCTACTTTTAGTGAACATTTATCTGCATGCTGCTGGGCTGTAAATTAATGTTAGAGGACTTTGGTGGATCTGTCATGCTGGCTCTCAGTTTAGTTATTTTATGTGCCCTCACCTTGGAATGCTGTGCTTTGCTCAAACAAACAGTGTATTGTTTCGTAGTGGCACTTCACATTGCTACTTTCTATTTTCGCCACAGCTTCACAACAAATGAGACAAGCTGGTTTTAAACTTCCTATAGTAAGAATAAATATAACATATTAAGGGACACTCTGGTGGGCACATTTTATATAAAGGGGCACTCTGATGGGCACATTTATGTTAAGGGACACTCCGATGGGCACATGCCCCTGTAAAAAAAAAACCCTACCTTGAGGACAGACAGGAACAGGAGCTGGCAAATGTAGCAAGCTGCAGGAGCTGTGCCGTGTTCCTTGCTGAAGGGGATGGGGCGCATGTTTGTTGATAGGCAGGGACCGAGAGCCTGGAGAGACAGTGAGCTGCAAGGGGTGGAGTATCTGTCATTCTAGTCTGGCAGGCTGCTGGTCTGGACGGGAGCGCTGTTCGGGCCATTCTCGGACTGCGGTCTGACATTTAGTGATCACTGATATACAGTATATGGGAGATTAGCCCTTTGTCTCTTGGTGAAGATTTACAAATTTGTTCAAATTGGGAATATGGGGTCTGAAGGATTAGAGAAAATGTAAAAAAAAAAAAGTTCTTAATTTGCATGTAACGTGAATATTTCATTAAGGGCAGATTAAATTATGATTGCAGATGGGCAAAGGAACATAATTTATTGTCAATAGTAAGGGATTTCAAACTAGTAAGATTATGTGATTGCCATAAGACAAAAGGGCTCCCATCTCTAAAGGCAGGAGTGAAGTGGGGGTCGCCCAAAAATGAGGCCAAAGGAGAAATAGCGGAAAATATTGAAATATTAAAATATTTGTAACACGACCATAAGTGATAGGTAATGGCTACTACTGTGTTCAATGAATAAATCTCTTGGGGGGAGAACAACGGACCATAACAAACCTTGTAGATAGATGGAAAGGATAGATAGAATGTATCTCAAAAGAGAGATAAGGGACATTGCTAACAGAGGTGTACCATTGTGCTAACTGTGTAAACCTTGCAGACCGGTAATACAACCACAAATTAGGGAGGCTTAAGACTCCCAAGGATTGAGGTCTATGCAGGAGAGATTTACCAAACTTGGGTTTTTGGTCAAGCCATACGAATTTGTCAATATCCCTTTGAAGGGAGTCCAAAGTGGTTTTAGGGATTAGCAGTGGCTAAATGAAATAATAATTTTGGTAAAATAGCCATTTTGATTGCTACCACTCTACCGAGAAATTAAATGTGGTAAGAAGACCATAATTTCACCAAGGATTGGATATGTGTAAAAAGTGGTGGATAGTTAGCTTGTAGGAGGGGGTAAGTTGAACACCTAGATAGGGGAAGGACTGAATGCACCAAGAGAATGGAAATGTCTCAGTCAAAGAGGAAGATAAAAAAGGTGGAATATTAATGGGCATAGCTGAACATTTGGATAGAATAATGTCCAGACCTGAAAGGTTGTGAAGAGTCTCGAGTTCAGTGATAAGGTTTAGTAAGGAAATAAGGGGATCCAACAGGAATAGAAGGTCTGTATATAGACTCAACTTAAATTCTTTTGGGCCCTTGGTGTAGCCTTTTATATTTACATTGTTACTAATCGCACATGCAAGGGGATCACCAAGGCGAATAAGAGTGGGGAGAGCGGACACCCCTGTCTTGTGCCTCTCCCCAAATGGAAAAATTCTGAGTTGCTATCACGAAGTTTGATTCTAGTAAATCCATGTAAAAATTCATCAAAAAGGCCAGCTGACAGCCTTGTGGATATCTAGGCTAAGAATGGGAACTGATTTAGAGTGTAGATTTGAGTCTTGAATTACATTTGTGACCAGGCGGAGGTTGTCAGTCATTTGCCTGCCTGGGGTGAACCCAATTTGGTCTGGTTGGATTAAAGAAGTAATTATTGCAGCCAATCTATCAAATGCCCAAATATTTCAAGGTCATTATTTATGATGGAGATTGGGCGAACATTTTGTGCAAGGGTGTAATCTTTACGGGGTTTAGGTAAAAGGTGCATTTTAGCTAAAATGATTTCCTTGCAGGATAGGATTGTATAATTTAGTTAAAAGGGAGGCCAATAAGGAAGATAATTTTTTGTAATATGTAGTAGAATAGCCATCAGGACAAAGGTAAATATTTTTTTATAAAAATCATTTGTATGGGTTTTTATATCTAAAAGATATGAGGGTAATTTAGTTGTACTTAATGGCTTTGTAGATTTTTATTTAAAGGAGAAGTGTAGCCAAAGTTATTTTGACTATACTTCTCCTGGGAATCACAGGAGTGCACTCCTGTTACCTATTTTCAGACAACAGTGGGCCAAAGCCCACTGTCTGCTAATGTCACAGTGCCAGTCCAGGCTCTGAAAAGATCCTGACCATCTGGTCAGGATTAAAATATGTAGTAATTCCTCCTGCGCTAAATGGTTATACAGTAACTCTGCCACTGACAAAGCTGCTAGCACCCAAACCCTTTACCCAAAAGAATAAATAACATAGAATATATAATATATGGTGCAGCGCTAAAAATACTTAAATAATTATCTCTAAACAATAAATAAATGAGATATATATATATAACACGGTATTGTGAAACTATAAGAGGTCTTACAGGGATCTATAATAAAGTGCCATATAGTGCAAATGGTGAAAAATAACCAATAGGTCATAAGAATATGACGCGTTGGATCATGTATACCACGTGACTTCTTCAGGAACTGATCCTGAATAAGTCACGTGGGATACGTGACGCAATGCGTCGATACGCGGTGACGTCATTACGGTTGCAGCCATCCAGAAGACCTGTACCGTAGGATCCTGGTGTGATCCGAAAAGCTTATTGGCCCATAGGGTCATTGAAAGGAGGTGAGGGGGCATTTTAGCCACCATAGGATTTGTTTGGTGCGCACACCACACGACACCAGTGTCTCATGAATAGCGAAGCACCTTTAATGTGGGGGATTTTGTCTGCACTTTATTGGACTTGATCGGACATTTGTTGTTTGTGGTTTTTTTTATTTTTCACTGTATATATATATATATATATATATATATATATATATTGGCTGTCTCACTATATATATTCAAATATTTTTTATTGAAAGATTTTTAACAAACAAGATAAGGTACATTAAGGTAAGGTACAGTAAAATATAGCAGTAAGTATACCTAACGTAGATCCCTACCAATTGCCTGGGGACGATGTAAACGTAAGTCGCATTTACCCGAGAGGTATGCTCGGTTTGATGTGAACCTTATTTGGGTGGACGTGAAGTATATAGTGAATAAGGGACAGGAGAGGGGGGGTTAGAGGGATGGGGAGGTGAGGGCACCAGTCGAGTGCTTAGGCCTTAGTGTGGTATGATTAAATAGATATCATTTTATGGAACAATTAGTGTTTTGTAACCATCAAGACTAGAGATGAGCGAATTATTCAAAAATTCGATTCGGCTGATTCGCCGAATTTGCGGGAGAAATTCGATTCGATGCGAATTTATTCGCCGCGAATTTAACTTATTAAAAGGGTTTCTAGGCTTCAGAGAGCCTTTATATTAGTGCAGAACACTGTACCTTTAATTTAAATGCCCTTGGAGTCTGCTGGGGAAGAGAAATAATACTGTCAGTCAGTATGACATGCAGATGAGTGCCGTCGATCTTAGAATCACCGCACACTTCACTGATTTGGGCAGTCACGGGGCACGACGAAGAAGAAGAAGAATAAGAAGAAGAAGAATGAAAAGAAGAATGAAAAGAAGAAGAAAAAGAATGAAAAGAAGAAGAAGAAGAATGAAAAGAAGAATGAAAAGAAGAAGAAGAAGAATGAAAAGAAGAATGAAAAGAAGAAGAAGAATGAAAAGAAGAATGAGAAGAAGAATGAAAAGAAGAATGAAAAGAAGAATGAGAAGAATGAAAAGAAGAATGAAAAGAAGAAGAAGAAGAATGAAAAGAAGAAGAAGAAGAATGAAAAGAAGAATGAAAAGAAGAAGAAGAAGAATGAAAAGAAGAAGAAGAAGAATGAAAAGAAGAATGAGAAGAAGAATGAAAAGAAGAATGAAAAGAAGAATGAGAAGAATGAAAAGAAGAATGAAAAGAAGAAGAAGAAGAATGAAAAGAAGAATGAAAAGAAGAAGAATGAAAAGAAGAAGAAGAATGAAAAGAAGAAGAAGAATGAAAAGAAGAAGAAGAAGAATGAAAAGAAGAATGAAAAGAAGAAGAATGAAAAGAAGAAGAAGAATGAAAAGAAGAATGAAAAGAAGAAGAAGAAGAATGAAAAGAAGAAGAAGAAGAATGAAAAGAAGAATGAAAAGAAGAAGAAGAAGAATGAAAAGAAGAAGAAGAAGAATGAAAAGAAGAATGAAAAGAAGAAGAAGAAGAAGAAGAATGAAAAGAAGAAGAAGAATGAAAAGAAGAAGAATTAAAGTACAGCAAAAAGTGTATCTGCAGAGAGCTCCGCTATTTCTGACAGTTCTCTGACAGTTCCTTCACATTTACAGCGGTTGAAACATTGTATCTATTTATTTCCGAATAAAAACATCTGTATCCTAAATGGAAACAAATAGATACAATGTTTCAACCGCTGTAAATGAACTGTCAGAACTGTCAGAAATAGCGGAGCTCTCTGCAGTGACACTTTTGCCGGCTGATCGGGAAAAATTCGATTCGTGCACCCGAAGTTTGCTAAAATTCGGATTCGATGCGAATCGAATTTTTCCTGATATTCGAAACGAATTCCACTTCGCCAGGTTTGATTCGCTCATCTCTAATCAAGACCATTGGTATTTGAATTTGTGATAGGAGGAATTATGGAAGGCTGTTCTCTTTTCCATCTCACATTGGAAGTTAAGGTCAGTTATAAGAGCTCAGAGAGGGAGTTTTGGTAGATTTCCACAATTTAGTAATGTTGATTTTAGCAGCTGCTAATGTGTGAATTATGATGGTGCGGGATTCTGTAGGGAATTTGTCAATTCCTATGTGTAGGAGTGCGAGAGCTGGGTTTGGCGTCACTGGGACTCCAGTAACTGATGAGATCAGTTGGAAGACTCTGTTCCAGTATGATTTGAGGTATTTACATGTCCAAAGTATATGGAGAGTTGATCCTGTTTCTCCGCATTGTCTCCAACAAGCTGGTGAGTGTTGAGAGTAATATAAGGAGAATTTAACAGGTGTTAAATACCATTGGTGTAAAATTTTCATATATGATTCAAAATGGGAACTACATCTAGAGGCTTTGTGAGTGATGGTGAAGGTTCTTTCCCAAGTGTGTGGTTGTATTGGTTGAAGGAGAATTTTCTCCCAGTTGGTTAGAGATGTAGTTTGTAGGGTAAACTGTGCTTTGGTTATAAGTGTGTAGAAGGTCGAAATTCCTTTCTTTGGATATTGTTTTTTATGAAGGAAGTGGTGTGCAATAGTAGGAATTGTCAGCTCATGTGGGACGTCTATTTTTTGTAGGGAGTGAGCTATTCGCATGTAGGTAAAGGTTTCATTGTCAGGGAGGTGAAATTTCTCCTAGAGAGTTGAAAAGGAGTCTAATTTGTGGTTTGTATATATGTCTTGAATATGAGATATGCCTCGATTTTCCCACTGTAGTAGATTCAGAGAGGGAGTGATGAAGTGTAAAGTGGAAATTGGGGTAGGAATTAGTTTAGTATCTGTGTCTGTCTGGTTGGAAGTTAAGAGATCATACCAGGCGTGTCAGGTGGCTTGTATACAGGGATGTTTGGGTAGAAGTTGGGATTGAAATGCTTGTGGTAGGAACAGCATTTTATTGAGTGTGTGCGGGAGATGTGGAAGTATTTCCATGGTGGTCCATGTTTTTTCATTAGTAGGGTGCCACCAGAAAAAGAGCTGGTCTAGAAGCGCGGCATTGTAGTATATTTTTAAATGCAGAAGACCTGCTCCTCCTCTAAAACTTGGGCGTTTTAGAAGATTTGTAGTACATCTGAGTTTTTTTGAGTTCCAGATGAATTTGGCAAGTAGTGTTTGTAGGTATTGGGGACGGGGATGGGGAGTGTGCGGAATATGTAAAGTATTTTGGGTAGTATACACATTTTTAAGGTGGCTACTCTTCCCAATGTCGATAGAGTTGATGTGCGTAGATTTTTAAGTTCTCGTGGGATGGATTTGAGTAGTAGTTTGTGGTTGGAAGCGTATAGTTGATCAGTTGTAGTGGTGAGTTTGATCCCCAAGTAAGGGATGCTGTGGAGTTCCCAGGAGAAAGGGAAATGTTTGATCAGCATTTTCTGGATTTTAGCGGATGTATAGAGATTTAAGATAAGGGATTTGGGTTCATTGAGTTTATAATATGAGACTTCTGAGTAGTTGTGGAGATGCGTACGAATCGATTGGAGCAATTTATAGGGGTTGGTAATCATTAGAATGATATCGTCTGCAAAAAGACTAATTTTGTGTTCTTTTTTGAGGTTGGAGATTCCTGTGAATGTTGGGTCATCTCTAAGTTTGGAGGCTAAGGGTTCGATGAGTAAGGTAAAGATTATGGGGGATAGGGGGCAGCCCTGTCTAGTGCCGTTGGATATGTGGAAGGGTTGTAAGAGTGTGCCGTTAGTTAGAACTTTGGCTGAAGGATTGGAATAGAGGGAAAGGATTGCCAATAGCATCCAATCTGTAATTCCAAATTTTTGAAGTGTGAGTTTCATGAATTGCCATTGTATTCGGTCAAATGCTTTTTCAGCGTCTAGAGATAAGAGTAAGGAGGGTTGTCTAGTGGATTCAAGTTTGTGTAGGAGAGATATAATTCTTCTGGTTGCATCTGGTGCTTGTCGACCAGAGATAAATGGTCGGGGTGGATTAGTGTAGGGAGGTGGGGGAGCAATCTTTGGGCAATTATTTTGGCGTATAGTTTTATGTCTGTGTTCAGTAGTGAGATTGGTCTATAGTTCTGGACCAGTTGGGGATCTTTACCCGGTTTTGGGATAGTTGTGATTATTGATTGTAGCATTTCATTAGGGAATTCACCTGTAGAGGCAGCGTGGTTGAATAGATCAAATAAATGTGGTGTGAGATTGGGTGCAAATGTTTTATAGAATTCGTTCGTGAAGCCGTCGTTTCCTGGAGATTTATTAAGAGGTAAGGTTTTTATAGTTTTTTCTATTTCTGCGGGAGAGATCGGGATAGATATAAATTTGAGTTGTGATGGTGTTGGGGGAGATTGGTGGTAGCTAGGAAGTTTTGTATGGATGCGGTTGTCGGTTGGGTTGTGCTCGGGTCATCTTTAATATTATATAGGGTTTGATAATAGGTTGCGAAAGCGTTGGCTATGTCTTGCGGGTTGGTCAGCGAAGTGTGAGTGGTTGGGTGTTGAATTGTAGAGATTTTAAATTTGTGCCGTCTTTGTTTCGTTAAAAGTGAATTTGCTTTATTACCTAGGGAGTAGAATTGTTATTTCGTTTTTTGAAGACTAAGGTCTTATTTGTGGAGTAAGATAGTTCGAAGTTTGTTTCTGTCTAAGGTTAGGGATGTAGATGTGGAGGGATTTGGGTTTTTTTTGTTGATTTCTCCGTTTAGTTTTATGGAGGTTAGAATTTGGTGAATTTGTTGGGATCGTTGTTTATTGATTCAGGAGTTTAGTTGTATGAGGATACCTCTCATGTAAGCTTTGTAAGCGGGCCACATTGTGGGTATAGAAATGTCAGGTGTAGCATTAAATTCAAAGAATAGGTTGTGGGCTTCTAACAGGTGTTTTTGGTTATGTGTGTTCTTCAGAATTGTAGAGTTCAGTCTCCAGATGGGAGGGATTGCAGAGCGTTGATTGTCGTCTAAGGCTATGTTAATTGGAGCATGATCCAACCAGGTTATGGTACCAATTTTGGATGATATTACGTGTTGTAGTGTCCATTTGTCCGTGATGAAAAAATCAATTCTGGAATACGATAAGTGAGAAAGGGAATAGTAGGTGTAGTCTCTCTCATTGCTGTGTTGGCATCTCCAGATGTCATAGAGGTCATGGTTGTGTAGGAAGCGGTTGAAGTTCTGTTTAGGAGATTTTTTGTTGGAGGACGAGTCTAGAAGAGGGTTGCCGATGACGTTAAAGTCTCCGCCAATGAGGAGCCTGCCTTGTTTTTGAGCAGAAATGATGGTGTAGAGTTTGTGGTAGAATTGCATCTGGTTGTTGTTGGGACCGTAGACATAGAGTATGGGGGATGTCGTTTACTTGGCAGATTAGAATATGATAGCGGCCTTGAGGGTCAGCTATTTCTGAGATGTATCGGAACTGAGCAGAGTCCTTTATACCTGTAATGACAACGTTTTTTTCCTTAGAGTTGGTGGCCATATAGATGTGGGAGAATCGATGCAGTTGTAGTTTGGGGGTCTTGGTTGTTGCGAAGTGTGTTTCCTGTAGGAAAAGTATGTCGGCCTGAAACATTCGAGTTTCCTTTTGAAGCATTGATCTCTTAAAGGGAGAGTTTAAGGCACGAACATTAAGAGATGTTATATTAATCATATTGTAGATCTGTGGTATGGTTAGCAGAATAGTTGAGTTGCTGTTTGAGAAGAGCGAGGTTGGGTGGATGGAGCTGTGAGAGGGAGAATTCCATCGATTTTGCGGTGTAGTCTTGGCTCGATCGATGAGTCAGGGTATGTATTCCACGATATTTTGTTGATTTCAGATGAACAGAGGGTGCAATTGGTCGACTGGTGGGAGCAGAGGGTGAGGAAGGTGAAAAAGGATAAAAAGAACTTGCGTAGAATGAAAGTGACCTGAGTAGCTAGGTGTGCTACTTCAGAACTGGGGGGTTTGAACAGGCTTTGACCGTAAAGGAGGTCATGCCAAACAGTTGCTTGTAACGAGAACATTTTCTGTACAGGGCCGATCACCAGAGATTAGTAGAGTGGGATATAGCATCTGACGTGAGTATATAGAAGGTGTGTGACGTCAGAGTCATTCTGCCTCCATTTGTTGGAGATTGGTAGGGGTGGATTGTTGAGTATCCACAGGTAGTATGTTCCATGTTTTAAGTAAATCCAAGCCCGCTTCAAGGTTTTTGATTGTGTAGACTCTACCATGTTGTTTCACGGTTAGTTTTGTGGGGAAACCCCATTGATAGTCTATCCTGTGGTTTTGCAAGGCTTTGGTAATAGTAATCATCTTTTTACGGTTAAGGAGCGTGGCCTTTGATAGGTCTGCGAATAACCGGATATTTGCGCATGATGGCGGGAGTGGAGGTGGGTTCCTGGTCGTCGACATAATTTTTTCTTTAATGTGGTAGAAGTGGATGCGAGCCAGAACATCTCTTGGGATTGACGCTGACAGAAATGAGGGTTTAGGTAGTCCGTGGGCTCGATCTATGGCAAGCTCCAAATCTGAGAGAGATGAGATGAGGTGTTTTATATATTGCTGTATATAGGGCAGTAGTGCCTCGTTGATGACGTTTTCAGGAATATCTTTGAACTTGATGTTATTGTGCCGTGATCGATCCTCTAGATCAGCTAGTTTCAAATCTATTTGTTCGATGTCAGATGTATGGTCAGTGTGTGCGTCAATTAGGTCGTTATGCGCTACAATTATTTCTCCCATTCTTGATTCAATATGGTGTAATCTGTGTTCTTGTTGTTGAACCATGGTAGTAATCTGAGCTAGTGACGATGTTAAATCGCATATTTCGGTAAGAGGCTGGTCTGACACAGGGAACGCTTCTATCGCTGGTAGGTCAGTGTTGAGGTGAGGTGATTGATGGCTGAGGGCCTGGCAGGCAGATGTGTGGTCTGGGTCTAGACGTGGTCTGGACTTGGCTGGGCTGCTTCTGGTGGGGGACAGAGGGGGAGATAACTCACCAGGGTCCCCAGGGTACGAGTATCGCAGCCTGGCATCTGCTTGCTGAGCTGTGTGATCCCTCTCATGGCTGCTGTTCCCTTCAGTGCTGCAGCCGGCACCATCTTGGATCCCTGCCGTGACAGCAGGGAAAAATTTAGTTCGTTTCCCTGGCTGTCCAGGGGTTTTCCGTCGGCGTGGCATCACTAGTGAGGTTTGCACACCTCTGCTCTGTGACACTGTGAGGTTTATATCCCTCGGGGCCGGTGTGAGCCGCGATCGCTCTGGCGGGTGGACGGAGCTGTGCCTATAGTGCGTCCATCCAGGAGCCAGCCACGCATGCGCCCTTCTATCTATCTATATATATATATATATATATATATATATATATATATATATATATTGTTCTAGAATTTTTATATATTATATATATTTTTTATTGCACATATTTATTGATATTTTTTATTGATTTGTTGTCACTGTATAAGTTGTGGATGAGCACTTGTCACTTTGTTATTAGATATATGATTATCCCAGTTCTGGGATCCACCTTGTTTACATGTTCAGTGTGTGAATATTATCCCAATTTTTGGGATTGGGAAGTTTATTGTTTTTTTCACTTTGAATAAGGGTCCTATTCTGTGATTCATTGGTTATTTTTCACCATTTGCACTATATGGCACTTTATTATAGATCCCTGTAGGATCTCTTATAGTTTCACAATACCGTGATATATATATATATATATATATATATATATATATATATATATATAAAATGTATTTATTGTTTAGACGTATGGTCAGGATTCACCCACATGCCTGGATCAGTACCTGACTCAGCCTTTCAGCAAGCCGCCACAGCCCAGCATTCCGGCTGAATGGACAGAGCAAAGACTTGATTTACATTCATTGGCTTTCTTCTCACTGAAGGCTGAGAACTGAGGGATCATCTGTTTTTGATCGTTCGGTTCTCAGTCTTAGAAACAGCGGGAGACAGATGCAGCATCAGACTGGAGTATACATTTTGTTTTCAGTACCCCATACTTCTCTTTTAAAGTAGCATCAATGTGCAAACATTAATCTGGACAAATGTTTATTTTATTCATAAGCGCTATGATGGATTATTTAGTCAGCATTGTATGGCTTTGTAGATTTTTGTATATATTAGCATCAATGTGCAAACATTAATCTGAATTATTGTTTATTTTATATACAACATATTCATTAATAAGTAATTTAAAACTAAATTACATTTTATTTGTTGTTAGCCACATATTAAATATTAAGTATTACACAGAACACAGACCTTGCCATATTTTTAGAAACTGTTGCTATTCTATCATAGTAGATTAATAATACATGTTTACATTGCACTGAGTGTCTATTAGAATGCGGTAAATGTCATAACAGATAAAGCAAGCCGTATACTGAGCTATAGTTTAAAAATCACAGAACACTAATAGTCACCAGTGTTCATTTTTCTAGGTTGAATGCGTTTTCCCCTAACGGACTAGTGCACCTGCAGAATAATTTGGTCATATAATTTATTAAAGGGTGAGCCTAGTTAAAAATGTCATGTCAGTCTTCGGAGGAGGCCAGTAAGTTTCTGAACTTCTTAAAATGTATTGAAATTAAAGGACATGAAATGTTACCCCTTTGTGCCCCTATTCTTTTTAGTATTTGACTTTATTCTTGCTTTTATAAACCTGGGAACCATTCCATTTGCAGACTTTGTCTGTTATTATTTCCCGTTCTAAGGTGGCAATACTGTTTGCTCAGCTTTCTAAGCAGGAGAGTGTCACCTTGGGAATACACAGTTCCACTGTGTACCACACCCCAGTGACTGACAGTAGTGGTGCAAAGGAGCCTGGGCTGTGTATCCCTGTGCCAACTGCCATTGTTGCTATTTTTATTATTATGATGATATCAGACCAATGTAAGTATGCATACACCATACCTGTGGGATCCCTCTAGAAGATGGAAATCACTGAAGTAGGCACTGCTACTCCAGTGATCTCTACCAGCTTCTGGGTCTCATGCCATGCTGCTACCCTGCTGCCTTGTGAACACAGCAGGTTGGCCATTCAGTGCAGTCATCATTCAGAGAATGCTTTGAATTTTTTCAATGAATAAATAGTGTTCTCTGGTTGAACGAGGTGGAGAGGCGGGCGGTAACCTTGCCCAATTCATTTTTAAAGTGTATGCAAAGTTTTTTTTTTAGTTTTAAATGGATTTGGGTCAAGTTTTCATTTCTTGCTGTGTCTGCACTGAGTGGGTTCACACCTCTGCTTGTTCTGGTTACCTTTTTGAAGAAAAGAGGTGGGAGATCCAAAATTTTACAGTTGTCACCTGAGCAAAAGGCGAGGGAAATTCCTCCAGTTGGAACACTTGTTCCTATGGCAAATCTGTAAGATAGGAATTTCCTCTTGCATCTCCATGACAGGAATTGTAAGGAAATCTGACAAGCATGACACAGGCACCAACAAAATAGCCTGACAGGGGTTTTACCCTTTCCTTATTTTAAGGATTTTTTTTTTTTAATTTCCTCCTTTACATACATTTTAAGTGTTACAAAACCATGCTTGTTATACGCACTGTAGAACCTAAGGGGTTAATTCTCTGCATTGTGTAAAAAGGCCATTTGATCCTGTTTTCTCTGCCCCTCCTCTTGTTCAAATGTCCACATCTTATCTCTTGATAAGGCAGACTCAAACTGTAGCCACATGCACATGCTCAGTTTGGTGTGTATTGCTAGAGAGATTTTTTTTTTTCTTGGGAGAGTGCATGTGATCAGCACAGGACCAATCAGCACTGTCCAGACAGAGGTCAGAGGTTTCCCATCCTCCTAGAGCAGGAAGAAAACTCCTCCTACAAGCTTTAACCAGTGCTCAGCTGAAGTCACTAAACGGCTCAAACTGCTGATGAGAAAAGGTATTTAGCAGTTTATATTTACTAAAATAATTGCATTTCAATGTTCTGTGTACTGTGGGAGACCAAATATAGTGAATGCAGGGTCCTGGGTTTAGTAACACTTTAATTAATGTGCCACAAATAACAGTTTTGCAGATACACATAAACCTCAGTTCCAAAAGGATCTTTTTGAAAACCTGAAGCTCTTCATTGCATATGATTTTCTGCATACAGAATTTTGGCAGAGAGCTAACACTATGTCTATGATTACCTGTAAAAATAGCTTCATTAAAATTGTTGGGAACAAGCAGCAACTGTTTAGACATGGCCAGGGGACTAAAGATGGCTTGTAAGTCCCACTAAACCAATACCTACCTCCATACTTAACCTAAGTAACCACACTGACAACAAATGGAGTTAGTGGCCCAAAACCAGCCTTTTATTACAACCATCAATGAATAAAAATTTTTAAATAACAGAAAACACAGTATAAATATACGTTCTTTCAAGGTCCCACTAGGCATCAAGAAAAACGAATATCTGCGTCCTGCTTAACTAGGCCTCCAGCCGCAACATCACCGACTCGGAGACACCACAGCAGATACTCCCACCAGAACAACTGGAAGCCGTACCTCAGACGGGTTCCTACAAAATGCCTTTTCTTGTGCCCACATTAACCAACAAGGACCTTGCACCCTGCCACTAACACACAAACATGACACCTTATGTTTGTGAGGACCACCACACCCTCAGGGCACATAGAATGCCATCCTCCAGACCCAAAGTCCACAAATCAACACCCACAGCATTCAAGTGTACCCTGTCACCCCTCAGATAACACCAAGTGTCATCCTCTAGCTCCTGATGCCGCACCACTAAACCACCATTCCGCTCAACAAACCTAGAAACCTTGTTCAGTTTAATACGAGCCTTGTTCAAGGCCACAACAGACCTGGCCAACTGCCACTGCTTACATGCCACCACCTCCGACCACACGAAAATTGTCTCTGGATACGCTGCACGAAGGCGAAGAAAATTAAATTTAATGTCCCTCACCAGATCAAGCACAGAACAAATCCCCAAATCATTACCCCCGCATGAACCAACAACACTGCCAGAGCCCTATCCAGACAAACAAAACGCTCAACCTCCAGCACCACCCTGCCCACAATAAGCTCGGCATGCCAATCCAACACATTGCGGCCTCTTCCCTAGGGAACCCCAGCTGTCGACCGGCTGGTCGGACCTCCGCCCTTTGAGCACCCTAATACACATAGGAGTGCCCCAGGATCCACACCAAACACAGACCCACATCTGTAAAGAAAAAACAGAGAAAACAAACAAACAGCCGAATAGTCATACCACAACTACTACAACCCCAACACCCACACAGAAAAAACCCAGAAGAACCATTACAACAACTGCGGACGGACATACAAACGATATCGCTGCAATTCCCAATGACCAATATGGCGAAGCACCCCTTCATGTAACCCCCACCTAGCCGCCTCAGTGGCAGCCCCAATACGGAAGGAGTGCAAGGCAAAATCAGTCGCACAAAGCCCCAAAGCCAACAAACCCTTCTGAAATATCGAAACTAATTGAAACCAAGACAGTGCCGAGCCATCAGCATGCAACAAAGAAAGACCACCTCGCCCCGGACATACCTCCAAGAACCGGGAAACCACTTGGACTGGACAGACTGCAGAACCAAGCACTGGAAACAATTCCACCCGAACTCCACGACCCGCCTGGTCCGTGTTCGACCGACGGATCCAAAAAATAACCGACAATGCACTACATACCATGCCAGCCACCAACAAACCATCCAACCCCCGTTTAGAAGAACTGACAAATTCCCCAATACGCAGTGCCCCAAAGAAAGCCAACGCAAAGGCCACCAGAAACAAAACAACTTTGTAACGGGAAGAGCACACCCGAGAAAGAACACCTGACAAGGAACATAACAAGGAAAAGGACACAGGTCTACGGGTATCAACAGACCGCCAACCCCTCTGATACCCCTTGACCGCCTGCCACACCAAAAACTCCTTAGTATGATCCGCCCAGCCCAACATCTTGAACAGAAAAGCCAAACTCACCAACTTATGGTTCAGCATAGACACCGAGACACGTGCCTCAAAATTCCGAGCAATAAAACACAACACAAAAAACCTAGCCTCCAATTCTGAAAAACCACCCTCCGCACTGTGAACCAGAGCAAACCACTGCTCCCACACCCCAGAATAAGCAGACCAGGTAGCCACACTCACCAAACAATGAATCAGCGCAGCAGTCACTCCAAAGCAACCTTCCACAGCCAATCCGGACAAGGAACCCCCACTTGCGCCGCCCCCGGAGCCAACGAGCAAAACTTGTCCCACTGAAACCGAGAAAGAGCATCGGCCAAGGAATTAATGCAACCAGGCACATGAACAGCATAGACAAGACAGTTTAAATGCAGACAGGACAAAACCAACTGGCGAAGCATACAAACCACCAGAGGCGAAGACACAGTGACACTGTTAATCGACCCCCACCACCTCAAGGTTATCACAATGGAAACAAATCTTCTTATCACAAAAAGACATACCCCATAACACCACGGACAAAACAATCGGGAAAAGTTCCAAAAGAACCAAGTTCCGCATAAAACCCGCCTCCCTCCAAGCCACTGGCCACTGGCCGGCAGTCCACTGACCATCAAAATAGGCACCATAGCCTGCCGACCCCACCGCATCCGTGAAAAGCTCCAAATCGGCACTACTCAAAGCCTCGGACATCCACACCGACCTCCCATTAAAGGACTCCAGAAAAGTTTCCCACACCAACAAATCCGACTTAAGATCCAGCGTCAAACAAATACGATGCCCAGGTGCAGTAACCCCAGCCGTGGCAGCCGCCAACCAACAGTTAAAAATGCAAACCATAGGCATAATCCGACATGCAAAGTTAAGCTTCCCCAGCAGAGACTGTAACTGTCGCAAACAAACTTTACCGCACTGCCGAACAGCACACACAGTAGCCTGCAAATCATCAACCTTGTCGTCCGGAAGCCAACTTTCCATGGCCTCCGTGTCAATCAAAATACCCCAAAAACTCAAAACCGTTGTCGGGCCCACTGTCTTCTCAGGAGCCAAAGGAACACCAAAACGGTCAGCCATATGCCTCAACATTGCCAAAAGCATGTGGCACCGGTTCGAAGCAGCAGGCCCAATACACAAGACGTCATCCAGATAATGAATGACAGAAGGAATCCCTGACACATCACGAACCACCCACTCAAAGAAGCAACTGAAAGCCTCAAACAGAGTGCAAGAGATGGAACACCCCATGGGCAGGCAGCGATCAACGAAATAGCCACCCTGCCACTTACAACCCAACAAATGAAAACTGTCGGGATGGACCGGTAAGAGGCGAAAAGCCGACTCAACATCCATCTTAGCGAAAAGGGCCCCCCAACCATAACGCCGAACCCAACAAATCGCCGCATCAAATGATGTATAAGACACCGAGCACAACTCTGGGTCAATGTGCCCATTAACCGAACCCCCCCAGGATAGGACAAGTGATGAATAAGCCAAAACTTATTCGGCTCCTTCTTAGGCACCACCCCCAATGGCGAAAGCACTAGATTAGGCAACGGCGGAGAGCCAAAAGGACCCACCATGCGACCCAGCGCCATCTCCTTCACCAGCTTCAAAGACACCACCAATTGGTGAACAAAAGCTGAGTGCAAGTTATCCGCCGGAGGAGGGGGCGAGCGAAGATCGCAGGGGATCCGGAAACCGTACAAAAAACCCTCCTGAAGCAGACGAGCCCCTGAAAATCCAGATACCTACTTAGAAAAGGAAGCATCATTTCCAAGCTTACACGTGTTGTCCCTTTTTCTCGCAGCATCGCCCGCCCGAGTCCGTCCTCTAGCGACACACCACATACTGGGATGAGTACCTCCACAGCCGGAGCACTCATGCTTAAAGCGGCAAAACGCTCCAAAATGACAGGCTCTGTCATTGTATAGCCAATATTACCCCTTCCTACGCCCGGCCGGGGGGCCTGAGCCTGCGGCCCCACCAGCCTCGGACTGAAAAAACTATGAGCCTGAGCCAAAGTCATCAGCCGCATCCAAAGACTAATGTCTTTATGATCCCAACGTAAGGACGGCCAAACTGCCTTCCGCTGCTGGAACTGCCGTATACACGATGAGCCTCCCCAATGGAGTCCAAGTAGCAAAAAAGCGCAGAACAATGCTCCGGCGCCTTCTCACCAATAACGCTCGCAAATATAGCAAACGATTAGTAAACGTGCATGGAATCAGGTGATACTGACGCCTGTCCTCCTCGTCCCGTTTACCCTCCTCCGACCGACCCCTTTCCAGATTAGATTTTTCAAAAGGAAGCAACGAAAAAATTTCAACGTAATCACCCGCACAAATCTTTTCCTTCACCTCCATCCTCAAATGAGCCCCCAACGGGCCCTCAAAACACATAGAAACCTCGCACTTCTCGAAATCTGCCAGGCGAAACCTGTCCGCCTCAACAGCACCATGCTGTCCCGACGCAGCAGACACAACGACCCCCTCCACCATCCGCGAAGAGCCATCCAGAGAAACCACTGGAACAGAAACAACCGCTGATGCAGGCCCCGACGCTGGGTCCACAGGCGGGACCAACACCGCTGGAGTCAAAACACTACTGTCCGACAAAACACCCCTGTCCCCCCCCCCCAGCCCCGAGAAGAACAGGCCCGTGGGGAACCCAAGCAGCCGCTGGCAAAACATCCCCCAAAGCGGCGTCCAAGTGCACAATCAGGTCACGCACACCCGCTAACAATAACCCCAGGTCCGCTGAACCCACCACACCGCCAGGTAAAACTGCCCCAGCAGCAACAGAGCCACCCATAACCATCCCCCGACTCACCCCACACCCCCACACCTCCAACTCCCATGCACTGGAAGATGCCGCGACAGACAAGTCAAAAGGAGAATACAAAGAAGACTTACCAGGCTGCACAGGACAAAGAGATCCCCCAGCCGCTGACTGCAGGTCCTCCGCTGCATCCTCCCTCTGCTCACCAACATCCAACATGCAGGGATCCTCCTCCGAGCTGACAGGCCGGCCGCCATCTTCTCCCTCTTCATACAGGACCACAGCAGGCACCGGCTGGCATCCTGTGACGTCATCTGCTCTGCGCACTCGATGGCGGGCCCTCCGAGTGCTAGGAAGGCACTCAGAAGTCGCTCCTCCTGCAGATCGGAGAGGAGGGGATAATCCCTCTCCTTCACGTCCTCCGCCCAGCTTCACGGCAACACCCCGGACCTCCAGGTCTGGATGGAAGGGAGAAGCCCCGCCTCCAGCATTCCGCACCAACACCGACGATCCCGCCCTCCGCCTCCTGCCGACATCCACCCGCCGACCACCGGAATGGACCTCCAGGTCCGGATGGAAGGTGACCCCCTGGATGCCGCCCGCTCCAGGTAAGGGGCCCTCGTCCGCCGACCTGTCACTCCCACGCTGAGCCCACCGCCCACGAGAGGAGGGGGTAGCTGAGCTCCGATCCTGCACAGCAGCAGTAGAGGGAGGGGAAGAGGCCGCAGCATCCACCACACTCCCCCCTCTGGGGTCCCACCGATGCAGAGGATTCCTCCCAGGCTGCTCCGGACGTCCCGCAGATAGACAGGTCGGTGGAGATCCTAGAGGGTCCCTCGAGGCACTCCGAGAGGGGCTCCTGAGACGACGCCAGACTCTGGGAGTCACTTCAGGGCTCAGGCGCTCCAGAGGCCTTGACCTCCGAGCACGTCTGGTGGCAGGGGGGGCAGAAGCAGACTCCCCCTGCCCGACTCCCACTAGCAGACCCATCACCTGGGAATGCATCCCCTTCTCAGCTGCAGCTGATCTAAGCTGAGAAAGTAGGCCCTCCAAATCCCCCATACTGAGGCCCAAGGGTCCAAATCTGAAGAGAGAGGGACTGGCGTGAAGTTTGCCCTGTGAAAACTCTCTTCAGACTGAAAAACCCCTGCCACACCCTGTAAGACCACTCCTCGTGGCTCCCCCCACTCCTTCCTTAACTATTTTTAACTCCCCTTTATGCTAATTGGACTCTGCCCATCCCAACCCCCTTCAACCCCTGTCATGTCGGCCCTTCGTTCAGGTCTTCTTTTCTTCTTACTCCGGGCCTTCCTATTCCCATTTTGGTCAGGAGTATAATGTACTACTCAATGCACAAAGTACAGTGTTCATGAGTGTGACGTAGTGTCCAGCTCACAGAGTGCAACCAGAATAACCATAACATACAATCCAGTGTACAAAGTGTAGTAACCAAGAATAAAAGTAATATACAGCCCAGTGTGCAGGCTACAGAGGTCAGGGGTTTTTAACATACAGCCCAGCATACAGAGTGCAGGAGATACAATTTGAGATGAGCCGAATGTACCTGGTTTCAGTTTAAGGAAGGTTCAGTGAACTTTACTGAAGTTTGGGTGCTGAGCCTGAACCCCATTAAAGTCAATAAGATTGCAATGTTAAAAACCAGAAACAACCATTTTTCAGGCTAATAGGCAAGTTATTTTCAAACAAATAGCAGGGGTGCTGGACACTGTCCTGGGGAGCATATACCAAAGCAAAAAGCAGCAATAATTTGTCACTGTCAGGAGAAATATGTTCATATGCTGTTGAGAAGAGGTGTTAGGGGGTAGGGGAGGGAGACCATTCTTAGAAGTTGAGTTATGGAGAAGGACAAGATGAGTAGATACTGATGTCCAGGGAGATAAGAAACAGGACAGTGCTTGATAATTGCACTACATTAAAAATTACTCTGTAGAACTTGGCTCTCTGACTGTTCTGTGCTGTGTTTTTCATACAAGCTGCAGTCACAACTTTGGTGCTCCTGAAAACTTGGTGCATTACATTGGATAATTTTTGCAATAGGCCTTAAATTTTAAACTGTTGCTGCAGTCAGAAAGAGTAGTTGCAAATCTACCATGTAAATAAAATGCATTTATTTTGCATAGTTTTAAAGGATGTGGCTGCCAGGGAAGGGTTGCAAACACTTTGATATATTGACCCCGTGATAATATCATAATAAAATGGATTGTGACTGAATTAAAAACAAAAGTGAATTGCAAGTAAATGGAGACTGTAGGAAATATATATTTTGGAATTCTATGCTAACTAAAAAAAAAAAAAAAAAATTGTAAAAGGCATTAACACCCTAAATGTACCCAGGAGCAAAAAAGGAGGGCACTGGTGCAACTGTCAAAAAAGAAAGAGAAAAAAACAATAGGTAAGGAATGATAAACTAATAAAAGGAGTCTTTTTAGTCCTTGAGAAAACTCTGTAAAAAGCACAGTGGTATAAACTTCACATTATGGCAGCGTCAGCAATCTCTATTCCAAGCAGAATCTGGGGGAGTTCCCACCAGCAAACCATGTATACACAGAAAAAAGAAGAGAAAAGCCCCACTATCTAAGTGTAGCATTTATTAAAACATATTATTGAAATGAAAAACAATAAATATTCACTCACATTTAAAAGATTTTAAAAGGTGTCTCAATAAGGCTCCAGCAGGTGGCGACTTTCCAGGTCAATGGTGAGCATACCCCTCTGCATGGATGTGGTGTAAAGTGCTTGCAACCAGGAAACTGACCCTGAAAACACCAGAAAGAGCCAGAAGAAGAAGCATATGAGTATGTATGTCACATTGATGAGCAGCACTGTAGACAACAGGGATGTGTTGCAGGTCCACAAAATGGCCATGATATTGTTGTGTGATGTCGATGGACGTGGTTAACCATTTTGAGGTGTGGCCCCCTTTGTCAAATTAAGGCTAATTGCAAAAGGCATAAGCCAGTTTGACCTGTATACTTTACTCGATATAATAAAGTAATTCTTTGGAAGGACAAGTTGCCGGCTGACTGACACCCAATCAGGGTTAGCGGATGTGTGTTTTGCTTTGTGACAAACCATGCTACAATGTTCCATAATGAGCGACACTCCAAAAATGTTCTTGAGCTTTTGGGTGTTTTTTCCACATAGGGTAGCTCGTTTAAGTGAATGGGCTGCCCTATGCGCGATTCATGTTTAGACATGAAAAATTTAAAAAAAATATGTGTTTCCACAAGGCTCAGGTGTGAATGGGATGCGCTAGGAAGGAAGTTTTTAGGCAGAAAGGATGACCAGGGAGGAGAGGTGAGGGTTAAAAAAAACCTGATCCATCAAAGTCACATTCTTACCTATACTGAGGCGACTTTTGTGAGATAACCTAGATGTCTATGGGGTCAAGTCGCACAAAAGTAGTGCAGGAACTATTTTTTCTTTTGTGGCTGCAACTTGAGTCTTGACAATTAAGAAGCCCCTTTGAAATACATGGGATGTATTTCATGCAACTTCGAAGTCCAAAGTTGCATGGCAAGTTGCATTGGTATGAACCAGGGCTTAGTGTTATTGAATAAATGTAACAACAAATATAAAACAAAGAGGTTGATTTACTAAAAATGGAGAGTGCAAAATCTGGTGCACCTGTGCAGAGAAACCAATCAGCTTCCAGGTTTTATTGGCAAAGCTTAATTGAACAAGCTGATGTTAGAAGTTGATTGGCCACCATGCACAGCTGCACCAGATTTTGCACTCTCCAGTTTTACTAAATCTCTCTCAAAGTGTCAATGCTATAAAAATGAATATAAATACCACTGTGAATCACTCACACCGTAAATACTGTCATATGTAACAAGGCATCAATATTGTAAGGTGAGTATACATATGTTACAAATCACTGTTGAACATAATCATGACAAAGACCAATGGTCCTCAAAGTCCAAGAAGTCCCCAAAACACAAAAAATAAGTGTGGAAAATAAATAAAAAACATGCTGCAAATAAGTGGCAAAAATCCTCTACTGAATCCCCCAGAGATATGTTCTAACCTCACTGACCTTCACCACAAAAGTCAAAATTGCCTGAGAATGAAAATTTGCAGCTCAGCCAGATGGATTCAATCAATGCTGGGAAAAACTCAGTCAGGATGTCACTCCACAAATGGCTTTGCTCTCTGCCCCGTGGTTCTTGTATTCTCTGGATCTCAAGCTCAATAAAATAAATAACACATGGTACTCACAGATAAACTCATTTTATTACTACCTCTCATTGCCCATCTCAGAGTGAAAGACCTCAGCCTGAATCATTACATGGCAAATACCCTACTCCTAGCCTACGACTGTGACATCCTAATACAGCACCCAAAAATGTTGTTTTCACAACATTTCACGCTACCACTGTCGGTTCCTAAAAAAATCTGGTGCCATATAACTATGGGCTACATTAAAGACCTACCTCCATCTGAGGGCTGTACTGTGGGTAGTTGTGCATTAATTCTCCAATATGGCCCATTTTGTACCTCCTTTAGCAGCAACCTTGTTGTCCATTATTATTAGAAAGATTTTTATACTCGATGGCATGCCAGCAATTTTGGAGAGGTCCTTCTAAAATCTAAGGATGTATCCCTTCAGTTTTCCTTGGTCTACCATCTACTCACTGACAGGCAGTGTGAGAGAAGAAGAATATGACTTAGATCTGGTGCCAAGTCCAGAGTCAACTTCATCTATCAACCACCAGACACAAGAGATTTACCGACCAGCATTGGTGAAAGGCTCCAAGGCAATGAAGAATATTCAAATTAAAGTCCCATTTACATGATGCAGAGCTGGGTGGGAATGTTGGCTAATGGTACCATTTTTCAGATTTTATTCGTGAAATGGTTGTGCTCTGCACTGTACTGTTGTACTGTTTTTAATTTTACTGACCTATATTCATATGTGGTTGTTGCAACATTGTCTGCTGAGAATCCCTACTCCACCACTGAATGGTCAACTCTTATTTCTTTAACTATGACCCCTTTAAAGCGCTTAACCTGCAATGTCAGAGACCATAGAGAGAAAATTAAATGCACTACTGCTTTTCAATTTTGTAAAGACCAAGAATCGGATGTCATAGTATTAGTGAAAACTCATGCGGTAGGTCAATTACTTGAGCTTTTAAATGACCCTGGGTTGGATGGACATTCCATGCTAATCATGCATCTTACTCTCGTGGGGTCTCTGTGTTAGTGGCTAAATCTGTTCAGTTTGAGACTTTATTGATGGATTCAGATCCCCAAGGCAGATGTATTCATACATGCTTTATATATATATATATATATATATATATATATATATATATATATGGACAAACATTATTGTTGCTAGCTTTTTTCATACCCTCATATAGTGGTAAGTGAAGGATTTTCATTTATGTCCAGGTTTCCCTTAGTGCAAGCGCTGTGGTTGGCTGACTTTAACACTGTCTTAAACCCCAGTATTTACCGTGTTGGCCTTATGCTTTCAACCTTGCAGACTGATCGTGAGACGAGGTTTAGACAACTATTGACAGATTTTGCCGTGGTTGACCCCTAGATACTGTGACATTATGAAAGATGAGGTGATCGATGGACGCTATGGGGTTTATTTACTAAAGCTGGAGAGTCCAAAATCAGACTCCCTTCTGCATAGAAACCAATCAGCTTCCAGGTTTCATTGCCAAAGCTTCATTGAACAAGCTGAGGTTAGAAGCTGATTGGTTTCTATGCAGAAGGGAGTCTGATTTTGGACTCTCCAGCTTTAGTAAATAAACCCCTATGTGTCGCCTCGTATGCGGTCATATCTAGGACATTAAGGTGGAGTCCAGTCCAGGTTTTCCAGGCCACTATGGCAGTGGTGGTTCCAGACTGGTTTTTGTGTCCACTGATGACCACCAGCAGGTGGTATATATAAGGCAGGACTGGAGCAAGAAGTTGCTCTTGGCCTGGGACTCTGAGAGCCATATCTGAATGAGCTGTGGATGAAAGTTTGCATTGTACAAGAAAGAAAAAGGTTTTGATTTTGTTGGTGACAGGGAGAAGCCCTTCACCGGTGAGATAGGATTCTCCTGTCTTTAATTAGTGCCTTGATGGCAAGGGTTTATTTTCTGCTTTGTTTGTTTATGATGTTTGCAACCTTTTAACCACTTGCCGCCCAACCACTGTAGATATACGGCGGCAGGGCGGCACTCGCAGGCAAAACCACGTTTTAAAACGTGTGTTTTGTAAATAAATAGGGGGCGTGCGCAAGGCGCGCCGCCGCCCCATCTGTCCCGCCGATCACCGCCGCAGATGTGAGTCGCTGGGTCACAGCCGGTCCTTAGCGGCTGTTTCCCGGCGATCGGCGGCAAACAGTGACAGACAGCACAGCTGCAGTAGCTGTGCTGTCTGTCACTTCCCTGTCAGCTCGAGGATGAGCTGATTGAGAAAGAACAGTTTCTCTTTCTCGATCAGCCTTGTCCCATCCAGTACACACCCCGCCCCCTAGTAAAACACTCCCTTCACTCCTATAACCCTTCCCTGCAAAATAAAGTTAACCTCTTCCTCCCCATTGCCATTAGTACAGTGTCAGTGTTTTTTTTTTTGCACTGATCACTGTATTAGTGTTTTTGGGGATGTCAGTGACCCCAAGTCAGTACCCCCCAATGTCAGAATGTCCGCCGCAGTCCCGCCATAAGTCGCTGGTCGCTGCCATAAGTCCCTGATCGCCGCCATAATTCGCTGATCGCCGCCATTATTAGTATTAAAAAAAAACTAAAAATCCCAGTATCTTTCCCGCCATTTGTAAACGCTATAACTTTCACGTAAACCAATTAATTGACACGTATTGGGTTTTTTTTTTAGCAAAGACATGTCGCAGAATGCATTTTGGCAGAAATTTATGACTAAATTTGATTTTTGCATTTTTTTTTACTGGACATGTTTTATAGCAAAAAGTCCAAAATATTGTTTTTTGTTCCTCAAAATTGTCAGCCTTTTTTTTTTATAGCACAAAAAATAAAAACCGTACAGGCGATCAAATACCACCAAAAGAAAGCTCAGCTTGTGGGGAAAAAAAAGGTGTAAATTTCATTTATGTACCGTATTGCATGACCGCGCAATTGTCCGTTAAACTAGCGCAGCGCTGTATAGCAGAAAAATGGCGTAAATTGCAGTATTTATACCATAGTTTGTAGACGCTATAACTTCCACACAAAGCAATCAATATACACTTATTGGGATTTTTTTTTACCAAAAACATGTAGCAGAATACATTTTGGCCTAAATTTATAACCAACTTTGAGTTTCCTATATATTTTTTTATACCTGACAGTAAAAAATATTGTTTTTCTTCAAAATTTTTGGATTTTTTTTGTTTATAGCGTGAAAAATAAAAAGCACACAGGTGATCAAATTACACCGAAAGAAAGCTCTATTTGTGTGAAAAAAAGGACGTAAATTTTGTTTGGGTGCAGCATTGCATGACCGCGCAATTATCAGTTGAATTAGTGCAGCGCCGAGTAGCAAAAAGAGGCCTGGTCATTAAGGGGGGTAAATACTCTGGAGCTCAAGTGGTTAAATAAAACTGACGACAAGTCAGATTTTACAAAAGCCCTGCTGTCTGGACTACCTTTTTCCCAGGGAAGGTGATCTCCCACCTGAGCTACCCCCACATATGGTGGATTTGGCAGGCGACTTCCTGAGCAAGTGGGAAGATGGAGGACGTGATAAGAGCCTTGCTGCAGGCCCTGCAAGCCAGCAGGAAACCAATCTCCAGTTCACAGAGGCCAATGCAGCCCAACAGGAGGTGAATCGCCAGTTTGTGAAGGCCCAACAAGCACAACCGGAGGCAAATCGCCAGTTTGTGGAGGCCCAGCAAGCAGACCGAGAGCTTCTTAAGGAGGTGGCCCAACACCTGGTGGAAATAAAGAAGGAGTCCGCAGGTCCTCTGCCAATGGAACAGAAAATAGTGCGCGCCAGCTATTTCCTGCAAAAGATGTTGCCTGCATATGATGTTGAAGCCTACCTCACAACTTTTGAAAGAGTTGCTGTTCGGGAAGGATGGCAAAAAGAGCAATGGTCGGGACTGCTTGCACCGTTTTTGACAGGTGAGCCCCAAAAGGCCTATTATGACCTGGAACCAGATGCTGCCCAGGATTATGAGAAGCTGAAGGCTGAGGTCCTTGCATATTTATGTTTTGCCTCAAAACAAAGTGTTTTTAACACTACTACAATCGCTCACTAATACACGGATTAGACTTAATAAATATTAAAGCAAAACATGATTTATTGAATAAGTTCTGTTAGTATAATAACATAAGAATTGTCAGAATTGCAAATCATATTTAGATCATATTATAGCAAGAATAAAGCATCAATACATCACCGGATATTGTAGCATCACCCATTGCCCAACAATTGGGGGACTCAGCAACCAGCAAAGGAGAATCCGGGAAATCACTGCAAGGCACGTCTGCCGCGTCATCAATAAGTCCCAAATTCCCCTAGAATTCCCCGTCTTTTATATACACAATTTGCAGTGTCCTTGTTTACTGCCATGCGCAGTAGACTCTGTTTGTGTAACTATTGTGACTATTAACCTTGACTTATTCGACTATAGATCTTGTAACTATAAATCCTTGACTGATTGCAACTGCACATCTGGTAACTATGAATCATAGATCTAGCCTTGATAGATCTTAACAATGTCCTTGTCTTATTATTCTAAACTCTAGTTACCCCTCCACTGATATATCCTACTAAAATTATGGCAATTGAGTGTCAATCATCCTTCACACATACATTCTATACACCCATGTCACATATGTATCACAATCAGTCCTTGATTGAAACTCAAGTGACATAAGTTGCCATGACCATAATTGGTCGCTTGCAAAATAGCTTGTAAGCTATATAACAGTTCCATAGAGTTAATAAAACTATTATAATCATAATAATCAGTAGAGGGTGAACCAGAAAATCTAGAACCTTAGTAGCTGAAGGGGAATAGCCTAGAAACACATCCCACCAGTGATGGGAAGTAGCTTCCGCTATACTAGACCCCACTTTTATCAATTTTCCACCTACTATGGTCGCAGTCACAATGTGTTGTGCAATCGTCTTATTTACATATTTGATATGTTGTTGGACTTTTATTGATTCATTCATTAATTGTTTCAAAACCGTTAAATTGAACTCCCAATTGGGGATCTCCAATGAAAAACCCTTCCAATATTCTTGGACTGATTCTTCCTTGTTACCCTGTAATATAAAGATTTCATTGTGCCAAATTAAAGAAGACAGGTTACTAACACAGCCTGAGAAGGGAACTCTCATTCCCTTTATCACGGGAGTGTTGGTCACCATACACACAGTTTGCGGAGCTATTTCAATCATCATCTCATAGGAAATTGGTAAGATGGTCCATTTACATATATTTACTGTATTCCCTTGAGTAGCAGCTTTGCACGGGAACCCTACTAGATAAGCTGAGTAAGTATCTACCGCCGTGCAAATATACTTACATCCCTTGCTTGCTGGGAGAGGTCCGATGAAATCCATCTGCCATATCTGACCTGGCAACTTACCTCTTCCAATGTGTCCCATCACTGTGTGTGGGACTTTCCTTTTCTGTACATATTGGCATACTGGACACTTAAGGATGATGGATTTAATTATGTCCATAGTTAATGGTATACCCCTTTCCTGTGCCCACCTGTAAGTGGCCTTTTCTCCAAGATGTCCACTTTTTTGGTGAGCCCAAAGGGCTGTACCCTGCAGCCATGTTTCCTGAATTTCAGCTTCTCTTTCTGCATCGGATGTTTTGGATATGGCTGCAGCGGTGTCTGCTTGAGAATTAAACAAACGTTCTAATGAGTCAAGAGGGACATGAGCATCCACATGATAAACAGTTACCGTCATGTTTTGAACAAAACTTTCAATGTCCTGCCACACCTCTTTTCCCCACACTTCCTTACTATGTATCTTTCTCAACAACATACACATCCGTTCCATCCTTATTAAACACTTCTCTCATTCTTATCAATATAGTTAAATCCGGGTTCTTTAAAGACATGTTACAATTGCACATGCAAAGTTTAGCAACAAAATAGGATACGAATGTTAGTAAAAAACAACAAAATCAGCATATCTACTTTCTTAAACCATCAAGCTTGTAAAACATTTACCAGGTCTCTATGGTTCTCTATGACTTCATAGCAATCTGGGATCTCAACAGATATGTTATGTATTCATATACAACACTCATAGTCAGTAGTAGACTTACACAACTCGGTCAATGCTATACCCATTTGTTCTATTTTCATTTCATTCATGAGCACCTGTTTCCTATGTTTTTAGTGCCGGCTTCAGTTGTAATTCTCCTACATAGCTTAACACAAAAATACTTGTCTAATGATGCATCAAAATCATAACACTTTATCCATTTACTAAGATATTTCAATTTTTTTTTTCTTTTCTTGCTTTGGGCAAGATCTCTCTGTACCCCTTATTCCACTCTATCCCCAGGAATTTCACTACCTGAGACGGACCTTGTATTTTGTCTGGATGGATTTCCCAGCCTTTGGTCCTCCGGGGCATTCATCCCAATAATCACTAGATGAAGAATCCCACACATCAGCATTTCACTTATCTGGATTCCAATCAACTGTAGCTGCTGCTATTGCCCGATGGACTTTTCCACGGTTCACCCTTCTCCTTCGTTTCCTATACTTATTTTCTGCCACTCTTACTGCTTCTATCTCGACTATATTTTGATAATGTTCTAATTTATCTTTCAACAATTTTTGCCCACATTGCAGAAGAACAATTTTACCTTCTTGTTTTATGGTCTTCTGCTCTAGTTGATGGTAATCCTTCATTACCTGATGTAATTTCTTATGAATCTTCCTGTATGCAGTTAGCAAAATCCAACTGCGTCTGCCTAAAACTACTACATCACCTGCCTTGGCAGGGATCCCCTTCGAGTACATGTACAACATCAAGGGGTTCGATACCTTTTAAACCTAAAGCTACTGCATCACCTTCCTTGGCAGGGACCCCCTTGAGTACATTTACAACATCAAGGGGTTCGAAAGCTACTACATCACCTGCCTTGGCAGGGACCCCCTTGAGTACATTTACAACATCAAGGGGTTCGAAAGCTACTACATCACCTGCCTTGTCAGGGACCCCCTTGAGTACATTTACAACATCAAGGGGTTCGATACCTTTAAACTTACTATCCCACGATTCTGCCAACCCTGCACCTGACAATTCCTGTGCTAAAATATCATATGGAGTCTCGGTCCAGCCAGGAATCTCCACTTTAACCTCTGTTTTATCCTTATTTTCTCATTTAAACATATTAGGTTCGTTAGGATGCCAGGTACTGTATATAAAAATCACCAAAACTTGGCAATCAGCCGAATGACCAAATTTTGCATGAAGATCCCCTGGTATTTTGAGGATCAACCCCCAAAAATCAGTTTTTAACATCACTTTCTTATCTAAAAATATATAATTTTTTCAAAAATTTGGCAAAATGCCAAATGACAATATTTTGCACAGAGGTTCCCCTATGTCTGAGGACCAATATGTAAATATTACTTTTTTAAACAACCTTTCTTAATAGGAGGTATATCTACCTGGTATCCTGCTGACTACGCCCATTTATGTTTTGCCTTAAAACAAAGTGTTTTTAACACTACTACAATCGCTCACTAATACACGGATTAAGCTTAATAAATATTAAAGCAAAACATGATTTATTGAATAAGTTCTGTTAGTATAATAACATAAGAATTGTCAGAATTGCAAATCATATTTAGATCATATTATAGCAAGAATAAAGCATCAATACATCACCGGATATTGTAGCATCACCCATTGCCCAACGATTGGGGGACTCAGCAACCAGCAAAGGGGAATCTGGGAAATCACCGCAAGGCACGTCTGCCGCATCTTCAATAAGTCCCAAATTGCCCTAGAATCCCCCGTCTTTTATATACACAATTTGCAGTGTCCTTGTTTACTGCCATGCGCAGTAGACTCTATTTGTGTAACTATTGTGACTATTAACCTTGACCTGTTCGACTATAGATCTTGTAACTATAAATCCTTGACTGATTACAGCTGCACATCTGGTAACTATGAATCATAGATCTAGCCTTGATAGATCTTAACAATGTCCTTGTCTTATTATTCTAAACTCTATTTACCCCTCCACTGATATATCCTACTAAAATTATGGCAATTGAGTGTCAATCATCCTTCACACATACATTCTATACACCCATGTCACATATGTATCACAGTCTTTGCGTCACTGTTGTAGTCCGGGCTCAACGGGTGTATCAGTGGTATTACAGTACTGACAAGCCACCTCGCTCCCAGATGTTTGACTTGATATATCTCAACAGGAAGTGGCTCCAGCCAGAGGTGATGTCAGCACCTCAGGTTGTGGAGCGCATGGTCATGGACCTTTATCTACGGGCTTTCCCTGCCACTTTGAGGAAGTAGGTCGGCCGTGGAGACCCTGAGACTGCAAACCAGCAGGTGGACAAGGTGGAGAGATATACAGCCTCTGAGGACTTGTTGCACTCATCCGTGCCCCACCCCAATGTTGCTAGGGTTGTAAAACTGCCCGGAGGATCCAGTAAGACTGTTCCAGGGGTCAAAGGCTCAGGTAGAAATTACAGAACTATTGCTTCAGATAACGAGACTGTGGGCTCAGGACCTAGAGATGGGCCAGAAAGGTCAGGAAGGTCCCTAAGGGCGTTTAGAGGTCTTGGTGCAGCACCTATAAAGTGTTATCGTTGCTATGCATTAGGTCATATTGCTGAGAACTGTTCCCTAAATGATGAACCTATGCAATGTGAAAATGCTTATTTAGAAAACCGCATGTCTGTTTTTGCACAGATGGAATGTACTGCAGCATGTCAGGAACGCATGGAAAAGCAAATGTGTGTGATTGCAATTGATGAAAAGCCAGTAACTGCTCTGCTAGACTCTGGTAGTGTTGTGACCTTAGTCAAAAGTGATTTTGTAAACCCTGAAAGGTTACACCCTAGGACTATTGGGGTTATTTGTATTCATGGTGATACACGTAACTACCAGACTGCTATGGTTGAGATTGATACTCCCTGGGGTTCTGTGACACATTCAGTGGGAGTGGTACCCTCACTACTTCATGAAGTCATAGTAGAGAGAGATTTTCCCCATTTCTGGAAGTTGTGGAAAAAGGAGAGGAGTCAGGAGGGCCGAGCTCCCCCTGCTGGGGAAACACCTGAACTCACTCCTGACCCTTTTGACTGCAAAGTTGAAGTGGAAACTGTTGGTGTTTTCAAGAAATGGGTAGA
Source organism: Staurois parvus (assembly GCF_062004578.1). Taxonomy (NCBI): domain Eukaryota; kingdom Metazoa; phylum Chordata; class Amphibia; order Anura; family Ranidae; genus Staurois; species Staurois parvus. The sequence continues at coordinate 1,960,867 of NW_028318073.1, read as the reverse complement.
TTCTTTCCCTTTCTCTGTAATGGCTTTAGAGCAGGAGGAGCTGGATTCCAACTCAGACATTGAGGATACTGAACAAGAGATTATCTCTGGCTCTAATGAGAGTGGACAGAATGTGGTGCCTGACCTAGAGGTCAGAAAAGAGGATTTTTGAATGGAACAACTGAAAGATTCCACACTTAATAGAGCCCGAGAAATTATTAAAATGATTGTTGGGGAACCGGTTGAAAATGATGTAGGGGTATCTTTTCCCTACATGGCTCTTAAAAATAGCTTGCTGTATCAAGTGGTAAAGCAAGGGGAGGAGGTGGTGGAACAGCTAGTGGTCCCCAAACCCTTTCGCTGGATGGTACTAGATTTAGCCCATGGTCATATAATAGGTGGACACCTGGGTATAGAAAAAACTAAAGAGAGGATATCCCAGAGATTCTTTTGGCCTGGTTTACATGCAGAGGTCAAAGAGTATTGTGAGTCATGCCCAGAGTGTCAGTATTCTGCACCTTTGCCCCACTTTTGCAGTCCACTGGTACCTTTACTCATAATTGAAGTGCCTTTTGAAAAAGTTGGCATGGATCTAGTGGGTCTAGTAGTAAAGTCTGCTCAGGGCCATCAGCACATACTGGTTATACTGGACTATGCCACACGGTATCCTGCAGCCATTCCCTTGCGTAATACCTCTGCTAAGATTATTGCCAGAGAGCTTGTCCAGGTATTTGGTCGTGTGGGTATTCCGAAAGAGTTATTAATGGATCAGGGCATGCCATTTATGTCCAGAATCACAAAAGAATTGTGCAAGTTGTTCAAAATCTCCCATCTCCGTACCTTGGTCTACCACCCCCAAACTGATGGCCTTGTGGAGAGATTTAACAAGACGCTCAAGAATGTTACAAAAGGTGGTAGACAAAGATAGGAGAAATTGGGATTTTTTTGTTGCTGTACCTCATGTTTACTATGCGAGAAGTACCTCAGGCATCTACAGGGTACTCGCCTTTTGAACTCCTGTATGGTAGACATCCCAGGGGGTTGCTAGATGTCACAAAAGCAACATGGGAGGGAGGGACTATAGAAGCTTCATGGAGCATATCTTACAGAAGCAGGATAGAATCGCAGCCATTATGCCGCTTGTACGGGAACATATGGAGCAAGCCCAGGAGGCCCAGAGAAGGGTTTATAACCGGGGCACCAGGAGAGTAAATAGGACGTCCTCCCATTCTACCCGCGAATGCACGGCTCCGGGAGCGCGCAGCGCAGTGATCAGCGGTGCGCTGTGTCCCTCAGACACAGCGGATCACCGAATAACAGAAAGAACCAAAGATGTTGGCTCGGCCATGTGATCAGCTGTGTCCAATCACAGGCTGATCGCATGTAAATAGGGAAATGCCGGTTATCGGCATTTCTCTCCTCACGAGCTGTCACGCTGACAGAGGAGAGGAGAGCCGGTAATCGGCATCCCTCAGAGGGGACATGTACACTGATCATCAGGGCACTGATGATCAGTGTGCCCTGATGATCTGTGTAGCCCCAGCAGTGCCACCTGTCAGTGTCCATCAGTGCCAGCTGCCAGTGCTCATCCATGCCACCTCCCAGTGCCCATCAGTGTCACATCAATGCCACATTTCAGTGCCTACCAGTGCACATCAATGCCACATATCAGTGCCCATCTGAGCTGCATTTCAGTGTCACTCATCAGTGCCAGTCAGTGCCACCTATCAATGCCAGTCAATGCCGCCTATCCGTGCTGCCTTTCAGTGCCACCTATCAATGCCAGTCAGTGCAACTTATCCGTGCTGCCAATCAGTGCCACCTATCAGTGCCAGTCAGTGCCGCCTATCAGTGCCCGTCAGTGCTGCCTATCAGTGCTGCCTTAACAGTGCCAGTCAGTGCCACCTATCAGTGTCCATCAGTGCAGCCTATCAGTGCCCATCACTGCAGCCTCATTAGCGCACATCAGTGAAGGAGAAAAATCACTTATTTACAAAATTTTATAACAAAAACTAAGAAAAAACTTTTTTTTTTCAAAATTTTCAGTGGTTTTTGGTTTGTTTAAGAAAAAATAAAAAACCCAGAGGTGATTAAATACCACCAAAATAAATCTCTATCTGTCACAAAAAAATGATAAAAAATGTCATATGGGTACAGTGTTGCATGACCGTGCAATTGTCATTCAAAGTGCAACAGCGCTGAAAGCTGGAAATTGGCCTGGGCAGGAAGGGAGAATAAGTGCCCTGTAGGCTAGTGGTTAATTGTGTTGTTACCACCCCTATACATCCCGATCAGACAGACTTCATGCCTGGTTGAAATACAGCATTTAACACCAGACATTTATTTATGAATTTACAGGCCTCCGATGACAAAATTGGTACCACAATGGTTGTTTCATTAGACAATGCCAAGGCCTTTGATTCCATGGAATGGAACTACTTGTGGCACTAACTGTATCAGTTTGGTTTTGACTCCAATCTTATCAAATGGCTCTGTATTTTTCTATTAATCTCCCAGACCTCAGGTCTTGGCTAATGGCTGTTGTAGCAATTGTACGTACAGAGATGGATGCAAACCTCCATTTTGGCAAAGGCCTCCATCTTGTATCATTTCTACTCCCAAATCAGCTTCTCTCCAATCCCCCCTCACTCTCTGTTGAGTGACATGTGGTCTGTATGATGCCAGAGATCACAGACATGAGGCACAGTGGGGGAGCTTCATGGTAATAAACCCCAATTAGCCTGGCCCTCATATGTCTGTGAGACTCTTGCTTGGAAAAGGATAGTAAAGCCATAAAATTGAAATCTTGAAATAGGAAATAATTACATAAATATGGAGCACATATTCGGATGGCTCAGTTTAATACAAGTCGTCTGATATCTTACACCCCCTAGTTGAAATCTACAAGAGAGCAGAAAACGATATCTCCTTAACCGTCCCAAGCAGGTATGTCATATTTAATATCTAGACATTCAGCAGATGATTCTGCTTATTAATCTACTAGTGGCTAAGCTGCTACATGCACCTAGGGTAGGTTATTGATCATGTTGTAAGCTGGAAAGGATTTTGGTTCTAGCTTGGGTCTCCGCCTAAACACCCCTCCCCAAATGAGGCGATTGGTTCTCTGCTGTAAGGAGACACCCTGCTGAGTTCCTAGAAAAAGGCTGTTATGCTAAGTTGAGTTGAAGTTGAAGAAATCTCCCTTTTAACATCGGAACCAACTTGGGAGTTAACACCCCTTTTGCTCTGAAACTTGATCTGCTTAACCCAGGACTTTTGGCAAGTGCTCTACATCTCTAAAACGTCTTGCTGTTATCTCTTTGCTGTGTCATTGCTCTCTGTATTCATATATATATATCCTATTATCTGAAAAGTGTTGAACTGTTTCTAAAGCTCTTTAATGCAAACTAAGAATCCCTGTTTCTGAAGAGTGCTACTGTGTGTTTTTAAAACCTCTATATATCTCTGCCTGCGGTGACAGTGGTATACAGACGATTATTCAAACATCATAGTGTTATTGCTAATATTGGCGAATTTCCTCGCCAATATTAAAAAAATGTTGGTGGCAGTGTGAAGGGTTAATTGCGTAATTAACCTGACCCAGTAACAATCACTCTCAGGCTGCAGGTACATCGATTGTGGTCCATTAGCTGGAAAATCTTTGTACAGGGTGCAGCTGAGCGTGGCATTGTTACGCACGTGACAGCGCGGTTTTAGATTGGCTAGTCCTTCGATCACAAGTTGGTGAGAAGGGCTGGGGGTCTGATGCCGCGATCGTCACAGCTGTGTCTCTGAAGTATTCTCCCTTTTTCGGTGTACGCACCAGGGTTGCACTCTATTACCACTTTTGTATGCCTTGGCAGTGGAAACGTTGACACTATACATATGAATCCACTCTGGTGTCAGTGGATTGAGAGTCGGCAAGTCTGTTGAATCTATTAGTCTATATGCAGATGACATGTTATTATACTTGGCTGATTTGGGTCCTTCCTTGGCAGCGGATTTGCAGAGTATTGAGAAATTTGGCAGTTTCTCAGGGCTCAAAATAAATTGGGACAAGTCTCAAATCCTTCCCATTGATTTATTCCCCCCCCCCCACTCTGGAACATTCTTCATTCCCAGTTATTAGAGTCAGCTCCTTTAAGTACCTGCATATGCAAATCACAGGAACCCTTTAGACTACCTGTCACTGAATGTTGATTCTTTATACCCTTTGCTAAAGTCTCAGATGTGGGCTAAATTGCCGCTGGGAGTCATGGGAAGGATAAGTCTTACTAAGATGATATTGGTACCCAAGATCTTCTATATCCTATGGCATTCTCCCAAATATATACCCTTTAAATACTTTAAAACTATAGACAGCATTTTGCAATCTTTTGTCTGGAGAGCTAATAGGTATAAACTATCCTGGCGAACACCTAAAAATACAACTATGCTGGTGGGGTGCGGCTTTGCCGATTTGATCTTTGTTATATGCCATCACAATTGTCTCATCCATATTGTATAAATGGGTCAGATCTGACACAATATAGGTCCTTAGTCAGTGGTGTGCGAACATTGCAGTTGCCTCATCCCTTTTCTGATGTATTTAGAGGACTAAAGGGCTCCCTCGGGATTCCTTCCTGTAATAGTACCGCATACCAATATAGCACTTTTGGGAACTGGTGGTCTCTAAGACTTCGACTTTGGGGTTACATGCTTTCACCCCTTTGTGGTACAATAAATGTCTGCCTGTATTGCTGCTTGTACAAGATCCTGGGTTGTGGATAACTAAAGGTGTCTTTTATTTCTCACATGTATTGATTAATGAAATGATTAAGCATTTTTCAGTACTGCAGGCTGAATTCTCACTTCACAATTTTATGCTATTCTGGTATCTTCAGTTACGGCATACGCTTAAAATGCTACTTGCTTCTGGGATTCCTATTCTATCCTCTTTAGAGATAGTGGGAGTATTACACGATGAAAAATCCCGTAAATTGATTTCTAATTTTTATAATATTCTCCTTACTCCCTCAGCAACCAAATTAGCTTACGCCCTTAAAGATCAGTGGGAACCTGACACTGGGGAATTGGATGATGAGGAGTGGAGTGAGGTCTGGGAAAATTGTAAAAAAGTTTCTCCAAAATTATCTGTCTGGTTCAATTATACATATTGTGTATATTTAACTCCAACTAGATTGGTTAAATTCCATCCAACCCGCAGTCCCCTCTGTCCTAAGTGACATGCAGCCCCTGGAACATTAGCCATGGCATTTGACACTGTCCTCAGATAAAGAGATGGGAGCAGAGTATGCAATTTCTGCACAACAAGATGAGTTCTCCTCTAGCGCTACGCCTGGGTATACTCCCAGAACCTACTAATGACAAGAACACATCCATTTTTTTTTATAGGACACCTTGATTGTTGTTGCACATAAGCTTATTTCCAAATATTAGTTGCAGATCCAGTATCTATACCACCATTTGTAAATGCTATAACTTTCACGTAAACCAATTCATTTACACGTATTGGGATTTTTTTTTTTTTAGCGAAGACATTTCGCAGAATACATTTTGGGCACAATAAACCTCCATTGCTAGTATAGTGTCTGAACGGATCAATATCTTTGATCAGATCAGCACTATGTCAGTGTTCACATTAGTATAGTGTCGCCAAAAACGCAGCATTAGTGGGATCAACCTCGGCACCTGCCAGCACCTGCGTTTAGCCCCTACGCTTACCCTCTCCCCCTTCTCCCCCAGCATGTGCAGTGTCAGTAGATCACTGTCACTTGATGCATTGAACACAAAACCACAGTGTTCGCAGAATCAGGTCTGATCTCTGTTAGCACTTTCCGTTAAATTTTTTTGTAGCGGTTTAAGCAGTCCCTGACAGCCAGGTGCTCTTTTTGATGTGAGTTGCACTAGGTACCTATAAATTTAGTGGCCAAAATGCCAATGGAAAGGTACTCTAGTGAATAGGCCTACAGGATTCTGAGCATGTCAGATGAGAGTGAAGGGGAAGACTCACTGACACAGTCAGCCTCAGAATACGAACCTGTAGACAGCAGCAGCACCCTGACAGATAGCTCAGATGGTGGAGAAGAGGTCCCTGCTAAGATCAGGTGTACCCGACCCTGTTCCCAGTTTGCTGAGATGTTACAATCGCATGATATCTCATATGCAGCAGAGTGCCAGTACTAGTGCCGCTCTACCTTTTGGTGAACTGGCGAGCACCAGCGCCCTAGTATATCCTGGTCTTTTTCATACCAGTACTGCAGTATCACTTAGTGACGTGGCAAGTCCTATAAGTGCAGTAGAAGCTGGTGCGGTGGCAAGCACAAGTAGTATCCCGCATCCACCAAGAATTCGCACACAGGCCCGTAGAGCCCCTAGTATCCTTACAGATGTGCTTGCAAATCCCAATTGGTAGCCCACAAATTCTGCAGCACCCGTACTTCCCCCATACATTGTCCAACCCGGAATTCAGGTGGAAACAGCAAATTTAACTACTCCCCTTGATTTTTTTGGAGCTGTTTTTCACAGAGGATCTGTATGCATTGATTAATTTTTCTGGCTGCCTTGCATTCAAACAATTTCTCCGCAGCAAGCGTGCCAGATATCGGGTCAAGATGTATAAGACCTGTGAGAGGGCAACAGGCTATACATATAAGTTTCGGATTTACGAGGGAAAAGATAGTCACATGGAGCCCCCGATGCCCAGACTACATGGGGAGCAGTGGAAAGATAGTTTGGAACTTGGTGTCATCCTTTTTCCATATGGGGTACCACTTATACGTGGTCAATTTTTATTCAAGCGTGCCACTATTTAGACATTTGTACAATCTTGGAATTGGTGCATGTGGCACCGTGCAACCTAATCGCCAGGGCTTCCCCCAACGGCTTGTAAATACCCGTCTTAGAAAGGGGGAAAAAGCCTGCTTGAGAAATGAAGATGTCATTCAGCTGCAGCACCGACTTGTTTATTCTGACAGCAACAAGGTCTTGCTCTCAGAATATACATAAGTAGGTGTGCAGTGCTGTTAGATGAGATTTTTCATCCACAATTAAAAAAAGAGCATATATGTATATATATTTTATAATGTTTTTTTGGCACATTTCATGTGTGTCCACCGTTAGAAGTGAGTGGATGCAGGGTCGTATATATTCTAATGGAGGGCATACCACACACTTTTTCTGGCAGAGATTTCTTCTATTTTTCATTCAGGCCACAGGCTGCATACAAAAAAAAGAACATAGCATATACACCCAGCATATACTGGTACATCACTGGATTTTGAGTGGTTATATGAGGATGATGCCTGCAGCTGCAGCTGGTATCGTTTTTTTCAACCGGAGATCGGCTTTCATGTAAAAGCAGTCTTAGTGGCTAATTAGCTGCAGGATTGCTTTTACAAGCAATGGGAGAAGATGCGCTCCCCGCTGCCTTCCACGGCCTTCTCGGGCAGTCCCGTGCCATTGGGGGAATCTAAGAATGCAGCCAGTGTTTCTGCCAGTTGACCATAGAACTGATTGGAGATTAGAATGGTGCCAATCATCTCTATAGTCTAAGAAATTGGAAGCTACAAGCATTTCATCACTTCAGTTTCGAAGGATATAAACAGCGCCATTTGTAAATTGGGAAAGCATCTGATCACACCGATCTTGGTGAGATTAGATCATGTAAGGGCAGAGGTGATATCCAGAGTCTGATATACCGCAGATTTCTCATAAAAGAATATATAACAATGCCCATTGAAGTTATAGGGGATATTTGCATTCCCTGTGATAGCATTAAAAGTGCTCAAAAAATAAATGAAAGGGACAATGTAAAAATACTGTACCAGTATGTAAGCAGCAGTTGCACCATGCATGTGAGGTAGCTCCACGAATGTCAGATCAAGGGCAGTAATTCTAGCACTAGACCTCTTCTGTAAATCTAAAATGGTAGCTTGTAAAGGCTTTTAAACCATTGCCTATGGATATTAAAAATGTATGCAGTCTATCGCCATTGCACGGGGCATGCGCAGTTTTAAAGCATGTCATGTTTGGTATTAGAGATGAGCGAATCGAAGTATCCGAAGTGGAATTCGAGTCGAATATCGGAAAAATTTTGATTCGTGCCGAATCCGAAAAATAGCCTAATTCGGACGCGCGAATCGAAATTTTTCAGAAAATGGCGGCTGACATGTGCGGCGACGGAGCGGGGATGTCTGGGAAGGCGCGCAGACAAGGCGCGCTGACCCATAATGCATTCCTCAACTACATGTGATCGCATCAGCCAATCAGCAGCCAGCCAGCCAGCACTGTGTAATGGTCGAGCTATAAATAGCGGCCATTTTGGAATTCTTCATTTGCCTGCAGTTATTGAACAGAGGCAGACCGCTCTGTACTAGGGACAGGGACAGAGTTAGGGCCACAGAAACGATAATTGGGGACAGAGAAAAGTTACTTAGGGACAGAGAACCATTACTCAGGGACACAGACTTGTTAATGAGGGCCACAGAATCGTTATTTAGGGACAAAGAAACGCTAGTTAGGGCCACAGAATTCATAATCAGGGACAGACAGAATTGTTACTCAGTGCCAGAGAATTGTTACTTAGGGCCACAGAAACGTTATTAAGGCCACAGAATTTTTACTCAGGGACAGACAGAATTGTTACTGAGTGCCAGAGAATTGTTACTCAGGGACAGACAGAATTGTTACTGAGTGCCAGAGAATTGTTACTTAGGGCCACAGAAACTTTAATTAGGGCCACAGAATTTTTACTCAGGGACAGACAGAATTGTTACTGAGTGCCAGAGAATTGTTACTCAGGGACAGACAGAATTGTTACTGAGTGCCAGAGAATTGTTACTTAGGGCCACAGAAACTTTACTTAGGGCCACAGAATTTTTACTCAGGGACAGACAGAATTGTTACTGAGTGCCAGAGAATTGTTACTCAGGGACAGACAGAATTGTTACTGAGTGCCAGATAATTGTTACTCAGGGCCCCAGAAACTTTACTTAGGGCCACAGAATTTTTACTCAGGGACAGACAGAATTGTTACTGAGTGCCAGAGAATTGTTACTCAGGGACAGACAGAATTGTTACTGAGTGCCAGAGAATTGTTACTTAGGGCCACAGAAACTTTACTTAGGGCCACAGAATTGTTACTCGCACAGACACAGAATTGTTACTCGCACAGACACAGAATTGTTACTGAAGGCCACAGAACTGTTACTTAGGGCCACAGAATTGTTACTCGCACAGACACAGAATTGTTACTCGCACAGACACAGAACTGTTACTGAGGGCCACAGAACTGTTACTTAGGGCCACAGAATTGTTACTCGCACAGACACAGAATTGTTACTCAGGGCCACAGAACTGTTACTTAGGGACAAAGAAACGCTAGTTAGGGCCACAGAATTCATACTCAGGGACAGACAGAATTGTTACGGAGTGCCAGAGAATTGTTACTCTGGGCCACAGAAACTTTACTTAGGGCCACAGAATTTTTACTCAGGGACAGACAGAATTGTTACTGAGTGCCAGAGAATTGTTACTCAGGGACAGACAGAATTGTTACGGAGTGCCAGAGAATTGTTACTCAGGGCCACAGAAACTTTACTTAGGGCCACAGAATTTTTACTCAGGGACAGACAGAATTGTTACTGAGTGCCAGAGAATTGTTACTCAGGGACAGACAGAATTGTTACTGAGTGCCAGAGAATTGTTACTTAGGGCCACAGAAACTTTACTTAGGGCCACAGAATTGTTACTCGCACAGACACAGAATTGTTACTCGCACAGACACAGAACTGTTACTGAGGGCCACAGAAACTTTACTTAGGGCCACAGAATTGTTACTCGCACAGACACAGAATTGTTACTCGCACAGACACAGAACTGTTACTGAGGGCCACAGAACTGTTACTTAGGGCCACAGAATTGTTACTCGCACAGACACAGAATTGTTACTCAGGGCCACAGAACTGTTACTTAGGGACAAAGAAACGCTAGTTAGGGCCACAGAATTCATACTCAGGGACAGACAGAATTGTTACGGAGTGCCAGAGAATTGTTACTCTGGGCCACAGAAACTTTACTTAGGGCCACAGAATTTTTACTCAGGGACAGACAGAATTGTTACTGAGTGCCAGAGAATTGTTACTCAGGGACAGACAGAATTGTTACGGAGTGCCAGAGAATTGTTACTCAGGGCCACAGAAACTTTACTTAGGGCCACAGAATTTTTACTCAGGGACAGACAGAATTGTTACTGAGTGCCAGAGAATTGTTACTCAGGGACAGACAGAATTGTTACTGAGTGCCAGAGAATTGTTACTTAGGGCCACAGAAACTTTACTTAGGGCCACAGAATTGTTACTCGCACAGACACAGAATTGTTACTCGCACAGACACAGAACTGTTACTGAGGGCCACAGAAACTTTACTTAGGGCCACAGAATTGTTACTCGCACAGACACAGAATTGTTACTCGCACAGACACAGAACTGTTACTGAGGGCCACAGAACTGTTACTTAGGGCCACAGAATTGTTACTCGCACAGACACAGAATTGTTACTCAGGGCCACAGAACTGTTACTTAGGGACAAAGAAACGCTAGTTAGGGCCACAGAATTCATACTCAGGGACAGACAGAATTGTTACGGAGTGCCAGAGAATTGTTACTCAGGGCCACAGAAACTTTACTTAGGGCCACAGAATTTTTACTCAGGGACAGACAGAATTGTTACTGAGTGCCAGAGAATTGTTACTCAGGGACAGACAGAATTGTTACGGAGTGCCAGAGAATTGTTACTCAGGGACAGACAGAATTGTTACTGAGTGCCAGAGAATTGTTACTTAGGGCCACAGAAACTTTAATTAGGGCCACAGAATTTTTACTCAGGGACAGACAGAATTGTTACTGAGTGCCAGAGAATTGTTACTCAGGGACAGACAGAATTGTTACGGAGTGCCAGAGAATTGTTACTCAGGGCCACAGAAACTTTACTTAGGGCCACAGAATTTTTACTCAGGGACAGACAGAATTGTTACTGAGTGCCAGAGAATTGTTACTCAGGGACAGACAGAATTGTTACTGAGTGCCAGAGAATTGTTACTTAGGGCCACAGAAACTTTACTTAGGGCCACAGAATTGTTACTCACACAGACACAGAATTGTTACTCGCACAGACACAGAACTGTTACTGAGGGCCACAGAAACTTTACTTAGGGCCACAGAATTGTTACTCGCACAGACACAGAATTGTTACTCGCACAGACACAGAACTGTTACTGAGGGCCACAGAACTGTTACTTAGGGCCACAGAATTGTTACTCGCACAGACACAGAATTGTTACTCAGGGCCACAGAACTGTTACTTAGGGACAAAGAAACGCTAGTTAGGGCCACAGAATTCATACTCAGGGACAGACAGAATTGTTACGGAGTGCCAGAGAATTGTTACTCAGGGCCACAGAAACTTTACTTAGGGCCACAGAATTTTTACTCAGGGACAGACAGAATTGTTACTGAGTGCCAGAGAATTGTTACTCAGGGACAGACAGAATTGTTACGGAGTGCCAGAGAATTGTTACTCAGGGACAGACAGAATTGTTACTGAGTGCCAGAGAATTGTTACTTAGGGCCACAGAAACTTTAATTAGGGCCACAGAATTTTTACTCAGGGACAGACAGAATTGTTACTGAGTGCCAGAGAATTGTTACTCAGGGACAGACAGAATTGTTACGGAGTGCCAGAGAATTGTTACTCAGGGCCACAGAAACTTTACTTAGGGCCACAGAATTTTTACTCAGGGACAGACAGAATTGTTACTGAGTGCCAGAGAATTGTTACTCAGGGACAGACAGAATTGTTACTGAGTGCCAGAGAATTGTTACTTAGGGCCACAGAAACTTTACTTAGGGCCACAGAATTGTTACTCACACAGACACAGAATTGTTACTCGCACAGACACAGAACTGTTACTGAGGGCCACAGAAACTTTACTTAGGGCCACAGAATTGTTACTCGCACAGACACAGAATTGTTACTCGCACAGACACAGAACTGTTACTGAGGGCCACAGAACTGTTACTTAGGGCCACAGAATTGTTACTCGCACAGACACAGAATTGTTACTCAGGGCCACAGAACTGTTACTTAGGGACAAAGAAACGCTAGTTAGGGCCACAGAATTCATACTCAGGGACAGACAGAATTGTTACGGAGTGCCAGAGAATTGTTACTCAGGGCCACAGAAACTTTACTTAGGGCCACAGAATTTTTACTCAGGGACAGACAGAATTGTTACTGAGTGCCAGAGAATTGTTACTTAGGGCCACAGAAACTTTAATTAGGGCCACAGAATTTTTACTCAGGGACAGACAGAATTGTTACTGAGTGCCAGAGAATTGTTACTCAGGGACAGACAGAATTGTTACGGAGTGCCAGAGAATTGTTACTCAGGGCCACAGAAACTTTACTTAGGGCCACAGAATTTTTACTCAGGGACAGACAGAATTGTTACTGAGTGCCAGAGAATTGTTACTCAGGGACAGACAGAATTGTTACTGAGTGCCAGAGAATTGTTACTTAGGGCCACAGAAACTTTACTTAGGGCCACAGAATTGTTACTCACACAGACACAGAATTGTTACTCGCACAGACACAGAACTGTTACTGAGGGCCACAGAAACTTTACTTAGGGCCACAGAATTGTTACTCGCACAGACACAGAATTGTTACTCGCACAGACACAGAACTGTTACTGAGGGCCACAGAACTGTTACTTAGGGCCACAGAATTGTTACTCGCACAGACACAGAATTGTTACTCAGGGCCACAGAACTGTTACTTAGGGACAAAGAAACGCTAGTTAGGGCCACAGAATTCATACTCAGGGACAGACAGAATTGTTACGGAGTGCCAGAGAATTGTTACTCAGGGCCACAGAAACTTTACTTAGGGCCACAGAATTTTTACTCAGGGACAGACAGAATTGTTACTGAGTGCCAGAGAATTGTTACTCAGGGACAGACAGAATTGTTACGGAGTGCCAGAGAATTGTTACTCAGGGACAGACAGAATTGTTACTGAGTGCCAGAGAATTGTTACTTAGGGCCACAGAAACTTTAATTAGGGCCACAGAATTTTTACTCAGGGACAGACAGAATTGTTACTGAGTGCCAGAGAATTGTTACTCAGGGACAGACAGAATTGTTACGGAGTGCCAGAGAATTGTTACTCAGGGCCACAGAAACTTTACTTAGGGCCACAGAATTTTTACTCAGGGACAGACAGAATTGTTACTGAGTGCCAGAGAATTGTTACTCAGGGACAGACAGAATTGTTACGGAGTGCCAGAGAATTGTTACTCAAGGCCACAGAAACTTTACTTAGGGCCACAGAATTTTTACTCAGGGACAGACAGAATTGTTACTGAGTGCCAGAGAATTGTTACTCAGGGACAGACAGAATTGTTACTGAGTGCCAGATAATTGTTACTCAGGGCCCCAGAAACTTTACTTAGGGCCACAGAATTTTTACTCAGGGACAGACAGAATTGTTACTGAGTGCCAGAGAATTGTTACTCGGACAGACAGAATTGTTACTGAGTGCCAGAGAATTGTTACTTAGGGCCACAGAAACTTTACTTAGGGCCACAGAATTGTTACTCGCACAGACACAGAATTGTTACTCGCACAGACACAGAATTGTTACTGAAGGCCACAGAACTGTTACTTAGGGCCACAGAATTGTTACTCGCACAGACACAGAATTGTTACTCGCACAGACACAGAACTGTTACTGAGGGCCACAGAACTGTTACTTAGGGCTACAGAATTGTTACTCGCACAGACACAGAATTGTTACTCAGGGCCACAGAACTGTTACTTAGGGACAAAGAAACGCTAGTTAGGGCCACAGAATTCATACTCAGGGACAGACAGAATTGTTACGGAGTGCCAGAGAATTGTTACTCAGGGCCACAGAAACTTTACTTAGGGCCACAGAATTTTTACTCAGGGACAGACAGAATTGTTACTGAGTGCCAGAGAATTGTTACTCAGGGACAGACAGAATTGTTACGGAGTGCCAGAGAATTGTTACTCAGGGCCACAGAAACTTTACTTAGGGCCACAGAATTTTTACTCAGGGACAGACAGAATTGTTACTGAGTGCCAGAGAATTGTTACTCAGGGACAGACAGAATTGTTACTGAGTGCCAGAGAATTGTTACTTAGGGCCACAGAAACTTTACTTAGGGCCACAGAATTGTTACTCGCACAGACACAGAATTGTTACTCGCACAGACACAGAACTGTTACTGAGGGCCACAGAAACTTTACTTAGGGCCACAGAATTGTTACTCGCACAGACACAGAATTGTTACTCGCACAGACACAGAACTGTTACTGAGGGCCACAGAACTGTTACTTAGGGCCACAGAATTGTTACTCGCACAGACACAGAATTGTTACTCAGGGCCACAGAACTGTTACTTAGGGACAAAGAAACGCTAGTTAGGGCCACAGAATTCATACTCAGGGACAGACAGAATTGTTACGGAGTGCCAGAGAATTGTTACTCAGGGCCACAGAAACTTTACTTAGTGCCACAGAATTTTTACTCAGGGACAGACAGAATTGTTACTGAGTGCCAGAGAATTGTTACTCAGGGACAGACAGAATTGTTACGGAGTGCCAGAGAATTGTTACTCAGGGACAGACAGAATTGTTACTGAGTGCCAGAGAATTGTTACTTAGGGCCACAGAAACTTTAATTAGGGCCACAGAATTTTTACTCAGGGACAGACAGAATTGTTACTGAGTGCCAGAGAATTGTTACTCAGGGACAGACAGAATTGTTACGGAGTGCCAGAGAATTGTTACTCAGGGCCACAGAAACTTTACTTAGGGCCACAGAATTTTTACTCAGGGACAGACAGAATTGTTACTGAGTGCCAGAGAATTGTTACTCAGGGACAGACAGAATTGTTACGGAGTGCCAGAGAATTGTTACTCACGGCCACAGAAACTTTACTTAGGGCCACAGAATTTTTACTCAGGGACAGACAGAATTGTTACTGAGTGCCAGAGAATTGTTACTCAGGGACAGACAGAATTGTTACTGAGTGCCAGATAATTGTTACTTAGGGCCACAGAAACGTTATTAGGGCCACAGAATTGTTACTCAGGGACAGACAGAATTGTTACTGAGTGCCAGAGAATTGTTACTTAGGGCCACAGAAACTTTAGTTAGGGCCACAGAATTGTTACTCAGGGACAGACACAGAATTGTTACTGAGGGCCACAGAACTGTTACTTAGGGCCACAGAATTGTTACTCGCACAGACACAGAATTGTTACTGAGGACCACAGAACTGTTACTTAGGGCCACAGAATTGTTACTCGCACAGACACAGAATTGTTACACAGGGACACAGAACTGTTACTGAGGGCCACAGAACCGTTACTTAGGGCCACAGAATTGTTACTCGCACAGACACAGAATTGTTACTCAGGGACACAGAATTGTTACTCAGGGACACATAATCGTTTAATTAAAGAGTATGTCAGACAACATGCAGAGGAGTGGCAGAGGAGGCAATGTTTTAGGAGCGAGCAGACGTGGCAGCAGAGGAAGGGGTCGAGGCAGCACTATTCGCAGCCAGAGGCCAGTGCTCCCGGTGTCATCCAGCGGTCGTGTCTCCACCGACAACCCTGCCGTCATCGATTGGTTGGCTCGGTCGTCTTCCTCTTCCCAGGTCACCTCTGACACCTACAGCCAACGGTCGGTGGGTACGTCAGACACAACCGTTAGTTGGCATGGCCCGGGACCAAGCCCACTGAAATCACGTGTCCTCTACCTGCCCCTGTCCTTTGGTGTTCCCTCACCAAGCGAAGTATCGCATGCTGTGGGCTCAGCCCCACTGTACAGTGAGGAAGAGCTAACAGAGGGCGGTCAGGAACGGGGGGAGACATCCGCCTTTTCAGCAGCCAGGCGAAGAAGTAGTGGCGAGGAGAGTGGCCCGGTAGCCGGTCTAGAGACAGGTCTGTCTCCTGACCCAGACGCAGCCGAGGGGGCTAGTAGTGAGGCGGAGACCCTACTTGATGATGAGGAGGTTGATCGCACTTGGCAGCCTCGTCGTCATCAGGCAATTTCTTCCGCATCATCAGGAGAAGAGGGTGGCAGCTTGGCAGTGAGCGAAACAGTCGGTGGGTTGCCCAGGAGACAGCAGCAGGGTCGCAGCAGTGTCAGTGGAAGCAGTGTCAGTGGAGCCAAACGGCCACGGAGTAGAGCACCAGCTCCACTGCAGCCTACCACCACGGCCAGTAGTGGTGCCGGTGTGCACGGAGGAAGCAGCAGTCAGCCAGTGAGGAGTATCGGGGGCAAAGTTTCCTACTCGGCGGTGTGGCAATTTTTCGTCAAGCCGCCCGAGGAAGTAAACGTAGCCGTATGTCGACTATGTGGCCAGAAAGTCAAGCGTGGACAGGGGGCCCATGTTGGGACTACAGCGTTGTGGCAGCATATGCAGCGTCGCCATTCGGTGGCCTGGGAAAACCGTGATAAAGATACGGCGGTTCTGCCCGCCCCAGCCCCCGCTCCATCACCCGCTCCGTTACTTGCTCCGTCACCCGACGTCAATCGCCCTCCATCAGCCAGTCAAGGCTCCAACACCTCTGCTGAGGGGAGTTGTCGCTCGTTGGCATCTTCCGCTCGTTCAGATGCTCCTTCTCCTGCTACTCCTCTTCACGGATTCCGTCAGCAGTCTTTCTTGGAATCCGTTTCCAAGAGACAACAGTTTGCGAGCACGCACCCGACGGTGCAAAAGCTGAACGTCCTCCTGTCCAAGTTGCTGGTGCTGCAGTCCCTCCCTTTCCAAGTGGTGGACTCAGCACCTTTCAGAGAAATGATGGCTTGTGCCGCGCCGCGGTGGAGAGTGCCAAGCCGTCATTTCTTCGCCAAAAAGGCAGTGCCAGCCCTGCATTCACATGTAGAAGACATGGTGGGCCAGTCTTTGAGCATGTCGGTCTCTGCCAAAGTGCACGGCAGCGCCGACGTGTGGAGCTGTAACTACGGTCAGGGACAGTACATGTCATTTACGGCCCACTGGGTGAACGTGGTGCCGTCACAGCCGCACCAGCAACTTGGACAGGTCACGCCGCTTTTGCCTCCACGTTTGCACGTCCTTGGTCCGGCAAAGATGTCCGCCTCTACCACCTCTTCTTCCGCCGTGTCCTCAGCCCCCACCCCCGTGCCAAGTCCCATTACCCGACCGGCATATCACATGTGCAGGGCGCAACGGTGTCACGCTGTTCTGCACCTGGTATGCCTTGGCGAACGTAGTCACACAGGGGAGGAACTTCTGAGTGTAATGAACAGAGAAATCGACAGATGGCTGTCTCCGCGCAAACTGAAAATCGGAACCATGTTGACCGACAACGGAAAGAACATGGTGTCTGCTCTGCGTCAAGGAAGGTTGTGCCATGCGCCATGCATGGCTCACGTGTTCAATCTGGTTGTCAAGCGGTTCCTAAAATCCACCATCCCACTGCAAGACATCCTTAAAATGTCACGTAAACTTTGCATGCATTTCAGCCATTCCTACACCGCAAAGCACACCCTCCTTGAGCTGCAGCGGCAGAACGGAATTCCACAGCATCGCCTGATCTGCGACGTTGCAACAAGGTGGAATTCAACCCTACACATGTTAGACCGCCTTTACGAACAGCGAAAGGCCATCACCGATTTCCTGATGTTACAAGCGGATAAAGGTACTCCCCTGTGTAACTTCGATGTCAGCCATTGGCAGCTCATGCGTGACACCTGCCGCTTGCTCAGGCCCTTTGAGGAGGCCACGCTATTCGTGAGTCGGCAGGACTATGGGATGAACGACGTCATTCCTCTGTTGCACGTCCTTGAACAAATGCTGTTAACAATGGCTGGTCAGGGTGCGGTAGACGTGGCGCACAGATCTCAACGCCACATGACCCCTGTGGGGGCAGGACAGGAAGAAGAGGAGGAGGTAGAGGAGGACATTTGTGCTCAGGAATTATTGAGTGAAATGGGTGGTTTTTCCACTCAGCGGACAGGAGTGGAGGAGCAGGAGCATCTGGTAGAGGAGGAGGAGGAGACAGAGGACCCAGACGCACCGTGGCAGTATGCTGTGGAGATGGAGGCAGGGAGTCCCTCGCATTCCTTGTCACAAATGGCCCATAGCATGCTCGGTTGCTTGCGTAGCGACAGCCGAATAATAACCATCAGACAGAGGGATGACTTTTGGCTGTCCACCTTGTTGGACCCTCGCTACCGTTCCAAAATGGTGGCCTTTTTCACACCTGCTGAGAGGGAGGCCAAAATAACGTACTATAAAAACCACCTATGTAGTCAGTTGGTCTCTGCCTTTGTGCGCCAACGTCCATCCTCAGACACTGTGGGCCCTGTGCGCTCGCGTTCCGCTGCCATGGCAGCAGGGGAGGGGTGGGGTGGTAGGAGCAGTGGCAGCTCCACCAGCAGCGGCTGCCTCAGTCTGCAGTCGATGATGAGTAGCTTTCTTCACCAGCGCAGTGAGGAAACTACTAACCAGCCGCAGCAGCAGCAGCAGCAGCAGCATCAGGTGGACCTGGAGCAGGACCTCAAACAACAGGCTTGGGCCTACTTGGACAGCACCCTGCCAACCGAGGTAGACAATCCCCTTGACTACTGGTCAACGAAACTTGATTTTTGGCCCCAACTAGCTGAATTTGCCCTTGAAAGGCTGTCATGCCCGGCCAGTAGCGTGGCATCGGAGCGCGTGTTTAGTGCGGCAGGAGGTATTGTAACTCCGCGGAGGACACGACTGTCCACCCAAAGTGTGGAGAGACTCACGTTTGTGAAAATGAATCAGGCGTGGATTAGTCTGGATTTCAAACCACCAGTTCCTGACACAACTGACTAAATCCGCCATGAATCATGCCTCAAACATGTGCCACTTTGAGGTCTCCTCACACACTGCTGGTGTGTAGAATTTTTTGACATAGGGTGCTGGCAGATTACGGGCCTCCCATAGCTGCTGCCAGGCCCCTAATCTGCCATAGGCCCCTATATACCGCCTCCTCATGCTGCTGCCAGGTCCAGAGTCTCTCATGGGTCCCTGTACGGCCTCCCATTGCTGCTGTCTCCATCGCCACACTCTGCCATGTGCCACTTTCAGGTCTCCTCACACACTGCTGGTGTGTAGAATTTTTTGACATAGGGTGCTGGCAGATTACGGGCCTCCCATAGCTGCTGCCAGGCCCCTAATCTGCCATAGGCCCCTATATACCGCCTCCTCATGCTGCTGCCAGGTCCAGAGTCTGTCATGGGTCCCTGTACGGCCTCCCATTGCTGCTGTCTCCATCGCCACACTCTGCCATGTGCCACTTTCAGGTCTCCTCACACTGCTGGTGTGTAGAATTTTTTGACATAGGGTGCTGGCAGATTACGGGCCTCCTATAGCTGCTGCCAGGCCCCTAATCTGCCATAGGCCCCTATATACCGCCTCCTCATGCTGCTGCCAGGTCCAGAGTCTGTCATGGGTCCCTGTACGGCCTCCCATTGCTGCTGTCTCCATCGCCACACTCTGCCATGTGCCACTTTCAGGTCTCCTCACACACTGCTGGTGTGTAGAATTTTTTGACATAGGGTGTTGGCAGATTACGGGCCTCCCATTGCTGCTGCCAGGCCCCTAATCTGCCATGGGCCCCTATATACCGCCTCCTCATGCTGCTGCCAGGTCCAGAGTCTCTCATGGGTCCCTGTACGGCCTCCCATTGCTGCTGTCTCCATCGCCACACTCTGCCATGTGCCACTTTCAGGTCTCCTCACACACTGCTGGTGTGTAGAATTTTTTGACATAGGGTGCTGGCAGATTACGGGCCTCCCATAGCTGCTGCCAGGCCCCTAATCTGCCATAGGCCCCTATATACCGCCTCCTCATGCTGCTGCCAGGTCCAGAGTCTCTCATGGGTCCCTGTACGGCCTCCCATTGCTGCTGTCTCCATCGCCACACTCTGCCATGTGCCACTTTCAGGTCTCCTCACACTGCTGGTGTGTTGAATTTTTTGACATAGGGTGCTGGCAGATTATGGGCCTCCTATAGCTGCTGCCAGGCCCCTAATCTGCCATAGGCCCCTATATACCGCCTCCTCATGCTGCTGCCAGGTCCAGAGTCTCTCATGGGTCCCTGTACGGCCTCCCATTGCTGCTGTCTCCATCGCCACACTCTGCCATGTGCCACTTTCAGGTCTCCTCACACTGCTGGTGTGTAGAATTTTTTGACATAGGGTGCTGGCAGATTACGGGCCTCCCATTGCTGCTGCCAGGCCCCTAATCTGCCATAGGCCCCTATATACCGCCTCCTCATGCTGCTGCCAGGTCCAGAGTCTGTCATGGGTCCCTGTACGGCCTCCCATTGCTGCTGTCTCCATCGCCACACTCTGCCATGTGCCACTTTCAGGTCTCCTCACACACTGCTGGTGTGTAGAATTTTTTGACATAGGGTGCTGGCAGATTACGGGCCTCCCATAGCTGCTGCCAGGCCCCTAATCTGCCATAGGCCCCTATATACCGCCTCCTCATGCTGCTGCCAGGTCCAGAGTCTCTCATGGGTCCCTGTACGGCCTCCCATTGCTGCTGTCTCCATCGCCACACTCTGCCATGTGCCACTTTCAGGTCTCCTCACACACTGCTGGTGTGTAGAATTTTTTGACATAGGGTGTTGGCAGATTACGGGCCTCCCATTGCTGCTGCCAGGCCCCTAATCTGCCATGGGCCCCTATATACCGCCTCCTCATGCTGCTGCCAGGTCCAGAGTCTCTCATGGGTCCCTGTACGGCCTCCCATTGCTGCTGTCTCCATCGCCACACTCTGCCATGTGCCACTTTCAGGTCTCCTCACACACTGCTGGTGTGTAGAATTTTTTGACATAGGGTGCTGGCAGATTACGGGCCTCCCATAGCTGCTGCCAGGCCCCTAATCTGCCATAGGCCCCTATATACCGCCTCCTCATGCTGCTGCCAGGTCCAGAGTCTCTCATGGGTCCCTGTACGGCCTCCCATTGCTGCTGTCTCCATCGCCACACTCTGCCATGTGCCACTTTCAGGTCTCCTCACACACTGCTGGTGTGTAGAATTTTTTGACATAGGGTGCTGGCAGATTACGGGCCTCCCATAGCTGCTGCCAGGCCCCTAATCTGCCATAGGCCCCTATATACCGCCTCCTCATGCTGCTGCCAGGTCCAGAGTCTCTCATGGGTCCCTGTACGGCCTCCCATTGCTGCTGTCTCCATCGCTACACTCTGCCATGTGCCACTTTCAGGTCTCCTCACACACTGCTGGTGTGTTGAATTTTTTGACATAGGGTGCTGGCAGATTACGGGCCTCCCATAGCTGCTGCCAGGCCCCTAATCTGCCATGGGCCCCTATATACCGCCTCCTCATGCTGCTGCCAGGTCCACAGTGTCTCATGCCATGTGCCACTTTCAGGTCTCCTCACACTGCTGGTGTGTTGAATTTTTTGACATAGGGTGCTGGCAGATTATGGGCCTCCTATAGCTGCTGCCAGGCCCCTAATCTGCCATAGGCCCCTATATACCGCCTCCTCATGCTGCTGCCAGGTCCAGAGTCTCTCATGGGTCCCTGTACGGCCTCCCATTGCTGCTGTCTCCATCGCCACACTCTGCCATGTGCCACTTTCAGGTCTCCTCACACTGCTGGTGTGTAGAATTTTTTGACATAGGGTGCTGGCAGATTACGGGCCTCCTATAGCTGCTGCCAGGCCCCTAATCTGCCATAGGCCCCTATATACCGCCTCCTCATGCTGCTGCCAGGTCCAGAGTCTGTCATGGGTCCCTGTACGGCCTCCCATTGCTGCTGTCTCCATCGCCACACTCTGCCATGTGCCACTTTCAGGTCTCCTCACACACTGCTGGTGTGTAGAATTTTTTGACATAGGGTGTTGGCAGATTACGGGCCTCCCATTGCTGCTGCCAGGCCCCTAATCTGCCATGGGCCCCTATATACCGCCTCCTCATGCTGCTGCCAGGTCCAGAGTCTCTCATGGGTCCCTGTACGGCCTCCCATTGCTGCTGTCTCCATCGCCACACTCTGCCATGTGCCACTTTCAGGTCTCCTCACACACTGCTGGTGTGTAGAATTTTTTGACATAGGGTGCTGGCAGATTACGGGCCTCCCATAGCTGCTGCCAGGCCCCTAATCTGCCATAGGCCCCTATATACTGCCTCCTCATGCTGCTGCCAGGTCCAGAGTCTCTCATGGGTCCCTGTACGGCCTCCCATTGCTGCTGTCTCCATCGCCACACTCTGCCATGTGCCACTTTCAGGTCTCCTCACACACTGCTGGTGTGTAGAATTTTTTGACATAGGGTGCTGGCAGATTACGGGCCTCCTATAGCTGCTGCCAGGCCCCTAATCTGCCATAGGCCCCTATATACTGCCTCCTCATGCTGCTGCCAGGTCCAGAGTCTGTCATGGGTCCCTGTACGGCCTCCCATTGCTGCTGTCTCCATCGCCACACTCTGCCATGTGCCACTTTCAGGTCTCCTCACACTGCTGGTGTGTAGAATTTTTTGACATAGGGTGCTGGCAGATTACGGGCCTCCTATAGCTGCTGCCAGGCCCCTAATCTGCCATAGGCCCCTATATACCGCCTCCTCATGCTGCTGCCAAGTCCAGAGTCTGTCATGGGTCCCTGTACGGCCTCCCATTGCTGCTGTCTCCATCGCCACACTCTGCCATGTGCCACTTTCAGGTCTCCTCACACACTGCTGGTGTGTAGAATTTTTTGACATAGGGTGTTGGCAGATTACGGGCCTCCCATTGCTGCTGCCAGGCCCCTAATCTGCCATGGGCCCCTATATACTGCCTCCTCATGCTGCTGCCAGGTCCAGAGTCTCTCATGGGTCCCTGTACGGCCTCCCATTGCTGCTGTCTCCATCGCCACACTCTGCCATGTGCCACTTTCAGGTCTCCTCACACACTGCTGGTGTGTAGAATTTTTTGACATAGGGTGCTGGCAGATTACGGGCCTCCCATAGCTGCTGCCAGGCCCCTAATCTGCCATAGGCCCCTATATACCGCCTCCTCATGCTGCTGCCAGGTCCAGAGTCTCTCATGGGTCCCTGTACGGCCTCCCATTGCTGCTGTCTCCATCGCCACACTCTGCCATGTGCCACTTTCAGGTCTCCTCACACACTGCTGGTGTGTAGAATTTTTTGACATAGGGTGCTGGCAGATTACGGGCCTCCTATAGCTGCTGCCAGGCCCCTAATCTGCCATAGGCCCCTATATACCGCCTCCTCATGCTGCTGCCAGGTCCAGAGTCTGTCATGGGTCCCTGTACGGCCTCCCATTGCTGCTGTCTCCATCGCCACACTCTGCCATGTGCCACTTTCAGGTCTCCTCACACTGCTGGTGTGTTGAATTTTTTGACATAGGGTGCTGGCAGATTACGGGCCTCCTATAGCTGCTGCCAGGCCCCTAATCTGCCATAGGCCCCTATATACCGCCTCCTCATGCTGCTGCCAAGTCCAGAGTCTGTCATGGGTCCCTGTACGGCCTCCCATTGCTGCTGTCTCCATCGCCACACTCTGCCATGTGCCACTTTCAGGTCTCCTCACACACTGCTGGTGTGTTGAATTTTTTGACATAGGGTGCTGGCAGATTACGGGCCTCCCATAGCTGCTGCCAGGCCCCTAATCTGCCATGGGCCCCTATATACCGCCTCCTCATGCTGCTGCCAGGTCCACAGTGTCTCATGCCATGTGCCACTTTCAGGTCTCCTCACACTGCTGGTGTGTTGAATTTTTTGACATAGGGTGCTGGCAGATTATGGGCCTCCTATAGCTGCTGCCAGGCCCCTAATCTGCCATAGGCCCCTATATACCGCCTCCTCATGCTGCTGCCAGGTCCAGAGTCTCTCATGGGTCCCTGTACGGCCTCCCATTGCTGCTGTCTCCATCGCCACACTCTGCCATGTGCCACTTTCAGGTCTCCTCACACTGCTGGTGTGTAGAATTTTTTGACATAGGGTGCTGGCAGATTACGGGCCTCCTATAGCTGCTGCCAGGCCCCTAATCTGCCATAGGCCCCTATATACCGCCTCCTCATGCTGCTGCCAGGTCCAGAGTCTCTCATGGGTCCCTGTACGGCCTCCCATTGCTGCTGTCTCCATCGCCACACTCTGCCATGTGCCACTTTCAGGTCTCCTCACACTGCTGGTGTGTAGAAATTTTTGACATAGGGTGCTGGCAGATTACGGGCCTCCTATAGCTGCTGCCAGGCCCCTAATCTGCCATAGGCCCCTATATACCGCCTCCTCATGCTGCTGCCAGGTCCAGAGTCTCTCATGGGTCCCTGTACGGCCTCCCATTGCTGCTGTCTCCATCGCCACACTCTGCCATGTGCCACTTTCAGGTCTCCTCACACTGCTGGTGTGTAGAATTTTTTGACATAGGGTGCTGGCAGATTACGGGCCTCCCATTGCTGCTGCCAGGCCCCTAATCTGCCATGGGCCCCTATACCGCCTCCTCATGCTGCTGCCAAGTCCAGAGTGTGTCATGGGTCCCTGTACGGCCTCCTATTGCTGCTGTCTCCATAGCCACACTCTGCCATGTGCCACTTTCAGGTCTCCTCACACTGCTGGTGTGTTGAATTTTTTGACATAGGGTGCTGGCAGATTACGGGCCTCCCATTGCTGCTGCCAGGCACGTAATCTGCCATGGGCCCCCGTACCGACTCCTCATGCTGTGACGTTGCAACAAGGTGGAATTCAACCCTACATATGTTAGACCGCCTTTACGAACAGCGAAAGGCCATCACCGATTTCCTGATGTTAAAAGCGGATAAAGGTACTCCCTGTGTAACTTAGATGTCAGCCATTGGCAGCTCATGCGTGACACCTGCGCTTGCTCAGGCCCTTTGAGGAGGCCACGCTATTCGTGAGTCGCCAGGACTATGGGATGAACGACGTCATTCCTCTGTTGCACGTCCTGGAACAAATGCTGTTAACAATGGCTGGTCAGGGTGCGGTAGACGTGGCGCACAGATCTCAACGCCACATGACCCCTGTGGGGGCAGGACAGGAAGAAGAGGAGGAGGTAGAGAAGGACATTGGTGCTCAGGAATTATTGAGTGAAATGGGTGGTTTTTCCACTCAGCGGACAGGAGTGGAGGAGCAGGAGCATCTGGTAGAGGAGGAGGAGGAGGAGACAGAGGACCCAGACGCACCGTGGCAGTATGCTGTGGAGATGGAGGCAGGGAGTCCCTCGCATTCCTTGTCACAAATGGCCCATAGCATGCTCGGTTGCTTGCGTAGCGACAGCCGAATAATAACCATCAGACAGAGGGATGACTTTTGGCTGTCCACCTTGTTGGACCCTCGCTACCGTTCAAAAATGGTGGCCTTTTTCACACCTGCTGAGAGGGAGGCCAAAATAACGTACTATAAAAACCACCTATGTAGTCAGCTGGTCTCTGCCTGTCTGCGCCAACGTCCATCCTCAGACACTGTGGGCCCTGTGCGC
The DNA here is from genome assembly GCF_062004578.1 of Staurois parvus. Lineage (NCBI taxonomy): Eukaryota > Metazoa > Chordata > Amphibia > Anura > Ranidae > Staurois > Staurois parvus. Next base: position 1,935,340 of record NW_028318073.1, on the reverse strand, counting down.
TCGCGTTCCGCTGCCATGGCAGCAGGGGAGGGGTGGGGTGGTAGGAGCAGTGGCAGCTCCACCAGCAGCGGCTGTTTCAGTCTGCAGTCGATGATGAGTAGCTTTCTTCACCAGCGCAGTGAGGAAACTACTAACCAGCCGCAGCAGCAGCAGCAGCAGCAGCATCAGGTGGACCTGGAGCAGGACCTCAAACAACAGGCTTAGGCCTACTTGGACAGCACCCTGCCAACCGAGGTAGACAATCCCCTTGACTACTGGGCAACGAAACTTGACCTTTGGCCCCAACTAGCTGAATTTGCCCTTGAAAGGCTGTCATGCCCGGCCAGTAGCGTGGCATCGGAGCGCGTGTTTAGTGCGGCAGGAGGTATTGCAACTCCGCGGAGGACACGACTGTCCACCCAAAGTGTGGAGAGACTGACGTTTGTGAAAATGAATCAGGCGTGGATTAGTCTGGATTTCAAACCACCAGTTCCTGACACAACTGACTAAATCCGCCATGAATCATGCCCCAAACATGTGCCACTTTCAGGTCTCCTCACACTGCTGGTGTGTTCCATTTTTTGTCATAGGGTGCTGGCAGATTACGGGCCTCCCATAGCTGCTGCCAGGCCCCTAATCTGCCATGGGCCCCTATACCGCCTCCTCATGCTGCTGCCAAGTCCAGAGTCTCTCATGGGTCCCTGTACGGCCTCCCATTGCTGCTGTCTCCATCGCCACACTCTGCCATGTGCCACTTTCAGGTCTCCTCACACTGCTGGTGTATTCCATTTTTTGTCATAGGGTGCTGGCAGATTACGGGCCTCCCATAGCTGCTGCCAGGCCCCTAATCTGCCATGGGCCCCTATACCGCCTCCTCATGCTGCTGCCAGGTCCAGAGTCTGTCATGGGTCCCTGTACGGCCTCCCATTGCTGCTGTCTCCATCGCCACACTCTGCCATGTGCCACTTTCAGGTCTCCTCACACTGCTGGTGGGTTCCATTTTTTGTCATAGGGTGCTGGCAGATTACGGGCCTCCCATAGCTGCTGCCAGGCCCCTAATCTGCCATGGGCCCCCGTACCGACTCCTCATGCTGCTGCCAGGCCCGTAATCTGTCATGGGCCCCTGTTGTCGCTTGTTGGCATATTCCGCTCGTTCAGATGCTCCTTCTCCTGCTACTCCTCTTCACGGATTCCGTCAGCAGTCTTTCTTGGAATCCGTTTCCAAGAGACAACAGTTTGCGAGCACGCACCAGACGGTGCAGAAACTGAACGTCCTCCTGTCCAAGTTGCCGCTGCCAGGCTCGTAATCTGTCATGCGCCCCTGTACCGCCTCCTCATGCTGCTGCCAGGTCCAGAGTGTGTCATGGGCCCACGTACCGACTCCAAATGCTGCTGCCAGGCCCGTAATCTGTCATGGGCCCCTGTACCGCCTCCCCATGCTGCTGCCAGGTCCAGATTGTGTCATGGGTCCCTGTACGGCCTCCCATTGCTGCTGCCAGGCCTGTAATCTGCCATGGGCCCCCGTACCGACTCCTCATGCTGCCACTTTCAGGTCTCCTCACACTGCTGGTGGTTTCCATTTTTGTCATAGGGTGCTGTATGGCCTCCCATTGCTGCTGCCTCCACCGCCACACTGTGGCTCCACACTCTGGTTTTGGCCCCGTGACTGGCCAAATGAGTGAAGTGTGCGGTGATTCTAAGATCGACGGCACTCATCTGCATGTCATACTGCCTGACAGTATTATTTCTCTTCCCCAGCAGACTCCAAGGGCATTTAAATTAAAGGTACAGTGTTCAGCACTAATATTAAGTCTCTCTGAAGCCTAGAAACACCCTTTTTTAAGTTAAATTCACAGCGAATATATTCGACTCGAATCGAAATTTTTCCACGAATTCGCCGAATCAGTCGAATCGAATTTTTGAATACTTCGCTCATCTCTATTTGGTATATTTACTCAGCATACCATAATCTTTTATATTTTACCAAATAATTGGCCAATATATTGTGTTTTTGTGCATTAAAAGTAAAAAAGTGTATTTTTTTCAAAAAAATTGCATTCAAAAAGTCCCTGCGCGAGTACTTTGTGACAAAAATTGCAGCACCCACCATTTTATTCACTAGGGTGCCTGCTTTAAAAAAAAATATAATGTTTGGGGGTTCAAAGTAATTTCCTAGAAAAAAATACAGATTTTTTTTTCATGTGAACAAAAAGTGTTAGAAAAGGCTTGGTCTTTAGGTGTTCAGAAGAGTGAGTGATGAAGGCATAAACTTCTAATGCTGGGCATAAAATGCCCCCCAAAAAAAACCATTTTTGGAAAGTAGACACCCCGAACTATTTGCCGAGAGGCATGTTGAGTCAATAGAAGAATTTATTTTTTTACCGCAGGTTTTTAGAAAAAAAAATTTTTACACAAAATTGTCACTTAAATGATTTATTGCTCACACATGCCATGGGTATATGTGGAATTACTCTTCAAAATACATTCTGCTACTGTGGGGATACAACATGTGAGAGACATTTTGGCAGCCTAGCCAAGTACAGGACCCCGAAATCCAATAAGCACCTTCAGGCTTTTAAAGAGATTTTATTTCCTCATTACACTTCCTGACTACCTATCACAGTTTCTGAGGCCCTGAAATGCCAGGATTGCACCCAACCCCCAAAATTACCCCTTTTTTGGAAAGTAGACACCCCAAGGAATTTGATAAGAAGCATGGTGAGTATTTTGCAGATCTCGTTTGTTGCCACAAGTTTTTGGAAAATGAAGAAAGAAAACTATATAAATGGCTTAGGGTGTGTACTTTCCGAAAAGGGGTCATTTGGGGATGTTTATACTGTCCTGGTATTTTAGCACCTCAAGAAATGTGATAGGCAGTCAGAAAGTAAAAGCTGTGTAAATTCCATTATCTATCAAAGCAATCAATATACACTTATTGGGATTTTTTTTTACCAAAAACATGTAGCAGAATACATTTTGGCCTAAATTTATGATGAAATTTGATTTTTTTTTGGATATTTTTTGTGACAGAAATGAGAAAATATTGGGTTTTTTTTCAAAATTTTTGATCTTTTTTTGTTTATAGTGCAAAAAAAAAAAGCGCACAGGTGATCAAATACCACCGAAAGAAAGCTCTATTTGTGTGAAAAAAAGGACATAAATTTCATTTATGTACAGTATTGCATGACTATGCAATTGTCAGTTAAACTAGTGCAGCGCTGTATAGCAAAAAATGGCGTAAATTGCAGTATCTATACCATAGTTTGTAGACGCTATAACTTTCACACAAAGCAATCAATATACACTTATTGGCATATTTGTTTTACCAAAAACATGCAGCAGAATACATTTTGGCCTAAATTATGACTAACTTTGTAAAGTAAAAAATTTTGGTTTTTTTCAAAATTTCACAGGTGATCAAATACCACCGAAAGAAAGCTTTATTTGTGTGAAAAAAGTTCAAAAATTTTGTTTGGGTATAGCATTGCATGACCGCGAAATTACCAGTTGAAATAGTGCAGCGCCGAATAGCAAAAAAAGGCCTGGTCAGGAAGGGGGGTAAATCCTCAGGAGGGCAAGTGGTTAAATATTAGGCAGGATTTTGGACTATGCTGTGATGTCTCATACAGTTGCAAGAAAAAGTACGTGAACCCCTTGGGATTACGTGGAGTTTTGCATGAATTGGGCATAAAATGTGCTCTGAACGTCATCTAAGTCACAACAATAGAAGAACACAGTCTGCTGAACATAATACTACACAAACATTAGATGTTGCCATGGTTTAATTGTACATAACATGTAAACATTCACAGTGCAGGGATGAAAAAGTATGTGAACCTTTGGACTTAATAACTGGTTGACCCTCCTTTTGCAGCAATAACCTCAACCAAACGTTTCCTGTAGTTGCAGATCAGACCTGCACAAAGATCTGGAGTAATTTTGGACCACTCCTCTTCACAAAACTGTTTCAGTGTAACAATATTCTTGGGATGTCTGGTGTGAATCGCTCTCTTAAGGTCATGCCACAGCATTTCAATTGGGTGAAGGTCAGGACTCTGACTGGGCCACTCCAGAAGGCGTATTCTGTGCTGTTGCAGCCATTGTTTTGTTGAATTACTTGTATGCTTTGGGTCATTGTCCTGTTGCATCACCCATCCTCTAAGGAGCTTCAGTTGGCGGACAGATGGTCGTACGTTTTCCTGCAAAATGTCTTGATAAACTCTGGAATTCAATTTCCCATCAATGACAACAATCTGTCCAGGCCCTGAGGCAGCAAAGCAGCCCCAAACCATGATGCTCCTTCCGCCATGTTTTACAGTGGGGATGAGGTTTTGACGTTGGTGTGCTGTGCCTTTTTTTCTCCACACATAGTGTTGTGTGTTCTTCCCAAACAACTCAATCTTGGTTTTATCTGTCCACAGTATATTTTGCCAGTAGTGCTGTGGAACATCCAGGTGCTCTTTTGCAAACTTCAAATGTGCTGCTATATTCTTTTTGGACAGCAATGGCTTCCTCTGTGGTGTCCTCCCATGTACTCCATTCTTGTTTAATGTTTTCCTTATTGGAGATGTGTCAACAAAAATGTTATCATGTGCCAGAGATTTCTTTAGGTCTTTAGCTGACACTCTGGGATTCTTCTTTACCTCATGCAGCATTCTGCGCTGTGCTCTTGCAGTCATTTGTCTACATTTGTAGACAGTCTGTCTTACTGTGGACACATGAACATCCAGGCTTTTGGAGATACTTTTGTAACCCTTTCCAGCTTCATGCAAGTCAACAATTCTTGATCGTAGGTCTTCTGAGAGCTCTTTTCTGCGAGGCATGGTTCACATCAGACAGTGCTTCTTGAAACCAGTAAACCCAAAACAGGTGTGTGTTTTTTAAGGGCAGGACAGCTGTCAGCAACATATCCAATATCATCACACTGATTGGAGTCAAGGTTGGCTCACTCCTGGCTCCAATTAGCTCTGGGAGAAGTTATTAAGCTAGGGCCTCACATACTTTTTCCTTCCTGCACTGTGAATGTTTACATGTTATCTGCAATTAAACCATGGCAAAATCTAATATTTGTGTAGTATTATGTTCAGCAGACTGTGTTCTTCTATTGTTGTAACTTAGATGACGTTCAGAGCACATTTTATGCCCAATTCATGCAAAACTCCACGTAATCCCAAGGGGTTCACATACTTTTTCTTGCAACTGTACATGTGTAATAGTTCCCATACGATGGTACATGGCTCACTAACATTCCCGTTCAGGGTCCCACCAAGGCGCAACTCAAGTTTACGCGTAGGTCCCTCTTACTAGTGACCACTCTTAAATTTCTTCCTTTGACCCTACCTGCTTAAATACCCCAGCTACAGGAAGTTGCACAGGCCAAACTGCAGACACACCACTGAATATTAAGCTTACAATGCCCAGGTATTACTCAATCCATGACAATCACAATAGCATTTTATGCATGTGGTGGCTCAGCCATAAAGACACCTATATTGACCATTCTAAGCCTGCAGGCCATGGTTCAAAGGCCATGCAATGCATAATGCTTTAATTAAAAATATTCCTGCTAATTCAGACAAAATTTCTCCAGGGCCACAAATGTGCAACTGACAGTATTTGCTGCAAATCCGAGGTTGTGTCAAATCTGATTCTCATCTCTACTGATGATATTATGGTGTAGGAGAAATGTTAACACCTAGATGGTTCTGAAAGAAGAATGTAGTTGGAATTTAAAAAGGATTCCTGATGAATGTAAAATACACGGCTCAGAATAATTTGTAAATGCAAACAATCTGAAAGAGGAACTTTTGTTTGCGTTCTCTGACTGATATCAGTGAATTATAGTGAGATTTTGATAATTTGATAATGGTCATATGCCCAATTCTTTTAAACACTTGTCTAGGTAATGTGAACTGTGTCACAGTCAGGGTATTCTACTGTCAAAGCTGTTTGTCTGCTTTGATAGTATAATACTTTCAAAGTTGAGCATAAAAGTACAGTCATTATTAAGCTGTAAATAGTGGCATCCAGTGTACCTTTTTAAATTTTTTTTTATGTAAAGAATTTGCAGGTTAAAAAGAGAAACTACATTTTATTTGTCAACTTCACTTAGCAGATTTGTGCAATTATGATAATTAAACCCTTATTTGCAAATTACATTAGCAAAGTGTAGAAAGAAGCAATCAATTCATACGAAGTGTAATGATTCCTCTTAGATTTTTCTGTCAATGCACTGGAAGCTGCAAACATACATATGCATTATTGCAATCAGCAAGAACTTACAAAGCTCAAGAGGAAGTTAAGAGGTATAATTGCAATATAACTCCTAACAGTGTAATTAGGTTAAAAGGAAAATAACACCCATAAAAAAGTTGGTTTAATTACTTTTGCAAGTGGTAGAGTTTCTATTTGGCCTGTTGCAATGGCTAGAGTGACATATGGAACTCGGGTTATGGTTAAGCCATGTAGTTTTCTCCCTTGGGGAGGGAGGCTCATTGTCCCACCTTCCACTGTTCTCATGGAGCCATTCAACAAGCCTGCAATTCATACATATTAATGGAATAGTGTAGTTCTATTAAAAGGAATATACATATTGGCATCTTTTTCACAGACAGAACTGATTTTCCAGAAGAAAGGTCATGGTAAATGCAGAAAAAGAATCTTTGTCTGCAATTTTCATTGGCTGTTATACTGAGTTAAGAGATAACAAGATAAAAAAAAATTATTAATATATAGGATATATATATATCACTAGCATGTGAAGAAGGGAGGAACCAGGAAAGGCAAATATAACCAGGTTAAACTTCAGCTTTATAGTTGACCTCCCCCTCCCCTCCTCCAACAGTCAGTGGTGCATGCGGCTCTGCATGCTGATATTAAATCATTCTAGTGTGCTGTGTGAACTTGGCAGTTACTTACATCTAATTAAATATCAATGATCTCAAGAGACACTGGCTCTGTAGCCTCAAACATGCACTCTGGAAGACTAGGTAGCTAGTGCCTTCCGAGGGTATCTTGTGTTTGCAAGTATGCAGTGCAAGATCTTCTGGCATTCCTTTTTCTGCCAGATTCAGTACTGCACATGCACGAGATCTGAAATTTAAACAAAAAGGCACATTGATAGATGTAGGTGAGGTTGTTTCCCTAATTACTTTTATATATCATTAGTGTTTTTTAACCACTTCAATACTGGGCACTTTCACCTGCTTCCCACCCGGCCAATTTTTAGCTTTTTGAATGTCAATTGCGCAGTCATGCAACAATGTACCAATATGACATTTTTACCATTTTTTTAGACAGACTTTTCTTTTGGTGGTATTTAATCACCACTGAATTTTTTTATTCTTACTAAATAAACAAAAAAAGAGACATTTTTGGGAAAAAAAAACCTTTTTCTTAGTTACTGTTATAAACTTTTTTATAAGTAATTTTTCTTCTTCACTGATGTGCACTGATGAGGCTGCACTGATGGGGACTGATGATGGGCACCAATGAGGCTGCACGGATGGACGCTGATAAGCTGCAGTGATGGGCACTGATGATGAGGCACTGATAAGGTGGCACTGATAGGCATCACTGATGGGTATTGATATGCTGCACTGATGGAGACTAATACGCTGCACTGATGGTCGTTGATTGGCACTAATGGGGCTGCACCATTGGACACTGAAGCTGCACTGATTGGTACTGATGAGGTTGCACTGATGAGGCGGTCTTGATGGGGACTGATAAGCTGCACTGATGGGCACTGATAGGGTGGCACTGATATGCAGCAGTAATAGGTGTCACTGATGGGCACTGATATGCTGCACTGATAGGGACTGATTGGCGCTGATGGGGCTGCACTGATAATCACAGTATGGATAATCAGTGCCCTGATTATCAGTGTAAATGTGTGCTGTCAGCATTGCCAGTTATCTGCTTTCCTTTCCTCAAACAGTAACAGGACATGAGGAAGCGAATTGGCAATACCTGACGTTTGATTGGACACAGCTGAACACATGGTAAAGGGCCGCTGTGATTGGCCCTCTACCTCGACCTGTGATCAGCTGTGTCCGAAGGACACAGCAATCACAGAGCACATGCGATGCATTCTCCCGGGGGGGGCGGGGTTCTGGGAGGATATCTATAGTTGCCCTCCCAGAACTAGACAACCATGCTGTAATCATCTTTTGGCCTGATGGTGGTTAAAGTACAGGAGGTGTTCATACCTCTGGCCTGTAGATGTCACTTTTACAGCTTTTACAGGTATAATACTTTCTATAAAGGTTTGCTCTTTGTTTGGTTTACACTTAAAGCAAAAGGGGAAGATCCGCTTTAAGGCCTCCCTCCTGCTCCTCATTACCAAATAGAACTTTTTTGGGGGGGAGCGGATCTTTCCAAAATTCAAACAAGATCACCATGCTTCTTCCCAGCTTGCTCAAGCTTGAGTGTTGTTCTATCATCCCTCAGTATACCTCAGACTCTTCTCCTTGGTTGTTGCCCTCTGACATTCCAATCCTCTTGTCTGTACTGTGGAACTATAGAATTGAGAGAGTGCTGGTAAAACTCTACCTATGCACATACTGTTCTTCCAGTTTAACAGTCTATAAACATTGGACACTCTAGTTCCCCTTTTGTCCTACTTAACAGAATTATATCCTGATATGTGCCTGCAACAGTCTGTTTATAGTGGCTTCCCCGAAGCACCAATTTTCAGTAATTATAGTAATGGTGCATGTGTACTACTCTACATAATATTGTTGCCTTCCATTAAGGAACATAGATGCTCTTACTAGCCATCAGATCTCCAGTGTATTCATATATTTTGGATCCAACTGAAAACTTACCAAAGTGACCCACATACCACACATATAGGATTAAAGGTTGTATGACTACTGATCTTTTATGCTTCCTGTGACCCTCCTGAGGTTTCACAGAGACCAAATTTGATATGATGGGTTCCACAAGTTGTTATAAGAGTTTGTACATGTTGATTATTGTTTTTTAATTGTGTATAGGTAATTATAGTGGAAACAGGATATGGGTGTAGAATGAAACCTCTACAAATTTCAAGTTTCAAGCAATCCCTGTTCTTTTCCAGAAAATGTAGAGTTTATTGGTTCTCACCAACAGATGTCACATCCAACACAGTATATACAAATAAATACAATTATTATGAGTGTCCTTCAGAATACTAAGTTATTCTGTTCATACTTATAGTCAGGACATAGACACTAAGCACATCCACAGTATATGTCCAATCTATATATGCACCTACATGTCTTTTATGCAAGGAGATGCATCCATGTACTCTATACCCTAGGACAGTCCTTCCATCATCTTCCCAATGATATACAGATAATTTTTTTGTTGTTTACTAGGATGTAGAAGAAGTTGATTGGTTGATCAAACTCTTTCCATCTTTTTGTTAAACAGTCCTCAGGTTTTTCTTTAAAATGTTTTACACATTCCCCACCGCTTGTGGACTAGAGTTTATAATGTTATTTATTCAGTTACGTGAATTAACCTTAAAAAGGATCCTACCGAGGCCTAACTTTTTAAGCCACTTTGTGGCTTACTTCGTGGATCAAGTTCATTGGCAAAATGTTTTTTTTTTCTTTATGGCTACTAAGCAGACTATCGCCAGTTCTTGGAAATCCCCTACTCTACAATTTGAGGAGGTCAGGTCCAGAATCCAAGGTTTCTTTATCAACAAAATATTGATGGCGGTATTAGAGGATAAACATGATAAGTTTCTTTCTGTTTGGCAACTGTGGGTGGATTACCAACTGGTTTCTCGTTTTACCACAAAACTTACTAATCTATGATGTTTTGGGTTTTGCCTCGCCATCTCTACTCTCCTTATGTGGGGATCATATCTCCCAGCTCTCCCCCCCAGGCGAAGTCTTCTTCTTTGCTGTCCTGTCTCTTTTTCCTCTCTGCTCTTTTTCTTTCTTTTGTTTTCCTGTTTTCTCTCTCTTTCATATTGTTTGTTTATATTAGACAGATTGTCTATCAGGATTCACAGGGACAACATTGCCTCATGAGAGCGTGGCTCTCTGTGTTTTCTTTTTGTTGACTTCTTGTATGAAGCTTTTATTCAGTATTTCTGAAAGTAGTTGCGTGCCTTGCGGCCCTTTGCCCTCCATAGTGTTATTTGCACCCCAATGTGGGTCTTGTATGTGTATCTCTGTGTTTGTTGTGTGATGTTTCCCTGTCTTTTCTTGTTTGTTGTCGCTTTGCATCATACGATTTGTTATGGTTTGTATGTTTCTTTTTAACATGCTTAATAAAATCTTTGGTAAAATAAAAAATGTTTTACACCTTCCCTGAAGTTATTTATGATAATAATTAAGGCCAGTTTTAATGGTTACAGCCCTTGTTTCCTATGATATCAAGCAATTACCCATTTGACCAATTAACATAAGCCTTGAGTGTTTTGATACTACAGTTTGTATTGGCCTTTTCAACAGCATTAGCAGAGAAAATCAGTCAGTATGGAGGAATTTCTTTTTAATGTATAAATGCAGTTCTGTTATCAAATCTGTCTGTACATTAAAAAATATACTATGAAAATCAGGAAGAACAGATTCCATGTCACCAGAGCATCCACAGCAAAGTTCTGAGGATCCCTGGAACTGGCAATGAACCCGTCCAGTTTGGCAGCATACATGGACCCTAGGAGGTCCATGTCCTGCATCCCTCACCTTCAAAAGAAAATCATTTAAAGGTTTTAAAGGTAATCTAATTTGTCAGACAAATGTACCCTCTTACCTGTCAATTAAGGCCTGAGGAGAGAACAAAAACTATCATCTACCGTATCCCAGAAATCACCCAACTGTAAGAGGTACAAAGTGGAGCCAACATGCAAACTAAACTGGAGCCTTTCCCACGCGGTAGCAGAAATGCATGTTCCTTTTGTTTGAGAACTGAATTAAGAAGTACAGTGTTACTTTAATTGTATTTCAGGATTCACTTGTCTTCAGCTGAAAGAACGTGCAATAATTTAGGACTTTACATAAAGTCTCACAAAGCTTTCATTAGGGGCTTCATGTTATATAATTTGAATACCATGTCATAGATATATTATTGATCATTGTAAAAGAAAATATTCCACATTCCTTTTTTTATTTTTCCTGAAAACATAAAAAAGGCATTGGAAATAAAGAAAAGATTTTTTTCTTTTTTTTTCCCAGGCCTTCTCATCTCTATATATGGCAGATGAGGTTCAATGTAGAAAAATATAAGGTAATGCACTTGGGAGATAAAAATGTGCATGCAAGTTACATGCTAGGGGAGAACCAGTGAGGGAATCAAGAATGGAAAAGAATCTGGGGATCCTAGTAGAGGAGAGACTCGGCAACAGCATGCAATGCCAAGCTGCAGCAAGCAAGGTCAGCAGACTATTAGCATGCAGTAAAAAGGTATTTACTCAAGAGATAAAACTATAATTCTATCACCAAACTCTGGTTTGGCAGCTTCTTGAGTATGTTGTCAAGTTCTGGTCACCAATCTTCAGGAGGTCTTTGAACTGGAGAAAGTCCTGAGAAGGGCAACAAAGCTAATAAGGGGGCTGGAGGACCTCAGTTATGAGGAACAACTACTGGAGAAGTAATTGTTCCTCATAACTGAGGTCCTCCAGCCCCCTTATTAGCTGTGTTGCCCTTCTCAGTGGAGAAGTGACACGATGAAATACAATAGCAATATGCAAATCTTTAAATTGGGACTGGAAGCATTGGAAGGAAACTTTTTAAGATTTCTAAAAAAGAAAATCAAGAAATGGTTCAGTCTGTATAAGGGGTTCTGTACTGTTAGAGCGGTAAGGATGCGGAGTTCCCTTCCACAGTGTCAGCAGGGAGTTTAAATATGTTTGAAAAACTTTTAGATGTGTTTCTTAGTGAACACAATGTACAAGGATATGGAAAACAGCAGCCCCCCCACATACACAGACACACACTCTTAGGTTGAACTGGATGGACTGGTGTCTTCATTCAACTTTATTGGCAATGTAAATATGCATGCATAGAGAAGAAGCATGCTGACAGCTGCATGGGCTCACCAGCAAGTGCTCAGCTGTAGTCAACTGTAATATGTTGTGGTGGCTCATGCAGCCCTCATGGTCATGACATAGATTAAACTGTCTAGGTTGCTCCCTGGGCTGTGGCACACATAGCTCTAATAGCTATGACAAAGATTTTAAACTGTCAAGGCTGCTCCTTGGGCTTTGGCGCTTTCAGCCCAGCACCACAGCCTGCACTCTGCCAATGTTCACAAGTCTATGACTGCTCTCCATGCCTGCCCCAGTAGAGGAGGTTCGCAGCAGCTGCAGGGGATACTCTGGTGGAATTAAAATAGCCTTTTTATTTATTTACACACCTCATTATTCATTTTCTAGTTTGTGCAAACATCCATTTTTTTCACCTTTTTGACCCATTTAAAGTGGAGTTCCGGCCCATGCCACCTCCCAAAAAAAAAAGTTAAAAGTCAGCAGCTTCAAATAGTGTGGCTGCTGACTTTTAATAGTAGGGCAATTACCTGTCCATGCACCCAGCAGTGTCCTCACCCTGAGACGATTCTTCAATCGGTTGTAGGGAGCTGGCGCTCCCATCTTGATTAAGGGAAACCGACAGTGAAGCCTTGCAGCTTCACAGCCAGCTTCCTACTGCGTATGCGCTCTGCACTTTGTGAATGGGCTACAGTCCTCTGGGACCTTGGAAGTGCCCCAAAGGGCTGTGGAGGTTGCCGAACTTCCTGCTCAGTTCACTGTGGCGAACTAAGCTGGAAGTGGGTACCTGTCAAAACCAGGTACCTGCTCCCCCCCCCCCCAAAAGGTGCCAAATGTGGCAGCGGGGGGGGGGGGGGGAGGAGGAGGCAGAAAGTGGACCTTCCAATTTTGGGTGGGACTCTGCTTTACTTACTGGGCACTTTTTACAAATTATCAGGCACTCGAGAGCCTAACAAATTTAAAACTACATAATATAATCTACATTGCATGATTATCCTGACAGGGATGTTAGGGCTGTGTGAGTGAGTCTGACAATGGGGGGGTGCTGCAATCGATGATTGTCATTTGCAGAACAGTTATGATATACTGCAGCACCCTCACTTGCTTTTCAGGCACGTTTATTGAGGATTATCCATGCAACCAGAATCTAATATGGCTGCTGGAACGCAAACTGGATGTGACGTACTTCCGTAACCAGAAGTAGCAGATGAAACGCAAAGCGATGCTGCACTTCCTGAATATGTTTATGATGTGCGTTCCAGCACCCGCCAGTAACCAGACTATTATATAAGTATTTTTGTGTTTTAATAGTTTAAATACATCTGCCCATAGCTTCTTGAGTTTGTATCTGAATCCTTATGACAGACAGAGTATTTCTGTCCTATTGTTACTATCTTGCATGCACCGTGCCAGATAGCTAGGCCTGTGCTACTGTACTTTATGTATGTAGTGGTCACCTTCCAGTATATTGGTAGGTAAACCTGTTTATTGTAATAGAGTTTATATGCAGTTCCTGTTCATGTAGTTAACCTTGTCCCTTGTCTGGATTTCTATAGCTAGTTTTAGGGCTCAATAACCAGCATAGGCTAGAGTAAAATTAGGCATCCAATGACCACTTCTGGTAGTTAAAGGTCTGGCTGCATGAGAGATTAGAAACTGCTAGGGACTAAGAGGCCTTCACACCTGTCATTTACTATGATTACTTAGCGTCTGATGCATAAATGCTTGTAGCCTTGCTCCACATACATACTGTACCTCCATGACTATGCCCATGGGTGGGGAGAAACATGTCAGTGGGTGTGGCCCATCAGGAGGAGCTGTGGCCATTCTTCACCTTCCAAGCACTTAGAGCTATTCGGTGTGCAGCATTCATTCTTGATGTATTACACTACCTAAAAGAAGAGAAACTTAAATTGTCATCAAACAAATGTAAGTTCTGCAGGTCATAAGTCACCTATGTGAGTCACATCATCTCTGCTGAAGGAGTGGCTACTGATCCAGCCAAAGCTGAAGCAGTGGTAAATTGATCTCAGCCTCAGAATATTACAGAGTTACTGTAAGGGACCCCCGGCGGTACCACTAGCACTCCACTGATCGGATGTTCCCAGCGCACGGAGTCTAAGCCCCAGAGTACTTGTTCACCAGGGCCCCTGATGGTGAGGATGGACTTGGAGTACCCCAGGACCAGGTCGTGACTACTGAGGACACCCGTCAGTGGTAGGGGTATTCGCCAGGGGCTCCCACGGGAGAGAGCCAGGTATGAGGAGGTCTGGAGACCCCGTTGAGAGGGACGGATGGATGGATGGATGGCTGAGCAAGTGCAAGGTCATACAAGCCGGGTCAGTAACTATGGGGACGGTGCGGTACAGAGCAGCGGGCAAAGAATTGTCGGGTAACACGCCAGGTCAGCAACAGCAGGTCAGATCCAATAGGGGGCATTCAGGAGAGAGGTCAGGCAAGCAAGGGTCAAGAACAGGAGAAAACAGCAAGGTCAGGGCACAATCCGGGTCAGCAACTTACTTTAAACAGGTTCACAGGATTCAAGAGACCAAAAGGCACTGAATGACAGCTCAGGGCCGTTTAAATATCCCGCCCTGCGCTGTCATTGGTGCCAGGCGCGCGCCCGTGGTCTCTACTGCGCATGCGCGAACCTGGTTGCCGCGGTCGGCCAAGTCCCGGCGCCCACGTACAGGGAGGTGTACTGCACCTGCGCCGAGCCCAGCGGCGCGGCGATCTCCGACATTGCCCCCCTAGGGCAACCTCCGGATGCCCACCCGATCTCTCCACCACGGGTGATCACGAAGAAACTCCCGGACTAGTCTAGGTGCGTGGACATTATGAGCCGTTTCCCAGGAATTGTCCTCAGGACCATAGCCCTTCCACTTAATTAGGAATTGGGTCTGGCCCCCCCTTCTTCGGCACTTAAGGATCGTTTCCACCTCAAATTCCTCTTGTCCTTCGACCGTTATGGCCTCTGGGGGTCTGGATTCTCGTTCTGGGAAGGCATCTGGGATCACTGGCTTCAGCAGGGATACATGAAAGACTAGATGAATTCTGAACGTGTCCGGAAGGATAAGCTCATATGCCACTTCGTTGACCATCCGCTTTACCTGAAAAGGCCCCACAAATTTAGGTCCCAATTTTTTCGAGGGACAAAGCATCTTTAAGTTGGTTGTGGCCAACCACACCTTCTGCCCAGGCCGCAACGCCAAATCCCCTCTTCGTTTCTTGTTAAACTCCTTCTTATTGTCCTCTTGGGCCCGAGCGATGGCTTCCTGGAGTAATTTGTTATTGGCGGAGAAGAAGGTCAACGCATCCTGCGTTGCTGGAACTGGGAATTCAGAGACCAAATCAGGGAGAAAGACAGGGTGAAACCCATAATTCGAAAAGAATGGGGACTGCCCCGTTGCCGAATGGCTTGCGTTGTTATAAGCGAACTCCGCCAGGGGTAAGAGTGACAACCAGTCATCCTGCAGGAAAGACGTGTAGCAACGCAAGTATTGCTCCAGGGTCTGGTTCGTCCTCTCGGTCTGACCGTTGGTCTGAGGGTGGAACGCGGAGGAGAGGGACAACTTGATGTCCAGGGCCTTGCACAGAGCCCTCCAAAACTTAGATGTAAACTGGACCCTTCGATCAGAGACAATGTCCTCAGGTACTCCATGAAGTCTAACGATCTCCCGGATAAATATTTGCGCCGTCTCGGCTGCTGACGGAGTCTTCCTTAGTGGCACGAAGTGAGCCATTTTGGATAGGCGATCAATGACCACCAGAATTGCTGTGTGGTCTTGCGACGGTGGGAGCTCGACTATGAAGTCCATCGTGATCTTCTGCCAAGGCCATTCGGGAATCGGCAAAGGTCGCAACAGCCCCCAGGCTTTGCTCCTCGATGGTTTGCTCTTCTGGCAGATGGTACAGGATCTCACGTAGCGCTTGCAATCCTTAGCCATGTTTGGCCACCAAAAAGAGCGCCGGAGAAGCTCCAGAGTCTTGACTGGGCCAAAGTGACCTGCCAGCGGGTGATCGTGGCAATGCCCCAAAACCAGGGTCCGGACTTCCTCAGGTACCACGATTGAATCTTCCTTCCACAGGAGTCCCCCCTTGTTCTGGAGGGATACCCCAACTGGGGTTGGTGTGGCCGTAGATGCTTCTATTAACTTGGAGCGAAGGTCCGTCTGGAGCGCCAAGAAGTTCCCTGAAGACAAGATAGTGTCGGGTACCAGTTCTTCTTCGGAGTCCTCATACATACGAGATAGTGCGTCGGGCTTCGTATTTTTAGATCCGGGCCTGTAAGTAATGTGAAAATTAAATCTGGAAAAGAACAGGGTCCATCTTGCCTGCCGTGGGTGTAGACGCTTGGCAGTCCTCAGATATTCCAGATTCTTGTGGTCTGTGAAAATCAATATGGGGTGTGAGGCACCTTCCAGCAGGTACCTCCATTCCTCTAGCGCTGCTTTGATAGCCAGCAGCTCTCGATCACCGATATCGATTCTTCTCCGCTGAGGTGAGTTTCCTCGAGAAGAATGCTACGGGATGCAGTAACTCTTTGGTGCCTTTCCGCTGAGATAGGATGGATCCTACCGCATTCTCCAATGCATCTACCTCCAAGATGTAGGGCAGGGCCACGTCCGGGTGGCCCAGGATGGGTGCCGAGGTAAATAGCTTTTTCAGAGCTTCGAAAGCTTCTTGAGCCTCCGGTGTCCATTTGAACCAGGTTCCAAGTTTGGTTAGTTGAGTAATGGGGGAGACCAGACCCGAGAAGTTCTTGATGAACTTCCGATAAAAGTTTGCGAACCCTATAAACCGTTGGACACCTTTTTTGTCCGTGGGTTCAGGCCAATCTAAAATTGCAGAGACCTTCTGGGGGTCCATCGCGACCCCCGCAGTGGAGATAATCAGGCCTAGAAACGTGATGCTAGATTGCTCGAAGCAACATTTCTCCGCCTTAGCATATAACCCATGCTGCCGCAACCGCCCCAATACCTTTGCCACATGTATCCTATGATCCTCTAGAGAGGGTGAAAAAATTAGTATGTCGTCCAAGTAGACGATAACGAAGACATCCAAAAAATCCCTGAAGGTGTCGTTCACGAAATGTTGGAAGGTGGCTGGTGCATTGCACAGCCCAAATGGCATGACCAGGTATTCAAAGTGGCCAAACTGGGTACGGAAAGCCGTTTTCCACTCGTCCCCCTCTCTTATGCGTACCAGGTTATAGGCCCCCCTTAAATCAAGCTTTGTGAATATAACCGCAGCCTTTAAGCTCTGAAACAGTTCTGGTACCAATGGCAATGGGTAACGATTTTTGATCGTGACCCTGTTCAGCTCCCGGTAGTCGATACAAGGTCTCAGGGTTTTGTCTTTTTTCTCCACGAAGAAGATTCCCGCTCCTGCTGGAGAAGTGGAGAGGCGGATGAATCCCTTCTGGAGGCTGTCCTCGATATATTCCTTTAGGGCCCCCAATTCAAGCTCAGATAGGGGGAAAATTCGCCCAAAAGGGATTTCAGAGCCTGGTAACAGGTCGATTGGACAGTCATACGGGCGGTGGGGGGGCAGGGTATCGGCTCCCCGCTTACTGAACACGTCCAGGAACCCATGATAGGCTGCGGGAATAACCTGTTTCAAATCGGAGTCTCCTTCGGAGCAAAGGAGAACTCGGGGCCCTGCGGGGCCCGAAGTGCGACAATGTTCCCGACAGTATGGGGAAGGGAACGAGATTGACCAGGTTTCCCAGTCAATCTGGGGGTTGTGGGCCCGTAACCATGGGAGCCCCAGAATGACTGGGAAAAGAGGTGATGCAATAGCGTCCAGGCGGAGGAATTCCTGGTGCTGGTTGGCAATGATAGTGGCAATGGGGGGAGTTTCCTGATTAACTACCCCCGATTTTATCTGGGAACCATCGGCCTAAAAGATGTTGAAGCCCTTCTGTCTGTGTTGGAGAGGGATACCCTGTTGGTGAGCAAACTCTAAATCCAGGAAACAGCTGCATGCCCCCGAATCAACTATGGCTGTCACCTCCACGGTCTTTTCTGGAAGCTGAAAGGAGAGGGGCACTACTAAGTATTGCGAAGGACAGGTATTGCTAATAGACAAGGAAGAAAAACGGGTGCACTTACTCATTTTCTGAGGGCAGGATCGCACCATATGACCAGCTTCACCGCAGTAAAGGCAGAGGTTCTGGGCTCGTCTGCGCTGGCGTTCCTCCGGTGATAATTTAGGCCGTGCCAGACCTAGCTGCATAGGTTCCGGAACATCTCGTGGTGGGTTCTGGATGCTTTGTCGGGTTGGTGGGCTGGGGCCTAAGAATGGACCCCAGGTATTTCCGCGACCCTGGCCGGACCTCTCAAGCCTGCGTTCCCGCAGTCTTCGGTCAATCTTAATTGTCAGGGCAATAAGGTCTTCTAGAGACTCGGGAACCTCCAACCGGGCCAGCTCATCTTTCAAGGGATCGGAGAGCCCCATACGGAACTGGTGCAATAGAGCGAACTCGTTCCAGCGTGTGTCCCCCATTCACCGCCTGAAATCAGAGGCGTATTCCTCTGCCGCCCGCCGGCCCTGCCGGAGCGCATATAAGGTCGCTTCGGCAGAGGCTGCCCCTGTGGGTCATCATACAAGATGGCCATTGCTTCAAAAAAACTATTGACCGATCCCAGATGAGGATCATTGTTTCCCCTTAGCCGGTGGGCCCAATCCTGGAGTTCACCCTGTAATAGTGAAATAATGAATCCTACCTTCACATTTTCGGTCAGGAAGGTACGGGGTTGTAGCTCAAAGAACAAGAGACAGGAATCACGGAATGACCGGAAGCGTGTGCGGTCCCAGTGAAAACGCTCCGGTAAGGGTACTCGGGGTTCCGCCATAGGGAGCGGGGCGGAAGCCCCTGAGACTGGCTCCTGAGCTACCAGGGCCGGGGGTGCAGAAACCGGGGCCTGTGGGGCAGGGTCAGAAATAGAGCCAGTCTGGAGGCGATTCTCGTTACGGCCTGCGTCAAATTAGCTAGCTGCCTGCAAATTTCCTCTAGCGGGGAGGGCCCTCCGTGCCAGATAGCTAGGCCTGTGCTACTGTACTTTATGTATGTAGTGGTCACCTTCCAGTATATTGGTAGGTAAACCTGTTTATTGTAATAGAGTTTATATGCAGTTCCTGTTCATGTAGTTAACCTTGTCCCTTGTCTGGATTTCTATAGCTAGTTTTAGGGCTCAATAACCAGCATAGGCTAGAGTAAAATTAGGCATCCAATGACCACTTCTGGTAGTTAAAGGTCTGGCTGCATGAGAGATTAGAAACTGCTAGGGACTAAGAGGCCTTCACACCTGTCATTTACTATGATTACTTAGCGTCTGATGCATAAATGCTTGTAGCCTTGCTCCACATACATACTGTACCTCCATGACTATGCCCATGGGTGGGGAGAAACATGTCAGTGGGTGTGGCCCATCAGGAGGAGCTGTGGCCATTCTTCACCTTCCAAGCACTTAGAGCTATTCGGTGTGCAGCATTCATTCTTGATGTATTACACTACCTAAAAGAAGAGAAACTTAAATTGTCATCAAACAAATGTAAGTTCTGCAGGTCATAAGTCACCTATGTGAGTCACATCATCTCTGCTGAAGGAGTGGCTACTGATCCAGCCAAAGCTGAAGCAGTGGTAAATTGATCTCAGCCTCAGAATATTACAGAGTTACTGTAAGGGACCCCCGGCGGTACCACTAGCACTCCACTGATCGGATGTTCCCAGCGCACGGAGTCTAAGCCCCAGAGTACTTGTTCACCAGGGCCCCTGATGGTGAGGATGGACTTGGAGTACCCCAGGACCAGGTCGTGACTACTGAGGACACCCGTCAGTGGTAGGGGTATTCGCCAGGGGCTCCCACGGGAGAGAGCCAGGTATGAGGAGGTCTGGAGACCCCGTTGAGAGGGATGGATGGATGGATGGCTGAGCAAGTGCAAGGTCATACAAGCCGGGTCAGGTAACTATGGGGACGGTGCGGTACAGAGCAGCGGGCAAAGAATAGTCGGGTAACACGCCAGGTCAGCAACAGCAGGTCAGATCCAATAGGGGGCATTCAGGAGAGAGGTCAGGCAAGCAAGGGTCAAGAACAGGAGAAAACAGCAAGGTCAGGGCACAATCCGGGTCAGCAACTTACTTTAAACAGGTTCACAGGATTCAAGAGACCAAAAGGCACTGAATGACAGCTCAGGGCCGTTTAAATATCCCGCCCTGCGCTGTCATTGGTGCCAGGCGCACGCCCGTGGTCTCTACTGCGCATGCGCGAACCTGGTTGACGCGGTCGGCCAAGTCCCGGCGCCCACGTACAGGGAGGTGTACTGTACCTGCGCCGAGCCCAGCGGCGCGGCGATCTCCGACATTGCCCCCCCCAGGGCAACCTCCGGATGCCCACCCGATCTCTCCACCACGGGTGATCACGAAGAAACTCCCGGACTAGTCTAGGTGCGTGGACATTATGAGCCGTTTCCCAGGAATTGTCCTCAGGACCATAGCCCTTCCACTTAATTAGGAATTGGGTCTGGCCCCCCCTTCTTCGGCACTTAAGGATCGTTTCCACCTCAAATTCCTCTTGTCCTTCGACCGTTATGGCCTCTGGGGGTCTGGATTCTCGTTCTGGGAAGGCATCTGGGATCACTGGCTTCAGCAGGGATACATGAAAGACTAGATGAATTCTGAACGTGTCCGGAAGGATAAGCTAATATGCCACTTCGTTGACCATCCGCTTTACCTGAAAAGGCCCCACAAATTTAGGCCCTGCCAGTTCAAGCTGCTTCAATGGGGCACTTGCAGAGAATGAGCTCTATGGACTTGGTCTGTATACTTTTTTTTGCATTGCCAATGGTTCCAGAGCAATCGGAAATGGTGGCCAACCACTTTCCCCAATAGTGATTTGGAAGAAGTTTTTCATCCATTATGGCCTACTTCAGTGGGTACACTCAGATCAGACAGAAATGTTAATAGAAAACTAATTAAAGATTTTCTTCAGCTGCTGAACCTTCACAAAACCCAAGCCACCCCTTATCAAGATAATACTCTTCCTGAGAGATTTAACAGGACCTTGCTTGACATGCTAGGTACTCTACATTTTGTACGACAAGCGTACCTGGAGCCACATGGTTGAAGCCATGGTCCATGCTTACAACAACACCAGGCATAAGAGTAAAAGATTCTGCCCCTATTTTTTGATGTTCAGGAGGGAGCCTAGATTGCTCACTGACCTCCTGCTAGGAGTTTCCACCGATGGTTTTAGTCATTAAAGTCATTCCTTCAAGTCTGCTTTCCATTTAGGTAAAGGAAACACAGCTAAAATAACCAAAGGAAACCAATGAAGGTTTGGCCTCTGTGTGAGATACAAAGATTTGAAACCAGGTGACCAAGTCTTGCTATGAAACATGGGAACATCTCAATGCATAAGCTGGCCAACTGATGGAGGAAAGAGATTTTTACAATGGTGATCAAATAGCCCAGTATCCAACATACAGTTGTATTCAAAATAATAGCAGTCAGACATCACTAACCTGATCAATCACTGTTTTTGATAGAAATTATATTTCTACATGGCAAATAATTTACTAGCAGGTGTAGTAGAGTAATAGAAATCCAACAGACCCAACATTCATGACATGCATGCTGCTGATTCTGTGTAATTGAATCACTAATTGAAAGGAGCATGTTCAAAATAATAGCAGTGTGGAGTTCTATTAGTAAGGTCATTCATTCTTTAAAAAACAGGTGGCAATTATTGCCCTTATTTAAGGAAGGAAGGCAGCAAATGTTTACATGCTGGTTACAGTATATTTCTCTCTGAAATTCTGAGGAAAATGGGTCGTTCCAGACATTGTTCAGAAGAACAGCGTACCTTGATTAAAAAGTTGATTGGAGAGGGGAAAACATATGAAGAAGTGCAGAAAATGATAGGCTGCTCAGCTAAAATGATCGCAAATGCTTTAAAATGGCAACCAAAACCTGAAAGACGTGGAAGAAAACAAAGAACTACCATTCGAATGGATAGCCAAAATGGCAAGGACCAACAATCAGCTCCAGGAAGATCAAAGAAGGTCTAAAGTTACCTGTGAGTACTGTTACAATTAGAAGACGCCAATGTGAAGCCAAGCTATCTGCAAGAAGCCCCCACAGAGTCCCACTGTTGAAAAAAAGACATGTGCTGAAGAGGTTACAATTTGCCAAAGAGCACATTGACTGGCCTAAAGAGAAATGGCGCAACATTTTGTGGACTGATGAAAGTAAGATTGTTCTTTTTTGGTCTAGTGGCTGGAGACAATTTGTCAGACGACCCCCAAACACTGAATTCAAGCCACAGTACACTGTAAAGACAGTGAAGCATGGTTGCGCAAGCATCATGATATGGGGATGTTTCTCATACTACGGTGTTGGGCCTATTTATCGCATACCAGGGATCATGGATTAGTTTGAATACATCAGAATACTTGAAGAGGTCATGCTGCCTTATGCTGAAGAGGATATGCCCTTGAAATGGGTGTTCCAACAAGACAACGACCCCAAACACACTAGTAAACGTACAACATCTTGGTTCCTGACCAACAACATTGACGTTATGGAGTGGCCAGCCCAATCCCCGGATCTTAATCCAATAGAAAACTTGTGGGGTGACATCAGCAATGCAGTTTCTGAGGCAAAACCAAGAAATAGAGAAGAACTGCGGAATGTAGTCCAATCATCCTGGGCTGCAATACCTGTTCAAAAGGTGCCAGACGTTGGTTGACTCCATGCAACACAGATGTACAGCAGTTCTCAGAAACAGTGGTTATACAACTAAATATTCATTAAGTGATTCAAAGGAAAGCAAAATCTTCAAACATTTTTCAGTTTATATAGTGAATGTTTGAGTTTGTAAAGAAGAATACAAACACTATTTTTTTGAACAGTCTAATATTCACTTTTCTACAATTTTTTTAGAGGAACAACACAAATTTGATATATTTTCTTCATGTTTTGATTTGGAATAGAATGTGTAGTGTTCCCAATGCATTTGTGTGTATGGAAATAAAAGCTATTAGAAGGATTTTGAGCTTTATTCACTTTTTCAAACACACTGCTATTATTTTGAACACAACTGTATATATATTTGTTAAATATGTTTATTAGTTTCAATATTTCAACATTACAAAAATCTGTTTTCACAATACTGATCACTACAAACACAGAAACATTTTCCTTTTCCCATTTCACCCAAAACCCACCCAGTCCCAATCCTCCCCCCTCAACCACCCCAACCCCTTTCTTTTCCCCTATATCTCCCAGTTCCTCATCTCCCTTTATTACTCTCAGGACATCATTCTCCTCTTTCTTTTCATCATATCCTGCCCAGTATCCAAGATACAAGGACAAAAGTTAGGATCAAAGCCTCGCATAGTAATAATTTGCTGCCTACTCCTCAAGTCAGTGACAAGGATGGCTCAAATAACATTAAAATGTGACTCACCCCAGCATCAGGCAGTCCTCTCATCTGATCTTTATGA
The DNA here is from genome assembly GCF_062004578.1 of Staurois parvus. Classification (NCBI taxonomy): domain Eukaryota; kingdom Metazoa; phylum Chordata; class Amphibia; order Anura; family Ranidae; genus Staurois; species Staurois parvus. Next base: position 1,911,867 of record NW_028318073.1, on the reverse strand, counting down.
TACCCATTAAAGTGATTGGACTGTAGTTCCTAAGGCCTCTAGCTCTTCCAAAAGCACCGCTGAACCCTGAATCTTGTGCCTCAATTAGTGAGCACGTCTAGTCAGGGACCCAATCCTTCTACCCAGCCAGTGCCATCTCTTCTCCTGACTCATAGTTCTAGTTTAGTGTCAGGACTACCCCACAGAGATGTGTGGAGAGAAAAGACTCAGACATCCTCCACCTGTTTTGAAATATGATAATTTGGGGAACATCAGCTTTATCATTCAGCCACACTTGTATCATGCTTGGGAAGCAGCAGTTTCCAATTTAGTCAACATGTTCCTGTTTTTGCTTCACCTCACAGGTATTGCTATCAACTTGTTTTATTCAGTGATCCATTGCTATGGGGAGAGAGCAAAGCTGTTTTCTTAAATTAATATTTACTATGCATGTTGTATTGTCTTTGACAAGAAATAAAGATTTCACCAAGGGGAGTATGTAGGCATGTGTTGCCCTCTTCTGTCTATAATTGTAAATACTTGTGCTTTTATTATATACAGTTAATTATGTATGCACGTCTTGTCTCTGAAAGGCTGGGTTAAAAAAAGGAAGGAAGTGGATAGACGGGTTTATTGGAGATCGCAGGTCCACACAGAAACTGTTCCTGATGTTGTATTTCACCCAGACCTGAAGAAGAGACTATTATGCAAGTATTTCAGGTGTTCCAGGCTGGTAATTAATAACTGGAGGGTTTCCCCATCACCGTAGACTGTGTCTTCAGGTCTCTGACACCAAGAAACACACCAAACTGCAATCATTCTCAGGCACCTGTGCAACTGGATTTGGCTGCAAAATTCAACTGGAGGTGACTCCTTTAATACCTATATATACCAAGGTATATGTGCAGAATTCCACCAGGATGCCTATTGGTCCCTTTGCTGATAATACCTGTTTGTACATTGGATGCTTGCACTATTTTTAAAGTAGAAGGATAGGCAAAACTTTTTTTTTCCATTTTGGATAGAGCAAGGAAGGGTTATAACACCTGTCAGATTTTTTTTTTCGCATCTGTGTCCCATTGCAGAAATTTCCTTTAATTTCCTGTCCTATAGCCAAACAGGAAGGGAGAGGAAACCCCTGCAAATTAAAGGAATTCTATGGGGACCCCCAGGTCACCAAAACTAGGTTCCTTATTGGATTTCCCCTCTATTACTTTTCCGGGGACAACCCAAAATTTGGAATTTTCCTTTACTTTCACATTCAATGGTAATGGTAAACAGGACAAATAGGGTGAATCTCCCTAACGGGGGCACAGACAGCAATAAAAACTGATAGATGTTCTAATTCCTCTCCACTCTATCCAAAACTAAAAAAAAATGTTTTGCTTTTAGTTATACGTTAATCTTTTTTTATATAACACTTGTGTTATTTCCATACTGGTGTGCATGTATATACTTATGTAGATTAGGTGGTGTAGCACTAATACCATGTGATAATTAACATAAAAAATAAATAAAGGTCTCGATATTAAATGGGTGAATACATAAATTATATGAATAAATCAAAAATGTGACTAAATATAAGTGATAGGTGATTTAAGTGAAACAAATATTAACCAAATATAAATACATGTGATCATAAATGAACAATATTCATAGATTATATAGCACAAAGTCTCAAATGTATAACTGTGATGAATCAATCTTCGACCGTGAAAATTAATACATGCTCAAGTGCATCAGACCATCTGTCACCGTCTAGCGTGCACGCTTACCTCCAATCTTTGACCCTCAAGGAGTCATAAGGCATAGCAAATCTCCAGTTAGTCCCAGGTGGGATGAATCTCACTCTCTGGGAGTGATCTGGATCTGGGACTGTGGAGAATGGTATTATACAAAATGGCATCTCAACTATATGTGGCAATTATTTAAAAAAAATACCAGAAAAGCCACTATTCTTCATGACTTCCACTTTCAATGTCCTTAAGAAGGGGGACTCTCCCTCTGAAAAATAACCGCCTCCCACCTGCCTTCCTGTCCTCCACGCCATAAGTCATCTCAAGCAAGGTTAGTGTTCTTTCGGTTCATAAAATACTATACTGTACTTTGTTTCATATTTTTGTGCTTCAAAAACAAAACAAAAAAAAAGTTCAGAACGGATTAACCTTATTTACATTGAACCATATGGGAAAATTTGATTCGGATGGTAACTAAATTCAGTTTGCGACCACGTTCGTAGGGGTCAGAATGGATTAACCTGACTCACATTGAACCCTATGGGAAAACTTGCCTCAGCTTGTGACCAATTTGGTTCACAACCAGAGCCATGGAATGAATTAAGTTCGTGAACTGAGGTATCACTGTAATTGGAAGCAATTACTTTGATTAGATTTTGTTTTATATTTTCAAACCCAACATTCCATTAGTGAAGTTCTGGTTTCTCTTATTTACCTGCAGGTTGAGTGCAATATCCTGTTTGGGGAGGGTCATTTGTCATAACCCCCCCAAAAGGGGGCTACACTAACAAAGCATGTTTGTAGAGGGCAAAGTCTGGTTTCGGGAAAAGGATTGGAGAAAAGTAATTGTTCAAGCTGTGAACCTCAAAATGGCCGATAGTTGGGGGAATTGGTAACTGAAGGCATGAGAGGGGACAGAGTGATGTTTTTGGAGAACATCAAAAGGTTATCAGTTTCTGTCTATGGATAATAGACGTGCATTTAATTTAGTTAAGATTCATTTTTCGGACGAAAATTTCATTTTCAGAGATTTTGATTTTTAGGTATGCCAGATGGATACTGTCCAATCAGCTCATGCCATTTCTTTTGGTGGGTTGAACTAACATCAAAAAATATTGAATCCTTCGGAATTGATAATATATCAAATATATAGCAATCTTCTGGAAAAAATGCAAAATTTTCAAATCCACCAACAAATATACCAAATGAATGCTGATGATACGAATTCTAAAAATCAGTTATGAATATGAGAAAACAAAATTCTTCAACCAACAATTGCATCCGAAACCAAATGAATACTTCTGGCGTGCTCAAGTTAAATGGGTAATATTTGCTATGGTTTTTATGTTATGTTTCTGTCAGCATTGTGGATCTGGGACTGTGGAGAATGGTAATGAAGGTAACTATCATTTTTGGCCAGCATGGCTAGGATTGTACCAGTTTTATCTCTATGTTCATAAAAGTCTTGCTTTCACTCATACAGTTCTGTCTGTTAGATGTAGATTTCTCCTGATGGTCATGAGAGAATTATATGTATCGGAGCCAGGAGAAGTGGAGTTCCTTGTCCTGTAGAATGAGCATCCCATTTTTTGCAATTACATCTATTTCCCCCCCAGGTGTATGCTGTAAAGGTGTCCCAGACCATGTCTGGAGAGGTTGAACGTGTGTTAATAGTCCAAAACTCTTCCAGAGCCTCTGCAATGTGTATTAGTGCTATAGGGTGGGATAACCACTGTGTACCTATTCAAGCTAAGTTGATGCTGGGGATGGCCTATTGAAAAACCTGTTTTTCTTCCCATCAGAAATATACAGTCTGCTAGGATATATGAGGCTGTATTTAATGCCCTTGTCTTTAATGTGTCTCCAGACTTCTACAAAAGAGCACCTGCTTTGCTGGATCTCTGGTGAATAGTTTCGAAAGAGATGCAAGGATTTTCAAATGTTAGGGCCAGGTATTTCTAGGCTTCAGCAAGAATCATGTTGTGGTCTCTATAATTTAGAAGCTGTATCAAAAAAGGCAGGGTGGCTCTCCAGGTTACAGCAGTGTAGTGAGTGTGCAATGGCCCTTTCAACTACAAAGGCCAGTGGGAGAACTTTGAGTCATAGTAGTTCAGTGACGAAGGCTTGCTCCACAATTTCCAATACTCTGATGGTATGGTGATGCAGTCCAGTCTCAGTATCTATCAAGCACCTTTGCTTGCCTCTGCAGGATGCACAGCTCCATAGAGTCAGTATGAACCCTGTCCTCCATTTGAGATATGCTACTCTCAGCCTCAGTCAAGTGGGCCCTGAATTGGTTTAGGATATGTCTAAAGTGGTCTAAATTAATGAAAGGAGTCTGTTTTGGAGGTTTGGGATTCTTTACATGTTGTAATGGCTGCTAGAATTTCAGCCCCATGGGCCCTGAGTCATATTGCTCCCTGGAGCAGCGTTTGACAGTGGCAGAGACCTTGTCATGAGCTGCTAGGTTCTCCAAGATAGCAGCCAAGGGGCATGTAAAGGGCTGGCAAGCATACTAGGTGGTTTTTGCTTGCCAGGTAACATTTGGTGTGAAGCAATAGTTGTAGTAGAAAGATACCTTAGGGGGAATTGAGTTAAATGAGTGATAATGTGTGTTTCAGGACCAATGTAAGAACAGGTAGAGTATAGAATTCTGCAGCCACACATCCTCTCAGTATCACATCCTGGACACACCCCACATTGAATATTCCTTAGTAATCTTTGGGAAAAAAATTATCTAAGAGACATTATTAACAGTAGAATATATACTTGTATAGATAACCAGGATTGTATATATGGGTAAAACTGATTGTTGTGTCAGTAATAAAAGACAGTTGCACATTTGAAAACAATATAAACAGAAAGTTGAACCAGTGAATAGAAAAGAGTAGTATGTGACCACAGATTTAAGCATGACAGACTAAAGAATCCTTTGTGCAAGCCATTAGGGTTGGACAACAACTTACTTTTTCTTTTTCCTCATTTATTTGTAACACCATACACAAAGAAATTCTAGTTTCAAACTGAGCCTGTTATATGGAATAGTCTCACAACTCAGTGGGGATTCCATAAACTGAAAATCATGAGTACTTGCTGCAAGAGAATCTTGCAGAGCTTTGTGGTAAATTGGTCAAAGAATCAAAAAATAGTTGGGTTAAGCTAACAATCTGAAAAGCAATAAAAAATATATTTCTGCGTTTCCACATAAAATTAGAAAAACAACTATTAAACACTTCACATTTCTTTCAAGTAATATTGTTGGGCAGAACAATAAATACTTGTAAACAATATTATTTGTCTTATTCCAATAAACTACATAGGATATATGTACATAGATGATGTTTTTATTCAGTCAAAAAAAGAAAGTATAAAGCCTGAAAGAAATTGTAAGTTGCATAATTTGATCAGTGCCTCCTTTTAGCATAAGAATGCAATTACATAGTTACATATAATGTATAGTTACATAATCAGTAAGGTCGAATAAAGACACAAGTCTATCCAATTGAACCTATGTGGGTGTGTTTAAAGCATGTCAAAACCATTTCCTATATCCCTGTATATTGCATTCTTAAGCTGCCCATCTAAGAATTTTTTTTAAAATATCGACCACCGATTGTGGAAGGGAGTTCCACACCTTATTGCTCTGACAGTGAAGTACCCCTTGCACAGTTTATAATGAGAGTTAAGTTGTTATGTTCAAGAAGGGTTCTGTGAAGGGAGAAGCTGGCCAAGGTTATTTTGGGTGTGGTTAGAGATTGGAAAGCCTGGGGGGGAAAAATTAAAAATTGTAAAAAAAAAAGTGTTTTTTTCCCAGCCATTTTTGTTTTTTTCCAGACAAATTGGAAAGAAATAAATAATAAAAAAGTGTGGAATATGTTCTTTTAAAATGATAAATAATATATCTATGACATGGTATTCAAACTATAGAACATGAAGACCTTAATAAAAGTTATTTCAGCTGAAGATAAGCAAATCCTGGAATACAATTCAAGTAACACTGTACTTCTCAATGTAGTTCTCAGACAAGAGAAATGTGCATTTCTGCCACTAGGGGGCACTGCAGGGGAAAGGCTCCAATTTAGTTTGCTTGTGGACTCCATCTTGTACCTCCTACTTAATGGACAGATAAGAGGGTACATTTGACAAATTAGTTCATCTTTAAATCTTTAAAACATCCTATTAATGTTCTACAATCATCGTACTGTTTACCTATAGCCTGGTCAGTAAATTGTTTTTTCTTTTGCACCTCTCAGTAAAATGGTGAAACCAACATATAGAGCAGTGTTTCTCAACCGTGGTTCCGTGAGAGATCCCCAGGGGTTTTGCCACGATCTGCCCGTCCATCACAAGCAGAAAGGGAAGCAACTTGAATCACTGTCCTGCGCCGATCCCAACTTACCCTCCGTTCCTGTTTGTCCAAGGTGCTTATGTGTGACATCACTTGGGAGGGACCAGAGAGGAGGGTGAGTGGGCATCAGTGCACCAGATATGATCCAGAAGAAAAGCGGTACAGATCACAGCATTGTGCCATCCAGTACTATTTCCTCCTGGCTGCCCTGTACTGTTCCTTCCTGGTTCCCCTATTACTGTACGCTGCTGGCCCCCGTATACTGTTCCCTCCTGGCCCCCTTATATTGTTCCCTCCTGATCCCCCCATACTGTTCTCTCCTGGCCCCCCTGTACCATTCCATCCCCCCCCCGTACTGTGGTGTGCTTTTTTGCCCCCCCCCATACTGTTAGCTCATGGCCCCCCTGTACTCTTCCCTCCTGCTCTCCTTCCCACTCAGTTCTCTCCTGGCCTCCCTGTACAGGTCTCTCCTGGTCCACCAGTACTCTTCCCTTTTTAATGTATACTAATATTCTGCTAGCTTTACTTGCTGCAGCTTGACATTGCATGCCATGGCTGAGCCTGTGATCCAAGTGCATACACTATTGTTCATGCCAAAAATCACAATTTGTAAATTAGGCATTAATGGGGAACTGCATCTCATGCTTTTGCAAACTCCAGATACACCATGTCCACAGGCTTCATTTATCTAGATGACAGCTCACTTCCTCATATAATGTTAAAAGATTGGTCTGACTAGAATGATCTTTCATGAATCCATGCTGATTACTACTTATGATACTGTTTTCAAAAGCAGATTTTTGGATATAGTCTCTTATCATCCCTCCAACAGTTTACATACAATTAATGTTAGACTGACTGGCCTATAGGTACCAGGTATGCATCTTAACCCTTTTTCAAATATTGGTACCTCGTTGGCTTTTTGGCAATCAGCTGGTACTGTTCCAGTGACTATGCTGTCCATAAAAATTAGGAATAATGGTCTGGCTAAACCCTGCCTAAATTCTCTGAGGACTCTTGGGTGTAAGCCATCTGGTCCTGGTGATTTATTTGCATTAAAATGTTACTAAACCCACAACAGTAAAATCAGTCTGTATTTGCAGCAAAGCATGCTTGTTATACTCACTGTGGAACCAAAGGGGTAATCCTCCACATTGTGTAAAAAGGAAGTTTGATCCTGTCTTCTCTAATCCTCCCCTTCTTCTACTATCCCCAATTCCTCTGATAGAACAAACCTTTGGGGGCAAGCTGCACATGCTCAGTTTGGTGTGTGTTGCAAGAGAGTTTATTTTCTTGAGAGAGATCAGCACAGTGCTATCCAGACAGAGTCAGGGGTTATTCAGTCTCATAGGACAATCAGTGGAGAATGAAAACTCCTTTTTACAAGCTTTAACCAGTGCTCTGCTGGACACTGATAGAAGTCACAAGACTGCTCTAACTGTTGATGAGAAAAGGTATTTAGTAGTTTATATTTACTAATTTAATTGCATTTCCATGTTCTGTGTACTGTGGGAGTCCAGATATAATGAATGCAGGATTATGTGTTTGGTAACACTTTAAGGTTTTCAAGTCTTTTTTTGGGCTCTGGCTTCTGTTAGTCAATAGGGTACATTCTGTGTTATGTTGTCTTATTTCAGCCAGACTAGCTATGTGGGGGAAGTAAGAGAAAGGGGGTGAGAGAGAGGAGGAGAAGGAGTGAGAGAGAAAGGTAGGGGTGAGAGAGGAGGGGTTGGGGGGTGAGAAAGGAGGGGTCGAGAGAGAGGGGTGTGTTTTAAATTGCGCTAAAAATTGGGTATGGCTTAAAAGTGGTATGGTTAAATAGTGTCTGAGATTACTTACATTGTGCAGAATGTGTTAATGTTAAATAGGGAATGTACAGTGTGGCGTGTATGGCAGTGGGTAGTATATACAGGGAGAGGAGTGTGGAGTGTATGGCGGTTGGTAGTAAGTACAGGGAGAGGAGTGTGGACTGTATGGCGGTTGGTAGTAAGTACAGGGAGAGGAGTGCGGAGTGTATGGCGGTGGGTAGTAGGTACAGGATGGTGTCAGTAGATCTTTATTTTTAGTATTTTTTTTTACAACTTTATGATTTTTTTTTTTAGAATTTAATGTTTTATTATTTTTATCATTTTTTCTAAATGCTTTTGGGTGGGCAGTGGATGGTGTCAGTAGAGCAATGGCGTGGGTTTCAGAATTATTTTTAATTATTTTTTACAATTTACTTTAGTATATGTAGGGCTGTCATTTGACTGGGATGAATAAACAGAACCTGTACCCCCTTATATCAGGAGGAAAGAAGGAAGGGAGGGAGGGAGGCAGGGAATGGATGGAGAAAGGGAAGGAAGTAGAGAAAGGAGGGGAGAGAGAAAGGAAGAAAAGAATGAAGGAAAGGAAGGAAATGGATGGAGGAAGGAAGGAAAAAAAGGGAGGGAAGAAAGGAAGAGAGGAAGGAGAGGGAGAAAGAAGGAAGGGGAGGGAGGGAGAAAGAAAGAAAGAGGAGAAAGGAAGAGAAGAAAGGAAAAGAGGAATAGGATGGAGAAAGGAAAGGAGGGAAGGACACATCTGGATGGTTCTCAGTTTACTGGAACATTCAGAAGCATCACAGAGCTGCAAGCTGATCTGGACACAATTTCCCCACACATCCTCCTCAGACTGGAGTGTGGATGGGGACAGGAGAAGGTGGGGAGTGTGGGTGGGGACAGGGGAGGAAGAGCAGATCTGGGCTCTCTCTTTTACTCTGCCATTGGTGTGGAGGATGGGGGTAGGGTTTGGGTACTGTCAGAGAGGATGAGGCATCAGAGACCTGGAGGGGGGGGGGGGCTGAGGAGCACATGGGGGGCCTAGAAGGGAAATCTGATGCACAGTCAGGGATGATCAGTGCAGCAGAGGGACAGTGACAAGCACCAATCTCCCTGTATAGCATTAAATGAAGCAGCTGGAAGCCACATCTCCTCCTCTCCCTCCTGTGGCTTCCAGCTGCTTCATTGAAAGCCATACAGGGAGATTGGTGCTTGTCACTGTCCCTCCACTGCACCGATCATCCCTGACTTTGCTCCCGTGTGCCCAGTCGATATCTGGATTATTGGAATCCCCCATTATAATAACATTGCCTTGCCTCGCTGCCATTCCTAACTGTGACAGAACATCAGACTCCCCCCAGGATTACATTACGTGATTTGGCACAGAAGAGCGGCCGGACAGCAATGGGCTGATCAACAACTGATTAAGTGAAGTCCACATTTTAACTTGAATTTTAACTTGTACCTACAGGTAGGCCTTTAATAAGGCTTACTTGTAGGTACAGTGAATATCTCCTAAACTTGCACAGTTTAAGAGATATTCACACAACATGCAGCCGGTCACCAGCACATACTCTCTGAAGGAACAGCATACCCATGCCGTACCTCCAGAGCTCCTTCCCAGGAACGGGGCTCCTGCGTGCATGCGGGGTAGTAACATCATTGCAGCTCTGGCCATTCATACAGTCAGAGTCCACAAACCTGGAAGGAAGGTGGATGTGCTCAGGAGCGATGACAGTACCCGTTTTTTTTGGGAGGTGATTTACTACCAGTTTAGCAAATTACAAGCTTGTTTCTAGTTAAACTAAAATGACCAGAAATTAGAAAGTTATACAGAGATACACCGAATGAATGAATGTTTTTGCTTGTTCATATGCTTCTTTAAAGGGTATTTGGACTTGCAGCCAAATTGGGATAATACCTACTCTATATCTGTGTCCCCATTCATATAGCTAAACTGAAAAAAAAAATTGCATGGTCTTCCCTACTCTTACTATAAGACTTTCATTGGTACCCTGGCTCCCCATCTTCTTGCTTTCTACCATGACCTTTTTAGAGGTATTATTCCACAAGCAGACTTCTCCTGTGCATATATTTCTGTAATTCCCAAACCTGACAAGGATCACTCAGTCTTGGATAACTACCGTCCTATCGCTCTACTGAACTCTGATTACAAGATTTTTACTAAGATCCTAGCCAATCGGTTGTCCGGACTCATCTCCACAGAGACCAAGTAGGTTTTGTCCCTGCTAGACATGCAGCAGACAACACCAGGAGATCTATTGATCTGGTCGACTTGGTTAACCGGTCCTCCATCGCTACCATTCTATTGAGCTTAGATGCCCAAAAAGCATTCGATCGTCTCAGTTGGCCTTATATGTTTATGGTTTTGGAGAGGTTTGGCTTCCATGGCCCTTTTTTGGACGCTTTGAAAGCTCTTTATTCTCATCCTTCCTCGCAGGTCAGGTTGTCCTCCTTTCTCTCAGCACCCTTTCAAATGTCGACAGGGATGCCCCCTTTCTCCTCTACTGTTTATTCTCTGTTTGGAACCATTGGCTATTGCAGTTCGGTCCCATCCAGATATACAAGGCATAACGTCTCATGGCCACGAATATAAATTGTCCCTTTTTGCAGATGATATCCTCCTTACACTCTCGAATCCCCAAATTTCCCTCCCAGCACTACATACACTTTTACAACAGTTTGGGACTCTCTCCAGCTACAAGGTTAACACCTCCAAGACTGTAGCACTTCCACTTCATATTTCCCCAGTTGTACTCTCGTCCCTTCAAGAATCTTTCCCATATCGATGGTGCACCCGGTCTCTAAAATATCTGGGTACTAATCTTACTTGCTCTTATAGTTCAATATATGATGCCAATTTCCCTCCCCATTTATAGCTATTTCCCGCTCCTTGAAGTTTTGGGATACTCTGCCCTTGTCATTCTTGGGACGTATCAACGTCATAAAGATGACGGTATTACCCAAGCTTTTGTACTTATTTGCAACCCTTCCTGTCCCTGTCCCTTTGTCCAAGCTACACTCCCTGCAGAGATCCCTCCTGCATTTCATTTGGCATAATAAACGACATAGAATTGCACGTAGTGTACTACTCTCCCTGCGTTCTAGAGGAGGCCTGGGTGCACCGGATATTGTGACCTATTATTACGCCACTCACCTTCGCTTCCTTACTTCCTGGTCCACTCTATTCCCCCCCAATTTATGGACTGAGATTGAGTCCTTACAGTTGGCCCCGACTCATCCCTGTTCTCTCCTTTGGTCAGCCTCGGAGGTGGACCTTGCCCCTCTTCGTCGTCTGTTCCTTGGCCCCATGCGGTTCTCCATGAGTATATGGCGGAAATGTAAAACAAGGTTTGCATTGGCCTCCGATTGCTCCCCACTGATCAATATCCTTTTTAATCCCAATCTTCCAGACAGTCTGGTGGCGCCCCGATTATCCCCTTGGGTCACGGCTAGGCTCTTCCAATTACGTCACCCAATACATCCTGTTACCCGGAGACTGCAGCCATTCTCACATCTCCAGAAAAGGGACCTGCCTTCTCACCATTTTTATATATATCTCCAGATACCTCATTTTTTCTCCACTATATCTCCCACATTGACTCTTGGGAAACCTACCCCCTTTGAACGTCTCTGTATATAAGGCCCGCGCCAAAAGGGTATACTTTCTAATATACAGTGGGGCAAAAAAGTATTTAGTCAGCCACCAATTGTGCAAGTTCTCCCACTTAAAAAGATGAGAGAGGCCTGTAATTGGCATCATAGGTAGACCTCAACTATGAGAGACAAAATGAGAAAAAAAATCCAGACAATCACATTGGCTGATTTGGAAAGAATTTATTTGCAAATTATGGTGGAAAATAAGTATTTTGTCAATATCAAAAGTTCATCTCAATACTTTGTTATATATCCTTTGTTGGCAATGACAGAGGTCAAAGTTTCCTATAAGTCTTCACAAGGTTGGCATACACTGTTGCTGGTATGTTGGCCCATTCCTCCATGTGGATCTCCTCTAGAGCAGTGATGTTTTGGGGCTGTCGCTGGGCAACACGGACTTTCAACTCCCTCCAAAGGTTTTCTATGGGCTTGAGATCTGGAGACTGGCTAGGCCACTCCAGGACCTTGAAATGTTTCTTACGAAGCCACTCCTTCACTGCCCGGGCGGTATGTTTGGGATCATTGTCATGTTGGAAGAACCAGCCATGTTTCATCTTCAATGCCCTTGCTGATGGAAGGAGGTTTGCACTCAAAATCTCATGATACATGGCCCCATTCATTCTGTCCTGTACATGGATCAGTCGTCCTGGTCCCTTTGCGGAGAAACAGCCCCAAAGCATGATGTTGCCACCCCCATGCTTCACAGTAGGTATGGTGTTCTTTGGATGCAACTCAGCATTCTCTCTCCTCCAAACACGAGTTGTGTATCTACCAAACAGTTCTATTTTGGTTTCATCTGACCATATGACATTCTCCCAATCCTCTTCTGGATCATCCAAATGCTCTCTAGCAAACTTCACACGGGCCCGGACATGTACTGGCTTAAGCAGGGGGACACGTCTGGCACTGCAGGATCTCTGTCCCTGGAGGCGTAGTGTGTTACTGATGGTAGCCTTTGTTACGTTGGTCCCAGCTCTCTGCAGGTCATTCACTAGGTCCCCCCGTGTGGTCCTGGGATTTTTGCTCACCGTTCTTGGGATCATTTTGACCCCACGGGGTGAGATCTTGCATGGAGCCCCAGATCGAGGGAGATTATCACTGGTCTTGTATGTCTTCCATTTTCTAATTATTGCTCCCACAGTTGATTTGTTCACACCAAGCTGCTTGCCTATTGCAGATTCAGTCTTCCAAGCTTGGTGCAGGTCTACAATTTTGTTTCTGGTGTCCTTCGACAGCTCTTTGGTCTTCACCATAGTGTAGTTTGGAGTGTGACTGTTTGAGGTTGTGGACAGCTGTCTTTTATACTAATAACAAGTTCAAACAGGTGCCATTGATACAGGTAATGAGTGCAGGACAGAGGAGCCTCTTAAAGAAGAAGGTACAGGTCTGTGAGAGCCAGAAATCTTGCTTGTTTGTAGGTGACCAAATACTTATTTTCCACCATAATTTTCAAATAAATTCTTTCCAAATCATCTGCATGGAGGAATGGGCCAACATACCAGCAACAGTGTGTGCCAACCTTGTGAAGACTTACAGGAAACGTTTGACCTCTGTCATTGCCAACAAAGGATATATAACAAAGTATTGAGATGAACTTTTGATATTGACAAAATACTTATTTTCCACCATAATTTGCAAATAAATTCTTTCCAAATCAGCCAATGTGATTGTCTGGATTTTTTTTCTCATTTTGTCTCTCATAGTTGAGGTCTACCTATGATGCCAATTACAGGCCTCTCTCATCTTTTTAAGTGGGAGAACTTGCACAATTGGTGGCTGACTAAATACTTTTTTGCCCCACTGTATATAAACTTCTCACAGATGCTGCTCCCCTTACTAAGGACACTCATCATTACATGTGCAAGTGGTCTCAGTTTTTGCAATGTGACATCGACCTTACACAATGGAAGAAAATTTGGGATAACACATCTAAATCCTCTGTATGTGTAGTTTATAAAGAGAACATGTATAAAATGTTAATGTTATGGTATAAAACTCCCGAGGTTGTCCATGCCTTTAATCCGAATGCTCCTTCCACTTGCTGGCACTGTGGAAGGGATGTTGGCTCCCTCTTCCATATTTTTTGGACTTGTGGATCTATTGTCCCTTTTTGGGTTTAGGTTCGGTCTTTTCTACAATTGTTATTGCAGACTTCTCTCCCTTTTGAGCCTCTGTATTTTTTACTGAGCCTACCATTCCCAGGTCTTCCCAGAATGGCCAGGAAACTCTCCACACATATCCTGACTGCGGCCAGAAGAAGCATTCCGATGTGTTGGCTATCTACTATACCCCCTTCGATGTCAACGCTGTTTAAAATTATTGCTGATGTACGACAGATGGAGTACCTGACGGCTGTACAAGCTAGTTCGCTTGCTTTGTTTGAGGCAGTGTGGCACCCATGGGATACTTTCTCGTCATTACGCCTTTCTGCAGATGTATAGTTCTGTTGGCCACCCCAATGTAATTTTATGCCATTCTTATGTTCATAGCCATGCAGTTCTCATCATCGATGTGCTCCTTTTTCTTCTGTGAATTTTTTTTTTGTAATCATATGTATATGTGAAAATCAATAAAAATTGTTAATATAAAAAAAAATTGCAGCTTTTTTAGATGCTCTTTTATGGAACTTCAGGCAAAGAAGATTTCAACTTGGTCCTCTTTGTTATGAGGGGGCTGGGAACCTGTGTTTATTATAATTAACCCTATGTGGAGGCAAATATATCTCATCAGTTGTGGTAGAAGTGAAGACTGTCTTAACAAAGGGTTAAAAATGTAGGAGCTGGGTTTCTCTATTGTATTTTACCAAGTTCCCAGCCCAGCTATTGAGACAGATCAGTGCAACTGACATAAGAAATGCTTGCAGTCGCAATAACAGAAACACCTAAATGGTAAGAAATATTTTTAAAATGTTTCTATGATGTCTGAAAATGAACACATAACACATTTATAGTGGGATTTTCTTGTTTCAAAAGGCATACTTGTTCTTCAGCTTCTGCTTCAACACTATTTCATTAGTACAGTCTCTTTCTATGCACAAGAATTATCTCACTCATTTTTAGTTCAAATGTGCCGAGTGTGAATTGTTGATGTGTAAAATAGTATTACCTGCTGTAGGTCTGCTGAAAAATTTTGTATGGATTTTTTTCTAATATTTTTTCATGTATTACAATACACAAAAAGTACAAACAGTTGTTTGAATAGCTGTTCAGTTATAGGTTATGAGGATTTTTGGATTACCATCCTTAAAGAAAACCACATCCAAAATAGAAATCTCATGGAAACTAAAATTTGTGGTGAATTGGACGTTGACAGATATATTGTTTAATACCTCAACAACTGAGTTAAATAAATCGACATTTACAGTCCAAAACAAAATATCTGACACATACCTGGTCTGAGACTGATTTCACAAGAAGGCTTCCCTTTGTGGCTGAGTGCCAAACAATCCTGGAGGTGAAAACAGAGTGCTAGGCTCAAAGAAGTGTGGTTGCCATTTAGGTAGATCTGCTGGAAGCTACTTGCAGTACAGTCAACCAGCTAGCTGTCAGCTGGTCTGTCAGGATAGATGGCAGGACCTCCGTTGCCCCTGGTGAGGTAGCGGGACCAAGGCAGTGACCATAGGCAAGGTGGCACCTGAGGAAGGATCAGGCTGGCAGGAACAAAATGGCAGCCAAAGTCATACACAGGAAGGCAGTGTTGTCAAGAACAGGGCAGAGGTCATTCACAGGAATCCAGTGGAGCAAGCAGAAGGGTAGTCAAGGGGGAAAGTGGAAGTTTTCTCCATTTTTTATATGACATTTGGACATAGTACTATACTACTGCCTGCACCTGTTACTGTTTAGGGTAAAAGCTTCATCTGCCCTTCCCAGTTTTGAGGGTAGATGCAGGATGAGGGCAGGGTATGCACCTCGGTGCATGTTGGGTTCTTGTTTATATGTTTTGGTTCACTGTTATCCCTGGCCTAGGGGCAGATGGCTGCTCCTGAGATGCCCTTGCTGGTTCCATAGCTTCCTGCAAACCTTTCTAGCTCACTGTATACATGATGGCTATGCCTAATGATGCCTCTTTCATGGTCCTCTCATGGAATATCCATGGTTTAAACTCCAAATTCAAATGGGCTCTTCTCTTTCAATATCTTAAATCTCATTCTCCCCATATCATACAGTTAGGTCTATATATATTTGGACACAGGCATAATTTTAGTTTTTTTCAGGTATTTACCAAAACATATTCAAGCTATAGTTATATAATGGATATGGGCTGAAAGAGCACACTCTCAGGTTTAATTTGAGGGTATGTACATCCAAATTGGAGAAAGGTTTAGGAATTACAGCTCTTGAGAGTAGCCATCCCCCCTTTTTCAAGGGACCAAAAGTAATTGGACAATTGAATATAATCCTAAATAAAATGTTCATTTGTAATATTTTGTTGAGAATCCTTTACTGGCAATGACTGTCTGAAGTCTGGAACCCATGGACATTACCAAAGACTGGGTTTACTCCTTTTTGATACTTTGCCAGGCTCTAACTTTAGCTGTCTTCAGTTCTTTGTTTGTGGGTCTTTCTGCCTTTAGTTTTGCCTTCAGCAAGTGAAATACATGCTCAATTGGGTTGCGATCAGGTGATTGACTCAGCCATTGCAGAATATTCCACTTCTTTTCCTTCAAAGGCTCCTGGGTTGCTTTTGCGGTTTGTTTTGGATCATTGTCCATCTGTACTGTGAAGCGCCGTCCAATCAACTTTGCAAAATTTGGCTGAATCTGGGCTGACAGTATATCTCTAAACACTACAGAATTCATCCAGCTGTTTCTGTCTTCTGTCACATCATCAATAAACACCAATGACCCAGTGCCACTGGAAGCCATGCATGCCCATGCCATAACACTGCTTCCACCATATTTTACAGATGACATTGTGTGCTTTGGATCATGAGCTGTTCCAAGCTTTCTCCACACTTTTTTCTTCCCGTCATTCTTGTACAGAATAATCTTAGTTTCATCCATCCAAAGAATGCTTTTCCAAAACTGGTCTGGCTTTTTTAGATGTTTTTTGGCAAACTGTAATCTGGCTTTTCTATTCTTCAGGCTTATGAATGGTTTGCGCTTTGTGGTGAATCCTCTATATTTGCTCTCGTGAAGTCTTCTCTTGATTGTAGACTTTGACAATGATACTCCCACCTCCTGAAGAGTGTCCTTCACTTGTCTGGATGATGTGAATGGGTTTTTCTTTACTATAGAGAGGATCCTGTGATCGTCCACCACTGTTGTCTTCCATGGACATCCATGCCTTGTTATGTTGCTGAGCTCACCAGTGCGTTCTTCTTTCCACAGAATGTACCAAACTGTTGATTTGGCCACTCCTAATGTTGCTGCTATCTCTCTGATGGATTTGTTTTGTTTTTGAAGCCTTACAATGGCCTGTTTCACTTGCATGGACAGCTCCTTTGAACGCATGATGTATGTTCAGAGCGATAGTTTTCAAATGCAAATACCACACTTAGAATCAACTCCAGACCTTTTACATGCTTAATTGATGAAGAAATAACAAAGGAGTAGCCCATGCCTGGCCATGAAACAGCTTTTTATTCAATTGTCCAATTACTTTTGGTCCCTTGAAAAAAGGGGATGGCTATTCTTAAGAGCTGTAATTCCTAAACCATTCCTCCAATTTGGATGTACATACCCTCAAATTAAACCTGAGAGTGTGCACTTTCATCCCATATCCATTATATAACTATGGCTTGAATATGTTTTGGTAAATACCTGAAAAAAACTAAAATTATGCCTGTGTCCAAATATATATGGACCTAACTGTATTTCTCCAAGAAATGCATGTCATGGGCAGCAAACTCCTGGCTTTCAAAAAACATGGATACCACAAGCCTTTCATGTGACTTATTCCACATTTGCTAGAGGAGTATCCATCCTGATCAGCAAATCCCTCCCCTGCATAATTGAGACCATTCATACTGACCTGCAGGGTAAATATAAAAAACTATGAAAATGGTGCAGCGCTGCTAATATTCATTAAGCCAATGCATACGAAGCAAATAAAACAATACAAGTGAATCAACCCCCTTGTGACAGCATAAATAGCATATATCAATCACTAGTGTCAAGGTGCAAATTGACACACACTTAGTAAGTGACTAAGGGGTGATAAACAGTCCAATATGAGCACACAGGTGAGGAACTCTTCACACGTGGATGTGTCATACGTGCCACAGGAATCCCAAAACAATCTGAGTGCCCCCTCACCTGCTTGCAATGACCTCAAGGGCCAACCAACTTTCAACAGATAGTCAGGCAATCTCCTGTTGATCCCTTCAGTATGACCGGAATTGATGGTAACTTTAGCCAGACCTCTTCCACCGCTCTAACGACACCTCTATCTTCCACTCAGAGACATAAACCAAACAGGCTCCATAGTGCAATATATCCAATTTATTAAATAAAAACAAAATACCCACTTACATGTAGGCAAACGATCGCACACAGTAATCGGCTGTCCTCCTGACATGCGGCTTCATGGAGTCCCAATATGGCGCGGACGCCGGAAGTGACGTCACCGTGTCCCGGAATAGACAATGAACGTACCAACGCGTTACGTCACGAATATCACGTGACTTCATCAGGGTCTGATGAAGGGATCAACAGGAGATTGCCTGACTATCTGTTGAAAGCTGGTTGGCCCTTGAGGTCATTGCAAGGAGGTGAGGGGGCACTCAGATTGTTTTGGGATTCCTGTGGCACGTATGACACATCCACGTGTGAAGAGTTCCTCACCTGTGTGCTCATATTGGACTGTTTATCACCCTTAGTCACTTACTAAGTGTGTGTCAATTTGCACCTTGACACTAGTGATTGATATATGCTATTTATGCTGTCACAAGGGGGTTGATTCACTTGTATTGTTTTATTTGCTTCGTATGCATTGGCTTAATGAATATTAGCAGCGCTGCACCATTTTCATAGTTTTTTAGTTTATGGTATATTGGTACATAGTAGGTGTTAGCAGCTTTTATTACTATTAGGGTCATCTAAGCGCAGGGGTTCTTTCATTTATTTTTGCAGGGTAAATATGTTGTGGGGTCAAAGATATGTTGTCGCCACGATATATATCCCCCCGCCCTTCTCCCCCGTGCTGCTATACACACTTATGGAGAGGATTGCCCCGCATTGCCCTACCAAATTGCTAATTATAGGGGACTTTAACGCCATTTAGCTCCTGACCCTGATAAACCCACCCCCCCAAACATTTTTCCACTGATCTTGTAACCTGGGCACAAGTGACAGGGGTGGAGGAGGTTTGGAGATGAAAACATCCCACCACAGGATCCTATTCCTGCGTCTCCACATCCTACTAAACCTCTTCCCGCATTGACCTGGCTTTCGCCAATCCCGCATTATTGCCAGATGTCCTCACTGCCTATTACCTACCCAGTGGGACCATTGTCCGTTGGCCCTGGCACTTCATTAGATTTCCGATCCAACTATTGCAGATGCTATTCCACCACTACTGGGGGAATTCTGGGGAAATAAGGCCGGGTCATCCTCTCTGGATGATACATGGGATGCCTTCACGGTATATACACGAGGTCAATACATCTCCTCTATTGCTGCGATCTGCAAAGCTCAAACCAATACTACCCACACTTTACAGGACACAGTGGAGGACCACACTGACAAATATGCAGCAGATCCCTCTGAACCTAACTTTGACCTCCTCTCCATGGCCAAGAGGGAATTGCACCTCCACTTAGTGAAAATTACTATATTGGATCTCCTCAACAACAAACAGCGTTTTTTTGAACAGGGCAACTGTAATGGGTGGCTTTTAGCAATGCTGGCTCAACATGATCAGCCGCTCACCTTAATTCCCCAGATCCAAACCTTCTCGAGGGAGGTGGTTTCCTCCCTGTCGGACATTCTAGAAATCTTATGTCAATTTTACAATACCCTATATGCCTCCACGCTACCCCTGGAATTTCGGGCACGTGACTTTTCATCTCTGTTGGATCAGTTAGCATCGGGGTGGCTTTCAGATACGGAATGGGAATAATTTCTGCGGCCCATTACTCCCGAGGAGGTTTCTACTGCAATTCACTGCTTCCCTACAGGGAAGGCCCCTGGCCCTAATCGCCTCCCCCTACATGCAAAATTTATCCTCTAATAAGTTACCCCCCTCTATAAACCATGCCTCTGTGGTGTTGATCTATAAATCCCCTAAAGATCCTACCTCCTGTGCTTCCTGTAGGCCCATTGCTCTGCTTAATACTGACTTTAAAATCTTAACCAAATTTCTCACCTTGAGGCTACAGCGGATTTGCCTACTATTATCGAGCTGGACCAAACAGGATTCATGGCCCACAGGGCCACGGACATTAATATACGCAGATTGTCTACGAACATCCATGCCACACATACCAACATAGGTTCCAGGGTGGCGGACTCCCTAGATCTTGAAAAGGCCTTTGATACGATTGAATGGACATTCCTTTGGGAGGTACTTCATAGAATGGGCTTCCCTTTGGTATTTATTGCATGGTTTAAGATACTGTATGCCAACCCCACAGCTGCCATCCGGTTGAATGGCGGCCTATTAGCTCCATTTTCTCTGGCTAGAGGCACTCTGCAGGGTTGCCCTCTCTCCAGATCTTTTTGCCATAGCCATGGAACCCATAGCTGAGGCTCTCAACACCTCCGCTAACATCAAGGGCCTATGCGTTGGCTGGCTGGAAGAGAGGGTAGCCCTGCTCTTAAATGATGCCAGACCTTCGCTCACTGGGGCCCTCCAGATTCTCATTCATTTGTCGTTGTCACCAGTCCTAGGGTCAGTTGGACAAAATCCCTACTGCTCCCCATTGACCCCCAAGCTCCAAACGCGGTCTCCCCAAACGTTCAATTACAATGGTGGAGAGTTTCAGGTACCTTAGAGTCATGGTCTCTCGTCAGGCCTCAGACTTTCTCCCCTTGAATCTCACTCCTGTAGTACAAGATATCAAACTGAAGCAGAAGGCATGGAAGTCTTTACCTCTATCTCTCCTTTGGCGCATTAACTTTATCAAAATGAAACTCCTCCCGAAACTCACCTACTTATTTAGACATTCTCCACAATAGATCCCCAAGTCCTTTTTTGCCCGACTTAAACAACTGTTCTCATTTATATGGGGCCCTCACACTCCCAGATACAAACTTTCTACCCTTATACGAACCCCTGCTCAAGGCCGCCTAGCCTTCCCAGACTGCAACAAATACTTCTTGGCCACCCAACTGGTTACAGCTGCCTGGCGGCTGAACCCTGATCTCAATAATCCCTCTACTGTTCTCAAGGCTGCAGTGGTGCATTCCCTGGAGGCTTTAAAGTTCCTTCTATACAGGGGCCTCGTGCACCCTACTCATTGACACCCTCCATGGTTACCACCCTGTGAGTCTGGCGAGCTGGCTTAAAATACGAACACCACCCCAAATTAGCCGTTTCCCCGAATGCTCCATTGTGGTTCAATCCCTCCCTGCCCCATTTTTACATGCTACCTGAACCCCATGCCTGGACTAAATTCAATATTAAAACCCTCTCCCAAATTGTCACCAATTCTGCACTATTCCCTCTGTCTGCCCTTTCTTCCACCTATAATGTTCCTGCATCCCACCTATTTTGATACCTACAACTTTCCCATGCCTTCCGTTCTCAGTTCCCTCACCCTACCCTACTGCTCATCCAATCGACCCTGGAGGAAGTACTGAGATCTGATTGTGCTGTGAAACCTACCTCCCATATATACTCCCACCTACTGGGTGTCTCTCTGCCCGCTCTGGAGGGCTTGTGGGACCGATGGTCGCGGGATGTGCTGGAACTAGATAATGATTGGGCTGACATCTGGGACCTTCCCTTTCGCACCTTGGTTTCTCTAAGGGACCGTTTAATTCAGTTTATATGAGTACATTGTGCATATTATACTCCTTATAGACTTCATAAGATGAATCCCTCGCACTTCTGGAGTTCTGATGCTGTGGAGATGTCCCAGGAGATTTCGCACATGTGTTTTGGCACTGCCCAGCGATAACTGACATCTGGAGAGAAGTGATATCCCTGTGCAATAAACTGACCTTGGTTTCCCTACAGCACTCCATATCAGTCTGTATATTAGGCTTGGTTAGTAAACTGCTACCTACAATAGCTGAATGCACATTGATAAGCCTACTTTTATTCTACGCAAGGAAATCCATAGCATTGAACTGGAAAAAGTCTGCCCCTCCATCTCTTGCATTCTGGAAGCGGTTAGTCAATGATAACCTGCCACTCTATAAAGATACCTACACACACACAGAGGCTGTCCCAAAAAGTATGACAGAGTATGGTCCAAATGGCTAGCCAAACTTTCCACTGCTTCAGACATGACTCCAACTTGAGTAGTTTATTAAACTTCTGAGGCATCCCTGTGTATCTTTCTGGTCCTGAGGGCATCCCGAACCCCATAACTCATGTTATATCTGGACACTCCCTGCTGCTATATGTACTCTTCACTTTATGACCACCTTGGCCACTCTACTTGACTGTCTATATAACCCTGTCATCTACAGTTTACCCAGGGGCGGACTGACCATTTGGAAACTCGGGCATTGCCCGAGGGCCCGGGGTCAGTAGGGGGCACCATGAGATGCCCCTGGTACCTTTTTCATAGGCTTTTTTGAGTTTGGGCAAGGACAAAGGGGCCCCGTGATCCCCTATTGCCCGGGGGCCCCATGAGTTGTCAGTCCGCCCCTGAGTTTACCTCAATGTATATCTCTGCATTTCTCCGCACCTGCAAGGGTATGATATTTGTGAACCAATATTTTTCAATTGTTGCTTGTTTTTCTTCCTATTGTTGTTTTCTATGTATAACATGTTACATATTTTCAATGAACAGATTTTAAAAAAAACATAACAGGTATGAACACACTCACCAAACAAATCTCAGGCTTTGTAGAAAATTTTTTTAAAACTGTTAGTTAAGAATACTGCTAATTTCCTGCAAGACACAACTGACTTTCTGAACAAGTTCAACAACATACAGCAATTGCCATCTATTACAATTCTAGTCACTATGGTTGTAGTAGCCCTATATAGTAATATCCCTCACAAGGATGGATTAGCTGCATGTCACAGATCCTTATCCTCACCAAACCATAAATACACTGCTGAGAATGTTACACAGCTCATTGAATTCATACTTACACACAACTACTTTGCTTTAAGTAAAGACATCTATCTTCAATGTATGGGTACTGCGATGGGAAGTAAAATGGCACCCCAATATGCCAATTTATTTACGGCTGACCTGGAGGAAAAATTCCTGAACAGCATGGAACAAAAACCATACAGATACTATCACTATATTGATGATATTTTCATCATATGGACAGAAGGTGAAAAAAACCTAAAACAATTTTACTCATTGATCAACACTTTTCATCCATCAATCAAATTAAAAATGGAATACTCAAACACACATGTCAACTTCCTAGACACCACAGTATACATCAGGGATGATAAGCTTCACACCTCAATATACCGGAAACCCACTGACAGATGCAACTACCTCCACAGTTCCAGCTTCCACGCCCAACACACGAAATGTGCCATCATACACAGTCAGGCCATTAGATACCACCGAATATGTTCTGACCCAAGAGACAGAGATAAACATCTCGGGACACCAGCAGACTCCTTCCATAAGAAAAGTTACAAGGACAAAACTATCAACACCAGCATAAACACAGCCTTGAGAAACCGAAGAGAAAATCTACTTCAGTACAAAGAGAAATAACAAACAACCGTGTACCTCTAGTAACCACATACAACCCAGCACTAGAAGGAATAAGAAAAATAATCAGAGATTTACAACCCATCATAAAAGAGGATGGAAAGAAATACTCCAGCAACCCCCAGTACTAGCTTTCAGACAAACCCCCAACCTCAGAAATAAACCAAACAGTAGGAAACTTCCTTCTGATCAAGATGTGACAAATAATGGAAGCAAACCCTGCAATAAAAAACGCTGCAAACTGCACAACCAAACCAATCCATCAAAAAGTGTCAGACACTCAAAAGGGATCTTCAATATCTCCGGATCATACAGCTGCACCTCTAGTTGTGTACCTTATCCAGTGCAGAAAATGTAGCAAAGGATCTTATGTTGGCGAAACAGGACAAAAGTTGCAAACAAGGATGAATTTGCACAGACATACCATCAAGGAACATAAAGAAGATGACTTTTGCACACCTGTGGGACACCATTTTGCACAACCAGACCACACTATGGAAGACCTCAATATTTTAGTTCTTAAAGGAAAATTTCAAATCCATTCAGGAAAGAAAAACTTTTGAACTAAGAATGATAATTCTATTTGACACAAGAGATAACGGCCTTATTTTGGACATGGGATTCCTCACTCATTATCCAACAGTTTTATGACTCCCTCTGTGAGTGTTGCCCCCCCCTCCCAGTCTTTGCTTTTGCTGTGTCTTATCTCTAGTCTAACCCTAGTCTTTTAACCATTGCTGTGTACATCTGTTTGTGTGTGTTTCTTTCTGGGTTTTTTTGTTTTTTGTTCATCCCCCACATCTCTTCTAACATTCTGCTAAAACTTTGTGTAGTACTGCCGGGACCTTGAAGAAGGGGACATACAGCGAAAGCTTGTCCTCAAAATTGTATGTTAGTGCAAATAAAAAAAGTAGCACATCAGTACTCAATTGTTTCTGTTGCAAGTGCAGTAATATGGCTACAATCACCTCAAGCAAAACAGTCAAACCAGAAATGCAGCAGAAGGCAGCTGCAATGGTGGCAGATCCTAATCCTACCACGCAATTCAGTTGTCGGGAGGCCCAGTCCCTATATAACTCAGTGCTCCTATCCGGTGCTGAAAAGAAACAATACTTTCTTCAGCAGAGTTACTTTGAAGAGGGAGAGAACACTGGGCATCTCCTGGCCCTTGTGGCCAGGGGCAAACAAGATACTACCTCTATAGACACTATGCAGTTGCATGATGGTGTTCTTCATACCTCCCAAGTAGATATTCTGGACATGTTTTGCCAGTTTATAAGAATCTATATGCATCCAAATATACTGCCACTTTCATTGAACTTTCAGATTTTCCAGAAGGGTGTCCCTTTCCTAAACTATCTGGCTCCGAGCTGGTTAAAACTTTACTCTCCTATTACTATTGAAGATCTCACAGAAGCTCTGGTGGCTGCCACTACTAACAAATCCCTGGTGTCGGATGGTCTCCCATCTAAGATGTACTCAAAATATGGAGATGTACTTCTTCCACCCTTATTACAAGCTCTACAGGTGGCAACAGAAACGTGAGAATTACCCGACTCAGGAAGCGATAATTTGCAGGAAGCGATAATAATAGTTCTCCCAAAACCAGGGAAAGACAAATTGCTCCCTGACTCTTATCGCCTTATCTCTTTATTAAACACAGATGTCAAACTGTTGGCCCATGTTTTGGCTACTAGATTGTCCAAGGTCATAGGCAAATTGATGCATAGAGATCACTTGGGGTTTATCCCTTCTAGATCAACAGTGAATAACCTCAGATGTCTCTTTCTTATATTTGCAAATGCCAGTGGATAACCTGGGGAGTAGAGCGATCCTCTGCTTAGACATCGCAAAGGCTTTTGACAGTGTGGAATGGCCCTACCTTTGGAAGGTGTTAACCAGATTTGGATTGAGGAAGAAGCTTATTAACTGGGTCCGAATATTGTACTCCGCTCCTAGGGCTTTACTTTGTATAAATAATGGCCTGTCTGCATCCTTCCACCTGCATATGGGCATTCGGCAGGGGTGTCCCTTGTCAACCCTGCTCTTTGCCCTGGCTGTAGAGCCTTTGGCTATCATGGTCAGGAGGTCTACTGACATCGTTGGGTTTTGTAGATCAGCCACTGAAGAAAAGATATCTCTTTTTTACAGAAAAAAGGGAAAAAACCTGCGCTACACCCCAGAATATACAATGTGCAAATACAGTAAATGTGTGAAAAAAAAATATATTCTGAAACAATTAGTGAACTGCTGCTACTCTTTTCCTGAACACCGGAGAATACAAAACATATAAAAAATGAGTGCGCTGTGCACTAAATAATCACAAACAATCAATCAAATAAATGTTGCTACATAAAAATGTGCATAAATTAATTGAAATGATATAATTCCACATTCATATATTAAATAATTAAAAGTCCCAAAATCCAATAACACAGTGCTATGTGCTAAATAAATCCTCCAACAAAAAGTGCATTGGTGTCCACAAATGCTTGACACAAAAGAAAAAATCAGCCTCTCACCAGACACTTTGATCTCCAATCAAGACATCAAACGAGCAGATGGTGTTCAGATCTCACACTGACACCCGAGTTGGCCGCATCAAGGAGATGAATAGAAGATAAATGGACAACTGCAGGTTCACTTCCATCACATCAGACAGCTCTCCACATCATGCAAGGAAAGATTTAAAACAGAAGAAGAAAACTTTATAGTGCGACCCGATAAACCAGCGAAGAATTTATTAAAGTATTGCACTTACATAGATAAGGTGCATAAAGGCAGTGTAAACATTTAAATTTTCCGTGGTGTCAGACCACCAGCTGGAATGAGGTGACATCACAGAAAGCTCCGCTCAATGCATGTTTCTCCATTGCGGTGATATTGGTCCACTGGGATTGGAGAACAATCCCCAGAGGACGACATTTTTTGAGAAACGCACGTTGGGCGGAGCTTTCTGTGACGTCACTTCGTTCTGGCCGGTGGTCTGACACCGCAGGAATTTTAAATGTTTACACTGCCTTTATGCACCTTATCTATGTAAGTGCATTACAGGATAATTGGACACCACTCCTATATGGAGTAACGCTAACTGTCCAGTACTGGCTAAATTATGATTCCAAGCCTAGAGACAAAAAGGGATGTGTTTCCTTGACCAGTTATTCCTGGACTCCACTTTTAAATCCTTCACACAGTTACGCTCTGAATTTGCCTTATCCCACAAACAATTTTTTCAGTATTTACAACTGGGTCATGCAATACATACTCAAGCACAATCCATTAATTTGCACAAGTCAGACTCACCTCTTTTATTGGAGGTAGCTCGAGCCACTGTGAGAAAGGGTTTAATATCCCATCAATATGTATCACTGTGATCCACTATACAAAAGCATGCAACCCTTAGAGGTAGAACCCAATGGATGAAGGACATAGGATAGATTGGTGGAGAACAATAGCACATGGCATTGGAATCTGTAACCATAACTTCTTTGTCTGCAGCACATAAACTTACTCAATTGTTGATACTTCAGTGAGCCTAGGACTCCAGAGAAGTTGTTCAAGTAGGGCAGAAGAGAAACACCCTTATGTGCAAAATATAAATTGCATAGCACGGACTTTATCCACATGCTCTGGTGCTGTCCATAGCTTACTAGATATTGGACTGAGATTATGCATGTCATTTTCTTAGTTTCCCAATCTCCTGTACAGCTACAGTAGATCCTGTGATATGCCTATTGGGCACAGTAGATACTTAATTGTACCAGCCAGGAGTATTTATCATGATTTGTCATCTGCTATATCTTGCTAGAAAACTAATTGCCAGGTATTGGATATCACCCTTCTCCCCGACATGCAAACAATGGACGGAATATGTCAACACCTTACTTCTAAGGGACGTAACTTTGATTTAGTCTGGCAGGGCTGGTAAGATGTACCAGGGTTGGCTCCATCTCAACCAATTATGCATAGGCTCCTTCAATTGTAATACTTATTGGTCATTATAGATATATAAGAAAAGGGGGAACTGGAACTTCCCCAAATTCTGGGGAGATAACGTGATTTTCAAGGTGTCATCAATGATAAACACAACAAAAACTAAAATTTACAATTTTTTATTATAATTCAATCAAAAAATTCATAAAATCAATAAAAGTGAAAAACACTTCTTGATCAAAATGTCAATAGTTGTTACTCATTCAATAATTATTCCCGTTTTATAATTCTCAACATGTTTCACCTACTCAGGCTTCTTCGGGAGATATTTTACAACACCTAAGATAAACAAATTCACATTCATTACAACATTTTAACATATTTACTATATCACACACACACCATATATGTACAGAGATAAACATGTATCTGAAAAAATACTTCAAGGATTGATGGATGGCCTCTTACCAAATAGATCTATACATATCAAATGTTTAGGAAACCATGTGAACATTCAAGAAGGGTTTATTTGGCTGATGTCTAATGTGATCTGATCAAACCAAACGGTTGGATAAGCAGTCCCTTATATAGCCCAGACAAGATAATGCATGTCTTAGCCGCCAAAGAGATACATAAGCTAGGTTGAACTATAAAGTGAGATAAAAAATACATATATAAAAACTCCAGAAAAGACAATTTCACAAAAGCAATATAATGGGTATGTACATTTAAGGGATATAGCTCTCACCACGAAGTAACTAACCAGCATGCAAACAATTGTATCTTCCTCTATAAGTTGTACCTCCTTAAGGGAGTCAAAATTGTTTCCCCAAAATGGGTTCTAAAACACAATATAAAAGTACAAAAATAATCATGATGCTGCAAGTATAGTGTAGAATGAAAACACAGCTCCTATAAGATATCAACCTACCTCTCACAACAGTTTTAATTGTCCAAAGTCAGTTGGACGACTACATCACTTTCAACCTAAACTTGTCCCTGGTGGTACTTCCTCACATTCATCTTCATCTGGTTCTACACCATCTGTCAAATCAATCTGATTTATAACAGCATTGCTTCTCTTCCTGGTGAGCTGTGATTGGCTCACAGCTGTCACATGATACATGGGGTCAATCACAGCATCCTGTACCATGTGGCCAGCTCTAGCCAATCACAGATCACTATTAGATTGAGCTGTCACTATTATATTGAACTTAACTCATTTCGGACCTTCATTGCTCATGCAATGCAAAGTGTGAAAAAAAAACAAAATCCCTGATCACCCCCAAAAGTAGTACAATGTTACTATGGTAACAGTGCAATACTTTTATCAAAGTATTTAAAAAAAAAATAAATGTAAGAAAAAAAATTAAATTAAATCAAAAATACTGTATTGAAAATTTAAAAAAAAAATTTTTAAGGGTTTTTTTTTTAACCACTTGCCAACCGCCTGCCCCCATGGTGTGGGCAAGCAGCAGCTCTGGGCAAAGCGGCATAGCCTTACACCGCTTTCTATTCCGGGTTGTGTATGCATCTGCACCTCCCTTCGTTCCAGGGAGAGAAGAGAAAACACTGAACTGTGAGCAAAAGCACTACATTTTACACGCACATGTTAGATTAGCACATTTAATCCTTTGATCACCCCTATTAACCCTTTGATCACCCCGTCACCCAGCCAGTACTATTAGTACAGTGTCAGCTCACTATCGCACTCATGCTCAGGGGCGGACTGACAACTCATGGGGCCCCCGGGCAATAGGGGATCATGGGGCCCCTGTGCCCTTGATCAAACTCAAAAAAGCCTATGAAAAAGGTACCAGGGGCATCTCATGGGGCCCCCTACTGACCCCGGGCCCTCGGGCAGTGCCCGAGTTTCCAAATGGGCAGATCGCCCCTGCTCATGCTATAGGTCGCTGATCACCGTCATTACTAGTATAGTATTTGTACAGATCAATATATTGATTATGAATAGAACTCCTTTGTATAGTGTCCCCAAAGAAGCTTTGTGTTAGCAGGATCAGCCTCGTTAGCTGCCGGCACTAGCGTTTAGCCCCTCCGCTGTTTTTCATGGAAGAATTGTATCAATTGATTGTGGGCCAAAGCAATTTATACACACAATAATACATCACCACTTACCCAAATTCAGCTCTTGCCAGACAATTCAAATGGAAACCTATGATGGTTTTTGAATGTAAAACTTTTTTGGGCCTAATCCTCAACATGGGCATTACAAAAAAGAATAAAGTGTGGTGATATTGTTCCACAGACCCAATTCATCATACGCCCATGTTCTCTGCTCTTACATAGTTAGTCTGGCTGAAAAAAGACAAAAGTCCATCCAGTTTAACCATAGAAAAAAAAAAAAGTTATAATCCTATACCCACAGTTGATATGCCCAACAACATACTGGTACATTGCTGAGTGGTTATACCAGGATGATGCCTGCAGCTACATTATCCTGGTATAATTTTCAGCTGGTGGTCGGCTTTCATGTAAAAGCAATCCTAGTTGCTAGTTAGCTGCTGAATCATTTTTACAAGCAGAGGGAAAGGACATCCCCCCTCCTCCTGCCACCTTCCACAGCTTTCTTGGTCTCTCCTGTCCCAAAGGGGAATGCAGCTGGAAGTTCTTCCAGTTAACATAGAGCTGATCAGAGACCACAATGGTTCCAATCATCTCTATGGTCTAAGAAACTGAAAATTATGAGCATTTCACCATTTCTGTTTTGCTGGATATTAACAGCGCCATTTTTAAATTGGGAAAGCACCTGATCACACCAATCTTGGTGTGATCAGATGCTTTAAGGGCAGAGGAGAGATCTAGAGTCTAATAGACCCAGACTTCTCAGAAATGAATACCGGTCATTCCCTATTGCTATCAAAGGGGATATTTTCATTACCTGTGATAACAATAAAAGTGATGATAAATATAAAGGGACAGTGTAAAAAAAAAACTCCTCGCCCCACCCCCCCTCCCATGCTCATGCGCAAAGGAGAACGCAAGCGTCGGTATGTAAACAGAGATTGCACCATGCATGTGAGGTATCACCGCGAACTTCAGATTGAGGGCAGTAATTCTAGCAGTAGACCTCTTGTGTAAATATAAAGTGGTGACCTATAAAAGCTTTTAAAATATTGCCTATCAATAGTAAAAATATACGTAGTTTGTCACCAATGCAATTTTGAAGCATATCATGTTTGGTATCTATTTATTCGGTGTTACATCATCTTTTATAGTTTATCAAACAGTTGGGCAATATATTGTGTTTTTGTGCATTAAGATTCAAAAAAGTGTATTTTTTCCTAAAAAAATTGTGTTTGAAAAATGGCCACGCAAATACTGTGTGGCATAAAAAATTGCAATTCTCACCATTGTATTCTCTATGGCTTGTATTCTCCCATTGATTAAAATACAGTTGCAAGAAAAAGTATGTAAACCCCTTGGGATTACGTGGAGTTTTGCATGAATTGGGCATAAAATGTGCTCTAAACGTCATCTAAGTCACAACAATAGAAGTACACAGTCTGCTGAACATAATACTACACAAACATTAGATGTTGCCATGGTTTAATTGCACATAACATGTAAACATTCACAGTGCAGGGAGGAAAACGTATGTGAACCTTTGGACTTAATAACTGTTGACCCTCCTTTGGCAGCAATAACCTCAACCAAACGTTTCCTGTAGTTGCAGATTAGACCTGCACAACGATCTGGAGTAATTTTGGACCACTCCTCTTCACAAAACTGTTTCAGTGTAACAATATTCTTGGGATGTCTGGTGTGAATCGCTCTCTTAAGGTCATACCACAGCATTTCAATCGGGTTGAGGTCAGGACTCTGACTGGGCCACTCCAGAAGGCGTATTCTGTACTGTTGCAGCCATTGCTTTGTTGAATTACTTGTATGCTTTGGGTCATTGTCCTGTTGCATCACCCATCCTCTGCGGAGCTTCAGTTGGCGGACAGATGGTCGTACGTTTTCCTGCAAAATGTCTTGATAAACTCTGGAATTAATTTTCCCATCAATGACAACAATCCGTTCAGGCCCTGAGGCAGCAAAGCAGCCCCAAACCATGATGCTCCCTCCGCCATGTTTTACAGTGGGGATGAGGTTTTGATTTTGGTGTGCTGTGCCTTTTTTTCTCCACACATAGTGTTGTGCTCTTTCCAAACAACTCAATCTTGGTTTCATCTGTCCACAGTATATTTTGCCAGTAGTGCTGTGGAACATCCAGGTGCTCTTTTGCAAACTTCAAACGTGCTGCAATATTCTTTTTGGACAGCAATGGCTTCCTCCGTGGTGTTCTCCCATGTACTCCATTCTTGTTTAATGTTTTCCTTATTGTAGATGTGTCAACAAAAATGTTAGCATGTGCCAGAGATTTCTGTAGGTCTTTGGCTGACACTCTGGGATTCTTCTTTACCTCATGCAGCATTCTGCGCTGTGCTCTTGCAGTAATTTTTACAGGACAACCACGCCTAGGGAGAGTAGCAACAGTGCTAAACTTTCTCCATTTGTAGACAGTCTGTCTTACCGTGGACACATGAACATCAAGGCTTTTGGAGATACTTTTGTAACCCTTTCCAGCTTCATGCAAGTCAACAATACTTGATCGTAGGTCTTCTGAGAGCTCTTTTCTACGAGGCATGGTTCACATCAGACAGTGCTTCTTGAAACCAGTAAACCTAAAACAGGTGTGTGTTTTTTAAGGGCAGGACAGCTGTCAGCAACACATCCAATATCATCACACTGATTGGAGTCAAGGTTGGCTCACTCCTGGCTCCAATTAGCTCTGGGAGAAGTCATTAAGCCTCACATACTTTTTCCTCCCTGCACTGTGAATGTTTACATGTATGTGCAATTAAACCATGGCAACATCTAATGTTTGTGTAGTATTATGTTCAGCAAACTGTGTTCTTCTAATGTTGTGACTTAGATGACGTTCAGAGCACATTTTATGCCCAATTCATGCAAAACCCCACGTAATCCCAAGGGGTTCACATACTTTTTCTTGCAACTGTATATATATATATCATGTTTGGGGGTTCAAAGTAATTTTGTAGCAAAAAAATGTTTTTTCATGTAAACAAAAAGTGTCAGAAAATGCTTGTTCTTCAAGTGGTTAGAAAAATGGGTGATGTGTGGCAGAAGCTCCTATGTTGGCCCTGAAATGCCAGGATAGTAGAAGCACCCCCCCCCCAACCCAAATAACCCCTTTTTGGAAATTAGACACTCCAAGATATTTGCTTAGGGGCATGGTGAGTATTTTGCAGATCTCATTTGTTGCCACAAGTTTTTTGAAAATGAAGAAAGAAAACAAAAATGTATTTTTTCTCTTTTTCTTTTTCAAAACCCTGTGACAAAAATTATATCTGCAAAATACTCACCATACCTCTTAACAAATTCCTTGGATTGTCTACAATGGGTCATTTGGCGGGGGGGGGGGGGGGGTTTGTACTATCCTGGCACTTTAGGGCCTCCAAAACTGTGATAGGTAATGAGGAAGTGATATGAGGAAATATGCGCTTTGAAAGCTTGAAAGTGGTCAGTGCATTTGAGGGCCTGTATGTGGATAGACTACCAAAAAGGTCGTTCACATGTGGTATCCTCATACTAAGGAGAAGTAGCAGAATATGTTTTGGGGTGTTATTCCACATATAGCCATGGCATATGTGAGCTATATATAATTAAGTCACAACTTTGTGTAAAAAAACCACTGTTAATTTTCAAACATTTTGTGGCAAAAAACAATCTTCCATGGACTCAACATGCCTCTCAGCAAATTCCTTTCCCAAAAGGGGTCATTTGGGAGGTTCTTTGTACTGCTCTTTTGGATTTGCAAGTGCTTAGGTCACCTGTCCAGTCAGAGTCCACATATCCTACAAGGTCCAAATCACCAAATGCAGACAGCTTTAGACCTAAGTCTTTCATTTGTTTGAGATATCTCATGACTCTCTTGATTGATGTTCAGTTTCTTTGATATGGTTCACTCACACATCTACAACAAAGCAACATGGCAGCTGCGATGTCTGGACTGTAGTGTTTGCAATATATAGCAAAGCCCCCCACTGCTTGTCTGTGCTGATCATTAGTAGGAAGAAGATCTTCATCCCCTTCCGATTTTAGGTATGCTGTGTCTATGGGAGTACTTGCTTCTTTGTCTTCAGTCATGCCAAACTACTGAAGTACTGCCTCAATTTTAGATTTCTGATTTAACAGGAAGCTGCCATATTCTGCCATCTTAACGCTTTATGTTAATTCCTAGGTAATATGTCACATCCCCAAGATCTTTAGTCCCAAAATGCTGGTTAAGCATTGCAGTCAAATTTGCAACTTCCTCATCCTTTTTATGAGCAACAATCAAGTCATCCACATGGAGTAAAAAAATATATTCAGAATCTAAACATTTTGAGGATAGACATGGGTCAGCTCTGCTTTGTATAAATTCTTCATCTAGCAAGACTTTTTTTATTTTTAAATTTCATGCTTGAGCTCGTTGCTTGAGTCCATAAAGAAATTTCTGCAACTTGCACACAAGATGCTCTTCTTCATTTTTCACTCATCCTTCTGGCTGTGCTATATATATTTCCTTTTCGATATGACCACTAAGAAAGGCTGTTGTGATAACATGGTGCTTCACAACCATTTTCCGAGAAGCTGTCAAGCTGTCAACAGTGTTCTGAAAGTAATTTGTTTTGCAACTGAAGCAAAAGTAGCATCATAAATTTTTGTGAGTAGCCTTTTGCCACTTACTGTGCTTTGTACCTACAGACTTTTCCTTCAGAGTTGCATTTGACCTTAAAAACCCATTTTCAGCTGATTGCACGCTTACCATGAAGTAGCTCTGAAAGTGTCCATGTATGCAGTTCACTAAGAGATATCATCTCTTTATCAGCAGCTCTAATCCACTTTTGCTTCTCATGAGTTGGAAGTCTATCTCATCCCATGAATCTGGCTCTGGTTTTAATGCTATGTGAGCAACATAGGACAGATGTTTGGCTGAGATGCTGTTATTGCTTCTGGTGGATTTCCTGCTTGAAACCTCTTGTGGCCTGGTTTTTGGATTGTTTGCATTAACTTCTATTTCTGTGTCACTTTGTTGCTTATCTTCATGTGACGTTAATGTGGAATTTCCCTCAGTTTGAAGCGTTTGTTTTAGTTCATGAAATTTTGAATACACTGAAGTTTCATCTGTAATTTTAGCCTTTGCAAGTGAGATTTCCTCTGTTGTGATGGCACAGCTGTCACCTTGGAAACTAGCTACATTGCCTGGTTTTGTGAGCTTCTTCACTGACAAAAATTACTTGTAGGAGCAGTGACATACAGGACATTTTTCAAAGTTATCTTTCTGGTGACACTCTGTTGAATAAGAGTAAAGAAAACCATCTCCTTCTCCTTCTGATTTCATTTGGCTATTAACTGTGGTGACTTTTTTTCTGGATTAAAGAAATTTCTGTCATTTGTTATGCGACTCGTGGCTCCTGAATCAACACACCATGCCTGCAAAGATGAGGTGCAATTTTTTAATATAAAAAAAACATTATCTAAAGAAATATCAGTTTCTTCCTTCTCACTTTTGGCCTTTGATAGTTTAGTTTATTTTTGCATTCTAGCTTTAAAGATTTTGTAATCTGCTTTTCATTGGTTTTGTTTCTTGTACACAGAGCATTCACATGTTTCTTGTTGCATGTTACTGTTTTTTTCCTGTTTTTCTTCTTTAAAGCAGACTTTGAGATAGAAGCACCATTACTATTAATGCTTTTTGTTTTACACTTATATTCATCCATAAGCTTGCCCTTAACATATTCCAGTGTCAGCTCATCATCCGTACATGTATCAAGTGATGTGACAAGGGTTTCAAAACTTTCTGGTAAACCACTAATAGTGCTGCGACATGAAAATCTTCTTTTATTCATTTTCCAATACCTCTCAGGCGTTCAACCATTTCCAGGGTGTGCCTTATGGAATTCTGCATATCCTGGCCATTCATCACCTTGGTTTGGTATAGCTTTCTAATCAAATACAATTTATTGCTGAGATTAGCTCTTTCATGCACCTTTTGTAAACCTTCCCACATTTCTTTAGCAGTTTCACACTTACATATACACTCACCAGCCACTTTATTAGACACACCTGTTCAATTGCTTGGCAACGCAAATCGCTAATCAGCCAATCACATGGCAGCAACTCAATGCATTTTGGCATCTAGACGTGGTGAAGACAACTTGCTGAAGTTCAAACTGAGCATGTCAGGTCTGAGTATTTCAAAAACTGCTGATCTACTGGGATATTCACGCATGACCATTTCTAGGATTTACAGAGAATGGTCTTAAAAAGAGCAAATATACCGTGAGCGGCAGCTGTGTGGACAAAAGTGCCTTGTTGATGTTAGAGGTCAGAGGAGAATGGGCAGACTGGTTCAAGATGATAGAAAGGCAACAGTAACTCATGTCAATATGGACCAAAATCTCTGAGGAATGTTTCCAACACCTTATTGAATCTTTGTCATGAAGAATTAAGGCAGTTCTGAAGGCAAAAGGGGGTCCAACCCAGTATTAGCAAGGTGTACCTAATAAAGTGGCTGGTGGGTGTATGTATGATTTAATAATTTTCTATGCTAAGAGAAAATTTTCTCTGAGCTTTCTGATCTTTCTCTATCCACTCATCTGAAGGGTGTTCTGGCTTGACTTAATTTATACATTTCCACATACCTTCTCTTATTAGCAGCATTTTCTTTTACAATGGAGTTTATTGATAGTGTCAAATCAGTGTAAATCCAAAGTTAGAAATAACAGTGAAGAGGAAATAAACATACAGTTCCTGTAGTTAACATAAAGCATAATACATGCACTGAGTTACAGAAACAAACAAAAAATGCAATTACTATGTGTAATTAAATGATGAGATACATAACAAAGTGCAGTATTGAATAGCATGTGAAGGCCTAAGATTCATCAGTTTGAATCCGTAGGCAAGCATGAGAATAGCATGCAAGGCATTATGTATAACCCCATAAGAGCAGTGTGGATGCACCAAAGCTTTGGGCCCAGAATGGGTCCAGCAATTATACAAAACACTTCATGTACCAAAAATAAAAATCATATTCAGCTCAATTACAGAATGAAAAAGAAGAGCAGATGAGAAAAAAGAATAAAATGAAGTAAAAGGAAAAAAGGTCCCGGGGGATCACAGTAGAAGGCCGTTAAAGTGACAGAAGGGCGTTGTCAAATCTAGATGGCTAGGCTATGTCAATCCAAGGTTGCCAAATCTGGAGGAACTTATCATGTGTGTCTAGCAGTATAGCTGTTAACTTCTCATTAACCATTACAAAGTTCATCTGATTTTTGACTGCTTCAAAACTGGGGGGGGTCTTCCATGCTTTCGCAATTGTCAATTTGGCGGCTGCAAATAAGTGTGATGCCAATTGTCGCTTGGGGCAGAGTAGGTCTGCAATTGGTTAACGTAAAAGCACCTCATAAGGGTTTTTAATATGTGCATGAAATATAGTGCGAAGGAGGGTATAGACCCTGACCCGGAGTCTACGTACCTTGGGACAGGACCACCAAATGTTGGCCATGATACCGATCTGTTGGAAACCCTGGAAGTAATATGGTGAATAAGATGGGATGAAACCGGCCAGTCGAGCTGGTGTATAGTACTACCTATAGAGGAATTTATAGGTATTTTCTAAAATAAGGACATTCTTCGAGCATTTGGATAACGTTTGGGTCATGATCTGCCAATCCTGCTAGTAAAGTCGACCCCCCAATTCAGTTTGCCAATGTTGGTGCTAAGGGTTGTAGCGGGGGCTTTCTATGGGAGATAATGGAAGAATAGATCAGTGATATCAGGCCCGGAGAATGAGGTCTGGTTCTACAGAGGCTTTCAAAAGGAGTCAATCTGTATGGCTTGGGTTGTGCACATAGTAGTGTAGTGATAAAATGTTGAAAGTAGCAAAAATGCTCCTGCAGTGGGATGTTATGGGACGACTGAAGGGTGTCAAAGGTGAGAATCCTAGTAGGGGAGAGTAAGGAGTGAACATCATTGAAAGCATGGGCCCCCCACCATGTGAATTGTCCTGGGTTGTCAAGAAATAACAGATTATGGAGAAGACGCATTAAGGGAAGATGTCATGAAATGAGACCTGCCGAATACTTAATGGAATCCCATAGTTGGAGTGTGTGCATTAACATTGGACCAAGGGGGGTATGACAAAGAGTAGGGGGGACCCACGGTAGAGATGGAAGTGGTGTCGGGTGAGAATCCATAAGATCTATTGTGGCCCACAGAAGGATATTTTGGGATTCATGAAGGTGGGAAAGAGGGACGATATTAGCTGCCAGATAGAAAGCATGAAGGTTTTGAACGGATAGACCTCCATTAATTGGGCAAATAAAATAAAATCTGTTGATTCCAGGACGTGAAGAGCCCCAGATAAATGTCAGGAGTTTACATTGGTGAATACATAAGATGTGTAGGGAAACAGGAACTGGCAAGACACAAAATACATATAGTAATTTGGGAAGATAAGTCATGTGCATCGCATTAATTGTGCAAAACCAAGATAACGGGAAATGAACCCATGAAGATAACATATCTGTCAAAGCTTTAAATAATTAAGGGAAATTAGCTTGGTAAAGTCCCTCGTAGGATGGGCTGAGTCTGACATCCAGATATGGCAGTGCTGGGAGTCACTAAAACGGAAACATATTTTTTAGAGTCACTAATAGTGGTGGAGGGAGGGTTACTGACATAGCTTTAGATTTAGCAGGATTAACATAAAGGCCTGAAAGGGAAGCAAACTTGTCTAGTGTCAATTGCTGATGATATACTATTGACACTAAACGAACCCAGGAGTCACCTTACCAAATTTGATCTCAGTCCTGGGACTGAGATCAAATTTGGTAAGGTGACTCCTGGGTTCGTTTAGTGTCAATAGTATATCATCAGCAATTAAATTTTATGTTGCAAGCATGCCACATCTAGCCCCATGACATCTAAGTGAGTTTGGATGGCCTCCACCAAGGGTTCCAATGCCAGAATAAATAACAATGAAGAAAGCAGGCAGCCTTGTCTGGTTCCCCTGCAGATCAGAAAGGTCAAGGATTCAAAGCTGTAATATTTAAGTTTAGCCTGTGGGGATGTATATAAGGCTGAGATCCAATGCAGAAAGGACGGACCGAAACCATAGTGGCAGAGGACAGACATCAAATAGGGCCAGGACAATGTATAAAAAGCCTTAATATCTAGGGAAAAGAGCATCATGTCGATCGTGCGGGTGTGAGCTAAATGTTGTAATTGTAGAACCCGTCCTCAGCTTGTCTATGTGGGACAAAGCCCATCTGGTCTTTTTTTAATTAATCGGGTGAGAAAGGAATTCAGGCGATTTAGTTAAAATTTTAGTAAGGATTTTCATATTTATATTAATGAGAGAGATAGGTCTATAATTAGCCCAAGATGAATGATCTCAGTCCGGTTTCGGAATCATAACTATATTAGCAGTTAGCAAATTTGAAGTGAAGTTCGAGCCTGTCTTTACCGAATTTTACATGGCAGCCAAATGAGGAGCAAGGACGGCAGACATTTTTTTATAGTACAAAGCCGTATAACCATCCGGGTCTGGACATTTACTCGTCTTCAGGTCTGCAATACATTGTAGGACTTCCGATACTTGGTGTCAGGAATGGACTCAGCACTGGTGGTGGGACTCGCCTGCCGTGTGGGCTGCAGTACCAGAGCTGACCAGCGGGTGCTCTCAACACTGGTGGTGGAACTCACCTGCCGTGTGGGCTGCAGTACCAGAGCTGACCAGCGGGTGCTCTTAGCAGCCAGAAGCTCACAATCAGCCAAACCTGGGGCTGATTGTAGAAAGGTGTATATAAGGCATGACCAGGCCTGTGCTCTGGGCCTTGGTGTATGTTTTCCCATGAGCCTCTGTACCTGTATCCTGTGTTCCTGCTTCGTTGCTGACCCGGCTTGATCCTGATCTCTGTTGACCGTCTCCTGTTCTGACTACTGGCTCATCCCTGACTATTCTTCTGCCTACTCCTATGCTGTTTGACCTCCTGTTGCTGTACCTTGGCTTGTGACCTGTTTACTCTTTGCCTGCTGCTCTGTACTGATCTGCCTCCACCGTTACCGACCCGGCTTGTCTGTCCACGCTAACTACTCTGCCATCCATCCATCCTGCACGGATCCAGCCGTACCTGCACATACCTCTGGCGGATCCCCCTACCACTAGCAGGTGTACTCAGGGGCCGCGACCTGGTCTCAGTCCTGCGCCAAGTCCATCCCCACCATCAGGGCCTCTGGTGAAAAGGCAGACTGGGGCTTAGACTCCGCGTCCTGGGGAATCCTGCCCTGAGGACCGCTAGAGGTACCACCAAACGGTCATTACAGAACCCTACGGCCGGCCTGACCGTTCCACCTCTCCAGCCCTGACTACGCCTGTGTTCCTGCACCTCCTAAAGATTAGTGGAAGGTTGGTTTGTTCACTGTGCGTTTATATAGATATATATCTGGGTGGCTAATAATAAACTGTATTATATTACCTGTGTTTCCCTGTGTCAGTCCACACCTTTCTGGTCACTCCTTGATTCCTGACACTTGGATATCATGGTCCATATGATTTTTATGTGCCTGGTTCAATTTAGGTAAAGACAGCCAATTCAAAAATGCCATGACAGTTTGAGATTGGTTTGAGTGGGATCTGCATAAAGTTTAGTAAGGCGATACCTGAATTCCTCCAACATCTTTAAGGGATTGTTGGTAAGAATGTCATGGTGAGTACGCAATGAAATCAGTTTGGGGTTGTTTGTAAAAGAACGTAGTCTACGGGCTAACATAGAATCCGGTCTATTTGCCTTAGTATACCATCTCTGACGGGTCCATCGCAAGGACCGCTCGGATCCATCTGTAAGGCCGAGATCTATGTCAGTCTGGGCCTGATCCAGCAATTTAAAATTAGAGGGGGTGAGCGATTGCTTAAATTGTGAAGTTAGGTGTGCCAGTTGGGTTTCAAGTTGGTGCTGTGTGTGTTGTCGTTCTCTTTTGCGTTTTGAAGTCGTCTGTATAATATGGCCTCGGAGGACTGCTTTGTAAGCTTCCCATAACGTCATTTGGGAGGAGACAGTTCCTGTGTTAAGTTGAAAATATTCCAAAGATTTATGCAGGAGGTCTGTCTGAATCTTTCAGTGAGAGCAGGGAGTCATTCATAACCCAGGGGGAATACAGAGGTTTACAGAGAACGACAAACCACAAAAATAGGGTCATGGTCAGACCAAGGTACTGTAAGAATAGATACTAAGTGTATCATGGGGAGGTGCGTACGTAGCATAAAAGCATGATCAATTCTAGAGTGGGAATGATGTGGGTGAGAGTAGTGGGTGTAGTTCCTGCCCACAGGGTGGAGCTTGCGCCAGAGGTCTACCAGATCATGACTCCGTAAAGCTTGAGAGAATGTCCTATTGTCATCAGATGGGTGGGAACCATCTGAGGGGTACTTATCTCGATTAGGATTCAACACCAAGTTCGAATCTCCCGCTACCATAAGGGTGCCCCATTGATGGGTTGCCAGAAGAGAGCAGATACGAGTCAGAAAGGGCCCTGGATTAATATTTGGGGCATAGTAGGTCAGGATTGTAATATTTACATAATGAATTGTGCCTTGTAATAAGAGATACCGTCCATTTGGGTCAGCAATACGTTTCACGCAGATAAATGGGGTCTTTTTTGTGGAAGACGACAAGGAAAAATGGGTTTCCTGCAAGCAAGCGATATCTAAATGATGTGTTCTAAAATATTTAAATACCTTCGCCCTCTTTTGGGGGGAATTCATCCTCTGGACATTTAAGGATAGCCAATGCAGCGTCAAGGTGATGGAAAAATGAAAAGATACCTTTTGTCACCATCCCCAGGAGCCCTGGAAAAAAAAATAAACACAGACAAAAAAACAAAAAAGGAAAAGAATAAAAAGAAGGAGATGAGAGAAAAGGAGATGCAGAGAACTGTATACTGTATGACCAATATATATTTGGCACAAAAGGTATAATACAAGTATAATTGCATTGTGCTGTTGGTCAGAACGTCAGTCCTGGCCGTATGCCAGCTGATGGAGGGTGCAGTGGTCTGCTGGAACCACTCGGCATGACTAAAATTGTAGAGTAATTAAACATATTATAGGGGCTACATCTCCACAAACAAGTAGCCTTCGATTAGTATACCAGGATGTGGGCTCTATAGCAACTGAGTATCATAGAGAAAGGTCCTGACCCTGGGTCCATCCCAGAAAATAGGGCCCACGCTTAACATAACTAAAATTCAGTAAGGAAATTAGGTCATAATGACAAAATGGTCTTGTCTATAAAATGGAAGTCACAGTAATTATAGGGTTGTTCTGTACTGGTACTTATGGACCAAAAGTGCTGCAAAAAAAAAAATTGTGGTGACAATGTCAATTGTAGAAAAGAGTAATGGACGAAATTATCAGGATTCGTGGGGTCATAGGGCCGAGACTTTCTGAAAATGTTGAGCTTGTAGGGATCGGAGAGCTTGGGAACTGCGTTTTAGATGGTGGAAGAGATTTGCGTGACGATTGTGAGCTTCTCAAGCAAGATGCAGTGGGAGCCACCTCAGCCTGTGAGGGTGGAAGTTCAAGCTTCAGCTCTTGGAAGTGGCGACGCAGGTCCACAGGAGAAGATGCTTGGAACTGGTGACCTTGATAGGAGAATGAGAGCTTAAACAGAAATCCTCAGCGGTATTTAATACCATTGGATTGTAGAATTTGTAAATAGAGCTTCAAAGTGCAACCTTTTGTTATTGTGAATGAAGACAAATCTGCGAATATCTGGATTGAATTGCCCTGGAAGTCAGTTCCGGGCCGCCTGCAAGAGCCGTTCTTTAGTGCGATAATAATGCAATTTAATAATAATGTCCCTGGGAGGGCCCTCAGTTGGTTTTGGGGCTAAGGCTCTATGAATACGATAGAATTCTAAGCATTCCAAGAGAAACTCAGGAGCAAGTTCTTGGAAGAAGGATGTAGCGGTGAATTGCAGGGCGGTAATCACTTCAACAGCACCGCGGATGCGGAGATTATACCTGTGAGCCCTGTTTTCTGCATCTTCCAGCTTATCCTTCAAGGTTACTAATTCCAAATCAGAGAAAAGTTTATGGGACGTAGTTGTGATCTCTTACCGCACTATAGAGCTGAACTTGTGGAGTAGGGCTTCAGGGTGTTGCTCAGGAGGACTGGTGAATACAGAGGGAAACTATTGTAGGCTATCCTCCCCGAAGTCAGGATTAGCAGCCGAGAGCCTCGTGGTGTCATCTGGCTCAGGGGGATCAGGCGCCATCTTGCCTGTTCTCAGGAGCGGTGAGGCCTTCTATTGTGCCCGGTGTTTGGGTTTGTTTTTCAGGGTGCGATACATCCCCCAATGTTGCCCGGGTGTCCGGGGAGTAGTACCCGCCGCAGGAGAAGTACAAGAGCACGATGTGCCGACGGCTAGTTTTTGGTGGCGCAGAGCTGGAGTTAGGCAGCCATCTTCCCTGGCTGCACGCATGCGCCCCCCCTATTAGCAGCATTTTCATCTTGAATTTCCAAGACTGGTAGTTCTGGTTTGTCAGATTTGAAAATGAAAGCTTTGTTGCAAGCTGTGTTACTGGCCATTTTCTTTTATGCTGCTGCAGCCTTCTTTCTGTTGCTGTATCTTGCAGTTATTAGCTGTAGCTAGCTATGACTGGCCAGAACCCTGGGATCATAACCTTTTAGAAATCCTGTATATAGCCCTACAGAACAGACAGTGCACAGTCCACATGTGCACATGAAAATGT
Organism: Staurois parvus; assembly: GCF_062004578.1. Lineage (NCBI taxonomy): Eukaryota > Metazoa > Chordata > Amphibia > Anura > Ranidae > Staurois > Staurois parvus. The sequence continues at coordinate 1,868,761 of NW_028318073.1, read as the reverse complement.
ATTTTTAGAGAAAAGACACAGAGTTTACAGTACCATAGATGCAGCTACAAACTTATAAAAACTGGCATCTACTGTTTGAAGAATATATCCCTACTAAATACTGATGTAGTTGTTGCACAAAATGCATGAACACTGTATTCCAACACACCTCTACCTTGCGTACTATGCCATCATCACTAGGAATGCTCCTAAAGATGAGCCCCATGGGCTAGTCCATTCTTTCAGCTTATCTCTGAGCAGAATGGAGTGTAAATCTGGGATGACTTCAGATTGAAGCTCTGGGTCTTTGTCAGTTGTTGTTTCTTCTGCATGATCCAATAGTAATTCAGGACCTTTAAACCAGGAAGAATTTGCAAAAAACACTTGTGGACACTGACCTGGTGGCATGATCTGCAACATTAATGTCTGATGAAACATAATGCCATTGCTCAGGCTTGGAAGATTTCCTAGTCCTTTCTACTCAATGCTGACACAAATGCTTAAGTTTTTGCTGTCTGTGTCTTGTCATCTATCTAAATGTCTAGCTCACAGAGTATGGAAATTGCAATTTTCACAGTTAAACTCCCACAAAGCTCAGGCCTAGGAATTTTATGCTTAAGTTTATGTGCTAACAAGATTTTGTCAAACAAAAACCCAACATGGGTTTGATTGCAAGGGTCTATTACCTTGAGCAGAAAGCAGCTGCTATGGCCTTAGTGGATGCATCTGAGAAAATGGAAAGTTCCTCTCTCTTACACGTAGCAAAGGAAATAGAAGTGTAACAATATCGTCCTATCTAAGAGATATAGAGATTGTTTTCAAGGGAAATAGAAGCGTAACAATATCACCCTATAAGGGATATAGAGATTGTTTTCAGGACTCCCATTTTATATTTCAATGGTTTTTATTAATTTTTAAACAGTATAAAACAGAGGCAGCAAAACACGCCCATGCAGGGGCTATCAATTGCACGGATAAAAAAAATGCAAAATAAAAAAAACCAAACAGTGCTCTAATGCCAACAGGGCAAAAGGTACGCCCACGCAGGGGCTATCAATAGCTCATAAGTTACCAGACATTGATGTAACTGACTATAACAACTAAAGGCCCAGGACTCCCATTTTGATTGTTTGTCAGTTTGTAGCAGAGAGTTCCAAGTCCTTAGTAGTCTTCGATAACTGTCTTATTGTGGATTTGCCTTGTATGGCTATATAAACTATTGACTCCAGTGGATCACAGAGACTGTTCAACACTGAGAGAACAACATGTTTAGTAAATGGTTTGTCTGTAGAGCTAACTTGAAGTCAAATATGTCTTTTAATAAGTTCCACTGTAAGCCCAGACTTCTTTGAACAGGTGGCTTACGCACTTCCAGATTTAAGTTTTCAAATCCTGTGGCATGATTACCAGGCTGAAATGCTTTCAAGCTACAGTATATTAACTTGTTGCCGACCGCAGATAGCCGAATGATGGCTGCACTGCGGCCGGCCAGTTCTGAGTGGACGTCATATGACGTCCCCCCAGAACGCGCTCTCCTGCGCGCCCCAGGGGGCACGCACCCGGCGAGTAAAAGGCCAATCACAGCGGCCTTTTACCACCTGATCAGCGGTGTCCAATGACACGCTGATCAGAGGGAAATGCAAGTGCCGGTTCTCGGCTGCACTTTCCTCACGCTGTCAGATTGTGAGGAAAGTACTGCCGAAAACCGGAAGTTGTCAGAGCGGGGATCGGCACCGATCATCAGGGCACTGATGATCAGTGCCCTGATGATCGGTGCCCAGCAGTGCCACCCGCAAGTTCCGCCCACCTGTGCCCTGCAGTGCACCCACTAGCTCCGCCCACCTGTTCCCAGCAGATCACCCACCTGTGCCCAGTAGTGCACCCACCTGTGCCCAGCAGTGCACCCACCTGTGCCACTCTGCAATTTCACACACCTGTGCCCAGAAGTGCCACCTACCTGTGCCCAGCAGTGCCACCCACCTGTGCCCACCCACCAGTGCTGCCCACCCGCAAGTTCCGCCCACCTGTGCCCTGCAGTGCACCCACTAGCTCCGCCCACCTGTTCCCAGCAGATCACCCACCTGTGCCCAGTAGTGCACCCACCTGTGCCCAGCAGTGCACCCACCTGTGCCACTCTGCAATTTCACACACCTGTGCCCAGAAGTGCCACCTACCTGTGCCCAGCAGTGCCACCCACCTGTGCCCACCCACCAGTGCTGCCCACCAGTGCCACCCACCAGTGCAGCCCAGCAGTGCTGCCAGTCAGTGCCACCAGTCAGTGCCCAGCGGTTGTGCCAGTCAGTGCCGTCTATCAGTACCCATCATCAGTGTCACCTATCAGTGCCGCCTATCAGTGCTGCATATTAGTGCCGCCTATCTGTGACACCTCATTAGTGCTGTCTATCAGTGCCGCCTATCCGTGCCACCTCATTAGTACTGCCTATCAGTGCCCATCAGTGCCGCCTATCAGTGCCCATCAGTGCTGCCTCATCAACGCACATCAGCGAAGGAGAAAAATTACCTGTTTGAAAAATTTTATAATAGAAACAAAAACTTTTTTTTTTTTTTCAAATTTTTGGCAATTTTTTATTTATAGCGCAAAAAGTAAAGCGCCCAGTAGCGATTAAATACCACCAAAAGAAAGCTCTATTTGTGAGAAAAAAATGATCAAAATTTCATATGGGTACAATGTTGCATGACCGCGCAATTGTCAATCAAAGTGCGGCAGCGCTGAAAGCTGAAAATTGGCCTGGTAAATAAGGGGGTATAAGTGCCTGGTAGGCAAGTGGTTAAAAGATGGCAATCACCCCAATTTATAACTAGACTTTGCAGTAAGGTGCACATGGAAGAGCAATGCATATTCCAAACAGACAAAAACTTCCCAGCACACTTACCAGCTAGCCTGCAAAAAGACTAACTTCCATGTGCATCTTAATGCAAAGATTAGTTATAAATTGGGGTGGTTGCAATCTTTTTGTATAGCTTGTTCACTGGAAATCACATGGGGACACACTGGATGCCCTCAGCTGGCATTGTGCTGTTGCTGGGCATCCACTTTGTCCTTGTGCCTTTAAGGAGGAGTGGGCTCCCTCCAGGCGAACCTATCCTTAATTTATAGACTATATATTCATTTATTATTTATTTCAGGTACTTATATAGCGCTGTCAATTTACGCAGCACTTTACACATAGATATTGTACATTCACATCAGTCCCTAACCCTCAAGGGGTGTACAATCTAAGGTCCCTAACTTACATTCATACACATATTAGGGCCAATTTAGCCAGGATCCAATTAACCTACCAGCATGTCTTTTGGAGTGTGGGAGGAAACCAGAGTACCCGGAGGAAACCCACGCAGGCACAGGGAGAACATGCAAATTCCAGGCAGGTGGTGCCGTGGCTGGGATTCGAACCAACGACCCTAGTACTGCTAGGCGGAAGTGCTAACCATTTAGCCACTGTGCTGCCCATATATGCCTATATATGCTCCAACTTGGATAATTTCAAAAATGTAACATTAGGACTACAGTATACAGAGGAGCCTTGGCTTGGGCACACATATATTTGCAAATGTGTGCAACTAGACCCTCTGTTTTTAACATGAATTGTTAGACATGGTCAATTTTTTTTCGCAGGCTCGCAGGTAAGTGTGCTGGGTAATTTTTGGCTGTTTGTGATGTGCATTACCCTTCCATGTGCACCTTACTGCAAAGGCTAGTTATAAATCAGGAGCTTTGCCATCTTTTTGTATAGCTTGTTTGCTGGATTTGGCATGGGGACACATTGAATGCTTTCACAATAGTCCTTCACAGGCCATATGTGTCAGCACCTGTGGTAGTGAGCTCTTAATCCACAGCTTGAGGTTCCCCAGGGCGCGGAGTCTAAGCCCCAGCCTGCTTGTTCACCAGAGCCCCTGATGGTGGGGATGGACTTGGAGCAGGCTGGAACCAGGTCGCGGCCCCCAGGTACACCCAGCTGAGGTAGAAGAGACCGCTAGCGGGAGCAGGGTGCAATGGGAGTAGACTCAGGAGATCCAGTAGGCAAGCCGAGGTCAGGACAGGCGGAAGACAAGCAAGGTCAGGAACGAAGCCAGGGTCGGTACACGGATAGACAATATAGGAGGAACGTCAGGGACAAAGCCGGGGTCGGTACACAGATATACTTGAACAGATTCTCAGAAGAACACTGGGGAGCACAGACAATAAGCGTTGCTCAGGCAAAGTGGGACAGACTGAGCATGTCTTAAATAGACAAGCCAGCCAAGAGGCGGGCCAGGAAGTGATGAAAGGGAAGAACATAAAACCCAGGGAATAGCAGACAACGCCCATAGGTGAGCAAAGAGAAACACACATGTGAAGGAAACGTGAACAGCAAGGAGGTAAGACAAAACAACAGGAGGCTGCAGGCTAACTTGTGACAGTACCCCCCCCTCTTATACTTCATACTGATCCAAAGTACTCGCTACTGGGGAAGGATGATGATGAGGACGGGAAAACCTGTTGATAATATAGGGTCTCAAAAGAGAAACATGGAAAACATTAGGGATTCTAAGATGTGAAGGGAGACGTAGTCTGAAAGCAACAGGATTGACCTGGCGGAGGATGGTAAATGGACCAATGAAACGAGGAGCAAATTTCATAGAGGGTACTCGTAAACGGATATTCTTGGTAGAGAGCCAAGCCTTGTCACCAGGGAGGAATTTGGAACTCACGCAGTGATGGCGATCTGCAGCTGTTTTGTACTTGGAAGCTGTCAGATGTAAATTCTTAGAAACCTCTGCCCAGATAGAATTGAATGATCTTTGTTTATCTGCAGCTGCGGGTACCATAGAGGAGATAGGAACAGGGAATGGCACCGAAGGATGATGACCATACTCCGTGAAAAAGGGGGACTCACCAGTACTGGCACTGGCATGGTTATTAAGGGCATGCCCATGGTAGAAGGTCTACCCAATCATCCTGATGGGCCGAAATGAAGGCACGAATATAGCGTTCCACGTTCTGGTTGACCCTTTTTTTTTGGCCATTAGACTGCGAATGAAAGGCTGAAGAGAAGTCCAACTCGACACCGAAGGACGTGGCTGGAGCCCTCCAGAAGCGCGGTGTAAATTGAACCCCTCTATCCGAAACGATGTGAGAAGGCATACCATGAAGACGGAAGATTTCCTTAATGAAGTTGGAGGCCAACGTGACGGCCAAAGGAAGTCCCGGAAGTGGAGTTAGGTGGCACATTTTTGAAAACCTGTCCACAACCACCCAGATAACAGTGGAACCAGCTGAAGGGGGAAGTTCGGAAATAAAGTCCATGGAAATGCAACGCCAAGGTTCATCTGGAACCGGTAGAGGTAAAAGGAGACCTGCTAGAGCAGACGTGGAGGACTTAGATTGCACACAAATGGAGCAAGCCTGGACATATTCTTCAACATCCTTACGCAGTGAGGGCCACCAGTAATGACGCTGCAGGAAGGCACAGGTGCGCTGTACCCCGGGATGTCCAGAGAGTTTAGAGTCGTGTGCCCATTTGAGTAGCTTTGGACGAAGGGCGGGAACCACAAAGGTCTTTCTGGGTGGGATACGTTTAGGCTGAAGACGAGTGGTGGCTAGGATCCGATTGGCAGAAATGATTGGTTCTGGTTCAATATGACACTCAGAGTCAGCACTGTCAAATGATTTAGACAAGGCATCCGCACAGGCATTTTTGGAACCGGGCCGGAAGGTAATGTCAAAATTTAATCTGGTAAAGAATAGAGCCCATCGTGCTTGTCTGGAATTCAAACGCCGGGCAGACTGGAGATACTGAAGGTTCTTATGATCCGTATAAATCAGAATGCGATGTGGAGATCCCTCCAGCAGATGTCGCAATTCTTGCAATGCCAGCTTTATTGCCAGCAACTCCCGAACACCGATAGTGTAATTCTTTTCAGCAACCGAAAACTTCTTAGAGAAGAAGGCACAAGGACGGAGCTTACCATCATGCATTTGGAGCAGGATGTCCCCCACTCCCAAAGATGAAGCATCTACCTCTAAGAAAAAAGGCTGAAAAATGTCCAGACCTACGAGAATTGATGCCGACAGAAAGGCGGATTTTAGTCTGTGGAACGCGTCGACTGCCTCAGAGGACCAGGTTCTGGAGTTAGAACCCTTTCGAGTCAAAGAAGTGATTGGGGCCACCAGCGAAGAATAGTCAGGGATGAACTGGTGATAGAAGTTAGTGAATCCCAAGAAGCGCTTTGTGGCTTTTAACCCAGAGGGCTGAGGCCAGTTGGAGATGGCTTGGAGTTTGGCAGGATCCATAAGCAGCCCTTTATCCGTGACTATGTAGCCTAGAAAAGGGAGCTGGGTTTGTTCGAAGAGACACTTCTCCAATTTTGCATACAGGTGGTGGTCCCGAAGACGTAGGAGAACAGAACTCATGTGCTGACGATGAGTCTCTAAATCTGGGGAAAAATGAGTATGTCATCCAGATAGACAATGACAATGAGCGTTACACAAGCCGAAGGGCATTACTAGATATTCATAATGCCCGTCTCTGGTATTGAAAGCTGTCTTCCACTCACCCCTCTCATCTATCCTAACCAGGTTGTATGCTCCCCGGAGATCTAGCTTAGTGAAAATTCGAGCATCCCGGAGTCTGTCAAAGAGTTCCGAAATCAGAGGTAAAGGGTACCGATTCTTAACGGTGATAGCATTGAGACCTCTATAATCAATGCAGGGTCGTAGTGTACCATCTTTTTTCTCCACAAAGGAGAAGCCAGCCCCAGCAGGAGAATTGGACTTACGGATAAATCCTTTCTGCACGTTCTCCTGGACGTACTCAGACATGGCTTGAGTCTCAGGAATGGAGAGAGGGTAAACTTTACCTCGTGGGGGAGAAGACCCAGGTTGGAGGTCAATAGCACAGTCATAGGGACGGTGAGGCGGCAAAGAGTCAGCAGCTTTCTTGCAAAAGACATCTTGGAAGGCCCGATAGTGCGGAGGGAGTATCGGAGAGGTGATGACCTCAGCCACGGGTACACTCCTAAGAGGACACACTTTAGGAAGACAAGACCGATGGCATTGTGACCCCCAGGACAATACTTGGCCAGAGTTCCAGTCAAGATAGGGTGAATGTCTCTGCAACCATGGAAGTCCCAGAATGATGGGACTTGAAGACTTCGGAAGGACCAGGAAGGAGATTTCCTCGATGTAGAATGCCCACATGCATAGTTATGCTGTCAGTTCGAAAGCACAGAGGTCCTAAGGCTAAGGTAGAGCCATCAACTGCAGATACTGATAGGGGTGTCATCAAAGGAACAAGAGGAATGCCCAATTCAGCAGCCAAGAATTTTTCGATGAAATTTCCAGCTGCCCCAGAATCCACATAAGCCGAAACCTGATAGGAGTTCAGAGCCCAATGGATAGAGACAGGTATAAGGAATCGAGGGAAGGGGGCGGATTTCAGGTTCTGGTCTAGATCACCACCCTCAAGGTGACATAGACCCGAGAGTTTCTCGGTTGGACAGGACAAGACTTAATTACATGACCCTTAGCCCCACAGTAAAGGCATAGACCAAGTCTTAAGCGACGTGATCGCTCTTGTGGAGTGAGGTGTGTATGGCCTAGCTGCATAGGTTCCTCAGAAGTCGGCCCGGCTGTGTAGGTAGATGGCTCAGGGCATTTTTGGAACACAGGAACAAACGAGCCCACTTGAGAGTGACGTGGACCAGACTTTTCCAGATCTCGTTCCTGGAAGCGGACATCGATTTGGATGCTAAGCGCAATCAAGTCATCCAGGATGGTGGGTATGTCTCTTCCGGATAATTTGTCTTTAATATGGTCTGCGAGACCTTGCCAAAAGGTTGCAGAAAGGGCCTCATTGTTCCATGCAAGTTCTGAAGCCAGGGTGCGAAACTGTACTGCATACTGACCGACTGTCATGCTACCTTGGCGTAACCGAAGAAGAGCTCCCGCAGCAGATGAAGTCCTGCCAGGCACGTCAAGGGTTTTCCGGAAGGCTGGGAGACTAGAGATAGTGGGGTCTTGATGCTCCCACAGTGGCGAGGCCCAAGCCAGTGCTTCACCTGAAAGGAGGGAAATCATGTATGCCACTTTGGAACGATCGGTAGGGAAAAATTCGGCTGCTAGTTCAAAATGAATCGAACTCTGGTTGATGAAACCTCGACAAGCCTTGGGATCACCAGAAAAGCGAGGCGTGGGAGGCAACTGGAGTCTTGAAGGATGGTGTTCCATTGGGAGAACAGCAGACGGTGGAACAGCAGGAGCCGGAGCAGGGGCCGGAACCAAAGCCAAAGCAGAGGATGAGGAAATGGCCCCAGCCTGTAGCTGATCCAACCGTGAGGAGAGTTCCTGAAGACAATACATAATCTGCTCTTGAAAGGCCTGCTGGACATCGACTCTCTGCATCAAACCCTGAAGTTGCTCCAGGAGAGGCCGTGGTGTCTCTGAGGAGCTCATGGCCTGAGCAAACTGTCAGCACCTGTGGTAGTGAGCTCTTAATCCACAGCTTGAGGTTCCCCAGGGCGCAGAGTCGAAGCCCCAGCCTGCTTGTTCACCAGAGCCCCTGATGGTGGGGATGGACTTGGAGCAGGCTGGAACCAGGTCGTGGCCCCCAGGTACACCCAGATGAGGTAGTAGAGACCGCTAGCGGGAGCAGGGTGCAATGGGAGTAGACTCAGGAGATCCAGTAGGCAAGCCGAGGTCAGGACAGGCGGAAGACAAGCAAGGTTAGGAACGAAGCCGGGGTCGGTACACGGATAGACAATATAGAAGGAACGTCAGGGACAAAGCCGGGGTCGGTACACAGATATACTTGAACGGATTCTCAGAAGAACACTGGGGAACACAGAAAACAAGCGTTGCTCAGGCAAAGTGGGACAGACTGAGCATGTCTTAAATAGACAAGCCAGCCAGGAGGCGGGCCAGGAAGTAATGAACGGGAAGAATATAAAACCCAGGGAATAGCAGACGATGTCCATAGGTGAGCACAGAGAAAGACACATGTGAAGGAAACATGAACAGCAAGGAGGTAAGACAAAATAACAGGAGGCTGCAAGCTAACTTGTGACAATATGTTGCCAAAGAAACCTGAGGAAGTTCCTATGGTGTTGTAATGGTTATTGATGATAATGTGCAATAGAGACATGGAAGCTGTACGTGACAGACATCTTGTTAAGGTCTCAGCCATTTTGTTTTTCATAAACAAGCATTTTTCTCCCCACCTCCCTCCTCTTGAAAATGGAATTTGTGGCTGTAAGTTGTAACGAACTTCAAAAGAACCTCTTATCTTAAATAACACAAAAATAGAGGCCAGCTCCAGAGGTGTAAACTGCTAATTAGTCTTGGCAGGATGTCTATTTTGCAAAGACACTTTTCCTCTGCCCTATCATAAAACAATAACTCAGCCAGCCGTCACACATGACCCGTTAGGCCATTAGAGCTCTAAGAATGCAGAGCGTGCCATAAAATGTCTATTCCACATGTAACAATTCAGCACACAATTCATAGAATTCAACAGGAACTGGGTACATTAATATTAATTATATATTTGAATAGAGCATATCATGCAGAACCAAACCAGGTCTTACATGACTATCTTAGCACATAGGAAAGGGGAGAAAGCAGTCTCTTCCCTCCTGGGTGATAAAGGTACGCTGTGTTTGGTATCCCTGGGTTGGAAATATAATTCTGAATATTAATCTGCCAGTTGCAAGAATACCACCTGCACATATTGGAGGTTATTAATATTGGTATGAAATTGTAGTTGGGACTTGTTCATAAACTTGGTGACCTCCTAGCACCCATCCCCTAAATCGGATGATTGGTCAGTTGTTCTCAGGCGACGCCTCTTTAATATCATAGAAAAGGACTGCCAGGCCTGGTGAGGGGAGCTCTCCTTTAACATCAATCATCAATCAAGAAACATCTTTACGGACTTGAGAGCCAAGGCAACATTTTTGCTCAGACAATTGGACTCTGCTAAACCAGGAATTTGCAAGTATTCTGCCTTCTTAACTCCTTTCTTTTATTTCTCTGTTGCTTTATTGTTCTCTTTATGTCTTTGTAATAGCCCTTTTTGTAAATATTTTATTTGCACCATTTTGTCCTTTTTAGTAATAAACCCTATTTTGAAAAGTGTTGAAACTGTCTCTAAAGCTTTTAGTGCAAACTAAAGAATCCCTGTCTCTTGAAGAGTGCTACTGTAATCTGTGTGTACAATAATCCCCTGAATATCCCAGTCTGTGGTGACAGTGTGTGTTGCAGATGCTTATGCTAAAATCATAGTGTTATTACTGGGATTTGTGATTTTCCTCCTTCTCTGTAAAAAGGCGATGGTGGTAGTGTGAAGGGTTAATTGTGTAATTAACCTAACCCAGTAAAAATCGCTCTTAGGCTGCTGGCACAGATTGTGGTCCCGCCAGTTGGAAAATCTTTGTGCAGGGCGCAGCTGAGCATTGTTACGCAAGTGACAGCACGGTGCGAGATTGGCTGGTCCTTTGTCATGAGTTGGTGAGAAGGGCAGGGGTCGGATGCTATGTTCCATCACATATTGGCTGGCAGCGTACGTGGGATAGTTCTGCATTAGAGCATTCAGTGCAGCGTTAGGAATTAGCTCTGCACTGAAGGATTGTAACCTTTGTGGAAACAGCCCTTAGAGACAAGCGGTGCATATTTTTGTTTTTATAAAAGAGACATACAGAAACAGCTCCTTCCTATTTCTGCCTTCTATTCTATCTTTTCTTCTTGCAATTATGTCTGGTTTAGCTGAATACAAGAGGATGAGCAAAAATGATTTACGTTCTGAGTGTGAAGCAAGAGGAATTGAAGTTGGTGGCAAGAACTGTGAAAGTTAGACTCATGCCCTAGAGGAATATGATATCTGGGCAGACCAGAACCTGGGGTAGCCTGAAACTGAAGGTATTCCTGTTATCTCCGAGCCCTGTGGTTCAGATACAGCCTCGCAGGATGGGCAAACAGAGACTGACACTGGAGTACCACAGAATGACACCTCCACACCACAGCATGAGCAGGCCGGCACCAGAGTGCCTGTAACCAGCATAGACTCTACTCAAATGCAGGAAGCCCTGAAACGCATTATGGATACGGATCCTCTGGCATACCTGCAGTTTCTTGAACGCCAAGCAGCAGCTGAGAGAGAGGAGTGCCAGGCAGCGGCTGAGAGAGAGGAACGCCAGGCAGCAGCTGTGAGAGAGGCTGTGCAGAGGGAGGCTGATCGCTGGCAAGAACTGGAGATGGCTATGCTCCAGCAGCAGCAACAGGCTCAGAACCTCGGGTCCCTAGAGCAGAGGGATGCCTCTCTGCCTGTGGGCACAGCAAGCCAAATCTACGGTAATGGAAAAGGACAGTGACATTGATGATGTGTATTTACTGTCCTTTGAAAAAACTTGCCGTCAGTATCATCTGCCCCAAGCACAATGGGCTCGGTAACTGAAACCAGGGCTACAAGGCGAGGCAAGGCCCTGGATGCATATGTCGATTTTCCAGCGGAACAGGACGACAATTATGAAGCTCCAAAGGACGCAATTCTCCGGAAGTATCAGCTAACCCCGGAAGTGTACAAGGAAGTGATTTATGTCCTTGCAGAAGGGACCTGGGGACTCTTATACGGATGTGGTAAGTTGCTTACGCACCACATTCTGGCAGTGGACCAGAGGCCTAAAAGCTAACTCCTTCGAGTCCCTGGAGGATCTCATGATCCAAGATCAGCTGCTGCACCTCTGTCCGGCAGACGTCAGACAGTTTGTGTTGGAGAGAGGACCAGCATCTTCCAAAGCTGTAGCAGAACTGGCAGATACCTACGTCAACACTCAGGTGTCTGACCACCACAAGGCTCCTTCGAATGGCTGGAAAGGAGGGAAATCACCCTTAGCAACCCCTCCTACGTTGGTGAGTCAAGTTTCCAATCTCCCAACACCTGCAGTCTCGGGTGTCCCAGAAATCTCCACTGACACCAGCAGATGTTACACCTGTGGGAAACCTGGACATCTCAGGATGCAGTGCCCTGAGCAGAAGAAGATGACATCACCTGGCCAGCCAGCAACTCTTCTTCAGTGCTGTTTGTCCGCAGGAAAACTTGGGTAACCACCTCAAACTTTCAGCCAGTCACTGTGGGCAACCAGACTGTAACTGGTTTCCATGACACAGGTTGCCCAGATAGTAACCCAACATCTGCACACAGTACCTTGGTATGTCCAGAGAGTTCCATGGGGGCCTCGAAGGTGTTCTTAGCAGGGGCATAATAGGCAACAAGAGTACCTAAATTGGCACCCAACAGAACAGGTTTGGGAATTTCATCCAAGACTCCCACCTCTCTCATCCCACTTCCTGCACCCCAATCGATGAACACGTTAGCACGGGGTATGTGTGAATGGGTCCCCCCCAACTCTAGTGAGGGTAAAGAACTTTCCTGGGATGATGTTCTTTCTTTCAATCAGCTCTGGTCTGATCAAAGTGACTTGCGGAAGTCCCGCAGAGTCTGGGCGTCACCAGTAGTCCCGGTCTCCAAAAGGGATCAGATGACCAGGCTTTGTGAGGACTGTGGAAAACCGAATGCCAGTCCTGTGGTAGTGGCCTACCTATGCCCAGGAACCATGAGGTAGTGGAGCAGCTGGCAGGTACCCACTGTCTAACTGTCATGGATATGAACAGAGGGTATGGGCCAACGTCTCAAACACGGGAGGCTCATGACACATCAGCCTTCACCACCCCATGTGGCTTGCCTGAATTTATGGTAGGGCTAGTTGGGGTTGAGAACACACCAGCCACCTCTCCGGAGGTCAGGAATGACCTACAGTATGGAGTGGAACTGTATGCAGTTGCCTACTTTAGGGGCTTTGCAGTGTTTGGCCCTGTCTGGGGAGAGCAACTTGGACTCCTGTCACCAGTCATGAACAAACTGCCAGTGCCTAGTCTTACAATCAAACATGGTGACTGGCAGAGGGGCATGTCAACGGTTCAGCACTGGGAACCACATGTAGGAAGAGACCCCCAGAGGTCTGGAACTGGGGAGGCTGAGGCAATTATGGCCTGGCCTACTCCCCAGGCCAAAAAGCAGGTTACATCAATCCTGGGTACAGCTGGCTATAATAGGACACCTGGGTGCAACTATCATGGCTCAGCTGAACCTGTGACTGACCTAACAGACAGGAAACTGATGAAAATGGTATCCTTGATGCCAGCATGTAAAGAGAACTGTTTAACCTGGACAAAGATACCCGTAGGCACACCTGTGAGGCGACCTCTGGAATTCACCTGTCTGGTTCCTGTGCACACAGGTGCCACTACCTTTGGGTCAGATGTAGTCCTGGGCCTGAGGAATGAGACTGGAGAGGGACATCTCATTCTCTACCTAGACAGGAAGCTACATCTCAGTATGTTAGCATATGAAAACCCAAAGAGAAGTGTCTTGTGATTAAGTTGGTACCATGGAAGCTGCCGCCATATCCGGGTAGTCACAGCAGACTGGTACTCACCCCTCACAACTAACTTTGTTGGCACTACAGTGTTGCTAGGGAGAACAGCACCCTTCTCAGAAGGAACAGGGTTCTCCAGCAGTGCAATTGTACCAGATCACACCAAGGTGAATGTCTGGGCAAAACGGACCTACATCCTGATTGGCCAAACCGGCAGCAGGCGTCGGTTGCTTCAGGAGGAAAATTGCAGATCCCTTCCATGCAACCACCTGAGGGGGGAGGTGTAACGATTATGCACAATAGAGACATGGAATCTGTACACGACAGCCATCTTGTTAAGGTCTCAGCCATTTTGTTTTTCATAAGCAATCATCTTTCTCCCCTCCTCCCTCCTCTTGAAAATGGAATTTGTGGCTGCAATTTTGTAACGAACTTTAAAAGAGCCTCTTATCTTAAATAAAACACAAATAGAGGCCAGCTCCAGAGCTGTAAACCACTAATTAGTCTTGGCACGATGTCTATTTTGCAAAGACACTTTCCTTTGCCCTATCGTAAAACAATAACTCAGACCAGCCTTCACACATGACCTGTTAGGCCATTAGAGCTCTAGGAATGCAGAGCGTGCCATAAAACGTCTTTTCCACATGTAACAATTCCGCACACAATTCATAGAATTCCACAGGAACTGGGCACATTAATACTAGGTATATTGTCACGAACCTGTGGTAGTGAGCCCTTGTAGACTGCCAACTCGGGGTTCCCCAGGGTGCGGAGTCTAAGCCCCAGCCTGCTTCTTCACCAGAGCCCCTGATGGTGGGGATGGACTTGCAGCAAGCTGGAACCAGGTCACGGCCCCCAGGTACACCCAGCTGAGGATGCAGAGATCAATCACGTAAGCAGAGGGTAACCCAGGAGACAACAGGGAAGCCAATAGACAAGCCGAGGTCAGGACGGGAGAAGATCAGCACAGTCAGTGGACAAAGCCGGGGTCGGTGCATGGGTAGTCAGATACAGGATACAAGTGTAGCAACAGCCAGGAGCTCAGAGAACTAAGAAATTGCTCAGGCAAAGTGGCCTAGACTGAGCATTTCTTATATAGACAGGCAAACTAGGAGGAAGTGATGGAAGGGAAGGAAATAAAACCCAGAGAACAGCAGACAACGCCCATAGGTGAGCACAGAGAAACCACACATGTGAAAGGAATCAGGAGCAGCACTGCAGCAAGAAGGTAAGAATACACAAACAAGAAACTGCAGGCTAACTTGTGACATATATATTTGAATACAGCATATCATGCCGAACCAAACAAGGTCCTACACAACAATGTTAACACATAGGAAAGGGGAGAAAGCAGTCTCTTCCCTCCTGGATGACAAAGGTATGCTATGTTTGGTATCCCTGGGTTTGAAATATAATTCTGAATATTAATCTGCCAGTTGCTAGAATACCACCTGCACATATTGGAGGTTATTAATATTAGTATGAAATTGTAGCTGGGACTTGGTCATAAACTTTGTGATCTCCTAGCACCCATCCCCTAAATCGGATGATTGGTCAGTTGTTCTCAGGCGACACCCCTTTAATATCATAGAACTGACAGGCCTGGTGAGGTGAGCTCTCGTTTAACATCAATTAAGAAACATCTTACCAGACTTGAGAGCCAAGGCAACATTTTTACTCGGACAATTGGACTCTGCTGAACCGTGAATCCCTGTCTCTTGAAGAGTGCTACTGTATGTAATAATACTCTGAATATACCTGTCTGTGGTGACAGTGTGTGGTGCAGACGCATATACAAAAATCATAGTGTTATTGCTAGGATTTGTGAGTTTGCTCCTTCTCTGTAAAAAGGCAGTGGTGGTAATGTGAAGGTTTAATTGCATAATTAACCTAACCCAGTAACAATCGCTGTCAGGGTACTGGCACAGATTGTGGTCCCGCGAGCTGGAAAATCTTTGCGCAGGGTACAGTTGAGAGTGGCATTGATAAGCAACTGACAGCGTGGTGTGAGATTGGTTGGTCTTTTGTTGCGAGTTAGTGAGGAGGGCAGGGGTTGAACGCCGCATTCCATCACATTGTACACTAAAGCAAAAGAAAAAAAAAACAATCTGTAATGGCAACTGGCTCTCTTCACATGCTAGTATGCATGCCCATTCGCATGTGTGTAATAGCACAATCACGCATGCCTGTGTGCCATGGCACATGCCAAATTCTGGTACCCAGAGGCCAATTTAAAGAAAGCAGGTTAGCCCACAAGTTGCTGGATGATCGTCAGCTCCCTGTATCCTGTGCTGCTGTATTATTGGATTCCCCATTGCTGACGTGGCTTGGCTTCTCTCCTGGCTATGACCTCGGTTTGTTTATACGGACTTTGCTTGCTGCCTGCTTACTGTGTATGACTCGGCTTGATCTGGACTACATCTCTGTTCCTGACCGACCTATTGTGTATGACCCCAGTGCTGGCTCTTGACTCTGCTTCCTGCTTCACTCATCTGTCAAGATCCGCCTGTACACCTAGAGTGTCACCTGCCCTGCTGATATCTCTGTACAGTCAAGATTTTCCTGCACCTCTAAAGTGTCATTTGCCTTGCTGACATCACTGCATGGTCAAATCTCCATCTGGTGCCTCATCTGCTCTGATCTTCAGGCAACTACACAGCTGGCAACCTGTGCTTCTTTGGGTGCAGCACTCCCTGTCTCCACCTCCAGGGGGTTCTGTATTCAGCCGCAAGAGAAGACCTCTCGTCACTTTGGCCTCCAACCATGACCTTGAAAAGGTGGAGCATGGTCATTGTCCAATACCTTTTTCATAAAAGGCAAGAGAATGATCTTTCATTTCAGGCTTGTTTTTCAATGTTTCCTGCAGTGAGGAAAGTCTGAACAAAGCCTGCTCATGATTGTCTTGCAGCTTGATTCCTGCAGTGTGAAGGGGTAAGGGTGCAATCTGTTACAGTCATGCTTGAAGAATTCATTGTCCATTATTAGGATTAAAGCCTGATAAACAAGGTAAGTTTTTTTTTTTTTTTTTTAGCTGCTCGACCGAATGAAAAAATTAGATTTTAGTACAGCCATCTCCCTATTGTGTTCTGCCCCCCTGCCAGAACACACAATGGTCAGTGGTCAGTGCTTGCAGCCACTGGCAGAGATGCCAGTTGGCTGCTGGTTTCCCAGCATGCTTCTTTGACAGAAGCCGGGCATCTACTCTCACGACTGATTTTGGCCGATATTTGGCCTGTGTGTACGGGGCCTTATTCTTGATCCACAAATGACAGCACTATTTTATTGTTATCATGTGTGGTATGAAACACTGTGTTCACGACGTTGTCATCACAGAAGACAGGTGTGACATTGGGTACTTGGATGATGTCAATATGCTTCTCACTCATTTCATTAGTAAAATGTAGTTGTAAATGGGTAGGCAATCCATTTCTTAATACATTGGGGTTGATTTACTGAAACTGGAGAGTGCAAAATTTGGTGCAGCTGTACATAGTAGCCAATCAGCTTCTAACTTCAGCTTGCTGAATTAGGTTTGACAATAAATCCTGGAAGCTGATTGCTTTCTATGCTGAGCTGCATCAAACTTTGCACTCTCCTGCTTTAGTAAATCAACCCCATTGAGTTTTTAACCCCTTCGCGCCAGCTCTTTAAGGGGTTTCTGACGCTGGAAGGCGAGGTAGGTTTAGGCTGTCACGGCAGTCACATGATCGGAAAGGTCCCAATTGCAAGGAGACATTGGGACCTTTCCATGGGACACCGACACGTGCTGGGAGCGTGCAGGGCACACGCTCTCAGCACATGTTTGTTTACAAATGGTACGCAAATATACAGCTGCTTGGCGACAAGGCCCAGCCGCCAAGAGGCCGAATATTTGCATTCAGGCAGCATGAAGAGGTTAAGGAGAAGATCTTAGATGGTTTGTTCCTCAAAACTAACATTAACCACTATTATCAAGCCTGAGTGAAACCTTTGTGCATATGGGGCATTGTCAGGACTGTTGCAATGCTGGCACACCTTTTGTACTATTATTATTATTATTATTATTATACAGTATTTATATAGCGCCAAAAGGTTTGCTCAGCGCTGTACATTATAGTGGGGGACAGTACATGAGACAATACAGTAACAAAACAATACACGAGGGGTTCGAGGGCCCTGCTCTTTCGAGCTTACAATCTAGGAGAAGAATGTCTCTTGCCAGCAAGACTAAGATTTCAGCATTCGTGTCTTATAGTAGGAATTCGATCACCCAGGTGCCTTATGGTGTCATTAAATTCAGAATTTTTCTAAGTGTATTCTATAAAAGTGAGTTTTTTTGCCCTTTTTTATGTTGTGTATAAAAGTAAACAGTGTACCTTTTAGTAGAAGCTTGCAGTCATTCATGTTTTCTACATTTGTAAATACCTGGTTGATCCTGCCACTTCACTTTACTGCCTGTTTGTTGGTGACAAAATTATAGCAACGGATTCCCCAGCTGAGCATTACCACCGTCATTGTGCATGCTCAGCAACTGTACTCAGACATCTGCAAGTCACCCCCTCTTCAGTAGCTGTAGCGGTGGCTAGAGCAGCACATACAGTCAGGTCCATAAATATTGGGACATCGACTCAATTCTAACATTTTTGGCTCTATACACCACCACAATGAATTTGAAATGAAACGAACAAGATGTGCTTTAACTGCAGACTGTCAGCTTTAATTTGAGGGTATTTACATCCAAATCAGATGAACGGTGTAGGAATTACAACAGTTTGCATATGTGCCTCCCACTTGTTAAGGGACCAAAAGTAATGGGACATGTGGCTTCTCAGCTGTTCCATGGCCAGGTGTGTGTTATTCCTTCATTGTCCCAATTACAATGAGCAGATAAAAGGTCCAGAGTTCATTTCAAGTGTGCTATTTGCATTTGGAATCTGTTGCTGTCAACTCTCAAGATGAGATTCAAAGAGCCGTCACTATCAGTGAAGCAAGCCATCATTAGGCTGAAAAAACAAAACAAACCCATCAGAGAGATAGCAGAAACATTAGGCGTGGCCAAAACAACTGTTTGGAACATTCTTAAAAAGAAGGAACGCACCGGTGAGCTCAGCAACACCAAAAGACCCGGAAGACCACAGAAAACAACTGTGGTGGATGACTGAAGAATTCTTTCCCTGGTGAAGAAAACACCCTTCACAACAGTTGGCCAGATCAAGAACACTCTCCAGGAGGTAGGTGTATGTGTGTCAAAGTCAATAATCAAGAGAAGACTTTACTAGAGTGAATACAGAGGGTTCACCACAAGATGTAAACCATTGGTGAGCCTCAAAAACAGGAAAGCCAGATTAGAGTTTGCAAAATGACATCTAAAAAAGCCTTCACAGTTCTGAAACAACATCCTATGGACAGATGAGACCAAGATCAACTTGTACCAGAGTGAAGAGAAGAGTATGGAGAAGGAAAGGAACTGCTCATGATCCTAAGAATACCACCTCATCAGTGAAGCATGGTGGTGGTAGTGTCATGGCGTGGGCATGTATGGCTGCCAATGGAACTGGTTCTCTTGTATTTATTGATGTGACTGCTGACAAAAGCAGCAGCATGAATTCTGAAGTGTTTCGGGCAATATTATCTGCTCATATTCAGCCAAATGCTTCAGAACTCATTGGACGCCGCTTCACAGTGCAGATGGACAATGACCCAAAGCATACTGCAAAAGCAACCAAAGAGTTTTTAAGGGAAAGAAGTGGAATGTTATGCAATGGCCAAGTCATTCACCTGACCTGAATCCGACTGAGCATGCATTTCACTTGCTGAAGACAAAACTGAAGGGAAAATGTCCCAAGAACAAGCAGGAACTGAAGACAGTTGCAGTAGAGGCCTGGCAGAGCATCACCAGGGATGAAACCCAGCGTCTAGTAATGTCTATGTGTTCCAGACTTCAGGCTGTAATTGACTGCAAAGGATTTGCAACCAAGTATTAAAAAGTGAAAGTTTGATTTATGATTATTATTCCGTCCCATTACTTTTGGTCCCTTAACAAGTGGGAGGCACATATGCAAACTGTTGTAATTCCTACACCGGTCACCTGATTTGGATGTAAATACCCTCAAATTAAAGCTGACAGTCTGCAGTTAAAGCACATCTTGTTCGTTTCATTTCAAATTCATTGTGGTGGTGTATAGAGCCAAAAATGTTAAAATTGTGTCGATGTCCCAATATTTATGGACCTGACTGTATATTGGTATGTTCTTCTCCCCCCTGTTGCCCCGCATGATCACTGTATCATCTAGCGGGGGTAGTGGGCAGCAGAGGAGAAGGTACAGGCTGTACTCTCTCTTTCCCTCCAACTCTTCCTGCCTGCCAGTGCAGCAGCCCTGTATTAAGAAGCTGGCAGCTGTATGGACAGGAATTCTGCACTGGTAGCCCAAAGCCCATGTTACTCTTCATCAGTTGCAGGGGCAGCTAGAGCAGTTAAGACTGCCATGTTCTCCATCTCCTGCTACCCCATATGATCATTGTGTCATTTACTGGGCAGATCTAGCAGGGATAGCTTGCTCCTCCTCCAGTTTCCATGTCATGTGACTGTGGCATATGGAGTGTGATAAAAGGTATTTCAAACATTTTATTTTGCTGTGTAATATCTGTTTTTTATTTCAGTGTGGGAAAGGAGGAGGATCTACACTACACTACACTACATGAAGTTGGTGCTCTGGGTTTAATACCACTTTAAGCAGGGATGGTAATATGCAGCTTCTGGAGTAAAAATCATTTCCCCTGTTGTTAGGTAATTGGTCACATTCAATTAATGTTGGCAAGGGTATGTGCATATTTCCTTTAATCGAGGAGACAATGAACCCATTAGACCTTCTGCCAATAGTCTCTAAGCGAGCAAAGCAGGTGTTGAGGGCATATGGTGTTGCATGTCCTTTTAAACTGACGATCTCAAAGAACTTTGGTTTAACCAGAGATCTGTTCCTTTTTTCATCTATTATTTATTTATTTCAAGTGCTTATATAGCGCCGTCAATTTACGCAGCGCTTTACATACATATATTGTACATTCACATCAGTCCCTGACCCTCAAGGAGCATACTATCTAAAGTCCCTAACTCACATTCATACATATACTGTACATACTAGGGACAATATTATGACATACAGTGGAGATCGAAAGTTTGGGCACCCCAGCTAAAAATTTGTATTAATGTGCATAAAGAAGCCAAGGAAAGATGGAAAAATCTCCAAAAGGCATCAAATTACAGATTAGACATTCTTATAATATGTCAACAAAAGTTATATTTTATTTCCATCATTTACACTTTCAAAATAACAGAAAACAAAAAAATGGTGTCTGCAAAAGTTTGGGCACCCTGCAGAATTTATAGCATGCACTGCCCCCTTTGCAAAGCTGAGACCTGCCAGTGTCATGGATTGTTCTCAATCATCGTCTGGGAAGACCAGGTGATGTCAATCTCAAAGATTTTAAATGCCCAGACTCATCTGACCTTGCCCCAACAATCAGCACCATGGGTTCTTCTAAGCAGTTGTCTAGAAAACTGAAACTGAAAATAGTTGACGCTCACAAAGCTGGAGAAGGCTATAAGAAGATAGCAAAGCGTTTTCAGATGTCAATATCCTCTGTTCGGAATGTAATTAAGAAATGGCAGTCATCAGGAACAGTGGAAGTTAAAGCAAGATCTGGAAGACCAAGAAAAATATCAGACAGAACAGCTCGCAGGATTGTGAGAAAAACAATTCAAAACCCACGTTTGACTGCACGATCCCTCCAGAAAGATCTGGCAGACACTGGAGTTGTGGTACACTATTCCACTATAAAGAGATACTTGTACAAATATGGTCTTCATGGAAGAGTCATCAGAAGAAAACCTCTTCTAGGTCCTCACCACAAAAATCATCGTTTGAACTTTGCAAATGAACATATAGACAAGCCTGATGCATTTTGGAAACAAGTTCTGTGGACCGATGAGGTTAAAATTTAACCTTTTGGCCGGAATGAGCAAAGGTACGTTTGGAGAAGAAGGGACACAGAATTTAATGAAAAGAACCTCTGTCCAACTGTTAAGCATGGGGTTGGATCAATCATGCTTTGGGGTTGTGTTGCAGCCAGTGGCACAGGGAACATCTCACGAGTAGAAGGAAAAATGGATTCAATAAAATTTCAGCAAATTTTGGATGGTAACTTGATGCCATCTGTGAAAAAGCTGAAGTTAAAGAGAGGATGGCTTCTACAAATGGATAATGATCCTAAACACATCTCGAAATCCACGGGGGATTACATCAAGAGGCGTAAACTGAAGGTTTTGCCATGGCCTTCACAATCTCCTAACCTCAACATAATTGAAAATCTATGGATAGACATTAAAAGAGCAGTGCGTGACAGACAGCCCAGAAATCTCAAAGAACTGGAAGACTTTTGTAAGGAAGAATAGGCAAAGATTCCTCAAACAAGAATTGAAAGACTCTTGGCTGGCTACAAAAAGCGTTTACAAGCTGTGATACTTGCCAAAGGGGGCAGTACAAGATATTAACTCTGCAGGGTGCCCAAACTTTTGCAGACGCCATTATTTTGTTTTCTGTTATTTTGAAAGTGTAAATGATGGAAATAAAATCTAACTTTTGTTGACATATTATAAGAATGTCTAATCTGTAATTTGATGCCTTTAGGAGATTTTTCCATCTTTCCTTGGCTTCTTTATGCACATTAATACAAATTTTTAGCTGGGGTGCCCAAACTTTCGATCCCCACTGTACATCCTGGTAGCTTGCCCATTTGCGTGTACAGTATTAGGCAGGTGTGAAGAAATGCTGTGAAGCAAGAATGCTTACAAAATGTATATTTGAATTTGTTTTTTTTTTATCAATTTACAAAATGCAAAGTGAGGGAATAGAAGAAAAATCTAAATGAAATCAATATGTGGTATGACTACCCTTCGGCTTCAAACCAGCATCAATTCTTACACTTGCACACAATGTACACTTGCACAAAGTCAGGGATTTTGTAGGATTAGAATCAGGTGTATGATTAACAATTATACCAAGCAGGTACCAATGATCATCAATTTTATATGTAGGTTACAACAAAGTCATTAATTGAAACAGAAACAGCTGTGTAGGAGATTAAAAATTGTATGGTGTGTTGCAGAGAAGAAAGTGCAGCATGTCTGCATTTTTCCACACCACATTGCACTACTATGAAATGAAGTGAAATAAAGTCAAAGAAAAAAAAATAAAGCTGAAATGCACATCCTGCCAGAGCAGACACTTTGCTAGCCTGCATGCTAAAAAGCTGCGGTTTACTGTGCAGATTAGTGTAAATGTAGCTTTAATGTAAATGAGCCCAAGATGTGGATTTAAAGTGTTACTAAACTCACAACAGTCAGTCTGTATATGCAGTAAAGAATGCTTGTTATACTCACTGTGGAACCTAAGGGATTAATCCTCTGCATTGTATAAAAAGGCTGTTTGATTCTGACTTCTCTGATCCTCCCTTTCTTCCAGTGTCCCCCTCTTATCTCCTGATAAGACCTATTGTGTGGAGTAACTCTGCACATGCTCAGTTTGGTGTGCATTGCTAGAGAGGATTTTTTTTGGGGGGGAGAGTGCATGTGATCAGCACAGGGCCAATCAGCACTGTCCAGGCAGAGGTTAGGGGTCCTGCAGCAGAATGAAAACTCCTCCTACAACCTTTAACATGTGCTCTGAGGGACACTGATAGAAGTCCCACGACTACTATATACTGCTGATGAGAAAAGGTATTTAGCAGTTTATTTTTAATAAAATAATTGCATTTCCATGTTATGTGTACTGTGGGAGACCAGATTTAGTGAATGTAGGGTCCTGGGTTTAGTAACACTTTAAGTGCAAGCAATGTAAGTACCTGAATTTCACCTGGTATCAATCTCTTGCAGTCCCCTTATAGCAAAGCTGGAGTGTGAGTAACCATTTGCACTACTTTTAATTGGCAATTGTGAAGTCATGCAAATTAAATTTATATAATTTTTTCACACAAAGAGAGCTTTCCTTTTGGTGATATTTGATCACCACTGCATTTTTTATTATATATAAAAAAAAAGTCAGAACATTTTGAAAAGTAAACAATATTTTTTACATTCTGCTATAAAACATATCCATTAAAAAAAAATCTAAATTTTTCACAAATGTAGGCCAAAATGTATTCTACTACATGTCTTTAGTAGAAAAAAACCCCCAATAGGTGTATATTAATTGGCTTGCGTGAAAGTTATAACATCTGTAAACTATGGTATGTATACTGGAATTTTTATTTATTTATTTTATAGTAGTAATGGCAGTGATCAGCGACTTATAGTGAGACTGTGATAGTGCGGCAGACAATCTTACACAAAATGACACTTTGTGGGGACTAACTGCCACTGACATCACCAGTGATATTAAAACAGTGATCAGTGATAATACTGTAGCGCTACACTCGTGAGGGACGCAGTGTTAGGGTTACCCATAAGCCAGGCAACATTAGGGGAAATCAACTTGGATAGGGATTATGGGATGCCCATTTGGCTTGAATCAATAAAAGGGGGACAATTCCTTCCTATATACAAAAGCAGATCCTGGACTGCTATTTTCTTGAAAGCCGTCAGTCATCGCGGATCAGTAGCAACAGCCCTTCATGGGTGAGAAACTAGCACCCATCAAAAATCAGCGTAACTTCTCGTAACTACATGCAGGGATGTCTTCTCTCCCCCTTTAGAGCTGCTTCCAGCTCCATGGACTGCAAACAATATCAGCCCTCCTGGTTTCTCAGAAGATCTCCAGGAACAGGGAGTGATAAAGGATTGAGCCCAGCGCTGTCCTAAGAAAGCTTGCTACATATGGCACTCTTTCCCCTTGTATTTCCCAGAGAGTGCTGCTGTACTCAATGTATCCTCTTTGCTCCCTGCTGCTCCAGATCTCAGTCCCAAACCTCACTGTTGAATGTATCCTCCTCCTCCAGGCACCTACAATCTCCTCAGCACCCCATCTTCCACCCGACCCCTCTGTCAGCCTGACTCTCCCAGCCCACCTCTCTACCAGGGCCTCCAAACCTTGGATTGGCCGCACTCCCATGAACATGAAGATCAGGTCTCAACCCCTTCCTGCTTACCGACTTCTGGAAGGTTCTATGGTCCTCCAGAGTCAGGAGGAGGCGATAGAGCCACAACCTGTTGAGTCATCCAGCTGACCTGCAATAACCCGACCTCAATCACAGACTCACACAATTACCATGAGTCATACACAATGATTTTACCTACAATACACTACACTATTCTAGAAGAACACTAGAGGGTGCTACAAACCTATACACTCACTGTACTTTTTTTTTTTTTTATTTAAATATTTATTAAATTTTTCATGTTAATACAAAAACCCAAAAAGGGAAAAAATTCTCAAACAAATAAACATTTATAACATTTCTATCTTTCCCTTACTAAAAACTCTTTTCTTTCCCATCCCACTACCCCCCCTTCCCACCCCTCATCCCCCCTCCTCCCCCTCTGCAGACTCTAGCCCATTCTACTCTCTTGAGGCTTATTAATTTTTTGCTAACATCCTAGTTCATATTTTCCTATATTTCTCTTTCAATCCTGCTCTTTCCCATTTTTCCCATCTCCTGAAATAAACTCTCATCTTATCTTCCTGTATATGGTATGATCTTTCCATTCTACCTATCTGGTTTACTCTATTAATCCAGTCTTCCTCCTTCGGTACCTCAGCCTTCCGCCAAAACTTAGGTATCAACCCTTTCGCCGCATTCAAGAAATACCAAATACCTGAGTCTTTATATTTATTTACTGATGTCTCCACATTGTGTAGGAGGCACGTCGTTGGGTCTAAGCCTATGTCAATTTCAGTTATTTCTTTAATCAATTTGACTATTATCTTCCAAAAAGCCTGGATTTTCGGACATTCCCACCATATGTGAAACACCGTGCCCATCTCTCCACATCCTCTCCAACACTTATTTGAATTCTCCCCATTCATCTTGTGCTCTACACTCGGTGTAATGTGCCATCGTGTCACGCACTTATAATTAACCTCAACCTCTCTCATACTCACATTATCGTGTATCAATCTAAACATCTTTCTCTGTCTATCTTCATCAAACCCAACTCCCATATCTCTTTCCCATTTTGTGATAAAAATTGACTTTGTGTTTGTGTCTAATTCTGTGAGTATTCTATACACTTTTGAAATACCGTGCTTCCCATCCCTTCGTGTCTCTAACAACCTTTCCAACATATTCCACTCCTGTTTTACTCTCAGGGGTTTCGGTAGAATTCCAATAAAACATTTCAATTGATGATATTTCCACTCATCTATTCTAATAAAAATATCTCCCTTATTCTCTATTAAATCTTTAAGTGGTCTCAATTCCCCCTCCACCAGAACATCTCTCAGTTGGGTATCCTCCTTTCTAAACCATCTCCCTGATATCTTATTTTTTCCCGGAGGAAAGTAATCAGTATTTGTGAGAGGCATTAAAATAGAATTAAATTCCCATTTCATGTTTTTGTGTAAATTGTCCCATATCCTAAGAACATTTAGAGTGTAGATACTTGTGCTTTCTTTGATTCCCCTAAACTGTGGTGGAACCCATATCATCTGGTTCAATCTAACGCCACTAAGATCATTTTCAATTGTTACCCAACTTTTCCCCTTATGGTTAAATGTCCAGTCATATATTCTTGCTAAAACCACTGCTTTATAGTATCTCTTGACATCTGGTAGACCCAATCCCCCTTTCTCTTTAGTCCTGCTCAATGTTTCATATGCTATTCTGGGTTTTTTATTCTTCCATATGTATCTTGTTAACATTTTTTTCATTATCTTAAAGAAGGCTTCTGGGATTTTAATTGGTACCATTTGAAATCTGTACAGTATTTTAGGCATAATTACCATTTTGACTAAGTTTATACGTCCTATCCAGGATGGATTTCCACCTTCCAGTCTTTTTAAATCTTCCCTGATCTCATTTATCAAAGAGATATAGTTTAATCTATACAGATGCTTAGATGAGGCAGTGAGTTTTATTCCTAGGTATTTTATCTCTTTTTCTCTCCATATAAAGGGGAATTCTTTTTGTAGTTTTTCTTTTTCGTTCTTTGATATATTAATATTCAGGATCTCTGTTTTCGTTGGATTAATTTTTAAATTTGATAGTTCACCGTACTCCTTCAGAATCTTCATTATATTTGGGAGAGTTATTCGGGGGTTCCCCACATAGAACAATAAGTCGTCCGCAAAGGCCGCTACTCTGTGTTCTATGGATTCTATCTGAATTCCCTTTACCGATCCACTATTTCTTATTATTGACAACAAAGGTTCGAGTGACAATACATATAGCAGGGGGGATAGTGGGCAGCCTTGTCTTGTACCATTAGACATTCCAATGGGTTCTGATCTCTCCCCATTTACCGTGATGATTGCAGTAGGCTCCCTATATAATTTACTTATCCACTCTCGCATTCTATCGCCTATCCCCAGTACTTTTAAGTTGTCCATCATAAAGCCCCAGTCCACTCTATCAAATGCCTTCTCTGCATCAATTGACAAGAGCACCACCGGGGCTTTCCCTTTTCTACTTTTCTGAATAAGCATGAGGGTTCTCAAGCCGTTATCTCTACCTTCTCTCCCCGGTACAAAGCCCACCTGGTCTCCATGTATCCATTCAGGCATCAAGTCCCTCAACCTGTTTGCTATCACCTTTGCATACAGTTTAGTGTCAGTGTTCAATAATGAAATAGGTCTATAGCTGGAGCACTGAGATGGATCTTTTCCCTCCTTATGAATAAGCACTACATGGGCCTGTAGGGATTCTCTCCTCACTTCCATCCCACCTCCCAGAGCATTCATATATTTCTCCAGCTTGGGTAACAGTACTTCACTAAATTTGGATAGTATTACCACAAATGATCGGTAGGCAATCAATAGGCCTAAAAAGAGGGGAGGGGGAGGAAGGGGGGTGGGTTGGGAAAATGGGTGGGAGGGGGGAGGGGATGGGAGTTGGGTGGGACGGGAGTTGGGTGGGAGGGAGGGGAGGAGGTATTGGGTTAATACTCTGCATGACAGAAGGGACAAAGAGGAAGAGGCAATCTGGAAGAGAGATGGAGTTAATTGAGAAAGATGGAAGAAATACAGTTTATAACTTATAATGTGAATGGACTGAGTTGTCCAGGGAAGAGATTTAGGTTGTTTAATGAGTTACATCATAGGGCGACGTCAGTGGTATTTTTACAGGAGACGCATTTTGAGATAGAGGCAAACGTGAAATTGAAATCCAAACACAACTCAATATGGTACTATGCAGATTCTCCAATTAAAAGAGCAAAAGGGGTTGCAATAGGTTTGGCAAAGAATATGAGATTTGAGCTGGAGGATAGAAGAGCCGACCCGGAGGGGAGGTTTTTATTCTTAAAAGGTAGACTTCAGGGGATAGAGTGTACTTTAGCCAATATATACTGCCCTAATAAAAACCCGGAGATATATATGAAGGGTCTGTTGAAAAAATTAATGGAATTCAAAAAAGGGCGTTTGATAGTAGCTGGAGACCTAAATTTCTGTATGGATCCACAAAGGGATAATACCTCTTCTGTGCAGAGAGAGGGGAGTAGGTCTCTGAGAGCTTTGAAGAAAGTGATGCATGAATGTCAACTAGTGGATACCTGGAGAATAACGCATATGAAAGACAGAGACTATACCTTCTTCTCTAATGCACATGAGATATACTCGAGATTAGATTACATCTTAATAGACCATCAACTTATAGATCACCTGGTTAAAATTGACATAGAGACAAGGACGTTCTCGGACCATGCTCCGGTCGTAATGAAAATGGGATGGGGAAGAAGGTGGACTGGAGGATTAGGGTGGAGGTTAAATGAGGTTCTTCTTCTGGATGAGGAGGTAGTTCAGAAAATCGAGAAAGAGATTAAGGTATACTTTAAGGAGAACGAATCAGAGGAAGTATCGATAGCCACAGTCTGGGAAAGCCATAAGGTATTCATAAGAGGAATCTTGATTGCGGCAGGAGCAAGGAAGAAAAAGGAAAGAAGAGAGAGGGTCAGTGGGCTATTAAAAGAATTATTGGACTTAGAGCAGATACATAAGAAGAAAATAACAAAAGATACGAGACAGAAGTTATTGGATAAAAAAGATGAACTAGAGAGGTTGATGGATGAGGAGAAGAGAAGAGTATACAACAGGGTTTTGAACGAGAGATATAGATGGGGAGACAGACCAGGAAAATATCTAATGAGAGCTTTAAATAAAAAGAAAAATAGGAACTATATAGAAAAGATAAAAAGCTCAAAGGGGGAGTTGGTCCACTCAAATAAAGAGATTATTAAAGTGTTTACGGAGTATTACAAAAAGTTATATAATATTAGTCCCCAAGGCCCTCTAAAAGAAACTCAAGAGGGAATTAATAAAAAAAAGATGACATACTTAAAAAATGCGGGATTACCAAAACTAAGTGAAGCACAGTTGAACTCCCTAGACGCAGAAATTTCCCAGGAAGAAATTAAAACAGCATTAAAAAGCACAGGGGGGGGAAAAAGCCCAGGCCCGGATGGTTATACAGTTAAGTACTATATACACTCACTGTACTAATGACACTGGCTGAGAAGTGGTTTACATTTAGGGCAATAAATGAGTAAACTGTGTACTTAACAATGTGTACTTTAAGCAGGGGTGTATTTAGAATTTGTGCTGTCCTAGGCAACACAAAGAATTTAATGCCCCCACACCTTTGCAGGGAAAAAAAAGAAGATACATTGCTGCCATCTATACTCAGCAGGTCCTGGCCATAAATCATTGGCTTGTGCTGTAGCGAATGACAGCACGTATAGGGCAACACGCACCCACTACCTGAAAATGCTGGAAAGTGTGTATATATATATATATATATATATATATACACATACACACACACACACACTATACTGCCAAAAGTATTGGAACACCTGCCTTTACACACACACATGAACTTTGAAGGCATCCCAGTCTTAGTCCATAGGGTTCGATATGGAGTTGGCCCACATTTTGCAGCTATAACAGCTTCAACTCTTCTGGGAAGGCTGTCCACAAGGTTTAGGAGTGTGTCTATGGAAATATTTGACCACTCTTCCAGAAGCGCATTTGTGAGGTCAGGCACTGATGTCAGACAAGAAGGCCTGGTTAGCAGTCTCCACTCTAATATATCCCAAAGGTGTTCTATCAGGTTGAGGTCAGGACTCTGTGCAGGCCAGTCAAGTTCCTCCATTCCAAACTCGCTCATCCATGTTTTTATGGTCCTTGCTTTGTGGAATGGTGCGCAGTCATGTTGGAACAGGAAGGGGCCATCCCCAAAGTATTAAATTGTCCAAAATGTCTTGTTATGCTGACGCCTTAAGAGTTCCCTTCACTGGAACTAAGGGGCCAATCCAAACCCCTGAAAAACAACCCCCCTCCACCATACACTTGGCACAATGCAGTCAGACAAGTACAGTTCTCCTGGCAATCACCAAGCCCAGACACATCCATTGGATTGCTAGACAGAGAAGCGTGATTCGTCACTCCAGAGAACACGTCTCCACTGTTCTAGAGTCCAATGGCGGCGTGCTTTACACCACTACATCCAACGCTTTGCATTGCACTTGGTGATGTAAGGCTTGGATGCAGCTGCTCGGCCATGGAAACCCATTCCATGAAGCTATCTACGCAGTGTTGTGCTAATCTGAAAGCCACACAAAATTTGAAGGTCTTTAGCTATTGACTCTGCAAATAGTTTGCGACTTCTGTGCACTGTGTGTTTCAGCATGCGCTGACCTCACTCTGTCATTTTATGTAGCCTACCACTTCGTGGCTGAGTTGCTGTTGTTCCCAGTTGCTTCCACTTTGTTATAATATCACTAACAGTTGACCATGGAATATTTAGTAGCATGGGAATTTCACAGATGGTCATATTGCACAGGTAGCAACCTATCACGGTACCAAGCTTGAATTCACTGAGCTCATGAGAGCATCCCATTCTTTCACAAAAGTTTGTAGAAGCAGTCTGCATGCCTATAGTGGGGATCGAAAGTTTGGGCACCCCAGCTAAAAATTTGTATTAATGTGCATAAAGAAGCCAAGGAACGATGGAAAAATCCCCAAAAGGCATCAAATTACAGATTAGATATTCTTATAATATGTCAACAAAAGTTAGATTTTATTTCCATCATTTACACTTTCAAAATAACAGAAAACAAAAAAATGGCGTCTGCAAAAGTTTGGGCACCCTGCAGAGTTAATATCTTGTACTGCCCCCTTTGGCAAGTATCACAGCTTGTAAACGCTTTTTGTAGCCAGCCAAGAGTCTTTCAATTCTTGTTTGAGGTATCTTTGCCCATTCTTCCTTACAAAAGTCTTCCAGTTCTTTGAGATTTCTGGGCTGTCTGTCACGCACTGCTCTTTTAAGGTCTATCCATAGATTTTCAATTATGTTGAGGTCAGGAGATTGTGAAGGCCATGGCAAAACCTTCAGTTTACGCCTCTTGATGTAATCCCCCGTGGATTTCGAGGTGTGTTTAGGATCATTATCCATTTGTAGAAGCCATCCTCTCTTTAACTTCAGCTTTTTCACAGATGGCATCAAGTTACCATCCAAAATTTGCTGAAATTATATTGAATCCATTTTTCCTTCTACTCGTGAGATGTTCCCTGTGCCACTGGCTGCAACACAACCCCAAAGGATGATTGATCCAACCCCATGCTTAACAGTTGGACAGAGGTTCTTTTCATTAAATTCTGTGTCCCTTCTTCTCCAAACGTACCTTTGCTCATTCCGGCCAAAAAGTTAAATTTTAACCTCATGGGTCCACAGAACTTGTTTCCAAAATGCATCAGGCTTGTCTATATGTTCATTTGCAAAGTTCAAACGATGATTTTTGTGGTGAGGACCTAGAAGAGGTTTTCTTCTGATGACTCTTCCATGAAGACCATATTTGTACAAGTATCTCTTTATAGTGGAATAGTGTACCACAACTCCAGTGTCTGCCAGATCTTTCTGGAGGGATCGTGCAGTCAAACGTGGGTTTTGAATTGTTTTTCTCACAATCCTGCGAGCTGTTCTGTCTGATATTTTTCTTGGTCTTCCAGATCTTGCTTTAACTTCCACTGTTCCTGATGACTGCCATTTCTTAATTACATTCCGAACAGAGGATATTGACATCTGAAAACGCTTTGACATCTTCTTATAGCCTTCTCCAGCTTTGTGAGCGTCAACTATTTTCAGTTTCAGTTTTCTAGACAACTGCTTAGAAGAACCCATGGTGCTGATTGTTGGGGCAAGGTCAGATAAGTCTGGGCATTTAAAACCTTTGAGATTGACATCACCTGGTCTTCCCAGACGATGATTGAGAACAATCCATGACACTGGCAGGTCTCAGCTTTGCAAAGGGGGCAGTGCATGCTATAAATTCTGCAGGGTGCCCAAACTTTTGCAGACGCCATTTTTTTGTTTTCTGTTATTTTGAAAGTGTAAATGATGGAAAAAAAATCAAATTTTTGTTGACATATTGTAAGAATGTCTAATCT
This sequence comes from Staurois parvus, assembly GCF_062004578.1. Taxonomy (NCBI): domain Eukaryota; kingdom Metazoa; phylum Chordata; class Amphibia; order Anura; family Ranidae; genus Staurois; species Staurois parvus. The sequence continues at coordinate 1,836,779 of NW_028318073.1, read as the reverse complement.
GTAATTTGATGCCTTTTGGAGCTTTTTACATCTTTCCTTGGCTTCTTTATGCACATTAATACAAATTTTTAGCTGGGGTGCCCAAACTTTCGATCCCCACTGTAGGTGCTTGATTTTACACACCTGTGGCCATGGAGGTGATAGGAACACCTGAATCCAATGATGTGGAGGGGTGTCCCAATACTGTAGCAATATATCTGCAGGAGCCTGTCTTCAAGTGGGTAGAAGCACTTTAAGGAGCAATGAGTTCATGTGCTGATAGAAAGCAAAGTGAGATGAGCTCATCACTGTGCTGCTTTGCCACAAACCGTCTAGAAATAGGCTGGGATGGGTCCAGGTCAACCTGGGATCAAAGGAAGTGGGTTGAATGAAGCTGGTTATATTACTGAAAAATGGAAAAAAAAAAGTATTTTTGGGTGAAGTCACTGAACTGAAGCTGAATATTGCAGCTGGATTTGTTAATTTATCTTTTAAACGGTTATTATATTTTATCTTGTTAGTTTTGGCTGGTGTTCTTGTTTATCCAGTTCCGGTTAACCAGTCACAGTACATATACTGCGGCAGGGCAGCACCGCTGTGCAAAATAACGTTTATAAACGTCATTTTGCATATCAGGTAGGGGGCATGCGCGAGGCATACGTGGACAATTTTTATTCAAGCGTGCCACTATTTAGACATTTGTTTAATCTTGGAGCTGGCACTTGTGGCAAAATGTGACCTAATGTGTGCCCACCATTAGAAGTGGGTGAATGCAGGGCGGTATATTCTAATGGTGGGCATACCACACACTTTTTCTGGCAGAGAGGTCCTCTCTGTTTTTCATATGCAGCCCACAGGCTGCATACAAAAAAAAAAAAAAAAAGAACATAGCATATATAACCAACTGGAAAAAAAGGCGCTGTGGAAAATGCTCTCAGACAAGCACCTTAGTGGAGGTGCATCTTTATTGGGTGAGATAAAGTAGCAAGTATAATAAAATTAACCAGCCTGAAGTGGACAGTGTGATTCCAATGGACGGCCCGTCCGCTCTGAGGGGAGCTGAGATCAAAGAATGCTCCTGTCGGCTTCAAATCACGTGGTGTCAGCGTACCAGCGTCCTGGGTGGTGTCACCATGGCAAACGAAGGCAGTGTCCGGCGTTGGCTTCAGCTGGGAGCATATGTGGGGTTACCAAGACGACATGTTTCGTGCAGTTGCGCTTTGTCAAGTCTCTGGTAACCATGGCCGGCGGCCATTATATAGAAGACCATTAAAGGGAAGGCTGGCTGAGTGTAATTAGCAGGGGATGGGGTGTCAATCAGAGCGGACGGCTCGTCCTGAAGCAATGCTGAATACAAATTTAAAGGTACAGATTGCAAGTTATAAAAAATGATATGTATAAAAACAATAGCATTGGAAAGCATGATATACTTTCATCTTTAGTAAAATAAAGGTAATACAATAACAAAAAAAAAAAACAAAAACAAAAAAAAAAACACACAAGTTAAAAATGACATCGCTGGTTCATGGAAGCTATGTCAAAAATTGCGTTTACAGTGAGGTAATTATGGGTATATGGGCAAAGAAGGGAGTAGGGAGAAGTGAATGCTAGGCATATGAAAATGACTGTATCAAAGGTATATGAAAATGACTGTATAAAAGGTATGACTAAAAGGAATATAATAAAATCAATCCTGGTATCAAATTAGGTAGCTCATATGTTCATAATTAAATAAATATAATAGATGCGTAATAACATGTATTCGTAATTGAGTGCACAGAATATATACATGGTGACAGTGCAGATTAAAAAACAAGGATTAAAAGAAGACAATACTGTATGTAATAAAAAACACACTGGAGGATCCTAGTTCCGGGGACTAGAAGTCAAACTTGTTAAATAATGCTATGGATTTCAAGATCCTCATTGAGACCATTGGGGGTCATAGAACCTAATTTGTAGATCCAGAACGTCTCTCTCTTACACAAACGGGCTAGTCTTTCATTGTCAGTAAATGTACCCTTTGGAATATGTTCGATTGCTAAGACCTCAAGAAGACTGAAATTATTTTGATGGGATTGCAAAAAGTGCCTAGGGACACTATGCTTATCGCATCCATCTCTTATAAGTCTTCTGTGCTCCCCTATGCGTTTGCGTAGAGGGCGTGTGGTTCGGCCTACATATAGGAGCTTACACGGGCATGTGAGAACGTATATGACGTGGTCAGTTGCACACGTTATAAACTGACGAATGTGGTAGCTGTTGCCCTGGGAGTCCAAAAACTGTGATCTGCCATGGGTGATGGACTGACAGGTGAGACAACCTCTTTTGTTGCATCTGTAGATACCAATTCTGTCGTCAAATGTAGGAAGGGGGCCGTTGTCTATGTAGGTGGACAGTGACATTTTGCTTGGGGCTAGAATGTTTTTCAAAGAACGGGCTCTCTTGAAAGTTACTTGTGGGGCGCGTGGGAGATTAGGTGCTAATCTAGGATCTAATTGTAAAATGTGCCAGTGTTTACGAATGATGTTTGTAATATCACGATGTGATGTGTTGAAACCAGTGATGAACCTAACCGAGTTAGACTGGTCACGGGCCTGAGTGTATGTTCGGTCTATCAATACGCTATGTTTGGTATATGCGTTTTTTATAAGGGAAGGGGGATAGCCTTTCTCAGAAAACTTTTTTGAAAGGAGAGAACCTTGTTCTTGGTAATCACATAATTTTGAACAGTTCTTCCTTAATCTTTGGAATTGGCCACTGGGAATCTGGGAAATCTTTTTAGACTTGGTTTTGTCAGTCACAGATAATGAAATTTGTAGTACAAATTACACCAAACCCACTAGTGGGAACCCATATCTACACTATTCTAGCTGTCACCATCCAGCCTGGAAAAATAATATTCCCAGTGGCCAATTCCAAAGACTAAGGAAGAACTGTTCAAAATTATGTGATTACCAAGAACAAGGTTCTCTCCTTTCAAAAAAGTTTTCTGAGAAAGGCTATCCCCCTTCCCTTATAAAAAAGGCATATACCAAACATAGCGTATTGATAGACCGAACATACACTCAGGCCCGTGACCAGTCTAACTCGGTTAGGTTCATCACTGGTTTCAACACATCACATCGTGATATTACAAACATCATTCGCAAACACTGGCACATTTTACAATTAGATCCTAGATTAGCACCTAATCTCCCATGCGCCCCACAAGTAACTTTCAAGAGAGCCCGTTCTTTGAAAAACATTCTAGCCCCAAGCAAAATGTCACTGTCCACCTACATAGACAACGGCCCCCTTCCTACATTTGACGACAGAATTGGTATCTACAGATGCAACAAAAGAGGTTGTCTCACCTGTCAGTCCATCACCCATGGCAGATCACAGTTTTTGGACTCCCAGGGCAACAGCTACCACATTCGTCAGTTTATAACGTGTGCAACTGACCACGTCATATACGTTCTCACATGCCCGTGTAAGCTCCTATATGTAGGCCGAACCACACGCCCTCTACGCAAACGCATAGGGGAGCACAGAAGACTTATAAGAGATGGATGCGATAAGCATAGTGTCCCTAGGCACTTTTTGCAATCCCATCAAAATAATTTCAGTCTTCTTGAGGTCTTAGCAATCGAACATATTCCAAAGGGTACATTTACTGACAATGAAAGACTAGCCCGTTTGTGTAAGAGAGAGACGTTCTGGATCTACAAATTAGGTTCTATGACCCCCAATGGTCTCAATGAGGATCTTGAAATCCATAGCATTATTTAACAAGTTTGACTTCTAGTCCCCGGAACTAGGATCCTCCAGTGTGTTTTTTATTACATACAGTATTGTCTTCTTTTAATCCTTGTTTTTTAATCTGCACTGTCACCATGTATATATTCTGTGCACTCAATTACGAATACATGTTATTACGCATCTATTATATTTATTTAATTATGAACATATGAGCTACCTAATTTGATACCAGGATTGATTTTATTATATTCCTTTTAGTCATACCTTTTATACAGTCATTTTCATATACCTTTGATACAGTCATTTTCATATGCCTAGCATTCACTTCTCCCTACTCCCTTCTTTGCCCATATACTCATAATTACCTCACTGTAAACGCAATTTTTGACATAGCTTCCATGAACCAGCGATGTCATTTTTAACTTGTGTGGTTTTTTTTTGTTTTTTGTTATTGTATTACCTTTATTTTACTAAAGATGAAAGTATATCATGCTTTCCAATGCTATTGTTTTTATACATATCATTTTTTATAACTTGCAATCTGTACCTTTAAATTTGTATTCAGCATTGCTTCAGGACGAGCCGTCCGCTCTGATTGACACCCCATCCCCTGCTAATTACACTCAGCCAGCCTTCCCTTTAATGGTCTTCTATATAATGGCCGCCGGCCATGGTTACCAGAGACTTGACAAAGCGCAACTGCGCGAAACATGTCGTCTTGGTAACCCCACATATGCTCCCAGCTGAAGCCAACGCCGGACACTGCCTTCGTTTGCCATGGTGACACCACCCAGGACGCTGGTACGCTGACACCACGTGATTTGAAGCCGACAGGAGCATTCTTTGATCTCAGCTCCCCTCAGAGCGGACGGGCCGTCCATTGGAATCACACTGTCCACTTCAGGCTGGTTAATTTTATTATACTTGCTACTTTATCTCACCCAATAAAGATGCACCTCCACTAATGTGCTTGTCTGAGAGCATTTTCCACAGCGCCTTTTTTTCCAGTTCTCTTCATCATGCATATGATTAACAAGGCAGCAGTGGTGAGCTCATGATTAACTGTTCACATGTTTCCACCTGGAGTGGCCTCTCTGCGCTCATTTGTATGAGTTTTCCATATATAACCAACAAGGATCAGCGATGTACTGGTACATCACTGGACTTTGAATGGTTATACCAGGATGATGCCTACAGCTGCAGGCATCATCCTGGTATCATTTTTTTTTAGCCGGCGATCGGCTTTCATGTAAAAGAAATCCTAGTGGCTAATTAGCTGCAGGATTGCTTTTACAAGCAGCGGGAGATGATGCCCCCCTCCCCCGCTGCCTTCCACGGCCTTCTCGGGCAGTCCCGTGCCATCGAGGGAACCTGAGAATGCAGCCGTGTTTCTGCCAGCTGACCATAGAGCTGATTGAAGACCAGTGTGGTGCTATAGTGTAAGAATTTAGAAGCTACGAGCATTTCATCACTTAAGTTTCGCAGGATATAAACAGCGCCATTTGTAAATTGGGAAAGCATCTGATCACACCGATTTTGGTTTGATTAGATAATGTAAGGGCAGAGGAGAAATCCAGAGTCTGATAGGCCCCAGATTTCTCAAAAAAGAATATATGACAATGCCATTAAAGTTATCGGGGATATTTGCATTCCCTGCAATAGCTGCAATAGCATTAAAAGTGATCAAAAAAAAAATTAAAGGTACAGTGTAAAAATAATTAACAAAATAAAAACAAAAAAAAAATAAAAAGATGAAAAAAACTCGCCCCTCCCATGCACGCACACCTTTGTGCACAAGCATTGACCCTGTGACGGTGTGTAAACAGCGGTTGCGCCATGCATGTGAGGTATCGCCGTGAACGTCAGATCAAAGGCAGTAATTCTAACAGTAGACTTCCTCTATAAATCTAAAATGGTAGCTTTTAAAGCATTGCCTATGAATATTAAAAATGTATGCAGTTTCTCGCCATTGCAATTACTCCCCATAATACATTCTGCTACTTCTCCCGAGTATGGGGGTACCACATGTGAGAGACGTTTTGGCAGTCTAGCCAAGTACAGGACCCCAAAATCCAATAAGCACCTTCAGGCTTTTAAAGGGCTTTATTTCCTTATTACACTTCCAGACTACCTATCACAGTTTCGGAGGCCCTGAAATGCCAGGATAGCACCTAACCCCCCCAAATGACCCCTTTTTGGAAAGTAGATACCCCAAGGAATTTGATAAGAAGCATGGTAAGTATTTTGCAGATCTAATTTGTTGCCACAAGTTTTTGGAAAATGAAGAAAAAAAACAAAACCATATTTTTTCTATTTTAAAACCTTGTGAGAAAAAATGAGATCTGCAAAATACTCACCATGCCTCTTTTTAAATTCCTTGGGGTGTCTACTTTCCAGAAAGGGGTCATTTGGGGGGGGGTTTGGTGCTATTCTGGCATGTCAGGGCCTTCGAAACTGTGATAGGTAGTGAGGAAGTGAAATGAGGAAGTTACGCACCTTCAGGCTTTCAAATTGGTCATTGGATTTCAGGCTCCTGTATGTGGCTAGGCTCCCAAAAAATCTCACACGTGGTATTCCCATACTCAGTAGAAGTAGCAGAATGTATTTTGGGGTGTAATTCCACATATACCCATGGCTTGTGCAAGAAATAAATTTACCATTTCAATACCAGGCAATTTTACACGTTTCAGCGCTCTCACACTTTGAATGACAATTGCACGGTCATACAGCATTGTACCCAAACTAAAATTTTATCTTTTTCTTCACACAACTAGAGCTTTCTTTTGGTGGTATTTAATCACCGCTGGGGTTTTTATTTTTTGCTAAATTAACAAAAAAAAGACCAAAAAATTTTGAAAAAAAAAACATGTTTTTCTTTGTTTCTGTTATAAAAGTTTACAAATAAATAATTGTTCTTCATAAATTTAGGCCGAGATGTATTCTGCTACATGTCTTTGGTGAAAATAACCCAAATTAGGATGTATTATTTAGTTTGTAGGAAAGTTATAGAGTTCACAAACTATGGTATAGATCTGAATATTGATCAATCCTGAAGTACTGACAGCCAATCTAATTTCTTGAGGTCCAAGAATGTCAGAATAGTACAGATATCCCCAAATGACCCCTTTTTGCAGAGTAGACAGTCCGACGTACTTCATAAGAGGAATGGCGAGTTTTAAGTTGTTTTTCGGAAAATGAAAAAAAATGTAAAAAATTATTTTCACTATTTTTTTTTTTTTTACATACTGTCACCAGTGCAGTACAGCGTCATCATATAACTGGCATGGCGGTGAACAGGGACACTGACTGGTGACAGTATGAGAAAAAAAAAATATTTTTTTATTATTTTTAATTTTTTATTACTTTTTTTTTATTTTTTCCATTGTACTACTTTGGGGAAGTGATCAGTATTTTTTTTTTTTTTTTACACAATTTGCTTATAGCAAAGAATTACTTTGCTATAAGCAAGCATTTACTTGAATGAAATCGATTGATTTAGGTTTTTTTTTTTTTTGTGCTTAGCTGTGATTTGGCCACAGCTAATCACATGGCATGTGCATGTGACCTGCTGTGACCATTCACAGCTAGGCACTAGTATACAATGGATGGCATGAATGAAGCCATCCATTGTATACAACGTTCATGTGACCTGCTGTGATTGGTCACAGCAGGTCACATGGTACCGGCAACGGGGGCCGGTACTCAGATCTGTCATCGGCCGTGTCCGAGGTAGACGGCCGGTGACAGATCGTTCCGCTGCGCGGCACTGCAACCGCGCGAACTGCGCATGTGCGGGAGCACGCCAAATGACGTGCACCCGGAAAGCTGAAGCATTTTTGCAGCCGCCAAACGGCTATAGGCCGGGCGGCTAATGGTTAAATGACAACTTTGTTAAAAAAAAAAATATGTTTTTGTCATTTTCCAGAAACTTGAGCAAAAAAAATAAATCTTCTATGGACTCAATATGCCTCTCAGCAGATATCTTAGGGTGTCTACTTTCCGAAAAGGGGTCATTTGAGGGTGTTTGTACTATCCTGGTATTTTAGCACCTCAAGAAATGTGATGGGCAGTCAGAAAGTAAAAGCTGTGTAAATTCCATTATCTATACCATAGTTTGTAGATGCTGTAACTTTCACACAAAGCAATAAATATATACTAAATTGGATTTTTTTTAACCAAAAACATGTAGCAGAATACATTTTGGCCTACATTTGTGACGAAATTTTAGGTTTTTTGGATATTTTTTATGACCAAAATGAAAAAATATAATTTTTTTAAAAATTTTATTTTTTTACCAATTTTTCTGTTTATAGCGCCAAAAATAAAAAGTGCACAGGTGATCAAATTCCACCAAAAGAAAGCTCTATTTGTGCAAAAAAAAGGACATAAATTTTATTTATGTACCGTATTGCATGACCACGCAATTGTCCGTTAAACTAGCGCAGCGCTGTGTAGCAAAAAAAAAAAAAATGGCAGAAATTGCAGTATCTACACTAAAGAGCAGCAGCATTTATTTAGGAATTATTTCACGATTTTTTGTATACATAGATATATTGTGTATCATTTTAAAAGAACATATTCCACACTTTTTATTTTCCAACTTTTTTGGAAAAAAACAAAAATGGCTTTGGAAAGAAAACCTGTTTTTAAAATGTTTCCATTTTTTTCCAGGCCTTCCCATCTCTGCGTGCAAGGCACACAACCATTTTTTTCTGTTGCATGAAAGCTTCACATTTTATCAGGGAAGATATGGAAACAATGCAGGGCCAGAAGGACCTAGAGGCAGCCACCTCAGGTGCTAAGGGGAGAAGGCGCAGCTGCGGTGGGTTTCCTGTATTCAGGCATACACCCCTATATGTAAGTACGGTGCAGCAGCAGCTGCATACAGTGGGGCAAAAAAGTATTTAGTCAGCTACCAATTGTGCAAGTTCTCCCACTTAAAAAGATGAGAGAGGCCTGTAATTGGCATCATAGGTAGACCTCAACTATGAGAGACAAAATGAGAAAAAAATCCAGACAATCACATTGGCTGATTTGGAAAGAATTTATTTGCAAATTATGGTGGAAAATAAGTATTTGGTCAATATCAAAACTTCATCTCAATACTTTGTTATATATCCTTTGTTGGTAATGACAGAGGTCAAACGTTTCCTGTAAGTCTTCACAAGGTTGGCACACACTGTTGCTGATATGTTGGCCCATTCCTCCATGCAGATCTCCTCTAGAGCAGTGATGTTTTGGGGCTGTCGCTGGGCAACACGGACTTTCAACTCCCTCCAAAGGTTTTCTATGGGTTTGAGATCTGGAGACTGGCTAGGCCACTCCAGGACCTTGAAATGCTTCTTACGAAGCCACTCCTTCCTTGCCCAGGCAGTATGTTTGGGATCATTGTCATTTTGGAAGACCCAGCCACATTTCATCTTCAATGCCCTTGCTGATGGAAGGAGGTTTGCACTCAAAATCTCACGATACATGGCCCCATTCATTCTGTCCTGTACATGGATCAGTCGTCCTGGTCCCTTTGCGGAGAAACAGCCCCAAAGCATGATGTTGCCACCCCCATGCTTCACAGTAGGTATGGTGTTCTTTGGATGCAACTCAGTATTCTCTCTCCTCCAAACACGAGTTGTGTTTCTACCAAACAATTCTATTTTGGTTTCATCTGACCAAATGACATTCTCTCAATCCTCTTCTGGATCATCCAAATGCTCTCTAGCAAACTTCAGACGGGCCCAGACATGTACTGGCTTAAGCAGGGGGACACGACTGGCACTGCAGGATCTGAGTCCCTGGCGGCGTAGTGTGTTACTGATGGTAGCCTTTGTTACGTTGGTCCCAGCTCTCTGCAGGTCATTCACTAGGTCCCCCCGTGTGGTCCTGGGATTTTTGCTCACCGTTCTTGGGATCATTTTGACCCCACGGGGTGAGATCTTGCGTGGAGCCCCAGATCGAGGGAGATTATCAGTGGTCTTGTATGTCTTCCATTTTCTAATTATTGCTCCCACAGTTGATTTGTTCACACCAAGCTGCTTGCCTATTGCAGATTCAGTCTTCCCAGCCTGGTGCAGGTCTACAATTTTGTTTGTGGTGTCCTTCGACAGCTCTTTGGTCTTCACCATAGTGTAGTTTGGAGTGTGACTGTTTGAGGTTGTGGACAGGTGTCTTTTATACTGGTAACAAGTTCAAACAGGTGCCATTGATACAGGTAATGAGTGCAGGACAGAGGGGCCTCTTAAAGGAGAAGGTACAGGTCTGTGAGAGCCAGAAATCTTGCTTGTTTGTAGGTGACCAAATACTTATTTTCCACCATAATTTTCAAATAAATTCTTTCCAAATCATCTGCATGGAGGAATGGGCCAACATACCAGCAACAGTGTGTGCCAACCTTGTGAAGACTTACAGTAAACGTTTGACCTCTGTCATTGCCAACAAAGGATATATAACAAAGTATTGAGATGAACTTTTGATATTGACAAAATACTTATTTTCCACCATAATTTGCAAATAAATTCTTTCCAAATTAGCCAATGTGATTGTCTGCATTTTTTTTCTCATTTTGTCTCTCATAGTTGAGGTCTACCTATGATGCCAATTACAGGCTTCTCTCATCTTTTTAAGTGGGAGAACTTGCACAATTGGTGGCTGACTAAATACTTTTTTGCCCCACTGTATTTCAGCTTGTCTTTGATTTGCACAGGCTGCCAGTGGGCTAGACACTGCACTGTGCCTCCCTTGCATGCAAAATGCCAGGTTATTGGGGCTCGCTTACACTTGCTGCTCCTATGAACAGGGATGGATAGCTCTTCAGAGTGTGGTTAACAGACTGCTGAGAAGTGATATGTCACTTCTTTACTGCAATGAGAAGCCTGCACCACATCTGCATGCACTGCATGAGTTTGCAGGATGTTTTTGGTGCATCCACATTCACTTCAATGTGTTGTGTGAGGTGGCAGTACTGTTCACTGATTGTGACAGGGGATGTCATTTTTTTCTGCAAATGTAATACTTTGGCTGTAGCATATGAACAACCCCCTCTGGCCACTGTGTAGGGGTAAAGGGGGGGGGGGCAGTAGAACTGCCGATCTTCCCCCGGGCCTAAGTATGAATGAACCCTGAGGCTAAGTTTAGAGGTGCGGTTTGGGGGTAGTAGAAATGCATGGTTGAGCCATGCTTTTAGTGCCACCCTTAAAGTGATTGTAAAGCCATCTTTTTATTGTTTTAAAATAACAAACATGTTATACTTACCTGCTCTGTGCTGTGGTTTTGTACAAAGCAGCCATGATCCTCCTCTCCTCAGGTGCCCCACCAAGTACCCCCACAGTAAGCCGCTTCCTATGGTGGTAACTTGTGTGGGCACACTCCTGAGCTGGCTCTTGTTTCCATAGACACACAGAGTGTGGCTCAGCCCTGCCTCCTGCTTCCTCCTCTGCCCCGCTGCTTTCACTGAGCCAATGAGGAGAGACAGAGAGCCTCTGCTCTTGTGCACATCACTGGATCGAGATTGGGCTCAGGTAGAAATGGGGGGGGGGGGGGGGAGTTGGCTGCAAGCAGGGTTTTTTTGTAGCTGTGTAGCAACCACTTTAAAGGATAAGTTCACCTTTCGGAACACATTACACCCATAATCAGGGTGTAACATGTTGTGAACTGACTGACCCCCGCACCCTCAGTTGTGACATCTAACAAGGGGTCTTCTTCCCCTGCTTGCTCTGCCTGCCCAGCCGCATCACTCATTCACAATATTCTGTGAAAGAGAAAACTACAAGTCTTGGCACCCTTTGCAGCTGTCGATTTGTAGTTCTCATGGAGCTGTGAAAGTTCAGTGAGTCTTCCTGTCACTGAGTATCTGCTTGCCCGTGCGATGTTTGGGCCCACAGATACACTGACCATTAGACCTACATGGCACCAGCGTTCTGCTGATCGTGGGTGTAAACCTTTAGAGGCTCCATAAACAAAATAATAAATGCACATTTTTTCACCTGCAAAGAAATGTGCATTTATTATTTTTTGTTAAAAAGTGAACTTATACTTTAACCACTTGCCCTCCAGAGGATTTACCCCCTTCCTGACCAGGCCATTATTTGCGATACGGTGCTACGTTACTTTAACTGACAATTGCGTAGTCATGCAACGCTGCACCCAAGTGAAATTTATGTCCTTTTTTCCCACAAATTGAGTTTTCTTTCGGTGATATTTGATCGCCTGTGTTTATTTTTTGCTCTATACACAAAAAAGGCCGGCAATTTTGGAAAAAAAACCCAATTTTTTTACTTTTTGCTATACAACATATCCAGTAAAAAAATGTAAAAAATCAAACTTCGTCATAAATTTAGGCCAAAATGTACTCTGCGACATGTCTTTGCTAAAAAAAAAAATCCCAATATGTGTAAATTAAATGGTGTACGTGAAAGTTATAGCGTCTACAAATGGCGGTATATATACTGGATTTTTTTTAATACTAGTAATGGCAGCGATCAGCCACTTATAGCGGGACTGCGGCGGGCACTGACACTGAGGGAGACTGACTGCCACTGACATCCACAGTAACACTAATACAGTGATCAGTGCTAATAAAAAGCACTGACACTATATTAATGACACTGAGCAGGAAGGGGTTAACATCTGGGGCGATCAAAGGGTTAACTGTGTGCTGTTTTACTAACTGTGCTGTGTGTTTTACTGTGTAAGCATGCTGCTTTGTATTGCTTTGCTATGCAAAGCAATACAAAGCAGCATTCTGGTGCTGACAAGGGAGAGATCTGTGTTGTTTACATACAGACCTCTCCCGTCAGTGTTCCGCGGCGATTGCCGGGTGTTGGCAGAGAATCTCCAGCTGGGACCCCGTGATCCACAGCTTAGCCACCAATGGAAATGCAGCTACCTGCCCTACCCAGAAATGCAATCGCGTATATATATATATACACGTGATTTTGCGCAACCCTGCTGCAGTAGTTCTGCTATAGTGCAGTAGAGAAGTGGTTAAGCTGTAAATGGCAGTGGACAGGTGTTTATATGCTGCAGTCGCGATGCTTTGCTGGTAGCAAAAACTACCCAACATGTTGCTATTGGTAAGCCCACTGAATTGTGACCCATTAAAGTGAATGAGGATGTGCGACATGTTTATTAGCAAAAATGGGGTTAAAACAGGCGGTGTCAAATCTCCTCCTCACGGGCTTGTCAATTACCTCTGAAAAGCGATCTGAACGCGGATCACTCTTTAGAAGAGCAGAGAATTTAGACACGTCTAAACGCACCCTTATTGTGCACACGACAAACTGCCTGTGTGCATGAGCCCCTACGCAAGCTTCATCCATCTCAGCTTCCACGGTGGGCTATATCTTCTGGTTCCTTCCCTGGAATTATGAACTAAATCAGTATATAAATCAAATTCCTTTTCCACCCTCATGTTACGTCTGCAACAGTCAGTGCTGAGTATACCGCACTCAGCCCGATCATAATGATTATTAGGGGTTGCCATAGCTCTTCACGAGCCGACATCCCCCTTCTCTCCAATGCTCAGCACCCCCGGCCTACTACCTCCTCTCCGTCTTCCTCTCCCCACCCCTGGCACAGGCCTCTGTCCCCGCACTGCGCCTGCGCACAGGCCTGGCTCAGGAGCCATGTTGTGGGATCTACTAGGCTTGTATTCTCCTGGATCTAGTACGTCTCTACGTTTAGGAGTGTGAGAAGGCTTGGAAGGCCCGGCCTGGTGTGCTCGTCAGCGGGGACCCGGCGGCCCGGCCCGGGGCAGCGATCTTGAGGGTGCTGCGGACACCCGGGCGGCTGGTCACCATGAGCACGGGCTGCGACTTGTCTCGGAGGAATCCGCAGGAGGATTTCGAGCTCATTCAGAGGATTGGCAGTGGCACCTATGGTGATGTGTACAAGGTAAATAAGTGCGGAGTGCTGGGAGCTCTGCTGCCATTAGGACAGCCTCTTCTATCAGGACATCCAGCACCGGGAGATCCCTTTCCGGGACACAACTAGTGTACACAGCAGGGGTATGGCCATGGTTGGCCATGACAGAGATTGCAGAGATGGGTCATATGACAGACACAAACATACCTGTGTAAGGAGAGGTGGGGTGGCCAGTGCCATGGTGCAGACACTGCCCTGGGTGTACCAGGACTACATGGAATGCCTGCTGTTAAAGAACAAGTGTGCAAATGGAAAATAACAAACGTTTATACTTCCCTAGATATCTCCACCATTGGTCTGATGCTGCATCTGTCTACCATTGGCCCTACACTGAGAACTGAGCAAATACGTGACTGCTGATTGCTCAGTTCTGCTCTGAGCAGAGAACAGGGGCTGTCAGTCCCCACTCTCTGCCCCTCCATTGCTCACTGGCGCTCTGGGGGGGGGGGGGGGGGTGTTGGAAGCAGATCTCAGTCAGCTGTTAGTCCAGGAATCTAGGTGGATGCCGACATTATTGTCTGGATCCCTGCAGAATCTGACCAGCTCAGTGACATTAGCCAGCAGTTGGTTGAGTCTGGGTCACAGCAGTGCACTTAGTTCTGCACAGGAGAAGTATAGTCAAAATAGCTTTGGCTATACTTCTCCTTTAAATGAGATGTTTGGGGTTAACAGAACACATACAGCTGTGATGCAGCATCTGTCTCACTTTGGCTCTAAGCCCAAGAATTGAGCAATCACATGACCACTGATTGCTCAGTTCTCAATCCACTTGGAATGGAAAGCGGTGACTGTCAGTCAAGAGTCTCCACTCTGCCCCTCTAGTGCGCAAGGGGAAGACATGGCTGGCTCTTAGTGAAGTGGAGCCAGCTATCAGGCAGCTGGGTGGATTCTGACATGATGGATCCTTCCAGGGCCTGGAGTGGTTTTGCCACACCAGCTGTTAGCGAGATTCTGGGTCACTGGAGAGCAAAAGTAAGGGCACTGCTATGACCTGCAGAAGTATGGATAAAAAAGCTTTGGCCATACTTCCCTTTTACACCAAACATAAAAATGATTAGTTTAGAGTTTACCAATCCATAAAGTGTAAGTTCACCTTTTCACAAAAAAATGAAAAGCCAAACTAACACCCTATACTCTCTCAGCCATCCCTGGTACCTGCTGCATGTACCTCCGTGGTTGATGAGCTGTCACTTAACACACAGCTGGTGTAGCAGTCCAGTGTTTTGAAAACCCTTTCCTTAAGGGTTTGGGATGGATCAGAGTGATTATAATTGGTCACTTGCTGGCACATGACCACTGTGACCAGCTGCAATTGCTGTGAGCCATCTTGGAACCCTAAGGAAAGACAGGAGAGAAGAGCATGGCTTTCAAATTTCCAAACTGCTGCACTGACTGGGTGGGTACTAAAAGCTCAATGCTCACAGAAGTAAGTGCAGCAGGGGTCAGGAGGATGTAGGATGTTCATCTTTTCTTTTTTTGTTAAAAGGTGAGATTAAAGAGGAACTTCAGTACATTTTTAAAAATTAAATGTCAGCGGCTAGAAATACTGTGGCTACTGACTTTTAAAAATCAGGTACTTACCCATGGATTCCAGTACATTTATTCCACAACCGAATATTCTCATCATTGCTGGTTGATGGAACTGCCATTCTGGATTTATGAGCTGGCTCCCCACCGTGCATGCATGAGATCACAAGGCCCAAGAAAGGCTTGTCCTGCATCTGTCTGGGACATGTGACATGTTCCAAGAGGCTGCCGGCATGACAAGCAATGTCACCTTTACATAGGGAGGTGGGATTGGGTAGCAGCAAAAAAATTGTTCCTGAACGCGTGCTATTGTGTCCAGGGTCGGTCAGAGGCTCTAACCTCTTTGATTGCCCTAGCTGTTGATTTGAGTAGAAATCTGACAGCCACTGCTGTTTGCACACACTGTGCACATACAGCATGTAGCTTCGCCAGCAAGGCTCTACTGACTCTCACTGGTGGTTTCCCCTGTCTAAATGTAGCCTAAATGTGTTAGCTGCATTAGTTTTCTTTTTTTTTTCATTTTTTTTATTTTCACCTGGTAATTGGCCAGCAACACACTTCTGGGTTAGGATGTCTTCAATGTCGATGGAGGAGAAGTGGAGACACTTTGACAGCAGCATTGTCAGTCTGTGGAGAGGGTAGTGTTAGATGCAGTAGCAGAATGAGATGGACTTGATTAACAGATTAAGGCTTGCTAACACTTTTTAAGCAGCTAAAGCAACAGTTTTGTTTCCCTTTTTTTGGGATAAAGGATTTCCATGAATAAAAACTGACCATTGTAAGCACTCTTGTCAGTGTTAAATGGTTTGTTACAATCTTCTAACTGCCACTTATGCTGCATAGTTTAGTTTGTTTAGGCCCCTTTCACAGAGGCATTCAGTCTAGTTCCATCTGCCAGTTTTTCAGACGGATTCAGAGGGATCCAGACGGAACCACAATGTATGTCTATGGGTGGGTGGATGTAAACAGATCATCATGTCAGTTCAGGTCTAGTTTTTTTTTTTTTTTTTTTTTTAAACGGAACAGCCAGATCTGTTGAAATGGAATGGAAAGGATGTAAACGGAACTGAGGTAAACTGAACTGAAGACAGATGTGCAAACTGTAAACTGAATCCGTTTTTTCTTTGAAAAAAACATGACTGAATGGATGATGTCCATGTGATAGGGGCATAAAGGTGTTAAGTTAAAAATTACAAGACTTACTGGCTGGATCTACAGGTGAAAATAGAGGGAAAGAAAAGCCTAAAGCAATAGCCCTTAACCCCTTCACGCCTAAGGGTAAAACAAATCTTAAAGCCTAAGCACAATTTTGGAACTTTGACATATGTTAGCAAAACCGTACATATCATCACAACTACTTTGTGCATGTAGGTGGATTATAACTTGTTTTTTTCAAACTGGGCTTTCATTTGGTGATAAATGGTAAAGGATATCTCCACATTTTTTTTTTTTTTATTATTAAAAGAAAACTGACCCAAAATAGTAAAACAACCCTTTTTTTTTATTTAGCTGTATATTTCTTGCTACTAGCATAAACAACCCCAAATAATTTCTCCTGCTCCTGATGATCGCAGTGATACTACGTGTGTATGCTAGTTGTTGTTTGTACCTGTAGTACAGCCCAGAAACAATAGTGCACATTTTGCTTCTTTTAATCCTGCCACTAACTGATACTAACTTAAACATTAAAAAAAAGAATACTGACCTTGATCCATACACTAACCCTGGCACTGACCTCGATCAAACCTTGATCTAGGTATTTTTATTTATTTTTTAGCACTCACTTTTTTTTCTCTCTGAAAGGACAGAGAGATACAATGTATCTCTCTCCTCCATTCAGAGAGAAAAGAAGGGGGGCGGGTTTCACAGTGACTGATCAAGGGCGATCATGTGCCATGGAATCGAGAGTTTTGGGTCCTGATTGTTAGAACGGGACCCGGGGCTCACTGACACCCCAGCCTTTGTGCTGGAAGCGTGCCATGCGGCATGCTCCCAGCACAAAGACAAGTACGCAAATTAGTGGCCACTCGGGAAAAAGCCCAGTTCTGTGAGGCCGCTAATTTGCGTATGCTTGGTGCCAAGAGGTTAAAACTACTAATTGCTAAAACCAATGGCCACTACTCCATACTCTTACTACTTGACCTCTCTGAGGCTTTTCATACAGTTGACCATCTCCTCCTCCTCAAAAAAAACTCCACTCTCTTGGCCTCCGAGACTCTGCTCTCTCCTGGTTCTCCTACTTATCGCAGCGCTCCTTCAGCATTATCAATAACTCTGGCTCCTCCTCTCCACTCCCTCTTTCTGTAGGGGTCCCTCAAGGTTCTGTCCTTGGACCGCTACCCTTCTCCATCTACACCTCCTCCTTGGTCATTTGATAAACTCCCACGGCTTTAAGTACCATCTCTATGCTGATGACACACAAATCTATCTTTCTACTCCTCACCTGACCCCTTCAGTCTCCTCTTGCATTAATAACCTACTAAGTGACATATCGGCATGGATGTCACTCCACTTCCTCAAACTCAAATCTTTCCAAAACTGAGCTCTTATGCAGGCCATAGACAGTTCGTTTATCGTCTGATTGTTCGTCCAAAAGAATAATCGGCTTATTTTCGCACTGTTAGTGGGGCAATGGCATCGGCCGATTTTTGCGGTTCCTCCTCATTTCGTTTATCGGTCATGCTGGAAAATACATGAAAAACGGCTGATTTTCGCAATCATTGGTGGCAACATCGTTGTACAGAACGAACAATGTTTCTTTTTCGGATGCAAAATCGGCCGATAAACGAACCGTCTATGGCCTGCATTAGTATTCCCTCCAGCCTGTGCCCCCTCCCTTGACTTATCCATCAAGATCAATAACACAACCATCAGTCCCTCCCCTCATGCCAGGGTGCTAGGTGTAATCCTGGACTCCCATCTGTCCTTTCAGCCCCAAATCCAATCGGTGTCCAAATCTTGTAGACTTCACCTCCACAACATCTCCAAGATACGCTTGTTCTTAACCTCTGAAACTACTAAGCAACTTATTCACTCCCTTGTTCTCTCTCGCCTTGACTATTGTAAGTCGCTCCTCATTGGCCAAACTCATCGCAGGCTATCCCCTCTTCAGTCTGTCATGAATGCTGCTTCCAGACTCATCCGCCTTACTAACCGTTCTGTATCTGCCACCCCTCTCTGCCAATCCCTTCACTGGCTTCCCATTGCCCAAACGATAAAATTCAAACATTAACAATAACATATAAAGCCATTTATAACTCTGCCTCAAATTACATCACCAATCTTGTCTCCAAATATCACCCAAACCGTACTCTCCACTTCTCGCATGACATTCTGCTCTCTAGCTCCCTTGTCTCCTCCTCCCATGCTCATCTCCAGGACTTCTCCAGAGCTTCCCCCAACCTCTGGAACTCTCGACCCCAATTTATTAGACTATCGCCTACTCTGCTCACTTTTAGGTGATCTCTGAAAACCTATCTCTTCAGGAAAGCCTATCCTTCCCCCAGCTAATAATGGAATTTTCTACTCCTCCTACAAGTCCATCTCCCACAGTTACTACCTTTTGTACCACTAGCCACTCCCTCCTAGATTGTAAGCTCCAAGGAGCAGGGCCCTCCTAACCCTATTGTATTGTTGCTGTATTGTCTCCCATTCTATTGTAAAGCTCTGAGCAAACTGTTGGCGCTATATAAGTCCTGTATTATAATAATAATAATAAAAATATTTATTTATTTAGGTACTTATATAGCGCCGTCAATTTACGCAGCGCTTTACAAAAATATATTGTACATTCAAATCAGTCCCTAACCCTCAAGGGGTATACAATCTAAAGTTCTAACTCCCATTCATACATACACATACTAGGGACGATTTAGACAGGAGCCAATTAACCTATCAGCATGTCTTTGGAGTGTGGGAGAAAAACGGAGTACCCGGAGGAAACCCACACAGTCACAGGGAGAACATTAAGTGGTCCTAGATCACTTCAGGCTGGTCCCTTTTTCAGGTATAGCTATGTAAAACATTAAAAATAAGTGCTTATAAAGTCCAGTGATACATCATCTGACCCCGTTGTGCACATGCTCAGTTGCTCTTTATTTTTTTAAATTGTGCCAGAAATATAGAGGCCAATCTGCTGACAGCTAAAGATTTACTGTTGCTCAGATTGTCTGGGCTTCAGCAAAATGACAGTTTCTGGAAGCAAGAAACAGGAACAATGCTGGAGGCAATTTACAGCACACATTAATTTTGGTAGCATAATTATTAATGTGGAATGTATGTTCCTTGCCAAAGAACATTATTTTTCATCAAATTGTTATGGAGTAAAGTCCCCCTTTAAGGGATGGTTCCTGATGAACCGGAATTCATTCCATTGGTGACACCCTCCTGTACCATATTCTTTGTTGAAAAATCAAAGCAGCCAAGCAGATGGTTGTTGGCCGAACAGTGTCTGCTTTTGAATTGGATGCAATCACTATTCAGGTATTTTGACAGCCTCTGGTACTGGCTGTCATATTACAATACCTGCAGCAGTATATTCCATCATCTGTTCTGTATAGTGTGGATGTAGCAATCTGTAAGCCTACAGGCTAAATGAAAAACACTATTTGGTGTATGGTCAGCTTTGGACAGTTGTCACAGGAACAAAGGTACCCATTAGAGAATTTTCAAAACTTTTGATTTACTCTCACTTTCATTTCATCCCTGTGACATTGGTGATCAGGACAATAAAAGAGAATTAATCTCCTTAATGTGGGACACAGATGACATTAACCACTTGCCCTCCAGAGGATTTACCCCCCTTCCTGAGCAGGCCATTTTTTGCGTTACGGTGCTGCGTTACTTTAACTGACAATTGTGCGGTCATGCAATGCTGCACCCAAATGAAATTTACGTCCTTTTTCCCCCACGAATAGAGCTTTCTTTCGGTGGTATTTGATCGCCTGTGCTGTTTTTATTTTTGCGCTATAAAAAAGTCCGATAATTTTGAGAGAAAAAAACTATATTTTTGACTTTTCTATTAAACAAGTCCAGAAAAAAAATTTCAAAAATCAAATTTCTTCATAAATGTAAGACAAAATGTATTCTGCTACATGTCTTTGCTAAAAAAAAAATCCCAATGTGTGTAAATTAATTGGTTTACGTGAAAGTTATAGCATTTACAAATGGCGGTATAGATACTGGAATTTGTTTATTTATTTTACTAGTGATGGCGGTGATCAGCGACTTATAGTGGGACTGCAGTGGGCATTCTGACACTGGGGGGAACTGGCTTGGTGTCACTGACGTCCCCAGTGACACCAATACAGTGATCAATGCTAATAAAAAGCACTGATGCTGTACTAATGGTACTGGGCAGGAAGGGGTTAACATGTGGGGCAATCAAAGCTTTAACTGTGTGCTGTTTCACAGTAAGCAGTGTATGTGCTTTCAACTGTAAGCACACTGCTTTGTATGGCTGTGTTATGTAGAGCCATACAAAGCAGTGTGCTGGAGCTGACAGGGGAGAGAACTGTATTGTTTACATACAGTTTTTTCCCCCCTTTGGTAATACTCGGCGATAAATGATTGTGTGTGGTAACAAAATGTCCAATTCACCCCCCAAAAAAATAACGATTCTGCAGTATTTAACACAAAATTAAAAATGTGTTGGTATTTTTTCAGATGCAGCGTGGGGGTCCCCTCAACCTCTAGAGGTCTGGTATGGATATTAAGGGGAACCCCACTCAAATTTTTTTTACAAAAACGGTCCCCCCCAGATCCATTCCAGACCCAACATTCATTAGGGTTGTGAGGGGACCCACACGCCATATTTTTGTTTTTTATTTTAGTGTGGGGTTCCCCCATAATCCATACCAGGCCTAGGGGCTGTTTTTTTTTTTTTTTTTTTTTTTTTTTTTTTTTTTTTATATATACACATTTTGGTTTGGGGTTTTCCTTAAAATCCCCCACACTCTTTTTTTGCATCATTTATTTATTTCAGGTACTTATATAGCGCCGTCAATTTACGCAGTGTTCTATACATATATTGTACATTCACATCATTCCCTAACCCTCAAAGGGTTACAATCTAAGGTCCCTAACTTACATTCATACATACTACGGCCAATTTAAACAGTATCCAATTAAACTACCAACATGTCTTTTAATTGTGGGAGGAAACCGGAGTACCCGTAGGAAACCCACGCAGGCACAGAGAGAACATGCAAACTCCAGGCAGGTGGTGCCATGGTTGGGATTCGAACCAATGACCCTAGTACTGCCAGTTGGAAGTTCTAACGATTTAGCCACTGTAATTTCTTACATGTATTGTTTTCATTCAGCTGTCAGTGGGACACCAGCTGACAGCTGATGAGTTATCCATTGTTAAGGACACCGCGGCTGGCTTCCTTAACAACCAGCTGAAAATATGCGATAATTACCGCAATACAAATATTTTACTGCAAGAGTTATTTACCGCAGAATTCATAGTGAATTGCACATTTGCAAAATGTTTACCGCATGCGTTATTTTACTGCATTTTTTTGGTCGTAATTTAACTCTTAGTGAATTGACCCCTTAGTCCTGATTCACACCGGTGCGATTTGTAAATCTCATGTCGCGCGTGAAGTTGCATCTGATGTATTTCTATTTGGCACTGTTTTAATCAGTGTGATTTAAAGTAGCATAATTTCAAAAATAGTTCCTGCACTATATTTGGTGATTTAATGTGTGACTTTCATTGACATCTGTACATGTGAATTTCCACACCCCAGTCACTGCAAGGGCACACAGAGCACAATTGTTTTCTATGTGCCTCAATTATATCAGAATGGTCAGAAAAATGTAGACATGCCTAATCACAAACTGAAATTTGATTGGAAATGATACAATACTTTTTTTATAGATTAAAATAAAGGTATATTATTGATGGTGCTAACATTGTTTATTCACTTTCTGCCAATACAAATGGTGGTGCTCTGTGCAGACTCTACATGTGAACTTTTTTTATCCTCTTGACCTGTTCCATCTGCCAGTGGAATGTATAATAACTGTTGACGGCCATTTAGAGATCGTTTTTTGTTTACTTTAGGATGCAAAATTTTGTTGTATAGGATTACTTCAGTGTTTTTCAAAGCTGATCATAAGCAGCTGGTTCCTAATGAATGTGTTTCAGGAATGGAACATGTTGCATTTACATGCAGTGCAACTCATTACAAAGCATCATATGTGCTGCAACACAGATTAAAAGATAGAAAAACAATTTATTTTGCCTTCTGTAAACAAAAAAACCTGCACATCAGTGCAGTGCTTTAAAAAAAAAGCACATCAGCGCAATGAATTAAGAAAATGGATGTGTATGTATGTCAAATCAGGTGTATTTAACAAGTGTCATTGTAAGCTAAATGAAACAGATGTGGTCTGGATGTAGCCTAATTATATAAATTTGATTTATGTTTGCAGAAACGTTTGAAGTGACAATCTCCCTTGCCTATGCAGGGCAAAGAGAAAGTGTTATTTTGTGTAACCCTGGCACGCATGTACTTGTCTTTCCTCACTCTTGCACCATTCTGTTTGGCTGTCAGGAATATAAAGAAATACCTTGCACTTCTTAGTATGGGTGAGCATGTGACTCAGTGACAGTGTGAGGTGACTGGTGCAGTGCTGTCACATGCGGATGTTGAAGGGTGCCATAGTCCTGTTTAGGTGCAGACAAGTCAGTTTAGAGCTTACACAGGTCAAAATGCTGGGGAGGAGGAAATTTAAAGTGGAACTAGTCAGAAAAGCCCTGAGAGATCACTTCATACTGGCCCCTTTTGCAGATAAATCCAGTAATACACTGTCTCACCATGCTGTGCACATGCTCAGTTGCTCTCTATTTTTCAGCACTGTGCCAAATATGTAGAGAACGATCTGCTGACAGCTTAAAGATTTACTGCTGCTCTGTGGCTCTGGGCTTCAGCAAAGTAACAGCCTCCAGCAAAAAGAAGCCGGAACAATACTGGAGGCAATTTACAGCACATGCTAATTTTGGTAGCATAATTATTAATGTGGAATGTATGTTCCTTGCTAAAGGACATTATTTTTTATCAAGTTGTTATGGGTAAAGTTCTGCTTAAAAGTATATCTAGTGAATGTCATTGCATATATCCATATAAGGGTAATGGCATTAATAGCATCCCGCCACTTGTTTATATGTGCTGTGGGGCAGGGAACGACCTGTTGCCTTATATCAATGATGGAGGACGTATGACCACTGTATTTTTATAAATGTACTTTTCCTGCAGCAACTAGTCTAACAGTTCTTTTCGAGATTGATACATTTAATCAGTTCAGCGACAGTTCATAAGACAGAGGTACAGACAAGGCAGATGACAGGATACTTAGAATATTCATGCAATCATTAGAAACCTTCAGAGAACCCCTTTCTCCTGTCATATTTAATCAAAAAGAAGTTTCCTTAATATACACATTTTTCCCATTCAGTGGCAAGCACTGTGATTGGCCACTTTTAGTAGCCTCTTTGATCTTCTGGGTGACGTAATGCCTTTTGGGCTTGGACAGATGAAGTAAAAGTTGTCTAGATATTTCCTAACTGCATTCTTTTACTATTAATTAGATAAACAAGTTACCCTTTGAAGAATGCTATTTAATACCTCTTTTAGTAGATGTTGACCAACTCCTTTTAAGTCTGACTGAGCTATCTGCATTTTATCACCCTTGCAAATTTGCAAATTACATCCTTTGAAATGTAACAAGTCGGGCCCCTGAGTGCCCAGGTTATCTTGCATAAAATGAACATAGCAAATAGTCCTTGACTGCTTTTGTTGTGTAAAATACATCAAGCTCAGTCATATGCTGGCTTGCTCAATAACGTGAGAATACACAACATGCAGTGTGTGTATGTATATATATGTGTGTGTGTATATATATAATTATTAAACAGTATTTCTATAGCGCCAATAGTTTGCTCAGCGCTGTACATTATAATGGGAGACAGTACAGTAACAATACAGTACAATACACGAGGGGTTGAGGGCCCTGCTCCTTGGAGTTTACAATCTAGGAGGGAGGGGATAGTGGTACAGGAGGAAATAGCTGTGGGGGATGGCGTGGTAGGAAGAGTGAAGGAGATTGGCAATTAGGTAATATATTTTTTTTTATTACAATATTCCTACATGACCCAGTCCACAGCTGACTGGACTAAATAAGAATGCAAGCTGGAAGTTAGGATAGAGATGAGTTTGGAGGACGCCCAAGCTCCTCAGCACTATGGGGTTTATTTCCGAAAACTGCATGGTGCAAAATCTGGTGCAGCTCTGCATAGAAACCAATCAGCTTTCAGGTTTTTTTTTGTCAAAGCTTAATTGAACACGCTGAAGTTAGAAGCTGATTGGCTACCATGCACAGCTGCATCAGATTTTGAATGCACCAGTTTTAGTAAATCATCCCCTATAACTGCTGCTATATGTGTTCTGGGTGGTACTGATTCTCCTTCCTCAAGCCCATCTCATGAGCAAGGATGTAGGGAACATAAAACAGAAGTGGAGTTTAGGAGGATTTTAACATTTGTGTATTGTAAAGCAACAGTTTATCCATGTTGTGTACAAAATTATAGAAGACTACAGTTCTGCTTTAACAAGCAGAAGTATCTTATGAAATTGTCAACAGTTCCTCTGGATTGCTGCAAACCTTAGTATTGTGGTGGTTAGAGTAAACCTGTCATGAGAAGAACATGCCCAGTCTCATTGCTGGCCTCTCCTGAAAATCCTAGTTGGCTGGCTGTTAATGCTCCACTGCCTTCTGCCTCGAATTTCACTGATCCAGAATTTGTATGTACACTGCTCAAAAAAAAATGAAAGGAACGTTTTTTATAGCATCAAGTAAATTAAACTCCTGGGATATTGATCTGGTCAGTTAAATAGCAGAGGGGGTTGTTAATCAGTTTCAGCTGCTTTGGTGTTAATAAAATTAACAGGTGCACTAGATGGGCAATAGTGAGACAACCCCCAAAACAGGAGGGGTTTTACAGATGAAGGCCACTGACATTTTTTCCCTACTCATCTTTTCTGGCTATTTTTCACTAGTTTTGCCTTTGGCTAGGGTCATTGTCACTACTGGTAGCATGAGGCAATACCTTAACCCTACTGAGGTTGCACAGGCAGTCCAACTCCTCCAGGATGGCATATTATTATTATTATTATTATACAGTATTTATATAGCGCTAAAAGGTTTGCTCAGCGCTGTACATTACAGTGGGGGACAGAACATGAGACAATACAGTAACAAAACAAAACACGAGGGGGTCAAGGGCCCTGCTCTTTCGAGCTTACAATCTAGGAGACATCAATATGCGCCATTGCCAGAAGGTTTTCTGAGTCTCCCAGCACAATCTCAAGAGCATGGAGGAGATTCCAGGAGACAGGCAGTTACTCTAGGAGAGCTGGACAGGGCCGTAGAAGGTCCTTAATCCATCAGCAGGACCAGGGTCTGCTCCTTTGTGCAAGGAGGAACAGGATGAGCACTGCCAGAGCCCTACAAAATGACCTCCAGCAGGCCACTTGTGTGAATATCTCTGACCAAACAATCAGAAACATACTTTATGAGGGTGACCTGACAGCCCAAAGTCCTCTAGTAGGCCCTGTGCTTACTGCCCAGCACCATAGAGCTCGATTGGCATTTGCCATTGCAAACCAGAATTGGCAGGTCCACCACTGGCGCCCTATGCTTTTCACAGATGAGAGCAGGTTCACCCTAAGCACGTGACAGAGTTGAAAGGGTCTGGAAAAGCTGTGGAGAACGTTATGCTGCCTGTAACATCGTTCAGCATGTCCGTTTTGGTGGGGGGGTCAGTGATGGTCTGAGGAAGCATATTCATGGACAGACCTCTACATGCTAGACAATGGCACCCTGACTGTTATTAAGTATCAGGATGAAATCCTTGGATCCATTGTCAGACCCTATTGTGGTGCAGTGGGTCCAGGGTTCCTCCTGGTGCATGACAATGCCCGGCCTCATGTGGCGAGAGTAAGCAGGCAGTTCCTGGGGGATGAAGGAATTGATACCATTAAATGGCCCCCACGCTTTCCTGACCTAAACCCAATAGAACACCTCTGGCATGTCATGTTTCGGTCCATCCGACGCTGCCAGGTTGCACCTCAGACTGTCTGGGTGCTCAGTGATGCCCTGATCCTGTTCTGGGAGGAAATACCCCAGGACACCATCCGTCGTCTCGTTAGGAGCATGCCCCAACATTGTCAGGCATGCATACAAGCACGTGGGGGGCCATACAAACTACTGAGTACCATTCTGAGGTGCTGCAATGAAATTTCAGCAAAATGGACTAGCCTGCTGCATCATTTTTTCACTTTGATTTTGGGGTGTCTTTGAAACCAGTCCTCTGTGGGTTGATAATTTTCATTTCCATCAAACGATGGGGCATCCTTACGTTCCTAACACATTACCCAGTCCATATCAGTATAGATATCTAGCATGATGTTTGTCCCCATTGAGATCTGATGTGTTTTTAAAGTGTTCCTTTTTTTGAGCGGTGTAGATAGGGGAATTTTACTTTCCTAATCTGCATACTTGTTCTGGGTCAGTGACTGAAAGTATTGAAGCCAGTGGGTCTGCATAAAAGCAAATGCAATAAGTATCTTCCAGAAGAGGTCAGCAATGGCAGTCCCCAGTTTATTTCAAAACAGATTTACTTTATTAACCACCTCCCATCTGTCCGTTGTATATAAACTGCCGGACGGTGGCAGTGCAGGGTCAGGTGGCCGTTTATAAACGGCCTCCCTGCCCGCTGCTTGTGCGCGCGATCCAGTGCCCGCTGTGTCCTCCAGACACAGTGGAACACCGATCATCTGTGCGAGGTCCCGATCATGTGATCACTGATTGGCCATCATTGACATCATTTCTTACTACGTGTGAAATCTGTGAATGCTCACAACAACTATTCACAACAGCCTTGTACCATGTGATAAGCTGTGACCAATCACAGCTCACACAGTAGTTCTCAATGGCTGCAAGAATGCAGCCAGATAGGAGAAATGATTGCTTTTACAGCCATTATGAGTGTAAAAGCAATCAGTGGAAAAAAAAAAAAAAAATCTTCATCACCCATCACAAGTAGTACAGTGCCCCGATGGTGACACTGTACTGCTAGGGTGACAATATGTAAAAAAAAAACAAAAAAAACCCATAAATAACCGTTTCCATACCGGGCACTTTTACCCCCTTCCCACCCAGGCCATTTTTCAGGTTTTAGCGCTCTCACACTTTGACAATTGCGCGGTCATGCAACACTGTACCCAAACTAACATTTTATCATTTTCTTTACACAACTAGAGCTTTCTTTTGGTGGTATTTAATCACCACTGGGGTTTTTATTTTTTGCTAAATTAACAATAAAAGACTGAAAATTTTGAAAAAAAAACACTTTTTTTTTGTTTCTGTTTATAAAAGTTTGCAAATTAACAATTTTTCTTCATAAATTTAGGCCAAGATGTATTCTGCTTCATGTCTTTGGTGAAAATAACCCAAATTAGGATGTATTTTTTAGTTTGTAGGAAAGTTATAGGGTTCACAAACTATGGTATAGAACTGAATATTGATCAATATGGCATCCACCCGGATTGCTAAGGGATTTTGCTGGCTGCCATTCGGCCATTGGCTAATGGATAATAATATCCTAAATTGTAAGCTCCAAGGAGCAGGGCCCTCGAACCCCTTGTGTATTTTATTGTATTGTTACTGTACTCTCATGTATTGTCTCCCATTGTAATGTACAACGCTGAGCAAACTGTTGGCGCTATATAAATGCTGTATTATAATAATAATAATAATAATAATATAAAAAAATAATATAATGTAAAAAAAAGTTTAAAAATTCAAATTTTTGGTTATAATCTAATTTGGTTTTTTTTTTTTTTTTCTACTAAAAAGATAATGGAATACATTTTGGCCAATATTTATCACGAAATATTATTTATTTGCAAAATCTTATAAGAAAAACACTTTTTTTTCAAAATTTTGGGACTTTTTCACATAGCAAAAAAAAATAAAAATCCCAGTGGTGATACCACCAAAATAAAGCTTTATCTGTCTAAAAAAAAAATGCTAAACAAATCATATGGGTTCAATGTTGCATGACCGCGCAATTGTCATTCAAAGTGTGATAGTGCTGAAAGCTGAAAATTGGCCTGGACAGGAAGGGGGTAAAAGTGTCTGGACTTGAAGTGGTTAAATCCATGTATTGTTTGGCTCAGGACCTCTGGTTGTGTAAATGGTTATAACCTAAAGATTTGGTAGAGACAAACCTGGCATTTCAAATGGCCCATATAAAAAGAGAAGTACAGCCAAAGCACTGAAAGCTGAAAATTGGCCTTTACAGGTAGGGGGTTAAAGTGCCCGGTAGGCAAGTGGTTAAAAAAAAATCCCATACTTCTTTTAAAGACAACATCATGGCAAGTAGTGTGTGTGTGTGTTTGTGAGAATGTCGGGATGAAAATTACTCGCCTCGCAGCTCATTGAAATAAAAAAGACTAGAGTGCAAAAACACAGCTGCAGGCAAAGCCGGCTAAGCTCACCACTGATAGCATTAGAAGAAGATCTGGACGGCTGCTCATCCTGAGAATCACCTACTAAACTCACAAAAGTAAAATCGGACAGTATATGCAGTGAGGCATGCTTGATATACTCACTGTGGAACCTAAGGGGTTAATCCTCCACATTATGGGAAAAGGCTGTTTGATCCTGACTTCTCTGATCCTCCCTTTCTTTCACTGCCTCCAATACATCTTCTGATAGTACAGAGCCCTAGGAGACATTCTGTACATGCTCAGTTTGGCGTGTATTGCTAAAGGAATTTTTCTTTTTTTGTTTTGGGAGGGTGTATGTGATCAGCACAGGGCCAATCAGAACTATCCAGACAGAGGGTCAGGGGTCATACAGACTCATAGGACAGTCAGAGGAGAATTAAAACTCCTACAAGATGAACCAGTGCTCGGACGGACACTGACAGAAGTCACAAGACTTATATCTACGTCTGATGAGAAAAGGTATTTAGCAGTTTATATTTATTAAAAGAATTGCATTTCCATGTTGTGTGTACTGTGGGAGACCAAATATAGTGAATGCAGGGTCCTGGGTTTAGTAACACTTTAAATATGATAAAACAGCAACACAGTCATCAGCCAGAGGGAGATGGGCAAGAGGCTAGAGTTCAGCTAGAGATGAGTTTGGAAGATGCCTAAGCTCATCTGTACTGTACTGACAGGCTTTGCTATAGGCATTAAAAGCTAAGTTCACCTTTTGAAAAAAGAAAAATAAATAAATGCAGATTTTTTTTGCAATTAAAAATAAGTGTATTTATTATTTTTTTTTCTAAGGAGTCTGCAGAGCATTGCACCCATGATCCGCAGATTATGGTTGCAATCTCAGGCTCCTCCAGACTGTCAGGATAGCTGGCTGCCCATACCTCATACACGGGCAGGAAGTTACTTGAGAGCAGGGAGAATCAATAGCGCTCAATCAAGAGCGTTCATAGTTTGAGAACTACAAGCCGTCAGCTGCAATGTTTGATGGTACTTGTAGTCTATCCGTTCACAGGAAACTGTGAATAAATAATATGGACACGTGGGTAGAGGCCCTCATGTTTGTGCTGTTTTCAATTTGTGACAGCAGGTGCGGGAAGAGGATTGGGGGGATATTCAGATGCTGGAACATGTTTTATGTTCCACCCTAAAAACAGGCGGAACATGTTCTGAAGGTGAGCTTATCCTTTGAAGCACTGTTCAACTCTTGTAGGGAGTGTTAAACACAGATGCTAATGGATGTGCTAACTGTCACTTTAAACAAGCTGCTATGAGGCTTTTGTAAGCTTCAGCATTATTTGAAACTTGTTGAAAGCCTGCTGAAGCCTGTAAGAGGTTGTTTAAAGTGACAGTCAGCACTCCCTTTAACTCCTTCATATTGCTTACCAGTGGCACTTTTAAGTGGCTTTTAATCCTAGGAGGTGGAGGCAGTGTCCTGATCTGTGATGTCTGTGATTGGCTTCCACAGTGGTCACATGACTGTTGGCTCACGATCATAGACTTAGAGCTGTTGGTGAGGTCTCACTCAGTGTGCTGGGAGCATGTGCAGCAATTTGGCTCTAAAGGCTAATTCCATCTTTTGTACCATGTCACAAGTTACAGCTGTGTTTAGGGCATAACATAAAGCAAATGGGCCTTTCTTCCCTGCAGTGTTAGTTTTCCATCACACATAGCGGTTTACTTTTTGGCCAAAAAGTTCCATTTTGGTCTCATCTGACCAGGGCACCTTCTTCCACATGTTTGCTGTGTTCCCCACATGGCTTCTTGCAAATTGCAAACAGGACTTCTTATGGCTTTCTTCTTGCCACTCTTCCATAAAGGCCAGATTTGGGGAGTGCATGACTAATAGTTTTCCTGTGCACAGATTCTCCTGCCCGAGCTGTGGATCTCTGCAGCTCCTCCAGAGCTACCATGGGCCTCTTGGCTGCTTCTCTGATTAATGCTCTCCTTACCCGGCCTTTCAGTGTAGGTATACGGCCTTTCAGTTTAGCTATATAGAAATGTCTTGGTAGGTTTGCAGCTGTGCCATACTCTTTCCATTTTCAGATGATGTATTGAACAGTGCTCCGTGAGATGTTCAAAGCTTGGGATATTTTTTTTTATAACCAAACCCTGCTTTAAACTTTTCCACAACTTTATCCTTGACCTGTCGGTTGTGTGTTCCTTGGCCTTCATGATGCTATTTTTTCTCTAACAAACCATTGAGGGCTTCACAGAACAGCTGTATTTATACTGAGATTATATTATACACAGGTGGACTTTTACTAATTAGGTGACTTCTGAAGGCAATTGAATCTAGTGAATCCACTAGATTTTAGTTAGGGGTATCCAAATAAAGGGGGCTGAATACAAATGCACGCCACACTTTTCAGATATTTATTGGTAAAAAATTTTGAAGACCATTTATCATTTCCTTCCACTTCACAATTATGTGCCACTTTATGTTGGTTTATCACATAAAATCCCAGTACAATACATTTACGTTTTTGGTTGTAACATGACAAAATGTGGAAAATTTCAAGGGGTATGAATACTTTTTCAAGGCACTGTAGACCACGTATGTATTTATACATGTTGATCAAATCCTTCCTTACAGTAAAACTATAAGAAAAGCTTCTTTTTTTTTTTTCTTTTCAATTTAGAGCAAGGGAGGGTTATATCCCTTGTCAAATTTTTTTTGGACCACTGTGTCCCATTGCAAAGATTTCCCTTCACTTCCTGCCTCATAGCCAAACAGGAAGTAATAGGAAATCCCTGCAGATTAAGGGAATTCCTTGGGGACCCCCAGGTAACCATAACTAGTGTGTCCATTAGAATATTTCACCTTTTATTACTTTTCTGAAACAGCCCAATTTTTTCTTTTTTTCTCAATTTCAATTCTAATCGATCTCCACTCTATCCAAAAAAAAAAAAAAAGGCTTCATGTACACATAGGCTTTTACAGAGTTTAGGAGCTGCCGCGGTTAGGTGAGGTTAAACCTCCCTATCCTGAATGCGGAAGAATCGCATCCAGGATAGGAAATGCGTCAAAACCACAGTACTGCAATTTGCATTTTTCTGTGGCCAACGGTCAGGGTCGGCTTGTGTACATGAAGCCTTATAATTTGATCGTCTCTTCCCCAGAGAGAATAAATTTAGTTCAGCTAATCTTTCCTCATAGCTGAACTTCTCCATGGGATTGATTTACTAAAAACAATTAGACTGTGCACTTTATAAGGGCATTTGCCAATCAGGTGAAGCTTAACGGCTTCCCTACCGCACTATAGCAGAAATACTGCTACAGGGCGGCACGGGTGCGCAAAATCACGTACAGTATGTATGTATGTGTGTGTGTATATGTATGTATGTGTATATGTATGGGTATATATATATAGTATGCTTTATTTTGCATTTGCGGGTAGGGTGTGTGCGCACACCCTAATCCGTGCCACCATTCGCGGCCACGGCTGTCAATCACCGGGCCCTGGCCGATGATTACTCTCTGGCGCCCGGTGATTACTTACTGCTGCTCGGAGATTGCTGAGCATCTCTGATAGGGAGAACTGTTTGTAAACAAAACAGTTCTCCTCCCTGTCAGCTCATGCACACTGCTTCGGGTGACTGTGCACTGCACAGCCATGCAAAGCAGCATGCTTACAGTGAAGCACAGACACAAGTAAAACCGCACACAGTTAACCCTTTGATCGCCCCTCATGTTAACCCCTTTCTGTCCAGTTCCATTAGTACAGTGTCAGTGCTTTTTTTTTTAGCACTGATCACTGTATTGGTGCCACTGGGGATGTCAGTGACACCAAGTCAGTTCCCCCCCAGTGTCAGAATGCCCGCCGAAGTCCTGCTATAAGTTGCTGATCGCCACCATTACTAGTAAAAAGAAAAAAAAAATCCCAGTGTATATATACCGCCATTTGTAAATGCTATAACGTTCGCATAAACCAATTAATATACACTTATTGGGATTATTGGGACGGAAATTTCATTTGGGTGCAGCGCTGCATGACTGCGCAATTGTCAGTTAAACTAATGCAGCACCGTAACTCAAAAAATGGCCTGGTCAGGAAGGGAGTAAATCCTCAGGAGGGCAAGTGGTTAACTTTGCAAAAAATACCCAATCAAATGCAAGGATTTTTTTTTTTTAAAAACTGCATTTTTTTTTCTTGCACCTGATGGAACATCCCTGCTGAACCGGACAAATTTTGATTCATCTTGAGCCAGCTTTAGGCTGGCCATAGATAAGCAGATATCTGCATGAAAACAATGGGTCGGGATGAGGATATACAGTTGTGCTCAAAAGTTTGCATACCCTTGGAGAATTGGTAATTGTACGTACCATTTTTAACCACTTGCCGTCCGTCTGCTGTTTATAAACGGCAGGACGGTGGCACTCCAGCCATTTCTAGCTGTGCGCGCTCCCTGCGAGCGTGCAGCACCGTGATCCGGTGCCCACTTGTGACATCATTGCTTACTACGTGTGAAATCTGTGAATGATCACAGAGGTCACATGGTACAAGGCTATTCACAGCAGCCTTGTACCATGTGACAAGCTGTGACCAATCACAGCTCACTCAGTAGGTCTCAATGGCTGCAAGAATGCAGACAGAGAGAAAGAGAAATTATTACTTTTACATCCTATATGGGTGTAAAAGCAATCACTGTAAAAAAAAAAATCTTCATCACCCCCCACAAGTAGTACAGTGTCACCATGGTGACACTACTGCTAGGGTGACAGTATGTAAAAAAACTAATCAAAAACAAAACATAAATAATAATATAAAAAAATTTAATAAAAATGTAAAAAAATGTTTACGAATTATAATTTTTGGTTATAAACTAATTTTGGCTTTTTTTTTTTTTTTTTTACTAAAAAGATAACGGAATACACTTTGGTCAAGATTTATGATGAAAGATTTATTTATTTGCAAAATTTTATAAGAAAAAAACTTTTTTCTAAATTTTTGGACATTTTCATTTACATAGCAAAAAAAATAAAAATCCCAGCGGTGAATAAATACCACCAAAATAAAGCTTTATCTGTCTCAAATAAATGGTAAAAAATTCATATGGGTACAGTGTTGCATGACCACGCAATTGTCATTCAAAGTGTGATAGCGCTGAAAATTGCCCTGGACAGGAAGGGGGTAAAAGTGTCCAGACAGGAAGTGGTTAAAGAAACCCATGAGTGTGCAGGCGAAACACATTTATTTTATATGAGATTCATATTTAACTGTAGGTTATAACAGAATGGCACAATCATGATGCAAAACATGACAAATGACAAATGAAATGATCCGTTCAAAATTCTGCATACCCTTCGTTCCTAATATTGTGTATTGCCCCCTTTAGCATCAATGACCGTGTACAATCTTTTGTAATAGTTGTCTATGAAGTCCTGAATTCTTGCATGTGATAGAGCTTCACATTTTTCTTGGCAAAATGTTTCCAGGTCGTGTAAAGTCTTTGGTCATCTTGCATGAAGTGCACTTTTGAGATCTCCCCCCGAGTGGCTCAGTGATATTAAGGTCAGGAGACTTTGATGGCCACTCCAGAACCTTCACTTTTTTCTGCTGTAACCACTGGAGGCTTAACTTGGCATTGTGCTTCAGGTTATTGTTGTGCTGGAAAATCCAAGAGCGTCCTATGCGCAGCTTCCTTGCAGAAGAATGCAAATTGTCTGCCAGTATTTTCTGATAACATTCTGCATTCATCCTTCCATCAATTTTCACAAGATTCCCTGTGCCTTTAGAGCTCACCGCCCCCAAAAACATCAGTGAGCCACCACCATGCTTTACAGTGGGGATGGCATCCTTGTCACTATAGGTCTTGTTGACCTCTCTCTAAATATAGTGCTTATGGTTGTGACCATGAACCTCTTTTTTGGTCTCATCACTCAGTTTAGAGTGTGCCAGAAGCTGTGAGGTGTGTCAAGGTGTTGTTGGCCATATTATAACTAGGTTTGTTTGTGGCCTTTCTGGCACTTTTTGAATTAATGTATTGTGCACCTTGAAATAACCTCACCATCTTTTTTCAGAGCAGCCTGAGGTTACATGTGGGTTTTTCTTTGTATCCCAAACAGTTCTTCTGGCAGTTGTGGCTGCAGTTCTTGGTCTGCCTGACCTTAGCTTAGTATAAAAAGATCCTGAACTTTCCACCTCTGAATAAGTGATTGAACAGTACTGACTGGCATATACAAGGCTTTGGATATCTTTTTATTAATTTTTTACCTTTATAACGTTCCATTACCTTGGTACACAGGTCTTTTGACAGTTCTTTTCTGCTCCCCAAGTTTTAATCCATGTATGCCCAGCTTTAGGCTCCATGCACACTGGGCGTTAACCACTTCCCGTCTGGCTCTGGCGGAAGCAGTGCAGGAGTGGGTGGCCGTTTATAAACGTCTTCCCGCATCCATTGCCAGTGCGTGCTCCCTAGGTGCACGCGGCATCGCGAACCAGTTGCCATTGTGTCCGGAGAACACTGATCGCTTACGGGACCTCTGTATGAGGTCCGATCATGTGATCACTGATTGGCCAATCAGTGATCACATGATTAGTAGTAAGCAAGATGTCACTTGCTGACATCATTGCTTACTACTTGTAAAATCTGCTGGGATGAGCATTCGGGCAGGAAGTGACTACAAGATTCTGGAGGAGATCAGCAGCTCTGAGATGTAAATACATGCTGGAAAAGGGTGAAGGTGGTATTTTATGAAAAAATGGCAGTTTCTAATGGCAAACTAAATGTCATCCTGTTACAGTTTAGATCTACTTTAAACAAAAACATGTCTGCTCCAGAGATCCAAGTGTGCACCTACTTCCAGTGTTGAGATCAGGAGAGGGTGAGGTGTTTTGTAGTTCTAAAACATGTCACGTCCCTTCATTTCCCTTCCATTGACAGTGAAGACGGGAACAGTGATTATTGTCACCCTAGAACAGTAAATATATTACTGGCTGGACCACCAGGTGAAAAAAGCAGGAAATGCCTGAATAAATAAAATGTATGCAGCCATCATATCTAAGTACTGGTAAGCTGTAATTCACATTGTTCTTTGATTTAGATGCACTTTATACAGTTGCATTAGGCCACAAGCAGAAGCCCTTAGAGTGGTTTGCAGTTGTTGTTTGAATATTATTGATAGATTTAGGAATCGTAAGAGCCCTTTGTGTGCTTTAGACACTCACTGGTGTGATTTTAATTTTATCATGCTATTATGTTAAGATTTTGCCCTTTCATTTTTCAGTGTGCCATTACTAGGAACTCTCAGTTTTACCTCACATCTAACGGCCATATGTCCACTGTGGTAATGTTGGGGTTTCACTTAAGTGTAGTGCTTTTCATTGTGTTCGGAAAAGCCAGGGAAGTACATTTTCAGGGCATGTGACCCACATTTATATTTAACCACTTGCCCTCCTGATGATTTACCCCCCTTCCTGACTAGGCCTTTTTGTGCTATTTGGCACTGCACTATTTCAACTGGCAATTGCGCGGTCATGCAATGCTGTACCCAAACTAAATTTATGTCTTTTTTTTCACATAAATAGAGCTTTCTTTCGGTGGTATTTGATCACCTGTGTGCTTTTTATGTTTTGTGCTATAAACATAAAAAGACCAAACATTTTGAAAAAAAAAAAAACGATATTTTTTTATTTTCAGCTATAAAAAATTTATAGTAAACTCAGAGCTAGTCATAAATTTAGGCGAAAACATATCCTGCTACATGTCTTTGGTTAAAAAATCCCAGTAAGTGGATATTGATTACTTTGTGTGCAAGTTATAGCATCTACAAACTATGGTATAAATACTGCAATTTACGCTATTTTTTTGCTATACAGCTCAGCACTAGTTTTACTGACAATTGTACGGTCATGCAATACTGTACATAAATGAAACTTCTGTCCTTTTTTTCACACAAATAGAGCTTTCTTTCTGTGGTATGTGATCACCTGTGCACTTTTTTATTTTTCGCGCTATGAAAAAAAAACCCATACATTTTGAAAAACCCCCAATATTTTCTCATTTCTGTCATTAAAAATATCCAAACAACTCAAATTTCATCATAAATTTAGGCCAAAATGTATTCTGCTACATGTTTTTGGTTACAAAATCCCAATAAGTGTATGATTGCTTTGTGTAAAAGTTATAGCGTTTACAAACTATGGTATAGATAATGGAATTTACACAGCTTTTACTTTCTTACTGCCTATCACATTTCTTAAGGTGCTAAAATACCAGGAGAGTACAAACACCCCCAAATGACCCCATTTCGGAAAGTAGACACTCTAAGCTATCTGCTGAGAGGCATATTGAATCCATGGAAGATTTATTTTTTTCCCACAAGTTTTTGGAAAATGACAAAAACGTTTTTTTTTTTTACACAAAGTTGTCAATTAAATGATATATTGGTCACACAAGCCATGGGTATATGTGGAATTACACCCCAAAATACATTCTGCTACTTCTCCTGAGTATGGGGATACCACATGTGTGAGACTTTTTTGGGAGCCTAGCCACATACAGGAGCCTGAAATCCAATGACCACTTTGATAGCCTGAAGGTGCATAGCTTCCTCATTTCATTTCCTCGCTACCTATCACAGTTTCGGAGGACCTGAATTGCCAGGATAAATCTCATCCAACAGCACTGCACACACTGACTTATGTATATTCTGAGAGCAAGTTCCTGTTGCTGTCAGAATAAACAGGTCGGTGCTGCAGCTGAATGGTATTCCTGCAAAGAGAACAGCAATAGTTAACAATAAAACAGTAACACCAAAATTGTAACAGTAGAACAGTAACAACAACGACAACAACAAAAAACTAAATATTTTTGGTTTTTATAATATAACATTTTTGGAGGGATTTGTGCTTTTTATTTGTTATGCTTTTTAGCTATATATGTATTTATTTTTTTAAAACAAACTTTTTAAAACAGTTTGTAAGGTCTCTCAAAATGCAATAGCCAGTTTCCTGACTACCATCTTTCGAGACCCTGTGTAAATATGTGCCCTGAACTGTGCCGTGCTGTACCTTATACTAATACTCCACTAGCGTGTGGTAGTGACGGAAGCAGTCCATGAGGCAGAGACCAGGTTTGTCAGGACAGGAGGGACAAAAAAAAGTGGGTGCCACGCCTAATTCCATGTCTGCTACAGGCACAACATCTTTTTTGGGGTGTCCTTTGGGTTGGGGTACCAGGAATGGCATCGGGAAAATGCCTCTCAAGCAGCCGGCTAACTGCATCTGGGTTGAGGCCACAGCACCTTCTGGATACAAAAGGGCCATGATGATCTCTTTGTAAAGCACAAAAGCATTATATAGAGCCAATTGAAATAAACAAACAGACACTTTTTTGTACCAGCGTCTGGCTTTTTGTGAAACTAAGTACTGCTTCATCATCTGATCATTGAAGTCCACCCTTCCCGTGTTAAGGTTATAATCATGGACACAGAGGGGCTTCTCAACAACACCAGCTGCCGTGGCAATTTGGATGGTTGTAACTGCGTGAATAGAAGACAGGATGAAAACATCCTGTTTCTCCTTCCACTTCACTGCATGCAATTCCTCATTTCTCTAGCAGGCTTTTTCCCCCTTTCTAAAACAGGTATTTACAGGTCCTTGGGGGAAGCCCCAGCAGTTAGGTCACACAGTGCCACATGTGCCAATTCCAAGATTGTACAAATGTCTAAATAGTGGCAAGTTTGAATAAAAATTGTATAAGTGAAAAAAGGATGACACCAAGCCCCAAAACTATCTTGCCACTGCTCCCCATGTAGTCTGAGCATCCGGGGGGCTCCACGTGACTCTTTTCTCTGAAACTTATATTTATAGCCCGTTGCCCTCTCACAGGTCTTATACACCTTGACCCCATATCTGCATGCTTTCTGGGAAAAAATTGTTTGAATGCAAGGTGGCCAGAAAAATTAATGAGGGACTCATCAACGCAGAAGTTTTGCTGGGCAGTATAGACATCTGCAAATTTTTGATTAAGGTGATTTACGAAGGGCCACATTTGAACCTTTCCATTGACATTTTGGCTGCAAAATTTCTAGGTACCTAGTGTGACTCACTGGAAAAATAGCACCTGACTGTCAGGGACTGCTTGAACCGCTACAAAAAAATTTACCAGCAAGTGCTAACAGAGATCAAGCCTAATTCTGTGTACACTGCGGTTTTGTGTGTAATGTATCAAGTGACAGTGCTCTACTGACATTGCACTTGCTGGGGGAGAAGCGAGGGGGGGTTAAGTGTAGGGGCTAAACACAGGTGTCGGGGCTGATCCTGCTAACGCAGCGTTTTTGGTGACGCTATACTAATGTGAACGCTGATATAGTGCTGATCTGATCAAAGATATTGATCCGTTCAGACACTATACTAGCAATGGAGGTTTATTGTGTATGTGAGCGTGTTCCTGGCAATCAAGGGGTTAAATGTGATGACTGGTGTACTGAGGGGCACTAACTGACGCGAATGCTATCTGAAGTTGCCAGCGACACTAATACAGTGATTATCCTACTTAAGCCGACCATCACTGGCCTAAATCGGATGATTGATCCCTTGGGGATCAAACCACAGTACTCGCAGGTCCTGGCCGTGAAAACTGCGGGAGTGCGAATCACGTGTATATATACGTGAATTTGCGCACCCGTGCCGCCCTGTAGCAGTATATCTGCTATAGGGTGGCATGGAAGTGGTTAAGGAATACGTAACATTTCATATTCCTGATACGTGTCTGCTCTTCCATGTAGTTGTATGAAAAAGTATCATGTTCTCTTTGTATTGCCTGGGTGAAATCACTGGTGTTCCTGCCACTCCCTCTGCTTTCCTATTAAAAATGTACCATACTAAGCGGTAGAACACACTGTGGTCAGTTCTCTAGTTGTTCTAGACTTGTCCTAACCCCCCCTCGCACAATCAATCACTGGGAAGCGCAGTGTGCTGCTGTTTGTTCTCAGCTGCATAAGAACTGGGGGAGGACAGAGTGTATGTGATATCACTTATAAAAAAATGGGAAATAACAGTGTTTAGAGTGTTTTTTTTTTTTTATATATATCTATACAAATGTTTTTCCGCTCATTTTTATTTTAAACTGAATGGGTTACAATCAATTTAAAAGAAAATTTCAACAATAACTCACAGGGTTGCCATCACAGGAGTTTTTAGCATTAAAACATAAATATTACAGCCTCTTGGCTATCAGAGTCCCAGAGTCTGTCTCTGATCAGAATCGCCACATTTGCTCAGTCAGCTTTCTGACTCACAAAATGCCCACCTGGGCTACGCAGGCTCCTGTCTTTAAGGACATGCAGTCTCCCAAGACTTCTCATAGCGACGGCCTGGTCAGATCTGGCCATCTCTCTTTGAGGCCAAGGTAGATACTCTCCTAATGTCTGTCTCCAAACACAGACGTTGCTCCTGCAGCAGAGGAAATACCTGGGGAAGGAAGTCCTGAATCACATCCAGCCCCTCGATTAAAAAGATTGCACACTGCACCATCAAGCTGCTGGTCTCCAATAAGACATGGATACAGGGCTAGAGGCTTCATCCCTCCCAAGACCCTTCCATGTTCCAGGCTCCAGAACCCAATTCGTTAGTTACCAATCCTGGAGAAAACTGCAAAACCTGTTTTGATTTTTCAGAATAGACATTCTGGAGCCCTTCAAACTGCATCAGTGAGAGCCCTGTGTGACATATACTTCTTTCTCCACTGTGGCAGGGCATAGGCGCAGCATTGTTACAATATACAGAATGTAAAAAATTTAATTTTTTGGTGGTTGTGAGCCACACACATGATAGGGACTAATCTCAGGTCGGCAATAGTAGATTGGCTGAGAAAGTCAAATGTTGAGCTGGACATACGTGGTTGTAAATTTGGCCGGGATTATCAGGGACCAGGCGAGTTTTGATCCATATATGGGCATCCTGGTTGTACAGAAGTTCATCTACCGATCGAATTATGTACAAGCAGACTGTCAAGTTTTTACTGATCGATCAGTGCTGTTGGCTATTCTGATGGCGGGGATGTCTCTCTGCTGTCAAAACACAATGATTCAAAGGGACTGATTCCCCCATCCACCTATGCATGGATGGGTAAATCGGATAATTTTTTTTGTTCAACCATTGAGTGGAAATGATTAATTTATGGGCTGCCTTATGGACATGTGCATCTCCTGATCAGACTGTAATTTGACATATAATGTAACTATATTATCTTGTGTTTGTTTCTTCACTTGTCTTTGATATGGGGCATTTGGGGTTCCATGTATAAGAAATGTGCTTGTTTTTGTAGTCGGTCAGATTCTAGCTGTCATCTGGCTGCTGCAGGTTACAAAATTAAACAGTTGTGGATGAGTGACACCAAATTAGTTTAGTAGTTTCAGCAATGCTGTAGCTGTTCTAAAATCAGTACGTTCACTCAGATTATCTTAACTTCTATCGGCTACCACAATCTGCTTTCACTTTATGTAGCTGTATGCATAGCCATAATTCTTGGGGCTCTTTTACACTATTCCAGCTCAGTAAAGCACACCCTAACAGAACACGCGGTTACATGCATTTGTATGATGCTGTGCCATTCCTTCCAATGGTAGCCCAATTTCCAGTGCACAGTAACTTGTAAAAAAAATGGTACGTTAAGTTCTGAGTGCTGGTTGGTGCTTTGCCTGTTCATTCGCCTGAATGGGCTGTCTTAACTTAACACTCTTTAAAAGAGAAGTATTTACTTTGAAAAAAAAAAAAAATGTATACTCACCTAGGTGGATGCAGCATCGATCTGATGCTGCATCTCTCCCCCGCTGATGAGAACTGAGCGATCAAACACTGCTAATTGTTCAGTTCTCCCTTTCCACTCTGAGCAGAGAGCCATGACTGCCAGTCTTCGGCTCTGCTCTGCCCCTCCAGCGTTCACTGGAGCTCTGGGCTGAGGAAGAGGTGGGAGCAGCTGGCTCAGGCTCTCGGCAGATCACTGAGAGGCTGAGCCAGGTGCTAGACCAGCCTATTGGGTGGAACCCAACCTTATGGTCGGGATCTTTTCAGAGCCTGGGCCAGGTCTGTGAGGTCACCCAAAGTGGCTGAAAACGGGTCACCGGAGTACAGAACTTACTGCAAAAGCTTTTCCTATACTGCTCCTTTTAATGCGGAGCATAATTTTCCTATGTTAACACAATGCAACAAAACCAGTCTGGGCCCTCAATGTATTTCTTAAAATATTTACTGTATTTTACTTCTGATGTGATTCAGATCTTCAATTGATTAAAAAAATAAAAGTAGTTCTGTTAAGTTTTGGTATTTAGAAACAGGGAAAAGCATGTCTTTCGACCATTGGCTATCGCTGAGGCTTTTATGCCTTGATTGGGGACTAGGGCAACTGAATACCTGTAGATG
The DNA here is from genome assembly GCF_062004578.1 of Staurois parvus. Classification (NCBI taxonomy): domain Eukaryota; kingdom Metazoa; phylum Chordata; class Amphibia; order Anura; family Ranidae; genus Staurois; species Staurois parvus. The sequence continues at coordinate 1,794,667 of NW_028318073.1, read as the reverse complement.
ACTCAGAGCTACTATCAAGAGGTGTTAAAAGAGAAGTATGGGGTCTGTTTTTTCCCCAAAATATACTTACCTAGGTGGTATCTGTCCCCCTCCAGCTCCCCCCCCCCCCCAGTATGTGTCACTTGATCGCTGAGTTCTCACAGCCGCTCTATGCTCTGCCCCCCTTCATACTCACTGGAATGCTGGGCTGCGGAGGGGGAGGGAGCGGCTGGCTCAGGCTCTCAGCAGATCGCTAAGAGGGTGAGCCAGGTGCTGCTTCTGACTCTGGGGTGGATCCTGACTTTAAAGCTGGGATCTTTCAACAGCCTGGTCCAGCTGAGGGACGTCGGCCGTCAGTGGACCTCAGCCAGCTGTCCGCTACAAATGGGTCACAGGAGTGCAGAACGAACTGTCAATCAAAGCAAAACTGCACCATGGTGTAGGCGCCATTAAAAATAATGGTACCTGAACCTGCGTTTTGCATTCACAGTGATTCTGCTGTGATCCCTAAACGCCCAGGAGGGAATGAAGCCGCCCGTTCACACTCATGCGATTCTGGATGCATTTTCTATCTCACTGATTTGCATGACAGTCTAGATATTGTATGTTCCTATTGAGGTGATTCACACAGATGTGATCCACACGTATTGTATTTTGAGTGCCATTATGAAAAGGATCCTGTGTGAGTTTGTATTGGTGCATTCCAGACTCGCAGCTGATAAAGTAGAGTTGCATGCAGATTTAAGTTTTCGCATAGGATTGCTATTGACAGAAGTTTTTGCATTGAAGTCTATGGGAAGCGTTTTTGCACTGAAGTCAATAGGAGGCAGTGTCTGAACCCAGGCACAGGAAACAATTTCTAGTCGCCATGGCGGCTAAGGTTCTGTACATGGCTAGACTGCCAAAAGGTCTTTCACATGTGATATCCCCATGCTCAGGAGAAGTAGCACAATGTATTTTGGAGTGTAATTCCATATATACCCATGGTATGTGTGAGCAATATATCATCTAAATTGTTACTAAACCCACAATAGTAAAGTCAGTCTGTATATGCAGTAAAGCATGCTTGTTATACTCACTGTGGAACCTAAGGGGTTAATCCGCATTGTGTAAAAAGGATGTTTTATTTGATCCCCCCCCCCTTCTTTCAGTGTTTCCTAAATAACTCCTGATAGAACAGAGGCTCGGGGCCAAGTTGCACATGCTCAGTTTGGTGTGTATTGCTAGAGAATGTTTTTTTTTCTTGGGAGAGTGCATATGATCAGCACAGGGCCAATCAGCACTGTCCATACAGAGGTCAGAGGTCCTGCATTGTCTTACAGCAGGATGAAAACTCCTACAAGCTGTAAGAAAGGGTATTTAGCAGTTTATATTTACTAAAATAATTGCATTTCCATGTTTTGTGTACTGTGGGAGATCAGCTATATAGTGAATGCAGGGTCCTGGGTTTAGTAACACTTTAAGTGCCAACTTTGTGTTAAATAAAACAAAAAAATGTTTTTGTTGTTTTTCAAAAACTTGTAAAAACTAAAATCTTCCATTGACTCAACATGCCTCTCAGCAAATAGTTTGGAGTGTCTGCTTTCCAAAAAAGGATCAATCAGGGGGATTTTGTGCTATCCTTGCATTTTATGCCCAACATTAGAAACGTCTGCCACACATCACCTTCTAACCACTTGAAGACCAAGCCTTTTCTGACACTTTTTGTTCACATGAAAAAAAAATCTGTATTTTTGCTAGAAAATGACTTTTAACCCCCAAATATTATATCTTTTAAAGCAGAGGCCCTAGAGAATAAAATGGTGGGCGTTGCAATGTTTTATGTCGCACAGTATCTCAATATATTGGCCAATTGTTTGATAAATATAAAAGATGATGTTGCTCTGAGTAAATAGATTCCAAACATGACCTGCTTTAACCACTTCCAGACCGGACACTTTTACCCCCTTCCTGACCAGGGCAATTTTCAGCTTTTAGCGCTATCACACTTTGAATGACAATTGCGCGGTCATGCAACACTGTACCCAAATTAATTTTTTACCGTTTTTTTGAGATAAAGCTTTATTTTGGTGGTATTTATTCACCACTGGGATTTGTATTTTTTTTGCTATGTAAATGAAATGTCCAAAAAATTTGAAAAAAAGTGGTTTTTTTTTTATAAAATTTTGCAAATAAATAATATTTCATCATAAATCTTAGCCAAAATTTATTCCGTTATCTTTTTAGTAAAAAAAAAAAAATCCAAATTAGTTTATAAGCAAAAATTATAAGTTTTAAACATTTTTTTTTACATTTTTATTTTATTTTTTTATATTATTATTTTTTATTTATTTTTTTTTTTTTTTACATACTGTCACCCTAGCAGTACAGTGTCACCATGGTGACACTGTACTACTTGTGAGGGGTGATGAAGATTTTTTTTTTTTTACACTGATTGCTTTTACACCCATATAGGATGTAAAAGCAATCATTTCTCTTTCTCTCTGTGTGCATTCTTGCACTCATTGAGAAGAACTGAGTGAGCTGTGATTGGTTACAGCTTGTCACATGGTACAAGGCTTTTGTGAATAGCCTTGTACCATGTGACCTCTGTGATCATTCACAGATTTCACACATAGTAAGCAATGATGTCAGAAGTGACATCTTGCTTACTACTTTGCATGTGATCACTGATTGGCCAATCAGTGATCACATGATCGGGACCTCGTACAGAGGTCCCGTCCGACGATCGGTGTTTCACTGTGTCCGGAGGACACAGCGGGCACCGGATCGCGGTGCTGCGCGCTCCCAGGGAGCGCGCACAAGCAGGGTGCGGGGAGGCCGTTTATAGACGGCCACCCGACCCTGCAGTGCCACCGTCCGGCCGTTTATATATAACGGCCGGTCGGGAAGTGGTTAAAACTGCACACGCCCCATGCAACTGTGACAAATAACATACATTTTTTCAATATCCATAAGCGACGCTTTAAAAGTGTTTACAGGTCACCATTTTAGATTTACACAGGAGTTCTAGTGCTAGAATTATTGCACTCAATCTGGCGTTCGCAGTGATACCTCACATGCATGGTGCAATCTCTGTTTACATACCAAAACGGGACTGACACTAATTTATTTATTTTGATTGATTTACACTTTGAAAACACATCAGATCTCAATGGGGAAAAATATCATGTTGGATATCTATACTGATATGGACTGGATAGTGTGTTCGAAACGTAAGGATGCCCCATCGTTTGATGGAAATTTAAAAGGATCATCCTACAGAGGACTGAATTCAAAGACACCCTGAAAATCAAAGTGAAAAAATTATGCAGCAGACTAGTCCATTTTGCTGAAATTTCCTCCCAGATTTGGACCTTGGCATCACTGAGCTCCCGGACAGTCTGAGGCGTTGGATGGTGTCATCTGATAGACCGAAACGTGATATCCCAGAGGTGTTCTATTGGATTAAGGTCAGGCGAGCCTGGAGGCCATTCAGTGGTATCAATTCCTTCATCCTTCAGGATCTGCCTGCATACTCTCGCCACATGAGGCCGGGCATTGTCGTGCACCAGGAGGAAGCCTGGACCCACTGCACCAGTGTAGGGTCTGACAATGGACCCATTGCACCAATATAGGGTCTGACAAGGTTTTCATCGTGATACCTAATGACAGTCAGGGTGCCGTTGTCTACGGCTTCTTCAGACCCATTCACGTCTGTCACATGTGCTCAGTGTAAACCTGCTCTCATCTGTGAAAAGCACAGGGTGCCAGTGGCGAACCTGTCAATTCTGGTGTTCAGTGGCACATGCTAATTGAGCTCTATGATGCCGGGTAATGAGCACAGGGCCCACTAGAGGACCTCAGGCCATCCTCATGAAGTCTGTTTCTGATTGTTTGGTCAAAGAAATTCACACCAGTGGCTTGCTGGAGGTCATTTTATAGGGCTCTGGCAGTGCTCATTCTGTTCCTTCTTGCGCAAAGGAGCAGATACCGGTCCTGCTGATGGGTTAAGGACCTTTTACAGCTCTGTCCAGCTCTCCTAAAGTAACTCTGTCTCCTGGAATCTTCTCCATGCTCTTGAGACTGTGCTGGGAGACACAGAAAACCTTCTTGCAATGGCACATCCTGGAGGACTTGGACTGCCTGTGCAACCTCTGTAGGGTCCCAGTATCGCCTCATGCTACCAGTAGTGACACTGACCCTAGCCAAATACAAAACTAGTGAAAAAGTCAGAAAGTTGAGTAGGAAAAAAAATCAGTGGCCTCCACCTGTAAAACTATTCCTGTTTTGGGGGTTGTCTCATTGTTGCCCATCTAGTGCACCTCTGCTACTTAACTGACCAGATCAATATCCCAGGAGTTTAATTGATTTGATGCTATAGTCTGATTAAAAAGTGTTCCTTTAATTTTTTTGAGCAGTGTTTTTATTTATTGTTACATTGTCCCTTTCGTTTTATTTATTTATTATCACATGGATTGTAAATATCCCCTGTGATAGCAATAGGCAGTGACAGGTACTCCTTTCTGAGAAATCTGGGGTCTATTAGACTAGATCTCTCCTCTGCTCTTAAAGCATCTGATCTCACAAAGATCAGTGTGATCAGATGCTTTCCCAATTTAATAATGGTGCTTTTTATAACCGACTAAACTGAAGTGAAATGCTCATAGCTTCTGGTTTCTTAGACTATAGAGATGATTGGGAACCATTCTGGTCTCCGATCTGCTCTATGGTCAGTCGGTGGAAACGCCGGCTGCATTCTTGGGTTTCCCGATGGGATGGGACAGCCTGAGAAAGCCATGGAAGGCAGCGGGAGGGGGACATCCCTTTCCTACTACTTGTAAAAGCAATCCAGCAGCTGATTAACTGCTAGGATTGCTTTTACATGAAAACCAACAGCCGTCTGAACAAAATTATACCAGGAGCTGCATGCATCAACCTGGTATAACCACTCAAAGTCCAGTGATGTACCAGTACGTCGCTGGTCCTTGTTGGGCATATATGGTATGGGTTTTTTTTTTTGTTTTGTTTTTTTTTAATGCAGTGTGGTATGCCCAGCATTAGAATATACCACCCTGCATCCAGCCACTTCTAATGTTGGGCATGAACGAAAAAAAAAAGAACCTAACAGTTTCCTTCATTCACATCGATTGATGTGAATGAAGAAATCTCTGCCAAAAAAAAAAGAAAAAAAATATGCTGAAGCATAGGAGCGATCCACCCACTGACCACCCTCATTCTCAGGGATATATGTTTTTTTTTTTTTTTGTTAACTGCAGATGAGAGATCTTTCAGCACTGCACGCACTAACATCTATTCTGAGAGCAACACCCTGTCAGAATAAACAGATCGGTGCTGCAGCTGAATGGCGTTCCTGCAAAGAAAACAACAACAGTTAACAATAAAACACAGCAACAACAGAACATTAACTCAATAAAACAACTATTTTTTGGATTTTTTGTATCTTCAAAAAACTGTAACCCTTCCAGACTGTGATTTTAGGGTGTCTCAAAATGCGATAGCCAGTTTGCTGATTAACATCTTTTGGAACCCTGTGTAAAAGTGTACCCTAGACTGTGCCATGCTGTACTTTATACGAATACTCCAGTAGCATGTGGTAGCGATGGAAGCAGTCTGTTGGCCAGAGACCGGTTTGGCTAGGACAGGAGGGGCAAAAAAAATTGTGTGTCACGTATAATTCTGTGTCTGCTACAGACACGTCATCTTTTTTGGGGTGACTTTTGGGTTGGGCTACTAGGAATGGCATCAGGAAAATGCCTCTCATGCAGCCAGGTTACTACATCTGGGTTGGGGGTTTGGGCCACAGCACACTCTGGATTCAAAATGGCCATGGCAATCTCTTCCTGAAATTTTAAAAAGGAGCCACTTCGTCCAGTTGCTTTGTAAAGCACAAAAGCTTTGTACAGAGCCAATTGAAATAAATATATGAACACTTTTTTTGTACCAGTGCCTGGCTTTTCAGGAAAATAAGTACAGCTTCATCATGTGGTCGTTGAAGTTCTCCCATGTTAAGGTTAAAGTCATGGACACAGAGGGACTTCTCAACAACACCGAGCAAATTTGTACTAACGTATCTGCGTGAATGGAAGACAGGATGAAAACATTCCATCTGAACTTTCACTTCACTACTTGCAATTAATTATTTTTCAGGCAGGCTTTCTCCCCCTTTTTGGCAGGTATTTACAAGCCGTTGGGGGAAGCCCTGGCGATTAGGTTGCATGAGCCAATTCCAAGATCAAAAAGGTGTCTAAAAAGTGGCACGCTGGTATGAAATATCGTCCACAAGTAAGTGGTACCCTATAAGAAAAAAGGGTGACACCAAGTCCCAAACTAACTTGCCATTGCTCCCCATGTAGTCTGGGCATCGGGGGGGCTCCACGTGACAATTTTTTCCCTTGTAAATCCGGAAATTACATGTATAGCTTGTGGCCCTCTCATAGCGCTTATACATATTGACCCTACATCTGGCACGCTTGCTGGGGAAAAACTGTTTGACTGCAAGGCGGCCAGAAAAATGAATGAGGGACTCATCAATGCATCTGCTAATTTCTAGTTAAGGTGATTTACGAGAGTCCGAATTTTGTGAAGCCAATCATATTCAGGGTCACCCTGAGGATGATAGAGTGTATTGTCGCTGAAATGCATAAATCACATTATATTCTTATATCTGTGCCTGGCCATGGCAGCAGAGAACACGGGCATATGATGAATCGGGTCTGTGGACCAATATGACTGCGACTCATTCTTTTTAGTAATGCCCATGGTGAGGGTTAGGCCCAAAAAATATTTAAACTCAGAAATCGTAATAGGCTTCCATGCAAATTGTCTGGCAAGGTTGGAATTTGGATTGGCGATGATAAATTGTTTGTATAAATTGCTTTGATCCACAATCGATCCATACAGATCATCTGTGAAAAACAGCTCCAAAAAATCAAGTGGAGTAGTTAAATTTGCTTTTTCCACCTCTGGGTTGAGCAGTTAATAAGGGAAGTACTGGTGCTGCAGAATTTGTGGGCTGCCAATCAGGATTTTCAAGCACATCTGGAAGGACATTGGGCTCTATGGGCCTGTGTTCAAATTTTTGGTGGCTGTGGGACAATACTTGTGCTAGCCACCACATCATCTTGTACTGCACTTATGGGACTCACCATTTCACCAAGTGATACTGCAGTGCTGATATATAATAGACCAGGATGTACTAGGCCTCTGATGCCCGCCATTTCATCAAAAGGTAGTTCGGCACTAGTACTGGCACTCTGCTGCATAGGAGAATCATCGTGCAATTCAAACACCTCAGGAACCTGGGCACAGGGTCGGGTACGCCTGACCTTAGCAGAGACCTTTTCTCCATCATCTGACCTATCTGTTGGGGTGCCGCTGCTGTCCACAGGTTTGTATTCTGAGCCAGATTCTGTCAATGAAGCTTCCCCTTTGCTCTCATGTGACATGCTCAGAATCCTGTAAGCTTCTTCACTAGTGTATCTTTCTTTGGACATTTTGATCACTAAATTTATAGGTATTGCTTGAACCGCTGCAAAAACATTTACCTAGTGCTAGCAGGGATCAGGCCTGGTCTTGCTAATTATGCAGTTTTGTGTGTAATGTTTCAAGTGATAGTGATCTATTGACAGTGCACTTCCTGGGGGGGCAGAGGGGCTAAATGCAGGTGCTGGCACGTGTCGGGGCTGATGCTGCTAATGCTGTGTTTTTGGGGACACTAGTATAGTTCTGATCTGATCAAAGATATTGATCCGTTCACACACTATACTAGCAATGAAAGTTTATAGTGTGTGTTCCTGGCAATCAAAGGGTTAAATGTGATGTAGTAGCGGGCAATCTGTCCTTATCTGGGAGGTGCTCAAACTGATGCTAAAGCTATCCGAAGTCGCCTGTGACACTAATACAGTGATCAGTCAAAAAATCTGTACACTGTAGAAATGACACTGGTGATAGGGCAATGAAATGGTTAACTGGGGGGCAATCAGGGGGTTAAATGTGACCAAACTAGGTGTTTTAGTGTGTACTGCTTTTACTCACATAGATACTCTTCTCTGTAACCAAAAAGGGCTCTAGGAGAGAAGATTGCATCATTGCCTGTGTTCTGCAAACACAGGCACAGGATGATCTCTGATTCGGCAGAACCGATCAGCAGGTTCAGGCCGAAAATAATTGGCCTGGATCTGGTGGCTGATCAGTGCTGTACCGAATCACAGCACAGCAGGGTTGGCATTCACGTGAGTGCGCACCCCTGGCATGGGAATACAGTGGGATCACCTGTCTTTGCGCAGGGAGTCCACCCTATAGCAGTAAAACTGCTATTAGGGGGGACAGCAACTGGTTAAGAAGAAGAACAGCAATTTAGCCACTATAATATTCAGATAAACCATTCCAAACTCTTTCAGAAGAAGTGCAAGAAGCTTGTGTGCTTGTGCTTTCACAAGATGAAGGATTTCACTACGTTTGATTGTAGATTATGCATATACACATGCATAATCTTTTATTTTATGTGATAGACCAACACAAAGTAACACATAATTGGGAAGTGGAAGGAAAATGATAAATGGTTTTCAAAATGTTCTACCAATAAATATCTGAAAAGTGTGGTGTGCGTTTGTATTCAGCCCCCTGAGTCAATACTTTGTAGAACCACCTTTCACTGCAATTACAGCTTAAAGTATTTTTGGGGATGTCTCTACCAGCTTTGCACATCTAGAGAGTGAAATATTTGCCCATTCTTCTTTGCAAAATAGCTCAAGCTTTGTCAGATTGGATGGAGCGCGTCCGTGAATAGCAAATTTCAAGTATTGCCACAGATTTTCAATTGGATTTAGGAGTGGACTTTGACTGGGCTATTCTAACACATGAATATGCTTTGATCTAAACCATTCCATTGTAGCCCTAACTGTATGTTTAGGGTTGTTTTCCTGCTGGACGGTGAACTTCCACCCAAGTCTCAAGTCTTTTTCAGACTTTAACAGGTTTTCTTCTAAGATTGCCCTGTATTTGGCTTCATCCATCTTTCCATCAATTCTGACTAGCTGAAGAAAAGCATCCCCACAACATGATGGTGCCACCACCATGTTTCATGGTGGGGATGGTGTGTTCAGGGTGATGTGCAGTGTTATTTTTCCACTACCAGCGTTTTGCTTTTAGGTAAAAAAATCTAAATTTTGGTCTCATCTGACCAGAGCAACTTCTTCCACATGTTTGCTGTGTCCCCCACATGGCTTCTCACAAACTGTAAACGGGACTTCTTATGGTTTTCTTTCAACAATGGCTTTCTTCTTGCCACTCTTCCATAAAGGCCAAATTTGTGGAGTGCATGGCTAATAGTGGTCCTGTGGACAGATTCTCCCACCTGAGCTGTGGATCTCTGCAGCTCCTTCAGAGTTACCATGGGCCTCTTGGCTGCTTCTCTGATTAATGCTTTACTTGCCCAGCCTTTCAGTTTAGGTGGAAAGCCATATCTTGGTAGGTTTGCAGCTGTGCCATACTCTTTTTCTATTTTCGGATGATGGATTGAACAGTGCTCTGTGAGATGTTCAAAGCTTGGGATTTTTTTTATAACCTAACCCTGCTTTATACTTCTCCCCAAATTTATCCCTGACCTGTCTGGTGTGTTCCTTGGCCTTTTAAGATGTTTTTTGTTCACTAATGTTCTTTAAAAAACCTCTGAGGGCTTCACAGAACAGCTGTATTTATTCTGAGATTAAATTACACACAGGTGGACTCTGTTTACTAATTAGGTGACTTCTGCATTAGGCAATTGGTTCCACTAGATTTTAGTTGGGGGTATCAGAGTAAAGGAGGCTGAATACAAATGCATGCCACACTTTTCAGATATTTATTGGTAAAAAATTTTGAAAACCATTTATCGTTTTCCTTCCACTTAACAATTTTATGTGCCACTTTGTGTTGGTTTATCACATAAAATCCCAATAAACTACGTTGACGTTTTTGGTTGTAACATGACAAAATGTGGAAAATTTCAAGGGGTGTGAATACTTTTTCGAGGCACTGTAGTTGAACTCGCCAAGCACTTGGCATTCACAATAATCTTTACTGCACGCAGAGGGTTGAGGAAACACTATGATGCTGGCACAGAAGTGTTTAAAGTGATCAAAATTAAATTTTCTTTTCCTAGTCTTAATGGGTGCCTTCTAGGAACAATACAGAAGATCACAGATGTGGAAGGAGGGGAAGAATTTTATAGAAAACTACATGTAGTTAAAATATTGGCCACAGGGTGGCAGCATAACATAAACGATTACCAAGAGAAATAACATAGGCTATATACATAGATGTAGTTTGCATTGCCCATGTAACTCCTAGCGGCAGCACACTAAATGACATCCTTATTCTTCAAAAATAGTCTGTACACATCCACTTCTTAATGTGTGTACTTAAAGCGGAGTTCCACTCGACCTATCAAAAGATAAAAGTCAGCAGCTACAAAAACTGTAGCTTCTGACTTTTAAAAAACAGCCACTTACTTGCCCCTCGGTCTCGTGGTGTGTCCCCTGCAGCCCGTCCTGTATTCCAGGAGGCCGGCATCTTCAGCGTGGGCACTTGGCTGTGATAGCTTGTTGTTTCACAGCCGGGTACCCACTGCGCATGCGCGAGTAGCGCTGCGCTTCGTGAATGGTCCTGTAGTCTTCTGGGACCTGTCACGTGTCCCAAAAGACTACAGGTACCTCTCAAATTTGGGTCCTCAATAAGCCACCAAACTTCCCTTTTTTTTCTCTTCATTCCCATTTGTTTGGAACTAGAAGCCCACATACATTATGCACTGATATATGCATACTACAAATACTATAGTCCAAAATCCATAGTCCCTAGTCCATCTCGGAAGTGATCAAAAGAGGGGCAGATCTCTTCCATTGCATTCTGTTTACAAAAACCCCTAACCCCCCTTTCATCTGTGAAGACTTTGTTTTACAGGGTTTCCCTCGTGTTGCTCACCTGTGACTCCTTGGAATTGTCATCTGGTTCTGTTGTCCCATTAAGGCTGCATTTTAAACCATTTAATCATATTTCCCTTTCTACTCTTTGTCAGAAGATTTCTATCCTTGTTGACATTACCTCTACAAGACCTGAGCTGCGTCAGCCATGTCCTGTAAAGAACCATATTTGATCTTATATAAGGATATGATGATGTTAGGCCTAGAGCCTCCTTTCTTCCTAAGATGACTCGGCCTTTCATCCCAACCAGGACATTCCACCTTTTCTGTCAAAGTGCACTCTTCTAGGTTTGTGAGTGCCTCTTGGACCTTTGGTATCAAAGCAACTGTTACACAGATTAGGAATCCAGCCACCTAGTCTTCTGTTCACATGTTCACTAAAGCTGGCCATAGATGGATTGAATCTTGTCCCGTTCAGCAGGGACCAACTGAGATTCGATCCATCTATGGCCAGGCTGATTTTTCCCAAGTTGATCCATCAATCAACTTGGGTACAACTAGCCTGCTGAATTTTTAGCATGTGATTACTGCCTGAAACTATAGCCACTGCCAGTAACCATAGTGTTCTTTCAGCCAGGAAGGCTCCCTGCTGGCAGAACACAATAGTGATGTGGGAGGCATTCCCTCATAAACACTGATTGTGTTAATGGGGGAATCAAGTGAGTTTCTTTCAGTCGATTTATCTATTGCTTGTCTTCGTTTTACCAGGTGGATGTTCAGCTGATGCCAGCTTTAAATGTATGGTCCTTTAGGTATCTCTTTGATCTGCAAGCTGTCTCCTGTTCTGGTTTGGCTGTGTTGGGTCTGTTAATGTTTTGTTACTGTTGCCCAACCCTCAGGAACATCCAAAAGCAGTCTAATTTTGTTTCATATGGGATAGAGTATAAGAGGGTTATAACCCCTGTCAGTTTTGTTTTGCGATCTATGTCCCATTCAGGAGATTTACCTTAATTTCCTATCCCAAAGCCAAAACAGGAAGTGAGAGTCCCTACAAAATTAGGGAATTCCTGGTTGTCACTAGGTTCATTTGAGCTTGTGTCCCCATCGGAAGATTTCCCCGCAGTTGCTGTTCTTACTTTTATTGGTTATTTTCAGTTTAAAGCCCCATCCAGATGCCAGACAAAAAATACCCTTGCAGTGGAGCCCAGTGATCCCAGGATTTATCTACAGTCATGACCAAAAATATTGACACCCCTGCATTTTTCTTAGATAATGCTCCACTTCAACCGGAAAATTGTTGCTATTAATGTTTAGGCATTCTCATGTTTATTTCTTTTGTTTGTATTGGTATGACACAAGTATGACAGCTGCTTTTGGCTTTTGACATTTTTTTTCTACAGTCAGTAAACTCCCCAGCATGTTATCCTATGTGTCCATGCGCACACAGACTGTAATCAAAGTTTTTCGGCTGGAAAATAACCCCAGAACTAGTGGGTTTCTAGAGTTTTTTAGCTGTAAAAATGCTCTAACGCTGAAAAACGCTGCAAACTGGCGTTTTTGGATATTTTTTGAGCAAAAAAAAAGTGTTTTTTTTTTTGGTTAAAAAAAAAAAAGCTAAAAAACACAAACACGGCAAAATGACGCTACACGCTAATGCAAACACACTGAAAAACTTGCGCTTTTAATGTTACTTTACACAGCTAACTTTACCAGCATTATTAGAACACCCAGTGTGCATGGAGCCTTAAAATGGACTGGACAGAATTATCGGCACCTTCATAAAATTATAAGGAATATTTGCAGCATTCCAAGTATCGTAATGTTCCTGTGTCTACTGTGAGCAACATTGTCAAGAAGTTTACAGCCCATGGCACTGTAGCTAACCTCCCTGGATGTGGAGGAAAGAGAATAACTGGATCAAAGATTGCAATGAAGCATTGTTCCAATGGTGGATAAAGAACCTCGATCAACTTCCAGATAAATTCAAGCTGACCTTCAGGTACAGGGTACAACTATGTCAGCTCGTACTATACTTCGCCATCTGAATAAAAAGGGACACTATAATAGGAGACCCAGGAGGACCCCGCTGCTGACACAGAAACATAAGAAAGCCATATTGGAGTTTTCCAAAACTCACCTGAGCAAGGCAAAATCTTTTCCGGAGAATGTGCTGTGGACAGACGAAACAAAATTACAGCTCTTTGGTAAAGCCCATCATTCTACTTTTTTTAGAAGAAGAAATTTAGTCCTTTAAAGAAAAGAATACAGTCCCTACAGTCAAACATGGTGAAGGTTCATTGATGTTTTGGGGTTGCTTCAGGCGCTGGATGTCTTGACCGTGTGCATGGCATTATGAAATCTGAAGGCTACAAAAGAATTTTGGGGTGCAATGTATGGCCCAGTGTCAGAAAGCTGGGTCTCTGTCAGAGGTCATGGGTCCTCCAGCAGGACAGTAACCCAAAGCACCCAGAGATGGTTTAAGACAAAGCACCGGAGAGTACTGAACTGGCCAGCAGTGTGTCCAGATCTCAGTCCCATAGAGCACCTGTGGAGAGATCTCAAAACAGCAGTTGGGAAAAGGAACCCTTCCAATTTGAGAGAACTGGAGCAGTTAGCGAAAGAACAGTGGTCCAGAATTCCAATATAGAGGTGTAAGAAAGTCGTTGATGGCTACAGGAAGCGATTGATTTCAGTTATTTTTTCCAAGGGGTGTGCTACCAAATTTTAAATTGAGGGTGCCAAAAATTTTGTCCAGTCCATTTTTGGGGTGTTGTGTGGAATGTGTCAGAAATGGCTTTTTGTTTCTCTGCTTTTTTGTGTTATACCTATATAAACAAAAGTAATAAACATGAGAATGCCTAAACATTGTAATTGCATCAATTTTCTTGGCGAAGTGGTGCATTACCTAACAGAAATGCAGGGGTGTCAATATGTGGCCATGACTGTAAACTTGATGCTTTCATAGAGTATAGTTTTGCCACAAAGAATGTCATCTAAAATTTATTATTTTTTGCAATTGATTTGCCACCAGGAGTTTAGTCTAATAATAAAATGTACCGGTATGTCTTGTAGTTGTTACTCTGCTATCGTTTAGATACGGAGGAAAATATGTGTTTGCGCTTAGACTTCTCTGGCAATTGTCTGATTAATGTAACCGTAGTTCTTGGCTGGATCATTAGGAAAGGAATTTTATCACAAGTTGACTCTATATTCAGCTCTGTGTTTCTGGCCATGTTTGGAATCTGTTTTCAAATCTAAATGGCTTAACTTTGCTCTAGTAGAAATAATAATTATTCTGAGCTGTTAAAGAGCAAACACAGCATTCGCTTATTATTTTATTGCTGAAACTGATCTCTATGGTTGATGCAGATTTTTAAAGTTATGGAAAATACATTTTTGATGCTTAAAGAATACCGTATTTTTCGCCGTATAAGACGCACCTGACCATAAGACGCACCTAGGTTTTAGAGGCAGAAAACAGGAAAAAAAAATTCTGAACTAATGGACTGCAGACACAGTACAGGAGATGACCAGAGACTGCGGACAGCACAGGGATGACCAGAGACTGCGGACAGCACAGGGATGACCAGAGACTGCGGACAGCACAGGGATGACCAGAGACTGCGGACAGTACAGATGACTGCTGACCTTTGGGGAGGTGGGGAGCGGGTACCTGAATTTGACAGGTACCTGCTCTTACTTCCGCAGAGTTTTTGTTTGATCTTACCTGTTCCTCGATCCAGCCGCACGCTGTCTTCCCGGCTTCTGTAATGGCGCTCGGCATGACAGCCGGGTGCCCAGTGCGCATGAGCGAGAAGCACTTGCGCTTTGTGATTGGTCCGGTGGCGTCTGGGATCTGTCATGTGTCCCAGGTACCGCCTTACCATTCACAAAAAGCACCGCTTTTTGCGCATGCGCACTTGGCACCCGGCTGTCATGCCCAGTGCCCACACTACAGAATCCGGGAAGACAGCATGCCGCTGGATAGAGGAACAGGTAAGGTCCCGCTGCAGAGCTGAGCGGCCGGCCCGGTATTCTGACACGGCCGCGGTGGAAATACCGGACCGGCCGCTCCATATTCGCTCCATAAGACGTACTGACATTTCCCCCCCAGTTTTGGGGAAGAAAAAGTGCGTCTTATACGGCGAAAAATACGGTAAGTTCACTTTTTAAACCAAAATAATAAATGCACGTTTTTTTGCAGGTTAAAAAAAATCGCATTTTATTACTTTTTTTTTTTTTTTTTTTTTGGAGGCTGTAAAGCATTGCACCAGCGATCAGCAGATCGCCATGCAGGTCTCCAGCAGACTGTTAGTTTAATCCTCATACAAGCAGACAGTTTGACATTGACAGGGAGAATGAACTACCACAGCTCTGTACAGCGCTATGGGAGACTGAATGAATTACTACATCGCTCCACGGCACCATGGCAGACTGAATGAACTACCACAGCGCCATGGTAGACTGAATGAACTACCAAAGCGCTCCACGGCGCCATGGGAGACTGAATGAACTACCACAGCGCCATGGGAGACTGAATGAACTACCACAACTCTTCACAGTTGCATGGGAGACTGAATGAACTACCACAGTACTCCACAGCGCCACGGGAGACTGAATGAACTACCACAGTGCGCCACAGCGCCACGGGAGACTGAATGAACTACCACAGTGCTCCACAGCGCTATGGGAGACTGAATGAACTACCACAGCGCCCCACAGCGCCATGGGAAACTGAATGAACTACTACAGCGCTGTGTTAGTTCATTGAGAACTACAAGCTGACGCTCGTAAAGGATGTTGGTACTTGCAGTTCATGTGGGCAGAGACCCGCACGGCAGCGCTGATTTAAAAACTGACAGCTAGTATGGGGAACTTCTCTTCTATCAGAGGGAGGTGGAGGCAGCAGGCAGCAGCTGCAGCAGTGGAGACATGTTACATGTTCCGCCCTTAAAACGGGTGGAACATGTAACATGTTTCCAAAGGTGAACTTAACCTTTAAGGATGTTAGAAATATTTGTATTTTTTTTTCATTAAAACTTTGGCCAAGTGTTGTGGAAAACGTCACAAGTAGCTATTTATATATAAGTTATATTAAAGTATATGTATAGCTATAACTTTTTAAAATTTTGGTCAGTTTTTTATTGCTGTGGTAGACATACACTTGTCATTTTATTTTTTGCTGTATGCTTTGCTGAAGGAGATTTCCCTTTACTGCTCGTCCTGAAGATGTAACAGAGAAAATCTAGACAAAGTGAGAATTCCGCTTTTGAACAGCTGACAACTGGCATCCCCATTGAAAGATTTCCCCTCTAAATCTATTTTAGTGGCATCTTACATTTTTGATTATTATTTAATTTATGTCCCAGAGATTATGCTTATCAGGACAAATATATAGGCTTACTGTCCTCGGGAGGAGACAGACAGCAGTAGAAACTTGATATGGGGTTCTAATCCTTCTGTACTTTTTCCAAAACTACATAAAAAGTTATGTTATTCTGATGGGTTATAGAGGTGTACTTTCAGGTAATGGGACACTGGCAGAGCTTTAGTAAACATTCCTCTGGGCTCCTTCCCTATAACCCTACCCCACTCTGCAAGTCATCTGGTTTTTTCCAGTGTCTGAAAGTGATGGACCTTTAGTTTATTATTTTTACTTATTTTTTTTCCAATTCTTCAATCAAGGCTTCTTTGTCTTCTAATGCCAGCATAGAAGCGGTGTATCTGGATTAGTGCAATTGCGGTAAAACCTTGAAAGTCTTACTCAGATCCCACACTGTGGGTATGGCCTCTAATGTTGTTTCGGGCACTGGATCCTTCATGGGCACTTGGTACAACACTTTGAGTTAGTTGCAAGGTGCTATACAAGTCCAAGGCTGTGGTCCTTCACTTTGAAACCCATTCCCTTTGAGGAGTATGCCTTTCATGACAAGTGAAGCCTGGACTTTTTTTTTCTACAGTTCCGAATAGTGGACAGGTAAGACATGGTCACCCTGTGTTTGTGACCTTTACTGTAAAATTTGGTATGTATTCACCTCACCTCACAGAGCAAAATTTTCAAACTAAAATTTGGCCACTCAGAGCTCAGGCGGATGACCGAGTGTTACATCACACCACTGGTTGCAAACTTTAACACCACTTCAGGCGAGAAACCATGAGGTCTTCAGGCATTCCTCCTACCCTTTTGCCACAAGGATTCTCTTGAAGAGGTCTACAACTGTGTTACTGCGTATTTCTTAGGGACATACTTACTGATGGTGCACCGAAATGAAAATTCTGGTGCCGATACCGAAAATTCAGAATGCATGTGGCCGTGAACCGAACTGAAACCAAAATGTCTGCATACGTGGTGGGGTGTGGAGAGGCTCCAATTTTTTTTTGCATTTTTTTCTTGTATAATTTTTTGTTTATGATTTATTTCATGTATATATATTTTTTTTTTTTAACTTATGATTTTATAGTCCCCTATGTGATAGCATATAAGTGACAGGTCCTCTTTTTAGGGGGGCTGTGTGTGCAAGGAGGGTGCAGGAGAGGAACAGTGTATACAGAAAGGCTCCCTCACTGGCTGTCAATATATGTCAGTGCTGGTTTTTAAATGCAGTTGCCAGCTTTTTTTTTTTTTTCTTCACCATAGCTGTCACTTTCCCTGGAGCTAAAGGAAACTTTGTTTCTTTTAGCTCGGGAAAGAAACTAAAAAGAAACTTTGTTTCTTTTAGCTGGGGGGGAAGTGACATCTGATTCTCTAAGCTATAATGAAGAAATAAAACCCTGGCAATTGCATTTAAAAACTGGCACTGACATATAGTATGTGTGTGAATGAATGTAAGTTAGGGACCTTAGACTGTACGCCCCTTGAGGGTTAGGGACTGATATGAATGTACAATATATATGTAAAGCACTGCGTAAATTGACGGCACTATAAAAGTACCTGTAATAAATAAAATAAATAGTGACAGCCAGTCACTGTATACACTGCTCCTCTCCTGCCTCTCTCCGCCACCCCCCCATGCACACACACCTGCAGTACACACAGTCCCCTGTATCGGCTAAATTTTTCCTATCAGCAAAATGCTGATAGAGCTATTTTCGGCCGGTATGTTTCGGTGCATCCCTAATACCCTAAACTCTGCACCCTATTCCATGAGCATCTCGCAGGGGAGTACCCTTCATTTTTGCTATGTAAGAGACCAGGCAAAAAGGAGCCAATGCAGAATCGCAGGCACACAGTCACTGAAGGCCCGCACAACACTCATCCTCGGAGTGATGATGCATCCTTTGCACAAGAGCAGGTTCTAATACCAGTCTCGACATCCTATGATAGCTCTATTTCAGACATGCAACAAGTAGCCTATTTGACTAAGCTAGAATTCTCTGAATCTTTGTCACATTTACAAATAGAACAGATTACTGCTTTAAAGTGTCACTAAGCTAAAAAAAAACCCTCTTAATAATGTATTGAGCCTTTGCCCTTTTTTTTTAGCTTAAAAATCTTTATTTATAAATATGTTAATAGTGTACCCTGTAGTCACCAATATTGTGGTGGCAGCTAATCTGCTGACCTTTTAAGCTTCTGTACCATCACCACCATACTGCACATGCTCCCTTCCTACAGTGTAAGTAAGCTTTGTCGACACATGGCTTGCTGTGAAGGAAATCCCCTGGTTACTACACCCCAGGTTGAGGGCGGGGCTAATTTTTTTTGGGTCAAATGTCCTGTATCGCCTTCTTAGCTTTTTCAGGCCCCCCTTTCCCCCTCCCCAGGCTATGCAAAGTGGATTGGAACTGTCATTCAAGGATCTGATTTGCCCCAAAGGCTTTGGTGGGTGGATCTGAACCTTGACTGACAGCTCCACTCTACAGTCCGTTAGCTGTCACTGCACTTAGCAGTCTTGTGTCTCAGTCTGTGATCATTCAGCTGCAGCTCAGCTAAAAATGCTCTGTAATGTGAGCTTGGTGTTCAAATGCTGTTCTGGCTCACTGGTCGCTGTTAGTTATTTAAGAAAAAAGGTTAGTAGTTATAGTCAGTTTGAAAAAAAAAAAGTCAATGTGTCTATCTAGCTCAACCAACAGAAAAAAATAAGTAAATAGAAAACCTCCATATGCAGAATCCTATACCCACAGCTGATCCAGAGGAAGATCATAAATCATGTGCCAGTTTGCTCCAGCAGGGAAAATCATTCTAGATACCCTGAAGGTAATCCGATATTCTCTGGATCAGCAAAATCTGGCATTTATTACCTATAAATGGTAATGACCAATTAGAATTTAGGCATTTAAGGATGCATCCATCTGTTTGTTAAAACAATCTACTGAGTTGGCCAGAAATAGTTCTTGAGGGAGTCTATTTCATAGCTGTTATTAAGAAGAGGCCTTTCTGCCCTTGGTGATTAAATCTCTTTTCCTCCTGATGTAAAGAATGCTCCCTGGTACTTAATGACTGTAAAGTGAATAACTCTTCCCCAAATTGACTATCAGAACTAATTGATTTAACTAGATGGACTAGTGTCTTTTAGTGTTTTTTATGCCTCTTATCAGTTTGGTTGCCACGCACTTTCTTCAGTTCACCAATATCCTTACTGTGAACTGGTGCAAAACTGAACTGCATATTCCAGGTGACTACTATAATATAGTGAGTGTCCATTTCAAAATAAGTAAAATAGCAGCTGTGACAGAGAAAATAGACACAATTGACTAGTGGTTATGTCTTGATAAAGTCACAGATTAGTGACCAGGTCTCTAAGTGATTTGGTACAGTGTTAATCAGAGAATGTTTTATCATGCTGTAAAAATGATGTGACTAAAGCAGCACATAGATTTTGTAATACCATGGGTGGTAGGAAAGAAAATTGCTTGATTCCCCAATCAACACAGTGTTGATGGAGGAAGTCCCTCCAGCAGCGCTATTGTGTTCTGCCAGTGGGGAGCCTTCTTATAACCGCCACAAATGATCACATGAAAAAAGTCTGACAGGCTGGTGGTACTGAAGGTGATTGATGGATCGACTCCAGTTCATACAGCTTGCCCATAGATGGATCAAGTCTCGTCTGGTCCATGCCAGAGATTAAACCCATGTATGGCTGGCTAAAGGGCCATATTTATAAAACTGTGCATGCGACTTTCAACAGACATTAAAGTGTTATTAAATTCAGGACCCTGCATTCAGTATATCTGGTCTCCCACAGTACACATAAAATGAAAATGCTATTATTTTAGTAAATATAAACTGCTAAATACCTTTTCTCATCAGCAGTTTATAGGAGTTTTGCGACTCCTATCAGTGTCCAACCGAGCACTGGTTAGTCTTGTAGGAGGAGTTTTCATTCTCTTCTGATTGTTCTATGAGGCTGCATGATCCCTGACCCACTGTGTGGACAGTGTTGATTGGCCCCTGTACCGTTCACATGTACCCCCCCCCCCCCATATGTGCAGAGTGCCTCCTAGGGCTCTGTATTATCAGCTGATGGATTGGGGATTGTGGAAAAAGGGGAGGCTCATAGAAGACAGGATCAAACAGCTTTTTTACACAATACAGAGCATTAACCCCTTAGCTTCTACAGTGAGTAGAACAAGCATGGTTTACTGTATATACAAAACTGATTTTACTGTTGTAGGCTTAGTAACACTTTAACCCGCCTGGCGGTATTCCTAAGTGTAGCTCTGGTTAAGTTTCAGTACCAGAAGCGGTAACCCTGAGCTACACTCGGGATTACACTGCAGTGTTGCTGCAGGATCCCTGGATCACTTATCTTGTCCTGCGCTGTCTTCCCGCTGCATCCCCGGCCATGTCCTCCAGCCGATGCCGGCATCCATCTTCTAAAAAAAACATTTTCTCCCTGTCATGTTTGGCAGTCTGAATGGAACCCCCCAAAAACCACGCGCAGTGATTGTGTGGGTGTTTAGGAGTTAAAACAGATGGCGAGGAGGTGACGTAAAACACTTCCTTACCTCATGTCAACTAGTTTGGTATTGGACATATAGGCAAAGACCTGTCCTGAAATGTGCTGTTAAGTGAATGTGAGGCTGTCTAAAAGCTGATATTTGGTCAAAATGGGACAGAATCCCATGTCAGCACTGGTGGGCAGTTATGC
Source organism: Staurois parvus (assembly GCF_062004578.1). Classification (NCBI taxonomy): domain Eukaryota; kingdom Metazoa; phylum Chordata; class Amphibia; order Anura; family Ranidae; genus Staurois; species Staurois parvus. The sequence continues at coordinate 1,773,696 of NW_028318073.1, read as the reverse complement.
AGAAACACCTACATGAAATAATTTCTACTAAAGTGGGTAATGCCGACTTTGGAGGCCAAGGGTGTACTTTTTTTCACAGTGCTCCGTTACATTTATTGATATTTTTGTTGAAAATATGATTGAAAAGGCATATTTTCCTTGTGTTTTTATCAAAGTACAGGTGAAACTCGAAAAATTAGAATATCTTGCAAACGTTCATTTATTTCAGTAACGCAACTTAAAAGGTGAAACTAATATATGAGATAGACTTATTACATGCAAAGCAAGATAGTTCAAGCCGTGATTTGTTATAATTGTGATTATTATGGCTTGCATCTCGTGAAAACCCCAAATCCACAATCTCAAAAAATTAGAATATTACATGCAAACAATAAAGCAAGGATTGTACATAAAACAATATCGGACCTCTGAAAAGTATAAGCATGCATAAGTACTCGGTACTTGGTTTGGGCCCCTTTTGCAGCAATTACTGCCTCAGTGCGGCGTGGCATGGAAGCTATCAGCCTGTGGCACTGCTGAGGTGTTATGGAAGACCAGGATGCTTCAATAGCAGCCTTCAGCTCTTCTGCATTATTTGGTCTCATGTCTCTCATTTTTCTCTTGGCAATGCCCCATAGATTCTCTATGGGGTTCAGGTCAGACAAGTTTGCTGGCCAATCAAGCACAGTAACCCCATGGTCATTGAACCAGGTTTTGGTGCTTTTGGCAGTGTGGGCAGGTGCCAAGTCCTGCTGGAAAATGAAGTCAGCATCCACATAAAGCTTGTCTGCGGAAGGAAGCATGAAGTGCTCCAAAATCTCCTGGTAGACGGCTGCGTTGACCCTGGACTTAATGAAGCACAGTGGACCAACACCAGCAGATGACATGGCTCCCCAAATCAACACAGACTGTGGAAACTTCACACTGGACTTCAAGCATCTTGCAGTGTGTGCCTCTCCATTCTTCCTCCATACTCTGGGTCCTTGGCTTCCAAATGAGATGCAAAAGTTGCTGTCATCAGAAAAGAGGACTTTGGACCACTGAGCAACAGACCAGGTCTGTTTTTCTTTAGCCCAGGTAAGACGCTTCTGACGTTGTTTGTTGTTCAGGAGCGGCTTGACAAGAGGATTACGACATTTGAAGCCCATGTCCAGGATCCGTCTGTGTGTGGTGGCTCTTGATGCACTGACTCCAGCCTCAGTCCACTCCTTGTGAAAGTCCCCAACACTTTTGAATGGCCTTTTCCTGACAATCCTCTCCAGGCTGCGGTCATCTATGCTGCTTGTGCACCTTTTTCTTCCACACTTTTCCCTTCCACATAACTTTCTATTAATGTGCTTTGATACAGCACTTTGGGAACATCCAACTTCTTTTGCAATTACCTTTTGAGGCTTTCCCTCCTTATGGAGGGTGTCAATGATGGTTTTCTGCACAACTGTCAGGTCAGCAGTCTTTCCCATGATTGTGATTTCTACTGAACCAGACTGAGAGACCATTTAAAGGCTCAGAAACCTTTTGCAGGTGTTATGGCTTAATTAGCTCATTAGAGTGGGACACTTTGAGCCTAGAATATTGCACCTTTTCACAATATTCTAATTTTCTGAGATTGTGGATTTGGGGTTTTCATGAGCTGTAAGCCATAATCATTACAATTATGACAAATAATAAATATTGGGACTTCAACACAATTCTAACATTTTTGGCTCTATACACCACCACAATGAATTTGAAATGAAACAAACAAGATGTGCTTTAACTGCAGACTGTCCGCTTTAATTTGAGGGTATTTACATCCAAATCAGGTGAACGGTGTAGGAATTACAACAGTTTGCATATGTGCCTCCCACTTGTTAAGGGACCAAAAGTAATGGGACAGAATAATTATCATAAATCAAACTTTCACTTTTTAATACTTGGTTGCAAATCCTTTGCAGTCGATTACAGCCTGAAGTCTGGAACGCATAGACATCACCAGACGCTGGGATTCATCCCTGGTGATGCTCTGCCAGGCCTCTACTGCAACTGTCTTCAGTTCCTGCTTGTTCTTGGGGCATTTTCCCTTCAGTTTTGTCTTCAGCAAGTGAAATGCATGCTCAATTGGATTCAGGTCAGGTGATTGACTTGGCCATTGCATAACATTCCACTTCTTTCCCTTAAAAAAGCTGTCATTCTCGGAGGGCTGAAGGAAACAAATGGGCGGGGGCACCCAATTACATTCCCAGTGACCCTGCCCCTTTGTTTCCTTTAGCTCCCGGGAGAGTGACCGCTCATTCTCTGGGCAATATTGAAGAAGAAAAAAGCCGGTAATTACATTTAAAAACCAGCGCTGACATATAGACAGCCAGTCCCTTTTTACACTGCTTCTCTCCTGCCTTTCTCTGCCTCCCCCCCCCCCCTCACATCTTCAGTACACACAGTCCCCTGTATCGGCACCTATCGGCAAAATGCCGATAGGGCTATTTTTGGCTAATATGTTTCGGCGCATCCCTAGTACTTACTACTTCGCTTTCATCAGGATAATTTTCCATGCAGTCTTTCACATCCTATCTCCTCTCACTGCCTCATTGGGGGAGAAAGAAAGGAGATACCAAGCCACGTGAAACACATGTAAATTTATCACCGCGCACTGGTCATGATGATAGAATTGCCTTTATGTGATCACTCTATCATAAAGTGTATTTCCACCTTTGCAGCCAAATTGGAATAACACCTACTTATATTTGTTTAATGTGCCCATTCACATAGTTTAACGTAAAAAAAATGGTGCTTACCTTTTTAAATGCTTTTATTTAAAAGTCCAGGACTGAAAAATCCTACTAGGTTCTCACTTGCTATGTAGTGTTTATAAGGGGGCTGGGGTGTTGTGTTTTGTCATACTTGACCACCTATAATTTGCTGTCAGATTTCATTAACAATTGTTAACTAGATGTGCTAGAATGTCTGTCCTACCCAAGGGTTAAAGATCAATATTTGGGTGGTACATTGTGGGGTAATGCATTGTCTCTCAGCCTTGGCCCTCCAGTCTGTCCCTTATTGCCACATGACAATCTTTTAAAAGCAATAGAAGCAGCCCATAGAGTTCTGTGTATGATCCTGCTCCAAAGAACTGCAACTAAAAAAGGTGATACATTAAAAAAAATTATTTTAGGTATACTACAAGAATGAGAACACAAAACAAACATGGAGTTGGGGTTTCCGAAATTTTATTCAAAAGTGCAAATACATTTTAGGTCTGGTTGTTTTAGGAAGGCTTCATAACAATGCATGCAGCTTGATAGGGCTTCATTGATTCTTATACTGAACAAATCCATTGTTTCATAGTGCCTCTATTGTCTTAAACTGATAAGTGTATTGCAAAGAAGTTGCTTGGCATCAGTCATGGAATAATATAGCCTTTGTTCAGTATGGCTTGTAGTTGGATGAATTACAAATATGACTTTAAAGGATCAGTCTAAATACTAAATATCTGTTTTTTGTCCCCGCTTTGCACAGAGAATAAACAAACAGATTATTCCCTCTGTACAGAGCCCTGTGTGTTTGTCAACTCAGTGCTCTGGGCAGTGATTGGACACAACTGATCAGCAGGTCTCAGCCTTTTATCATTAGCTGAAACCTGTTGACAAAATCCCACTGTGATTGGGCTGTCATCTGCCCTGAACCGGGAAGACACTGGCGACACACAGGTACGTGATTGTACCAGTACGAGCCACCTGCCCCAAGTAAAATGTGGCGGGCAGGCGGCAAGTGCTTAAGGGCCCTGTTATCATGACTGTGTGTTTAGCTGCCTTGCATAGGCCAACGCATAGACAGGCAGGCATAGACAGGCCAACGCATAGACAAGGCAGTTTGCTTTGTGTCCTATGTAAAGTATGCCATTCTGCATTTATATGCAGCACAGCATGTTGAGACACAGTACTGTGCATTCCAATAGACCATAGTTATTAAGATGAATGAAATGTCAGTTTGTGATATTTAAAAACAATTCAGCACAGACCAGCAGACAGGTTATAATGCAGTCTGCTGTTGTGATTGAACCCTAAACCAAACCATTTACCTCCTTAGCTGTAGGCATTGTGTGGAAATTCATCTTTAAAGTGATTAAAAAGTCAAAATGTTTTTTAACACTTACCTGACTCCTCTCACCAATCCTGCACTGTCCTGTCTGCAATGCTGTCCTTCTCTTTCTGGTCTCACAGGAGACACAGACAGAGTCATAGGCTTCTGCTGTTGTCAGTCAAATCCTGTGAGGAGGGAGAAGGGCGTGGCCGAGCAATGCTGTGTTTGTTTATGAACATACAGTCCAGCTCGGGCGCATGCCCGCACATGTGCCTCCATAGCACATGGCCTGCTGTGGGGGTACTCAGAAGAAGGAGCGGACTGTGCCAACGGGGGACCACCACAGAAGAGGTAAAGGAATGTTGTGTGCAATATAGTTGCCCAGAGAAGGTAAGTACCATCTTTTGTTATAATTAAAAACACAGCTTTACTTTAAAGTTCACACTAGAGGTATTCTTCATTCTATATATTTTCTGTGACAGCAGAAACTTGGTAGCCTGCCATGCTTCTTATATAAACATCCCTCAGGAGATGGAAGGGGTGGAGACAAAACCAGTGGCACATACTCAAGGAAAGAGCAGAAGTGATCAGTCTTTATCACAGGAAACTCCTCCAAAGAGTCAGTTTCACACTGTGTTACTGCACAGATCTGGAAGAAATACACAAGGCACACCAATATTCAAGTAACAATACTCATGCCTTTTACTCTTGGATACTGTTTGCTTTTCCTGGGGTTCAGCTTTAAAGGGTACTTTTCAAAAACCTATCCTTTAACTGTTATCAGATATACAGTGCATTCATAAAGTATTCAGATCTCCGTCACTTTTTTCAACTGCCATCTCTATACCGACGACACGCAAATCTATCTCTCTACCCCTCACCCCTTAAGTCTCCGCCCTTATCACAAGCCTACTGAGGGACACATCGGATTGGATGTCACTCCACTTCCTCAAACTAAATCTCTCCAAAACTGAGCTCCTAGTTTTCCCCCTAGCCCTTGCCCCCCCGACTTCTCCATTAAGACCAACAACACCACCATCAGTCCCTCCCCTCAAGCCAGAATACTAGGTGTCATCCTAGACTCCAATCTGTCCATCCAGCCCCAGGTTCATTCGCTGACAAACTCATGTAGACTTCACCTCCACAACATCTCCAAAATATGTCTGTTCCTAACCCCGGACACCACTAAGCAACTCATTCACTCCCTCATTATATCATGCCTTGACTACTGTAACTCCCTCCTCATCGGCTTACCCCACCGCAGGCTATCCCCGCTTCAGTTTATCTTGAACACTGCGGCAGGACTCATCCACCTTACAAACCGCTCCGTATCCACCACCCCTCTCTGCCAATCCCTCCACTGGCTTCCGATTGCCCAACGCATAAAATTCAAAATGCTAACATTGATCTATAAAGCTGTTCATAATACTGCCCCAAACTACATCACCGATCTGGTATCCAAATACCACCCAAAACGTACTCTCCGCTCCTCACAAGACCTCCTGCTCTCTAGTTCCCTGGTCTCCTCCCATGCTCATCTCCAGGACTTCTCCAGGGCTTCCCCCATCCTCTGGAACTCTCTACCCCAATCCATCAGACTATCACCTACTCTCTATAACCTATCTCTTCAGGGAAGCCTACCCCGCCCTCAGCTAATTACTGAACTCCTCCACTCTTCCTACCACTCCATCCCCCACAGCTATTTCCTCCTGTACCACTATCCTCTCCCTCCTAGATTGTAAGCTCCAAGGAGCAGGGCCCTCGAACCCCTCGTGTATTGAATCGTATTGCTACTGTATTGTCTTGTGAACTGTCTCCCATTATAATGTACAGCGCTATATAAATCCTGTATAATAATAATTTTGTTATGCTGCAGCCCCATACTACAGTTATCTAAATTCATTTTTTTTTCTCATTACTCTTCTGTCAGTGCTCCATATTGACAAAGTGAAAACAAAATTTTAGAAATGTTTGCAAATGGATGAAAAAGGGAAAGCTTGAAATATCAAATTGGTATAGGTATTCAGACCCTTTGCAGCAACACTTTAAATTTTTCTTCTGGGCCTCCCATTTCTCTTGATTGTTGGTGACATGTTTCTACACCTTGATTGGAGTCCACCTGTGGTAAAATAAATTGATTGGACATGGCTTGGAGACCTGAAAATGGCTGTTCACCAACAGTCCCTATCCAACTTGATTGAGCTTGTGAGGATTTGCAAAGTAGAATGGCATAAAATCCCCCAATCCAAGTGTGCAAAGCTTGTTGCTTCATATCCAAAAATACTTCAGGCTGTAAGTGCTGCCAAAGGTGCTTCATCAAAGTCTGAATACTTACAATATATGTGATATTTCCATTTTTTTTATCTTTTCAAAATTTTACAAACCCAGAACAGCAAAATCAGTCTGTATATCAGTAAAGCATGCTTGTTATACTCACTGTGGAACCTAAAGGGTTGATCCTCCGCATCGTGTAAAAAGGCTGTTGATCCTGACTTCTCTGATTCTCCCCTTCTTCTACAGTGCCCAGTCCATCTGCTGATCAGACAGAGCCCTAGGAGGCACTCTGCACATGCTCAATTTGGTGTCTATTGCTAGAGCGTTTTGTTTTTTTTTTGGGGGGGGGGGGGGGGCCAATTCAGCACTGTTCAGAGAGAGGGTCAGGGGTAATTCAGGCTCATAGGATAGTCAGAGGAAAATGAAAACAACTCCTACAAGCTTTAACCAGTGCTCAGCCGGACACTGATAGAAGTCACAAGACTACTGTATACTGCTGATGAGAAAAGGTATTTAGCAGTATATATTTACTAAAATAATTGCATTTCCATGTTCTGTGTACTGTGGGAGACCAGATTTAGCGAATGCAGGGTCCTTGGTTTAGTAACACTTTTATAAATCCACAGACATTTCTAAGATTCTGTTTTCACTTTGTCATTATGGGGTACTGAGTGTAGATTAATGAGCAGAAAAATTATTTTAACCACTTGCCGACCACAGATAGCCGAATGTCGGCCTCACTGCGGCTGGCCAGTTCTGGAAGGGCATCATATGACGTGCTCTCCTGCGCATCCGGCGATCTCCTTGATCACTGTGTCCTACGGACACAGCTGATCACGTAGTCTGGTAAAAGGCCAATCACAGCGGCCTTTTACCACATGATCAGCCATGTCCAATGACACACTGATCATCGGGAAATGCAATTGCCGGTTATCGGCTGCACTTTCCTCACTCTGTCACAACGTGAGGAAAGTACTGCAGAGAACCGGCAGTTGTCAGAGGGGGGATCGGCACTGACCACCAGTGCCACCCACAACTGCCCATCAGTGCCACCCCCCTGTGCCCACAAGTGCCACCCATCAGTGCCCAGCAATGCCGCCAGTCAGTACCCAGCAGTGTCGCCAGTCAGTGCTCAACAGAGGCAGAGACCCGGGACAGCAGAGGCTGTTGTTCACATCGTTGGGTCGTGATGAGGCTCAAGTAAGTATTGAGAGCATTGAGGGCACTGCTGCACACAGAAGGTTTTTTACTTTCATGCATAGAATGCATGAAGTTAAAAAACCTTGAGCTTTTACAACCACTTTAATGCATTCTCTACATTAGAGTAAAAAACCTTCTATGATCAGTGCCCCTCCCAGCCCCCCCCTAAGTACTGAGTTTTATCTTGAGCTAGAGAGAAGCAGTGTTTCCCTCTCTCTCCTCACAGGACTCAGAGGCGGCAGTGGGAGCCATCGGCCACTGCTGCGGCTGTCAGTCAGATCCTGTGAGGAAGGAATGGGGGACTGAGCCGAATTGCACTTGTGTGTCTGTAGACGCACACATCCGGGCTAAGGATCGAGCAGCCACTTGCTGTGGGGTTACTCAGATGGGAGGCGGAGCCAAGAGCACTAGTGGGGGACCCCAGAAGAGGAAGAAAAAGACCACTTTGCAGTACCATTGCACAGAGTAGGTAAGTATAACAAATTTACTGTAAGTAAAAAAAAAAACAAAACAACTCAAGCTTTATAGTCACTTTACATTCCCCCTCTTATGGGTCGAAGTACCTGCAGTACTTTTTCCTATGTTTCTAAGTGCTTTCTAACCCTAGCTATGAGGTCCAATATGCCCCTTCTCCCCCCTTGCATCAGCCGATCCTCCAACAGTTATGAAGGAGACATCTGATTCATAGCTGTAGCTTGTCCTGGCTGTGATCACGTTTCTGAGAAAAGCAACAAGAGGAATGCAGGGGATGACATGACCCCTTTCCTCTACATTAACTAGTTTATTACCAAATAGACAAGCCCATAGCAGAAATGTAAAAGTGCACTAGTCCATAGGACTTATACAGGTGTTTACAGCCGAGGTAGTTAAACATACTCATATGTTAATTTTAATAGAGACTAATTTATTACACAAAAAATGTGAGAAAAAAATGTCTCATTGTATTTGAAATGAAAGAAGTAACAGATTTTAAACTGGAAACAAAAAGAGAGTTCTCATAAATGTTCTCTAGTGCATTATTCTGCCCTTTACAATTGAGGGAAAATATCAATTGAAAATATGATCTAAATCTCATAATACCTGACGGCAATTAATAACAATCATTTGATCAATTTGTTAATAATTAGTTCTGTAAAACAAACGCAGAAGGTTTTTATCACTTAATTAAAAGTGATCAAAGACATTTTTACAAAGGATGGTCTAGATGGCAGTGTCAAAATCAATTGCAAGCTCATGAAATTGAACAAATAGAAAATCTTTAGTCTGCAATTTTTATTCAAATCGGTCAGTTTAGTCTTATTAAAGATAAGTTTACTTTTGGGAATATGTAACATGTTCCCGATCCAGCAGCCGCCGCCCCCTGCCCCCCTCTCCCTATAACAGAAATACAGGGAGAAGCTCCCCATACTAGCTGTCACTTTCCAAAATAGTGTGGCCACGTAGGGCTCTGTCCACACGGCTGCTTCATTCATTCACAGTCCTCTGTGTATGAATGGACTGCAGCAGGGCTCAAAATTTCAAGTCCAGAGCTACTAGCCAGGCCTTAAGACTTACTCGCCACCAGTTGCTCCACCCGCCCCTAAACATGCTCTTGTAAATTATCTCATGAAATGACACAGTTAAATGTTTTATACAGAACAAAGTTACAAAAATAAATATTAAATAAACACCCATCAGATGTCCTCTACATCTGGTGTCCCATCATAGTCTCCCTTTACATAAGATGTCCCCACATGGGACCAACTACTACCACACAAAACTAAACTCTTTTGGCTTCACTCATGAACGGTATTGTTCGAAGACTAAATAGGAAAGAGGAGGAGGGGAGGGAGAGAGATTTGGAAGGAAGAAAAGAAAGGAGAGAGAATGGATGGAGGAAGAAAGGGAATGGCTGGAGGAAGGAAATAATAGGGAAGGAAGAAAGGAGAGGGAATGGATGGAGGAAGGAAGGGGAGTGAGGGAATGGCTGGAGGAAGTAAGGCAGGAAGGGAGGGAATGGAGGAAGGAAAGAAGGGAAGGAAGGGCAGGAAAGAAGGAGGGGTTGAAGGAAGGAAGGGAGGGGTTGAAGGAAGGAAGAACTCACATGGATGGCCCCCAGCTTACTGGCTCAGTCAGAAGCATTACAGAGCTGTCGGCTGCTCTGTATACAATTTCCCTCCCACACAATCCCTTTGCATGTTCTCCCTGTGCCTGCGTGGGTTTTTCCTCTGTGTACTCCGGTTTCCTCCCACACTTCAAAGACGTGCTGGTAGGTTAATTGTCTCCTGTCTAAATTGGCTCTAGTATACGAATGTAAGTTAGGGACCATAGATTGCACGCCCCTTGAGGGTTAGGGACTGATGTGAATGTAAAATATATGTATGTAAAGCGCTGCGTAAAATTGATGGCACTACATAAGAACCTAAAATAAAGAAATGCACAGACTGGATTTTGAGCGGGCACAGGGGGAGGCAGAGCAGATTCAGCCTCTCTCTCTCCTATTGGTGCAGAAGATGGGGGGAGGGCCTGGGCACTGAGAAGCACACAGGGGGCTCAGAAAGATAAATCTGACAGTCCCGGGCATTGGGCGATATGAATTGTGCATCCCCACTCTATCAGAGTAGACTTGCCAGACATGTGAGGATGCTTATTACAACGTTTTTGCATATGACCATTGGTCACAATTTCTAAGATCTCATTATGGAGTTTTTAACATGGTGTTTTTTTCTCCAAAGTTGGAAAATGTTTGTAAAAGAAAATGTTCAGCAAGTGCCAATATTTTTTAACCGGAAATTCCTGAATATTCTTTGTGTCACATCTGCAAAGGAGATTAATCACCCAAGCAGCTGGACTTTGGAATTCAAAGATTCTTGCATTCCTACATAAATCTCTAAAAGAAAAAAAAGAAATGTATATGTTCAGTTTCTCTATTTTAAATCAAACGATGTTAGGATTTTGTTTGTAAAATCTAGTGGTGTGAAAGTAGAGGTCAGCAGAAACAAATCATATTCTGGTTGCCACTTTCATATTTCAGGCACTTGAGGACTAACATAACCCATGGATCCTGAAAGTAGCATTCTACAGCTGCACATAAATGGCCCATTTAGTGACTATGGTGAAAGGTTGCTCACTTTAGGGTCATCACAAAAGAGACAAGGGCACTGTTTGCTTCTGTAGAGAAAAAAAAAAGTCAAACATCTGCACATTGAATAGGGTTCTTAGTAGATAGTTTAAGAATGCATTCTGTTTAAATGGTTATTAATATTAATAATATTCATAAAAATAAAATTGTAGACTTTTGATCTAGCGATTATCCATTTACCTTTAGGGATGGGAAGGGATGGACCATGAGCTATATTTATATATTTATTTTTATTATTTTTTTTGCCTTGGTCTGAAACAGGTTTAGAGTTCTGAGAAAGCAAAGCATTTATTTTTGTTTGTTTAATTTTAATGGATGTGCTCTTTTTTAACTCAACTATGTACTGTAATTATTTTTATTTGCAGAGCCTTAATCAAACATCCAGCATTTAAAGTGTAGAGATGCCAATTGAGGGAATTACCTACTACCTCTTTGGCTGTAATTGATTATTTACAGGGAAATGCAATCAAATGCGGCCTATAGGGCTGCAGGGCATACCTGTCAACGTAATACAGCAAACTCACATTTGGATCATGATAAAGACATAAAAATTAGATCCCGTCTGTATGATGCTGGTTGGATCCTTCCTTCTCTCTCGTCTCTCGCAAGAGATCCAAATGTGAGTTGGCTGTATTATGTTCACATATCTCTGGAGGGGAATCTGTGATGTTAAACGCATACCATTGAAGGGGATTTCTACGGTTTGGAAGGATACCATCCACAAAGGGGAATCTGACCGTGGAGGATCCTTTTGTGATCCTACAAGCTTGGTGGTCCATTGGGTTACAGTAAGGAGGTGAGGGGGCAATTCAGCCATTTTAGGATTAATTACCATTGGCTATAACGCACATTCACTGTATCACCTGCACAGTTCAAAAGTTATTGGATCACCTGGTGTATTTGCACCTTTGGACTTTTTAAATATATTTTTTATATTAATTTATATGTGTATATTTCACTATACAATATATTCTTTATTTAATTTTATATTTTTCTAAGGCTACGTTCACACTAGCCTTGTTAGCAAGCGGCAGATAGGCGTTTGGGAAGCGTTTTTACCGTTTCCCAAACGCCTGGGAAAATTCTGCACATTGCAGCACATGGTGCTGGCCAAACGGGAGCGTTAGCGTCGCTTTGCAGCAAAACGGACGCCTCTGGTCGAATCAGGAGGAGTTGAAGTCTCCTATTCAAGTCTATGGTGCCACTCTGCAAGCGCCCGGCCGGCGCTTGCGGTGCCGTTGTGACGCGTTTGCGGAGCGTTAACACCATTCAAACTTCATTATAGGCGTTTGTGGGGCGTTCTTAACGCTTGGCAAGCACCTAGCAACCGCCGCTAAACCACGCATGCGGCATTTGCGGATCTTTAAAAACGCTCCGCAAACGCTGGACCAACGCTTGTCAAACGCTATAGGGGCGTTTGGCAAGAGTTGGAAAAACAGTCAAGTGTGAACGAGCCCTTATTGTTCTTTAGATGAATATAATGTTTTGTATGGAAGGGTGAGGATTGTGTTTTTTAATATTTGCTTTATACTCATTTGAGGGTTTTGATGTCATCACCCAGCACGTATCACTTTATAGGAGTTATATCCCTTTGAAGGGATTCACTTATGTGCCACTTGGTAGTTTTTCATTTGGCTATTTTTAGCCATTTTGATTGGTCCCAATTAGGGATTTGAGTTTTTGTTTTTTTTCACATTATTGGGTCCAATTTGGACCATTTTGTTCCACGTTTTCTTTATCACTTAAGGTGTTTCACTTTAGATCCCAGAGAGGATCGGATCACTTTGTATTTGTCACAGTGTATGTATTCAGTCACTTATTTATTTCACTATTATTGCATTATGATATTTTGATATTATTATCATTATTTTAGTATCAATATTTAAATGTAGTAGCGCTACACCATTTGTTTTATATTTAGCTACAGTTTTTGTAGCTGCTGACTTTTATTTTTTGACAGGGTGAGTGGAACTCCGCTTTAAACATCAGGACAAAGTGAGGCAGTCATTTACAAGCCCCACTCCTCCAGCCACCTATACTTTCCTTTTTTGCAATTGTCTTGCAGCGATTAGAGCCACCGAAAATATTTGCTGCATCCAGGTATGGCCAATAGAGTGATGCAGTTTCAGAGGCTAATAGTTTTAGCCTGAAAAGGAGTATGACTTTATCATCACTGTGTAAGCTCAGAAACCATCAGATTTGTAGCTTACACTGGATTTGATGCTTTTAGGAAATACAACTGGGTGAGCGCAGTGAAGCTCAGTATAAGTGGCACACTAACCCCTGATTCACATTAGTGCGGGCGTTCAGCCCGCATTTGCGCCGGCGCGGCAGCCCATTCATTTAAATGGGCTGCTGTGGCCATGTTTAACACAGGGAAAAGGTGTATGCAACTTTTCCAAAACGCATCTGCAGAGAAACTGCATGGTCTTTTTGCAGATCCTGAACCCACGATCGTGCTTGCAGGATGAGATGCATTGGGGGTGCCATTCGGAATGAAATGCGTGAGGGTGCCATTAGGAATGAGATGGGTGGGGGTGTCATTCTGAATCCTGCAATGAATGCTGATCATTGTAGTGGGGAAGTCTCCCTGCTGTCAGAATACAATAACTCAGCAGGGGAGATTTCCCCATCCACTTCAAGTCAGTTTTTTTTTCCACTGCTTGTTGAATGAAAAAATCTATGGGCTGTTTTAAGCATAAAATGCTAGTGACTGGACAATGCAACAAATAGTAAGCAGGATGTGCTGGGGTTTGACTTATTGAAGATACTCCCACAGATCTATTGTTTATCACTAGGGATTTTGCTTTATTTTTATTATTACTATTACTACAACTGTTCTTTAATCAAGAGTATTATTCTATTTAGCTTAACAAGACTGTATACAGTCCAATTAATCCATTGATCTTAAAGCCATTTAAAACACAGTTAGATGTAATGTTGTTAAAGCCGAAGTAATCCCTGGGAATTTAAGACAGGCCTTCAGATAAACAAGCCGCTTTGCAAGATGCTCATCTTTAAATACATTCATTGCAAATGTTGTTTGCAGATAGTAATCAGGAGTAGCATATTGTTTCCTGTATCATGCTCAAGTAATTTTTAGCACTGGACGAAGACCATACATTTTTAAATAATATTAGACTAAGCACATGAAATGTGCATGCATGTTAAGGCGCCATACATGGATAGAAACACAACTCTATCGCCTGACTTGTGTTCAAGCAGCCTGTCAGGTTTTTCAGATCGATTAGCACAGCCACCTAAGGTTGGCAACACTGATCACTTATTTTGGTGGCCAGGAAGGCTCCCCACTGTCAGAATACAATAACACAGTGGGGAGTGCGTGGACAGGGAAATTAGCTAATTTGTTTTTTTCTTGTTCAACCCACTGGTTGAATGAAAGAAAATAAATAATGTTTGGCCAACTTAGCTATAGGAGCATAAGGAACAAGTGCTGTGGGTGATTTCACTATCCGCCTTGATGTTTCAACACTGAAACATCACATGAGAATTTGCGGATCGAGAAATCTGTTTCCTATAGTTATTTCTGATCAATGCTCTACAGATTTTTCTGTCTGTTGTTGAAAATGCACAGACCGATAGTTCATAATGTTATAGCATTGTCTGAAAGGAAGAGGTTTGTGTTTCCCATTGCAATCAGTCCCATTCCATAGCATGACTTTGTTTCATGACTCATTTCAACTGGAACTATGGAAGATGAAATAGTGCTTATGGTTGGTTTTTGTGGACTACACATTTGCATTCATACAAGAGCTGTATAGAATAGAGACCTGTAAAGATCGCATGCACATTAACTCTGCAAAGCAAAAAGGTTCAAAACAAGTAATTAGGAAAATTTACTGATGATAAACTTTCATCATCATCTATACCTCTTTGCTGCTCTAAGTTCACCAGTAACCACTTCCTATGTACTATTCAGTATGTCTTCAGTTCTGTGATTTAGCTGCTGCCCACAGACCAGCTACTTAGGTAACAGCAACAGTTAGGTATTTAAGCGGGCCTGGTTGTGCCACGTTAGGTTATAAGTTGTCATGTTTATATAGTTTTTAGATAATATAGTGATGACTTAGTTTGTAGCATCTGCTCTTCAATACTGGTGTTTTAAATTCTATAGTAACTAATTCATTAAAAAAAATGTGTGGTTGTTGCTTAACCACATGCCTACCGGGCACTTTTACCCCCTTCCTGCCCAGGCCAATTTTCAGATTTCAGCACTGTTGCACTTTGACAATTGCGTTCATGTGACACTGTACCCTTATGACATGTTTATCATTTTTTTTCACACAAATAGAGCTTTCTTTTGGTGGTATTTAATCACCACTGGGTTTTTATTTTTTGCACTATAAATGAAAAAAGAGCAAAAAATTTGCAATAAAAAGTAAGTTTTCTTTCTATTATATAATTTTGCAAACAAGTACATTTTCTCCCTCACTGATGTGCTTTGATGAGGGTGCCCTGATAGGCAACACTGATGGGCACTGACTGACAGCACTGATGGTTGGCACTGTTGGGCACTTATGGGTGGCACTGATGGGCACCACTGCTGGACTCTTTTGGGGCTGCACTGATAATCAGGGCACTGATAATCAGTACCCTGATTATCAGTGCAAATGTCCTCTGTGACACTTGCTGGTTATCGGCAGTACTTTCCTCACGCTGTGACAGCGTGAGGAAAATGCTGCCAATAACCGGCAACTGTATTTACTTTGTGATCAGCTGTGTCATTGGACATATTTGATTACATGGTAACAGGCCACTGTGATTGGCTTTTTACCTTTTTTCTATAGGTGACACTTTTAAAGCCCCTTATAGGTCATCAGTTTAGCGGTACAGAGGAGGTCTGGTGCTAGAATTATTGCTTTCATTCTGGCATGTGCAGCGATATGTAACATGTTTAGCAATCGTCGTTTTCATACGTAAGCGCCCCAGCGCGTGCTTTTACGTTTGTACGTGCATATATGTGGGGGGCCTTGAAAAATTTGGGGGGGTTATATGCTTGTTACATGTTGTTATATCCAGTGCACATCGCACCGCATTATATTCTTTCCCGGCCTCGATGGTCGGGAATCTGTCAACGGGGACCCGGAAGTGACGTCACATCACTTCCGGGGCAGAACAAGAAAGGGAGGGGAGCGGATGTGTCCGCACGCCTTCCTTTTCTCTACCCACTGGCAGTCATTGAACTGGTTCCGGGCCCGCAGATGGGCAAGCGGACCCCGGGAAATATAGTGTGGGGGGGGGGGCGGAGGTGGGAGACATAGTGGGCTGTGTGAAAGCAATCAAGCGGCAGCCTGGCAGGTGAAAGGCAAGCAGCAGGGCTAAAGGTAAAAAAAAACAACTACCTGCTCAGCTCCTGGAACTACATGTCCAGGGTATCGGGTGATATCAATTTAGCATCCCTGGCAATTATTTTAATAAATATAAACTGATAAATACCTGTTCTCATCAGCAGTATATAGCAGTCTTGTGGCTTCTGTCAGTGTCCTGCTGAGCACATTAAAGCTTAGAGGAGGAGTTTTTATTCTGCTCCAGGAGGATGCAGAACCCTTGACCTCTGTCTGGACAGTGTTGATTGGCCCTGTGCTGATCACATTCACACTCCCAAGAAAAAAAAATCCCTCCAGCAATACACTCCAAACTGAGCATGTGCCAGAGTGACTCCACAGGATATGTCTTATCAGGAGATGATAGGGGGACACTGGAAGAAGGGGAGGATCAGAGAGGTCAGAATCAAACAGTGTTTTTACACAATGCAGAGGATTAACCCCTTAGGTTTCACAGTGAGTATAACAAGCATGCTTTACTGCATCTACAGACTGATTTTACTGTTATGGGTTTAGTAACACCTTAACCATTATCTAAACTATTTTGCGACATGCAATAAAGCCTTCTGCTGTTGGAGGTTTAAGAAACCATTGGGTTTAATTACTTGTGTCTGAGATGTAAAACTTGACTCTTTCATGACTAGTTTATTATATGTGGGCTCCTGTGTGATTATTTAAGTGCTGATAATGTAGATTTCTGCTAAAAAGCCTTTATGGCCCTCTTAAAACTTCTTTTAAAGTTTAATAGAAATTTTTAATTGAAGGGTTTATTCATGCACTTTAATCTGTCTGGGCTGGTTGTGGTAGAATATAGAATACTTTCTTGGTGAATGCGTCACATCAGATACTGAATTTATTGTCGCAAGAATGCAGATTTTCAGAATACCCTATTTGCCACTCAGTTTTTGGGGGGTACTTAAACCTTATTATCATTGACACACCCATATGCTGTATTTTGCCAATTTGGATGCTGGTCAGTGTTCAGTAGTATAGCCACTAAGAAGGTCCTTGCCTTTGAATTTGCCTAATGTTCAGCTTCCTAGAATGCAGGAACAAATGCCCATAGGTCAAAGACTGTGTCCCCTAAGGAACTACAGAAGATAAGGATTTTTACACTGTGTACAAAAATCTTTTTTTTCCCTGCAGTTTGTAATGCCAGAACTGGTTAAGTCTCAGATATAATCCTTCATTGATATTGTTTTAACTAATCTCTACCAGAAACATTGATTTTTTTTTTCAACCACTTCGAGTCCAGACACTTTCATCTCCTTCCTGTCCAGGCCAATTTTCAGCTTTCAGTGCTATCACACTTTGAATGACAATTGCGCGGTCATGCAACACTGTACCCATATGAATTTTTTAGCATTTTTTTGAGACAGATAAAGCATTATTTTGGTAGTATTCACCACCATTTTTAATTTTTTTGCTATATAAATGAAAAAGTTTGAAAAAAAGTGTTTTTCTTATAACATTTTGCAAATAAATAATCTTTCTTCATAAATCTTGGCCAAAATTTCTTCAGTTATCTCTTTAGTAAAAAAAAAACCCAAATTAGTTTATAACCAAAAATTATAATTTTTTTAAAAAAATTTTTACCATTTATTTTTTATATTATTATTTTTTTTTTACATACTGTCACCCTAGCAGTACAGTTTCACCCCCACTGTACTAATTGTGGGGGTTTATGAAGATTTTTTTTTTTACACTGAAAGGCTGTAAAAGCAATAATTTCTCCTTCTCTCTGGCTGCATGCTTGCAGCCATTGAGAAATACTGTGTGAGCTGTGATTGGTCACAGCTTGTCACATGGTACAAAGCTGTTGTGAATAGCCTTGTAACGTGTGACCTCTGTGATCATTCACAGATTTCACACGTAGTAAGCAATGATGTCAGAAGTGACATCTTGCTTACTACTCTTCATGTGATCACTGATTGGCCAATCAGTGATCACATGATCAGGACCTCGTACAGAGGTCCCGTACACTGATCAGTGTTCCACTGTGTCCGGAGGGAGCGCGCACAAGCAGGGGGCGGGGAGGCTGTTTATAAACGTCCACCCGCCCCTGCACTGCAACCGTCTGGCCGTTTATATACAACGGGCGGACGGGAAGTGGTTAATGCACACTCTACGTTTGCCCAGCTTTTCTGAACACCTTTCTCCTGGCAGGAGAAAGCAGTGTTAAAAATGTGCTTAAAGCCACGTTTTTCAAACGTGTTTAGGCCTGTCAAACATTTGGGCAATCATTCATTTCACTGGCCAGAATGACGATTTATTTTGTCCATTAACATGAATTAATTTCAGATGCTTTAGGCCCATCAGGAGTATTTTCTTGGTAAATGCTCCTCTCCTGAACATGATATTGGTGCATTCAAATGTCTACCCCTAAATGCTCCTGCTTCTAAATTCCTGTAAATGCCTATGTGTGAATGCATACAGAAGAGGCGTTTAGAGGCATAAAAAAGTCACTTTTTAAAATGGGTGTTTTTTAGCTGCAATGAAGCCTTACTTTTTCTGTCCTGTTTAAAAATAGTTTAGAGCAGGAGCCAGCAATCTTTTTCACATTGAGCGCCCACTTTACAAGCATTAGTCAAGCAGCATGCCAGTGAACAGTAGCACTCTTTTGTTTTAAGCTTGTTTTCAATTTTTGCACAGTTGTACAGTTATACTGTTAATGACAAATTCAGTTAAATAAACATTATATAAGGCTCCATGTACACGGGACACTTCTGAACGATGGAAACTGACTGCTGGAAAACGTAGGTTAAAAAACGTCTATTTAGCTGCATTTGCATACCGCGTTTATGAGCGTTTACGTTTAGAGGCATTTTTTAAAGATCACCTCAGAAGACCTTCCAAAATGCCCAGAATGCACTGAAAAACAGTAAGAAATTAACTGTTTCAGACATTTTGAGAGAAATAGAGAGAGCAGAAGCAGAGAGAGCAGTATTTGTTGAGATTACCTGTTGTTTTTTTTTTTTTTTTTTTTCGGTGTTTGGATGTGTTCCAGCTCTAACATATTTTCTTTCATGCAAAACCTCAAAGTATGGTGTACCAGGTACATTTGAATACGGGAATAAGGGACAGGGCTTTGCATGCATTTTCCATGATGAAAAAAGGCTCTGGACAACATCTGGAAATGGAAGAGTTGAAAATAATTTTAAAACACAAGCGCTCATAAACACGGTTAGCCGCATTTACAAGTATTTGGCTTTTGAAACGCTGCTAAAAGCTACTCCTGAACTCAAGTTTTCTACGTTCAAAAAAACGACTGTAAACTCAACTGCCTGTAAAGACTGTAAACGACATAGTGTACATGGATACATTGGAAAACATTAGGGTGAGTTCAGGGGCTGCTGATAAAAACGCTGAACAGCTCCTAAACGTGAGTTTATCAGCTGCAGTGTACATGAGCCCTTAAAGTGGTTGGAAATCCTTGTACACAAAAAGTCCCATGCAGTCATTAATGTAATATAAACTGTTTGATTTTCCCCTAAATACAAAAATAGCTATTGTTCCACTTTTATTTTGGGTGATTTTTTAATTTTTTTTCCTGGTCTCATGGCCACAAGAGCAGGCGGTGGACGTGTCTCAGTTTCAGCTCTCAGCCACTCCCACAAGCCAAGGCAAGGATAAGATGATTGGAGGAGCCGCTTCCCCTGTCGGGGGAACGAACACAGACAATGGTTTGAGAAAGTGCCTATGGGAAGCCATATTTGGCTGTACAGGGCAAATGTTGTCGATAGAAGAGAGGTCTGCTGAGTGTCTGGATTGGACAGTTGTTTCCAATCAGGTATTCAGCAATCCAATAAGTGGGTAATTTAAAAGTTCATTATATTGCACAAATAAAGGGGAGGGGTTTTTAAATTTTTGATTTGAATTCCACTTTGAGGGCCCTTTCACATTGTCCGTTTTTCTGGCAGACCATGCATTGACCTCTGTGGAGCGGTGGATGTAAATGGACATATGTCTGCATATACCCACATGCATCCGATCCATTCCCCATCCGTCTGGCGGATCAGATGACAGTCGTTTTTAAATCTTACGTTTGTATTTGACCGCCCTATAGAGAACAGCAGTCTTTGTCTGCGCCTGCTCTGCACAAGCGGAGCGGACATGGACCTACCATTCTCCTGCTCAGCAGGGATCAGCGGACAGATCCCCAGTTAAGCAGGCAGATCCACTTGATGGAGTCTGCGCCTGTGAAAGGGCCCTTACTAGTGCACACAAAACATGTTTATATTTACTATCAAGGTGTACTAGCCTGGATTCATATACTTCACACCTCGGGTAAGCCCCAGTAATACACTTTCACATATCAGATTAGCCTCAACTCCTTCACTTTCACTCTTCAGATCAGGGCCAATTCATGCACCTTCAGACCTTAGATCAGACCCAGTTTATGTACCTTCAGACCTTAGATCAGAACCAGTTTATGTACCTTCAGGCCTCAAATCAGACCCAGTTCATGCACTTTCAGGCCTTGGATCAGTCCAAATTATGGCACCTTCACACCTCAGATCAACTATTTCTGAGAAATGTCCCCCAAAGTCTGTTTGAAAACCGACACTTTTGAAAGTATCAGTCCCCTGAGCCCCCATAGTTCTCACTGTTTTCTTATTGCTGAACACTACATCATTGCTGTCACCTTTAGTTAAATAGAGGTAAGCAAAAATAGGCACTGAGGGGAAGATTGAAACAGACTTTAGGGGACAATTTTTCATGAACAGAGGTAATTGCATACTTCTCTTTATTGGAGATAGCTTTCTTAGAAAAGTTCAGTATAATGTCCGGTCACTTTAAAATGAAGATTTTCTCTATGTTCCCTTATAAATTCTCTGCTTGGAGACATAGGGGATATAAAAAAAACTTTACAATTGTTAATTTTACTCTCAGAGTGCTTATGCAGATCATAGTTTGCTTACCTGCAGTGAAGTGTTAAAGAATGAGGGGTAAGGACAGCTCAGTTTGTGGTGGGGAGCAGTTGAAAGGTAGAGAAAGTAGAAAACATGAGATGTAGATTAGGTGAATACTCTAGACACTGTATATGACATCAGAAAATCCGGCTGTTGTATATGTCAGGACAAATATGTTCTGAGAGCTGACACTAAGGCTTCATGCACACTTGAGCTAAAAACTGTTTTTTTTTTTTTTCATCCAAACGTCCTTCCATGTTACCCTATGTGTCCGTGTACAGTTAGGCATTTACAGTAGTTTAGGGGCAGAAAAAAATCCCCATCACGTTTGTGTTCAAGAGAGGAGTGTTTTGGCAGAAAAAAAAAAAAACCTAATGTTGCTAAACGTGTCTAAATGTGCCTAAGCACTAGGCATGGTTTGTGCTTGAGCATTTTTTTCATTTCAGTGGCCAGAATAAATTAATATTCTGGCACAATGAAATAAATGCCCAAGCGCTTGACACATCTAAACATGGCTTAGGCGCGTATTGAAGCGGTTTTTCTTCTGCTAGGAGAAAACCATTTACAAAAGCCCCAATGTGCAAGAGAGCTTGCCATGAATTGTGAGAATACTGCTGATGTTCTTCACTCCTGCACTCCTGTCTCACTGCTGCTCTGTTCATCATCTCCTTCCTGTTAGCTGCCTCTCTCTCTCATGCCCCCTTCCTAATCCCAGCTTTACCTCATAGGCATTCATTTGGCTTTCCTTCTGCCTGCCTGCATTTTATTCTTCTGCAAGCTAAACTCACCTTAGCCAGCAGGCAGTTAAACAGTTAGAGAAACTGCATAAAAAATAACTAGTCATGGGCTCAACCAGAATATTGTGTTTGTTGATATGTAGTGGTGCACCGAAATGAAAATTCTGGTGCTGAAGCCAAAAACGAAAATTCAAAGTGCACTTGGCCGAAAACCGAAATGTGCAGTTTTTAACAATTAATATATATTTTTTGGAAAAAAATACACATTGATTAAAAAAACAAAAAAACACAATATATACCCAAGTAAAATATGAAAGAGGATGTTATGGCAAGTAAATAGATACCTAACATTTAGGGTACATACCCTCACACTTTAAAATTGCGCACGCTCGTTGAATGGGGTGAAACTGCAGTACTAAAAAATCTTCATGGGTGATGCTTTAAAAATGTCTACAGGTTAGTAGTGTAACGTTACAGAGGAGGTCTAGTGTGAGAATTAATGATCTTGCTCTGACATTCGTGGCGATATCTCACATGTGTGGTTTGAACACCGTTTACATATGTGGGCATGGCCTACGTATGCGTTCACCACTACGTGAGAGCACGGGGGCACTTTAAACTTTTTTTTATTTAATTTAATTTTTTTTTTTTTGCACTGTCCCTTTAAAAAAAATTTTAATCACTTTTATTCTTATCACAAGGAATGCATGCATCCCTTGTGATAAAAAAATAATTAGTGACAGGTCCTCTTTATGGAGAGATATGAGGTGAATAAGACCCCACATCTCTCTTCTGCAATGTAAAGCATTAGATCAAAAAAAGCATTGATCTAGTGCTTAAAAATAAATCAAATGGCCGGAACTGGAAGTGACATGGCTCCAGTCCTCCAAGGGCATAGAGGTGAGCGGAGGCCATCTTTCCACTAATCTCTATGCCCAGCCCGGGATCGTTCGATGGTTTCTCAGGTAAGGCTGAGAACTACCGAATGGTGGCGAGGGGTGGGTTTTTTTGGGCACCTGTATCGGTGCTTTTTTTCATATCAGCTGATAGGAGTTTTTTTAGCCGAAACATTTCGGCCACTGAAATTTTGATGCATCTCTAGTTATATGTATTCATATTGAAAAACAATAATTAAAGTGCTGATGGTCAATGGTTTCTTTATTAAACCAAAATATTTCTAAAAGCAGAAAAAAAAAAATCATACCACACTCCACAGGTCCCGAGTAACATCCCCCAAAGGGGGAGTACCCATCAAAACAATAGACAAATCAGTTGGTAACATTAATATCTCTCTCCATAAAGGATGCGTATGCTCCGTGTATAAATTTACAGAACTTGATCATTCATAGTCCTCTTTAAAAGGAACATTCTACATATCATATATGTATGTGTCTGCCAGTCAAAATCACCATGGATGGAGGATATAATTATTAGAATCCCGTAGATGAATAAGGTTGTGTAATCCAGGGGAGGATACTGCAAACTGTGTGAGCCTCCCTCTTACACTGAACTGTCAGTCAGACATATCATGTTGGGGATAAGAGATAGGATGTCCCAGACAATGCATCAACATACACATGTAGTCCAGAGGAGGATATTTGTAGTGAAAACTGTGTAAAAATGATGGCTTCGCCTCCCTCTGGTTCTTGATATTGGGGCACCATCCAGGGGAGGACATAAACCAGGGAAACCTCCCTCATGCATTGATGGATGACATCCTTGTCCAGGACACATACATGGGAGATGCTTTGATTAGGTTTAGTGATCCTGAAAACAAGGTTCCTCCAAATTTGATGGAGTAGAAACATAAGAATTATGGTTTTAGGCAGAGTTGCGTAACTATAAGGCAGTCTCCTTTAAGTGCATAGACACATCAGCAGAGAAATTTCTTCCAAAGTTAGCGAAACTGGAACATCAAAAGCATCAAAGTAGTATTTTAGGCAGAGTTGGGTAACAATAGAGGGAGTCCGCTTGAATACATATTGACATATTGGCAAAGAAATTCCTTCCAAAGTTGGTAAAATTATTGTTTCGCCAGTGCAACCGGCTGCTTCAGAGGTAGACTCAGAATTGTTTGACATGTCTTTTGATGCTTTAATAGAAAATCTAATTAAACAAAAAATTTCAAAACAATATACTTGGTTATTAAAGAAAATGATCTACAGCTGCATATTTGTGTAAAATTATTTGAATTGCTGGAATTCTCAGTGCATTATAAAGGGAAATTCAAGTCAGGTATTTGAATTAATGAGATGATAGTCAGGTGTGAATGTAGGAAGCCCTGACTTTTGAAAGAATGGGAATCCACCACTTTCCTTCCACACCATCCACCACTGGTGAGCACAAAAAACCTCTTACTGAAGTGTATTGACGCTATGGTAGCGAGTGATCAAATGGCGCTTGTTATCTAGAGGTGTCCAACCTCAGACCAATCCTGGGTTCCACAGCCTCCATCAAACCTCATCCATCCACATAGATTCAGCTGGATCATTTTCCCATGTGCCTGGAACTTGGCTTCCACCAGCGGTTCAAAGGCATCTGGCTCACACAATCCACCCATAGAAAGCAAACAGAACAGCTTCATGGTACAGTATAAAAGCCCAACATTTTTAGAACCAAAATAGTAAACTCACATGGTAGTAGAACATGTGCATGTCATGCGATCCATAGCAAACCACCAGCAAGATGGCCACAGTTCTTAGCTTGGTGATGTCACAAATCGCGTTACTATGCGTTTCTTTATATGGTGATGTCGTGCATGCTGCTTTCTCAATCAAAAGCCATAGTCAAAACTCAACGCTTTGCTTGCAAGTAAGAGGATAGTGGGGCGGGGTAGGGGGGAATTTACTAAAACTTGAGCATGCAGTATTAACTTAGCTTAACTGAACAAACTGAAATTCAAAAGTGATTGATTACAATTCACAGCTGCTCCGGATTAATATATTCCCCCCAATGTATTCACATTTGTGTGTGTAATAAATGAATATAGTAGAAAAAAATGAATGAGAGCCCCCAATTAATTTTAGTTATGAGTTAATACAGATCCCAGTTGAGTCTCCAATATTTTTTTTTCTTTTTTTGGCTGTTTGTTTTAATTCATTGTAATTTTTTTTTTTTGCCTTTAATATCACTAATGCAAACATGTCATACTTGCTTTGTGCAATGCTTTTGCACAGAGCAGCCCCGATCCTCTTCTTCTTCTTCTTGGGTCCCCTGCCGACACTCCTGGCCCCTCCCCCCTGCTGAGTGCCCCCAGAGCAAGCAGCTTGCTATGGGGGCACGCAAGCAGGCTCACTCCTGAGCCATTGCTCTGTATGTCCATTCACACACAGAGCTGCAGCTCGGCCCCCTATCTCTCTTAATTGGCTCACTGGCTGTGATTGACAAAAGCGGGAACCAATGGCGCCCCCTGATAACTCAGCCATTGAGGAGGGAGAGTCCCCAGAAGGTAAAAAAAACACCTTGAGCCTTAACAACCACTTTAAAGCAACACAACTAATCTATTACTATAATAAAGTGGAGCTCCACCCAAAAGAGGAAGTTGCTCTTTAAGGACCCATCCCCCACTCCCTGTTAAGGATTGGCACCTGGGGGGAGCAGGTACCTAATTTTGATCTTTTTTTTTGTACCTGCTTACGTTTATTTTTTTCACAGGAGACTGGAGCTTCTCTTTAATGTGCTTTTACCAAACAAGAATGCTGTGTATACAAATTATTTACAGACTTACAGAGTGCTACAGCAATGCACATGTATACAGTCTCTAGCATTTCCTAACAATAGCTTTAGTTTGTATACAAGGGAATATATAAAAAGTCACTTAGCTTTCTTTTACTTGGTTCATGCTTCCTTACAGCAGGACTTCTGGCATATGAACAAAATTATTTATATGGGTTCATCATCTTGGCAGTCTCTCTCTAACTTTAGCCACTTCTGCTCCAGTGCAATTTTTCAAATTTTTTTTACACACATGGAAAACATGTAAAACATGTGAAAGCTGGATTTTGGCCAGAAAAAGACTTAAAACCCCTAGAAAATTATATATTTGCCATGTAGAATAAAAAATAAATCATAAAGTATATATTCAGTATAAAGTATACAGTGAAGGAAATAAGTATTTGATCACCTGCTGACTTTGATTGTTTGCCCACTCACAAAGAAATGATCAGTCTAAAAATCGAATAGTAGGTGTATTGTAACACTGAGAGACAGAATAGCAACACAAAATTCAAAAGAAATGCATGTCTAACAAATTATGCACCGATTTGCATGTTCATGAGGGAAATAAGTATTTGATCCCCTTCACAAAACATGACTTAGTACTTGGTGGCACATCCCTTGTTGGCAATCACAGAGGTCAGACATTTCCTGTAGTTGGCCTCCAGGTTTGCACACCTCTCAGGAGGGATTTTGGCCCACTTCTCTTGGCAGATCCTCTCCAAGTCTTTAAGGTTTGGTGGCTGATGTTTGGCAACACAGAACTTTCAGCTCCCTTCACAGATTTTTAATCGGATTAAGGTCTGGAGACTGGCTAGGCCACTC
Source organism: Staurois parvus (assembly GCF_062004578.1). Taxonomy (NCBI): domain Eukaryota; kingdom Metazoa; phylum Chordata; class Amphibia; order Anura; family Ranidae; genus Staurois; species Staurois parvus. The sequence goes on along the minus strand of NW_028318073.1, from coordinate 1,747,532 downwards.
CAGGACCTTAATGTGCTTCTTCTTGAGCCACTCCTTTATTGCCTTGGCCATGTATTTTGGGTCATTGTCATGCTGGAACACCCATCCACGTCTCATTTTCAGTGCCCTGGCTGAGGGAAGAAGGTTCTCACCCAAGATTTGATGGTACATTGCCCCAGCCATCGTCCCTTTGATGCGGTGTGCAGTTGTCCTGTCCTCTTAGCAGAAAAACACCCCCAAAGAAGAATGTTTCCACCACCGTGTTTGACAGTTGGGATGGTGTTCTTGGGGTCATAGGCAGTAATTCTTCTCCTCCAAACACCGCGAGTGGAGTTGATGCCAAAGAGCTCGATTTTGGTCTCATCTGACCACATCACTATCAACCAGTCCTTCTCTGCATCATTCAGATGTTCAGTGACAAACTTCAGACGGACCTGGACATGTTTTTTCTTAAGCAGAGGGACCTTGTGGGCACTGCAGGATTTCAATCCTTTTTGGCTTAGTGTGTTACCAATTGTTTTCTTGGTGACTGTGTTTCCAACTGCCTGGAGATCATTGACAAGATTCTCACGTGTAGTTGTGGGATGATTCGTCACTGTTCTCATGATCATTGATCATTGACACTCCACGAGGTGAGATCTTGCATGGGGCACCGGACCTAGGGAGACTGACAGCTGTTTTGTGTTTCTTCCATTTGCAAATGATTGCAGCAACTGTTGTCACCTTCTCACCAAGCTGCTTGGTGATAGTTTGGTAGTCCAGTCCAGCCTTGTGTAGGTCAACAATCTTGTCCCTGACATCCTTGGACAGCTCTTTGGCGTTTGCCATGGTGGAGAGTTTGGAATCTGATTGATTGCTCCTGTGGACAGGTGTCTTTTATACAGGTAACACAATGGGATTAGCAGCACTCCCTTTAAGAGACTGCTTCTAATCTCAACTTGGTACCTGTATGAAAGACACCTGGTAGCCAGAAATCCTGCTGAATGATAGGGGATCAAATACTTATTTCCCTCATGAACATGCAAATCAGTGCATAATTTGTTAGACATACATTTCTGTTTGTTGCTATTCTGTCTCTCAGTGTTACAATACACCTACCATTAGATTTTTAAACTGATAATTTCTTTGTGAGTGGGAAAACATTCAAAATCAGCAGGGGATCAAATACTTTTTCCTTCACTGTATTTTAAGTTAAAAAAAAAAAAAAAAAATATATATATATATATATATATATAGTGGGGATCGAAAGTTTGGGCACCCCAGCTAAAAATTTGTATTAATGTGCATAAAGAAGCCAAGGAAAGATGGAAAAATCTCCAAAAGGCATCAAATTACAGATTAGACATTCTTATAATATGTCAACAAAAGTTAGATTTTATTTCCATCATTTACACTTTCAAAATAACAGAAAACAAAATAATGGCGTCTGCAAAAGTTTGGGCACCCTGCAGAGTTAATATCTTGTACTGCCCCCTTTGGCAAGTATCACAGCTTGTAAACGCTTTTTGTAGCCAGCCAAGAGTCTTTCAATTCTTGTTTGAGGTATCTTTGCCCATTCTTCCTTACAAAAGTCTTCCAGTTCTTTGAGATTTCTGGGCTGTCTGTCACGCACTGCTCTTTTAAGGTCTATCCATAGATTTTCAATTATGTTGAGGTCAGGAGATTGTGAAGGCCATGGCAAAACCTTCAGTTTACGCCTCTTGATGTAATCCCCCATGGATTTCGAGGTGTGTTTAGGATCATTATCCATTTGTAGAAGCCATCCTCTCTTTAACTTCAGCTTTTTCACAGATGGCATCAAGTTACCATCCAAAATTTGCTGAAATTTTATTGAATCCATTTTTCCTTCTACTCGTGAGATGTTCCCTGTGCCACTGGCTGCAACACAACCCCAAAGCATGATTGATCCAACCCCATGCTTAACAGTTGGACAGAGGTTCTTTTCATTAAATTCTGTGCCCCTTCTTCTCCAAACGTACCTTTGCTCATTCCGGCCAAAAAGTTCAATTTTAACCTCATCGGTCCACAGAATATGTTTCCAAAATGCATCAGGCTTGTCTATATGTTCATTTGCAAAGTTCAAACGATGATTTTTGTGGTGAGGACGTAGAAGAGGTTTTCTTCTGATGACTCTTCCATGAAGACCATATTTGTACAAGTGTCTCTTTATAGTGGAATAGTGTACCACAACTCCAGTGTCTGCCGGATCTTTCTGGAGGGATCGTGCAGTCAAACGTGGGTTTTGAATTGTTTTTCTCACAATCCTGCGAGCTGTTCTGTCTGATATTTTTCTTGGTCTTCCAGATCTTGCTTTAACTTCCACTGTTCCTGATGACTGCCATTTCTTAATTACATTCCGAACAGAGGATATTGACATCTGAAAATGCTTTGCTATCTTCTTATAGCCTTCAGCTTTGTGAGCGTCAACTATTTTCAGTTTTCTAGACAACTGCTTAGAAGAACCCATGGTGCTGATTGTTGGGGCAAGGTCAGATGAGTCTGGGCATTTAAAACCTTTGAGATTGACATCACCTGGTCTTCCCAGACGATGATTGAGAACAATCCATGACACTGGCAGGTCTCAGCTTGGCAAAGGGGGCAGTGCATGCTATAAATTCTGCAGGGTGCCCAAACTTTTGCAGACGCCATTTTTTTGTTTTCTGCTATTTTGAAAGTGTAAATGATGGAAATAAAATCTAACTTTTGTTGACATATTATAAGAATGTCTAATCTGTAATTTGATGCCTTTTGGAGATTTTTCCATCTCTCCTTGGCTTCTTTATGCACATTAATACAAATTTTTAGCTGGGGTGCCCAAACTTTCGATCCCCACTGTGTATGTATATATGTATGTGTGTGTGTGTATATATATATATATATATATATATATATAGAAAAAAGTATAATACAATGAATTTTAGTGCACACAAACACACAATATAATACAGTGATGGCGAACCTTTTTGAGCCCGAGTGCCCAAACTGCAACCCGAAACCAACTTATTTCTTTCAAAGTGCCAACACTGCAATGAAACCTGAATATCGAGCTTTTGGTTTAGAAAAAACAACTCGTACAGTAGTGCAAACTAATTAACAGTACAGGGATGACCAGAGACTGCGGACAGTACAGGGATGACCAGAGACTGCGGACACAGTACAGGGATGACCAGAGACTGCGGACACAGTACAGGGATGACCAGAGACTGCGGACACAGTACAGGGATGACCAGAGACTGCGGACACGGTACAGGAGATGACCAGAGACTGCGGACACGGTACAGGAGATGACCAGAGACTGCGGACACGGTACAGGAGATGACCAGAGACTGCGGACACGGTACAGGGATGACCAGAGACTGCAGACACGGTACAGGGATGACCAGAGACTGCAGACATAGTACAGGGGATGACCAGAGACTGCAGACATAGTACAGGGATGACCAGAGACTGCGGACACAGTACAGGGATGACCAGAGACTGCGGACACAGTACAGGGATGACCAGAGACTGCGGACACAGTACAGGGATGACCAGAGACTGCGGACACAGTACAGGAGATGACCAGAGACTGCGGACACAGTACAGGAGATGACCAGAGACTGCGGACACAGTACAGGAGATGACCAGAGACTGCGGACAGTACAGGGATGACCAGAGACTGCGGACAGTACAGGAGATGACCAGAGACTGCGGAAAGCACAGGGATGACCAGAGACTGCGGACAGTACAGATGACTGCTGACCTTTGGGGAGGGAGGGGGAGCGGGTACCTGAATTTGACAGGTACCCGCTCTTACTTCCGCAGAGTTTTTTTTTTTATCTTACCTGTTCCTTTATCCAGCCGCGAGCTGTCTTCCCGGCTTCTGTAGTGTGGGCGCTCGTCGGACAGCCGGATGCCCAGTGCGCATGCGCGAGAAGCGCTGCGCTTTGTGATTGGTCCGGCGGCTTCTGGGATCTGTCATGTGTCCCAGGTACCGCCTTACCATTCACAAAGAGCACTGCTTCTTGCGCATGCGCACTTGGGACCCGGCTGTCACGCACACTACAGAAGCCGGGAAGACAGCGCGCCGCTGGATAGAGGGACAGGTACGGTCCCACTGCAGAGCTGAGCGGCTGGCCCGGTACTCTGACATGGCGGCGGTGGAAATACCGGACCGGCCGCTCTATATTCGCTCCATAAGACGCACTGACATTCTCCCCCCTTTTTTGGGGGAAAAAAAGTGTGTCTTATGGAGCGAAAAATACGGTATTCTCCTGGCGTGCCCACAGATAAGGCTCGGCGTGCCGGCTGTGGCACGCGTGCCACGGGTTCGCCATCACTGATATACATAGTTTTTGCTAAATATAAAAGATGGAGTTGCGTCGAAAACATTTATACCAAACATGTCAAGTCTTAAAATTGTGTGCTCCTGTGATATCGGAAAAAACTATGGTAAACCAGAAAACATAATTGGTGACACTTCAAAAGCCTTTACTATTCATCAATTTAGTGTTCACCATTAGCCATGGCACTAGAATTATTGCTCTCACTCTGGCGTTCGTAGTGATACCTCAGGTGTATGGTACAAGCAAATTTTACATACACGTGCACACCCTGTGCTGTGTTAGCATTCGTGAGGATCTGTTGGGAATCAAAATGATTAATATTTATCTATTTATTTTTTATTTTACAATGTTGTATTCTATTTTTTTTTTTTTTTTCTTTTTCTGTAATTTAACTTTATTGCTATCACAATGGGTAACAAACCCCTGTTTGATAGTATTGGGCAGGTGACAAGTACTCTTTATGGAGACACTTGGGGGGTTTATTTACTAAAGCTGGAGTGTCCAAAATCAGACTCCCTTCTGCATAGAAACCAATCAGCTTCTAACCTCAGCTTGTTCAATGAAGCTTTGGCAATGAAACCTGGAAGCTGATTGGTTTCTATGCAGAAGGGAGTCTGATTTTGGACTCTCCAGCTTTAGTAAATAAACCCCTGGGGGTCTACTAGACCCAGTGTGTAAGATGCCCTTCAAAGCAACTAACCAAGCACAGATCTGCTCGGTTAGCTGCTTCCCTGGCTGTATCCGCAAAGAAATAACAGCTCTGAAACCAAAATCATTGTCACTTCTATCTTCATTCACTGCAGAGAGGATCAAGGAATGGATGTTCCTCAGTTTCCTTCCATTCAGCATCTTGAAGCCATTTATTGTGGTCTCAGACTCCCAGGAATAGGTTGGGTGGGGCTTCGGGGGAGTGCGGTCACTGCGCTGTGAAAGTGAAAAAAAACCAGCACAAGCTTGGGCTTTGTGGCTGCTGCTGCTTGTGCTGACCCCTACTCTCTACACTTACTATGTATGTACAAGGAGCTTAAGTGGTTAATGTTGTCCCATGTTGAAGTCCCTATGTCCTTATAATCCGAAGTTTTGTAGCAATTTCCATATGGATGTAGCTTATTACTTCATTCCTTTATCGCTTTTTATGACAGAAGCTTTTATGCTTGTAAACCCTAGATGGCAGAACAATACTTCAAATGCCCTAGGACAAACTATGTTAAAAGATCATACTATTGTTGATCCTTATTGACAAAACTTGGGCCCAGTGTCTGACCAAGAACTCCTCTAAACAAGCTAAAAATGTGTACTTTTTAAGCAAGTAGTTTATAGCTCACACATCACATATAGTACAATAGAATCTATTTTCCTATGGTCTTGTGCAAACATTGTTTAACAGTGGCATGTGAAAGAGAAATGAAAAATGATGTCTGTTTACTCCTGGAAAAAAAAAAGGTGTGCGAGTTTCTGAAAATGTAATTATTTATTTCAGGTACTTATATAGCGCTGTCAATTTACGCAGCGCTTTACATATATATTATACTTTCACATCAGTCCCTAACCCTCAAGGGGTGTACAATCTAAGGTCAAAATTACTTTGTCTTAAACTAAATCTGGCACAAACGTGGACAATTGCAGAACGTAATGTGAAACAGTGATTGTTTAGCGTACCGAAATTCAAGACCAAAAAAAGTATATATTGCAGCTTGCCAGTCCATAAATCTGGTAGCTGCATTTCTTTTCAGTCACCTTTCATTTATTTGCCACTGCTGATCCAGCCAGCAACACACTTCCTGTCTAAGAGTGACCGCACTGTCACTGTACTGTATCCATGGAAGAGCCATGCTGTCACCCTAGAATAGGAAGTGGTATGATTACAGAACACCTCCAACTCTTCTCATAATATAGGAGTGAGGTGTTCATTAATGCAAAGTTAACTGAAAAGGCCAATAATCTTGTTTACGATTTCTGTTCAGTGCACATGAAGTTACAAGGAAGGTAGTTACACACTGAAGTTTATAAGTGGGTGGGTAGACCTCTGGGTATCCCTTTCCTGTCCCGCTTGAGTTACTCGAAGTGGTCTTATGGAGACTTTCAAACTCACTGGGAGTTTGATTTTGGGACACTTTTACTAGTTAGCTCAGTAGTCCGTTACTTCACGTAGAATGCACGGTGTCAGGTTTCCATTCGCAAAAAAAGTCCTTCCCTTGGAGGTGGTGGTGCACAACAATCTGGGTGAGGTTGGGAAGATTCAGGTCTTGAGAAGGACAGGTGGTGACCAGGGACCTGGTCAAAAGCCTGAAGGAATGCCAGGTCTCCGTAGTTGCTGTCTGTCAGTCTCTGGGTGTGTGGCTTTTCATTCTGTCCTTTCATGTTCCCTAGATTTTTATAAGATTAGATTTTTTAAAAAAGGCTGCATGCATAGGTTAAATGATTAATTGTCTTAGCCTGAAGGGTGTTTTTAGGTGGAGGATAGGGCTTAAGGTACATTATATTGATAATAGTAAAATATGTTTTGATTTGCGTATTTAGTTCTGCTTATGATGTTACCGGCAAAAAAAATACCTTTCCTGTTTTCTGTGCTGAAGAAAGCTATTTTTGTTTACATATATATTTATATTTATTTTTATTTATTCTGTATATATGTAAATATGCTTTTATTATGCTGTTTGTTTGTAAGAATTTTAATAAACAAAATTTACAAGGACACTGTATTGGTATTTGTCAGAATAAGAAAGGCCTGCCCTTTTTACCAAGGATTACCTATTGGTCAGCGCGACTGCCTATACAATTAAAGGATTGATACCACAGGAGAAGGGCAGGGACAAGCTCAATTTTATCAGGAAAGAAACAGATGTGCATATAACTCAACGTGCCTGTATCTCTGTGTTGTTTACATCATACAGTATACTTGCCCAGGTGTGTAACTGATTTACTTGAAAATCTCTCTGTCTTGTGCCACGTTTGCAGCAGAAAAAAAACAACTGTACAAATGGAATACATTTATTTTTGGAAATCTGGGGGTATTTTTGAAAAGAGGTCTAGCCATGCTTGTTGGTTTCCTTGTGCTATATTTAAGTTGGAATCCAGCGCAAGTGGGATGATGGTAGATTCCCAATTATTTATGCTGCATAGACATTCTGTAGTCGGGATTAAGTGTTGCAAAACTTGTGTTTCCCCAAGGACCTCAACATGATTGCAGCTGCTGCTGCCCCTAGTCCTACGTCCTGCATTACTAGCATTGAACAATGCAAGTTGCCTATAAAATGGTAAAAACAATTGTATAAAGCTTCAACTAGTGCATGTTCATGATCATTTCTTATTGACATTTTGTTGTAATTTTGTTCACACCATTTAGTATGCATGTATGAAAGAAAAAAACAAAAAAAAACCCTTGCTTTCCTTGTGTCTTGTAGGCTCGAAATGTCAATACCGGAGAACTCGCTGCAATTAAGGTGATCAAACTGGAACCAGGTAAGAAGCCCGTGGTGCTTTTATTTTTTAAAAATGGTGAATGGGGCTGGTAATGTCAAAAATGAGTATTTATACACAGAGTAGAAAGGTGAATGCAAATAAAATGATTAGAATTTATTAAACAGCTTTTATTATATGCATTTATGCATATTAGCGAGCTTCTGTATTCTACTGGTTAAAAACTTTAGGGCATGGCCAGTTTGCTGTTTATATTTCATCTTAAGCAGTTTAACTCCAGTAAATAAACTAAAACTTTATAAATGTAAGTGGCAAACTGACAGAAATAAAAAAAAAAAAGTTAGGTCATTAAAAATTATGAAGTATAAGGTAAACTTTGATAACCTTAAAAAAAGCCTCTTTCAGCTAACAGCTACTGGATCACAATGGAAGTAAACTTGGCCTTGAACGTTTATGCTGTCCTACTAACGGTTAGCTGACAGCTAGCTAACAAAACTGACAGAAGCAGCATTGTGTTTCATTCTAAAACTGAATTTACTTCTGTAAACCTGTAATGCAATCACATAAACTGAAGTTACAATATCCCTGTACACGTCTTTTACAAATGCATACAATGAACACGTCTTGCAAACAACTACCTACAAAACATGTTAAATACATTGAAATGCAATCTAGATGTATATATGACTTTAACAAATGTTAAATAGACTTACAAGTATATGTGTATCAAAGGGAGAAAGGAGGCTTCATTGGTGAGTTCTTCTGGAAGCTAAAATGGCTCTGGACTGATGTGTGAGTGAAATTTCCTGTTTCTGAAGGGTAGGCTGCAATTCCAGTAAACACCTAATAGATAGCTCCCTACTCAACACAATGATGTGATATACAGAATAGCAGTGATGTAAGAAATTTCTACAAATGTTTGGTTTGCACAAAAGCAGTGTTGCAACAAACTCTATCACTACACCTTCTGAAGTAACATTTGGACAATATTATAATGATATTGTAATTATCAGAGAAGGAATAATGGACCATCATACCCGTTAAAAGAAATAGTAAAGAAAGCCAAGGTGTTAGTGACTACAATTTTCCACTTGATAAGTGGAAAAAAGTCTGCTAGGAACACGTCTGACACACCAAAATCCACAGACGAAAACAGGTGATGGATGACTTACATGGCAAATGTTTTGATACATTTTAACCATTAAACTGTGCAAAAAAAAAAAACTAACCTGCTGTATTTTCAATTTGCTTGTTCTGTGCTTTTATTTCAGACAGTGTGTTTTGTAAATTCAGAAAAAAATGTCAAAAGTGTCTGTGTATATACGCTATATACTGTACCTGTGGGTGTATATAAAATGCAAAGAGGTTACAGCACATAGAACACTATTATTTGCTTCACAAGTTCAGAGTCTCTTGTGCACATCATCGGATCACTCTGGGGCTCAGGTAAGTACTGGGGGGAGGGGGGCTGCTACACACATACATGGATAGAATGCATGAAGGTAAAAAACCTTGAGCCTTTATAACCACTTTTTTCTTCAGTCTCTTGACAAAAAAAAAAAATGAAGTTGGACGTGCAATAGTTCATTTTTAAAATGCGTAAGGGGTTCTTTACTGTTAGGGTGTTAAGGATGTGGAATTCCCTTCCATGGTTGGTGGTGTCAGTGGAGAGTGTAGATGAGCTAAAAAAAACTTTTAAGTGTGTTTCTTAGCGAAAACAATGTACAGTGATATACAAAAGCGTAGTCACACACACATTCAGGTTGAACTGGATGGACTGGCATCTTTATTCAACCTTACCAACTATGAAACTACTGTATGTAACTTTAGGCATCACTGCACTTTTAATTGTTTCAGACATCTCTGTCTTTTAATCACTGGCCTGCACTATGCACTAGAAATATCTGAGATATATCTGTGCTCTGTTCCTAGATGACTTCATGAGACACTAAAGAGATTTAACAACATGTTCGCCCTTACATATTCATAGCAAACCTTTGCTTAAATTCTTAGTTTGCATATATTGCAATACATGTTCAATCTGACCAGCTGCATCAAACTGGCCAGCTGCCAGTGGCTCCCGCTGCTTCATTCAATCCATTTGGGACCATTGAGCTCAATTTAAAAATCCAAAAGGTCTCCTGTTTGCATAAAAGTGAAAATCTTTCGTTATCCGTCAGGGATCAATCGCCATAACCTTCAAACACCCAAACTGGTATCTTTAGGTGTAAAAAGAGAGGCTGTCTCATCTGTCAATTCATTACACATGGTCATTCAAATGTTACGGATTACAAGGGTAATGTTGTTTTTTTTATACAAAACAGTTTATGAAATGTGCAAGAGATCATGTGATCTATGTGCTCTCATGCCCTTGTAAGATATTGTATGTGGGTCGCACTATACGCCCTTTACAAAGGCGTATAGGAAAACACCGCAGGTTGATAAAAGATGGTTGTGATAAACACAGTGTTCCCCGACATTTCCTTTATACCCACAGCAAATATTTGGGTGTTTGGAGGTTATGGCGATTGAACATGTAGAAAAAAGATCCCTGACAGATAACAAAAGATTTGGACCTTTTGGATTTTTACATTGAGCTCAATGGCCCCAAATGGATTGAATGAAGATCTAGAGATCCATAGCATTGTCTACTTACGTTCTTTAATAAGGATTCATTAGGCACTCTTAGTTTGATTGTTTGTTCAATTCTTTTATCCTTCAATTTTTCAATGTTTTATTTGGTTGATTGATTTCTGTATTATTTAATTATTCAATTTATTATTCATTTAGTTATTTATTTGTAGGCGTTGTATCTTCAATGATGTTCAAAGACTCAATTTATAGTTTCCTTTTTGACAAGCAACAGTAGTATATCCCCCCCCCCTTTGCTTTCTTCATTGTTATGTCTTTTTTACTATTTTCTTTACCAGTTACTGTTTTTTAAGCCTTTTTTTAAATTGTCTTGTAGCATTTGCAAACTAATTTCTTTTAAGATGTCATTGTACAGATTGTATAGCTGCAAATGGTGCAGTGGGGACTGTCCGCTCCATCCCCGCTTCCCTCCCCCTTGCCATCACTGCCTGGCTTCCAATTCATATAAATACAGCTTGTAACCGTACAGTTCCTAGACTTGACAAAGCGCATGCGTGTGAAATGCCAAGCTTGCGTCTCAGGTCCAGGGCTCAGCTTCCGCCCTCGTCCAGGTCACGGTGACTTCACATCCAGAGCACCGCGATCCCCGGCAGGCTCAGTCACACACAGCCTTCCCTCCCGGCTTGGGAACTCTGAGTAGCGGACGGTCCATTGCACAGTCCAGGCACAGACCGCAGATTTTGTGATTTTACCACAATTTAATTTTGAATAATAAAGGTATACCTCCTGCGGAGGTGGATATGTTTTTCACATATTCACAGCACTGTTTTTCTTGGGCTTACAAACTTCACTTTATATAGTGTTATACCAGCAGCAGTGAGTAGTGACCCCCAACACTGAAAACTTGTGCTTTGATCCTTGTTCCAGTATGAAATCAAGCACCTAGGCATGCAGACTGCTTCTACAAATATTTTAAACAGAATGAGTCGCTCTCAGGAGCTCCGTGAAGTCAAGTGTGGTACCGTGATAGGTTGCCACCTGTGCAATAAGTCCATCCATGAAATTTCCTGGCTACTAAATATTCCACGGTCAACTCTTAGTGGTATTATAACAAAATGGAAGCAACTGGGAACAACAGCAACTCAGCCATGAAGTGGTAGGCCACATAAAATGGCAGAGTGGAGTGGTCAGTGTATGCTGTAGCGCACAGTGCTCAGAAGTCGCCAACTGTCTGCAGAGTTGACCGCTAAAAACCTCCAAACTTCATGTGGCCTTCAGATTAGCACAACAGTCTGTAGAGAGCTTCATGGAATGGGCTTTCATGGCTGAGCAGCTGTAGCCAAGCCTTACATCACCAAGTGCAATGCAAAGCGTCGGATGCAGTGATGCAAAGCACACCGCCACTGGACTCTAACCAGTGTACACCAGTGCACAAAGCAAGGTCCATAAAGACCTGCATGAGCGAGGTTGGGGTGGAGGAACTTGAGTGGCCTGCTCAGAGTCCTGACCTCAAGACGATAGAACACCTTTGGGATGAATAGACGGAGACTGCAAGCCAAGCCTTCTCATCCAACATCAGTACCTGACCTCACAAATGACAGCCTTCCCAGAAGAGTTGAAGCTGTTATATCTGCAATGGGTGGGCCGACTCAATATTGAACCTTACTGACTAAGACTGGGATACCAATGAAGTTCATGTATGTATAAAGGCGGCTGTCCCAATACTTTTGGCAATATAGTGTATGTGACAATTGTATTTTTTGTCGTGTGTGTGTGTGTGTATGTATATATATATATATATATATATATATATATATATATATATATATATACACATACACTACTGTAGGTATCTGGAAAGTCTAAATTATGTCATAGTCTTCAAAGTTTTGGTTTCTCATAAAAACAGGGCAAACAGCAGGTTATTTAAGGTAGGCATGAAGAGCCTTTGGGCTCTTTAGGCTTAAAAGCATACTTCAATGTCAGTGCAGTAGGATCCCAGCAATATGTTTGTTACCATGGAGACAAGCAGCTGTCTTATTTCTGTGCTTGCAGGAGCTCGAAAGCAGTGCACGTACCTTCTTGCGTACTTGATTTTTATCATTTTAGCAAAGCAGACCTGCAGTGTACATTGGTGCTCATATGTGCGGTTTGTAGATACGTTATAGACTAAGAGCATACACTGAATTCCTTTATGTATCCTTTTTAAATTCATAGTGAAGGTTTTTACAACACAATCATAGGCGATGCTGTAGAAATTACAGATGAGCTCAGTCGCGTTTCGACCCCAGTCTGAACCCACCTGAGTGTGCCTGCTAGGAAGCTGTTACTGCACTGGGCCAATCATAAGAAACCAAAGCATTCCCTGCCCCTCAGCCGCACATATACGTCCCCATTGTTTGTGTTGCTGCGGGGTGGAGAATGCCTTGGCCACATTGTGTAAAAAGGATGTTTGATCCTGTCTTCTCTGATCCTCACCTTCTACTGTCTTCAGTCCATCCGCTGATAGAACAGAGCATTGGGGGCTAGCTGCACATGCTCAGTTTGGTGTGTATTGCTAGAGAGTTTTTTTTTTTCCTTGGGAGAGTGCATGTGATCAGCATGGAGCCAATCAGCACTGTCCAGATAGAGGGTCAGTGGTTATGCAGCCTCATAGGACAATCAGGGGAGAATGAAAATTCCTTCTACAAGCTTTAACCAGTGCCCTGCTGGACACTGAAAGAAGTCACAAGACTACTCTAATTTCTGATGAGAAAAGGTATTTAGCAGTTTATATTTACTAAAATAATTGCTTTTCCATGTTGTGTGTACTGTTGGAAACCTTGGGGTCCTGGGTTTATTAACACTTTAACCTTTTTGCTGCCAGAGCCGTTTTTGCATTTTTTGCATATGTTTAAAATATAATTTTAGGCCTGAGGATGACACAAAAATTTAATGTTACACGATATTAGTGCAGCAGTTAAGGAAATGCAAAATTTCTATTAAAAATACATTAAATTTATTACCCTAAACCCTAAACCTTGTATATTGGGAATCTATATTGGGGAGATCATTTTCAATTACAGCCTCTCACTAGGGAGGCTGTTGCTGGAGCCCTTTTCTAGGCTGCAAGGGTTATACTACGTCATCTGACCCCCCCCCCCCCCTCCCATACGGAGTGGGTACAATGCATGGGTGAAACTCTACAGTTGAAAATTACATTTACCAACACAAATCTTTTGGGCCCATGGTTGAGAACTCTAGGTTTGAGTCTGCTGCACTTAGTTATAGATTGACTTCTCATAAGCTGAGATTGTATCTCTATAAGGTACTTATGGGTGGTAATCCTGTCTATCGGGGGCAACTAGTATAGCAGCACTGTAACTATCTACCTCTTACCTGTAAGAATTCTTTTAATTTGAGTTGTATTTCTGATGTCTTTTGTTCTGACTCAAGTTCCTGATGGTGTTTATTTCATGTATGAGAGGAAGTTCTGGAAATGCTGTACCATTACCTTGTCTTTCATTTAACCACCTCCCACCTGGCCAATGTACATAAATGGCCAGGTGGGAGCTTCCCCTGTTCTGAGTGGACGTTCCTGTACGTCCCTCAGTACAAGTGCCAAAGGCCGTGCTGCAGCATGATTCTGTGATGGCTGTGTCCCTCAGACACAGTCCATCTCGAATCGGGATATAGGCTCTATGATTGGCCCTCGTGATCATGTGATGGCTGTGTCCAATCACAGCCGTCTCAGAATGTCAACAGAGACACGTGTCTCTGTAGTTGACTCCCTGCCAGAGCTCTGTGAGACCTCAGAGAGGGGAGGGGGGGAAGGGGAAAGCTGCAGACTATGACAGTTGATATGTGTAGCTGATGATTTTATTCATCAGTTACACAGATCTGCATGTCAACATCTGTCACAGTGTCCCACAAACATCTGTCAACATCTGTCACAGTGTACCAGTGCACAAAACAAATAATAATAAAAAAAATTTAAAGTACCCTCGTCCCCCCTTGCTCACGTGCAAAGACGACTGCTCATTGGTCTCACACGCATATATAAACAGCGATCGCACCACACACATGAGGTATCACCGCGAACGTCAGACCAAGAGTAATAATTCGAGCACCTGACCTCTTCTGTAACTCTAAATTTTTAAACTGTAAAGGCTTATAAAGCATCGCCTATGGAGATTTTTAAACACTGTAGTTTGGCACCATCCCATAAGTGTGCACAATTTTAAAGCGTGACATGTTTGGTATCTATTTACTTGGTGCAACACCATATTTTCTATTTTACCACAAATGTGGGTATTATATTGTTTGTGTGCATCAAAATTCTTTAACCGCTTCCCACCTGGCCACTTCACAGACAGGGCCAGGTGGGATCTTCGCCATTCTGAGTGGACGTTCCTGAACGTTCCTCAGAACGTGGCCACGTAGCTGCGCGCTCTCGTTGTACCTGTGTCCCCTGGACACAGTGCAACGCCGCTCGGCAGAAGGGCTCTCTAATTGGCCCTTCTGATCACATGATGGCTGTGTCCAATCACAGTCATCATGTGATGTCAATAAAGCCATCAGTCTTTTGACCGGCTCTGCCTCTCCTCACACAGAGCCCGCTAGTGAGGAGAAGCAGAGCCGACCTGTGTAAAACACACATCACTCCATAGTGTCCCCCACACAGTTGTCAGTGCACCAGTGATCCACATTTGTTACACAGTACCAGTGATCAACATCTGTCACAGCGTACCAGTGCAAAGTCCATATCTGTGCCAGTGATCCACATCTGTCACAACGTACAAGTGTAAATTCCACATCTGTCACAGTGTACCAGTGCTCATCTACTTCTGTAGCAGTGATCAACATCTGTCACGGCCTACCAGTGTCAAATCCACATCTGTCAGTTTACCAGTGCTCAATATCTGTCACAGTACTGGTGTAAAATCCACATCAGTACCAGTGAATAACATCTGTCACAGTGTACCAGAGTAAAATCCACACCTGTACCAGTTATCAATATCCGTCACAGAGTATCAGTGTGAAATCCACATCTGTACCAGTGATAAATATCTGTACCAGTGAACATCAAAATCAACATCAGCAATATCAGCAGTGCAGCATAAACATGTCTAAAAAATTATACACCAGTGAGGAGGCTTTCCAGATACTGAGTATGACGTACAGGAGTAGCGGGGAACTCTCTGTCAGACACACATTCTGAGTATAAGCTAGGTGAAAGCAGTGGATCAGCAACGGATTCTGAGGAGAGAGTCCAAACAAAGGGGTTCAGGAGATCTGAGGAGGAGCAGACACCCACCAATAGTGCAGTGGCGAGTACAAGCAGTGCAGCCTCCCAGAAGATAGCAGCAGAATGTATTTTGGGTTGTAATTTTGGGTATGTACATACTATGTGTTAGAAATATCTCATAAATGGACAACTTTGTATATAAAAAAAAAAAAAATTTTTAATTTTCTTGCAACATTTTCCAAAAACGTGGAAAAAATGACATGTTCAAAAGACTCATTATGCCTCATAGAATATACATTAGGATGTTTGCCTTCCAAAATGGGGTCATTTTGTGGGCAATTCCATTATCCTGGTGCTCCAGGGCCTTCAAAAATGTTATAGGTAGTCAGGAAATGAGATGTGTAATGTATGCCTTTTGAACGCCTATTGGTGCTTTTTGGATGTTGGGCCTCTGTATGTGGCCAGGGTGTGGAAAAGTCTTACACATTTGGTATCCCCATATTCAGGAGGAGTAGCAGAATTTATTTTGGGGTGTAATATTTGGTATGTACATGCTATGTGTTAGAAATATCTTATAAATGCACAACTTTGTGTAAAAAAATAAATTTTCATTATCTTTTTCAATGATTGGTACCATAGCTTGTAGACTTTATAACGTTCACACAGACCAAATAATACACACAATTTGGGATTATTTTTACCAAAGCAATGTAGCAGTATACATTTTGGCGCAAATTTATGAAGAAAAATTACTTATTTGCAACATTTTATAACAGAAACGAAGAAAAATGCGTAGTTTTTTTTTTTTTTTTTTTTTACAAACTTTTCAGTCTTTTTTAATTTATACCGCAAACATAAAAAAACCCCAGTGCTAATTAAATACCACCAAAAGAAAGCTCTATTTGTGTGAAAAAAAGACAAAAATTTAATTTGGGTACAGTGTTTGCATGACTGAGTAATTATCATTCAAAGTGCGAGAGCGCTGAAAATTGAAAATTGGTCTGGGCAGGAGGGGGGATAAAGTGCCCTGTATTGAGGTGGTTAATAAAACTTTATTTGATTTAAAATAAAATACACTAAAGTTAATTTTAGGGTACACAAACACAATACATTACCCAATTTTTAGTAAAATGTAAAATAGAAGGTTGCGCCTAGTAAGTAGATACACAACGTGTCAAGCTTTAAGATTGTGCGTGCCCATGAAATTGTGACAAACTTCACTACCTTATATTTTCCATAGACCACGCTTTAATCACTTCAGTACTGGGAACTTTTACCTCCTTCCTACGCTGGCCAATTTTCAGCTTTCAGCATTGTCGCACTTCGACATTTGCATGGTCATGCAACACTGTACCAATATGAAATATGTATACTTTTTTTTTTTTAGACAGAGCTCTCTTTTGGTGGTTTTTAATCACCTCTGGGTTTTGTATTTGCAAAACAAACAAAAGAAGACCAAAAATTATGAAAAAAATAAAATAAAGTATTTGTTTTTTTTCCGTTGTGCGCTGATGAGGCTGCACTGTTGGGCATTGATAGGTGGCACTAGTGGGCACTGATTGGCATTGAGAAACAAAGCCGCTGTCTCTTCCTCACACAGACACTTTGGGGTTTATTTACTAAAGCTGGAGAGTCCAAAATCAGACTCCCTTCTGCATAGAAACCAATCAGCTTCCAGCCTCTGAATTGTAGCACTTGAATCTCTTCCATCTCAAAATGCCCATTTGGTTACAAATAGCTAAACCTGCTAAATCTAAAAAACATTTTACATTCATTAACAATCAAAAATTATGAAAAAAATAAAATAAAGTATTTGGTTTTTTTTCGTTGTGCGCTGATGAGGCTGCACTGTTGGGCATTGATAGGTGGCACTAGTGGGCACTGATTGGCATTGAGAAACAAAGCCGCTGTCTCTTCCTCACACAGACACATTGGGGTTTATTTACTAAAGCTGGAGAGTCCAAAATCAGACTCCCTTCTGCATAGAAACCAATCAGCTTCCAGGTTTCATTGCCAAAGCTTCATTGAACAAGCTGAGGTTAGAAGCTGATTGGTTTCTATGCAGAAGGGAGTCTGATTTTGGACTCTCCAGCTTTAGTAAATAAACCCCATTGTGTGAGGAAAAGACTGCTGCTAACAGGTAAGTCTGTTTACACATGATCAGCTGTGATTGGGCACAGCTGTGATTAGCCCTTTACCACGATCTGTGAACAGCTGTGTCCAAAGCAGACAGCGGTCAGGGTGCGCCCCAGGTGCATTCTGGGAGGACGTCTACAGACACCCTCACAAAATGAGAGAACCGCACTGTAGCCATCTTTCAGCTATAAAAGCCCCTATAGGTCATCAGTTACCCAGGAGCTCTGGTGATAAAATTATTGTTCTCACTCATTTTTTTTTTTACTAACATTTTTTCATTACCTAGAGGACAAAATGTCCCTTATGTGATGATTTTATGGTGATAAGTTCTTGTTAATGAGACATCTGGAGTCTATAAGTTCCCAAATGTTTCACCTATCCTCCAATGAAACTAATGCAGTGCAAATCTTACTGCATTTGATTATTTTCCAATTCGTTCAGAGTAATAAGAGTAGGCTAGAAATAATTGAAGTTTCACGTAGAAATGAATATATGATTTCTCATTTTGACCATAGATGCAATTTAAAGGATAATT
The DNA here is from genome assembly GCF_062004578.1 of Staurois parvus. NCBI lineage: Eukaryota > Metazoa > Chordata > Amphibia > Anura > Ranidae > Staurois > Staurois parvus. Next base: position 1,729,318 of record NW_028318073.1, on the reverse strand, counting down.
GTGATTTTTAATAATGTGGCTGTTAGGTGCCCAGCAGACTACGCAACTAAATTTTCAGTGTTTCTAACAAAGGTTTACTATAACTAGCTTTTGTCCAGGGCTCCAAAGCACCACCTCTACCTGAGTTGGATCCTGATATGCCTGGGCATATATGTTTATGTTCTAGGTGAACATAAAAAGGAATTTAGAGGACCTGGAGATGGTGTTGGAGAAGGCCGTGGAAGACTTCTCAACTCCAGACTCCTATACACCTGAATCTGCATCTTCATGAAGTATGGTTGCCAATGTTGATTTGCTCACTTCTGCTATGTGCAAAAGCCTCTGAATTGTAGCACTTGAATCTCTTCCATCTCAAAATGCCCATTTGGTTACAAATAGCTAAACCTGCTAAATCTAAAAAACATTTTACATTCATTAACAATCAGAATGGGCAATTTATGTTGACTCAATCCAAAAATAGTTTTCACTCCTCCTAAAAGCATTGTCAAGTTCTGCCTGGTGAAAAAGGAATCCATTTAGAAGTGGACTTTCCGGCAGTTGATCTTGCCAGTCTTAGGGCTCAATCACACTATGGTGCAGAGTCATTAGGTTTTTCTGTACATGATCTGCATGAGCACAAAAAATCAATTGTTCTTTATGTGCCCTGTTCACACCACAACACTAGTATCGCGTTCAGATTTTTTCTGCGCAGGAATCTGCAACATGTATAAAACTCAATGAAGCGTGCATGAAAACTGCTGTGAACTGATATCTCTGCAAGTGAAATCTGCCATCCATGTTTATCAGTTTTTCTGCACGTATGATGTGAATGAGGCTTGAAACAAACATCACACGGTAGTAACTGAAGATATTCCTTCATTCATGGATTCTGCAAATAGGAAGTTTTGAGATACTTTTAAAGTGGAATCTAACTGTATCTAAGCACCACAAACTGAATATCCTATTTAATTCATTTTTAATATTAAAAGCAAACTCACCTATCCATGATATCCCTGATTTGAGAAATCACTTTAAATCACTTTGAAAAACACCTTTCTAGTTGTGGCCATCTTGAGTAAGAGCAGATAATTCATATAGCATTTACCTCCTGGAATCCATCTGCCAAAGAATCACCTCCCTATTGAGGCCTGGTTCACACCAATGCATATTTTAGGGCTTTTTGCAGAACGCACTACAGTCCATTTAACATGGTTTTTTATGGGACACGTTTACATCTATGCTTTTTTTGAGCTGCTGCGTTTTTGGAATGGGTCAGGAACTTTTTAAAATGCAAAACGTTGCACTTTTGGTTTAATAGACTTCAGTTGAGATGCTGCAGAAAATGCATGTAATGTGTTACTGATGCGTTTTGCATTTTTAATTTGCCCAGCAAAAAAGTGGCAAAAAAACCCTATTCAAAAGTGCAAAATGCATCAAAACACACGTGCAAAAACTCAAAAAACACTGCAAAATGGACAAAACACAAACTGCATTGGTGTGAGCCTTGCCTGAAATGCATTGAAAACACATAAACACACGTGTTGCGTTTTTGATGCGTTTTGCGTTTTAAAGTTGGTCAAAAAACGTAAAAAAAAAAACCGCAGAACACATAAAATAATGCATCAATGCAAAATGCACTGCAAAACGGACAAAATGCAAACTGTCTCAGTGTGAACCAGGCCTGAAATGCATTGAAAACCCATCAAAAATGTAAACGTGTTGCAGTTTGATGCATTTTTGAGTCACATGACCTATGAAAAACGCACTCTAAACGTGGTAAAATCGTGGGCAAAAGCACGCATTTCCGGCGGCCATTATCGGCACCTTTTTTCCTATCAGCAAAATGCCGATAACACTATTTTCGGCCGATACCTTTAGCTGCCAATATATCGGTGCATCCCTAGAAAATATTGATATAGCTATAGTATGTGTATGGCTTTTGTTGTATGCGGTTCAGGAATTTGTTCTTCATGTCAGCCATAAATAAGTTTGCATATTGGGGTGCCATTTTACTTCCGATAGCAGTACTCATACATTGAAGATAGATGTCATTGAAAGCGAAGTAGTTGTGTGCAAGAATGAATTTGATGAGCATCCTCAGCAGTGTATTTGTGGTTTGGTGTGGATGATAAGCATCTGTGACATGCAGCCAACCCATCCTTGTGTGGGATGTTACTATACAGAGATTCTACATCCATAGTGACTAGAAGTGTATTTGGTGGTAATTGCTGTGTATTTTGGAATCACATGGATAAGTTCTGAATGTAGGTGGGCTGGTAGTAATGGTACCTTTTTAATTGCTTAGTAAAATCCTTGGTCAGATAATTATTACATAAATCGTGTATAGCTCTTCACTCCATGGGTGAAAGATTGTATAAACATTTCTATTGCTGGGTGGATATCAGGGATATGACTTGCAGTCTGAATCTGTCAATATAGGAGTCCAGTTTGCAGTTGTGTTCTTGTGGAGTTATGAAGTTGCTGTTCTTTTTCGTTTAGTCTCATTCCATTGTCCTAGGAATTTTACTACTGTGAAAATATTATTTGAGCCTTAGTCTCCTGAGGAATTTCTCCATATCTGACAATAGCTGTAAATTATCCAATTTGGTGGTTGAGCAGAATGTGAGGCCTTTGCAGAGGACTGTTATTTCTGGTTCTGAAACATTCTGCTAAAACTTTATGTATTAGTACTGCTTGGACCTTGAAGAAGGGGACATACCCCAAAAACTTCTGAAAAATTGTATGTTAATGCAAGTAAAAAAAAAAGAGTATCACGGACAGTACTCAATTGTTTCTTCCTTTTCACTAGAAAGTGATAACGGATGCCAGTCTTTCAGGCTGGGGAGACGAGTTCCAGTCCCTCACTGTGTAGGAACATGGTCATTGGTGGAAGCAGTTACCCACTAACATCCTAGAGCTCAGAGCAGAAAGAATGGCTATACAACATAGGTCCCTCTCTCCCAAGTACACCCATCACAGTGCAATCTGACAGTGCCACGGCTGTGGCCTACATGAAGGGGGCACCAAGAGTCATGTATGCCCGTGAAGACTGAAATTGAGCTCTTCAGTAACTTTTGCAGCATTTGTTTTTGTATTCCCGGTCACAATCCTGCACAATGTCTTTGTCTCTTTGAGTCAGTTGACCATGTTGACTTGTATGCTTATCAGACAACGGTTTCCCGGAAGCTGTATATGCCGTCATAACCTTTGATACTGTACTTCGTGACACAGCAAATAAATCGTCAACTTCAGTCACAGAGGTACCAGCTAAGCGGCACCAACAATTTGCCCTCTCTGAAGCTCAGTAAGCTCTGACATGACTCTGTATTACTGGCAGTGAATGACAAAAGTGAGGCTTCCACCTGTTAGCTAGGTGTCTCATCACACGGAAACAAAAGAATGTTACATCACTTCCACTTTCAATGTGAAACATGTGGTCACTTTCACACCTGCAAATCATGTACTGTTGCCATGTTTTTTAATCTAACCCCTGTAATTTACAGCTTTGTTATCATAATGGGTTTATATTGAAATATCTGTAACACCTAGAGAATACTTTATAAACTGTCCACATTCATTTTTCGTAATATAGAGGGTACCAAGCTGCAGTAGTATGTTAGGATGATGCATTTACCCTTCATGCTTGATCATGAATTCCAAAGCAGGAACCCAATCCTGTGTCATTTAAAGTACAATTCCAGGTTTATTTTGACTTTAAATAGCCAAATACCCAAGCTGTCCAAAACAAACAATTTTCATTATTAACTGATGCTGCTTCTATGTGCACTGTACTATTCTGTACTTCAGCTACATACAGTAAGTGTTCAGGTGACATCCCATCTTCTGGTGGAACTAAATAAAATCAGCCTGAAGGCCGCTGCACCATTCAGAAGCCTTGTATTTTTATCAATTAATACAATCAAATCAAAGGCTTCATCTGATCAGCCAAGAATGTATCCATTGCGGGGACCCCAGAAGAGAAAGATGAGGGCTGGTCTGTGCAAAACCAGAGCAGGTAACTATAACATGTTTATTTAAAACAAAAAAAAAGAGAGACTTTACAATCACTTTATTTGAGATAAGTTAGAGAATTGCTGTCATTGATGGTCCTTAATTTTTTTCAATGGGAATACAATGCTCGTCCCTATAAAACCCTAGCTTCCAACTGTCATTTTGAAGCAGTTCGATAAGGTGGAAGCCCCCTTTACAAAAAGTGTAGTGTGAAAAAAGACAGGACACGATCTTTGACAAGTCTTTTATTAAAAGAAAAAACTAAAAGAATGTTCCCAGCAGTAGATCCAACATCAATCTCGATGCCTGCTGCTGCCTGCTGACCCGAAAAAAGAATTAAAAAAAAAAGGCTCCAGGATCTGGGGGCCCCCTCGTTAGCCCCCCCTGCCCCACAGCACCCCCCATATTGTGGCCTGGTATGGTCCGGGGGGGAGGGGGGGCACTCGCTTGTGGGAGTTCCCCTCATAGACTGAGCCTGGAGACAGTATCATATAATGTAGTATGTTTTATTAAAAAAGATAGCAACCATGTGAAGCATAAAATCATCAATGGATAAAAAGCACTTACAAAGATAGCCGTCGAACCATCATGTGGACATGGCAGCATGACGTCAGCACGTAGGCTCCTGCTTGACGCGTTTCGTGCACACGCACATTCCCAAAGGGATCCACCTTTTGTAAGTGCTTTTTATCCATTGATGATTTCATGCTCCACGTGGTTGCTATCTCTTTAATAAAACATACTACACTATATGATACTGTCTCCGGGCTCGGTCTATGAGCTTGCCCTCTAGGAGGAATCTCTTTCCTTGCTTCACTGTGTGCTGGAGATGGAGACTTGGCTACTCTACGTTTGATTGTTCATTTGGTACATCACTGGCTTCTGGAGAGATCCCACCTTCAACTGGGTCATCGGCAGGAGGAACAAGCAGGAACACCCCTTAGTGTCATTCCGCTCTGAGCTTGCTTGCTACTTACTTCTGGTGAGTGCATTATGGTGGAGGTGCAGTGCGGAAGTCACAGAAGTCACTACATTTTATTGATTTGATCACATCACTATTTTTGGGACTATTATGATATTTAGATGACTTATTTATTTTCATTTGTTATACTGTCTATTCTGTTTCTTCATTGGAGTATTCACTATTCACTATTCTCTATTTCTTTTTTTATAATGTTTCCTTTCTCTTTTACGATCACACTGGTCATCATTGATTATAACACATTTTTATTAGCGCTGCACATTGATATTATAGTGGTTAGATATGCCACGTAACTACATCATTGCAGAGAAAGGGACAAAAGAAGTTCCCATAAAAACTTAAGGATATGAAAAGCAGCATATAACAGTAATGTTGGCAATCACTGCAGATGGGAGCAAGCTTATGCCTTTCTTAATCTGCAAGCAGAAAACTTCCCTAAAGATCAGTGCTACAGAAAAGCTTTTCCCCGGCGATGTAATTGGTCGATGCCAAGAAAAAGGATTGATGACGGAATCTTTAATGATAGACTGGCTCAAGAATGTATGGGGTCGTCATCTTGGTGTCCTCAACCATCAGCTGTCAATGCTTTGTTTGGACTCATTTCGTGGTCACTTAACGGACAACGTAAAAAAGAATGTTTGCAATTTGAACAGTGAACTTGTCTTTCCAGGAGGGATGACTTCTGTTTTACAGCCACTGGATGTTAGTGTTAACAAACCATTTAAAGCTAAAGTACAGGAGCAGTATGAAAAATGACTTTGTGGGCCAAACCGGGAACTGACACCAACAGGAAAAATTAAGCGTGCTGCACCACATTTTATTGCACACTAGGTTTCTGCCCTCCTGGCAGTATCTCTAATTCAAAAATCATTTAAGAAATGTATTTCCAACGTGCTAGATGGCAGCGAAGATGACATGCTCTGAAGCATATCTGATGATGACAAGGAGGATGATTCCTGCACTGATGCGAGTACCATCTCAGAGTTTTCTGACAATGGAGGCAACTGTACTGACAAATGATTACCGTAGTTACATACTGTAATTTTAAGCTGTCTTTCCAAGCTACACTTACTGTTTATTAAAAGGTTTTCTATGTAAAAACTTGTTTTAGGTCAGTATTTGGTTTAATAGTTTATTGTAATAAAAAATGTACCACAACATATGGTGAATTTATTATCGCTGTCTAAAGTACTGTAAATACCAAATGTAAAACATCTTAACATAAGCCCATTGTCACATTTTATTACCGTGTTTTCACTAATTACCAGCAATAAAACGAAAGTAAATAACTTTAACCCATTGTCGTATGCAGGTGTGTACTACATTCGCCAGCAAACGTTTTTTTTCCAATTTCAAGCCTTTCAAAATAGAGGTGCGCATTAGATTCGATGGCGCATTCAACTTGAGTAAATTCAGGTATACTGTATTTGTGTACAAATAAATACTATTTTAACAGCCAATTAAAACATGAAGGCAATATGTAGAATTTTGGTTCCAATAAAGTCCTGTTCTTTAAAGCTGGTTCTCTTTCATAAAATATAGTGGAATGTGGGGGCTTGCAATATTTATGCAATACAGAAGCCATGGATAAATAGCTAGAATACAGATACATTCCAAAATACAGATACATACCAGATGTATGACTGTGCTGCATATTTGCATTTCTCATTTCATCTCTTTTTTTTGGCAGTAGTGGTTTGCGACACTAAATAGATACTAGACAATAGGTATAAAGTAGATACTGTTTGCAAAATAGCAAAGTAGAGTAGTCTAGACACCCTTGAGGTGCAAGTAGCCTTAATGCAGTATTAAGCCCAGAAGAAAACATTTATTATATTGCAGCTTACAAATTCTTGGATATGACGACTGCATTAGTTTCATTTTTTAGGCTTTCTTCTATTTTAACCTGGTGATCCAGCCAATAAGTCAGTTGTTTTTCAACAGAAAAGCTCTCTTTCAGTTACAGGGATGAGACAGACCATTTAACACTGGCAGGGATGCTTAACCACTTGCCCTCCAGAGGATTTACCCCCATATCTCCCCCACCCCTCCTAACAGGTCATTTTTTGCATTACTTTAACTGACAATTGCGTGGTCGTGCAACGCTGCACCCAAATTAAATTTACGTCCTTTTTTCCCATGAATAGAGCTTTCTTTCAGTGGTATTTGATCACCGGTGCGGTTTTTATTTTTTGTGCAATAAAAAAAAAGGCCGACAATTTTGAGAAAAAAAACAATATTTTTGACTTTTTGCTATTAAACATGTCCAGTAAAAAAAATTAAAAAAAATCAAATTTCGGAATAAATTTAGTCCAAAATGTATTCTGCTACATGTCTTTGCTAAAAAAAAAATCCCAATACATGTCATGTAAATTAATTTGTTTACATGAAAGTTACAGCATTTACAAATGGCAGTATACAGTCAGGTCCATAAATATTGGGACATCGACACAATTCTAACATTTTTGGCTCTATACACCACCACAATGGATTTGAAATGAAACGAACAAGATGTGCTTTACCTGCAGACTGTCAGCTTTAATTTGAGGGTATTTACATCCAAATCAGGTGAACGGTGTAGGAATTACAACAGTTTGCATATGTGCCTCCCACTTGTTAAGGGACCAAAAGTAATGGGACAGAATAATAATCATAAATCAAACTTTCACTTTTTAGCTGGAGTTCAACTTCAGTTTGTTACTAAATCTGCCCGTACTTCTAACACTCCCTTTCCTTTCCTCCAGACTGACAGTGTTGCTCTCCAAATCTGCCCCCTGTGCTTCTTCATCCAGAGTGGCATGATAGTATCTGTATAATAGAGTAAGTTTATTGCTGGCCAGATAAACAGGTGAAAGAGGTAAAATAGCCTAAAAAAAAAAAAAAGACAACTAATACAACCACTAATCTAATGATTGGTAAGCTACAATATATTGCATTGGTTTGCGGTTTATTATTGCTTTAAGCAGCTAAATTGCCTAGCAGAAGCTATACGTATAGTAACAAAACATTAAGGAGAATGGTATAATATGAGATTTAAGTGAGAAGAGCAAAGGAAGAAAAAGAATGGGGTATTCATCTTGGGTAAGAGGAAAATCAGCGGGAGAATGTATGACTTTTAAGGAAATTGTATAAGTAAATCGTAATACTTTTTCTCTAAGGTTATTCCTAAAGTTAGAGATCTCATACTCAAGCTATTGAAACTGACCATATATTAAAAAAAATTTAACATTTTTTTTTTCATTTTGTGCACACATTTAAAAATTATTTAAAACCCCCAGAACATTACATATTTTCTGAAAGTAAAGGGCCTGTAGAATAAAAAGATAGTAGTTGCAATTTTTTATCTTGCATGATATATAGAAGCTGTTTATTAAAGCATAGTTTTAGCAAAAAATATAATACAATTAATTGTAATGCAAACACATAATAGCCAAGTTTTAGTAAAATATAAAAGATGGGGCTGCGTTGAGTGAATAGATCAGCCTTTCTCATCCAGTGTGCCTTGAGGTTTTTTCAGGGGTGCCTTGGCAAAATGTCTAAAAATTGCCGAAAACTTGTATGCAAGCCAGGGGGGAGGAACAAGCCTGCCTTTTAGTTAAACAAATCCACAGGTTTTTATTGTGAACCATTATGACCTTCTAGCCACTGGCGACCTGACCACCAGTGACTTCATCATAAGGAGGATATTAAGGAGGATGTCGGCAACCTGCACAGCATCTTAGTTTGACCCTCCCCTGCCCCTTTCCATAAGTGCTGGGGTCACATTAGCTCAGTGATGGAGAAAAACTGAGGGAGAAGAGAAACACTGGAATACTGGTCAGTACCAGTGTGCAAAAGTGTATTTGCTTTGGAAGAATAAATCACTTCTAATGTTGGGTGTACTACATGTGTGGAAGTTGCTGTGTAATATAAAACTATTAGAATAGTTCATCACATTTTAGAATGGGGTGCCCTTCTTTGAGGAAGTATGTTATGCTATTTTGTGGGTTTCACTTTCTATTTATCTGGAGTCTTGCTACAAAAAAAAATGTATTTATGTTGACATCTGGGTGACTGACTATGCCTCTTTTAGTGGCCGTCTTTGTGGTTCAGATTGACTTACGAACATCTATATCAAGAATGATGGTTGCACGTTAATGTCCTTGTTTACATTGACAGTTCTTGGAGGTGGCAGTCCTGGCACAGGTTGTCTTTGTATGATTTAGATTACTGCCAGATCCTGTTGCTGGGATACAGTGTAAAATTTCTTTTGCAAGGCCCAGCTAGGCTCTACAGTGATGTATTTGTTGTACTTCTAAAGAATAAAAGCTTGTAAATGTCAAAGTATTTGATAAAGTCAGTGTGAGTGATAACTTTATTACAACTAAGTAAGATTTAATGTGCCCTTATACCGTAATTGTCTTCTTTACCGGCTTCAGTAGAATATGAACACCAAATCTTTTCAAGTTTAAATGGGGCTAAAGGACAATTCTTTTCTTTCCTTCACATCAATGTCCACCACCCCATTGTCAAAAATAACTGCAAAAATTTTGGTTTTCTTATATATTTAAAAGCATATTCTGTGTCTGCATGTGATATACACATTTTTACATTATAAACACTGCTATATCAGAGTGGGGGCCAAATCTGTATGAGAATGTCATGTCATTGTCATTATTTCAATCCTGTCCTATCCTTTGCCAGCTACATGGCAAAATAGTCCATGGGAAACTAGTTCTTTAGTGAATATTTATTGTTAGGTTATGATTTATTGATGTTTTCTTGTTTTTTTTTTTTTTAACATATTTTATTCTGGCCTTCAGATTTCATCCATGTCCTGCTTCTCTGTTCCCACTTTTACCCCCTTCCTGTCCAGGCTAATTTTCACCTTTCAGTGCAGTTGCACCTTGAATGACAATTGCGTGGTAATGCAACACTATCCATATGAAATTTTTATTATTTTTTATACAAATCGAGATTTCTTTTGGTGGTATTTAATCACCGTTTTTTTTATTTTTTGCGCTATAAATAAAAAAAGAAAAAAACGCGTTTTTCTTTGTTTCTGTTAAAACATGCAAATAGATGATCTTTCTACACAAATTTAGGCCAAAATGTATTCTTTTGTAATTGTAAAAAAAATTGTAATTTCTTTCCAGTATTGTTTGCATGTTAGTTATGATAATATTTTGGCAGGTTTTACAAAATATCACACACAGTTTTTTTTTTAGGATATATTAAGCAGTTTTTCAATAGTTTAATATTCAATAAAGCTGATCATTTGCTAAACATAGCTGTATTTTTAATCCTTTTATACTGTTGCAAGCATTGCTTTGAATGTACCTTACATCCTGTCAGCTAAAGCGCTAAAATCGCTGCTTCCTCTGGGACTGCTTTCACACTGATCCATTATTCTTCTGTTTTTCCGTTAAAAAAAGCAGAAGAAAAGCTCATGAAAATTAAATTTTCTGGAACTCTTTACACTGGTTATTTGCTGGTTTTTATTTGCATTTTTCAAAGTCCTGCCTGCTGTATTTTTGGTGCATGCTTGCTGTGGTAACAACACCACACCAAAAATGCATCCCTCCATTGAAACAAATGGAAAATGCATAAAAAAAGGCAGCAACTCTGGCCTTTTTTTCTGGTTGATCACTAAAAAGAGTGGGAAATTTGAAAGTTTTACATTTGACTGCTGGTGATTATTGGTGCTTGTAGTTGTTTTTTTTTTCTTTTTTGTGTCTTGCTAAAAGCTTTTACTTTTTAAAATCCCTTTTTCTGTCACTTTTTAAATAGCATTTTTTTTTCTTCCTTTCCTTATCTTCCTTCAGTCTGCTAATTAAGGAGAGGGGTTAATTGGTCACAGGTGATATAGGTCCTATATAACTTGCTGTAGAGCTCACTCTGAGCTTGCTTGTATTTTGCTTGCTGGACCTTTGACTAAGTGAACATTTGATAAGTGGAGTTAAAAAACCAGAGTTGAAAACAGGAGATTATAACAGGAGTCTAGTAACCTGTAAGTGACAACTGATCTTTCCTGATAATATTGTGACTGAGATGTGAGTGCTAGCAGGGTTGAGGGTTTTGTGCAGTGCACAGTATGCCGCATGTGTGCAGCAATGGAGCAATAGCTCCAGGATGGATACTGCTGTGATCTGGAGGAGCAAGTTGCAACACTGGGCAGAATTGACAACCTTGAAAAGGGGTCTTCTGCTCTCTGAGCAGGCAGCTAATGGGATTGATGTGGAGGGCGGAGGGGCTAATCAGGATTATCAGGTAGGAAGATGGATTACTGTAATGAGAGTGGTAGGGGCTCACAGAAAAGGAAGGCTGGCCCTGGATTTGAGCACCAAAACAGAGTTGCCAAGTTGTTTGAAGATGTGGGGGTGGCAAGCTCAGGGGTGGCAGCCCTGGATGTCAGTGCTGCCCCTAACAGCCGGGAGGACAGACCATCTGGGAGGGGTGGTGAGGGTAGTGCAGGAAGGCCTAGACAGCTGGTGGTAGTTGGGGATTCTATGATCAGAAGGATTGATAGAATAATTTGTTGCCAGGATCGCCTCAACCATATGGTTTGCTGTCTCCCTGGTGCCAGGGTTCGGCATGTGGTGAACCAGGTTGATAAATTACTGGGAGGGGCTGGGCATGACCCAGCTGTTTTGGTTCATGTTGGAACCAATGAGAGAATACATGGAAGGTGGAGGCTCCTCAAGAATCAATTTAAAGAACTAGGCTGCAAGTTGAAGGGAAGGACCTCCAGGGTGATATTCTCTGAAATATTACCTGTGCCATGCTCAACTCAGGAAAGATAGATTAGAGAACTCAATGCATGGCTGAAGTCCTGGTGTAAGAGGGAAGGATTTGGGTTTCTAGAGCACTGGGCTGACTTTTCATTGGGGTGCAACCTATATGCTAGCAATGATCTGCACCTAAATGGAAGGGGGTCTGCTGTGCTGGGGGAGAGGTTTATGAGAAGGCTGGAGGAGTATTTTATCTAGGATCGAGGGGGGAGGGAGAATTAGATTATAACGGGGTAGACAGATCAGACGGGTCAGTACTTACTGGTGGGTGGAATGGGGAAAGATGGGTGGTGGGCTATGGCAGATGATAAGAAGGTTCCCATGTTACAAACAACCAGTGGAATTGGTACCATTTGTATGAAAATAAAAAATATGCAAAATACGTGTGAACAAGGTGTCAATAAACTAAAGTGTTTGTTCACCAATGCCAGAAGTCTGCCAAGCAGAGTTGGAAGCTTTGTTACATAAAGAGAACTATGATTTAATTGGTATTCCTGAATCTTGGCTTCATTCTTCGCATGACTGGTCCATTAATATTCCTGGCTATGTTCTCTTTCGGAGAGGCAGAGTAATTCGGAAAGGTGGTGGTGTCTGTCTCTATGTGAGATGTGATCTCAGCGCAAGTGTGAAAGAGGACCTAGTTGATGGAGAGTGTGATGTGGCTGAAGTATAATGGGTGGAACTGCACATGGGGGTGTGTACTACAAAGGTAATCATTGGAGTTTGTTATAGGCCTCCCAGTGTTAATGAGGAGATGGAAGCTCAGCTCCTTGCACAGATCGAAAGGGCTGGGACAGTGATCATAATGGGGGATTTTAACTACCAAGAAACTGACTGGAGTAATGGTACTGCAGGAACAGTGAAAGGGCAAAAATTTTTAAACTTCAGCAATGTAAAAAGGCATGAATGTCCATGGAAGACAACAGTAGTGGATGATCGCAGGATCCTCTCTATGGTAAAGAAAAACCCATTGACAACATCCAGACAAGTGAAGGATACTCTCCAGGAGGTGGGCATATTATTGTCAAAGTCTACAATCAAGAGAAGACTTTACGAGAACAAATACAGAGGGTTCACCATAAGGTGCAAACCATTAATAAGCCTGAAGAATTTAAAACCCAGATTAGACTTTGCCAAACAACATCTAAAAAGCCTGACCAGTTCTGGAAAAGCATTCATTGGACGGATGAAACTAAGATTAATCTGTACCAGAATGATGGGAAGAAGAAAGTGTGGAGAAGGCTTGGAACAACTCATGATCCAAAGCACACAACGTCATCTGTAAAACATGGTGGAGGCAGTGTGATGGCATGGGTACACATGGCTTTCAGTGACACTAGGTAGTTGGTGTTTATTGATGATGTGACAGAAAACAGAAGCAACCGGATGAATCCTGCAGTTTTTAGAGGTAAACTGTCAGCCCAGATTCAGCCAAATGAAGCAAAGTTGATTGGACGGCGCTTCACAGTACAGATAGACAATGATCCAAAATACACTGCAAAAGCAACCGGAGAGCTTTTGAAGGAATAGAAGTGGAATATTCTGCAATGGCCGAGTCAATCACCTGATCTCAACCCAACTGAGCATGCATTTCACTTGCTGAAGGCAAAACTAAAGGCAGAAAGACCCACAAATAAAGAAAAACTGAAGAGAGCTGCAATTAGAGCCTGGCAAAGCATCAGAAAGTAGGAAACCCAGACTTTGGTAATGTCTATGCGTTCCAGATTTCAGGCAGTCATTGCCAGTAAAGAATTCTCAACAGAATGTTAAAAATGAACATTTTATTTATTATTATATTGAATTGTCCAATTACTTTTGGTCCCTTGAAAAAGGGGGGATGGCTAATCTTAAGAGCTGTAATTCCTAATCCCTTTCTTCAATTTGGATGTACATACCCTCAAATTAAACCTGGGTGTGTGCACTTTCAGCCCATATCCATTATATAACTTTGCTTGAATATGTTTTGGTATATACCTGAAAAAAATCTAAAATTATGCCTGTGTCCAAATATATATGGCCCTAACTGTACATGTTGATCATATCCCCCCCTTAATCTCCTCTTTTCAAGAGAGAATAAATTCAGTTCCTCTAATCTTTCCTCATAGCTGAGCTCCTGCATGCCTCTCATCAGTTTGGTTGCCCTTCTGTACACTTTCTCTAGTTCCCCAATGTTCTTTTTGTGAATTGGTTACTAATAATTTGTACAGGGGTAATATGATCTCTCTCTCTGGAGTCTATACCTCTTTTAATACAAGAGAGGATTTTCCTCACTTTAGAAACCGCAGCTATCCATTTACATTATTAAGCTTATGATCTACCAGAACTCCCAGATCCTTCTCCACCATTGATTCCCCCCAGTTGTTCTCCCCCTAGTATGTATGATGCATGCATATTCATAGCCCCCAAGTACATAACTTTACATTTATCAACATTACACCTCATTTGCCACATAGTTGCCCAATTAAACAGTGCATTGAGGTCGGCTTGTAAATTAGAGACATCCTGTAAGCACATAATTCAACTGCAAAGCTTGGTGTCATCTGCAAAGACTGAAACAATATTTTTAATCCCAGACCCTTCATCATTTATAAATGTATTAAAAAGTAAGGGTCCAAACACTGAACCTTGGGGTACACCACACAGTATGAATCATTAACCACTACTCTCTGAATATGAGCTTTTAGCCAGTGTTCTATCCATTTACATACCGATTTTTTTCCAAGCTTGTAGACTTTACCTTACACATTAGCCGTATGTATAGAACGGTTGCAAATGTTTTTGCAAAATCCAAGTATACCATGCCCTCAGCCACCCCTCTGTCCTCATAAAAAGAAATCAGATTTGTTTGACAACTTCTGTCTTTCATGAATCCATGCTGTCTGTTGCCTAAAATATTTTTTTCCAGCAAAAACCTATCCTATGTGGTCTTTTATTAAACTCTCCAGTATCTTCCCAACTATAGACGTTAAACTAACAGGTCTATAATTACTTGGTAAAGAATTTGATCTTTTTTTAAATATAGGCACAACATTGGCCTTACACCAATCCAGCAGTACTATGCAAGTCATTAAAGAGTCCCTAAAAATGAGAAACAATGGCTTTGAAATGACAGAGCTCAATTCTTTAAAGACCCGTGGGTGTATGCCATCTGGTCCATGTGCTTTTTTCACCTTTATTCTGTCTAAATATTTCTGGATCATATCAGTTGTGAGTTGCCAATGTGGATCATCTGAAGCTGTGTCAATACCATACCCATTATGGACAAGAGCTACCCCATGCTCCTTTGTATACACAGAGCTGAAGAAGATATTTAATAAATTTGTGTTCTCTTTGTCCCCAGTCACCCACTCTAGATTATTTTGTAAAGGGCCTACATGCTCGGACCTGACCTTTTTTACTCGTAATATATTAAACGAATTTTTGGGGGATTGTCCTGCTATCTTTTGCAATCTGTCATTCGTTTTCAATTTTTGTGGACTTTATTTCCTTTTTTACATATTCTGTTATATTCTTTGTAATGCTTAAATGATGATAGCGTTCCTTCATTTTATATTTAATAAAAGCTCTTTTCTTTTTAATTATAGCTTTTTTAACTTTGGCCGTAAGCCACATAGGTTTGATTTTTAGCCTTTTAAGCTTGTTGCCCATGGGAATAGGTCAGTCAATAAATAACCATACCTATGCCCCATCCACCCACTGCGGAGTTAAGAAGTGTTTTGTTAGGTGTGGCACATGTATTTCATTGCAACTGACACATGCTGCCTTTTGTTGCACTTTTATTGCTAATAGCTCATCCTTTACTGGAAGTAGAATAGGAAGAACATTACTCATAAACATAAGAACTGTGATTACACGTGCTATAATCAGCTACACTGTTCAAAAGCTTTTTTACTCAATTCCTTTTAAACAGAACGTTGAACGTTGCCAAGTTAATGATGGTGTTCTTCAAATCTGTCTGTAAACAGTGTGTTTCTACAATGCCAGATTTCCTTCTAATTCATTGTTTCATCAAATGGATTTCAGGTCCTTTCAATCAAAGTAAAACAAGGTTTTCTGATCTCCCTTCTACAATATCTCTCTAACCCCAGAATTAACATCCCCTCAGTACTCAAAGAATTTTAAGCATATAGTCTCAGCCAGTAAGGGGCAGAGACCCGGGACAAAAACCCTTCAGCCTTTACAACCACTTTAATCACAGGAAAAAAGGGTCAGATTAATTTGCTAGCTCAGGCTCAGCTCAAAGCTCTATGGACGGTGGTAGTTTATCCACTCAGGGCCCTATTACTTCTTTACTCTCTTCTTTCTCTGTTTCTCTGGCCATTCTGCTGGCTACTCTAGTATCCCTTTTTTCTTTATTTTCTTTAAATCCAGAATTTCTGCCAAAATGTCAGGTTTCATGGGCAGAATTTCTGGTATTATCAAGTCTATATATAGCAGGTGTCACAGCCATGCCCTTTCAACCTTCTCTGCTGAATCAAGCTTTGCTGTTGCCCTTGAGCCAAACACATTACCTGAGGAGGAGGTGGCAATTTTAGAATGATCCAGTTTCTTCAGTGAGATCAGATCAGATATGCTTGTAGCGGATATTTTGTCTAAGCTGTAGGATACTGTAGCTACTCATAATGATGCTGTACGCTCCTTATTTAGCATTAGCAAATGCCGGTAAAACGGGTGTTTGACAACTGCAGTGTGCATGAGGCTTGAGAAGTCCTCCAACTGGTGAGAAAAATGGGCTGTATGGAAACTGTCATGCCTTCTGGAAAGGCAGAATCTCCAGATATTGTCGGACAATGCTACTATAGTAGCCTACCTAAACAAACATAGGGACACCCACAGAATGGAAAACAAGGTAGGACTGTGACTGGCAATTCTGAAACTACACTTATATTGACACCAACTATGCCACTGACATCACCTCTTCTAGACCAGAAACTTGGCAGTTTGTCAATTGCAACCTCCCCAACCTCGTATCCATATTTAAGAACAAATATGTAAAATTTCAGCTTACCAGTTCTCAGATGTGGTGGCTGTATCACCTCACCTTACATTTCTTTTTTTTTGTCTATTACTTTTACTCAGTGATCATAGTAGTATACTTCTAGGGTGACAACTGTTAATCATCGTACTGAATCTTTGCAGTAGCAGAATTGTTACCCTTAGATAAGAAAGGTTGTAGGACCACAAATCACATCTTCCTTTTCTTCTCTCCATTACATGGGAGTTGTTTATTCTGCAGACAGAACTGTAAACAATGGCAATGATAGGTCAGCAGAGTCAGAAGGTACAGTAGGTTATCAATTGTCAGTTTAGGCTAAAGTGATTGGCCTTGCTATGTGGATTATCTGCATATCCTCAGAGAAATTTAGATATACAGCCACTTCCTCTTAATATGCCTATGTGTGTTGGGGGGTGATTTCCATAAGGCAGGACAGCCTTGTTTATCTTGAACCCCCCCCACCACCACCACCACCACCACCAACAAAACACAGAGGAGTTTCATCTTTTCATCACAACACTTCCCCAGGGCCTGTGTAGATAGATGTATTTTTATCTAACAATGACAGAGAAGTAATGCCGGGAATTAATTTGTATAGTGCAGGTTGTGGTTGATCGTGCCCGATTGATTGACTTGCAGTTAAAGAGTGAAAGATTTTTTTTTTTTTTCATTAATGGAAACTATTAAATATGATGTATCTATAAATATTTATGGGTGTTTTCTGCTTTATTCAAAGTCATTGGAACATCGAGGAAGATGCCCTACTTGCCAGCATGTTTTTTAATGTATCTGTGCCTGCACATTTGGTCTTGTTAGGTGTTGGGACTAAAGCACTGTAACAAGCATTAAGCATCTGCTTTAAGTTGTTTCATTTGCCTTATTTTGTAATTAGAAATAATAAAGGTACAATTTATAAATACCTGTAATAATACCTATATTTGTATGCTCTGGTGTTGGCTGCGTGTTCATTTCCTGCCGTCTATATATTCAGCTTTTTTTTTTTCAACATGAAATGTAATCAGTCACTGATGTAACATATGTAGCATATTGTAATTGTGTATATATACAGTGGGGATCGAAAGTTTGGGCACCCCAGCTAAAAATTTGTATTAATGTGCATAAAGAAGCCAAGGAAAGATGGAAAAATCTCCAAAAAGCATCAAATTACAGATTAGACATTCTTATAATATGTCAACAAAAGTTAGATTTTATTTCCATCATTTACACTTTCAAAATAGCAGAAAACAAAAAAATGGCGTCTGCAAAAGTTTGGGCACCCTGCAGAATTTATAGCATGCACTGCCCCCTTTGCCAAGCTGAGACCTGCCAGTGTCATGGATTGTTCTCAATCATCGTCTGGGAAGACCAGGTGATGTCAATCGCAAAGGTTTTAAATGCCCAGACTCATCTGACCTTGCCCCAACAATCAGCACCATGGGTTCTTCTAAGCAGTTGTCTAGAAAACTGAAACTGAAAATAGTTGACGCTCACAAAGATGGAGAAGGCTATAAGAAGATAGCAAAGCGTTTTCAGATGTCAATATCCTCTGTAATTAAGAAATGGCAGTCATCAGGAACAGTGGAAGTTAAAGCAAGATCTGGAAGACCAAGAAAAATATCAGACAGAACAGCTTGCAGGATTGTGATAAAAACAATTCAAAACCCACGTTTGACTGCACGATCCCTCCAGAAAGATCTGGCAGACACTGGAGTTGTGGTACACTATTCCACTATAAAGAGATACTTGTACAAATATGGTCTTCATGGAAGAGTCATCAGAAGAAAACCTCTTCTACGTCCTCACCACAAAAATCATCATTTGAACTTTGCAAATGAACATATAGACAAGCCTGATGTATTTTGGAAACAAGTTCTGTGGACCGATGAGGTTAAAATTGAACTGTTTGGCCGGAATGAGCAAAGGTACGTTTAGAGAAGAAGGGGCACAGAATTTAATGAAAAGAACCTCTGTCCAACTGTTAAGCATGGGGTTGGATCAATCATGCTTTGGGGTTGTGTTGCAGCCAGTGGCACAGGGAACATCTCCCGAGTAGAAGGAAAAATGGATTCAATAAAATTTCAGCAAATTTTGTATGGTATCTTGATGCCATCTGTGAAAAAGCTGAAGTTAAAGAGAGGATGGCTTCTACAAATGGATAATGATCCTAAACACACCTCGAAATCCATGGGGGATTACATCAAGAGGCGTAAACTGAAGGTTTTGCCATGGCCTTCACAATCTCCTGACCTCAACATAATTGAAAATCTATGGATAGACCTTAAAAGAGCAGTGCGTGACAGACAGGCCAGAAATCTCAAAGAACTGGAAGACTTTTGTAAGGAAGAATGGGCAAAGATACCTCAAACAAGAATTGAAAGACTCTTGGCTGGCTACAAAAAGCGTTTACAAGCTGTGATACTTGCCAAAGGAGGCAGTACAAGATATTAACTCTGCAGGGTGCCCAAACTTTTGCAGACGCCATTTTTTTGTTTTCTGTTATTCTGAAAGTGTAAATGATGGAAATAAAATCTAACTTTTGTTGACATATTATAAGAATGTCTAATCTGTAATTTGATGCCTTTTGGAGATTTTTCCATCTTTCCTTGGCTTCTTTATGCACATTAATACAAATTTTTAGCTGGGGTGCCCAAACTTTCGATGCCCACTGTGTATATGTATATATATATATATATATATACACACACATTCAGGTCCATAAATATTGGGACATCGACACAATTCTAACATTTTTGGCTCTATAAACCACCAAAATGGATTTGAAATGAAACGAACAAGATGTGCTTTAACTGCAGACTGACCGCTATAATTTGAGGGTATTTTCATCCAAATCAGGTGAACGGTGTAGGAATTACAACAGTTTGCATATGTGCCTCCCACTTGTTAAGGGACCAAAAGTAATGGGACAATTGGCTTCTCAGCTGTTCCATGGCCAGGTGTGTGTTATTCCCTCATTATCCCAATTACAATGAGCAGATAAAAGGTCCAGCGTTTATTTCAAGTGTGCTATTTGCATTTGGAATCTGTTGCTGTCAACTCTCAAGATGAGATCCAAAGAGCTGTCACTTTCAGTGAAGCAAGCCATCATTAGGCTGAAAAAAACAAAACAAACCCATCAGAGAGATAGCAAAAACATTAGGCGCAGCCAAAACAACTGTTTGGAACATTCTTAAAAAGAAGGAACGCACCGGTGAGCTCAGCAACACCAAAAGACCCGGAAGACCACGGAAAACAACTGTGGTGGATGACCGAAGAATTCTTTCCCTGATGAAGAAAACACCCTTCACAACAGTTGGCCAGATCAAGAACACTCTCCAGGAGGTAGGTGTATGTGTGTCAAAAGTCAACAATCAAGAGAAGACTTCACCAGAGTGAATACAGAGGGTTCACCACAAGATGTAAACCATTGGTGAGCCTCAAAAACAGGAAGGCAGATTAGAGTTTGCCAAACGACATCTAAAGAAACCTTCACAGTTCTGGAACAACATCCTATGGACAGATGAGACCAAGATCAACTTGTACCAGAGTACTGGGAAGAGAAGAGTATGGAGAAGGAAAGGAACTGCTCATGATCCTAAGCATACCACCTCATCAGTGAAGCTTGGTGGTGGTAGTGTCATGGTGTGGGCATGTATGGCTTCCAATGGAACTGGTTCTCTTGTATTTATTGATGATGTGACTGCTGACAAAAGCAGCAGGATGAATTCTGAAGTGTTTCGGGCAATATTATCTGCTCATATTCAGCCAAATGCTTCACAACTCATTGGACGCCGCTTCACAGTGCAGATGGACAATGACCCAAAGCATACTGCAAAAGCAACCAAAGAGTTTTTTAAGGGAAAGAAGTGGAATGTTATGCATTGGCCAAGTCAATCACCTGACCTGAATCCGATTGAGCATGCATTTCACTTGCTGAAGACAAAACTGACGGGAAAATGACCCAAGAACAAGCAGGAACTGAAGACAGTTGCAGTAGAGGCCTGGCAGAGCATCACCAGGGATTAAACCCAGCGTCTGGTGATGTCTATGCGTTCCAGACTTCAGGCTGTAATTGACTGCAAAGGATTTGCAACCAAGTATTAAAAAGTGAAAGTTTGATTTATGATTATTATTCTGTCCCATAACTTTTGGTCCCTTAACAAGTGGGAGGCACATATGCAAACTGCTGTAATTCCTACACCGTTCACCTGATTTGTATGTAAATACCCTCAAATTAAAGCTGACAGTCTGCAGTAAAAGCACATCTTGTTCGTTTCATTTCAAATCCATTGTGGTGGTTTATAGAGCCAAAAATGTTAGAATTGTGTCGATGTCCCAATATTTATGGACCTGACTGTGTGTGTGTGTGTGTGTGTGTGTGTGTGTGTGTGTGTGTGTGTGTATATATATATATATATATATATATATATATATATATATACACTGTAGGAGGTGTATTCTCACGTTATTGAGCAGGCCAGCATAGGACTGAGCTAGATGTGTTTTCCGCAACAAAAGCATAGCCAAGGCTATGTTAATTTTATGCAATATCACCTTGGCACTTGGGGGCCAACTTGTTACATTTTAAAGGAGGTAATTTGAAAACTTGCAAGGGTGATAAAATGCAGATTGTTCAGTCAGACTTGAAAGGACTACTATCTACTATCTAATAAAGTGAAAAGGAGTATTAAGTATGGTAAGTAGCATTCTTGTTTATCTAATTAATGGTGAAAGAATGCAGTGTAGCAAATATCTAGACAACCTTTATTAGAATTTATGACTGC
This sequence comes from Staurois parvus, assembly GCF_062004578.1. NCBI lineage: Eukaryota > Metazoa > Chordata > Amphibia > Anura > Ranidae > Staurois > Staurois parvus. Next base: position 1,707,799 of record NW_028318073.1, on the reverse strand, counting down.
ATCTGTCCAAGTCCAAAAGGCATTACCTGTCACCCAGAAGATCAAAGGGGCTACTAAAAGTGGCTAATCAGAGTGCTTGTTATTCTACTGAATTGGGAGAATGTGTATATTAGGGAAGCTCCTTTTTGGTTAAGTGATGGTTTTGCCAGGTTATGAAGCCGGGAGTACCTGCGAACGCACGAGTGTCAGTGACTAAAGTGAGAGATGGTTAGGATGGTATCTGTCCTAGTATTTAAGGTCATGGCATCAAATAATAAGTGGAGTCGCAGGTAAAACTACGAGGGAATTTTAGTGGGAAGGTCAGGGGAGGGTGGCGGGGTCCACACAGACAGACACTGCTGTGCAGAGAAATACACATCAGCATGTCCTTGTTTGCAGGAGAGATACCTGTGTTGTTTACACACAGGTCTCTTCCCTGTCAGCTTTCAATGATGATTACCGGGTGCCGGCAGGGAATCTCTGGCTGGGACTTGGTGATTGACATCCATAGCCGCCCGGGCAAGCGGTTAAAGTATAACTAAAAGCAACACTTTTTTTTTTTTTTTTTGATTACAGTGGAGAGTGATTTGAACACCTATTTGTATTGCCTTCAGTGTCCCCGTTATGGAGATTCGCTCTCTATGTCCTGTTTACCATTCTTACCAAGAAGGAAAGTGAAAGAAAATCCCACATTTTGAGTTGTTACCAGAACAGGAATAGAGAGGAAAATCTTTGAATGAGGACACGATTTCTGGACACCCTGGTGACAGCCAGGGATTCCTTCACTTTGGGGGACTTTAATGTATTTCCTCTCATTTTCTGTTTTGGTTATGGGACATAAAGTGAGGCAGAAAAAAAAAACCTGACAGGGCTTATAAATTCTATCCAAAATGAAGAAAATAAATTTGCTTTTTGTTCTACTTTTGAACGAAAAGCAGACCTTCCATTGCGCTAATATATTTACATCTCTAAAAGCAAGATTGTGTTTATCCTTCAGGGTCCTTTCACACCATAACACACATAAAACCCCACCCCAACACATTGAAAATGCATGTGTATTTTACATGCATTTTCATGTGTGTCATGTTGCGTTTTCATGTCATTACTATATATCCTTCATGTGATGTTTATATCTTTACTTTCAGTTGCATTGTATTTACTTGCATTCTTTTCCATTGTACTACAATGCAGACAGGTTGCATTTTAATATTATGATCCTGTTTAATGTGAGAAGTCATAAAATGTAAACTGTAAGTATAGTCTCCGTGTGCATACAAAAGGAAAGGGTCACAGTCTGCTGGATTGTAGCATTGTTTCCTACTGTATATCTGTGTAAATGTATGCATGGATTCATTTAATTTTAAACTAAACTTCAAAGGCAACAGTTAAGTCATGCAACGAACAGACTCTTGAGACATAATACGTATGTTTTGACAAAAATGTTGAACATTAGCATGTGGTTGTCAGGTCCTTATAAAAGGAGTAATCTGAAACCATTCTATCATCCAGGAACCATGAGTTTATTAACATGTTCCCAAGCATATGCTATAATTCTCTTCAGAAATAACTAAGGCTGATGACTATGCTTCAGGCACCTGCTATTTGTTGTTCCAGTCCATATGTGTGCTAAAAGATCTGTGGATTTGCTTATGGGTTTTTTTTTACCATTTTTAGTTATAACTCTTGATTTGGTTTTGCTTTGCTGAATAATTACTCTGAGGGCTAAGTCACACCAAAAAAAATGTGCTTTTGCAATTCTTGTTATATTTTTAGGTTTTGTGTGCGTCCAGCCACGATCACCGCAGGTAACTTCTGGCTGTGCGGACAGTCACGAATAGTCGCAGCCGCCAGCAATCTGTCATTACAGTGTATGAGCTTGGCAGCTGCAGCTATCCCCGCGCAGTTGTCAGTCGCAGCCAGAGGAATCCGTAGGTCCTTGCCACTGGAATTCACAGCATAGCTAAGCGCCCATGCGAATGGAACCTACCATGTCTGCTTGTCTTTCTTGCTTGTAATAAAGCTAACCCAGTGCCAGTTATTTATTTTTCATGTTGTATGCATGTTCGCTATGTAATGTAAGTCCTCATGCACACTGGACATTTTTACAGCTGCTGTTCTTGGCTTTTGATGTTTCTTTCTACCGCCAGTAACCCCCCCCCCCCCAGCATGATATCCTATGTGTCCATGCACACATAGACTGCAATCAACGTTTTTTTGGCTGAAAAAAACCCCCAGAGCTAGTGGGTTTCTAGAGGAGTTTTTTTAGCTGTAAAAATGCTCTAATGCAGTAAAACGTCACAAACCAGCTTTTTTGGACTTTTTTTGACCCCCAAAAATTTTTTTTGTAAAAAAAAAAAAAAAACAGCTAAAAAACGCAAACTTGGAAAAAACGCCACTAAACACGGCAAAACGCTAATGCGAAAAACGCTGTTCATGTTTTTCACGTGACTTACAAAGCTAATGTTACCAGCATTATTAAAATGCCCAGTGTGCATGGAGCCTAAGAGTGTTACACTGCAAATATGAATTACCTTGAAGAGAGGTCATAGCCCTCCTCTTGACGGTTCCCCATATTTTCTTCCAAAGAGGGACAGTGTCTTCTTGGTTCAAGTAGCATAAAGAGTTAGCATCTACCCATCCTCTGGAACTCTCTACCCCAATCTGTCTGACTATCACCTACTCTGTTCACTTTTAGGCAATCCCTGAAAAGCTATCTCTTCAAGGTAGCCTATCCTGCCTTCAGCTAATAACTGAATCTTCTATTTCTCCCACCAGTCCATCCCCCACAGTTATTACCTTTTTGTTCCACTTGCCCCTCCCTATTTGATTGTAAGCTCCCATGAGCAGGGCCCTCCTAACCCACTTGTATTGAACTGCATTGTTGCTGTATTGTCTCCCTTTATATTGTAAAGCGCTGAGCAAACTGTTGGTGCTATATAAATCCTTTATAATAATAATCTACTTCTTGGACTGAAATCATTCCATTAGAGGATGGAAACGTGTATCCTGGTCCCTGGTAGCCTTAATGTTCTTTGTTGTGAGTACACATCTTGGACATCTTTTTTATCAGCGTACCGATCAGGTCCTCCTGTCCGTTTTCTGTCCGACCCGATTAGACCATCCATTGCCCTCTATGGAGCAGCAGATGTAAACGGATGCTCCCACTTCTCACCTTGTGACTTGCTACAAAGTTACTGGTAGCAAAAGTGTCCCCATTTGGGCACAGAACGGTCCTTCATTATGAATGAGTTTTTACTGTATTGCGTAGTGTGTCTATACTATACAGTAAAAAAAATTTGCAGTTCATCATAGTGTATAAAGTGGAGCAATGTGAAGTACTGTATATAAACTACAAAGTACTGAAAGAAGTAGTTTGCAGTATATCTGTACAGCATAATCATGTACAGTGTGGAATATATAGTTTACAGCTAAATCTACAAATTGATGCGATTTGCAGTATATTGAAAGTATAGTGTACATGCTTTAGTGATGTGTAATATTTAACATTTAATTTACATCACAGTGTACAGAGTAGAGCAGCTCGTAGTGTACTGTACAGCATAGTGTACATAATATGTGGCGTAAGTAATTTATAACATACTGAACAGAGTAAAGTGGTATGTAGACTATAATGTAAAAAGCAATAACAGTGTAAAAAAAAAAAAAATATCCTGATCACCTCCCCAAAGTAGTAGTGTCACTTTGATGACTCTGCCCTCTTCAGATGACAGTATGTGGGAAAACATAAATAAGTAAACGATCGGCGGTGCGCTGTGCCCCTCGGACACAGCGGATCACCGATCTACAGAAAGAGCCGAAGATGTCGTCTCGGTCATGTGATTAGCTGTGTCCAATCACAGCTGATCACATGTAAACACGGAAATGCCGGTTAGTGTCCATCAGTGCCAGCTCTGTGCTCATCCATGCCACCTGCCAGTGCCACATTTCAGTGCCCATCTGAGCTGCCTTTCAATGTCACCCATCAGTGCCGCCTAACAGTGCCAGTCAGTGCCATCTAACAGTGCCAGTCAGTGCCACCTATCAGTGCCAGTTAGTGCTGCCTATCAGTGCCATATATGAGTGCTGCCTTTCAGTGCCCATCAGTGATGCCTGTCAATGCCCATCAGTGCCACCTACCAGTGCCTCCTCAACAGTGCCCATCAGTGCCCATCAGTGCAGCCTCATTAGCGCACATCAGTGAAGAAGAAAAATCACTTATTTACTAAATGTTTTATAACAAAAACTAAGAAAAAACTTTTTTTTTTTTCAAAACTTTCAGTGGTTTTTGGTTTGTTTAAGAAAAAATAAAAGCCCAGAGGTGATTAAATACCACAAAAAAAACGCTCTATCTGTCACAAAAAAATGATACAAATTTCATATGGGTACAGTGACCGCGCAATTGTCATTCAAAGTGCAACAGCGCTGAAAGCTGGAAATTGGCCTGGGCAGGAAGGGAGTATAAGTGCCCTGTAGGCAAGTGGTTAAATTGAGTTTGTGTAAAAAAAAAAATATTTAATTTCACATTTTTCAAAAACTTGTGGCAAAAAATGAAGACTTTAAAAGACTCACCATGTCTATTAGAAAATACCTTGGGGCATTATTTTTTTCCATATGTCAGGAATGCTCTTATCTCTGGTAGTGCTGGGGCTTACCTGCCTTGTGGGCTGCAGTACCAGTGCTGGCCAGCGGGTGCTCTCAGCAGCCAGTGTCTCACTCCTGCAATCAGGTCTTCACCTGAGGCTGATTGCAGGAGGTGTATTAAAGCAGGACCAGGCCTGCAGTCAATACCTTGGTGTATTGTTTCCCATGAGCCCCTGTACCTTGTATCCTGTGTTCCTGTTCATCTGCCTATCTGATTTGTTGCCGATCCTGCCTGATCCTGACCTCTGCTGACTTCTCCTGCTCTGATCCCTGGCTCGTTTGACTACTCTCCTGGACATCCCTAATCTTATCTGAACTCCTGTTACCGACCCCGGCGAGTGACCCGACTACTCTTCTGGCTGCTGCCTAGTACCACGGTGACCCCACTGTTACCGACCCAGCAGTTTGACCATGCTCAGTACTCTGCCATCCATCTGTCCATCCATCCATCTTGCATGGATCCAGCCATCCCTGCTCACACCTTCTGCCTCTTCACGTCAGGCTTTCTACCTGCATATACCTCTGGTGGATTCCTCTACCACAGGCAGGTGTACTCAGGGGCCGCGACCTGGTTCCTGTCTGCTCCAAGTCCATCCCCACCATCAGGGGCCCTGGTGAACAAGCAGACTGGGACTTAGACTCCACGCTCTGGGGAATCCTATCCTGTGGACTGCTAGAGGTACCACCAGGCGGTTGTTAACAGAACCATAAGGCCAGTCCTGACCATTCCACCTCTCCAGCCCTGACTACACCTGTGTTCCCACACATTTCTGGTCATACCCGGATCCCTGACATAACACCAAGGCCAATCCTGACCAGAAGTGGCTGCACAGGGAAGCCATCTTGGCTTGTTGTGAAGGATGCATCCTGAGGAGGTTGTGTACTTGTATCTGCTAGTCTTAGATGACAGAGAATATGCCTATCAGACTTTGAAGGAGTATGCCAGGGATCAGCTGCTAGAGTGCATACGGGTCGCTCATTCCCTAGTAGATCAGGGCATGGAGTTCTCTGAGGTGCAACTATTGATCCAGGCTTGTGCTGAGTTGGCTTCATCTAGTACCCCTGAAAGCAGGAATGACTTTTTTCCACCATTCAGTACGAATCAAGTAGAATCACTGGTATGGTTGTTGGAGGATGATCCGGATTGCTTCTTCGAGCAATATTCAGCATGTTCACAACATGTGCCAGTGGATTGTATAAACGCAGTGCAGTCTTTGGTCAGACAGGCTATGTGTAAGCTGAGCTTTGTTCAAAAAGTTCTACAGACATGGTCAGATTTGTTACACCCAGCCTCAGTCAGCTTGCAACAATCCAGTCCTGCTTCTAATCATTCCTCTGCTCAAAGCTCTCTTCCTCCATTTCCCACAGCACCCCCAGCTACAGCCCAGTATACCCTGCTATCTACCACATGTCAGTCTCCTGTTCCCACTCGCTGTCCCTATCCTGCCTTTAACCCTGTAAAGAAGTCCTCTGTAGAAGCTGCTCCCTCCGTTTACAGCCCTGCATTTACTTGCAGTGCTCCAGTAACTAAACCCAAGAAGAAGCAAAAATTCTTTCCAACCAGTACCATCCTGCCAGTATCCAAACCGGTCAGCCTACTGTCTGAGAACCCGCCTTCCGTTGTCCAGCCTGGTGCCCCGGTGCCCGCTGTTCAGCCTGATGCCCTGATGCCTGATGACCCAGTGTACGCTACCCAGCCTGATGATCCTACCCAGCCTGATGATCCTACCCAGCCTGATGATCTGGTGCCCGCTACCCAGCTTAACGCCCCGATCCAGCCTGATGACCCGATCCAGCCTGATGACCCGATCCAGCCTGATGACCCGATCCAGCCAGATGACCCGATCCAGCCTGATGATCCTACCCAGCCTGATGATCTGGTGCCCGCTACCCAGCTTAATGAACCGACCCAGCCTGATGACCCGACCCAGCCTGATGACCCGACCCAGCCTGATGACCCGACCCAGCCTGATGACCCGACCCAGCCAGATGACCCGACCCAGCCTCATGACCCGATCCAGCCTGATGTCCCGGTGCCCGTGGTTTAGCCTGGCGCCCCGGTGCCCGTGGTTCAGCCTGGCTCCCCGGTGCCCGTGGTTCAGCCTGGCGCCCCGTTGCCCGTGGTTCAGCCTGGCGCCCCGTTGCCCGTGGTTCAGCCTGGCGCCCCGTTGCCCGTGGTTCAGCCTGGCGCCCCGTTGCCCGTGGTTCAGCCTGGCGTCCCGTTGCCCGTGGTTCAGCCTGGCGCCCCGTTGCCCGTAGTTCAACCTGGCGCCCCGTTTCCCGTGGTTCAACCTGGCGCCCCGGTGCCCTCTGTCGAGCCTGGTGACCCGGTGCCCGCTGTTGAGCCTGGTGACTTGGTGCTCGCTGATGTGCCAGATGACTCGGTGCCCGCTGTCGAGCCTAGTGACCCGGTGCCCGCTGTCGTGCCAGGTGACTCGGTGCCCGCTGTCGTGTCAGGTGACTCGGTGCCCGCTGTCGTGTCAGGTGACTCGGCGCCCGCTGTCGTGCCAGGTGACTCGGCGCCCGCTGTCGTGCCAGGTGACTTGGTGCCCGCTGTCGTGCCAGGTGGCTCGGTGCCCGCTGTCCTGCCAGGTGACTCGGTGCCCGCTGTCGTGCCAGGTGACTCGGTGTCCGCTGTCGTGCCAGATGCCCCGGTGCCCGCTGTCGTGCCAGATGCCCCGGTGCCCGCTGTCGTGCCAGATGCCCCGGTTCCCGCTGTCGTGCCAGATGCCCCGGTGCCCGCTGTCGTGCCAGGTGCCCCGGTGCCCGCTGTCATGCCAGATGCCCCGGTGCCCGCTGTCATGCCAGATGCCCCGGTGCCCGCTGTCATGCCAGATGCCCCGGTGCCCGCTGTCATGCCAGATGCCCCGGTGCCCGCTGCCTCGCCTGATGGCCCGGTGCCCGCTGCCCTGCCTGATGGCCCGGTGCCCGCTGCTCCGCCTGATGTGCCTCTGCTCGCTGCCCAACCCGATGTGCCTCTGCCTGCTGCCCAGCCCAATGTGCCTGCTTCCCAGCCCGATGTGCCTCTGCCTGCTTCCCAACCCCATGTGCCTCTGCCTGCTGCCCAGCCCGATGTGCCTCTGCCTGCTTCCCAGCCCGATGTGCCTCTGCCTGCTGCCCAGCCAGATGTGCCTCTGCTCGCTTCCCAACCCGATGTGCCTCTGCCCGCTGCTCCGCCTGATGTGCCTCTGCTCGCTGCCCAACCCGATGTGCCTCTGCCTGCTGCCCAGCCCGATGTGCCTGCTGCCCAGCCCGATGTGCCTCTGCCTGCTGCCCAGCCCGATGTGCCTCTGCCTGCTTCCCAACCCCATGTGCCTCTGCCTGCTGCCCAGCCCGATGTGCCTCTGCCTGCTTCCCAGCCCGATGTGCCTCTGCCTGCTGCCCAGCCAGATGTGCCTCTGCTCGCTTCCCAACCCGATGTGCCTCTGCCTGCTGCTTTGCCTGATGTGCCTCTGCCTGCTGCCCAGCCAGATGTGACTCTGCTCGCTGCCCAACCCGATGTGCCTCTGCCTGCTGCCCAGCCCGACGTGCCTTTGTCCGCTGCCCAGCCTGCTTCTGGAGATCCTGTGTCCAGCAACCTGCCTTCCTGTGGTCTCCTGCAAAAAGATAGGCCTATCAGCAGGACACCCAGCCAATCGCTTGATTCCGGCAGTGGGATGTCCAGCCATTTACCGGACCCAGGCGGTGGAACATTTGGGCCATTACGGACTGTTTGGAGCGTCTTGAGGCCGCTCCTTGAGGGGGGCTACTGTCAGGAATGCTCTTATCTCTGGTAGTGCTGGGGCTTACCTGCCTTGTGGGCTGCAGTACCAGTGCTGGCCAGCAGCTGCTATCAGCAGCCAGTGTCTCACTCCTGCAATCAGGCCATCACCTAAGGCTTATTGCAGGAGGTGTATTAAAGCAGGACCAGGCCTGCAGTCAGTGCCTTGGTGTATTGTTTCCCATGAGCCCCTGTACCTTGTATCCTGTGTTCCTGTGGACTGCTAGAGGTACCACCAGGTGGTTGTTAACAGAACCATAAGGCCAGTCCTGACCATTCCACCTCTCCAGCCCTGACTACGCCTGTGTTCCCACACATTTCTGGTCATACCTGGATCCCTGACACCATAATATGGTCATTTTGTGGATGTTTTCACTATCCTGGTACTCCAAAAATGTGACAGGTAGTCAGAAATGAAATGCATAATACAGTGGGGCAAAAAGTATTTAGTCAGCCAACAATTGTGCAAGTTCTCCCACTTAAAAAGACGAGAGAGGCCTGTAATTGGCATCATAGGTAGACCTCAACTATGAGAGACAAAATGAGAAAAAAAAATCCAGACAATCACATTGGCTGATTTGGAAAGAATTTATTTGCAAATTATGGTGGAAAATAAGTATTTGGTCACCTACAAACAAGCAAGATTTGTGGCTCTCACAGACCTGTACCTTCTTCTTTAAGAGGCTCCTCTGTCCTGCACTCATTACCTGTATCAATGGCACCTGTTTGAACTTGTTATCAGTAGAAAAGACACCTGTCCACAACCTCAAACAGTCACACTCCAAACTCCACTATGGTGAAGACCAAAGAGCTGTCGAAGGACACCAGAAACAAAATTGTAGACCTGCACCAGGCTGGGAAGACTGAATCTGCAATAGGCAAGCAGCTTGGTGCGAACAAATCAACTGTGGGAGCAATAATTAGAAAATGGAAGACATAAAAGACCACTGATAATCTCCCTTGATCTGGGGCTCCACGCAAGATCTCACCCCGTGGGGTCAAAATGATCCCAAGAACGGTGAGCAAAAATCCCAGGACCACATGGGGTGACCTAGTGAATGACCTGCAGAGAGCTGGGACCAACGTAACAAAGGTTACCATCAGTAACACACTACGCTGCCAGTGACTCAGATCCTGTAGTGCCAGACGTGTCCCCCTGCTTAAGCCAGTACATGTCCGGGCCCATCTGAAGTTTGCTAGAGAGCATTTGGATGATCCAGAAGAGGATTGGGAGAATGTCATATGGTCAGATGAAACCAAAATAGAACTGTTTGGTAGAAACACAACTCGTCGTGTTTGGAGGAGAGAGAATGCTGAGTTGCATCCAAAGAACACCATACCTACTGTGAACCATGGGGGTGGCAACATCATGCTTTGGGGCTGTTTCTCCGCAAAGGGACCAGGACGATACATAGGGCCATGTATCGTGAGATTTTGAGTGCAAACCTCCTTCCATCAGCAAGGGCATTGAAGATGAAACGTGGCTGGGTCTTCCAACATGACAATGATCCCAAACATACCTCCCGGACAACGAAGGAGTGGCTTCGTAAGAAGCATTTCAAGGTCCTGGAGTGGCCTAGCCAGTCTCCAGATCTCAACTACATAGAAAACCTTTGGAGGGAGTTGAAAGTCCATGTTGCCCAGCAACAGCCCCAAAACATCACTGCTCTAGAGGAGATCTGCATGGAGGAATGGGCCAACATACTAGCAACAGTGTCTGCCAACCTTGTGAAGACTTACAGGAAATGTTTGACCTCTGTCATTGCCAACAAAGGATATATAACAAAGTATTGAGATGAAGTTTTGATATTGACCAAATACTTATTTTCCACCATAATTTGCAAATAAATTCTTTCCAAATCAGCCAATGTGATTGTCTGGATTTTTTTTCTAATTTTGTCTCTCATAGTTGAGGTCTACCTATGATGCCAATTATAGGCCTCTCTCATCTTTTTAAGTGGGAGAACTTGCACAGTTGGTGGCTGACTAAATACTTTTTTGCCCCACTGTATATACCCCTAGAGAGCCCGAAGGTGCTCCTTGGATTTTGGACCCCTCTGTTTGCCTAGGCTGTGAAATAGTCACATACATGTGGTTTCCCCATACCTGGAGACATTCACCGAATGTGTTTTGGGGTATAATACTAAGTATGCCTATAATGTGTATTGGAAATATTTTACTAATTGACAACTTTGTCTAAAAATAAATAAATAAATAAAATTTTATTTCCTGCATTTTCCAAATACTTGTGGCAAAAAATGGCATTTTCAAAAGACACATTAATACTGTGGAGTGTTTGCTTTGCAAAATGGGATCATTTTGTGGGTGTTTCCACTGTCCTGGTGCGCAGAGACCTCCAAAAATGTGTTAGGAAGTCAGGAAATTAGATGTGTATTTTATGCACAATGTCTGTTCCTTGAAAGGTGCTTCTTGGATTTTGGGCCTGTGCATCTGTGAAAGTCTCAACCATGTGGTATCCTCATACGTGGGAGGAATATCAGAATGTGTTTTGGGGTTTAATGGTTTAATGCTAAGTAAGTATGTGTGTATATATATGTGTGTATGTGTATATATATATATATATATATATATATATATATATATATATATATATATATATAATTTTATTTATTTTTTGTAATAATGATTATTATACACTGATTTGGGTTTTATCAATGAAAGAAATGTACATTTTGGCCTATATTTATCATGAAATATTATTTATCATGAAATATTATTTATTTGCAAACGTTTATAACAAAGAAAAAAATTTTGTTTTTTTTCAACATTTTAGTTTTTTTTCTATTTATATAGCAAAAAAACAAAAACAAATATTGATTAAATAACAGCACAAGAATCTGTCCCCCAAAATTAACAATTTCATTTGGGTACACTGTTGCATGAGTTACTGTCATTCAAAATGTGACAGCACCAAAAGCTGAAAATCAGCCTGGGAAGGAAGGGGGGGGGGGAAAGTGTCTGGTATTGAAGTGGTTAAGTTGAGAAAGATGCTATATATTTTTCTTCTTAGTGTACATGGTGGTTGTGCAATTTTTACTGTTTAATGTTCAGTGCAGTGTACTGGGTGGAATGGTATGCAGACTAGAATAAGTAGCACAATGTTTTGAATGTGGTGGTATGCCAAATAAATAGCTATACAGAAAGCACAGAGTGAGGAATTTAAAGTTTTTAAAAAAAATTTTGTACAGATTCTATACATGTACCACAACATACAGTGAAATGTTTTGTGAATCATAAAATGCACCACACAGAGTATAGTATAGATTCATGTGGAATGTTGTGTGACATTTAGATCATCTAGCTCCGTATGCAAAATGTGAAGTAGACAGCACATCATCCATAAAAATATTCAAACAGATAAACCAGATTAAAAAAACAAATGTTACAGACCAAAAGGTAGAAACACAAAAGTTCATTGTTAGGTTTACTGGATGAAGCCCCAGCCACAATACCCTAAAGTGAAGTGGTGGAGCTCAAAATGTCCACATTAATGAGATGTGTCCTGATGTATTATAGCTGCACTTCTGGTCAGATGATCATGTCACTTCCGGTCCCTGGGTAGCAGCATCTGTGGAAATCTGGCAGCTGCTGAAACCACTTTTCACCATTTCCCCCATACTCTGATGGCCAAAATTGTGGATACACCTTACATTTTTACAAACTTTTTCAGTTTAAAGTACTTTTTATATAAAAATCTCTAAAAATGGCATAGCACAAGTAAAATTTAATATAGTAAATGGATGCCTTAACAAAAAATCTTTAAATAAGTTCAGTTTTGGCTGGAAATGTACCATAATGCATCTTGGCTATTATATAGCATACAAATTATAATTTCAAGTTTGTCACAATGTGTTTTTTCAATAACGTGTTTGATAGCCTTTGGCCTTAACTACTGCCTGACACCTTCTAGGCATTGACTACAAGTCTTTTGACATCCTCTTCTGTAATCAAATGATGCCTGGAATTGATTATAGCCTCAATGAGTCCTCGCTTGTTTCTTGGATTCTTGAGACCATGCGTTTCAATCTTGACCACAGATTTTCGATGGGATTCAAGTCAGGGCTATTTCCAGGTCAGGGAAGCAGAGAAATTTTCTTGTCATTGAACCATTTAAGGCATTTACGAGTTGTATGGCATGGAGCTCCATCCTGTTGAAAAGTAAATTCTGTGCCTTTGTACGCTAAGTTGCTTATTGATGGGATCAACTTTGGTTCCAGGACCTCTTTGATGTATCGCTCTGCATTAAAAATGCCATCAACTATCTGCATTCGTCCAACACCATACCAAGACATGCAGCTCCAGATCATGACGCATTGAGGGTGTTCTATTGTTACTGTCATGCACTCAGGAAGGCATTCTTCGCCTGACCTTCTTCGCATGTATCGAACACCATGGCTTCCGAAAATAGAAATTTGTGTTTCATCACTCCAAATAATTTTTTTCCAATCTTCTGTTGTCCAATTTTGATGTTCCTTGGCCCATTCGACTCTTTTCTTACTTTGTTGGCAGTTCAAAAATGTTTTTTTTTTCTTGGTATTCGAGCTCTTATTCCAGCAGCAACAAGCCGACTTCTTACTGTTCGGTCAGACACTGACAGTCCTCCGTCTGACAACACCTTGTTGATATCCTTGGCAGAGGATTTTCTATTCTGCAAAGCAAGTCTTGCAATTCTTCTGTCAGTTTTGAGTGTTGTAGCTTTTTTCCTTCCTCTGCCTTGTTGCGTTTTGCTACTTTTGATGTTTGTAAATTGCGCACACAGCTTCTGAACTACGAATGCAGAAACTCCTTGACCCATTTTCCTGGCAATTTTGCAAAAACGATAACCTTCATTTCTTAATGTTATTGCTGTTGCTCTTTTTTTTGGTGACTAGTCTGACCTTTTAATTGATGGCATCATTAATTTCTACAAATATAGTTATTTAACCACTTGCCTAAAGGGCACTTATACCCTCTTCCTGCCCAGGCCAGTTTTCAGCTTTCAGCGCTGTAGCTTTTTGAATGACAATTGCACAGTCATGCAACACTGTACCCATATGAAATTTTTATAATTTTTTTGAGACGCATGGAGCTTTCATTTGGTGGTATTTAATCACCTCTGGGTTTTTTATTTTTTGCTAAACAAACCAAAAACAACTGACAATTTTGAAAAAAAAAAGTTTTTTTCTTAGTTTTTGTAAATAAGTGATTTTTCTCCTTCACTGATGTGCGCTAATGAGGCTGCAGTGATGGGCACTGATGAGGAGGCACGAGTAGGTGGTGTCACGATCGCAGCGTCAGACCCCAGACCTTCTCACCAAACTCGTGACCAAAGGACTAACCAATCTAAAACCGCGATGTCACGTGCGTAACAATGCCACACCCAGCTGCACCCTGCACAACGATTTTTCAGCTAATTGGACCACAATCGATATACCGGCAGCCTGAGCGATTGTTACTGGGTCAGGTTAATTATGCAATTAACCCTTCACACTGCCACCACCTCCTTTTTGTACAGAGAAAGAGGAAACTTGGCAATCTCAGCAATAACACTATAATGGTTGAGGTAATTGTCTGCATAACACGGTTATACAGAGGGTTAAACAAACACAATAGGGTTCTCTTTAGAGGCAGGAATTCGTAAATTGCAATAAAGCGCTATAGAAACAGTTCAACACTTTCAGAAGGAAAGATTTATTACTAAAAGGTCAAACGGGTGCAATAAAAATATTTACAGAAAAGAGGTAACTAAGATATTTATATAAACATACAGAGACTAACAGCACAGCAAAGAGATATCATAGAGAGGTGAAAGGGTTAAGGTACTTGCCAAAGTCCTGGGTTAGCAGATCCAAGTTTCAGAGCAAAAGGGCACGGGTCTCCATAGGTGGTATTGATATTTTGATATTAAGATGGGAGACGTCTTCCACTCCCACTTTTAGGCCTGACAGCCTATTTTGTAGTCCCCAGCAGGGGGTGTCTCTGAAGTCAAGGACCAATACACCGTTTAGGGCATGTAGGTATGGGTGGATACCTCAACTAGAGCCCAAATCTCCCATAACTCATATTTTGGCCTATAACTTTCCAGCTGCATTCCAGTGACATTCCACCCCGCGTGTAGATTATTATGCAGACACGTCTGAAGATTAATTAGATATGAATTATGAAATTATACACTGTACGGTTCACAAGATCTACTTTTCTGTTTTCCTATGTATCCGTGACAATGCGAGTGACCTATCAAACTGTTCGCCTGCTCATTGCCCATCTGACGATATGCCTGGTTTTTATGTAAGTCTCTCATATTCCAAAATATGAGACATAGGGGAAAGATGGATTTTAACAAAGGTTATCTGATTCTGTCACCTACGCGGAGTTAGGTTGGAATCTCTTTCAACTCCTGGGAAAGCTTGCCTTATCTCTTCCGCGTTGTTACAATTTGCAGGTTCTTTGGACAGGGAGGCCCCGGCTCCCTTGGGGGGCTTTATAGCTCCTATGACCCTCCTGTGACATTCCCAACTCACACACATCTGACCAAATGTCGCTGGGCCTCTCCGATAGGGAGGGGGGGAAGAATGAGGGAGAAATATGAAGATTCTTAAAATGAAGGCTGCGTCAGTCTCTGGGTATACGCTTGTTACAGGTGGCACTGGTGGGCATTGACAGGCATCACTGATGGGCACTGAAAGGCAGCACTCATATATTGCATTGATAGGTGGCACTGATTGGCAGCACTAATAGGTGGCACTGAAAGGCAGCTCAGATGGGCACTGATATGCGGCATTGATGTGCACTGGTAGGCACTGATATGTGGCATTGATGAGGCACTGATGGGCACTGGCAGGTGGCATTGATGGGCAATGACAGCTGGCATTGATGGGCACTGACAGGTGGCACTGCTGGGGCTACACTGATCATCAGGGCACACTGATCATCAGTGCCCTGATGATCAGTGTAGATGTCCCCTCCGAGGAATACCGATTACCGGCTCTCCTCTCCTCTCGAGCTGTCAGCGTAACAGCTCGTGAGGAGAGAAATGCCAATAACCGGCATTTCCCTATTTACATGTGATCAGCTGTGATTGGACACAGCTGATCACATGACCGAGCCGACATCTTCGGCTTTTTTTCCGTGGATTGGTGATCCGCTGTGTCCCTGGGACCCTGGGCCGTGCGGTTAGAGTGGAAGGACGTCATATGACGTCCTCCCAGAACAAGAGAACCGCGTTGCGCCGGTCATTACCTTATATGGCGGGCGGGAGGCGGTTAAGTACATTTTAGGTCAAAACAGCACAATATTATTTCAATTTATTTAATTCTAATATAATTAAAAAAATACATAAAATGGAAAATAGTTTCCTAAGCTCTCTATAAAATTGCAGTTATTGCAACTAGAATCTCTGTTATGCAACATGATGCTTTATTCTGACCAAATACTATAAAATTTGTTTGTCCCGCGGATCACCGCCACAGATGTCAGTCGCCGGGTCACAGCCGCTCCTTAGCAGCTATGTCCCGGCGATCGGCGGCAAACAGTGACAGACAGCACAGCTGCAATAGCTGTGCTGTCTGTCACTTCCCTGTCAGCTCGAGGATGAGCTGATTGAGAAAGAACAGGCCCCTAGTAAAACACTCCCCTCACTCCTATAACCCTTCCCTGCAAAATAAAGTTAACTCCTTCCTCCCCATAGCCATTAGTACAGTGTCAGTTTTTTTTTTTTTTTGCACTGATCACTGTATTAGTGTTTTTGGGGATGTCAGTGACCCCAAGTCAGTACCCCCCAA
Organism: Staurois parvus; assembly: GCF_062004578.1. Classification (NCBI taxonomy): domain Eukaryota; kingdom Metazoa; phylum Chordata; class Amphibia; order Anura; family Ranidae; genus Staurois; species Staurois parvus. The sequence continues at coordinate 1,691,638 of NW_028318073.1, read as the reverse complement.
TGTCAGAATGTCCGCCGCAGTCCCGCCATAAGTCGCTGGTCGCTGCCATAAGTCCCTGATCGCCGCCATAATTTGCTGATCGCCGCCATTATTAGTTTAAAAAAAACCCTAAAAATCCCAGTATCTTTCCCGCCATTTGTAAACGCTATAACTTTCACGTAAACCAATTAATTTACATGTATTGGGTTTCTTTTTAGCAAAGACATGTCGCAGAATGCATTTTGGCAGAAATTTATGACTAAATTTGATTTTTGCATTTTTTTTACTGGACATGTTTTATAGCAAAAAGTCCAAAATATTGTTTTTTTTTCTCAAAATTGTCAGCCTTTTTTTTTTATAGCGCAAAAAATAAAAACCGCACAGGCGATCAAATACCCCCGAAAGAAAGCTCAATTTGTGGGGAAAAAAAGGATGTACCGTATTTTTGGCTCCATAAGACACACTTTTTTCCCCCAAAAAAGGGGGGGAAAATGTCAGTGCGTCTTATGGAGCGAATATAAAGCGGCCGGTCCGGTATTTTTGCGGCCACCATGTCAGAATACCGGGCCGGCCGCTCAGCTGTTGTCTCCTGCAGGGCCTTACCTGTTCCTCGCTCCAGCGCTGCACAGTCTTCCCGCGCTGGCTTCTGTGACAGCCGGGTGCCCACTGCGCATGTGCTGCGCTTTGTGAATGATCCGGTGTCTTCTGGGACACATGAAAGGTCCCAGAAGGCGCCAGGCCATTCACAAAGCGCAGCGCTTCTCGCACATTCGCAGTGGGCACCCGGCTGTCACAGAAGCCGGCCCGGGAAGAAGAGGGAAGGACAACTCCGCGGAAGTGGGAGCAGGTACCTGTCAAATTCAGGTACCCGCTCCCCCTCCCTCCCCAAAGGTCAGCAGTCTCTGGTCATTCCCTGCACTGTCCGCAGTCTCTGGTCATTCCCTGCACTGTCCGCAGTCTCTGGTCATTCCCTGCACTGTCCGCAGTCTCTGGTCATTCCCTGCACTGTCCGCAGTCTCTGGTCATTCCCTGCACTGTCCGCAGTCTCTGGTCATTCCCTGCACTGTCCGCAGTCTCTGGTCATTCCCTGCACTGTCCGCAGTCTCTGGTCATTCCCTGCACTGTCCGCAGTCTCTGGTCATTCCCTGCACTGTCCGCAGTCTCTGGTCATTCCCTGCACTGTCCGCAGTCTCTGGTCATTCCCTGCACTGTCCGCAGTCTCTGGTCATTCCCTGCACTGTGTCCGCAGTCTCTGGTCATTCCCTGCACTGTGTCTGCAGTCTCTGGTCATCTCCTGCACTGTGTCCGCAGTCTCTGGTCATCTCCTGCACTGTGTCCGCGGTCTCTGGTCATCTCCTGTACTGTGTCCGCGGTCTCTGGTCATCTCCTGTACTATGTCTGCAGTCTCCGGTCATCTCCTGTACTGTGTCCGCAGTCTCTGGTCATCCCCTGTACTGTGTCTGCAGTCCATTGGTTCAGAATATTTTTTTTTCTTGTTTTTCACCTCTAAAACCTAGGTGCGTCTTATGGTCAGGTGCGTCTTATGGAGCGAAAAATACGGTAAATTTCATTTATGTACCATATTGCATGATCGCGCAATTGTCCGTTAAACTAGCACAGCGCTGTATAGCAGAAAAATGGCGTAAATTGCAGTATTTATACCATAGTTTGTAGACGCTATAACTTCCACACAAAGCAATCAATATACACTTATTGGGATTTTTTTTACCAAAAACATGTAGCAGAATACATTTTGGCCTAAATTTATAACCAACTTTGAGTTTACTATATATTTTTTATAGCTGAAAATAAAAAATATTGTTTTTCTTCAAAATTTTTGGCCTTTTTTTGTTTATAGCGTGAAAAATAAAAAGCTCACAGGTGATCAAATTACACCGAAAGAAAGCTCAATTTTTGTGAAAAAAGGACGTAAATTTCGTTTGGGTGCAGCATTGCATGACCGCGCAATTATCAGTTGAATTAGTGCAGTGCCGAGTAGCAAAAAGAGGCCTGGTCATTAAGAGGGGTAAATCCTCAGGAGCTCAAGTGGTTAATTAATACAGCAAAGGGTTTGATTCCCAAGTTTTGGCAGGCTGATGAAGCACCAAAATTAAAGACTGGATAGAGAGAGTGGAGGGAATCTTTAGAATGGAAGAACTGTAACATATGGAAGAGAACAAAGTGGAAAAATTTAGGAAAACATGGTTTAGTTGGATGAAATTTAAAACCTCGGAAATATATAAGGAATTGATTAGAGCAGAGGGGGAAGTTTAGAGACTAGAAATTAGAAGAGTCTTTGTAGTAAATATTAGAAAGAGAAGAACTTGATGAAGACAGGTGTGAGAAATGATTTAGATGGGGAGGGAGGTAGGGAGGAGAGGTGGGAGGGAAAGGTTAGGGGATAATGGAATATATATGAAATGTTTTATCTTTATGATGGAATTGAGGTTTCTTTTTTATATACGAAAATCAAATAAAAATGTAAATAAAAAAAAACAGGTAGCACAGGATGCAGGTGTTAAAAAAAAAAAAAGCTATTAAAATTAATTTTGAAGAAAAGCAGTGCATTTTTGTTATTTGACTGCTGTCCCTGCATCATAGTACATATCTGCAGTGTTAGGTTGTTTATGTCATATCCTGCTTGATCCTACCTCTGATGACTACTATTCTAATGGGATCTATTTATTTCAGTAATGTGCTGCTTATTGTTCTTCTGAGAGCCTGCCAAAGAGAAGGCTGTTCCTGAGACCTTCCAGTACAAGTATCTCTCTGCATATGCTTCATTAATTTTCCTGACACTTGTTGATTATCATCCCATCAGTTCTCTGATCATCAGTAATCAAGGACAGTCCTACAGTCAATAAACAGAATACTGTCCCTCTACCATTTTTCCATGATGGCTGACTGTACACAGCCACAGAATGGAACAAAGTATAGTAAATAGGTCCTAAAATTATCTGGCCACTGCCAAAATATTGCTTATCAAAACTTTACATAAGTTTTCGGTCTTACACTTGTGACAGTACATTGCCCTGTCATGGTATAAAAGAGGTTTTGTGTCACCCAGGCTTCTTCTGTCATTCTCAGAAAACTGAATTGTTAGTTTTCTTAGGGAGTGGTAAATGTTGGATTGGGTTCTGCAACTCAGAGGCTTTGTAGAGACAGGAGAGGCATCAAGGCTCCACCCTGGGTCCACATTTTGTGGACAACCAGCACACCAATTCTGCAGATGTGCACAGGGCTTTTATAAGGCCTCTTTCATACGGGCGGTTGTTCTGCCACTAGTAAATGCATGTTTTTTTATTTTGAAATTACATCACTCCTGGCACAGAGATCACTTGTGTTTGTACATTGCGTTTATGTGCGATTTTCGCATTTTATGTGCTTTTACATGCGGCTGCGTTTAGCTGCAGTAGTAAATTCTTGCCTCTTCTATGGCAACTGTTTACTTTTTTTCTTTGTACTGTTATTAACTGCGTTTATGTACATTGCTCCTGGACGCTGTCAAGTTTGTTTTTCCTTAACGCATAAAACCGTATGTTATGAAAATATTGCTAAACGCAGTGTGTCAATGGAGCCTTAGGGATGCATTGTCTGCATTTAGCTGCGGTAAATAAGTTCCTCTAACCGCAGCTAAAAGCTGAAATCTAACCACCTGTGTGAAAGGGGCCCAAGAGAGATGACTAGTGTTCAAGACTTCACCCAAGAGGCAGTAGGCTCTGCCCAGGAGTCAGGGTGTGAGTCAAAACAGCAGGGAGCAGCTAGAGTCAGTGCATGTGTGCACAAGAGCCTGTGTGAGCATGAATACTGTCTGCAGGATCAGGCAAGGGCCTGCGGATTGAGGCCAGAGTGGAAGCACTGTAAGTGAAAGCCAGGAGACCAATGAGCATTCATTTGTGGCTGAGAAAAAATGTCCTAAATACACAATCTCTACATCTAAAAGAATTGTTTAGTACAACCCATAAAGTGATAAAAATGTGAACAAACAATATACACTCACAGGCTACTTTATTAGGTACACGTGTTCAATTGCTTGGTAACAAATTGTTAATCAGCCGATCACATGGCAGCAACTCAATGCATTTAGACATCTAGACGTGGTGAAGACGACTTGCTGAAGTTCAAACCGAGCTTCAGAATGGGGGAAGAAAGGGGATTTAGGTGACTTTGAACGTGGCTTTCGCTCTCTCTCTACTTCTTTTACTAGGTTGAAGCTGATTTCCGTGTTTGTGGCTCCTTTAACTAGTTAAGCTGGCTATTAAACTATATCAACTATTTTCTGCACTAAAAAGAGCGCTGTTGCACTGTATAAACGGTATGCATCCTGAGCTACGTAGATTATATAGTCCTGTGTTCTGGCAGTCAAGACCTTTTTATCTCCCACCCAAAACAAAATTGACTTAGGCTGAGCAGCACTTTCATAGACAGCTTTGGATTCTCTGAATGAATGCAAGGGTTACTTTGATTGACTGAGACGTTGATCATGATGCCATCTGCCTGCCTCTCTGCCTCAGCCAATAAGAGGAAACTTTGTATTCATTCAGAGAATACAAAGCTGCCTATCAATAACCTAATGTTGAGTGTGAGATGGGAAAGTCTAATGTCACTCCTGAAACACAAGGCTGTATACTACTGTACATACCTACATACAATTTATGCAGTGGGCACAGTTGTTGCTGTGGAAAATATTTTGTTTGGGCCTGCTTGGCCTAAACTAACTAGTTAAACTGACAGTAAACATGGAAATCCGCTTTGAGCCTTTAAGACCAAGCACATAATTGATACAGTAATCTGGTCAGCATGTAGAAATGCATAGCTTGGAGAATGCCAGATTTGTATTGAGGGGATACACAAAGTCCTGCAAAACTATATATTTGAGCTCAGAACCATAAAGAACAATCATTGATCCTAATGATTAACACAAGATTGTTTCCCGTACCAATAGAACAACCTGTTTCGTTTGACAGATAGCAACAGACATGGTCAACACCATCCATTTTGCTTTCAATAAAAGTATATCCATCCAGATATACAAAACAAATATTAATTTTACTGCCTCCATGCCAGAGATGTGTTATAAGGGAAGTGTATCAATTGTCAATTTTTGTGTTCAAAGCAACATGGTGCACTGACAAAGTGGATAAATATGTGGTGCCCAAATTGCAAGAAAAAAAAATGCACATGTGTTTGATGGGCCAGGTTGAATAATCTTAAAATGAGTACCAACATATGCCATACATGGGCAAATTGCATCAACAAAAGTCAACAGATGTCAGAAGTCTAGGTTGTGCGCTAGAGATAGATGGATAGCTGCTAAATGCCACAAAACCTTCAAAAGGAGAGCAAACGTGAAATAGTAGGAAATATGTGGATAGGTCTTCCATAAAAATACTAAGGCAGAAGTCAACGCCAGCAAAAAGCTGTCAATCACCAAGCCACAATGCTAATGGGCAAAATCACAATATTGCAAAGACAGAAGGAGTGACCCAAACATTGTTTCTTAAGCCCCTTAATATCCACAGGGGGAGCAATGTGCACCATATGAAAAGGCTAATATCTATTATTAAACAGCAGTGCAACAAGCATTCTCATTAAAATTGAAAACCTTTTTTAGTGCCGGTTAGAAAGTGAAGAACAATTCTCATGTTCAATATTTTACCCAGATGAACAAACCGTAATGATATTTGCAGTGTAACAACAATAAAGAAAGGAAAATATTTGGAACCGGCTGTTATTCAAGCTGTATCATTATGAAGATTGCGTTGTAGTCATCACTGAAGAGTAAATAAATAACAATCAATAATTACTATGACAAACTATGAAAATATAAATGTATGTCTGGAAGAATTAATGAGGTGCATTAAGGCTAGGTACAGTCTATGCCGGTTTCCCTGTGGTCATGTTTGCGTGGGCACAGCAGTCCATTCATTTGAATAGGCTCCTGTACCTATGGAAAACTCAGGGAAAAGGTCCCTGCACCTTCTCCATAATCACAGCCACACTGAAACTGCTTAATGATATGCAGTTCCCAGAACAGGACAACGTGCTGGAGTTTCCAGTGCGCAGGGGTGCATTTAACCAATACACGCCCGGCCAATAGCCAAAAGGCGGCCGGCAAAATGTACTGCATTTCCGGGTTGGACGCCAAATGGCATCCTCCCGCACATGCACACTGTTCGCGCTTGCAGAGCCGCGCAGCAGCGCGATCTGTCACCGGCCGTGTACCTCGGACACGGGCGATGACAGATCTGAGTATCGGCCCTGTTGCCGGTACCATGTGACCTGCTGTGACCAATCACAGCAGGTCACATGACAGTTGTATACAATGGATGGCTTCATTCATGCCATCCATTGTATACTACTGTCTAGCTGTGAATGGTCACAGCTAATCACATGCACATGTCATGTGATTAGCTGTGGCCAAATTACAGCTAAGCACAAAAAAAAAAAAAAAAACCCTGAATGAATCGGTCATTCAGGTAAATGCTTGCTTATAGCAAAGTAATTCTTTGCTATAAGCAAATTGTGTAAAAAAAATAAAATAAAATAAATAAATACTGATCACTTCCCCAAAGTAGTACAATGTTACTATGGTAACATTGTACTACTTTGGACATAGTGAAATATGAAATAAAAATCTTTAAAAAAAAAAAGAAAAAAAATGTAATAAATTAAAAATAATAAAAACAAAAAAAAAGTATATATATATTTTTTTCATATGGTCACCAGTCAGTGTCCCTGATCACCACCATGCCAGTTATATGAAGACGCTGTACTGCACTGGTGACAGTATGTAAAAAAAAAAAATAGTGAAACTATTTTGCATTTTTTTCATTTTTCAGAAAAATTATGACAAAAAAATTCAACTTCAAAAAACTCGCCATGCCTCTTATGAAGTACGTCGGACTGTCTACTCTGCAAAAAGGGGTTATTTGGGGGATATCTGTACTGTTCTGACATTCTTGGACCTCAAGAAATTAGATTGGCCGTCAGTACTTCAGGATTGATCAATATTCAGATCTATACCATAGTTTGTGAACTCTATAACTTTCCTAAAAACTAAAAAATACATTCTAATTTGGGTTATTTTCACCAAAGACATGTAGCAGAATACCTCTTGGCCTAAATTTATGAAGAACAATTATTTATTTGCAAGCTTTTATAACAGAAACAAAGAAAAACGTGTTTGTTTTCAAAATTTTCGGTCTTTTTTTGATAATTTAGCAAACAATAAAAACCCTGCTGGTGATTAAATACCACCAAAAGAAAGCTCTAGTTGTGTGAAGAAAATGATAAAATTTTAGTTTGGGTACAATGTTGTATGACCGTGCAATTGTCATTCAAAGTGTGAGAGCGCTGAAATCTGAAAAATGGCCTGGGCAGGAAGATGTAAAATTGCCCGGTATTCAAATAGTTAAGAATTAATGGCACCCCCCCAAGTGTTTGCTAACAGCAGCTCCTATTTGATGTGGGAAGGCATGTGATTACATGCAGTCCCGCACCCGCATATAGTGTGAACCTAGCCTAACAGTAGGTAATTGAAATCAAAGCAGGAAGCAGTAACGTCACTAAAAATTCTGTCTGTTTTTCATACAGCAGTTCATTGATTTCTAGTTTCTTTGGTGCTCGGTAAAGTACTGCTTTTTTTTTTAATTCCTTAGAAAATATTCAGCACAAAAGCTGACATTAAAATACCCTGCATGTCTGTTAATATAATTTAAAATGATTTTTTTTCCTTACTCCAAAAATAATCCATGCACATTTATTACATGATGGTCGTGTAATCTATTTTTTATGAAATTGTTTCTTACTGTGTTTTTCTGCCTCCTTGTAATGTCATCCATGAGCTCCCTAATCTATCCTTTTTCTACTCATTTCTATTTGTTTGGATCAAGCAGTGCAGATTAATTGTGGTCCGTGTACACTGCTTTATGCACACTTCAGATCCCCTAATTCTTAGTGCATCTTGAGAGCGAGCAACAGAGGGAGAGGGTGGCTTCTTTCCTACATACGGTGGGACCATGGAGATCAAATGTAGCCTCCCTTTAAGAGGAAGTTGTATTTTGAAAGCAGCTGAAAATAAAAGAAGATACTTTGTAGAGTTAAGAATACACACTTGAAAATAATTTTATTTTATTTTTTTAAACCAGAGCTTATTGTCATTTTAAGAATGTATATGTATTATTTGTTATGCGCATTCAATTTTTCTCCTAAAATCTGATGTGATTTTTTTCTCCAGGAGAAGATTTTGCAGTGGTGCAGCAGGAAATTATAATGATGAAGGACTGCAAACACACAAACATCGTGGCATACTTTGGCAGCTATCTGAGGTAGAGTATTGAATGTACCTATTTAATATGGGACCAGCATAGCATTGCAAACTACACACTGTCAGACCCTGTTCATACTAATGATTTCTCTCACAGTGGAAATCACATTTTTCTCTGTGGTGCCCATTCACGTCAATTCAATATATGGTGCAGGGCAATTTTTGAAAAGGTGTATATATGGTTGAGCTGAATGGACTTTTGTCTTTTTTTCAGCCAGACTAATTATGTAACTATATAACTATGTGTAGGTGCTTCTTTTGGTGCAGCATAGTGTGTTTTTGGCCCAATAGACTTCAATGAGAACACATGGAAATTAAATGTAAAATGCATTTACATGCATTTTTAGGAAAGGTTTGTGTATAAAATCCAGGCTTCATCAACAAAAAAAAAATGCAGCTTGAAAATGCATCAAAAGCCCATGATTATGCAGCAGCACTAATGGGAACCAAGGCTTAAATGAAAAAGGAAAAAATGGTTGTCAGCCCTTGTCCAATTGTATGCATCATGATGCAAATCATATTTTAAAGTATAGCTAAAGGCAAAACATTTTTATAGTTTTAAATAGAGTGCAGAGTGATTAGAACGTCTGCCAGGTTTTATTGCCCGTTAAAGTGGAACTGCACTGCATCTGGGCACCACAAACTAAAAGTGCTATTTAATTAATTGTTAATATTCAAAGCAAATGCACCCATCCATTCTTATTATTATGTACAGGATATACAGGATTTATGTAGTGCCAACAGTTTTCTCAGCGCGTTACAAAATGAAGGTAGACATAACAGTTACAATACAACTTAGTACAAGAGGAAACAGAGGGTCCTGCTTGTTAGAGCTTACAATCTAGGAATCAATGTCTCCTCGCTTTTATTTTGCTGAGAATTAATTTTGAAAAACACCCCCTGGTATTTCTGACTGTGGCCATCTTGAGTGAGGGCAGATGATTCATGTAACATTTACTTCCTGGAATCCATCTTCCCTTAGGTCAGGCATTGGCTGAGCTGAGAATCTTCCCTCCCCTCCCCTCCTGAAGACTCCTGGGATGTATGACATCATTTGCCTAAGCAAGGAAACCAAGAACTAACAGAAGATATGTAAAAATAAAAAGTTTAAAACAAGTAAAATATGATATACTTTCCTATCTATTTACTAATGCTAGTAACATAAGGATTTAAAAAGGGTCAAAATTTGGAGACTGGATGCATCCCTTTTGAAGGATATGGAAAATGTTCGTCGTCTGGCTTCTAGACTACACATGTGTTTTTGAGAAAAATGACTCCCCTGACATTTCCTGAGTGTCCTTGTGGGAAACCCACAAATCTCATTCGAGGCGAGTTATTGGCCTTGTCAGCTCAAGCGAAAAAATTATGCCAAACTCGTATCAGTCGTATAAAGGTGCTGGAAGCCTTCCACAAGTAGTCTTGTGCACAAAATAACTTCGTTTAACTTTCCTAGTTAAGATGCCTTCTGCTGGAGGAGTTAGGCAAACAAACCAGATGTCGTTATGTGTTGGGGCAGAGAGTGTTTTATGAATTTGGAAATAAAAGTGGGAGACAGTTGGCAAGCGACGAGACCATCATTGCAAATTCACCACCTCCACAGGCAAAACAATAATCTCCTCTCTAGAAATTATGAGATTGTACATCAGTTTGAATGCTATTATAAGGGACTTAATAATTTGCACACTGGAACTCAGGCTGTTCTTGACTCCCATACCCAGCAGATTAGAAAGTTCCTAGCTAAATATAGCCCGAAGGCCATCTTTCAACAATTGGCTCATGACCTGGAACATAACCTTTCCATGGAAGAGCTTATAGCTGTCATGAAACAGATGAAGACGGGTAAGAGCCCAGGGCCAGATGGCTTGACTTTGCAATATTATAAATGTTTCCAAGAGGTGAGTGCCCCTCGATTATTGTAGATGCTGAATTCGCTACCAAGTGCTGGCCCCTTCCCGAACGTTTTCTAGAAGCACATATTACTGTTATCTCTAAGGAAGGAAAGGATGCATCCAGGGTTAAAAGCAATATACCAATATCACTTCTTAATATGGACATAAAGCTATACTCTAAAATGTTAGCAAATCGATTACTTCCATTTCTACCCTCCCTGGTGGAGCTAGACAAAGTGGCCTTTGTCTCGGGAAGAGAGGCTCGCGATAATAACATCAAAGCACTTAACCTCCACCACTGGCTTACAGCTAGCATGACCCAGAGATTTTTTTTTTGTCCCTTGATGCCAAGAAGGCATTTGACAGAGTGGACTGGGCATACATGCAGGAAGTCCTCCGAGCTATCGGGATACTTCCCTGGATGCTAGTATTTTGGTGTTGTATTTGAACCCGATCGCCCGTGTCCTAGCTAATGGCCACCTGTCATATGCCTTTTCTGTTACTAATGGAACCTACCAAGGTTGTCCTCTCTGCCCCCCTAATCTTTGTTCTTGCACTAGAACCTTTCTTAGAGTCCGATCGAACCCAGAAATCAAAGGCCTCTCTGTTGGAGTTAAGTGGCTGCATTTGCTGATCGCATCATGTTGTTTATGCAACTGTCTCAGATCTCTCTGCCTGTTTTGCTAAGAGAACTAGAACAATTTAACACTCTTAATTTAACACTTAATCTGAAGATTAATTATCATAAATCTCATGCCCTCAGTATCTCCGTACCGTAATCTGTAGTGACCCAATGTAAGGACCACTTCCCATTCACATGGCAACACCATGCTATTACTTACCTAGGTATTCAAATCCCAGCTTCCTTTACTGAACTGTTTGATAGGAAATTTTAAATCAATTTTGCACATTACCCAGGAAGACCTTAAACGGTGGGCTAACCTTAATCTCTCATGGTTCGAGCGATCAGCGCTATTTAAAATGAAGGTAAATATTATTTGGCTTGCCAACTAGTTCATATTGTGGATTGGAACCTCCATACACCAGGAAAATCCTGGGTGGACCTGGAAAAGCGCCTGGCCCAACAACCCCTGCCCTGGATTCATCCCAAACATTGGCCCTGGATTCCTCCCAAACATTGGCCAAAAAATGTTCTAGCTCACCCCCTTATAGGGTCAACACTTAAAAGTTTTCAGTAGGCCTTTAAATCTCCTTCTTTTTTGTCTGTCCCTGGTTCCTTAACACCTCTCTGAAACAACAAGGATTTCCTTCCAGGGCTGTCAGACTCTTTTCTGACTTTTCTGAAGCTTGAGTGGCCCCACGAGAATGTTATAGGCAGCCATTTTTTTCTTTGGGGTAAATTCGTTATTCTAGCACACCTTGAGTCTGTTTCCTCTATGAAAACCTTTTTGTTTTGGCATACAGGCAAATCAAACATTACAACCCACAAATTTCGGAATCTCCATGGGCTAGATCCCTAACGGCATACTAGTTTCTATGTACTTGGAAATGCCCCCAGCGCCATTTGATCTCTGCTATATACTCTATACTGCTAGCAGACTCTCCCACTGAACCAGATAGTGCAAGATGGGCCTGGGAAAGAACTCCAGCTCTCACTCACAGACGAGGAATGGGAAAAGCGTAATGAGTTTGTGTATAAAGGATCGCTAAATGTGGCGGTCCAGGAAAACTCCTATAATGTCGGGACTAGATGGTACAGGACCCTGGTGATTCTACATAAATGCAACCCCACAGTATCAAACATCTGCTGGAGATGTGGCAAAGCATCCATGCTTCATATCTGGTGGAGCTGTTACCTTTTGACATCCTTTTGGTTCACTGTTGATAAAATAATCTTCCAGGTCACGACCTTGCCTTTGGACTTTACCCTGGCACAATATCTATTGCACCACACAACCCTCCCTAAAAGGAATATTTCAAATCCCTCGCTATGCATATTGTTAATGAAGCCAGGATGTGCATACCAATTTGCTGGCGCTCACAGACTATCCCAACGATTCGAGAATGGTTCCTGAGAATTAACAAAACTGAGGAAATGGAGGAGCTCATTCATGTTTCGCATACACAAATTTCATGTTACTTGGCTTAACTGGATTCACTTCAAATCCACTGATGGTTACCTGAGAACTAAGTGGTCTTGGAGGGGTACTTTCTTTCTGATTTTTGGTTCTCAGACACAGACCCTTTTGAGGGTTTGTGTTAGCTGCCATCCTCAGATATCATAAGTAGAAGGTGGTCTAGCTCCTCTTGATTCTTTTTCTGGGAGCTCGGGGGATCTTTCAGGCGGGAGAGGAGGGCTGAGCTATTTTCGTTACTTATTTATTCTCCCCCCCCCTTTTTTTCCCTTTCTTTCTCCTCCATTTTTTTTTCCTTCTCTCCCCACTCTTTTCCTTCTCTTAAATCTTTCTTTTCTATGTCCCAAATAACTGCACTCCTTCCGAAAAAAATCTACAGGAAGAATGATAAGTTGGATGCAGCTTGTTCTTGTACTCTGTGTAGAGGAACCATGGGCTTTCGCCCTGTCAATCCTGCAGACGTGCATACTCTGGAGCAGTATAGAGCTTGCCTATTTATTTCTGCATTGGGACGGCCATAACTGTTCATAGCTGACTTGTACTTGTGCCTTTTCTTGTTTAATGAATCGAGTTTGATACTGTTGTATGTCAATACTCATGTTTTTTTAATGCTGCTGTGATTACACACATGTAAATATAATATACCTGTTATCAATACAGTTTGCTACCAATAAATCATTTATGGAAAAAAAAATAATTGAGAGTGAAGTTCCGCTTTAAGGAGAGTCACTTCGTTTGATCTATTTGATCAGTTTACCATTATCGTTGAAAGTAAAAGAAAACAAATATCGGGTTGTTCCCAAAAAAGTAATAGATGTGAAATCTACCAAGGGGAACACTAGTTCTAGTGACCTAGGGGTCCCCAAGAAATTCCCTTAATTTGCAGAGATTTGTTCTCACTTCCTGTTTGGCTATGGGACAAGAAGTGAAGGGAAATCTCCACAATGGGACACGGATGGCAAAAAAAAAATTGACAGGGGTTATCACCCTCCATTGCTCTATCCAAAATGAAGCAAAGTTTTGCCTATAGTTCTGCTTTACGGCCTTCCCCTGAAAAAAAAAATGGTATGTTTTGTTGTTATACTATGTAAGTTACATCCTCTCTCAAAGGAATGCTGCAGCTTTTCTCAATGCACACTGAAGACAGAGCTTCATATTCATAATTACGTTTGAGAAGGGATATGGTGAAACCAACAACAGTTTTTTTCAGAATATAGAAAAGTATACATCTGCAAAATGCTTACCTAAATCTATGCAGTGTTTTAGTTCACCTAGAGAAGTTTTTTTTCCAGCAAAATTTAAGTTGTACACCCTGTTCCAAATTATTATGCAAATTATATATTTTTTACATTTACCTAAGTAATTGGTGTATAGAACAGTCAGCATAATTCTCATGTTATCAACTATTAAGAGTACAGTTCAAATTTTATCAAAACACACCTCCTAATGATAACATTTTTTTTTTTTTTTATAAACATAAAAAACTTACAATGCACTGTTCCAAATAATTACACACAGTAAGTTTCAAAACACTTGATGGGTTGTAAAGAACTGAAAATTGTCATTTGTTGTGTTTGCAGCATATTTACTGAAATCAAAAGCTATTTCAATCAAACTTTTAACAACATTTTAACTTTTTAAACATTTTAACAGGTCATGTTACATTTTAACATATGACCCCTTATTTGATAGCAGCTTCACAAGTCTTGCATCCATTGAACTTGTGAGTTTTTGGACAGTTTCTGCTTGAATTTGTTTGCCAGATGTCAGAATAGCCTCCCAGAGCTGCTGTTTGGATGTAAACTGCCTCCCACCCTTATAGATCTTTTGCTTGAGGATGCTCCAAAGGTTCTCAATAGGATTGAGGTCAGGGAGGATGGAGGCCACACCATGACTTTCTCTCCCTTTATCCCCATAGCAGCCATTGATGTAGAGATATTCTTTGCAGCATGAGATGGTGCATTGTCATGCATGAAGATGATTTTACCAGCAGCTTCAAATATCTGTTTGCTGCTATGTAATGATATTTTAGCAGCTGCTCTCTTGATCTGATGCATGGATCTGGCAGAAATCTTCCTCAATGTGCCTTTATCTGCACAAACCCGTCTATGCTCTGAATCAGCCACAAATCTGTTAATAGTGCGATGATCACGCTTAAGTTTTCGTGAAATATCTAATGTTTTCATACCTCGTCGAAGGCATTAAACTATTTCGCTCTTTTCAGCAGCAGAGAGATCCTTTTTCTTCCCCATATTGCTTGAAAATGGTGCTCTGCTTAATAATGTGGAACACCCTCCTTTAGTAGTTTTTCCTTAAATTGGGCTCACCTGCCAATCTAATTATCACAGGTGTCCGAGATAGTTTTCAGTGATCAAAAGAGCCCTGAGACACAATGCCATCCATGAGTTACACTGAAAAACAAAATATTTAATCTTTGTGACACTTAAATAAAATTTGCATAATAATTTGGAACAGGGTGTAGTTTAACAGCTTTGACATACTAAGGCAGAGATGGGTGCTACAACCAGCTTCAGATTTTTTTATTCCTCCTGTTTATGATTGTTAAAAACATAAGGGTACTATAAACAGAATTGTTTTTTTATTTTTTTTTTATTTATTTATTTATTTATTTAGAGACGTTTATCTCATTTTTCTGAAATTTTATTATGGTTGTATCATTGTAAAAGAGTGCCTATAAAATTCTATAGGAACATAATGCATGAATGATCAGTTCCCAATGGTTGGTGCTGCATAATATGAATTTGCTGTTACTATGAGGGGGGTAGTATATGTTAAAGGTGTCTCTGGCATAAGGATGCTCTGTGTGTATTCCCACATTTGAAACATTCAGAAAAATGTACAATCGCTTTGAATTTCCTAACAAATTTGTTTCTACACTGAATAAGAAGAGCTGAATAATTATGCAAATTCTTGGTGAACTAGCCACTTCATTGCTCTAGTTTGAAGCTGCTACAGAAAAGCACAGAGCAGAGTCAATTTACTTTATATAAGTAGACAAGCCAACCTGCCCTGAGGCTGTCAAGCCAGCCTCAAAAGAATATTTGCAATTATCATGTGAACATTTTTATATATTGTAAAGGGAAAAACTGGGAGAATGGAGTACACAGGGGAATGACACGCCTTGCAAAAATTGCATTATATGTGCTTTATCTTGTAGCTCAATTTGTTTTTTTTTTAAATAAATTCTATAGGCACAGCTTGCACTTTCATTCTATAACATCAACATTGTAATAGCAATGCAAACAATAGTTTTTTTTGACAATCCAATATAAACGTACCTTAAAAAAATCTATCATGTCATTTATGGCTGTCTGTTAGCCATCTCTTTAACCACTTTGCTTCTCACACTGTTCACCCACTGTGGACCAGAGCAAGTTTTAGAATTCTGCTATAGACCTGTTTATTCAGCAATATCTTTGTCATTACTAAGATAACAAGGTAATGGATATATTGTTTAGGGTCAAACAAGGCTTTCTTTTCATGATATTGTCTTGCAACAATGCTTGTTTTTTTTAACAATCTTTAGACAATAAAACAAGCTAAAGAAACCACACTTTTCCTTTTTTTTTGAACAGTGTTCGTTAAAAAAAATGAATGTTACTTCACATAAAATATGCACATTTTATTCTGTAATTTGTCCTGTTTATAATGACCTTATGATTCTGGTACAAAGCATTGCAAAAGTTTTTATAAATGAAATAAAGTGTTTGTTTTTTCAGTTTTGGACTTTTATAAAATGGGAAATGTGTAAACTATATGTTAAATGTGTAAAAATATTAAACAAAAAACATTTAAGTATTAATAGTTAATAAAATAGAAACAAACAAAACAAATAAACAGGAAAATATTAGCTGAAGAGAGAAGGAGGCTAAGGAGGTAAAGAGGAGCTACAGTCTCCGCCCAAAAAATTAAAGTCAGCAGCTACAAATAGTGTAGCTGCTTACTTTTAATATAAGGACACTTACATGTCCAGGGATCCAGCGCCATTCTCAGTCGAGCCGATTCTCCAATGGTGTTTGGTCCAGGCAGCGGCATCTTAACTAAGGGAAACCGTTAGGTTGCTTTAACTGACATCATTTGCAGATCTACATCCATCCCTTTGATGTGCAGATAAATGAACAGAAAAATACAAAAGTACCAATATGTTAATTTGTATAATTGCATCTGGAGCAGTGTTGTTTATAAATACGGATTCAAACAGCTGTTTACTTTTGATTTTTAGAACTGAATATCCCATGGTACCTTGCTGCCTGCAAGCTGTGGGTCCTGTACTGACTTTACCTCCTGAAACTCCTCCTCTCAGCACCTCTGTAGGTCAGATGGCAGGCTCTGTGCAATGTGACACAGCAGTGCCTTCTCCCAGGGCATAGTAATGTTTACAATCTTCAAGATTATTCAAATTAGGAGTAGGTTAGAAATAACTGAAATACAATGTGGAAATTAATATATGATAATTATATACTATATGATTATACACTTTGACCATAGATACGCATTAACATTTGCATTATTTTATTTGTAATAGCAAATTCTGATCAATCAGGTTTTACAAATACTCTTTGAAAAATAACTTGTGGTCTAAACTGATTTTTAATGAAGTTTCTCATCTATTATGTGCAGTTGCTATGTGAGCTTTGTAACTCTGTGGTATCATGTAAAAAAATTTACCTCTTTGCTATCCCTATAGAGTGAGTGAGGGGCTCTTCTTTGCACAGTATACTTGCACATTACGGCATATTTACCTACTGTAGAATTCCCAAGGTAAGACAGTAAGCCATCCTAAAAAAATAGCAGGCGTGTTTACTCCAGTTTATATAATCCTCAAACCTCAACCCCTTGCTAATCACCTAAGGTCTTTCCTGAAAAGATTGAGGTATATTTCACCTCCTTCAATTTACCCAAACTGGATCCCAATTCCTAGTCTGGCCTATAACCACATAGAAACTGCAAGTTACTGTACAATTATCAAACAGGGTAAATCTCTGGGACCTGATGGCTTTACAGTTCAATATTACAAAATATTCCTCCCACATGTGGCTTTACACTTTAAAAAAAGTTTTCAACTCATTATCCTAAAACTCCAGTCTTCCCCCAGACTCAATGAAGACACATATTCGGTTATCCCCAAGGAAGGGAAAGAGCCTTCATCTTTTACCAGCTATTGCCCTTTCTCACTTTTAAATATAGATGTTATTTAATTATTCACAAAAGTTCTAGCTAACAGTCTTCTCTTTCACCTCACTGTCTTAGTTAACTTTCATCAAATAGGCTTTCTTCCAACCCTCAGGGCTCATGAAAATACTGTTAAAGTACTCTCATCTATGCAGCCAAATCTTGTGCAACCCCATGGCTTGTGCTGACTCAGATAATGCATTTGACTGAGTGAATTGGCAATTTATATATTCACATCTAAAACATGTTGAGGGAACAAAAAAACATATTAAAACTGACCATTGCCATCTGTTGCACCAACGCCCCCCCCCCCCCCCATCCTAACCTCTGTCAAAGGTTAATAGTTTATTTTCAAGCCCCTTCAGAATTTCTAAAGCCTAGTACACACGATCAGAAAACTGTACGAAAAATATTTATTTCAAAGTGATCGCACGATAACCTGATCATTAGGACACAGCTTTTATCCAAAATAATTTTAAGGGACAAACACGAAAATGTTTCTCGTACGATACCGGATAATACGATTTTCGTTTAATCAGCACAGTTTTCATCTGAAAATACAACACAAATACATTACAACACTTCTGAATTTTTGTCTCTGTTGTACAAAAATTTTCAGAACTTTTACTTTCGATATGAGACTAGCATGCAAAGAAAAATTAAAAATAGACGATCATTCTTGTAATATTTTCATCTTGCGTATAGGGCTTAACGGAACACAGCAGGGCTGTCTTCTGTTTCACTTCCCCTTTGTGCTCACCTTGGAGCCTTTCCATTGTAAAATTGGGGAAAAAAAGGATATTCAGACTTGGAAATTGAGAAAGAACAAGCAAGATTTCTGTATGTAGATAATTTGTTGTTTTCTCAACACACTTTTATACGGAGTCTATAGTGAATGTGCTCCTTAAGTCACTGATGGGGTGGGGTCACTGCTGGCAGGGCTCTCAGCAGTACTGCTCTTCCCCACATTGCACACAGCTAAGATTGGATTCTTCTACAGACAATCTGCACAGTGTGTAGAGATGTGCCGTTCATTGAAAGTGCAAGGTGCACGTTTAGGAGATATTTACAGTATTAAAGGCTTACTTGTAGGTAAAACATTAAAAAAGGACATTACTACCTCTTTAAAGTATATGTAAACCCTCACCTTGTAAAACAACCTATTCAGTTTAAAATAGAAAACATTTATGTATACATAAATAACACATTAAAACTACCTTTATATCCCCTTTTTTTATAACTTATCACATATCCTCTGTTCTCAGCTGTATTAGGAACCCAGGGAGCAGAAACCGCAGAACACCGATCTTCCCAAAGAAAAGCTGTGCATGGGGGAGGGGGGTAGGTGGCAGCAGAAGTCTGATCATGGAGGTGAGCAGCCTGAGTTCCAGCACAGCTAAAGAACTGACCGTGCTGTGCTTTCATGTCTAGCGTGGTCAGTTTTTAATAGGAAACAGGAACACCAGGTATTCCACACAAAGGAAGCAATACAAGGAGAGCAGGATACATTTTCATACAAGTACATGGTACAGCAGTCACATATCAGGAATATGAAATGTTGGGTTTATTTATTCTTTAATCTAACTGCTATGTAAGGCTGTGAGCAGAATGGATTCTGTGAAATCTCCCTTTGTTTCCTGTCCCCTCCCCCTTCCTGGCAGTGAGCTTGAGTCAATCAGATAGCAGGAGAGTATATAGATCGTAGAGTGGCTCTGCTTGATTCAAGTGAATGGAGGCTTATGGCTGCAGAGCTTGATGCACACAATTCCCTGCATACAGAGGAGGAGAAATACAGAATCTTTTTCCAAGGCAAATTACCAGACCTTGAGAAAGAACAGGTGGGTAGCAAACAGATGCAGACCTGCTGCTGAGGTCAACACTGGACTCCAGGCAGACAGTGTGGGGAAATCCGTGTGAGTGGACCTTTGCTTGCCTGCTCTGAGAACAGCGTGGGGAGCCTGGCAGTGTGGACATGTGCTGGGGTGCAAAGACCAGAGGGACAGTCGTGAAGGGATGGTTCGTGAGATTAAGGCTGAAGACTAAGGCAATCAGAGCCTCTTTTGCTGTGGACTGTGGGGCAAAGACCTTCTGCTCCTACCTGTCTATGCCTGCATCCAGAGAGAATGAGACTGAGCCACAGAAGGGTCTTTCGCTGAGCTGGGACCAGAGCTGGAGAGACCTGTTTCTACACCAGTGAGAGACTATTGAGGACCTGATTGTGAATACTGAGACTTCTGGAACAACTAATTGCCAAGTGTACTGGATCTCATTTGTTGTATACTGGGATTGGTGTCAAAAATGCAGAGCAAAAATGCAAAGCTAATCACTTTCTGCCCTCAGTTAATGCCAGCTGAGAATGCACTTACTTAGCAGTCCATCAGCTATCCCTTGTGTATAGAATACGAAAGCAATAAAAGTGACCGTTCTTATGGGTAAACAGCTAGACACTCAAGGAAACCAAATAAAGCCTTGTGGAAAACGTATTAAAAAAGTGCAGCGCTAATGAGTAAATAAAGGTGCAAAATTATTCCAAATTACTAAAAAGACAATAGTGGCAGTCCTCTGTTCTTTTCCCCCCTTTTAATAATGATAACATGTGCCATCACCATTACGTTTCTCGGGTATATTTTGTTATCGTTTGCATTTATATATGAGCATCTGGCTATGTACCTCTCAGTGAGATACTTTTTACCCATGGTAAAATGGCGTCGCACACAGATATGCATCACGTGTCTGTCTACGGCAAAATGGCGCCGATTCATTGCGCATGCACCATTTTCTGTATAAACAGCCGACCTTACGATCATGGTGCCATTCTGCCTCTGAAGAAGTGTGTGCGCAGAAACGCGTCAGGAGGGGCTAAGACGCTATGACGTTAAGCCGCCGGAGCCACGTGGAGGCCCGGTGGCCATCTTTCTTTCTGGATGATTCCAGAGAAGGGAGATCCTGTACTCAGGCACCTGAACCCACCTATCCCTTAAAGGGACCTCTGGCCAGCTGGATCTTCTTGTCATCCCGTGTGCTCCTGTTACTACCACCCACCCAGAGGGAGGATTATCTCCGTGTGTTCCTGACCAGACCAACCACCTAGAGGGAGGATATCTTCCCCCATCCCAGACCAGACCCTTAAAGGAGGTTTCTGTGGATTTTTCTTAATGCACAATTACATTGTGCATCTGGTGAGTGCACAATCTCTCTACATTGCTTGGAACATTACTGCGGATTTTAAAGGGGAACACTATATATAGACTATCAATAAGTTTTTGGTTGCAATATGGAACATTTGTTTACATTATTTTACAATCATTTTATGACTGTTTCATTGTCTTTTTAGTCATTTGGAATAATTTTGCACCTTTATTTATTCATTAGCGCTGCATGTTTTTTATACGTATCCCTTGTGTATAGTTTTAAAGGGACAGCTGTATATGCACCACCTACAGCCCCAACTAAAGCCAGGAAACACTATTGGGCACCAGATACTTGTAGTCACCTCCAATTGTACCCTTTGTTAGTATCGCATACACTCAACTGTAGCAAACTTGCTCATCAGAGTTGGACGCGGAGTTCCCCTTTTTTTTATTAGGAGTATGCCTCAATCCTTTATTCTCCTTCCCCCTCCCTTCCTGAGAGGCACAGTGACATATGGTGGGCTGGTTATGGGTCAACAGCAGGTTAAGGCATCCTTAGTTTGGTGCCGAGCAGTCTGCGAAAGTGTAGCCTTCCTCACCTAAGTCATGATAAGGCCAGTGTTCCTCAGAGAATTGGGAAGCACTGACCCCACAACCTGTGTAGGCTCACATATCCTAACCAAAATAAGAAAGTTCTTTTCCCGGACTTGAAAGACGTTGGAACCTCATAAACCCTACCAGCCAGGTGACAGAAAGTAAATGAACATTCCTCAGGTCAGCTGTCACCTATGTTTCATATCATGGCTTATGAAGCTGTCAGTTTTAATGCAGAGTCCATCCGAGAATCCCGCCCAAAACAGGGTATTGGCCAGTATTCAGAGCCACCCCCCCCTGCAGGGGGACTTTAAAAGACAGGCTGGCAAGCCTAAAAAGTTAAGCAAAAGACATCTCCTAATTTTAACATTGTAACAGCAGGAGATCAAAGACCCTTTCCGCTGTGCAACTTGGATCTGCTTACCTTAAGGCTTAACATGGCAAGTAACTTAACCTTTTAACTTCTTCCTGTTATCTCTTTGCTGTGCTGGGCTGTTTCCTATTTTTTATATATAAATATATATCTTAGTTACATCTTCCTTGTAAATTTTTTATTGCACCTGTTTGACTCTTTTAGTAATAAATCTTTCTTTCTGAAAGTGTTAAACTGTTTCTAAGCGCTTACTTGCAATTCACGAATTCCTGCCTTTTGAAGAGACGCTACTGTGTTTGTTTAATCATCTGCCCAATCGGCCTGCAGTGACCGTATTGGATAGGCGACTTTTCAACCATTACAGTGTATATTGGATAAAGAGAGTTTCCCCTTTCTCTGTACAAAAAGGGGTGGTGGCAGTGAAGGGTTAGTTGCATAATTAACCCGACCCAGTAACAAGCGCATTCAGGCTGCCGGTGCGTCGATTGCGTTCCATTAGCTGGAGAATCGTTGTGCAGGGCGCAGCTGAGTGTGACATTGTTACGCACGTCACCACGGTTTTAGATCGGCCGGTCCTTCGGTCACGAGTTTGGTGAGAAGGTCTGGGGTCTGACGCCACGGGCGTGACGTATTATTGTTGGTCGCGGTCGTGCGATTGTCGCATGTTGAGGGTGGCAATCGGGCGACCGTGACACCAACCACTATTGAGGATGTATGCGCAGAGTGCACTTGGCAACACATTTTGAGTTGTTACCACGAATTACAGTGAAGTTTTTATGCCATTCATGCTTTATGGTTGATGCTGTTCTTTCTGATACTGTGTGGACTAGTGTAATTGGTTTGAGAAGCCTACAGTTTTTAACCAGGTGTGTCGGTGGGGACCGAGTAGTTTAATGATTTGTGGCAGAACCCATCATCACCAGCGACTCCTACAGGGGTATCGCTTTGGAACTATTTTTGGATTATTGTATATTAAACCTAAAAGCTGCTGTGTAGTATAAAAGTTTATAGTTATGTCAGTGTATTTGTATTTACATTATCTCCTTTTATTATTTTAATTAAAGTTTTTTCACATTCATGGAAAAAAAAAATAATATTGTAAAATAGCATTTACAATTGGTACACAAGTCATATTGTAATTGAATGTTATTAAAAATTACCTTTCCTTTCCTTTTCAATCTGGAGTGCTGTAATGATCTGTAAAATGCAATGCAATATGGAACCCTGGAGGCGTGCCCCCCCCAGAAATGTCATTTCTTGCTTATCTTCCTGATTTTCCTAGAGGTCTGCACTGAGATACAAGCCAGATTTTGGGCATCCCTTGCAACAAAAATGCCATTTTTAGTGAAATACTCCCAAAGGGAAATCGCGTTTAAAGGGTTGCAGACTCAGCTACTTTCCTAATCAAAACCCCGCAAATGCAGCAGCTGATTGATAATTATAAAGTTTCTTCCTTACTTAATTTTGCACATGGACACAGACAAACAAACAGCTATTTCTTCAGGATAACGAAAGGTAGGAATCTGCAACAAAGTTTGTTAAAATCCTTGCAATGTGCATAGATCATCTAGTGCAGAATATTTTTTTGTCTAAAAAAAAAAAAAGTGAAGTAACTCTTTAACATCACTTTTAATCACATCTTGGTCATAACTTTTTTTGTCTGTGTTTTGTCAGGCGAGATAAGCTTTGGATTTGCATGGAATTCTGTGGAGGCGGATCTTTACAAGATATATACCATGGTAAGAAGACTATGTTAAAAATAAATAATGTTTGGAAAAATAGAAAGTGATAGGGGCATATAGACTTAATTAATGAAATATTAGATTTCCAATTCTAATTTACAGCAGAAAAATGATAGCTGAATTCTGGTTGTTGTGCACAACAGACCTGTTTTTAAGTCAAGCTATATACATATACAGTTGCAAGAAAAAGTATGTGAACCCCTTGGGATTACGTGGAGATTTGCATGAATTGGGCATAAAATGTGTTCTGAACGTCATCTAAGTCACAACAATAGAAGAACACAGTCTGCAGAACATAATACTACACAAACATTAGATGTTGCCATGGTTTAATTGCACATAACATGTAAACATTCACAGTGCAGGGAGGAAAAAGTATGTGAGGCCCTAGCTTAATGACTTCTCCCAGAGCTAATTGGAGCCAGGAGTGAGCCAATCTTGACTCCAATCAGTGTGATGATATTGGATGTGTTGCTGACAGCTGTCCTGCCCTTAAAAAACACACACCTGTTTTGGGTTTACTGGTTTCAAGAAGCACTGTCTGATGTGAACCATGCCTCGCAGAAAAGAGCTCTCAGAAGACCTACGATCAAGAATTGTTGACTTGCATGAAGCTGGAAAGGGTTACAAAAGTATCTCCAAAAGCCTTGATGTTCATGTGTCCACGGTAAGACAGACTGTCTACAAATGGAGAAAATTTAGCACTGTTGCTACTCTCCCTAGGCATGGTCATCCTGTAAAAATGACTGCAAGAGCACAGCGCAGAATGCTGCATGAAGTAAAGAAGAATCCCAGAGTGTCAGCTAAAGACCTACAGAAATCTCTGGCACATGCTAACATTTTTGTTGACACATCTACAATAAGGAAAACATTAAACAAGAATGGAGTACATGGGAGGACACCACGGAGGAAGCCATTGCTGTCCAAAAAGAATATTGCAGCACGTTTGAAGTTTTCAAAAGAGCACCTGGATGTTCCACAGCACTACTGGCAAAATATACTGTGGACAGATGAAACCAAGATTGAGTTGTTTGGGAAGAACACACAACACTATGTGTGGAGAAAAAAAGGCACAGCACACCAACATCAAAAGCTCATCCCCACTGTAAAACATGGCGGAGGGAGCATCATGGTTTGGGGCTGCTTTGCCACCTCAGGGCCTGGACGGATTGTTGTCATTGATGGGAAAATGAATTCCAAAGTTTATCAAGACATTTTGCAGGAAAACGTACGACCATCTGTCCGCCAACTGAAGCTCCGCAGAGGATGGGTGATGCAACAGGACAATGACCCAAAGCATACAAGTAATTCAACAAAACAATGGCTGCAACAGCACAGAATACGCCTTCTGGAGTGGCCCAGTCAGAGTCCTGACCTCAACCCGATTGAAATGCTGTGGCATGACCTTAAGAGAGCGTTTCACACCAGACATCCCAAGAATATTGCTACACTGAAACAGTTTTGTGAAGAGGAGTGGTCCAAAATTACTCCAGATCGTTGTGCAGATCTGATCTGCAACTACAGGAAACGTTTGGTTGAGGTTATTGCTGCCAAAGGAGGGTCAACCGGTTATTAAGTCCAAAGGTTCACATACTTTTTCCTCCCTGCACTGTGAATGTTTACATGTTATGTGCAATTAAACCATGGCAACATCTAATGTTTGTGTAGTATTATGTTCAGCAGACTGTGTTCTTCTATTGTTGTGACTTAGATGACGTTCAGAGCATATTTTATGCCCAATTCATGCAAAACTCCACGTAATCCCAAGGGGTTCACATACTTTTTCTTGCAACTGTATATATATATATATATATATATATATATATATATATACAATTTTTATTTAATTTTTCTGTCTCCCCAGTTAGAATGAGTATTCAACCAACACTTGTGTGGAAAATCTTCAGTGAATAAAAAGTGTGTTGTTGCTCTAAGCTCTGTAGTTTCCTAGCCAGAGGTGTAGGTTTGTTACTGCTCTCACATAACATATATCACTTTTTTTAAATTGTCTGATCTGTGTTGACTGGCCTTAAAGGCTAGGTTCATCTTTTTGAAACATAATAAATGAACATGTTTTTGCAGGAAAAGGTGCATTTTTTTAAATCCAGTAGTCTGCAGAGCATTTCACTTGCACCCAGGTGGAGCTCCACCCAGCTGTGCCATTTTCAAAATGTGACAGCGGGTGCTGTGAGCAATTTCTCTGTGCATGTTTCATCCTAAATATGGGTGTAACATGCTCCAAAAGGTGAACTTATCCTTTATGTTTGGTAGTATTAGTTTGAGATAGTTTGGAGATAATTCAGAATTCACTGACAGGTGCGTTGAACCTGCAGTTGACCTCCTTGTGATGTACTTTTTTTTTTTTCTATATAAATATTTATTAGTTTGTCAATTCAAATACAAATCACATTCACATTTCTATTAAAAAGATATTCAAACAATATCTTCCTATTTGCATAAATTATTTAAATCCCTCACCTCCACCCTCCCTCTTTCCCCTCCCCCCTCCCTCAGCCTCCCACTCCCCTCCCTCTCCCACTCTGCGTTTTCTCTCTTCTCCTTTACACCATACATTTCTATTATTTCTAAATCAATTTCTAGTTGTATTATATTCTCATATATTTCACTTTTTCTTTATACTCTTCCCATTTTTTCCATTTTATATTATACATCTCCATCTTATCTATATGCATGTAATACAGTTTTTCTGTCCCACAGATCTGATTCATTCTGCCCATCCAATCCTCCTCAGTTGGCACCTCCTTTTTTTTTTTTTTTTTCCAAAACCTAGGTATCAAGCTCTTCGCTGCACTCAAATAATGCCATATCCCCGAGACCTTATATAATTTCACTGGGAACTCTGTGATATGGAGAAGACATAACTCTGGGTCTAATACTATATTAATTCTAGTGATTTTCCTTACTAAATAAACTATTTTCCGCCAAAACACCTGTATTCTTGAACACTCCCACCATATATGATACCACGTGCCCCCCTCTCCACCTCTCCAACATAACCGTGAGATTTCCCCATTCAATTTATGCTCTACATTAGGTGTGATGTGCCATCTCATCAAACACTTATAATTTATTTCCTCCTCCCTCATACTAATGTTTTCGTGAATTAATCTAAGCATTTTCCTTTGCTCCTCCTCAACTATTTCTCTTCCCATTTCTCTATGTATATTAGTTTTGTGTCGGTGTCTAATTCAATTAATATTTTGTGTATTTTTGCAATTCCATGTCTCCTGTCTCCCCGTGTCTCCAACAGTCTCTCCAATGGATTCCATTCTTTTCTAGTTCTTACAGGCTTTGGGAGACTCTCAGAAGTGTTTCAGTTGGTAATATCGTAATCTATCCATCTTATTGAAAACTTCTCCCTTTTTTTTCTCCAACTCTCTATATGATCCTAATTCCTCCCCAACCATTATATCTCTCAATTGCGCCTCTTGTTTTATGATCCATTTCCCTGCGATGTTTTCCTGTCCAGGGGTAAAATATTTTATATTCCTTAGTGGCATTAACTGTGAATTAAAAACCCATCCCTTTTGTCTGTGTAACATTTCCCACACTCTTAAAACGTTAAAAGTATACATACTTGTGCTATCATCTAATCCCCTATATTGTGCAGGTACCCATATAATCTTACTTAAATTTGTTCCACTCAGTGTATTTTCAATTTTGACCCAACTTTTCTCAGGATTATGAGTCCAATCAAAAATTCTCGCAATTATCACCGCTTTATAGTATCTCTTAAAGTCTGGTACACCCAATCCACCTCTTTCTTTACTTCTAGTCAGCGTTTCTTAGCGTATTCTAGGCTTTTTATTTCTCCATATATATTTTATTATCATTTTTTTAAGTTCTTTAAAATATGCCTCTGGAAGTTTGATTGGAATCATTTGAAATTTATATAGTACTTTGGGCACAATTACCATCTTTATCAGGTTTATGTGACCTATCCAAGACGGGTTTCCAGCTCCCACTCTCTTCAGCTCCTCCTTAAGCTCGTTTAGTAGTGAAATATAGTTAGCTTTATACAGGTTCTTAGTTGAGGTTGATAGTTTTATCCCCAGATACTTTAATTCTTTATCTCTCCAAACAAAAGGGAATTCGTCTTGTATTTTTTCTTTTTCACTATTTTTAAGGTTTATATTTAAGATTTCGGTTTTTGTCGGATTAATTTTAAAATTTGATAGTTCCCCATATTCTTTCATGATTTTCATTAAGTTTGGGAGTGACGTTCTAGGATTTCCAACATAGAACATCAAATCATCCGCATAAGCCGCCACCTTATGTTCTCTACCTCCTATCCTTATTCCTTTTATATCTATGTTCTTCCTAATCGTGGACAATAATGGCTCCAATGATAAAACATATAACAGTGGGGATAATGGACATCGCTGTCTTGTACCATTTGACATCTCAGAAAGCTCCGATCTTCCTCCATTTACCATGATGGTGGCAGTAGGCCCTCTGTTTAGCCCTCCAATCCACTTTCTCATTCTGTCTCCCATCCCCAACACTTCCAAGGTGTCCATCATGAAACCCCAACTCACTCTATCAAATGCTTTCTCAGCGTCAATCGACATCAGTATCATTGGGGTTTTCCTTTTTTTTACCTTCCTGTATGAGCAACAGTGATCTCAAGCCGTTGTCTCTACCCTCTCTCCCTGAGACAAACCCCACCTGATCTCCATGTATCCACTCCGGCATCAGATCTTTTAGTCTATTTGCCAAAACCTTTGCGTATAGTTTAGTATCTACATTCAGCAGCGCTATTGGTCTATAACTCGCACACTGCGAGGGGTCTTTATCTTCCTTCTGAATTAAAACTATATTAGCCTGTAAGGATTCTCCCCTTATCTCCATCCCATTTCCCAGAGTGTTCATATATATCTTCAACTTGGGTATTAGTAGCTCTTTATATTTTTTATAATATTTTACCGTATACCCATCTGGACCTGGGCTTTTCCCCACTGCAGTACCTTTTAACGCTATTTTTATTTCCTCTAATGTAATTTCTGCTTCTAGAGAGTTCCATTGTATTTCACTTAATTTCGGTAGACCTGCCTCCTTTAAGTATGTCCTTCTTTTTTTCTCTATTTACTGTTTTAGTTTTATTTAATATATCCTGGGGTGTAATATTATATAACTCATTATAGTAATCTTTAAATACTCTTGCGATGTCTTTAGTTGAGTGTACAAATTCACCCTTGGGATTTCTTATTTTCTCTATATAATTCCTATTTTTCTTTTTCATTAAAGTTCTCATTAAGTACTTTCCTGGCCTATCTCCCCATCTATACCTTTCACTTATTACTTTATTAAAGACTGTTCTTTTTTCATCCTCCATTACATTCTCTAGTTCTTCTTCCTTCTTTATTATTTTCTGCATCTCCTTAGATCTTTCCTGTTTATGAGCCTGTTCAAGATCATATATTTCAATTAGCAATCTATTAATCTTTTCTCTCCTATCTTTTTTCTTTTTTGCCCCTATTGCAATGAGTAGTCCTCTAATGTAGGCTTTGTGGGCCTCCCATACTGTTGCACCCGACACATCCTCTGTTTCATTCTCCTCAAAAAACATTTAATTTCCCTCTCGATCTTTTGATCGATCACTTCACCATAAGGAGTGCCTCATTCATTCGCCACACATAGCCTTCTCTCTCTTCTCTACCCCATCTTGACTTCATTGCAACAGGGCATGATCTGACAGAGTACTTCCTCCAATTTTTACTTCTACTACAGACTCTATAAATCGATGTTCTACCAATATGTAATCCAATCTAGAGTAAGTCTCATGTACATGTGAAAAAAAGGTATAGTCTCTATCTTTCATATTCCTAATTCTCCATATATCCACTAATTGACACTCATGCATCAGTTTCTTTAATAGTCTTAAGGACCTGCTCTCCTCCCTCCTCACACAAGAAGTAGTATCCATCCACGGGTCCATCCAGACATTAAAGTCTCCAGCTATTATCATACAACCCCTTTTGAAGTCCATCAATCTCTTCAGTACTCCTCTCAAAAATGTCTCCGGCTTCTTATTTGGACAATATATGCTAGCTATTGTACACTCAATTCCCTGTAGTTTACCTCTCAGAAACAAAAACCTTCCCTCCGGATCCGTTATTCTCTTCTCCACCTCAAACCTTATATTCTTTGCAAAACCTATAGCAACCCCTTTTGTTCTTTTAATTGGTGAGTCCACATAATACCATGTCGGGAAATATCTAGTCTTCAGCCTAACCTTTGACTCCATTTCTAAGTGTGTTTCCTGCAAAAATACCACCGAAGATGTTCTATGTTGTAGTTCTTTCAATAACCTGAATCTCTTCCCAGGGCAACACAACCCCTTTACATTATAGGTTATAAATTGGATTTCTTCCATCTTACCCTACTCCTCTTAACTCCTTCTTCCTCCTTCCCTTCCTCTTTCCTGTTTCTCTTATCCCACAGAGTGTTACCGTCCCCCTACTGTTTTTTCTAACCTTATCCCTCCACCCCTCTCCCAATAACCCCCTCCACACCCCAAATACCTCCCTCCCTTTCCCAACCCCCCTCCCTCTTTTCTCTCCCCAACCCTCTCCCCCCACCCACCTACACCCTCCCCCCTTCATCCCCCCTCTTTTTAGGCTTACAATTTGCCTACTAATCATTTGTGGGCCGATACACACCTTTGATTTACTACCTGGGGGTTGAACTCTGTCCATATACGGCTCTCCTTTTCCCAACCCCCCCGTCTCCTTATCTATCTGATTTGATATCTTCTTACCGACCGTTGGGTGTGAAAACAGTATTTTAAACATATAAATCCTGGAGAGAGAAGGAGGTAAAATAAAGAAAGAGAGAGAGAGGGAGAGAAAAGAAAAAGGGCCCCCCACCCTCCCTCTCCTTTGAACCATTCCCCTCTCTATCCTCTCCCTCCTACTAACTGCCAATCCTCTCTCCCCTTAGCCCCTATATCTCTTTCTTCTTCTTCCCACCCTGGTAACCTTATTCTCTGTAAATCAAGTCTATCACAGAAGTCTCTCAAGTCCTCAGGAAATCTCAGAATAGCCGTGAGTCCATTTTTCCATCCAATTAAACTCGCCTGGGCTCCCCATCTATATTGCACATTCTGTTTTCTCATCAGATCCACCAGGGGTTTTAAAGATCTCTTTCTCCATAATGTCTCTGGTGCTAAGTCTGCAAAAATTTGGATATTTATTTCTTCATACTTAATATTTATTCTTCCTTTAATTTTCTTCCAAATTTCTTCTTCATCACCCGGCCTATGAAATTGGATAATTATATCTCTCGGTCTTTCTCTATCTTTTCCTTGTTGGGCTTTTCCTATTCTAAATGCACCGTCCAATTTAAACATTTCTGAAGTAGGTCTATCCATTATGGAGTTTAAAATTTTACACATTAACCCTTTTAAGTCCTCCCCCTGTGAACTCTCTGGGACGCCTCGTATCCTGAGATTACTCCTTCTATCCTTATTTTCCTGGGCCTCTATTTTATAAAGCAATTTCCTTTGATCTTTCCTGATTTCCAATGTCCGTTTCTTAAGTTCTGAGTTATCTTGGGCATGAATTTTAAGTTTTTCCTCCGATTCTTCCACTCTGTGTAATAACTGCCCCATATCATTCCGTATTATTGCTATTTCTTGCTTTATTGATTTTTCCAAGTTTTTAAACATTTCTGCTATCTTTCTTATTCGGCACTTGTAATTCCCTTTCCACTTCTCTTCCCTCCTTATTTTCTATCATATGTTGACTACTGTTGTCTGTTCCTAGGGATAGTCTAGGACTTTTTTCCATACTAATTTCCATTTCACTCTTTTCGTTTATCCCCGAGGATCTTTCTGGGGTCACACTTCCCTGAGACGTGTACTTTTTAATCGAACCGGTCTGGGCTCCTTTGGACCCACTTCCTTTAACACTTTTATTCGTCATATCTTCCTAGAGACTGAACTCTTCTATAAACACCAGGGAGTACTCAAATAAACACTGGGGCCCGGATTTGGCCCACTATTTAATTGTCCGTTAAACTTTCATTTCCATTTCTAGGGTCACTTAATCCCCTTTTACTCTTCCACACCTTCACCTTCATACCCCCTAGGAATCCCCCTTCTCTGCTTCACACAATGTTCCTTTATATCATACCAAATGATATATACCTAGCCCAAGCCGCTCTCACTCACCCTCCTCTCTCTTGCTTTTTCTGTAAAGGCAGCTTCAGGCTGCTGGTGTCAGTCTCTCCAAGGAATCCTTTCCTTCGTTGGGGGGGTTCCTCAGGGTAGCTTAGTTTGATAGCTGGGGATCGAGCAGGGCATCTGGTTTGATATCCTTCTAGGGAATCCGAGTAACAGACTGGGAAGCAAGCTGGGGAACAGGCCACGTGTCTCTCTCCCCTCCGTACGCAGGCCGCCTTCTCCTTCTCCCAGCGCTCCCTTGCGGCTACCCACGTGGTCCCGCCACGTCACTCCGTCTCCCTGGCAGCCCGACGCTCTCTCCAGGATCACCGCTGACCAGCCTAGGGGAAACTGACAGCCGGGTCCACTCTCCACCCCCGGGGGCTTCTCCTCAGCACCCAAACCGAGACCCCCTCTCTCACAGGTAGGTCTCGGATAGATGACTTTCCCGCTAGGACATTGGGAGGGGGTTGGGATCGGAGACTATCGGAGAGCTCCTACATCTTGCTCTCCCACGCCGCCATGCACAGGCACCGCCCCCAACTCAGGAAGCACTCCCCTTGTGATGTACATTTGACCTGTTTCAAGCAGGTTTTGTATTCCCAGAGTTCCTATAGAGATGTGTTTTTTCTTATGTTCATTGACTGACGCAGCTGCTTCTTCTTTATCGATGACCAAATAGGGTTTTATAGCCACACCTACAGGAGTAGGACACTAGGCAGAAAAAACTCGGCACCTCCTATGGGCAGTCCTCTCTGGGCATAAAACCCCCTCTCTGCCTATAGCCTCCAGTCATTCCGCCTAGTGTCTCAGGAGTATGGACGTGCTATTCTGCTGGAACTTGCGGTCCCATAGCCTTTTTCCTTTTTTTTTTTTTTCTTCCTCCTTTCCTTTCTTGTGGAATACATCGGGCTACATTCAGGCTGGGCAACGAGCCGGTTGATCTAAATCCAGTGGATACCCCAATCTGTCCAGCGAGCACGTGCAGACCATTCGCTGCATGCTCAGTCAGCCACAACTTTGCCCCATTCTGGCCTGGGGCAACCAACAAGTTAAACAGCTCATGGGGACACATATTATGGAGCACCTATAATCTGTGTCCTTGTTACTCCTGGCTGACAGCCCCCACTACAGGGAAAGGAGGATCTGTCATGGGAGCCTTACCCACATGCTCAGCTAGACTGGTATTTCATCTCTGGATGTGTTTTGGGTGCCGGTGCTCCCTGGGTTGGTCGATCCTTACAGGTTTCTCCTCCTTCCCTAGAGGCCTAGGTTGCCTGACCCCCCCCCTCCAAATTTGTGTCATTGGACTTGGGCTGGGGGATGGTTGGGACCCACAGTGATGGGCGTCCATAGCCAGGGCCTTATGTGCTCGGTCACAGGACCTGTGAGTCTGCCAGAGAGAGGGGGACTTTGGTTGTGCCACGACAGCTACAGAAGCACCCCCCCCTCCCCTCTTACCCCCTGGCAGGGATTGCTTTGTGTGGGAACCTCACTATTACAAGGTGGATGCCTAGGGATGGTGTTGTGCTTCATGCTCTTTTGACTGTGGCAGGCGAGCACCACAACTCCCTTACCTAGCAGGTGTTGTGTGCTTTGCCCCTCGCCCTCCCACTGGTATCCGCACCACACAGTTGTACAGGCTGTGAAATTTAGGCCACGGCCTATAGCGGCAGGAGCTTGCATCACCGTTTTTATTGTGGGCATGGCCATTACTGCTGTTCAGGAGCAGGGGCGGTTGCGGCTCCTTGCAGATGGGGCTGCTAAGGGTGGAGATAGCCCTGTGGGGTCCGGGGCCATTTTCGCAGCTACTAGTGGTGCTGGGCAACTGATTGGTTTCCGGGTGGTCTTAGCAGCCAATCACCAGCTTGCTAACGTGAAAAGTTAGTTCCGGCAGCTCCTGTCTTCCATCCTGTACTGCGATACCTCTTGCTCTCCGCTCTGCTGTACTCCTTTGTAAGGTGGGAGAGTGCTACCTACACATAGGTGTGTGTGTTTGGGGGAGGGGGGGGGAATGAAGGGGACAGAGGACACTGTTTTTGGGGGGCACAGGATAACATTGCTATGGGGGGAGGACACTATGGGGGTGATGTGAATGGGGGCCCAGGACACTGCTTCGGGGGTGCAGAGGGGCAGAGGACACTACAGTGTGGGGGCGATGTGAATGGGGGGCACAGGACACTGCTATGGGGGGGAGGGGTAGAGCAGAGAACACCACAGTGGTGGGGGGGGGATGATGTAGAGATATGAAGGGGGGCAGGACACTGCTATGGGGAGGCAGAGGACACTGGGGGGGGGGATGTAAATTTGTGTCTCTGCAAGTGAAATCTGGGCATCAGTTTTTCTGCACGTATGGTGTGAATAAGGCCTTAAACTGTCACTCCACTCAGACCAATATTTCAATTATGGAAGGGGATGCCTGGAAGAATTATCCACCTGGTATCTGTGATCTGCTCTCAGTGCACTAGCCAAGACCTGAGGGGCCTGGAATGAATTATGGGGGAGCCCCTACTCCATTATTTATTTATTTATTTATTTTTGCCTGGGTGCCCCCATTAATGTCTCTAGCAGATGCCATTCTAGGATAAATGTCTCTTATATCTGAATAAAATCCCTGGCCATTTGTGTTTAGTGATAGAAGTAGAATGAAGCAGTTATGAGCTGTCCTTTTGGTGACAATTTAAACACACTTTTTTCTTTGTATATGTCGTTGTTGCAGGAAATTGTATACATCACATACAGTAGATGACCATTCACAAGCAGGATCAGGAAATTCCCTACTCATAATAATCGAGTTTTCCTTTTTGAGGCTATGTTCACACTAATGCAGTGCGGTACATCGTATGTGATTCGCACAGGAACCGCACCGCATTCCTGTGCAAATCACATGCGATTTGTGTGTGGTGCAATAATTGGAGCCATATGTTTTGTATGGCTCCAATCGCACCACACCAAAAAGGCGCAGGATCCTTTTTTGGGTCCGCACTAGAATCGGATCGCATGGGTATTCACACCTACGCGATCTGATTCTGCACATCTCACTACGTTTTGCGTTCCAATTTCGGGGTGTTAACTTAACATACATACCCACATCGGTTCCCATGAACGGGTTGCGATTATGATAAGGTGCGGGATTCGCATAGAAAACGCTTCAAATTCCGCACTGCATAAGTGTGAACCTAGCCTTAATGTTTCAGTTTAAGCATTACTAAAATTGCCACTCCCAGCCAGATTTTTTTTCTTTCTTTTTTTTGTGTGGTAGCATTGTAAATGGGCACAATATGCTGCATTTCATCAATTGCATTGGATATAGATTATTTAACCACTTTTCATCCAGAGGATTTACCCCCCCCTTCCTGACCAGGAAATTTTATTGCTATACGGCACTGTATTAATTTAACTGACAACTGGGTGGTAATGCAACGTTGTACATAAATTAAATTTATGTACTTTTTTTCCCAACAAACAGAGCTTTCTTTCGGTGGTATTTGATCACTTGTGCGGTTTTTCTTTTTTGCGCTATAAACAAAAAAAGACAGACAATTTTGAAAAGAAAACAAAACAATATTTTTGCTATTAAACATGTCCAATAAAATTTTTTAAAAAAAATCAAATTTTGTCATACATTTACACCAATATGTATTCTGCTACATGTCTTTGCTAAAACAAAAACCCCAATACATGTAAATTAATTGGTTTACGTGAAAGTTATTGCACCTACAAATGGCGGTATATATACTGGATTTTTTTTTTTTTTACTAGTAATGGTAACTGCCACTGACATCCCCCGTGACAGTAATACAGTGATCAGTGCTAATAAGAAGGGGGTTTACATATTGGACGATTAACGGGTTAACTGTGTGTGTTTTACTGTGTAGACAAGCTGCTTTGTAATGCTGTGCTATGCAGAGCAATACAAAGCAGCCTGTTCATGCTGACAGGGGAGAGATCTGTATTGTTTACATACAGACCTCTCCCTTGTCAGCTTCGCCGACGATCGCCGAGTCTCGGCTGAGAATCGGTGGCCAGGGCCCAGTGATTGACATGCGGCGCGGGTAGAGCGCGTGCACGTGCGCCCCCTAACCAGGCATACAAAACCACATACAGTTGTGTTCAAAATAATAGCAGTGTGTTGAAAAAAGAGAATAAAGCTCAAAATCCTTCTAATAGCTTTTATTTCCATACACACAAATGCATTTGGAACACTACACATTATATTCCAAATCAAAACATAAAGAAAAAGATATCACATTTGTGTTGTTCCTCTAAAAAAATTGAAGAAAAGTGAATATTAGACTGTTCAAAAAAAATAGCAGTGTTTGTATTCTTCTTTACAAACTCAAACATTCACTATATAAACTAAAAAAATGTTTGAAGATTTTGCTTTCCTTTGAATCACTTAATATTTAGTTGTATAACCACTGTTTCTGAAAACTGCTGTACACATGTGTTGCATGGAGTCAACCAACTTCTAGCACCTGTGAACAGGTATTCCAGCCCAGGATGATTGGACTACATTCCACAGTTCTTCTCTATTTCTTGGTTTTGCCTCAGAAACTGCATTGTTGATGTCACCCCACAAGTTTTCTATTGGATTAAGATCTGGGGATTGGGCTGGCCACTCCATAACGTCAATCTTTTTGGTCTGGAACCAAGATGTTACACGTTTACTGGTGTGCTCGGGGTCGTTGTCTTGTTGGAACACCCATTTCAAAGGCATTTCCTCTTCAGCATAAGGCAGCATGACCTCTTCAAGTATTCTTATGTATTCAAACTGATCCATGATCCCTGGTATGCGATAAATAGGCCCAAAACCGTAGTATGAGAAACATCCCCATATCATGATGCTTGCGCAACCATGCTTCACTGTCTTCACAGTGTACTGTGGCTTGAATTCAGTGTTTGGGGGTCGTCTGACAAACTGTCTCCGGCCACTAGACCCAAAAAGAACAATCTTACTTTAACCAGTCCACAAAATGTTGCGCCATTTCTCTTTAGGCTATTCAATGTGCTCTTTGGCAAATTGTAACCTCTTCAGCGCGTCTTTTTTTCAACAGTGGGACTTTGCCGGGGCTTCTTGCAGATAGCTTGGCTTCACATAGGCGTCTTCTAACTGTAACAGGTCATTCCCAGGTAACTTTAGACCTTCTTTGATCTTCCTAGAGTTGATTGTTGGCTGAGTCCTTGCCATTTTGGCTATTCTTCTATCCATTCGAATGGTAGTTTTTCGCTTTCTTCCACGTCTTTCAGGTTTTGGTTGCCATTTTAAAGCATTTGCGATCATTTTAACTGAGCAGCCTATCATTTTCTGCACTTCTTTATAGGTTTTCCCCTCTCCAATCAACTTTTTAATCAAGGTACACTGTTCTTCTGAACAATGTCTGGAACGACCCATTTTCCTCAGAATTTCAGAGACAAATGCACTGTAACCAGCATGTACAACATTTGCTGCCTTCCTTCCTTAAATAAGGGCAATAATTGCCACCTGTTTTTCAAAGAATGTATGACCTCACTAATAGAACGCCACACTGCTATTATCTTGAACATGCCCCTTTCAATTAGTGATTCAATTACACAGAATCAGCAGCATGCATATCATGACTGTTGGGTCTGTTGGATTTCTATTATTCTACTACACCTGCTAGTAAATTATTTGCTATGTAGAAATATCATTTCTACCAAAAACAGTGCTTGATCAGGTTAGTGATGTCTGACTGCTATTATTTTGAACACAACTGTGTGTGTGTGT
The DNA here is from genome assembly GCF_062004578.1 of Staurois parvus. NCBI lineage: Eukaryota > Metazoa > Chordata > Amphibia > Anura > Ranidae > Staurois > Staurois parvus. Next base: position 1,654,378 of record NW_028318073.1, on the reverse strand, counting down.
ATGTATATATGTATATATATACATGATTTTGCGCATCCCTGCCGCCCTGTAGCAGTACTTTTGCTATAGGGTAGTCAGGAAGAGGTTAAACATTGTTTAACCACTTGCAGACCAGCTGTGTATACATCTCTGGACTTTGACTGGTTAAACCGGGATGATGCCAACAGTGTTTTTCAGCTGGTGGTCAGCTTTTTTTGTAAAAGCAATCCTAGCGGATAATTGCTTTTACAAGCAGCGGTAGGGGGCGTCACGGCAGCTGACCAAAGAGCTGATCGGAGACTGGAATGGCTCCATTCAGCATGTGGTCTCATAAACTGGATGCAATGAGCATTCATCACTTCCGGTTTCGTCATGTATAAACCGGGCAATTTTTTAATCGGAAAAGCATCTGATCACACTGATCTTGGTGTGATGCTGGTAGGTTAATTGGATCCTAATTAGGGAACTTAGATTGTATTCCCCTTGAGGGTTAGGGACTGATGTGAATGCACAATACATATGTAAAAGTGCTGCGTAAATTGACGGCGCTATATAAGTACCTGTAGTAATAATAATAACAATACATGCATAAGTCAAACAATGTCCTTGAATATAATAATAAAAAAAAAAACTAATGTAATGTAGAGTATGCTTATTCTTTGGTATGTGCTTTCGGGAACTAGTATTTTATAATATTGTTGCATGTTACAATTTAATTGTGTTGCATTCAAGTCTACTTAGAATTGTATATACATGCTAGCACAAGTAACTTTGCTGCTGCAAAGGAACCGGCTTTACATACACGATGCTTCAAGGTTTACGGCTTTCAGATCTTAGCTAGTTCTGGTATGTTCAACAAAATTCCAGTAAAATTAAACTGCTTCAGTCTCTTGTTTGTTTTGTCTTTTAGCTGTGACTAAGCAGTTTGTGTGAAAGACATAAAGGTTTCTGCTTTCATGTCTGTATTCCTGTGCACCTTCACAATCAGGGTGCTTTCACGTGGACACTGTTCATTCTGTTTAACAGGGGGTTCTTGAGTAGATCTCCAGCTGAGTCAGAACAGAATGGGACGGATGTCACTTTTGGGACATTGTGCCCATTCAGGTTTTTGTCCTCAATTTGACAGCAGACTGTGGTGGACCCGTATTGGACCGGACAACTGATGGATATAAGCAGACTTGTGTCCATGAACATCAAGCTAATGTGTCACGTTTAGGTGCGAAAAAGGACATACCTTTTTTGTTTTTTGCCGTACCTGGAACAAACTCTGTGGTAGGCAGAAGAAAACCAACACAAGTAAATTTACATCCACCTGCCCATAGACATACTTGTAATTTCCAATCAGGTCCACCTGAAAAACTGACCGGTGGACCTGTTCGAAAACCCATGGGAAAGGGGCCCAAATCTTACAGTCAAGTTAGGCAATCAGAATGAAGTGGTTTCATATCAAAACCGTAAATTAGTGGCCTGGGATCTTTAAAAGGGACCAATAGACAACTCAACTATTATAATACATTAGTTATTAATACATGTATTCATATATATTGTGAATTTGAATTCAGTTGTCTGTATTCTTGGTGCCTATTAAAAATCCCAGGCCACTTATTTATGGGCTTTATATGACTATATAGGGATGTGGCACCTTGCAACTACTTTCAGTAGTCTAATTAAGACTATCAGTTATGAAGTGGTTTAATTTTACTGAAATTTTTTTTAACTTGCTAGCACACCTTTAATTGCTATCTTATGCAATTAAAGTGAGAGAAATCTGAAACATTTAGAAAAATATACTTGGTTTCTTAGCAAAACATAAGTATATAATCACATCTAAAAACACAACTGAGCACAAGTATGATTACCATTGCAACATAAATGTAATTTCCATTGTAACTCCTTGGTGTTAAATAGGTGCATTTTGTTGCTTGAATTGAAAGAAAATTACTTATTTACTGCATATGCTTTGCCTTGCCTTGATATAACCTACTGTATATTAAAGTGTTCTTTGTTTTGTTTTTCTATTCTACAGTAACAGGGCCACTGTCAGAACAACAGATCGCCTATGTTTCCCGGGAAACGCTACAGGTATGCTGCTAGTTAGCTGCATTTTCTGATTCAAAGATAATCTTTAAGACTTTGCTGTCAAAGGAATTTAACCCAGAATACAGTGTTTAAAAGAGAAGATTGGGAATAAAGAAAAAAAAAACCAGCAATACACATATACCCACCTAGGTGGATGCAGCATTGGTCAGATGTCCCCCGCCTCCTCAAAGACCACTCAGTTCTCTGCCTTCTCTGAACAGAGCTGGTGACTCGCAGTCACTTTTTTGTGCTCTGCCCCTCCAGTGCTCACGAGCACCAGGCTGTGAAAGTGGCAGATGTGGCTGGCGGACGGAGTAGCTGAGCCAGTTGTCTGTCCAGACATCCGAGTGGAAGTCGGGATCTCTCCAGAGCCTGGGTCAGCTCAGTGACATCAGCCAATGAAGGACTTTAGCCCGTTGTCAGTTGAAAATGGGTCACAGGAGTGTGCAATAACCACTTGCCCTCCTGAGGACTTACCCCCCTTCCTGACCAGGCCATGTTTTGTGTTACAGCACTGCGTAACTGGCAGTTGTGCTGTCATGCAACGCTGCACCCAAATTAAATTTACGTCCTTTTTTTCCTCCAAGAATTGAGCTTTCTTTCAGTGGTATTTGATCGCCTGTGCATTTTTTATATTTTGCACTATAAAAAATAGATCCCCGGGGGCACGCACCCGGCAATCTCCATGATCGCTATGTCCTACGGACACAGCTGATCACATAATGTGGTAAAAGGCCAATCACAGCAGCCCTTTACCACGTGATCAGCTGTGTCCAATGACACAACAGATCACCGGTAAATGCAGTTGCCAGTTATCAGCTGCACTTTCCTCACATTGTCACAGCATGATAACTAGCAATTGTCAGAGGCCCAGCAGTGCCACCGACCTGTGCCCATCAGTGCCTAGTAGTGACACCCACCTTTGCTCCGCAGTGCCACTCATCAGTGCCATCAGTCAGTGCCGCCTATCAGTGTCCATCATTGTTGCATATCAGGGCCAGCTCATCAGTGCTGCCTATCAGTGCCCATCAGTGCTGCCTATCCGTGCCACCTATCAGTGCCCATCAATGCTGCCTATCAGTGCAGCCTTATCAACGCACATCAGTGAAGGAAAAAAAATTACCTGTTTTCAAAATTTTATAATAGAAACAAAGAGAAACTTTTTTTTTCAAATTTTTTGCTCTTTTTTTTTGTTTAAAGCGCAAAAAATAAACACCCAGTAGTGTTTAAATAGCACCAAAAGAAAGCTCTATTTGTGTGAAAAAAATTATAAAAATTTCATATGGGTAAAGTGTTGCATGACCGCGCAATTGTCATTCAAAGTGCGACAGCGCTGAAAGTTGAAATTTGGCATGGGCAGGAAGGGGGTATAAGTGCCCAGTAGGCAAGTGGTTAAACATGTCCAGTAAAAAATTAAATTTCGTCAGAAATTTAAGGCAACATGTATTCTGCTACATGTCTTTGCTAATAAAATCCCAATACGTTTATATTAATTGGTTTACATGAAAGTTATAGTGTTTACAAGTGGCGGTATATAGACTGGGCTTCTTTCATTTTTTTTTTTTTTTTTTTTTTACATATTTTTACTAGTAATGGTGGCAATAAGCGACTGATAGCAGGACTGCGGCAGGCATTCTGACCCTGGGAGGAATTGACTTGATGTCACTGACATCCCCAGTGACACCAATACAATTATCAGTGCTAAAAAAAAAAGCGCACTGTACTAATGGCACTGGGCAGGAAGGGGTTAACATGAGGGGCGATCAAAGGGTTAACTGTGTGCTGTTTCACTATGTTCTGTGTCCGTGTGCTTTACTATAATCACATTGCTTGCATGGGTGTGCTATGCACACTTATACATACAAACCAATTTGCATGAGCCGACAGGGAGGAGAACTGTTTTGTTTACAAACCGTTCTCCTCACAGTCGGAGATCCTTGGCAATCACCGGGCGCCAGCGAGTATTCACCAGCCGGGACCCGGTGATTGATAGCTGCGGCCGCGAATGCCAGAAATGCAAAAACACGTATATACACGTGATTTTGCACATCCGTGCCACCCTGTAGCAGTATTTCTGCTATAGGGCGGTCGGGAAGCAGATAAAGTGCACTCCTGTGACCTTCAGGTGAAGTAGAGCCAAGATCAGAGGCTTTTACAGCTCTTTAATTTCCTACATGTTGTCCTGGTAGATCTCAGCTTCTAAAAGGTTGCCCACCTATGATATAAGCAGATTAAGTTTTATTCAAATATAACTTCTTTTCAAAGTTTTTGTTTTTTTATTATTATTATTATTATTATTATGGATTTATATAGTGCTAACAGTTTGCGCAGAGCTTTACAACATGAGGGCAGACAGTACAGTTACAATACAATTTAATACAGGAGGGCCCTGCTCATTTGAGCATATAATCTAAGATGCAGGGTCAAGTGATACGAAAGGTAATAGCTGTGGGGAAAGAGCTGATGGAAAAAATAAAAGTACGGTTGTAAAGTGGGGGCAGAATAAGCTCTGAAGTGAAGGGTTTTCAAGGATCATCTAAAAGCAAACAGCAGGATATAGTGATTGGGGTAGGGAGTTCCATAGGGTGGGAGAGGCTCTGGAAAAGTCCTGGAGGCACACATGGGAGGGAGCTAGGGAGAGTAGGAAGTCTTGGGAGGAATGAAGAGAACGATTAGGTTGGTATTTTGAGATTAGGTTAGTGATGTTGCTGGGGGCCAAGTTGTGGATAGCTTTGTAAGTTGTTAGTATTTTTAATTTAGTTTGTTGGGTGAGCGGAAGTCAGTGGGAGGGATTGACAGAGAGGACTAGCAGAAACTGAACAGTTGGTAAGATGAATGAGCCTAGCAGCAGCATTCATGATGGACTGAAGACGGATAGCCTATGTAAAAGTAATCCAGTGATGAGGGAGTTGCAGTAGTTGAGGCGAGAGAATGAATGAACTAGGAGCTCTGTGTTGTCATTGGTTAGGAAGGGGCATATTTTGGAGATGTTGTGTAGGTTGAGGCAGCAAGCTTTGGACAGTGATTGGATGCTTACACCTAGAACTTTGGCTTGTGGGGAAAGGTTGTTAGTTGTGCCACTGATCTTGACAGAGAAATAAGGAGACTAGGCACATGGGGGAGGAAATAATATGAGCTCAATTTTGGATATATTGAGTTTGAGCAAGTGGTGTGATGTCCAGGCTGATCTGTCTGTTAGTAAATTAGTGATATGTGAGGAGCCTGAGGCGTGATCTGAGGAGTAGAGAGATCAATTTGGGTGTCATCAGCATAGAAATGGTATCAGCTGACCCAGGGAGGAGGTGTATGTCGAGAATAGGGGAGATCCAAGAACAGAACTTTGGGGACCCCGCCAGAAGAGAGTTGGAAGTAGAATTGTAAGTAATGCTAAAAAATGGAAATTCTCAGTGAGGTGGTCGCTCAATTGGTGTAGACTAGACATTTAAGGAGTTTGGAAAAAAAGAGAAGCAAAGAGATGGGACATAGGTTCTTATGATTAGTGGGGTCCAGTGAGGGCGTTTTAAGTATGGGGGTGACTAGTGCATTTTTTAGAGAGTTGCGGAAGATGCCAGAAGAGAGGAGGAGATTGAAGAAGTGAATTAGTGTAGAAAAGAACCAGAGGATGACCATAGCATTTGCAAGGGAACAGGGGGCAGGTAGTTAGGTGAATGTTAGGGAAAAAGTTTAGCAACCTTGTCTATAGTGGCGGGGTTGAATGAGGGAAGTAATGATTGTACCTGTGATCTGAGAGATTTGTGATCCCTGAAATAATTATACAAAATAAATAGAAAAAGCGCCACACTATTTAAAATAATAAACTATGTGTCAGCAGCAACACCCACCAAAAAAATTATATATACAATTAATTTGGCAAAGTGAACAAAATCTCATAAGGGTATATATATATATATATATATATATATATATATATATATATCAACCTTATATTTAGTGTCCAAAATAAACTAGTGTCCAAAACAAAATCAAAATATTCTCTGTGACTTCATAACACTGTGAATAATCCACCACCGAATGAATTAAGTGAACGATGTCCAGATACTAGACGTGGTAATTCTTAATCACGTCCAGGTAATCAATAATGGTGAACAGTATGAGGGATAACGTATCAGTACCAAGAGCAATACTCTGCAGCCAAGGATCTCATGATGAATCTCTCCATTTAATTCCATACCTCCATATATGCATGAATCACACTCAGGGACAAAGGAAAAAGCATGATGGTGCAGTACGTTTAAAACATATGTAAATTTAATAAAAGCTCAACCAACTCACAAAAAAGGTGTTCAGACAGACACCAGCTTAAACAGCAATGCAATGAGGTGATGAACGATCCCCGCTCACCATGGATCACCTCCGACAAACACTGGGAAAAGAACGTTCTGACGTCAACATCGAGTAGGCCACGTCCAATGCGTTTCATCACCATGTCGTGGACGTTTCATCACCTCATTGCTGTGCATTGCTGTTTAAGCTGGTGTCTGTCTGGACACCTTTTTTGTGAGAAGAAAATGGCCTGGTCAGGAAGGGGGGTAAATCCTCTGGACGGCAAGTGGTTAAAGTGCACGTTGAGTTAAAAAAAAAAAAAAAAAACATAGGTAGCACATCTCTGCAAAACATGCATCTTTCGCAATTGTGCCTGGGATTTTAGTGTAGCAGAGACAGAACTGTCAGCTTAAACTGGTAGTTTAGAAACAACTGTATTTTTGGTCTAATAAACCAGTATTTCTTATTCATTGAAGGACACAGCCCTACTGTAGATCAACCACTGCTCAGGGCTCTTGGGATTCTAGTAGATCACATACAGACAGTAGCAGTGCTATGCTGTAGCCGGCAAGACTATTAGTATGCATTAAAAAGGATTTTAATTCAAGAAATATAACTATAGTTCTACCAACTTACAAAACCCTGGTTTGGCCACATCTTGAGTAAGCAGTCCAGTTTTGCACACCAGTCCAAGAGAAAGGCTGCAAAGCTAAAAAGTAAAATAACATTAAACTTCTCCCTGGAGAAGCGACGCTTAGCACTAATGCGAGGCGATTTTGACACAATTTTCAGTGCAATTATGTAGTGTAACTTTGACTTGACTTGGTTGCAATTTTGCATATTCTATGGGGTCAAGTTGCACTGTAATTCGCACCAACATAGCACAAGAGGAGGAGGATGGGATGCTGCACTCTAAAAGAACAGCCCAAGTTTAAAGAAGAGTAAAAACGCCTTCAGGCCAACTCCTCCCATGCTACACCTACTGACGCATTTCACTCCACCCACAAGGCTTAGGCATAATGTCCCTTATACCTAAGCCCCATGCACAGGGTAAAACATGTCAGGGGCGTGGCCTGGGTAGAGTTGGGCTGCAGGCTCTTTTCTCTATACCTGGGTTGTCCCGTCCTCCTTTTCACGTGTGCACTCAAAGGCAGGATGGGCTCTCTTACTGGCGGCACTCAGCAGCATTGTGAATATTAGAAGATCACTGCTTGGAGCTGCTCCGGAAGTTTATATTGTTCTTGGTCAAAGTAGCACAGGAGCTTCTTTGCTCCAGTCGCATCTGCAACGAACACAGTGCCCGGCCTCTGCCCTTCTCACCATTTCGTAACAAAGGTCCAGCCGATCTCACACCACACTATCACTTGCGTAACAATGCCACTCTCGGTTGCACCCTGCACAGATATTTTCCAGCTCGCAGGACCCCAGTCTATGTACTAGCAGCCTGAGAGTGATTGTCAGTGGGTTAATTAATTATGCAATGAACTCCTTAAACTGCCACCACCGCCTTTTTATCGAGAAGGACGACACTCACAATCTTAGCAATAACACTATGATTTTAGCAAAAACGTCTGCAAAACACACTGTCACCACAGACAGGTATATTCAGAGGATTATTATATTCAGTTGCACTCTTCATGTGACAGGGATTCTTTAGTTTGCATTAAAAGCCTTAGAGATAGTTTTAACTCTTTTCAAAATAGGGTTTAATAATGAAAAGGTCAAATAATGAAATTAAAATATTTACAGAAAAGGATGTTATATAAAGAGAACAACAATGCAAAGACATAAAGAGAACAATAATACAACAGAGAAATAAAAGGAGGTGAAAAAGGAGAATACTTACAAAGTCCTGGTTTTAGCAGAGTCCAATTGTCCGAGCAAAAACGTTGCCGTGGCTTTCAAGTCTGTTAAGATGTTCTTTGGTTGATGTTAAAACGAGAGCTTTTCTAACAAGTCCTGTCAGTCCCTGTTCTGTGATATCAAAGGGGTGTGGACAGAGACCAACTGACAAATAATCCAGTTTAAGAGATGGGTGCTAGGAGGCTACCACATTTACTACCAATTTCCAAATTGAGGTGACTGTTTTCTCTACTTTCGTATGTGCTAGGGTAGTCATGTATGACCTTGATTTATTCGGTATGATATTCCCCATTCAAGTATATACCTAATATGAATGTGTCCTTTTCCTGTTGAATTCTATGAAGTGTATGTGGAATTGTTAGGTTGTGGAATAGACATTTTATGGCATGTTCTGCATTCCTAGAGCTTAAATGACCTTACATATCGTGTGGCAGGCTTGACTGAGTTATTATTGTTTTGCGATAGGTCAGAGGGAAGAGTTTTTCATGGTTTGTGGAAACGGACATCCTGCCAAGACTCATTAGTTGTTTACAGCTCTGACCAGGTCCGGACTCTGCCTCTATTGTGTTTAATTAAAAGATGAGGCTCTTTTGAAGTGTTAAAACTTACAGCTGCAAATTCCACAGTTTTTAGGAAGAGGGAGGGGAGGAAGATCATTGTTCATGAAAAACAAAATGGAGACCTTAACAAGATGGCTGTCGCCTACAGCTTTCATGTCCCTATTGTGCATTGGTATGAGCAGAGCCTAAAAGGGGTTTAGGATCACAATGTACAAATCATTGATCTGTGCTTTCTCCACCTCTACTTCTCAGATATTACCCCACTTGTCATCAGTCACCAGATCTGGAGTGAGAAAGCATAGCTCTGCTCCTTTGTCAAGATAGTCACTTCCACACATAGACAGTAAACAAGACATGGAAAGTCAGTAATAGGAAAACCGCTGCATGCATCCCACAGGCAATTCTGGTGATTAGTCATTTGCTTCCTTCTTGCCCTCTTCAGGATGTAGCTTCCCAGTATAGGTCCTAATTAGGCTTTATGGTGCTTAATTTCATAAGTTTGTCAACAATAAAGTTGCTTGGTGTCTATGACCAGCAACATATTTTCTTCATAGGCCCTATGTTTTTAAACAGTCTTATCCATAACTGTTTTCTAAACCATTTTTGTAAATCATTTCTGTCCTCTTTCAGGGTTTATATTATCTTCACAATAAAGGAAAAATGCACAGGGACATAAAGGTAAGAAACAATCTATTTTTTAAATTAAATATCCTTCTCCATTTGTTTTATAATGTTATGTTGTGGCTGTACCAGTTGCTGAATAGAATATGTTTAAGGTAAATTGCATGATTCCATTTTGCTGCTTTTCCATGCAAAAAGTGGTCAAAGTAACTGATTCGGCAGTAGGCCCACTACAGTTTTCACAGTGTTTTCTCGGTTTCTCTTGAACTATACTCATACATAAATGTGATGCATTCATGTCAGCTGACATATTATGGATTTCTTTGTCTTCTTCTTTAACCTCTGTCTGGGGCTTTTTTTTTTTTCTTAAATTACACACATTAAAGTCAGCATTTCTTGCTAGAAAACATGACATATTTTCTGAAAGCGGAGGCCCTGGAGAATAAAATGATGGTTATTTGAAATTTACATGTCGCAGCTGTTCATCAAAGGCATATTCTCAGGAAAATGATAAAATTATTTTTGTTAAAGGTAATGTTATTGTTTTCAAAATAAAAGGTACAAACAAATTTCCAAATGTTATGGAATTTTGTAGGGCACCCCCTGGCCTCATGTCAGTTTATATAGTGGGATTGCCTTATTGACTAAATTAATCCAAGAAGTTATAGTAGGAGGAGCCTGTGATTTCCAATGCATAGTGATAGATTTCTTGTCATAGAACAGAACCATATGCAAAAAAAGTTTTGTGCAACTAGGGAGACTATAATAATCTATGTAGCTAAATAGGCATCGTAAGGGATTACAAATATTAAGCAGTTGTGCAAGCGAGTTAATAAAAGCAGTGAAGGGGCACATAACAGGTTTTCTAAGACCAAGAGCTGCAGAGATACTTTGTTTAAGCCAAATTGTATCACTGCAGTATGTCATAGTTGTAAATAACTGAAATAGGCCGTGGAGAGAAGATTATAGTCCGGCTGGAAATCTAAAAAGGGACGAAACGCGCCTGAGGATAATAAATGGTAAACTAATTTAACTCCATGCCTAGACCAGAATAATCCATCAGTCGGTGGAGAAATTCCCTTAGATGTAAATGATGCCAAAGAGGAGCATTAGGGGAGTACGCCCTTAGAGCTCCAGAGGGAAGTAGTTTAGAAAATATGCCAATGTCATGAACAGTAAACTAGTACTGTCCCTTCCTATGGTAGATTGTCTATGAATAAAATTTTGTAAGGATTCATAAAAGGTAAGGAGAGCTGCTGCCAAAGCAGCATTATTAGTTTCAGAAGCAATTCAAATTAATTTTAGTGCAAAATCACAATATAGTACCCAGCTTTTGGGTAAAAATGACTCCTGCGTTGAGTACCGTATTTTCCGGCGTATAAGATGACTTTTTGACCCTTCTCAAAAGTCGGGGGTCGTCTTATACGTTGGTACACGTCAGGGGGCACTTTTTAGGGGGGCGGCGCGGTGCTGCCGCTGCCCCCCCCCTTCCGACGGAAGGGACACCAAGTACAGGGGCGGGCAGAGGGCTGCAGTCTCTTACCTGGCTCTCACGACGATCCATCCAGGAAGCGCTGCTCCTTCAGTCACTCCAGCCACTCCCTCACTCCTGCCGCTCGGCTCTGCCTCCTCACCGGTGATTGGCCGCCAGAACTGTAGCTCAGGTAGGCACACAGGCGGCCAATCACGGGCGAGGAGGCGGAGCCGAGCAGACCCGCGAAAATCGAGTGAGGGTAAGTGTGCAGTGCAGAGGTGCTGCTGCAACCACATATGCTGGCTGCAGCAGTACCATACTAGAACAGGGTCAGCAAGTGTCATTGGTGTCAGTGGGAGGAATAGTGCCCCATCATTGGTGTCACTGATACTAATGATGGGGCATTATTCCTACAGCGCTGAGCGAACTATTGGCGCTTTATAAATACTGTATAATAATAATAATAATGATTCCTCCCACTGACACCAACGATGGGGCACTATTCCTCCCCCTTCTGACACCAACGATGGGGCACTATTCCTCCCCCCACTGACACCAATGATGGGGCACTATTCCTCCCACTGACACCAATGTTGGGTCACTATTCCTCCCACTGACACCAATGATGGGGCACTATTACTCCCACTGACACCAATGATGGGGCGCTATTCCTCCCACTGACACCAATGATGGGGCGCTATTCCTCCCACTGACACCAATGATGGGGCGCTATTCCTCCCACTGACACCAATGATGGGGCGCTATTCCTCCCACTGACACCAATGATGGGGCGCTATTCCTCCCACTGACACCAATGATGGGGCGCTATTCCTCCCACTGACACCAATGATGGTGCACGATTCTTCCCACTGATACCAATGATGGGGCGCTATTTCTTCCACTGACACCAATGATGGGGCGCTATTTCTTCCACTGACACCAATGATGGGGCGCTATTCCTCCCACTGACACCAATGATGGGGCGCTATTCCTCCCACTGACACCAATGATGGGGCATGATTCTTCCCACTGATACCAATGATGGGGCATGATTCTTCCCACTGATACCAATGATGGGGTGCTATTCCTCCCACTGACACCAATGATGGGGCACGATTCCTCCCACTGACACCAATGATGGGGCACGATTCCTCCCACGGACACCAATGATGGGGTGCTATTCCTGCCACGGACACCAATGATGGGGTGCTATTCCTGCCACTGACACCAACCAATGATGGGGCACGATTCGTTGCTCTGACACCAATGATGGGGCACTATTCCTCCCACTGACACCAATGATGGGGCACTATTCCTCCCACTGACACCAATGATGGGGCACTATTCCTCCCACGGACACCAATGATGGGGCACTATTCCTCCCACGGACACCAATGATGGGGCACTATTCCTCCCACTGACACTAATGATGGGACACTATTCCTCACACACTGACACTAATGATGGGGCACCATCATTGGTGTCAATGGGAGGAATAGTGCCCCATCATTGGTGTTAGTGGGAGGAATAGTGCCCCATCATTGGTGTCAGTGGGAGGAATAGCGCCCCATCATTGGTGTCAATGGGAGGAATAGTGCCCCATCATTGGTGTCAGTGGGAGGAATAGTGCCCCATCATTGGTGTCAGAGTGAGGAAGCGTGCCCCATCATTGGAATACCATACCATATTGAAATCAAATCTGATGTTTTTTAATTTTTGGTGTGCGTTGGAAGAGGGGTAGTCTTATACGGCGAGTATAGCCCAAACCCTATATTTTAACAGGAAAAGTAGGGGGTCGTCTTATACGCCCAGTCCTCTTATACGCCGGCAAATACGGTAAATAGAAACCAAACGTGAAGATATAAAATTGCATTTGCCTGTGAAATGGCATTAAACTACAGTACATAAAATTTTAGGCTTAAAAGCCTTTACAGGTTACTGAATCATGGCATATCAACTGCATGAAATGTCATAAAACCTTTGTGATGAAGACTGGGTTGCAAGACCTGGCACTTTTACACATGGAGCCGCTATTATTTCTTTTAGGATTTTAGGAGTTGTCCTTTTGGACCTTTTTTCTAATACTAATACTTTCTTCTAAGAGAGGAGAAGCAAGTATTTTAAAGTGTTCAGTGTTTATTTATTCCCCAAAATTAGCCCCTAACACTCATCTGCCTTCCCTTGCAGCCAACCCTTAACCTTTACCTTAAAAGCGGTTATTTTTTTTTCTTTAATTAATAAACAGCCAGGCTGTGTGTGCCCATAGACGCGCGCACACACACACACACACTTTCTTCCCTTACTGGTTTTGACTGACAGCAGCTGGAGCCAATGACTTCAGTTGCCATCAGAGCCTCCAGTGAGACCAGGAAGAGGAGAGAAGAGCTGCAGCAGACGGGCGCAGTACTGGATGGAGAATGGACTTAGGTAAGCATTTAATGAGAGGGATGGGAGGAGCTGCTACTAAAAGGTTTTTTACCTTTAATCTAGAGAATGCATTAAAGTAAAAAACCTTTGCCTTTTGGAACCACTCTAACCTTGGTGCCAGGATAAATTAACTCCTGAGCAGATGCACATCAGTCATCATCTTGGGCCAGTTAATCAAGATGGTAAAAACACTGAACCTGGAAGAACACTGGACAAAGATGCCAGCAGTGGTGAGGAAGCTCGTAGATGTCTCCTTGCTGGAGCAGAGCTAAGTATTGCGGGCTTTAGTAGACTTTAAACTTGTGTCAGACGGCAGCGATCTGTAACAGCACGTGGCCTGTTTTGCCTTTTGCAATTTATTTTAAATCCTGAGGGTTTTTTTTAAGTTTTTAGTGTTTGCTACAAGTATAAATTATTTTTGCTTTTTAATATTAAAAATATACATTTTATAAATATACCTTTTATAAATCTTTTTTATAAGGGTAATTTATTGACTGTACATGTGGACTAAGCTGGCAATCACTATGACCTTTTCATGGACAAGAACATGTCTAGAACACATTTTTGCTTGTACTGAGGGATGATGACAGATCAATAAAGCAGAATGAATGAGAAGGAAAGATGCTGGTTTTCAGACATTGATAAGAAGTGAAAGAATAAGGGTATGAAGCTTGTATTGCCTTTGCATTTAGTTAGATGCTAATTTGTGTGAGCAGATACATTATAATATCAGTGTCACGGACAGAAGAAAGCACAAGAATCGGTAAGATTCTCTAAAATTTAGCAGCACGTTAGTCAGTATTACTAAGCACAGGAATAAAAGGGGGTCTCAACACTTACAAATTACAGGCTTGCAAGAGTACCAAACTCCTAATACTTTTAGGCTCCATGCACACTAGCATATTTTAGCGTACAGCTTTCTCTTGCAGTGAAATTTCTCTAGTCAGGTCACCAAAAAGGCTAGTGCAAATGAATACAACCTTTTAGTTGCTTTACATATTTGTGTGTACTTAATAACAAAAAGCACCAATAATCTTGTATTTATTAGTACTTCACTGCTGGTCTACAGAACACCTTGCCTTATGTTATGAAGGTGGAACATTGTAGTCCAGTGTAGCAGAAGCAGGGTTGATAACATGGTTCCTCAGTTAACTGCAGAAGAATCTGTCTACAATAAAAAGTTAGGAGCTGGTACGATCATCATTTGCCTTGGAAAATGATGCAAGTGCAGAAGCTGTTTCACTGTGTGCCATGTGTGTGCTTTACACTGTAAGCGCACAGCTTTGTAGGGCTCTGCTATGCAGAGCCCTACAAAGCAGTGTGCAGCAGGTGACGGGAGAGATCTGTATTGTTTACATACAGGTCTCTCACCCGTCTGTGTTACACTGTGATCGCAGGGTGCCGGCGCGGAATCACCGGCCGGGACCTAGTGACTGACAGCTGAGGCCGCCAATGGCAGCACAGGTAGGGTGCTGCTATAGGGTATTTCTGCTATAGGGTAGTGGGAAAGTGGTTAAACTAAAAGGATAAAAGATACAGAATAATTAACTAAATACTAATCCATCTTATACTATAGCTAATCATTAGGGTAGTCCTAGATTGTAAGCTCCAAGGAGCAGGGCCCTCCTATCCCTCTTGTATTGAACTCCATTGTTTCTGTATTGTGTCCCTTTATATTGTAAAGCTCTGAGCAAACTGTTGGCGCTATATAAATCCTGTATAATAATAATAATAATTAGGGTATTCCCCAATTCTGCAATTCAACAAATCAAAAATATTGCATTTCAGACTAAATTCTGTTTGGTCCTACCAAAGTAAACTAGCTGGCCCCTTCTCTTTTCAGTCAAAGCTAGCTTCAGTAAATATGTTTAGATTTAAAACGTTTCAAATCCATTTAGCTGCACAGAGTTATAGGTAAATACGCTCATCGACCATGGCCTGCATTCATCTTTGTTAAAAGATCAAACACAGATATTGGAATTGGTTATACTTCTCCCATGTCCCAAGATTTTTAGGGCATGTTTACACTTCTTTCTTTGTGGAAGCAAATGTTTGCATTAAAGTAGTATTAAATTCTCAGCGTTTTTTAGCTGAACACATTGAGCAAAATAAAATGAACATTCTCCAGTAAACTATTTGTTCAGATTATTTCCCCAGCCCTTATAATGTACAACTTTCAATGTTGCTGGCTCATTCCTACTCAGTGCTGCTTTCCTCAACGTCTGGTCAGAAAAGAGTTAACAGTGGACAGTGCAGTCCCCAGTCTGTTAGCTTATGAGGAGGGGTTGCCTTGCCATTCTAGGCTATGGGGCTGTGTGTTTCTGTTGGTGCACACAGTGTAGGGACCCCAGTCCCTGCATGCAAAGGTAGCTCCATAAGACACCATAGACTGGAAACCTGGGCAGTGGTCATGGCACCAGCTTAAACAGGAACTTCAATCCCCTCTAGCGTTGGCCCCACCCCCTCTCTGGCACTACCTTTTTTCCTTTTTTGCTAGTCTGGTGCATGTGTAGATAGGGTAGATAAGCTGAAGGGCTCTGACTGGCCTACATGTCCCCACAAAGATGTGCATCACATCTGCACATGCATAGAACTTGGTGGTGGTGGGGGGGTGTCATTCTCTCCTAGGCTAAACACCATGATGTTTGAAAAAAACCCAAATGGAGGAAAGGGAGGGGGAAAAAGGCAGCGGAAAAGTTTTTTTTTTTGTTTTTGTTTTTTTTTAGGGTAAAGGTCCCCTTAATACAGGAACATAGCAAGATAAAGAAACTGCATACTGAGTGATTAAATCTACTGAAAGTGTTAACAAAAATTATTTATTATCACTTTACGTATTATACATTTCGGAGATGTGAGTAAACCTTTTTAAATTGAAATCTTGGATGGTATTAAAAAATGCATTATAATGGACAGGATTCAGACCTCTACAGGGGCGGCTGTTGTTTCCTAGCACCTGTAGATGCTGACTTCAGCTAGATGTGTTCTGATGTGCTTACACCTTAATTGGGACACACCCCTTTCTTTACCATAGTGACAAATGCTATATTCGTTATGATTCCTACCCTGGTGATGTTTGTAAATTCATCATATGACTTGGAAAGCTAGGGAATCAAAAGTAGGTTCCACAAGCCTAAAGCGGAACTAAACTGTATCTGAGCACCACAAACCAAAAGCGATATTTAATTTATTTTTAATATTCAAAGCACCCCCCCCCATCCATCAAAGTCTCCATGCTTTATTTTTCTGAAAAAGCAGCCCTAATACAGGGATGTGGACATTTTTGAAAAAAGTACTTGTCCCAGGGCGTAAATCGGTGTCCCAGTCTACTTGTCTCTCATGACAATCTACTTGTTCAGATAAAAATAAAATTTTTTAACCAAAACCGTATTTAAATCGGAGGTGATTTTAGGAATGTTTTAAAAGCAAAAGGGGTTTTATGGAGACTTAAACATTTAATATTTTTACCATTGCGCTGTTTATCTTCTCCTCCCCTCCCTGCCTGTCTCCAGCATCGCACCCGGGGACTAGCAGAGAGACACCGTGCAGTGAAAGGAGCACTGATTGGGTGCTTGTCAGGAAAGGGGAGTGTCGGGCTTATCTTTTATCCCTTTCGCTGCCAGAGCCGGTTTTGTGTTTTTTGCACTAGATTAAAAAAAATTATTTTAGGCCTGAAGATTACACAACACCCCCAAACTTGATATATTTTCTGAAATCAGAGACCTTAGAGAATAAAATAGCGGTAGTTCCAATTTTTTATGTTGCATGATATTACCGCAAAATTTCAGTAAAAAATACAAGTTGATTAATTTTAGGGCTAAAAAAAAGCAATACATTACCCTATTTTTTTGTAAAATATAAAAGATGAGGTTGCAGCGAGTAAATAGATATCCAGCTTGGCAAACCTTAAATTTGTGTACACTCATGAAATAGCGATGAACTTCAGTACCCTATATTTTCTATAGGTTAAATTTTTAAAGTCCCTTCTAGGTCATCAGTATAGTGTTGTGGAGGAGGTCTGGTGCTAGAATTATTGATCTCATTCTGGCATACACGGCGATATGTAACATGTGTATCGCAATCAACGTTTTCATGCGTAGGCGCCCCAGCGTGTGCTTTTACGTTTGTACGTGCGTATATTTGGGGGGGTGGATGTTTTGTGCTTGGGTGTAACTTTCATTTTTTTACAATTATAATTTTTTTTTTTTTTTTACTTAATTTGTTTTTTATCACATAGCGGACAATGTCCCCTATGTGATGATTTTTTGGCGACAGGTTCTCTTTATTGAGACATCCAAGGTCTAAAAGACCCTGGATGTCTCCCCTCTTCTCCCCTGAATGTAATGCAGTGCAAATCGCACGCATTACATTCTTTTCTGGCCTCAATTACCAGGAATCTCTCAACAGGGACCCGGAAGTGACATCATAACGTCACTTCTGGGTCAGGACAAGAAGCCGAGGGAAGTAGACGTTTCCGCTCTCCTCCCTACCGTCTAGCTGCTGGCGGTGAGCTGGTCCCGGGCCCACAGATGGGCAAGCTGAGCACTGGAGACAGTGGGCGGGGGGAGCTTTGCACGGGGCGTAGAGGCTGGCACTGTGTGGAAGCATTTGGGCGGAAGCGCTGCCGCCCAAATGCTTCCACCTGACAGGTGAGTCCTGCTGCTTGCCTGCAGCAGCGCTGAAGGTAAAAAAAAAAAAAAAAAACAGCTACCTGCCCGGCGCCCGGAACTTCATGTCCCGGGTGTCGGGCGATAGGAATTAAACATCCCTGTAATACTTCTGGCCATGGCGATCTTGAGTAAGGGCAGATGATTCATGTAGCAATTACTTTCTGCAATCCATCTTCCCTCAGTTCATGTATACAGGCAGGAGAGTGCTTAGCTGAGACAACCCCTCTTGAAGACTCCTGGGATGTACAGTATGATATAATTTGCGTAGGCATGGAAACTAGGAAGTAGCTAAAGAAATGTAAAAAAAAATGGGGTAAAGCAAGTAAATATAACATTCTTTTGTATCTATTTACTAATGCTAGCAGCACAAGATTTCAAAATAGTCAATGTTAATAGCGAGAGTGAAGTTCCACTTTAAGTTATCCTGATAATAGTTGGGTGTCTTTCAATATACCACTTAGATAAAAAATATATATATATATATATATATATATATATATATATATATATATATATATATATATATATGGATCATGTTCTAAACAAAGTTTTTTTTTTAACTTTTTAATTTTTACTTTTAGGGAGCAAATATTCTTCTGACTGATAATGGTCATGTAAAGCTAGGTAAGTAAGTAATGTTTTATTTGTTTATCTTTTTTAGTCCTTGATATAATCTGAAGCTGAAAAAAATAATACATTTTTGTGTTTTACTAGAAGTATTTTATTAAAAGGTAACTAAATCTATGAACATAAATGTAGTATATTGCAACTTACCAATTTACTTGTACAAGATTATTTTAGTTATTAAACGGTTAGTTCACAATTTCCAAAAAAACTGCCTATGCAGGTAAGGGGCACCTGTAGATCAAAACCAACTTTGAAGCTTTGCAGTTGAATAGTGCCACTGTTGTGGACCATTTACGTACCTCTCAAAGCCTGGCTGAAAAACCCCCTACTGTTACTACTCACCCCCACTGCAACCAGCCTGGCCATAGATGGATCAAATCCCAGCCGGTCCCCACTGAACCAGCTGAGATTCGATCCATCTATGGCCGGCTTAACTATACAGGATGCTGTGCCCTGTTCTAAAGATCTCCCGCTACTACTGCTCACCCCCACTATTCCAGGAACAAGCTCTTTCCGATTCACAATCCTCTACATGGACTGTTTTGATGTCTCCTATGTCACAGCAGTGGAAAAAGGAGGTGGAAAGAAAGAAAATGGCTTTAACCGTGTTAATAGAGGAATCCTTTATGTTCTGCCAGTAGGGAGCCTTCCCTGCCAGCAGTACACAATGATTACTGTTAGCAGCTATAGCCGCCAGTAGTAGTTGCATGTAAAAAATCTGACAGGATGGTTGTACTTAAGTTGATCGATGGATTAACTTGGGTACAACCAGCCTGACCATCGATGGATCAAATCTTATCCGGTCCCTGCTGAAGCAGCCAAAATTCGATCCATCTGTGGCTGGTTTAACTATACAGGATGCTATGCCCTGTTCTAAAGTAATTTAGGATAAGAATTCCCTGTAATTGTGACCATGTCCTGTTTTACATTTAGGGTGGTATTTCATTTAGTATGCTATTTCTCTCTGTAAATGTTTCTACTACATTGGCAGAAGGTAACATTTTGGTACCTTTTGAATTTGGCAAGTATCTTCATACACAATATTGCTGCTTGGGTGCTGACAGAACTGCAGACACTTGCAGGCAGACACACTTTCGCTGAGAATGGAAGAAGCGGGTCTGCTTCTCTCTACCTGCTTCTCCAGAGACACAGACAGTGCATTAGTCAGTGCCTGGGTTATAATGGCTCCTTTCCTGGACATGCAAATACCCTCTCAATCTGCATCCATTTGGTAAGTAACCTACAGAGGATCCCCTCACTCCAAAATGATGGAGACAAGACACACTAAATGAGAAAAAGAGGCCTAATGGCACTATGGCTATAGACACCAGCCCAGGAAATTACTAAAAAACAGTGCAGCGCAACAAAATCCACCAAGTCATAAAAACTCATAAATTAATAAAAATAACAATATTGATAATACTAATAATATGCTTCTTCAATATATTCAAATAGTGTTGTGTACAATAAAATATATATATCCAGTCCAAAAAATGTATAAAATAAAACTATAAAGTCCAATCAGTAAATTATACGATCACCACTGATCCAGATAATAAACGTTCTCCGTGTCTCCACCACCCATATAAGTGAACCGCTCATCTGAAAGCCATGACCCCTGCATTACCAGAAAGGTCAGAGCTAGCTGTGTCCCTCTTAGGGACAAGGACTCTGATAGACGCTTGTCAAAACCTTACTCCTTTCTCCTCAAGGTGGGATACACAGGTCCTTAGAAACTCAAGAACACCAGATATATATAGGAAAGAAGAGGGAAACAAAAAACAAGAGAGGAACGCGATTAGAGTCTAAGTCAAAGTCGCGTTTTTGGCTTGGACCCCAAAACCCTCCAAGCTTACCCAGACACCCTTCTGAAGTGGCTCCCTACTCTCTGGAGTGGGGGGTACATCTGTTGGCCTTTATGCTAGTTTGTATCAGGGACATCCTGATTCTCTGTTTCCAGTCTGTTGTATCCAGGGACTGTAAAACAGAATTCCTACTCTTCCCCCTCCTTGACTTTAACCTCCAATCTGTGTGCTTCACTTCAAAGGCAGGCAGACTTGTGGGCTGTCCTGAATCCATTTCAGACAAGGAGTGGCATACCTAGTCCCTGCAAAACAAAATTTAGTGAATTTTACTCAGAAATGTACATGGTCTCAAAACCAAATGGAGGCATTGACCCCATTTTGGACTTGAAGCAGTATTAAGGCTAAGTTCACATCTGTGTGGGTGGTGCCGCTGCGGATCCACATGAAAATCCGTGCAGCCGCAGCACCTGTACAGAGAAATACGGACCCGTGGGCGGGTGCCATTAGTTCTAATGGCACGCCGCCCGCACTGGAAAAGGCAACCGTACTGGAAACCGAGGTTCCCGTGCGGGCTGCGTTTTGCGTGGGAACATGACACGCAGTGAAGAAGTCCCTGCACTTCTTCCAAAATGCAGGCCACATATATGTGAACCAGGGGTATATCCAGTATGGCAGCTGACCAAGTCTTAAATATGCTTACAATGATCAGCTTTTATTTATTTATGTAAAACCTTTATTTCAAAAGAAAAAATTCTGATGTAACTGCTAAAATATGTTAGCTAGAGTTTGACTTTAATTTGTTAGTATTTCTACATCTGTGCATCAAACCCTTCCCTTTTTCACAAATTGAATTGGAATTTCATTTAAAATTGAACTAAGGCTAAACCTATTCCCACCCCCATTCTAAGCCTATTTTGTCTAACCCTGAAAAGAAAGGCTCTGTATACTTACCTCAGGGGTGTCCAAACTATGGCCCTCCAGCTGTTGAATTACTACAAGTCCCATAATGCCTCTGCCGCTGGGTGTCTTGCCTGTGGATGTCAGAGTCTTGCAAGGCCTCATGGGACTTGCAGTTCCTCAACACCTGGAGGGCCATAGTTTGGAGACCCCTGATACCTATTGTGAAGCCACTTCAGTCCGATCACATAGTCTCTCCAGCAGCAGCTTCTGTGTAGAGGAGAGATCGCTGAAAAGGGCTGCAAATGCCTGGGAAATGATGTCACTCATAGGCTTACTATGGGGCATCTGGTGTTAAGGGGGAATATGATCAACATGTTTAAATACATCAGTGTTTCACATAGTGAACTCTATGTAGGAGTTATTCACCTTGAGTTCATCACAGAAAACAAAGGGGCACTCTTTACGTCTGGAGGAAAATAAATTTAATCTCCAAACACGGAAAAGTTTCTTCACAGTAAGAGCTGTGAAAATCTGGAATAGACTCCCTCAAGAGTTGGTTCTGGCCAGCTCAGTAGATTGCGTTATAAAAATCCTGGATTCTTTCTTGGATAAACAGAATATAACTGGATACTAACATTTATAGGTAAAGTTGATCCTGGGAATATCTGATTGCCTCTCGGGAAATCAGGAAGGAAATTTTTCCCCTGCAGGAGCAAATTGAATCATGCTTTGCTGGGTTTTTTTTCTTGCCTTCCTCTGGATCAATTGGGGATATAGGATTATAACTTTTTTTTTTATGGTTGAACTGGATGGACTTTTGTCTTTTTACAGCCAGACTAACTGCGTAAATATGTAATAAAATAGAATGACACAGGGAAAAAGTATTGAACAC
The DNA here is from genome assembly GCF_062004578.1 of Staurois parvus. Taxonomy (NCBI): domain Eukaryota; kingdom Metazoa; phylum Chordata; class Amphibia; order Anura; family Ranidae; genus Staurois; species Staurois parvus. Next base: position 1,632,200 of record NW_028318073.1, on the reverse strand, counting down.
ATGAAGAAAGTGAGGTGCATAAAGGCATGGACAGCCAAGACACCAGCGTAAATCTATCAGTAATTTGAAAGCAATCTTGCCCATTGTCAGTGCAAATTAATATCAGCAGGTGCTCCTCATTTCTGAGAGTGAAAAGAATTCTGAGAGTGAAAAGAATTATCAGAAGAGTTGTCCAAGAGTCAAGGACCACTTGTGGAGAGCTTCAGAAAGACATGGAATTAGCAGGTACAATTCTTTCAAAGAAAAGAATAAATAATGCGCTTAACCGCCATGGCCTGTATGCACACTCACCACAAAGCATGTTGATGCTCGTGTAACGTTTGCAGCACAACATTTACACAAGCCTGTGCAATACTGGGAGAATTTAGTCAGGTGAAATGAGACCAAAATTTAACTCTTTGGACGCCATAATACACACCATGTTTGGAGGTCAAATGGCACTGCACATCACCCCAAAAACACCATACCAACAGTGAAGTTTCGAGGTGGTGAACATCATGGTGTTGGGCTGTTTTTCAGCATACAATACTGGAAAATTTCATATCATTGAAGGAAGGATGAAAATGTGCCAAGACATTATTGATAAAAATCTGCTGCCATCTACCAGGATGATGAAGATGGAACAAGGGTGGACATTTCAGCAGTACCGTGATCCCAAACACAAAGCCAAGGAAACTCTCAGTTGGTTTCAAAGAAAGAAAATAAAGCTGCTAGAGTGGCCCAACCAATCACCTGACTTGAATCCAATAGAAAATCTGTGGAAAAAACTAAAGATCAGAGTTCATAGAAGAGGCCCACAGAACCCTCAAGATTTGCAGACTGTGTCAAAGAATGGGTCAGAAACACTCCTGAGCAATGCATGCGACTAGTTTCTTCATACAGGAGGCGTCCTGAAGCTGTCATTACTAAAAAAGGATTTTGTATGAAGTATTAAATAAATTTCAATTAGCGTGTTCAGTACTTTTTCCCTGTGTCATTCCATTTTATTACACATAACCTAATTTCTGAACTTATTTGTTTTGACATTTCATGTCAATAGCGCCTTTTGAAATAAATTTACTGAGAAAAATGGTGACGTGTTCAAATGTTCCAATCACCTCCATGGCCACAGATGTATAAAATCAAGCACCTAGGCATACAGATTGCTTCTACGAACATTTGAAAGAATGGGCCGCTCTCAGGAGCTCAGTGAATTCAAGTGTGATACCATGATAGGTTGCCACCTGTGCAACAAGTCCATCCGTGAAGTTTCCTTGCTACTAAACAATTCCACGGTCAACTGTTAGTGGTATTATAACAAAGTGGAAACAACTTGGAACAACAGCAACTCAGCCATGAAGTGGTAGGCCACGTAAAATGACACAGTGGGGTCAGCGCAAACTGTCTGCAGAGTCAGTAGCTAAAGACCTCCAAACTTCATGTGGCCTTCAGAGTAGCATACCAGTGTGTAGAGAGCGTCATGGATTGAGTTTCCATGGCCGAGAAGCTGCATCCAAGCCTTACATCACCAAGTGCAATGCAAAGCGTTGGATGCAGTGGTGTAAAGCACGCCACCACTGGACTCTAGAACAGTAGAGATGTGTTCTCTAGAGTGACGAATCATGCTTCTCTGGCAGTCCAATGGATGCGTCTGGGTTTGGAGGTTGCCAGAACGGTACTTGCCTGACTGCATTGTGCCAAGTGTAAAGTTTTGTGGAGGAGGGATTATGCTGTGGGGTTTTTTTCAGGGTTTGGGCTTGGCCCCTTATTTCCAGTGAAGGAAACTCTTAAGGCGTCAACATGCCAGAACTTTTTGGACAATTTAATGCTCCCAACAGTTTGGATATGGCCCCTTCCTGTTCCAACATGACTGCGCACCAGTGCACAAAGCAAGGTCCATAAAGACACGGATGAGCGAGTTTGGGATGGAGGAACTTGACTGGCCTGCACAGAGTCCTGACCTCAACCCGAACTAACACCTTTGGGATGAATTAGAGCAGAGACTGAGAGCCAGGCCTTCTCATCTGACATCAGTGCCTGACCTCACACATGCGCTTCTTGAAGAATGGTAAACATTCCCAGAGACACACTCCTAAATCTTGTGGACAGCCTTCCCAGAATAGTTGAAGCTGTTTTAGCTGCAAAGGGTGGACCAACTCAATATTGAACACTAAGGACTAAGACTGGGATGCCATTAAAGTTCATGCGTAAAGGCAGGAGTCCTAATACCTTTGATGTGTGAGTGTGTGTATATATATTATATACAGTTGTGTTCAAAATAATAGCAGTCAGATATCACTAACCTGATCAATCACTGTTTTTAGTAGAAATTATATTTCTACATGGCAAATAATTTACTAGCAGGTGTAGTAGAGTAATAGAAATCCAACAGACCCAACAGTCATGACATGCATGCTGCTGATTCTGTGTAATTGAATCAGTAATTGAAAGGGGCATGTTCAAAATAATAGCAGTGTGGAGTTCTATTAGTGAGGTCATTCATTCTTTGAAAAACAGGTGGCAATTATTGCCCTTATTTAAGGAAGGACGGCAGCAAATGTTGTACATGCTGGTTACAGTGCATTTCTCTCTGAAATTCTGAGGAAAATGGGTCGTTCCAGACCTTGTTCAGAAGAACAGCGTACCTTGATTAAAAAGTTGATTGGAGAGGGAAAAACCTATAAAGAGGTGCAGAAAATGATAGGCTGCTCAGTTAAAATGATCGCAATGCTTTAAAATGGCAACCAAAACCTGAAAGATGTGGAAGAAAGCGAAAAACTACCATTCGAATGGATAGAAGAATAGCCAAAATGGCAAGGACTCGGCCAACAATCAGCTCCAGGAAGATCAAAGAAGGTCTAAAGTTACCTGTGAGTACTGTTACAATTAGAAGACGCCTATGTGAAGCCAAGCTATCTGCAAGAATCCTCCGCAAAGTCCCACTGTTGAAAAAAAGACGTGCTGAAGAGATTACAATTTGCCAAAGATCACATTGACTGGCCTAAAGAGAAATGTGCAACATTTTGTGGACTGATGAAAGTAAGATTGTTCTTTTTGGGTCTAGTGGCCGGAGACAGTTTGTCAGACGACCCCCAAACACTGAATTCAAGCCACAGTACACTGTGAAGACAGTGAAGCATGGTTGCGCAAGCATCATGATATGGGGATGTTTCTCATACTACAGTGTTGGGCCTATTTATTGCATACCAGGGATCATGGATCAGTTTGAATACATCAGAATACTTGAAGAGGTTATGCTGAAGAGGAAATGCCCTTGAAATGGATGTTCCAACAAGACAATGACCCCAAACACGCCAGTATACGTGCAACATCTTGGTTCCATACCAACAAGATTGACGTTATGGAGTGGCCAGCCAAATCCCCGGATCCTAATCCAATCGAAAACTAGTTGGGTGACATCAAAAATGCAGTTTCTGAGGCAAAACCAAGAAATAGAGAAGAACTGTGGAATGTTGTCCAATCATTCTGGGCTGGAATACCTGTTCACAGGTGCCAGAAGTTGGTTGACTCCATGCAACACAGATGTATAGCAGTTCTCAGAAACAGTGCTTATACAACTAAATATTCATTAAGTGATTCAAAGGAAAGCAAAATCTTCAAACATTTTTCAGTTTATATAGTGAATGTTTGAGTTTTGTAAAGAAGAATACAAACACTGCTATTTTTTTGAACAGTCTAATATTCACATTTCTTCAAATTTTTTAGAGGAACAACACAAATGTGATATTTTTCTGCATGTTTTGATTTGGAATAGAATGTGTAGTGTTCCCAATGCATTTGTATGTATGGAAATAAAAGCTATTAGAAGGATTTTGAGCTTTATTCACTTTTTTCAACACACTGCTATTATTTTGAACACAACTGTATATATGTGTATATACACACACTGCTCAAAACAAATTAATGGAACACTTTGAAAACACATCAGGTCTCAATGGGGAAAAATATCATGCTGGATGTCTATACTGATATGGACTGGGTAATGTGGTAGGAACTATTATGATATTTAGAGGACTTATTTTAATTTATTATACCGTATATTTTGTTTCTTCATTGGAGTATTTACTATTCTCTATTTCTTTTTTATGATGTTTCCTTTCTCTTTTACGATCAAACTGGTCATTATTGATTATAACACACATTTTTATTAGCGCTGCACTCTGATATTATAGTGTTTTGTTTTGGTGGAGACAGAGGGTTTGCCACGTTGTGCTAGCTGCTTTATTTTTTCCTTTATTTGTCTTGCACTCATCATTTATTCTTTGTTAGGAACGTAAGGATGCCCCATTATTTGATGGAAATTAAAATTATCAACCCACAGAGGACTAAATTCAAAGAATTCTAAAATCAAAGTGAAAAAATTATGCAGCAGGCTAGTCCATTTTTCTGAAATTTCATTGCAGCAACTCAAAATGATACTGAGTAGTTTGTATGGTCTCCATGTGCTCCTAATGAGACAATGGATGGTATCCTGGGATATTTCCTCCCAGATCTGGACCAGGGCATCACTGAGCTCCTGGACAGTCTGAGGTGCAACCTGGCGGTGTCGGATGGACCGAACATGATATCCCAGAGGTGTTCTATTGGATTTAGGTCAGGCGACCGTGGGGGCCATTCAATGGTATCAATTCCTTCATCCTCCAGGAACTGCCTGCATACTCTTGCCACGTGAGGCCGGGCATTGTCGTGCACCAGGAGGAACCCAGGACTCCCTGCACCAGCGTAGGATCTGACAATGGGTCCAAGAATTTCATCTCGATACCTAATGGCAGTCAGGGTGTCATTGTCTAGCCTGTTGAGATCTGTGCATCTCACCATGGATATGCCTCCCAAGACCATCACTGACCCACCACCAAAACGGGCATTCTGAATGACATTACAGGCAGCATAATGTTCATGGCTTCTCCAGACCCTTTCAGGTCTATCACATGTGCTCAGGGTGAACCTGTTCTCATCTGTGAAAAGCACAGGGCGCCAGTGTTCAGTGGCACATGCTAATCGAGCTCTATGGTGCCGGGCAGTGAGCACAGGGCCCACTAGAGGATGTCGGACCCTCAGGCCACCCTCATGAAGTCTTTTTCTGATTTGAGACATTCACACCAGTGGCCTGCTGGTGGTCATTTTGTAGGGCTCTGGCAGTGCTCATCCTTTTCCCCCTTGCACAAAGGAGCATATAACGGTCCTGCTGATGGGTTAAGGACCTTCTACAGCCCTGTCCAGCTCTCCTAGAGTAACTGCCTGTCTCCTGGAATCTTTTCCATGCTCTTGAGATGGTGCTGGGAGACACATCAAACCTTCTGGCTAGTGGTGCACCGAAATGAAAATTCAGGTGCCGAAACCGAAAATTCAGAATGCATGTGTCCGAAAACTGCAATGTCTGCGTATGTGTGGGTGGGGAGGCTCCAATTATTTTTTTTTTATCTTTTACTCTACTTTCATGTATATTTTTATTTATGTTTTTAAACTTATGATTTTATTGCCATGACATAGGGGACCAATAGTCCCCTATGTGATGGCATATGAGTGACAGGTCCTCTTTGTAGGGGGTGGGGGGGAAGTGTGTGCAAGGAAGGAGCAGGAGAGGAGCAGTGTATACAGAGAGGCTCCCTCACTGGCTGTCACTATGGGGTTTATTTACTAAAGCTGGAGAGTCCAAAATCAGACTCCCTTCTGCATAGAAACCAATCAGCTTCTAACCTCAGCTTGTTCAATGAAGCTTTGGCAATGAAACCTGGAAGCTGATTGGTTTCTATGCAGAAGGGAGACTGATTTTGGACTCTCCAGCTTTAGTAAATAAACCCCTATATGTCAGTGCTGGTTTTTAAATGCAATTGCTGGCTTTTTTCACTATAGCTCAGATAATGAGCTGTCACTAAAGCTAAAGGAAACTTTGTTTCTTTTAGATCGGAAAAGAAACTAAAAATAAACTTTGGTGTTTTTTTGTTTTTTTTTTAGCTTGGGGAGAGTGACAGCTGATTCTCTGAGCTATAGTGAAGAAAAAAAAAGTATGTTTAAAAACCGGCACTGACGATGAGTAGGGGAAAAAATGGCCTCCACCTGTAAAGCCATTCCTTTTTTGGGAGTCATCTCATTGTTGCCCATCTAGTGCACCTGTTTTTAATTTCACATTTAACACCAAAGCAGCTGAAACTGATTAATAACCTCTTCTACTTAACTTGCCAGATCAATATCCCAGGAGTTTAATTGACTTGATGCTATACTATGATTAAAAAGTGTCCCTTTAATTTTTTTGAGCCGTGTGTGTGTTTATATGTGAACATGTGTTTCAGCCCAGGACAATTGCACTACATTCCACAATTCCTCTGCATTTCTTGGTTTTACAGCATTTTTTGATGTCACCCCACAAGTTTTCTATTGGATTAAGATCCGGGGATTGGTCTGGCCACTCATTAGCGTTAATCTTGTTGGTCTGGAACCAAAATGTTGCTTGTTTACTGGTTTGTCTGGGGTCATTGTCTTGTCTCCGAGGTATTCAAACTGATCCATGATCCCTGGTATGCAGTAAAAAGACCCAACACCATAGTATGAGAAACATCCCTATATCATGATGCTTGCGCCACCATGCTTCACTATCTTAACATTGTATTGTGGCTTGAATTCAGTGTTTGGGGGACGACTTAAACACTGTCTGTGGCCCCTAGACCCAAAAAAAACAATCTTGCTTTCATCGGTCCACAAAATGTTGCACCATTTGTCTTTAGGACAGTCAATGTGTTTTGCGGCTAAATGTAACCTCTTCAGCACATATTGTTCTTTTAACAATGGGACTTTGTGGGAGTTTCTTGTCGATAGCTTGGCTTCACATTGGCATCTTGTAATTGTTACAGTACTTACAGGTAACTTTAGACTTTCTTTGATCACCCTGGTGCTGATCAGTGCCTGTCTTTGCCATTTTGGTTATTCTATGATCCATTCGAATGGTAGTTTTCCATTTTCTTCCACATCTTTCTGGTTTTGGTTGCCATTTTCAAGCATTTGAGATCATTTTAGCTGAGCAGCCTATCGGTTTTTGCACTTCTTTTATATGTTTTCACCTCTCCAATCAATTTTTTAATCAAAGTACTCTGTTCTTCTGAACAATATCTGAAACGACCCATTTTATTCAGATTTTCAGAGAGAATTGCACTATACCCAGCATGTACAACATTTACCTAAATAAAGGCCACTTGTTTGACACCTATTTTTCAAAACTGAATGACCTCATTAATTGAACTCCACATTGCTATTATTTTGAACACACCCCTTTCAATTACATTCAATTACACAGAATCAGCAGCTACTAGTAAATTATTTGCCATGTAGAAATATAATTTTTACCAAAAACAGTGATTGGTCTTGTTAGTGATGTTGGACTGCTATTATTTTGAACACAACTGCATACAATATGTTCATAGACTGTACTGCAGTCATCGGGTATGATGTAATAATTCATGGGACTAAATATGAGAATTATGACCTGGTTTAGCTTGTGTTTAAAAACAAATTGGTAGTGATTTGAAACCTATTTTGAAAGAGCAAATCATACAATAAATTCTGCTTGGGTGAAAACATGGCAGAGAATTTAAACCTGCAAAGTGGCTGTAAAGGCATGTTTGGTTTATACCATATATATTGTGTTGTCAACATACCTAAAGATGCCTGAACACACCTGCAATAACCTCCCAATCTTTTGTGCAATGACCAAGTCTAAGGCCGTTCTGGCAGACATACTTAAACACTTCATGATCGTCATAAAATGCACATTTCCTGCCTCCTGTACATTTTTTTGGACAGGCTGCTTTTCAGTGATGGGCCAGTAAGAATAGGTTGGGCTTGCACAAATAACCTGACACTACCTGAACTGAAAGGGTCAAAACCTTTCCTTGTAGAAAACCCAGGATTAAGCTTTGACGGTAGGGTTTAGGAAGCTGCTGCAGGTGTGTGCTGACCTTTATCTATATTTGCTTGCACTTCGTGCCTGCTCTGGGTTTGCACCCCTTTCTCTCAGTGACAGTTCCTTTAAAGTTGAAATGCATGTAAAAGGTACTATCTTAAAATTATTATTTCCATGTGTGTGTTACCTGTAATTTCTAATAATACAAACTCATAGCTCCCAGTTGCTGTCCCTCTTTGGATACTAAATCGCCCTGTCCCTCGTGCAGCCTCAGTTGTCCCTCTTTTTGGTCTGACGTGTACATTTCTGCATACAAAATGTATTATTTTACTACCAAAAGTGCTATTCTGCACTAAACGTTTTCTCCAGCTATTGTATTACTTCATTTGTAATGCTGAAAATCTTAATATAAAGGAAAAATAGAAGTCAAAAAGCCTTTGTGTGGTTTAGCCAGTCATTTTTTGTATATTAGATCTTTGTGGTCCATGTAACCAAGGCAAGTACGTGTCCTTTGCATACATACTGTGTGTTAAAAAGTGTACCTCTTTATCATTTCAGAATGTTGGAAGGTATGCATTGAAAATTTGGGGCTACAAAATATCTTAACTACATATACAGTCTTTGCTTGCTGGTTGTGCGTTGCTGATCCTTTTATCCCACTGTGAGGCTGTCAGATGGGGACTGTCTGATTGAAAACAATGGTCACACGATGGAGCCCATTATTTTTTTATATTTTTTTTACTATTCAGTACCTGTGGGATAATCCTTTGGGGTGAACATAGCAACATGATATTTAAAACCAATGCTTCTACTTTGTTTCTGCTTGGGATTTTTTCTTCATGAGTGAAGTGCTAAGAGTCATTTCAAGCGCTTCCAGCTATTTTATGCACATGTCCTTGCATAAGAAAATTTTGAATCTTGTTCAAAAAACATCTCTACTAGTCGGTTCAAAGCTTTCACTTGTCTTTGGAGATGCTGACATTGGAACATATCATGTGAGGAGAGGCAGATATAAATAGTAAACTACCCTTCCCGTTTGATCTTTCTCTGTGTATTGCTAGCCTTAGGCTGCTTTCAATCCCAAATAAATTTGTGCGGTATTGCATGCTTGATCTAGACTAATTTTTTAATGCATTTTAGAAGCACTATGAATACCTTGTTGAGATGATTGAAGTGGAAAAATGTATGTCAGTGGACCAAAAATGCATTGATGACATGTTTTATATTTTACATTTGGCGCATCAAATAGCTATTATTGATTCTGTGTACAAACTAGTTGCTGTTTTGTCCCCTTTTAGCAACTTTTTAAGATCAATTATATTTTGTTTACAGCTGATTTTGGAGTGTCTGCTCAGATTACAGCAACCATAGCTAAACGGAAATCTTTTATTGGAACTCCATACTGGTAAGGCTTTCCTTTTTCAAATGCGGCCTTTAATGGCCCAAAAAAAAAAAAAAATGTTATGTGTTGGTTGATTTAAAGGCTAAGTTCACCTTCTTTTAAAACTGTCAGCGGCTGTTCGAAAGAGGCACGTCATATTGGAAGGGGGGAGGCTCGGGGGGGGGGGGGGGGGGGGGAAGGGAGAGGGGTGCTTAACAACTGTTACACCCTAAATACTGGTGTAACATGTTGCATGTTGCCTTTTTTGCACTTGCACATATGTTTAAGAAATCACTTTAGGCCTGAAGATTACATAAAACCCCCAAAACATTGTATATTTTCGGAAAGAAGACACTCTAGAGAATAACATAGTGGTAGTAGCAATTTTTTTATATTACATGATATTACCGCAAAGGTCTAGGAAATGCAAAATTCAGTAAAAAATAAATACATTTTGTATATATATTATTATTATACAGGATTTATATAGCGCCAACAGTTTTCAGCGCTTTACAATATAACAGGAGACAATACAGCAATAATACAGCTCAATACAAGAGGGTTAGGAGGGCCCTGCTCCTTCGAGCTTACAATCTAGGAGGAAGGGATTTTATATATATATATATATATATATATATATTGTGGGGTTAGCTCAGGTGGGGGATCTCCTTCCCTGGGAAAAAAGGTAGACCGCACAGCAGGCTTTCTTCAAAATCTCACTGGTTGTCAGTTTTATTTAAAAGGTTTGCAAAAATATCAAAATAAACAAAACATCAAAATAAACCCTGGCCATCCAGGCACTAACTAAACAGGAGACGTTTCCTCTCTCAGAGGTGAAGGGCTTCTCCCTGTCACCCAAAACAAAACAAAAGCAAACCTTTTCTTGTAGGTATAGTGCACACACAGCTCTCTCAGAATACCTCTCTGAGTCCCAGGCCACGAGCGACTCGTTGCTCCAGCCCTGCCCTTTTTATATCACCTGTTGGTGGTCATCAGTGAAGCCCAAACTCTGGTCCGGACCCACCTCCTCAACTGTGGCCCCGAAAACCCAGAGTGGACTCCACCTAAACTTCCAGGTATGAGCGTATGCGAGGTGACACATAGCGTCCCTCTATCAGCTCGCCGTTCATACTGTCACATATCCCCCCCCTCTGCTCAAGCCCCTGCGGCTGAGCAACTGTCCCAACCAGGCAATGTACCCGGGAAAGGGCATCTACATTACTTTTCAGTTTCCCCGCTCTGTCTTCCACTGTGAATTTGAACACTTGTAGCGCGAGAAACGACCTTGTCACTCGACTGTTTTTCTCCTTATTATCACACATCCATTTGAGCGGGGCATGATCAGTAACCAACTTGAACTGTCTTCCTAACAGGTAATATTTCAGGGCCTCCAAGGCCCATTTGATGTCCAAACATTCCTTCTCCACAATGGCATAGTTTCTCTCATGTTTGTTGAGCTTTCTACTTAGGAAGACCATGGGGTGATCCTCTCCTCTGATTTGGGACAGTACCGCACCTAGTCCCACATCAGAGGCATCCGTCTGTACCACAAACTCTGTTGTGAAATCTGGGGTCACAAGCACAGGTTGATTACAGAGAGCTTGTTTCAGCCTTTGAAATGCGGTCTCCACCTCGGGATTCCACTTAACCATGACCGACCCCCTACCTTTTGTCAGATCTGTCAGTGGGGCTGCAATGGTGGCAAAATTGGGAATAAACCACCTGTAGTATCCCGTGATTCCAAGAAATCCCCGGACTTGCTTGTTATTTACAGGTTGGGGCCACTTTTGAATCGCCTCAATTTTATTGATCTGAGGCCTAATGAGACCTCGACCAATGATGTAGCCAAGATATTTGGCCTCCTCTAAGCCTATGGCACACTTTCTGGGGTTGGCGGTAAGACCTGCTTCCCTCAGCGAATCTACTACCGCTTGCAAGCGGGACAAATGAGACTCCCAGTCTGGGCTGTGGATGACGACATCGTCCAAATAGGCAGCTGCGTATTGGCGATGTGGTCTCAACGTCTTGTCCATCATTCTTTGGAATGATGCAGGAGCCCCATGCAAACCAAACGGCATCCGCTTATACTGAAAGGACCCCTCGGGGGTAGAGAATGCCTTCTTTTCTTTTGCAGCTTCCGTTAAAAGAATCTGCCAATAGCCTTTGGTCAAGTCTAAGGTGGTTATGTACCGAGCCGTTCCCAACCTGTCAATGAGCTCATCCACCCGAGGCATCGGGTATGCATCAAATTTAGACACACTGTTCAGTTTCCTGAAATCATTACAGAAACGAATTGTTCCATCTGGTTTTGGGACCAACACTATGGGACTTGACCACTCACTGTGAGATTCCTCAATCACTCCCAACTCTAACATGTCCTTTATTTCCTTTGCCACCGCTTCCCGCCCTTTCCTCGGGTATTCTATAGGGCTTTACGTTTACGCGGACCCCGGGCTGGGTAACTATGTCATGCTGTATGACCGTGGTTAGTCCAGGTAGGTGAGAGAAGAAATCTCCATTCTTTCTCACAAACTCCTTAACGTCATTCTGTTGAACTACTGACAAGGTTTCAGTTATAGGTACCTGAGGGGCCACGGGGACCACATCCTTTTGGGGGCTTGCTACTGCCAACAAACTTTCCCTGTCTTTCCAAGGTTTTAAGAGATTTACATGATAGATTTGGTCGGGTTTCCTTTTCCCTGGCTGGTAAACTTTATAATTTACTTCCCCCACTTTCTCCCTAATTTCAAAGGGACCTTGCCACTTTGCGAGGAATTTACTTTCCACGGTGGGGACTAGCACCAGCACTCTATCCCCAGGTTTGGAGGTACGGATCCTGGCACCCCGGTTGTAAACCCTTCTCTGGACCTCCTGGGCTTGCTCCATGTGTTCCTGTACAAGCGGCATGACAGCTGCGATTCTATCCTGCATCTGTAATATGCTCGATGACACTTCTATAGGGCGTGGGCTCTCCCTCCCAGGTTTCTTTTGCAACATCTAGCAACCCCCTGGGATTTCTACCATACAGTAGTTCAAAAGGTGAATACCCTGTAGATGCCTGAGGTACTTCTCGTATAGCAAACATGAGATATGGTAGCAAAAAATCCCAATTTCTCCCATCTTTGTCCACCACCTTTTTTAACATATTCTTAAGGGTCTTGTTAAACCTTTCCACAAGCCCATCGGTTTGGGGGTGGTAGACCGAGGTACGGAGATGGGAGATTTTGAACAATTTGCATAACTCTTTCATAACTCTAGACATAAATGGCGTGCCCTGATCCATTAATATCTCCTTTGGAATACCTACACGACTAAACACCCGGACAAGCTCTTTGGCGATCGTTTTAGCGGAGGTATTACGCAAGGGGATGGCTTCAGGATACCGGGTGGCATAGTCAAGTATCACCAGTATGTGCTGATGGCCCCGGGCAGACTTTACTACTGGACCCACTAGGTCCATGCCTACTCTTTCAAACGGTACTTCAATTATGGGTAGAGGTACTAGCGGACTGCGAAAATGGGGTGAGGGCGCAGAATATTGACATTCCAGGCATGACTCACAATGCGCTTTGACGTCTCCATGTAAGCCTGGCCAAAAGAATCTCTGGGTTATTCTCTCCTTTGTTTTCTCTACACCCAGGTGTCCACCCATTATATGCCCATGGGCTAAATCCAGTACCATCCGGCGAAAGGGTTTGGGGACCACTAACTGTTCTACCACCTCCTCCCCTCGCTTCGCCACTTGGTATAGCAAGCTATTTTTGAGAGCCATGTAGGGAAAAGACACCCCTACATCATTTTCAACTGGTTCCCCATCAACCATTTTAATATTTTCTCTGGCTCTATTGAGTGTGGAATCTTTCAGCTGTTCCGTACAGAAATCCTCCTTTCTGACCTCCAGGTCAGGCACGACATTCTGTCCACTCTCACTAGAGCCCGGGATAATTTCTTGTTCCGTATCCTCAATGTCGGGGGTTGGATCCAGCTCCTCCTGCTCCCCAGCCATTACAGAGAAAGTGAAAAGATCTACGCCTTCCTCGGACACACCCACAGTTTCTACTTCCACTCTGCAGTCAAAAGGGTCAGGAGGGTGTTCAGGTGTTTCCCCAGCAGGGGGAGCTCGGTCCTCCTGACTCCTCTCCTTGTCCCATAACCTCCAGAAATGGGGAAAATCTCTCCCCACTATGGCTTCATGAAACAGAGAGGGCACCACTCCCACTGAAAGTGTCACAGGGCCACAGGGAGTATCAATCTCTACCATAGCAGTCTGGTAATTATGTGTATCACCACGAATACAAATAACCCCAATAGTGCTAGGGTGTAACCTTGCAGGGTTTACCAAATCACTCTTAACTAAGGTCACAACACTACCCGAGTCTAGCAGAGCAGTTACTGGCTTTTCATCAATTTCAATCACACACATTTGTTTTTCCGTGCGTTTCTGACATGCTGCAGTACATACCAACTGTGCAAAAAGAGACATGCGTTTTCCTAAATAAGCATTTTCACATTGCATAGGTTCATCATTTAAAGGACAGTTTGCAGCAATATGACCTAACGCATGACACGATAACATTTTATATGTTCAGTACTTAGACCTCTAAATGGCTTTAGGGACCTTCCTGACCTATTTGGCCAGTCTCTAGGTCCTAAACCTACAGTCTCATTATCTGAACCAATAGTCTTATCATTTTTTTCTGAGCCTTTGACCCATGGAACAGTCTTACCGGATCCTCCGGATAGTTTTCCACTCTTAGTGACATTGGGGTATGGCCCAGGTGAGTGCAAAAAATCCTCAGTGGCTGCATATCTCTCCACCAGGTCCACCAGCTCGTTGGCAGATTTAGGGTCTCCATGGCCGACCCACTTCCTCAAAGTGGCAGGGAGCGCACGTAAATATTGGTCCATGACCACACGCTCCACAATCTGAGGGCCTGACAATACCTCTGGCTGGAGCCACTTCTTGGTAAGATGTATCAAATCAAGCATCTGGGATCTGGGTGGTTTGTCAGCCCTGTAATGCCACTGATGCACCCGTCGAGCCCAGACTGCAATGGTGACGCCCAGGCATGCAAGGACCTCAGCCTTCAGTTTCACATAGTCCTGGGCATCCCCTGGTTCCAGGTCATAATAGGCTTTTTCACCTGTCAGAAATGGTGCAAGCAGTCCTGCCCATTGCTCTTTTTGCCATCCTTCCCAAACAGCAACCCTTTCAAACGTTGTGAGGTAGGCCTCCACATCATCCGCAGGCGTCAACTTTTGAAAAATATAGCTGGCCCGCGCCATTTTCTGCTCCACTGGCAGCGGCCCTGCAGCCTCCTTTAATTGCACCAGGTGTTGGGCCACCTCTTTAAGGATCTCTCGGTCTGCTCGTTGGGCCTCCGCAAATTGGCGATTCGCCTCCTGTTGCGCTGCATTGGCCTCTGCAAATTGGCGATTAGTTTCCTGCTGGGTCACAGTAGCCTGCAGCAAGGCTCTTATCACATCCTCCATCTTCCCACTTGCTCAGGAAGTTGCCCGCATCCTCCACCATATGTGGGGTTAGCTCAGGTGGGGGATCTCTTTCCCTGGGAAAAAAGGTAGACCGCACAGCAGGCTTTCTTCAAAATCTCACTGGTTGTCAGTTTTATTTAAAAGGTTTGCAAAAATATCAAAATAAACAAAACAAAGTAAACCCTGGCCATCCAGGCACTAACTAAACAGGAGACGTTTCCTCTCTCAGAGGTGAAGGGCTTCTCCCTGTCACCCAAAACAAAAGCAAACCTTTTCTTGTAGGTATAGTGCACACACAGTTCTCTCTGAGTCCCAGGCCACGAGCGACTCCTTGCTCCAGCCCTTCCCTTTTTATATCACCTGTTGGTGGTCATCAGTGGAGCCCAAACTCTGGTCCGGACCCACCTCCTCAACTGTGGCCCCGAAAACCCGAAGTGGACTCCACCTAAACTTCCAGGTATGAGCGTATGCGAGGTGACACATAGCGTTCCTCTATCACCTCGCCGTTCATACTGTATATATATACACTAAAGTTAATTTTAGGGCACACAAATGCAATAACTGACCCAATCTTTGGTCAGTCAAATATAAAAGATGAGAGTGCACCTAGTAAATAAGATACCCAACATGTCAACCCTTAAATTTGCATGCGCCTGTGAAATGGCAACAAACTGCGGTACCCTATATTTTCCATAAGTGGCACTTTAAAAGCCCCCTATAGGTCATCATGATGTGCACATTTTAATGCATAGGTTCTCCCGACACGTGCCTTTACATTCTTATGTGCATATATTTGGGGTGGGGGGGGGCCTCAAAAATTGTTTGGAGGGGGATTTTATGTGCTTGGGTGTAACTATAATTTTTTACAATTAAAAAACAATGTTTTTACTTAACTTTTTTCATCACGTAGGGGACAAAAAAGTCCCCTATGTGATGATTTTACGGTGACAGGTTCTCTTTAATTAAACATCTAGGGTCTAAAAGAAAAACTCTGTCAATTTTTATGAGTATTGCAGCAATACAAAAAACAATGTTGTGAAATCAGTCAGAAAGCAAGTGTATGCCTGTAGGAGACAGCCCCATTTAAATACAGCAGTGAAGAAAGTTGTTGGTACCCTTACAGTGCAATAAAAAAATGCCTGATTCTTCCTGAAAAGTTTTGTAATTAAAAGCAATTGT
The DNA here is from genome assembly GCF_062004578.1 of Staurois parvus. Classification (NCBI taxonomy): domain Eukaryota; kingdom Metazoa; phylum Chordata; class Amphibia; order Anura; family Ranidae; genus Staurois; species Staurois parvus. The sequence continues at coordinate 1,616,253 of NW_028318073.1, read as the reverse complement.
CCCATGTATACCTGCATGTCTTTGCTATGTCAGAGAGTAAGGAAGGGAAAATGTAAAAAGAGATAAATTATTGATATTTTTTCACACTGTAAAATACCTGGAATTTGCTAAAATGCATATTGACGCACCACAATGTTTCTGGGAGAAGTCCTTTAGACAGATGAGACAAAACTTTAGTTTTTGACAAGTCACATCAGCTCTCTCTTTACAGGCAAAAAATTAAGTTTTCAAAGGGAAGAACCTTTATCTCCAGTGAAACATGGAGGAGGCTCAGTTATGTTTTTGGGCTGGCTTTCTGCATGTGGCATGGAGCGCCCTGAATCTTTGCAGGGCACACTAAAAGTGAATGTCCCCTTTAAATAACAACTTTTGCTAGCTTGTCTCCCCCCTCTCTCTCTCCTACCAAGCCTCTTACCGATTCTGGCCAATGCAGGCTCTGATTTAGGATTATCAAGGATATCTGGAGCATCTGCTCATTGTCAGAAACTACAGTAAAGGACATGGCACATCCATATAAACCTGCCCATTCTGTGAGACTTCAGTTTTTGGTTCCCTTCTGGAGAAGTTTTTTTATTTTTTAAACCTTTCAGTATTTTTTTCTCGGAAGCTTTTATTAAGATTTGGCTGCTTACTCTCCTGGGCTATCAATAATACAGATCGGTTACCCTCTGTGTGTACCCTGGGTCTTTACCTGGATTCCACTGTGTGGGGGCCAGCCTGTAATGTTTGCTTTGGGCACTGGACCGTGCATTAGGCACTCACCTTGGCATGTGTTTCTATCCGCAGGGTTCTATACAGGTCCAATGCCATGGTCCATTTTTTATGATTTCCAGACCCTGAAGACTGCTTTCGGGGTATGCCCACTCTGACAGGCGAAGCCTGGACCTCTAGTAGGCCAAGCATTGTGGATAGAATAAGACAGGGAGTAAGACAGGGCTTCCCTACAGATTGGCTACAGTTCTTGGTTTTTAATAATATGATCCATAGTATGTAGCATATTTTGCAGTTTTATAATTCGAGGATTTTGGAGTTGTTCACTTTATTATGGTAACCCCTGCCAGCTTGTCTCTAACATTTCTTGGCGCAAGCATTTTAAAATTGGAAGTTTTTTCTAAGTAACTGCATAACTCCTCTAGATGATGCTTTTCTGCCAAAAACACATTAAGTACATTGCTGTACTTCTGCATCCATCTTCTACAAAGACAATAAGTCAGTACCTGGACTATAAACAGCTCCTATATTTGGACAAGCAAAACATTATCCATTCTGACCTCTGTTCCACGAGCACACCACTAGGGATCCCCTCACTTGGCAATGGTGGATCCCAGGTGCAACTTAGCTGAAACAAAAGGGCCAAATAATATATGTGCTCAGGCAGTCTGCAGGAAACTCAAACCATATCTCAGGATGATAGCTTTTCATTTGTTCTGGAATAATGTCCTATTTTAACACTGCTCCCTTTCAGGCATGCATCATGCAGCCTGTTTGGCAAAAGCGGATTTCTCAACCACTTCTGATTTTTTTTTTTTTTTTTTAAACTCTTGGCACTTCTAGAATCTTCAGTTTCCAGAATCCAGAAATGCTACATATCCTCTATTTCCACTGACCCTGTCCAAGATTCAGAAGCAAAACCTCTTTTCCTTGAGGATATTAAGGAGTAAAGTATTGAGGACTCAGATTTTATAGCGGAAACTGAAAAGCATTTCACTTTCCCTGCAGTTTGAAGTACAAGTTGCGGCTTCATGCCAAATGCTTTTTTATACTGTGAACATACTTGTGCACAGTTGTCTTTACTTAGCAGCACCTGACTCTCCACAGCTTGAGCAAGCCCCTATGGGCACCAAAAAGCTGGCAAAATCCAGAAAGACTTTTCCAATATTTGCACAGATTTATTGTGCACTTTATGGGGACTTACCAAATTCTAAAAGGATTTTCACTCCTAAGTTTTTTGCTGAAATGTATCCTATAGAATAAGAATTTATGAAGCAATGGGCTGTTCCATGGGCTGTTCCAGTAGGTAATCCAGCTATTTCTTTTTTCAATGAACAGTTCCTATTGAGGATGTTCCCTCTTTTAAGGATTCTGTTGATAGATGTCTGGAAGCCTTCTTATAGACCTTTTTTGTCTTTGCAGGTCTTACCCAACAGCCATATATTGCTGACATGTCTAATTGTGAGACTCTTGCTAACTGAATGAGACAATTGAATAGAGACCAGGAACCTATTTTTGAGGAACGTGCTCTCCTAGATCAATAATATCATTGTCCTTTTTGTTAAAACTCCAGAGAATGTAGTTTGCCAAGTCTCTAGAAAGTTCCTTGTCTCTGTGCATAAAATTTTGTGGTTAAAAGCTTAGCCTGCTGAACTTGCTTGCAAAAGATGTCTTCTATGCATGCACTTTGACAGAAAACACCTATTTGGGGAATCCCTTAATACATTTATCAAGGAAGTCACTGAGTTAAAGATGCTCCTGCTCCACAGCTATTACTGCTTTACATCAAATTTTGGGTGTCAACTTTCAAACAAGGCTTTGAACCTCGTTTCGTCACAGGCCATTGACTCCTAAGCCTACCCCAAAATCCTCCCTCACAATGAAGTGGTGCCCCAACTCTTAGGGCTCGTTCACACTTGACTGTTTTTCCAACTCTTGTCAAACGCCCCTATAGCGTTTGACAAGCGTTGGTCCGGCATTTGCGAGCGTTTTTTAACGCTCCTCAAGCGTTGCATGCGTGATTTAGTGGCGGTTGCTAGGCGTTTGCAAAGCATTAAAAACGCCCCACAAACACCTATAATGAAGTTTGAATGGTGTTAACGCTCCGCAACCACACCACAAATGCCGGCCGGGCGTTTGCGGAGAGGCACCATAGACTTGAATAGGAGGCTTCAACTCCTCCTGACTGGATCAGAGGCGTCCGTTTTGCTGCGATGCAACGCTAAGGCTCCCGTTCGAACAGCACCATGTGCTCCAATGTGCAGAATTTTCACAGGCATTTGGGAAGCGGTAAAAACGCTTCCCAAATGCCTGTCTGCCGCTTGCAAACAAGGCTAGTGTGAACGTAGCCTTAGGGGTAGGGGGATATCTATTGGGGATCCAGGATCCTTTGGGCTCAATCTGTCATTTCAAAGTGATGCAAAATAGTTTCTATCTCAGTCCCTTCCTCACATTTTGCTTTCCAATATGCAGGCTTCAGACCAAAAGGATGTAGATTTATTAACTGCCTTGCATCAACTTAAAATGGTTGAAAACCCTTAGATATACCAGTGAAATGATTAGCCTCAGGTGATAAACAGGTATGAAACGAATCTGGTTACATAAATTGTACCTGTTTATCTGCAGCCATCTGTTCTCTACAGCCTTCTACAACCTTTGAAACTTCCCATCAACATTCTATAACTGACAGCCATCAGATTATCTCTACAGAATTGAACCTCTCTTCTGCAAGGTCACCCAGTCAGGGTACAATTTGACCACAGCAGTCACCTACACAAACCATCAAGGGTGAACCAGAATCAAGCTGCCCTTAAAGGAACAAGTCTGATAATCTCCTGGGCGTAAGCTCATATTGCAGTTCTCTCATGTGTCCATATCCCTGCAGTGGACAACTAGCAGACTTCCAAGCTGTCAACGCCTAGATCTAGGGTAGTGGTCTCTGCATCCAGAGAGCTTTCAAAATCTCTGTAAAAGGTGATCCAGATGTGAGCATTATTGCCTTCAACTTTAACAACAAGCTGAATACATTTGTAGCCAATACCAGGAATCCTCTAGCTTTCACAATAGGTGCTCTGGTGATTTCTTGGATTCAATTCAAAATAATTTTTGGCTTCCCTTTGATGAATATTCTCCCTCGACTGCTGCACAAAATAGGGAGCAGTAACCGGCTGACTTTCAGCTCATGTGTACAGCTGTCTGTTCTACAGAAGTCGGTCTTGCACAATCTTCTGTTGACCGGGCATGCTGGAAAACCAGCATCAGTATATTCCGGCAGGGGACCAGTCCCACTGTCAGAACACAAAGGCACGGCAGGGAAGATTGCCACACTAACATTGCTTGTGTTATGTTTTGCTTGGTGTCTAGTTAAGGTTAATTTGTGGTATGAGTCATGCAAACTTAGACCTCTGTAGTGTTTTAATGTGCTTTTACTGTATGAAAATGCTGTACATAGAAACTATTACAAATAAAGGAAAAGCAGTAAAAGATTTGCAGAGGTTGCTTAACTCAGATTAGAGCATGTTCAAGATCTCTGTAGGCAACGAGGACCCAGGCTTTACTCTACAGCAGTTGCAGATCGGGTGAAAACCGTCTTCTTCTGTTAGAGTTCTTCCTTTGTGTTAAGTCATCTTAGAGCCCGCCATCATTTTCACTTTCCCCACATGGGTGTGGCTCTTTTAGCAGTACTGTGTTTCAGTGGGAGAAACACTCCACTTCGACCTCCTAGATGGCACTGTTTTATCATACATTTATTTATTTATTTCAGGTACTTATATAGCGCCATCAGTTTACGCAGCGCTTTACATATATATTATACAGTCACATCAGTCCCTAACCCTCAATCTAAGATCCCTAACTCACATTCATACATACACATACTGGGGCCAATTACCTACCAGTATGTCTTTGGACTGTGGGAGGAAACTGGAGTACCCAGAGGAAACCCACGCAGGCACAGAGAGAACTTGCAAACTCCAGGCAGGTGATGCCATGGTTGGGATTCAAACCAACGACCCTAGTACTGCCAGGCGGGAGTGCTAACCATTTAGCCACTGTGCTGACATAGGTAAAATATGTGAGAAGGTCAAGCTATTGTTAAGCATTAATTATCCTGACTTGTTGATTTCAGTTACTTAATTCAATGTAGAACAATAGAAGAGCCCAACATACAACAATGGTATCAAAGTTCCAATTGTTTGAGGACAGCTTGTGTAATTGTTAACAAGGCATATGTTTGAGATGTCCACTCAAGCTTTCAAAAGTAACCTGTCTTCCCTGTAGTCTGAAGAAAATCCGTAAACACATATAAGGTTTAGGGTTTAATTCCAAGTAGTAGTGCAAGAAAATGACCTGGTTCACACTAGTACAATTTCAGATGTGACTTCTGTCACACAGAATCGCATGACAATGGGAATCACATTATTCTCTACATTGCCTAGGACAGCACAGTGTCTTTTTGGAAATGGTGCGGGTGCCACTTTGGTGTGGTTGCTGCTCAATTTTGGCACCATGGACTTCAAAAGAAATGCACCAAAAATGCATGTACCCCCTGGTATTGGGGGTCTGGTATGGATATTAAGAGAGAAACCAACACCCCCCCACTTCCCCAAAATCCATACCAGACCCTTAGCCGAACATGCAGCTTGGCAAACCAGGGGAAGAAGGGGGGGGAGAGCATGTATTCACCCTTCCCTGATCAATATTAGGCCACATACCACAACATGGGTGGGGTACTTTACTGAGGTCCCCAATATTGTTAAAGGGGGCTTCCAGATTCAGATAAGCTCCTTCCTGCAGACCCCCACAACACTAGGCCAGCGTTGGGGGAAAGAGGGCCTTGAAGTTGAGGGCATGTGGCTTGGAATGTGAGAGAAACCACTCACTCACCACCTCCCTTTCCTGGTCTGCCAGGGTGCATGCTTGGCTAAGGGTCTATATGGATTTGGGGGGCGGGGGGGTGACTTATGCCATTTTTTTCTGTTTTTTCGGCATGGGGGTCCGCCTTAAAATCCATTACCAGAACCAAAAGTCCTGGCATGGACTGTGGGGGATTGTTTAGTTTTTTTAATGATTGACGCCTTTCTTTGCATTTTGCTGTCAGCTAGGAATCTCTTAACTGACAGCAGGGATGAGTCTATGGTGGCTAGGATGCTGGCAGGTGGCGACTTCTTAACAACCAGCATCTGTGAACCGAGCAGTTTCCTTCCCCTACAAAAGAACACAACAGCGTGAAAAATGCATCAAAATGCACCAGTGTCGCATTGAAGTCACAGCTGAACTAGTGGTAACCTAGCCTAAAAGCTACAGGTGTTATGATGTTCTGAATGTTATGTCCTGAATGAATATTCAAATAACATATATATTTTTCACATTTGAGTAACATATATATTTTTATCTGGTATTGTCAGGATGGCTCCCGAAGTTGCTGCTGTGGAAAGAAAGGGGGGTTATAACCAGTTATGTGATATCTGGGCTGTTGGAATTACAGCCATAGAGCTTGCAGAACTTCAACCTCCAATGTTTGATTTGCATCCAATGAGGTATTTTGGTTTGATTTTATTTTATGTTCACTTGTTTTGCTTTATATTTTTTCATACTGCTGAAAAAGAGATGTCAAGATGAATGAAATTCATGTTTTTAATGCAGGAACTGAGTACTATGCAGAGAATGGTCCTGCTTGATATTTATAACTTGTGGTACAAAGAAATGCATATTAAATGGAACACTATTTTCTCACTGTAAAATTCAAGGGATAAATGTAAACCATAAATGACCATCATAAAATAGCTCTTAATCATGGAATATTAAAATATTAGGGAAAAAGTCCATAAATTCAAATGCGATTTAGAAGTCAAAAATCATGAATGGACCCCAAGGTGACGCGATTAATCCCGGTGGTATATCAGTCATCAGACAGGGTGGTGGGTGGCAACAAATAGATAAAATGCGCACTCACAGGAAGCGCAAAGGGAATGCGCAATGTATTTAATCAGGTGGAGGTCTGCGCGGAATCCCTCTTAAGATGGTGCAGCTTAGGAGTGGTGGATGACGTCAGGGTGTCCTTACATCCGGGAGTCTACTTAAAGGACGTGCATTCAGCCTCTTCATAAACCAGGGATGGTCACCAAGGGGAGCTCTGGGGGGGTTAAAAAGCTCACCAAAGAGCCATAAGGGGAATGCCCATAGTGTAGTATTTTAAAAATGGATTTTATTAATAAAGGATGTATAAAATCAAAGTGATGGACAATGTCCTTCCAGAGCAGCACAATGTAAAGATTAAGAAACAAAGTGATGTTGCAACAACAAGCACCGCTCTGTGCACTGACCAGCTGGTATGATATGGGGGGCCGCTGGACCTTCCTGATCCGGCGGCGTAGCATCAAAGGCATGCAGGCTCCTCCAAGACACGTTTCGTATGAACGTACTTCCTCAGTTCGTGTATGCCATAGCAGCCTGATGCTAGTTGTGACCTATTTCTGGCTTATTTGGCACACTGCAATTAGCGGGTGCCATTTTCCCGATTCCCAGCGTACTGCACATGTGCGGGAGCCATTTTACCGATGACTAACGCACTGCGCATGCGATGGCTCCATTTTGCCATCGGCCAACGTACTGCGCATGCGTGGGCGCCATTTTGCCGAAGATTAGTAAATCTCGCATTAGCGAGCGTACGGGCGCCATTTTCTGTTGGTCTGGTAAGTGATATAGGGAATAGCAAATATAGAGCTGGTAAATGCGTATGCGCAAGCGCCATTTTACCAGAGCCACGGACAGAAAAGGTTAGGCAGAGTGTAGTTGCGAGTTCTGATACTTGCAAGTAGGGAAATAAATATAAGGAAGATCACTATTGTGTGAGCAATATGATAATACAATGAATCGGGTGCAATGAAAGCCCAGAAAGAAGGGGGGGGGGGGAACAAAGTGACTGCCCAGCCTTGTCTTCACTGTGAGCATAGGTAAAGAATAAATATAACATACAATGTCTGCAAAATAAAGATATAACAAAAACCAATGATAAGAGCCATAATAAAAATTACTAATAAATGATTCTGGGGTACAATAAAGGAGGAGAAATTAAATAAAAATATATATATAAAAATTTAAACCATAAATTCCATTAAAAAAAGGGAATCAGATACCCCTAAAAACGTTAAAGGGTTAAAATGTGCTAATTAAAAAACAATGAGATAAAATAACCAAATATATATGATAAACTGCGACAACAATGGGCAATGAGAGATAAAGAAAAAATCATGTACACTAAATAGATAAAGAATCAAATGGATAAAAAGATAATAAACGTAGATTATAAAGGAACCATAAGAGCTACGATGGCGGCTAAAATTAAATAAAAGGGATAAGTGGACGTCAAAAGTTAGAAGAGATAAAATTTACTTTTAACTGTTGTCTATAAAACAATTGATGTCCACATCCACATTGTGGCCTGCTGGGGTTAAGGTTTTCATGTTATAAATCCACTTTGTCTCATTTTGTGCAGCCAATCTTTTTTTATTAGATCCTCGCCAATTGTTTGCTATAACCTCTATACCCAAAAACTTCAGGGATGAAGGGTCTCGCCCATGATGATATCGATAGTGGTTGGATAATGCGTGTTCTTTAAACCCTCTCTTAATGTTGTAGACATGTTCCCGGAAACGGTCCTTTAGTCTCCTTATAGTGCAGCCTATGTACTGTATATGGCACGGGCACTTGAGAAGATTTACAGCGTAACGACTATTGCATGTGATGAAGCTGGAGATATCATAGGATTCCCTGTAGTTGTGGACTTAAAAGATTTGATTTTTTTGAGAGGAAGCTTACTCTGTCTACATAGTACACATTTCCGGCAAGGGTAAAAACCTTTTATATAGTTGAAAAAAGTAGGTCTGAGAGGGGGATCCACTATATTGGGTGAAATTTTGTTTCTTAAGTTAGGTGCTCTTTGGAAGACTATTTCGCGTCTATCCGGAAGAATGGTAGATAAAATGGGGTCTCCTTTCAAGATATCCCAATTTTTTTTGATGATCTTCCTAATGGACTTATATTGGACTGAAAAAGACGTGACAAAGGGACAAAATGTATTCGTTTTATGAATCTCTGATGTGCATAGCATGTCATCTGTATTGAGATTAGGTACCTGATTTATTTCTGAATCTAATTTAGTGTGGCTGTAACCTTTTTTGGCAAACTGTTGTCTCAGTATCTTGGCTTTCTCATGATACGATTCAATGTTAGTGCAATTTCTGCGTACCCCGCATGAATTGGCCCTTCAGGATGTTAGCAAGCCAAGCGGGATGGTGACAGCTATCAACAGAAATGTAGCTATTCCTGTCAGTTTCTTTAAAGAATGCTTCAGAGATAATGTGTCCACCGTTATTAATTAGTGTGACGTCCAGAAAATTAATTCTCTCCCTGCTGTAGGTATAGGAAAGCTTAATGTTAAGATTATTATTGTTGAGAGTGCCGAAAAAATTGATCAAGGTATCCTCAGTGCCCTGCCATAAAAGAAGGACATCATCAATGTAGCATCTATAAAACATAAGTTCTGGCCAGTCGCATGCATAAATGATGTCCTCCTCCCACCTGGCCATAAATAAGTTGGCCAGGCTGGGAGCGAATTTAGCTCCCATAGCAACACCTTTTATCTGCAGGTAATACGTTTTATTAAACCAAAAATAATTCTTTTGCATGGCAAAATCCAGCAGTTCTAAAATAAAGCTTTTCTGTGTTTGGGGAATGTGTTGAGCCACGTTCAGGTAGTACTCTACAGCATACAGTTGCAAGAAAAAGTATGTGAACCCCTTGGGATTACGTGGAGTTTTGCATGAATTCGGCATAAAATGTGCTCTGAACGTCATCTAAGTCACAACAATAGAAGAACACAGTCTGCTACACAAACATTAGCTGTTGCCATGGTTTAATTGCACATAACATGTAAACATTCACAGTGCAGGGAGGAAAAAGTATGTGAACCTTTGCACTTAATAACTGGTTGACCCTCCTTTGGCAGCAATAACCTCAACCAAACGTTTCCTGTAGTTGCAGATCAGACCTGCACAACGATCTGGAGTAATTTTGGACCACTCCTCTTCACAAAACTGTTTCAGTGTAGCAATATTCTTGGGATGTCTGGTGTGAATCGCTCTCTTAAGGTCATGCCACAGCATTTCAATCGGGTTGAGGTCAGGACTCTGACTGGGCCACTCCAGCAGGCATGTTCTGTGCTGTTGCAGCCATTGTTTTGTTGAATTACTTGTATGCTTTGGGTCATTGTCCTGTTGCATCACCCATCCTCTGCGGAGCTTCAGTTGGCGGACAGATGGTCGTACGTTTTCCTGCAAAATGTCTTGATAAACTCTGGAATTCATTTTCCCATCAATGACAACAATCCGTCCAGGCCCTGAGGCAGCAAAGCAGCCCCAAACCATGATGCTCCCTCCACCATGTTTTACAGTGGAGATGAGGTTTGGATGTTGGTGTGCTGTGCCTTTTTTCTCAACACATAGTGTTGTGTGTTCTTCCCAAACAACTCAGTCTTGGTTTCATCTGTCCACAGTATATTTTGCCAGTAGTGCTGTGGAACATCCAGGTGCTCTTTTGCAAACTTCAAACGTGCTGCAATATTCTTTTTGGACAGCAATGGCTTCCTCCGTGGTGTCCTCCCATGTACTCCATTCTTGTTTAATATTTTCCTTATTGTAGATGTGTCAACAAAAATGTTAGCATGTGCCAGAGATTTCTGTAGGTCTTTAGCTGACACTCTGGGATTCTTCTTTACCTCATGCAGCATTCTGCGCTGTGCTCTTGCAGTCATTTTTACAGGATGACCACGCCTAGGGAGAGTAGCAACAGTGCTAAACTTTCTTCATTTGTAGACAGTCTGTCTTACCGTGGACACATGAACATCCAGGCTTTTGGAGATACTTTTGTAACCCTTTCCAGCTTCATGCAAGTCAACAATTCTTGATCGTTGGTCTTCTGAGAGCTCTTTTCTGCGAGACATGGTTCACATCAGACAGTGCTTCTTGAAACCAGTAAACCCAAAAAAGGTGTGTATTTTTTAAGGGCAGGACAGCTGTCAGCAACGCATCCAATATCATCACACTGATTGGAGTCAAGGTTGGCTCACTCCTGGCTCCAATTAGCTCTGGGAGAAGTCGTTAAGCTAGGTCCTCACATACTTTTTCCTCCCTGCACTGTGAATGTTTACATGTTATGTGCAATTAAACCATGGCAACATCTGTTTGTGTAGTATTATGTTCAGCAGACTGTGTTCTTCTATTGTTGTGACTTAGAAGACGTTCAGAGCACATTTTATGCCCAATTCATGCAAAACTCCACGTAATCCCAAGGGGTTCACATACTTTTTCTTGAAACTGTACATGCCATCAGCATGATCAATGTTGGTGTATAGGGAGTCACCAAGAATGTTGGTTGTCCTGGATCCCATTGAAGGGTTTTGATATCGTTCAGTACCTGTTTGGTACCTCTAAGATATGAGGGTGTGACAACCACAAGGGGTTGCAGGAAATAATCAATGTATTCGCCAATTTTAGAACTGAGTGACCCTATACCGCTGATTATTGGTCTACCCGGTGGGTGAGTCAAATCTTTGTGAATTTTGGGAAGACAATATAAGATAGGGAGCCTTGGTGCTTTAGGGATTAGGAACTCCTTTTTTTTTTTTATTTGGAAAGTTATTGTCATACCCTTTATCTATTAGTTTCTTAAGTGATCTTTGAAAACTATTCAGAGGGTCTTTGGGTAAAATGGTATAAGTTTCTTTATCACTTCAGATATTGAAGACCTCAGCCATATAGTCTTCCTTATTAAGGATCACAACACTGCCCCCTTTATCTGCTGGCCTGATTACCAGATTTTTCTTTTCAAGTAGGGATTTGAGACCAAGATTAATACTGGTAGCATTGTGGGGAATTCTAGGTTTAATTGCTTCCATGTCTTTCAGTCCCATGTCTTTAAACACATTAATGTAGGAGTGGGAGTGGGGGGGGGGGGGTTGAATAAAGATGCATTTCTAAGATTGGAGTGGATGATACCATTATTGTTTTTATTAACCACCAAGGGGTTATTTAGGAAGTGCCTTTTGAGGGAAATCTGCCGTACAATTTTCTGTATGTCAATATAGGTCTTCCGGTGAGTGCGCATTTTATCTATTTGTTGCCACCCACCACCCTGTCTGATGACTGATATACCACTGGGATTAGTCACTTCATCTTGGGGTCCATTCATGATTTTTGACTTCTAAATTGCATTTGAATTTATGGATTTTTTTCCTAATAATATTTTAATAGTTCATGATTAAGAGCTATTTTATGATGGTCATTTATGGTTTACATTTATCCCTTCCATTTTATTGATTGTTATTCCTTTATATTATTTTATCATTGTTATGATACCCATACACTTTTTAGCGCTGCACTATTTTATACTAGTTATTACTGAAGGTTTTATGGTCTCCTTTCTGGCTCATAGCTGCTCTCCTTGTTTGTCAAGCGCTCACTTTTATATCTTCTTCTATTTTCTCACTGTGCTTTTGTGGAGATTCAGTTAGGGCCAGTTCACAACACATGCAGTCCAGTGTGTTTTTTTTTTCTTGTGAATCAAAAACGCATGTAAAGTAGGTTATGTGGTTTTCAATGGCATAGTTCATACCAGTGCAGTCAGCTGCAGGGTGTTCCAGTTCCAGAAAAAATAGAACGTGCTGCATTTTTACTGTACTGGAATGCAGTAAAACACATCAAAAACACACTGGAATGCATAAAAAAACCCACTGGAACCCAGTACAGTGGGAAATAAACAGGACAAAAAGGAAGAAAAAAAGCATCTGGAATGCACCCGGAAACACATGAACAGCGCAACAAGACCATCGGAAGGCATAAATAACCGGCCTTGCAGAATCGCATCCGGAACGGATCTCGAGTGCATTTTTGTTGTGTGAACCTGCCCTTAATGTTCGGTTTAATGTCTCATTTTAAAACATACTAATAAATGCACTGGCTTCAATAATCATATTTTGTTTTATCTCTGCTTCTTAAGGGCCTTATTTTTAATGACGAAAAGTAACTTCCAGCCACCAAAGTTAAAAGACAAGATGAAATGGCAAGTCACGAATTCTCTTATACAATGTCTTTTTTTTTTCTTTTGCTTACATTTTCATTTGTAGAACTTTTCATATTGTTTTTCATCTTTTCATTAAAGGTCAAATAGTTTTCATCATTTTGTCAAAATGGCACTTACAAAAAATCCTAAGAAAAGGCCAACAGCTGAAAAATTGTTACAGGTAATGTAATACCATGCATTTTATGATAATTTATTATTGCATTTGTTTTTGAGACCGTAAAGATAGTGTATTATACGATTCCCCTAAACTTGTATTTGTGAAAAGATTAGAAAAGCAATGGGACAGGGAGGGGACATTTTGGTGGTCAGCAAGCAGCCCTTTTGCCATTATAGTATCACATTAGGAATGTGTAACTAGTCTGTGTTCCAATTACAGTACACCTGTTTATATTATACAAGGTGTACGTAATTTTATATAAGCAAAACTCTGTAGTTACAGGGACAGATATTAAAAATGTGACCCAAGGAAGACTGTTTCATTGCCAAAAGTACAGTACTCATAACATATACAAAAAAATGCAGTGCAATACTATGAACTAGCAAATATTGCTAAATTATACAAACATGCATATGTGACTATTGAAACATAAATCTTGCTGCGTGACAATATTAATGAAATAAATATATACCCATATCTGTGCATAAACTGTGCTACATATATAGTGTCTCCAAACACAAAAAAATCTCAGTAGTGAACAATTCCTTTATTGCTCCCCATTCTTCACATGTTCTATTGCAACATGTCTCCTGTGCATCTTATATCATATATCATCAACAAGTGACAAGATACTATGATAGCACAATCCTGGTGAACCGTCCCTTTAAGACTGCTGTGTTCCAAGTGCATATGTGCAGTCACTCCAATGCATATATTCGTCCAGTGCTTCTCTGTGACCCCCCTGTGCTTATCCACCTCCGACACACTTTTGCGCTCACCTTATGGTTTGACCCGAAAATTCAGGTCAAACTGCGCCTTACGCAGGTGGGTATGCTGGTACACAGATCTCCACCTCCTTCTGCACTTCTAAGCTCCAAAACGCTCCACATATAAAGGAAAAAAATGCTCCAAATAGTGAAGTATATCAAAATGTGTAAAATTGTATTAAAATACTGTAAAATATTGCACTCACATTCATTTGTGTCCACCTGGGACACTACAGGATCAAGGACTCTCTATATAGTGTTTTTCATGAATGAACTGCATGGATTCCTTATTCAAGATGGTGGTTCGTGCACTTCCAGTTCTACGGCTTTACGTTATCGGCGTACCCTACGCATTACGTTATGATGTGACTTCATCAAGAGCACCTCCTCTCTCTCTCTTTCTCCCCCCCCTCTCCTTTCTCCCCCCCCCCTCTCCTTTCTCCCCCCCCGCTCTCTTTCTCTCCCTCTCCTTTCTCCACCCCCCCTCGCTCTCTTTCTCTCCCTCTCTCTTCTTTCTCTCCCTCTCTCCTTTCTTTTTCTCCCTCTTGCTTTCTTCTCTCTTTTCTTCTCTCTCTCTCATTTCTCTCCCTCTCTTCTTTCTCTCCCTCTCTTCTTTCTCTCCCTCTCGTCTCTCTCCCTCTCTCCCCCTTTCTTTTCTCCTCCCTCCCTCCCTCTCGTTTCTCTCCTCTCTCTCTCTCTCTCTCTCTCGTTTCTCCTCTCTTCTCTATTTCGTTCTTTCTCTCTCCTCTCTCTCTTCTTTCTCTCTCCCCTCTCTCCCCCCCCCCTCCTCCCTCTCCCCCCCTCCCCCTCCTCCCTCTCCCCCCTCCCCCTCTCCCTCTCTTCCTCTTCTCTCTCTCTCTCTCTTCTTTCTTTCTCCCCCCTCTCTCTTCTCTCTCTCTCTCTCTCTCTTCTCTCTCTCTCTCTCTCTCTCTCTCTCTCTCTCTCTCTCTCAATCTCAATCTTTTTTCTCTCTCTCTTCTTTCCTTTTCTCTCTCTGCTTTCTTTATTTCTCTCTTTCTCTTTCTTTATTTCTCTCCTTTATTTCTCTATCTCTCTCTCTCCACCAATTAAACAGTGCATTGTGGTCTGCCTGTAAAATGGAGGCATCCTGTACGAACGTTATTCCTTTACATTGATCTTTACGTTGTGAATACCGTCTTTAAGACAGTTTTTTTTATCCGTTTACAAACTGAACTTTCTAAGCCTGTAGACCAGTGGTTCTCAACCTTCCTAACGCCGTGACCCTTTAATACAGTTCCTCATGTTGTGGTGACCCCCAACCATAAAATTATTTACCCAGTAATTATAATTCATGAAGTGTCGTTTTACCTTCAATACTGCTGCTTTCAACACAGTAGCTGCTTTCAACACAGCAGCTGCTTTCTACACAGTAGCTGCTCTTTACACATCGGAAATATGTGTTTTCTGATGGTCTTAGGGGACCAAAGGGGTTGCGACCCACAGGTTGAGAACCACTGCTGTAGACTTTACCTTACACATTAGTCTTGTGTGGGGAACTGTGTCAAACACTTGCAAAGTCCAAGTATACTAACTCCACAGCCACACCTTTGTCTAGGTTTTTGCTTACTTTCTCATAAAATGAAAGAAAATCATGAATCCATGCTGCCTATTGCTTAAAATAATTCTGTTAAACAAGCTGATGTATCCAAGGTCTCATTCTTGGATCTGAAAGCCAAAAAAGGCATCCCTCTGAAATTCTCCATGAGTTAATGAGTGTATCGTTCACTCAGATGCACTTAAAGCCCCCTCCAACACAACATTCTGTTGGATTGCAAGAAATGACGTCCATCTCTTGACTTCCCCATTCTTTTCACCAGCCAAACAATGAACTCCCTAGCTTGGTGGATTAGCACCAACTGAAAACCTTGGGTGATCTCTCCTGAAAAGTGGATTTCTTGCTGGCTAGCACGTCTGTAAGACATGCCTCAGAGTAAGTGGCCTTCTCGTGCAAGAAGCCCTTCTTAATCCTTCACAGGGACAAAGTAATCTTGCTTTGAAATTTAAATAGTGCATTCTGCATCAATTACCTTATTCCTTAGTCGTGATTCAAAACACCTCTTCCTAAGCCATCCTGCAGCGTAATGGCTCAAATTCACAGTTTCCTTGGTCCTGGGGACCTGGTACTTTCCCTGCTCATTATCTTCTTGGGCCCTGGTCTTCTCAGCGCCCCTGTGAGATTTCCTGCTGCTGGAATCTATGAGAGAGAACCTGACTGCTGGAAGCCTCACCTTCACCAATAGGAGATGTCCACATTTTGCAGGCAGTGATCTGGGCACCCAAAGAAGGACTCTGGGAAGTAAACAGTAGATGAAAGTAGAATATTCACATGACTGTGTCTTCAGGTAAGTAAAATGGGCACTTGTTTATTTATTTTTTTTCTTCATACTAGCGTTTGCTAAAATACTGGAGATGGGCTTTAATGAAAACCTTGTCCTACCATGTACCCTTGTCCTAGGCATCCCAAGAGAAATTCTCTCTATAGACATAGTTAGGGCTGTCATCTTAAAGCCATAGCTTTTGTAAAGAAAACACTCTTTTTGTTCCGACAGTAGAGTTTTGAAAAAGAAAGCCTGTCCAAATCCACTATTGCCAGGTGGATAAGGCAGCTCATTGTATGAGCCTATGCTCTAAAAGTTATGGTACCTAAAGTACCCTTACATGCTCACTCCTCCAGATCGGTGGAGGCTTCCTGTATATTTTTCATCAGGCCTCTGTTTCTCACCTTTGTAGGATCACCACCCGATCTTCAGTTCACACATTCTTTAAATTCTACTAGGTGGATGTCCAGGCGTCTTCTGACACAGCTTTCAGTTGCAAGGTTCTTTCAGTGGCACTAGATCTTTGACCCCTTTCTGTTTTGTTGGACACGTTGACACTGTTCAATTTACCTTGTTGCCCTCCAATGTGATTATTTGCTTGGAGACATCCCAGGGTATATGAATATCCAGCCTGTGTACTGTACGACTAACATAAAAGGAGCTTTGACTTAACTGTGAATTCCATATCTTGGAGTACAGTAAAGGACACAGGTTACCCTCCCAGCTGTTCCTGCATTACTCTGTAAAAACTGTCCTCAGAGATTAATGCTCGGAATGCAGACTGCTTGCATTCGTCCCTAGGCACATATTGCTCTAAACCGTGCCCCATCCAGCCGCAGGAGCTGCCCGACACAACAGCTTTACAGTCTGCCAGCAGCTGGGCTGAATGGTGCACCTGTGTTTTCCACCCACATCTAAGTACAGGGATCTCGTGCATTGGGGCTATATGCCCAGTGTACATGAGGCCAGAACAGTAGTACCTAGATGCAGTCATATTTTAAGAAGTGGACTGGTATTTTTAAGGAGGAGTTCAAGACATAAGTATATTTTTCATAATGCTTATTAGGCACAATAGACTTCTCTAAATAGTCTTTATTATATGGCGTTATATGGCCTGGGAGAGTATCAACCAGGTACCCCCTAGGTACTACCCCAGCCTTCATGGGGGTCTTGCAGTAGAGGGGTTCAAATCTTGGTGTTATAAACTGCTTTCATGGGCATATAATTGAGGAGACTGCAATGCCCAGCTCTCTTTGGGGCTGGCTGCAATCTAGGATGCTTTTCTGCTTACCACAGTTTTAAAGGGTGGTTATCTGAGTTAGCAAAGCCTTTCACTCAGAATTAGTCAAGTCATACATTATACAATTTTAAAATTACTTGATTCCTACTGTTTTTGGGGGGGAATCCCTACCGCAGTGCTATTGTTGTCAGTGGAGAGCTTTCCCTGCCAGCAGAACACAATGATCACTGCTAGTATCTATAGCCGCCAGCTAAAAATCCAACAGGCTGGTGGTACTGAAGTCGATCGATGGGTCAACTTCAGTAGTTGAATAGTTAGTCTGGTTGAAAAAAGACACAGAAATCCATCTAGTTCAACTAATAAAAGGGGGGAGGGGATTATACAGTTCTATACAGTATACACAATCCTATACCCACAGTAAGGCAAATTTAAACAATAAAACCTGATCCAATTTGCTCCTGCAGGGGAATAAATTCCTAGATGGCAATCGGATATTCCCTGGGTCAATTTTACCTTTAAACATTAGTATCCAGTTATATTGTGTACATTTAGGAAAAAATCCAGGCCTTTTTTTCAGTACAATCAGACTGCCCATTGACTGATCAGATTTCAGTCTGTCTCTGCTGAAAGGGCTGAGCTTTTGCAAACTCCAAGCGGGCTTGGAGCAGGCACTTAGGAGAGGCTTTCGTTTATCCAGTCTGTCATAAATCCCAGATCGGTGGAGGGCTACAGTGTTGGTTGCTCTTCTGGAACTTTGTACCATCTCCACACAGGATCAGGATCTCTGGAGCTCAGTCAGAATGACCATTGGTATCTTGGTCACCTCTCTTACAAAGGCCCTTCTCCCCAGATTGCTCAGTTTAACTTGGTGACCAGCTCTCAGAAGAGTCATGGTTGTGCCAAACTTCTTCCATTTGAGAATTATGGAGGCTAATGTGCACTTGGAAACCTTCAGTGCAGCAGAAATTTTTTTGTAGCCTTCTCCAGATCTGTGCCTTGCAATAATCCTATCTCTGAGCTCTGCAGGCAGTTCATTTGACCTTGTGGCTTTTGTTTTTATACAGTATGCATTGTCAGCAGTGAGGCCTTTTATAGAGAGGTGTGTGCCTTTCCAAATCAATTTAGTTCCGATCAATTTAATTTACCACAAGTGGACTCCGGTCAAGGTGTATAAACGTCTCAAGAGAAACAGGAGGCATCTGAGCCAAAGTGTTGTTGCAAAGGGTCTGAATACTAAAGCCAAAGTGATATTTCAGTTTTTACTTTTTCCTAAATTTACAAATATTCCTTAAATTCTGTTTTCACTTTGTCATTATGGGGCACTGAGTGTAGATTAAAGAGAAAAAAAAAATGAATTTAAATAACTGTGGTATCAGGATGCAACATAGCAACATTGAAAAAAGTGAAGAGGGTCTGAATACTTGATGAATGCACTTTATAAATATTGCAGTTTTATGTGTTTGTATGTATATATATCTATCTATAGTGTGTGTATTGTGTATATGCATGCATACACACACAAAAGACAAATTAAACTGTTGCATATAGGTGACAATAATTCTCATCTCACATAACACTGTTCTTTTTTTTCTCACTTTATAGCATCCTTTTGTTACACAGCCTTTAAACCGCACACTTGCAATTGAATTGCTGGATAAGGTTAATAATCCAGACCATTCTAGTTACCATGACTTTGATGATGATGATCCAGAGGTAAGAATAAATTCAAACTGCATGATAAAATGAATTGTCAAACGTAATTGTTATAGAAATTGATTCATGCACTTTTTTGGTTATTTTTTTTTTAAACATATTTTGTTCTAAATATTGTAATTAGATGACTTAGAATAAAGTTCATCCATTTGTTTTTCTCGCTCTTTTTTTTGTTTTGTTTTGCGGTTTCCATTATATTTCTTACAGTTTTCAAAGCAATGCTTTTGTATACTGGTTGAGAGCTCTATGAAAGAAGCAAGCACACTTTGGGGGACATTTACAAAAATTGGTGCGCAGAGAATCTGGTGCATCTGTGCATAGTAACCAATCAGCTTCTAGGTTTTTTTGTCAAAACTTAACTGAACAAGCTGAAGCTAGAAGCTGATTGGTTACTATGCACAGCTGCATCGGATTCTGTGTGCACCAGTTTTAGTAAATCTACCCCTTTGTATCCACACAACTTTTCTAATCAATATTAGTGTGTCTAAATTCAGCAGTAACTCTGCTCAAACATAATGCTTTATCCGAGAAAATTTATTTTGCTGCAGTACACACCAGTGTTATACTTAACTCCATCCTCTTGTTTCTTCCTGTCTGTTGGTATGTCTCAGTGCATAAATATAGGGAGTATGTCGACCATGTCAAAACAGAGGGATTTCTATGACATGATAACTAAACACTTTTTCCAATAGTCTGAATGTCAGTCAAGTCTAAAGCTTAGCCATGCACAGTTTGATTTCATGTTTAGCCTGTGGGTTGAATGGAAACAAAAAATGCATCCCATTCCTCTATCCATTCTATATAGCATGCATGGACAGTTCTGCCAGGGCTTTTGTGTTCTGACAGCCAGGACCAGAAGCTGTCAGAATACCTGAACAGAAGCTACATTGAATGCAAATGCTGTTCTATCGACTCATCATTTTTCCATCCAGCATTTACGTTTTTCAGTCCAAGGATGTTGGGCGAGAGGATGGTGACAGGGCCACCCACAAAGCAAATTTTGTTTGGGTCACCAAGAACCAGATGAAATTCACGTAATGCATTGCCAGCTTAAAAAAATGCTATCATGTGATCATATAAGCTGGCTTTACTGTTTGGTTTGCTGTTTGCCGAATACAAGAAGGGCAATCTGTGATGAGATCAGCAGTAGAGAATATAGGCTAGGCAACATGTTTTGAGGTTAAACCTCTTTCTTAAGCCACTTAATTCATCTCCAAGGCTACGTTGTACACTGAGGATGCCACTAGCTCTCATCCCCGAACATAAGTGAAAGTGAAACTCCAGAAGAGTAGGATCAAATCCCTTGAACTGGATGGACAGAAATACAAAATGTTTTAAAGGTGAAATTGCTCCCATGCTGTATATGTATTTGATCTGTGTATTTAACTGCTTGCCTGGAGTTTGGCTTTAAATTAATAAAATAACTACTTCAGCTTAGATCTGCTGTAACATATAGCTGCCATGATTTAGGGTACATTCACACCATATGTGCTCGGCAGCTACTTCAGTGCATTGCCACCACAAGACAAGGCAAAATGCCTCGTCTCCTTATTTGCCACTGCTTTGTGGCGGTATGTGGACAGTGTGCACTGAAAAAGTGTACCGCGTGCAGTACTTTCTTTCAGCACAGCATAGTATGAGGCAATCCACTGCCTCGCACCACAAGGCAGCCAATTTAATTTTATGAGAGGTCTGCGTGACACATCAATAAAGTTTGTTTAAAAAAAATAAAGTGAATAGTGCGATGTGCCAAGATCTGAGCGTCAGTACTGCACTGATCTGGCCGTAGCACACCAGACATCATCTGCTGTGTTGCAACACAACAACTGGTGTGAACATGCCCTGACTTTTTTTCTTTTCACTGTGGTCCAAAGAGAAGGGCTACAAGCAGGCTAAGTCAGCCATACTTGTATGGTTGACGTAGCCTGCTTGTAGCTAAGTAGGTGAAGACTGTGGAGATTCCTCTTTAAAGCGATTCTAAAGGTTCATTTTTTGGGGGGTAAAATAAACATATTTATACTTACCTAATGTGTGCAGTGGTTTTGCAGAGAGCAACCTGGATCTTCCTCTTCTCAGGTCCCCCGCAAGCTCTCCTTGCTCCCCCTGTCTGTCGGGTGGCCCAACAGCAAGCAGCTTGCTATGGGGGCACCCGCTGCTCCATGTGTCCATTCACACATAGAGCCGCGGCTTGGCCTCTCCTCATTAGCTGACTGGCTGTGATTGACAGCAGCGGGTGCCAATGGCTCCCGCTTGCAGTCTCAGCCAATGAGGAGGCAGAGACCCGGGACAGTCAAGGCTGTCATTCACAATCGGGATGGGGCTCAAGTAAGTATTGAGGGGGCTGGAGGCACTGCTGCACACAGAAGGTTTTTTTTACCTTCATACATAGAATGCATGAAGGTAAAAAACCTGCATCCTTTACAACTACTTTGTTTTGAAAAATCTAAGAAGATAAAATATAATTTCCCTTTACCACTTGAATAAACTTTCAAGGCTCTTCCAGTCATCAACCCCATTTGAGACCATCTATTATAGAAATGATCAAGTAAATTCGCAAATCACGTGCCCCACAGCTTCACACCACACACTAGGAATCCTACCATGAAGGCTTTTCAGGGTGGTTATGGGATGACAGCTGATTCTCAAGTATTTTGTATTGCAACCCTGGGAGATATAATGAAAACAGTGCAACGGTGCATTTTGACTCCCATTCAGTTGAATGGGCTGTAAAACTTACTGGACCACAGAATAAGTAGTATAAGCACTACTTCTTCAAAACACACTGCACCAAATCATATGGTACTGCAGTTCCATGCGATTTGTTGCCCACAAACGCACTGTGTTTGTGATCTGTATTTGAGGTGCCATTAACAATACATTGACACCCACATGAATATTGCAAGGGCAGTGCACTCAAGTGTGTGTGTGTGTGTGTGTCTATTTCTGCATATAATGAAATGTTGAAAACTATACACAACCTACCATGACAGATATATAGGAGTTACTATTGCAAACTTTCTTTTTTTTAAAGGTGCATGCTCTGGGTTATCATCTTATCTTTACTCCATTACTTGATGAAGCACTTACTGTAGTAAACATGAAAATCAAGCCTTTGAAAACCAAATCAACTATGACTGCTTACATATTTCTATTTCTTTAACCATGTATGTGTATGTATATATATATATATATATATATATATATATATATATATATATATATATAAAAAACATTATCACTGTATAGTATACACTACACATTTTGCGCACTTGTGAAAAATGCTGTAAAGTAAGGATGCTTTCAGTTAAGTTTTATTATCGGTTAACAACCTACACAGTGCAGCAGAAACAACCTTACAGTTCTACTAAACACACTGTTTAATTTACATTATCCCATTTCTTCCTGTATATGGATGATGGCACTGTAATTATTTTAATAAACAAAAAAATCTATGCACCATTTTTCCTAATATACAGTACTGTACAAAAGTCTTAGGTGTGAAGAAAAGGCTGTAAATTACAAATGCTTTCAGAAATAGAAGTGTTACTATTTTATGTTAATCAATTAACAAAATGGAAAGTAAATAAACTGAAGAGAAATCCACAGCAAATCAATATTTTGGTGTGATCACCCTTTGCTTTAAAAAAAAAGAATCAGTTTTTCAATTCTTCTAGGCAGACTTGCACACAGTTTTTGAAGTACTTGGCAGGTAGGTTGTTCTAAACATCTTGGAGAACTAACCACACATTTTCTGTGGATGTAGGCTGCCTCAAATTCTTCTCTCTCTTCATGCAATACCAAGCGGACTCCATGATGTTGAGATCAGGCCTCTGTAGGAGCCAAACCATGGCCAGGACTCTTCTTCTTACACTGGAGATAGTTCTTAATGGCATTGGCTGCATGTTTGGGGTTGTTGCATAGGACATGGAAACAAGGCTAAGTGACTCAGCTATGCACGAAAACATAGGAACAGAAGAAAAATGTCAGCAGGGGCTCTGTACTGATGAGCCAAAATTTTGGAATATTTGGTTATTTCAGGAAGTAGTTTGTTCGCGAAGGGCTGATGAGCAGTACAATAATGAGGCAATAGTGAAGCATAGTGGAGATTCCTTGCAATTTTGGGATTGCATTTCTGTAAATGGAGTTGGAGATTTGGTTAGGATCTATGGTGTCCTCAATGCTGAGAAATACAGGCAGATACTTATCCATCATGACAAGTTTATTCTGCAGCAGGACAACGACCCCAAACATGCATTCAGTGTCATTAAGAACTATCTTCAGTGTAAAGAAGAAGGAATCCTGGAAGTGATAGTTTGGCCCCCACAGAGCCCTGATCTGTGTGTATGTGTGTCTATTTCTGAATATAATGAAATGTTGAAAACTATACACAACCTACCATGACAGATATACATGCAGTGTGTTTCTGTTTTGTGATTTAATAAAATATTAACACTTCTATTCCTGAAAGCATTCTTAACGTACAGCATTTTTTTTTACGCCTGCCTGAGACTTTTGTACAGTACTGTATATACAGCTGTCACATGACCCAGCTCTTTCCCAGCCTGTCTGCGGGGAAACAGTGGCAGAAGGAGCTTCTAGTCATCTGCTGTTGATAACATGTTCAAAATTTAAAAAAATATATGCCTTTGGGATACAGAGTAAGAATAAATAATTATTGTCAATATACTTTTAACTTGTCATACAAATATATGTTTGGAATCAAATCTTTATTATTTTTGGCAATAACATAGTTTGGGTGGATTTCTGCCAGTCACAGGCAGTGTCATGGCCCTCCAGGCTGTGTCAGGGTAAAAATACCCTGAAAAACGAGCATGTGCACTAGCTGCCAACACTGCTCAGACAAATCCCCAGCTGTAATGGGGACATGGACAGGAGGAGGAGATAGAGAACAGCAAAATCAAAAATGTTTTTTGCATGATACAGAAAACGTATCTCATAGTGATTGAATGAGTACACACAGCATGTAATACTGCTTTTATCGATAGTCTTAATGAGGTGGGCTTAAAGATACTTTAAATCATTATTTGTGTCCACCATTTGCTTTTAAATGGGTTTTTGGCTGGTAAGCTGTTCCTGACATCAAGATCTAAATACAAAAAATGGTCACTGCCCCAGTCTATAACTGGCCTTCACAGCAAAGAGCACATGGAAGGGTGGCGCATGTCAAACAACAAAAGAAAAACTCCCAGCTCAGCTTGCCAACCAGCCTGCGAGCAAGCCGAATTAACCTGTCTAACAGTATGTATTAAAAACAGGGGTTTAATTAGTACACATTTGCAAATACATGCATAAGCTACTGAGCCTCATCACGGCACCCCGATATTTGTAGTTCCTAACCACAAATTTGGAGAGCCCCCATATTAGAGGCACATGTATTTAACCACTTCCTGCCTGGCCTATGGCCGAATGGCAGCCAGCAAAAACCCTCACCTTTCCGGGTGGATGCCATATGGCATCCTTTCGGACATGTGAAGTTTGCGTGCCTGCAGGGGCGCGATCTGTCACCGACCGTGTACTTCGGACACGGCCATTGACAGATCTGAGTACCGGCACCGTTGCCAGTACCATGTGACCAATCACAGCAGGTCACATGACAGTTGTATACAATGGATGGCTTCATTCATGCCATCCATTGTATGCTAGTGTGCCTAGCTGTGAATGGTCACAGTGATCACATGCACAAGCTGGGCCAATCACAGCCCAGCTGTGTCATGTGATTAGCTTTGGCCAAATCACAGCTAAACACCAAAAAAAAAAACCCTGAATGAATCGACGTCATTCAGGTAAATGCTTGCTTATAGCAAAGTAATTCTTTGCTATAAGCAAATTGTGTAAAAAAAATACTGATCACTTCCCCAAAGTAGTACAATGTTACTATGGTAACATTGTACTACTTTGGTCATAGTGAAATATGAAAAAAAAAATCTTAAAAAAAGAAAAAATGTAATAAAAAAATTAACAATAATAATAATAATAAAAAAAAAAATTTAGATATATATTTTTTTCATACTTTCACCAGTCAGTGTCCCTGATCACTGCCATGCCAGTTATATGATTACGCTGCACTGCACTGGTGACAGTATGTAAAAAAAAAATAGTGAAAATTTTTTTCATTTTTTTCATTTTCCGAAAAATGACAAAAAAAATACAATGTCAAAAAACTCGCCATGCCTGTTATGAAGTACGTTGGACTGTCTACTCTGCAAAAAGGGGTTATTTGGAGGATATTTGGTCACAGCAGGGCACATGGTACTGGCAACGGGGCTGGTACTCAGATCTGTCATCGGCCGTGTCCGAGCCTCTGCAGGCACGCAAACTGTGCATGCCCGAAAGGACACCACGTGGCGTCCACCCGGAACGGTGAGGGATTTTGCCGGCCGCCATTCAGCCATAGGCCCGGCGGAAAGAGGTTAATCATGTACTACACTTGATGTCTGAAAAAGTGTGGACACACCAAATATGGAATTGATTTAGTTTTTTTTTTTTTTTTTCACGCAATTAGGTTGTTCAATGAAAAATGAAAGCTTTTTTTTAAATTATTTTTGAAAGCATCCTCACTTTACAGCAATATTAAATAAGTGCTTACAATTTTTGCATTGTCCCATACAGCTCTGCTATGGCAGCCTATTAATGCTCTAGTGAGGCCAGACTGCACAGCAGAAACTATTTGTCACAATATCCACACCTCTCACAAAATACCCTTTCATCCCCTTTTTCCCTTCCGCATTGTACTTTATTAATTGTTAATTCTGCCTGCCTGATGGAGGAAACAAGTCTTACATAACCTTAATTGAGGCTTATTTAAAAAAAAACAAAAAAACGGTAAGACCATGCAAAAGTTCAGTAAACCTTGGGAAGCACAGTGGCTCTATGGTTAGCACTTCTTCCTAGCAGTACTAGGGTCTTTGGTTCAAATCCCAACCACAGCACGACCTGCCTGGAGTTTGAATGTTCTCCCTGTGCCTGCCTGGGTTTCCTCCAGGTACTCTGGTTTCCGCCCACACTCCAAAAGACATGCTGGTAGGTTAGTTAGATGCTGTCTAAATTGGCCCTAGTATGTGTATGTATGAATGTGAGTTAAGGACCTTAGATTGTATGCCCCTTGAGGGTTAGGGATTAATGTGAATGTACAATATGTAAAGCGCTGCGCAAATTGATGGTGCTATATTAGTACCTGAAATAAATAATAATAAACCCTAACAATAAATCGGGTTTAGGCTTTCTGTATTTACAATAATTAAGAGGTGATTTTGATTGGTTTGCTATGGTTTACAACATTTTGCCACTCATCAGAGCTGCCAGATGTTTTATTTCTTTGGCTTCACTGCACACAACACTGTATTTCATGTTATACTTCGTAAGGCAGATACATACAGATGCATAGATATTTGCAGAGTGAATTATAGTATTGATTACATTGCTCTGCAGAATAGAACCTATAGCAATGTAAAAATTCATTCTTGCTTTCCCTTGCGATGATCGTAACACAAACTTCAGTACATATTAGTGACTCGCTACTCATGAAACCTGTTTTGTTTATTATATCTCTTAGATTTCATTTATTGGTCACAAGGTACAATACACCAAAGAGTCCTGTTTCCTATGTACTCAGATTGAACTCATTATATGCCAGCTATCAATGTTTAAATGTTGTTTTTTGAAACTTGTCAAATTAAGACTGACCCTTTTAAGCCATTTTGTCTCTATTATCCAAAAATAAGAAAAAAAAATCAAATGAGCACCTTTCCGTAAATAAAGCAAGAGACCTGTCCCACTGCCTGTATCACTGAACTCTGCTTCCTTGCAGGTCTGTGCTTGCTAATTTGGCACACTTAGAGGTCTGCTGTAAGTCTGGCTTCACATTGAGCTCTCTGGTTCCTTTTATAGGCCTCTATGTCCTGGAGTGATATAAGGGCTAGTGGAAGAAACCATAGATTACTACAAGGGACACCAGCATTTGATATTAAAATGTTGAAAGCTGAATTCATCAGCAAAACATAGATCTTCAAAGAAATGGCTTTGGTGGCGAAGACAGCAAAACAAGCAAATCTTTATTGGTGCGGGGAGTAGCTCCTTTAGCAAATTTACATTGTGAGAATCGGTTTATTTTTGTTATATCAAATATCTTTGTGCATTATAAAAATAAGCAAACCTACACTAAAGAAAACTGGCTTTCATTAAAAACAGACATTGTAATAGACCTAGTCTATTGTTCTGTAATGTATGTTATTGTGGCTTATCGACTCTTTAAAATGTTATTTCTCATAACAAAGGTTAATGTAAATAATGAAACATGTTTTAAATGAATGCAGCACAAAGGAGGATTCAGTGTATAATAATTTTCTAAGTCATTGCAGTGCATCTTCTCAGCGTAGAAGTATTTTCCTGCCTGCCTGGCTGAATTTCAGTCGTATGGCTTTTCTATAGCTTACTGTTTTATGCTTGTGCTTTCTAATAAAGAATACAACAGTGTTTGAAATTCCAGCTAATTCCGAGGATTAAGTGTTCTTGCATGGCAAGACCACTTACTGTTATCTCACATATATATTCTTATTATTATAGCCAAATTTACCACCCTAACTCCTCCCACAGTTTTTACACTAGATAGACAGTAATATACCGAAACGTGCGGATTGTTCCCGATTGGTGTGCTATTACTTTGTGCAACGTTTCGCCGAATGGTTCATGAAATATCTGCGTTTTTGTGGTGAAATTGGTCCCATAGGAATGAATGGCGGAATGTTCAAAACTAGAGTGGGAGCTGACAAAAGCTAGAGTGTGAGCTGAAAAATCAGGACATAATTTCTAAACTGCCATCACTCCCTCATTTTCAAGCCCACCTACACAAATCTTATCTCAAAATGTTCAGCTATCCCTGCTGCCACTAAAAATGTCAACGGCTAAGCCATAGTCCTGATAGTTTTCACAATATGACCATTTGTTTGCAACTCATGCCGCCCATTGACATTCATTGAAACTCCACTCTAGCCACCTCAGATTTGAAGGGCAATTTCTAAACTGTGACTGTGCCTTCATTTTTAATATTTCAGAGACATACTATGCATCACAATGTAGGTCTGGGTCTTGTGATTCTCACAATATAAAGCTCTTTGGTGTAGGAGTTATCATTTTTAAACTACAACCGTTTGAAGATGGCAACCGCCAGTGAAGTAAGCAAGTTGGAGCAGTTTGTTTTTAACTGCTCCTCTGCCCTTGCTGTAGAGTGAGTTGCCATAGGAACCCAGGTGTGTGAGCAGGCAGCACAGTGACCAAAGCTAGAGTGATTTGTAGACTACTGGTGGAGGCAAGAACACTTCACACAATTTCCCCAGAAATTGTAGCTTTTCTAGTTTTTATTGCCCTCTTGCATACGTATTGCTCTGCTTTATGTTACTTGAATCAGTGCTTCTGGTTCCACTCATCCACCGTTTTCAATACTAAGCACCTAACACTTAGGCCTGGTTCACACCGATGTGTTTTTTTATTGCTTTTTGCAGGAATGCACTACAATCCATGTAATATGCTTTCATATGGGACATGTTCACATATATGCATTTTTCAGCCGCTGCATTTTTGGAAAGGGTCAGGGCCTTTTTAAAAGCAAACAGCTAGTTTTTGCTATAAGTTCAATGGAGACACTGCTGAAACGCATGTGGTGTGTTTTTGCCACATTTTGCGTTTTTATTCTGCCCAACAACAAAAACATTTCCACCTGAAAGTTGAAAAAAAAAAAAAAAACGCAAAGCCGCAGCAAAAACGTGTGTGTAAAAACACAAAGCAAATGCAGAAAGCATTGCAAAAACAGATCAAAAGCAAACTTCATTGGTGTGAACCAGATATTAAAGGCACATTTGAGAGGAGCAGACACACAGTCAGCAACTTTTGCTAGAAATTTACCCTATATATTTACATTATATTTGAAGCCTGTCTTGGTTTTTGCCATCACGTTTTAAGAGATTTACCTTCACTTCCTATCCTGTAACCACATCAGGAAACTGCTCCAAAGTGAGGTAAATCCTCTCTGTGGCACTTGTCACTATTGGATGATTTCACCATTATCCCTGTTCCGGTGACAACTCAGGATTTACATTTCTCCTGAAAGAGTAAATATCATAAGCAGGGACACAGACAGCCAAAAAAAAAAATCCTAAGAGATCCTTTTAAAATGTGTGGTAAATACATGCAGTGAGGATAGCACATCGT
Organism: Staurois parvus; assembly: GCF_062004578.1. Lineage (NCBI taxonomy): Eukaryota > Metazoa > Chordata > Amphibia > Anura > Ranidae > Staurois > Staurois parvus. Next base: position 1,586,964 of record NW_028318073.1, on the reverse strand, counting down.
AATGGATTCTCCATAGGAAATTAGTGAATCATTAATTTTGTTTACCCTCTTAAAGCAGAAAATAACAGGCCTGGTGATTTTAACCTTTATAGTATTTATATTTTTGTTAATAAGACTTGGATTTCTCTTTGAAGAATGCAAAATTCAATTGTGCTGTAAATGTGTCCTAATATGGCTAATGCAAGGGAAGTACATGTGCATTAAAGCATATTTAAACCCCAAAACAAAAATGTTATACTGTATATTGAAGTTTACCAAACATTGCATGTGGTGGCTGCATTAGTTTACTTTTTGGGGGGGTTTTTTGTTTGTTTTTTCTCCTGATGATCTGACCAGTAACACATTTCATGTCTTTTGGGTGGTTACACTCACTCATCCACTCTATCTATGAAGGCCTTATATAGCCACCATTTGACAGTAACTTTGTCATACTGTGGAGGGGGTTGTCTTAGTTGGACTAGTAGATTTTAAATACGTGACTAAAAATTAAACCCTAGCTCCAACTAAGTTGTAAGCAGGTAGGATAAACTTTTTTTTCTTTTGGAATAAATATTTAATCTAAATTAACCACTTCTTGACCGGACATTTTTATCCCCTTCCTGTCCAGGGCAATTTTCAGCTTTCAGTGCTGTCACAATTTGAATGACAATTGCGCGGTCATGCAACACTGTAACCACATGAATATTTTACCATTTTTTTGAGACAGATTTAGCTGGTATTTAAAAGCTTTATTTTGGTGGTATTTATTCACCGCTGGGATTTTTATTTTTTTTGCTATGTAAATGAAAATGTCCAAAAATTTTGCAAAAAAAAGTGATTTTCTTCTAAAATTTTGCAAATAAATAATATTTCATCATAAATCTTGGCCAAAATTAATTCCGTTATCTTTTTAGTAAAAAAAATAAATAAAGCCAAGTTAATTTATAACCAAAAATTCTAATTTTTAAACATTTTATTAGTTAATTAATTAATTTTTTTTACATTTTTATTTTATTTTTTTATATTATTATTTGTTTTTTTTGTTTTTTTACACTGATTGCTTTTACACCCATATAGGATGTGAAAGCAATAATTTCTCTTTCTCTCTGCATTCTTGCAGCCATTGAGAACTACTGAGTGAGCTGTGATTGGTCACAGCTTGTCACATGGTACAAGGCTATTGTGAATAGCCTTGTACCATGTGACCTCTGTGATCATTCACAGATTTCACAGGTAGTAAGCAATGATGTCACAAGTGACATCTTGCTTACTACTTTGCATGTGATCACTGATTGGCCAATCAGTGATCACATGATGGGGACCTCGTACAGAGGTCCCGTCCGACGATCGGTGTTTCACTGTGTCCGGAGGACACAGCGGGCACGGATTGCGGTGCTGTACGCCCCCAGGGAGTGCGCACAAGCAGGGTGCGGGCAGGCCGTTTATAAACGGCCACCCGACCCTGCAGTGCCACCGTCCGGCCGTTTATATACAACGGCCGGACAGGAGGTGGTTAATAAAGCTGCCAATTGTAAACACCCGTCAGTGTAAATGGTTTGTCTCAACCCTCACTACCATTTTTTCTGGATCACTTTATCTGTTAAAAAAAAGTTGGAAAATAACAGGCTTATTGGCAGGATGATTAGTAAGTAAAGTAATGTAGTCACCACTTACATACTAATAAGCTGCAATAGACTATATTGCGAAAGGTATTGGGACACCCCTCCAAATCATTGGATTCAGATGTTCCAATCAGCTCCATAGCCAAAGGTGTATACAATCAAGCACCTAGGCATGCAGACTGCTTCTTCAAACATTTGTGAAAAAATGGGTCTCTCTCAGGAGCTCAGTGAATTCAAGTGTGGTATCGTAATAGGTTGCCACCTGTGCAATAAGTCCTTCATTGAAATGTACTTGCTACTAAATATTCCATGGTTAACTGTTAGTGGTATTATAACAAAGTGGAAGCAACTGGGAACAACAGTAACTCAGCCACAAAGTAGTAGGCCACGTAAAATGACAAAGCGGGGTCAGCACATGCTTAAGCTCACAGTGCACATAAGTCACCAACTGTCTGCAGAGCCAATAGCTAAAGACCTCCAAACTTCCTTCAGATTAGCACAACAACAGTGCATAGAGAGCCTCATGGAATGGGTTTATATTGCCAAGCAGCTGCATCCAAGCCTTACATCACCAAGTGCAATGCAAAGCATCGGATGGTGTTAAGCACACCACCACTGGACTCTAGAGCAGTGGAGACGTGTTTTCTGGAGTGACGAATCACGTTTCTCTGTCTGGCAATTGGATGGCAGTGTATGGGTTTTGCGATTACCAGGAGAACAGTACTTGCCTGACTGCATTGTGCAAAGTGTAAAGTTTGGTGGAGGGGGGATTACGGTGTAGGATTGTTTTTCAGGGGTTGGGCCTGACCCCTTATTTCCAGTGAAAGAAACTCTTTAAGACTTCAGCATATCAAGATATTTTAGACAATTTTATGCTCCCAACTTTGTGGGAACAGTTTGGGGATGACCTCTTCCTTTTCCAACATGACTGCGCACCAGTGTACAAATCAAGGTCCATAAAGAGTCCTGACCTCAACCCGATAGAACACCTTTTGGATGAATTAGAGTGGAGACTGCGAGCCAGGCCTTCTAATCCGACATCAATGCCTGACCACACAAATGCACTGCTGGAAGAATGGTCAAACATTCCCATAGACACACTCCTAAACCTTGTGGACAGCATTCGCAGAAGAGTTGAAGCTGTTATAGCTGCAAAGGATAGGCCAACTCAAAATTCAACCCTGCGGACTATGGATGCCATTGAAGTTTATGTGTGTGTAAAGACAGGCGTCCCAATACTTTTGGCAATATAGTGTATGACATATTTGTTTTAGGCTTTAGATCAGATTTAACTATGGTGACTGGGGGAAATATGCAGCAGTGAAGAGATTATTCACCACTTATGTCCATAATCCTTCCCAGATATGACCAGATTTTTTTCTATCAATTTGGATTTTTTTTTGCTTGCAAATGGTTTTATGTCAATTTTTTTGTATAAAATAGGTTTGTTTGTTTTGGGGTTTTTTTCTTGCAATACAGGACACAGAATATTTGGGCTTGATCCATGAGTTATATGCAGCTAACTTCAGATTAGCAGATATTGGCAAAAAGAGAGAGCCCCTGTATACCTCTCCCACTTCTGGCTAGCTTCATTTTTTGTTAGTGTTCTTAGCTGGTGAAACTCGTCTATTTTTTTTTTTTTTCTTTTTACCCAAAAAGCTTTTTCTCATTTTAATATGAACCTTGGGGAATGGATGAAGATGTGGGGCTGGTCTGTAAAGTTGCTACTGGCACTGGATCCTTTGTGGGCACTCACCTTGGCTCTTGGTGTCATGTTGAGTTAGCTGCAGGGTGCTATACAGGTATAGGGTTGTGGTTTGCTGCTGATGGAGCCCTGACCCCGAGGACCCCTTAGAGAATATTCCCATTGTGAAGGGTGAAACCAGGTTAGGGTCTTATCCCCTGTATTCTGTCCAGAGAAAGAAGACATCTGCCATAGTGAACACAGAACTTGTGTCCTTTAAAGGATAAATTCACCTTTTAACAAAAATAATAAATGTGTATTTATTATTTTTTGTTTTTGGAGCCTCTAAAGCATTGCACCAGTGATCAGTAGATCGCTGCTGCCATGCAGGTATCCTCCTGACCTGTCAGTATATCTGCTTGCTCGTACATCCTATACAGGCAAGTAGATATTTATTGACACGAAGGCTCAGTGAACTACCACAGTGCTGTGGAGCGCCATGGTAGTTCATTGAAAACTACAAGCCGACAGTCGCAGAGGCTGTTGAGATTGTGGTTTTCCCATTTACAGAATACTGTGAATGAGTAACGTGAGTGAAGCCCCGCATGGCAGCGTTTTTTTTTTTTTTTTTGAAATTGTAACAGCTAGCAGGGAGAAGAAGATCCCCCACTAGCTGTCACAGCGGGGATCAAGGGGGTGCGGGGGCCAGTCCATCGTAACCCCTGGGTGCTGGTATTCCAGTGCATTTGTATTGATAGAGCACAGGCTGTGACACTTTAAAGCATTTTTTACAGCCATGTATGGGAGCTGCTGGGTTTAATTTGGAACCATTTTCCTGGTAGAAATTCATCACATTGGGAACTTTTGCTCCCTACAAGCTTAGCCTCCTAGGTCAATTTCTAAGTTTGCTGTGGCTGCAGGTATGCTTCCTGAGGAGAAAGTAGACAAAGATGAGCCTAACTCTGTGCAATCAGAGCAGAATGAAAGGCCTTTGGCTGAATTTTCATCCAACCCTCACTAATGCTGTATAGTTATATTTATTATATTTATATTTATTGCTAGAGCAGTCTTGGTCTGCTTACCCCAAGGTCTCCTACATAGGGTTCGAAATCTGATATGCTCTTTCCAGTCCACTTTCTTTTGGAGCCCATCATATATGCTGACTGGTGTCACCATGAGAAGCTATTTGCTCCTCCAAAATGATTTGCATGGCAATACTCTACCCTGAAGGGCTTCATATGAAAAAGCACAATTTCATTTGTGGGCCCTGCCATCACTTGTCTTAACTAGTTGCTTGCCGACTATGTAGACAATAATCCTACATTAAAGGACACAGTGAATAAAAGGTTAGAAGCTCCCTTTTTAGGCCCTTTTTCTTGGTAGGCCTCACCATGCAACTTGCCATTGCTTCCATGGCAGTTTGCCAGACCCTTGCTGTTTGTACTAAGTACATGATCTGAGACCCTAGCTTCATCCTAATGGATCCTTCCATACAACAACAATTAGAGCTTTAACCTGTGGCCCTACACTACTGTGTGATCAGCTTGTCAGATATACCAGATGTCCAAGATGAGCCGTCTCTCCATTCATGTGCAGGGGATTCTTTGGCCCAAATGCCGGTAAGCTGATTCTTTGGCCGAACAGCAGGTATGCTGAATTCCTGTGAAATGTCTAGAGCATCAGGCCTTGGAAGAAGAATGCTTGTACCGTCCCTGCTTAGATAAGTACACCAGGAAAAGTCACTCACCTCCCCAAGAAAAAGAAGCCTTGCACTTCTGCAGGTGGACTTTCTACTCATGAGAAAAGTTCCTTTGATTTCTCTCAGCTCCAAACTTTAGTTGGAAGATGTCACCTCCAAGCCAACCAAGTTTGGCGCCTTCTTCCTAATGAAGAGCACCCCTACTTTTCATAGTGGAGGGACGTCTGTCTGCCTTCTTGGTCAAAAGAATTTCAGATGACTGGTTCCAAAGTAATTTTCAGGGGCTACAAAGAGGAATTTCTGACTGCTTCCTCTCTGCATCACTCACCAAAATTTTGACTATCTCCCTTCAGACCAGTGGATCTTCTTACTGCTGTTAGGCAGCTCCTTTCACAGGGGAGCATTGCCCCAGTTCCAAGCAAGGAACATTTTCAAGGTATTTACTGTTAGCTATTCAACGTTTTAAATAGTGGTGCACCAAAATGAAAATTCTAGACTGAAACTGAAAATTCAGGATGCACTAAAAAAAAGATCCCCCACTAGCTGTCAAAGCGGGGGAGCTGAGGCTGGTCTATTCATAACATGCTACATTATACCATGTAACATGTTATGAAATGTGATCTTATGCTTTAAGGTAGTTTCTACCTTCCACCTCAATAAGATTATTGTCCTTCCTTTCTCACATTCTGCTGAAAAACATCCCTAAGAAATTTCTTGATGTGATGTGTGCTGCGAGAGCTACCTCATGGCTACAGCCTCTTTTTAGACAAGCATACTCCCTCTTTGTGCTTCTTACGAGTTCTTGGCCAGGGGGTATTCCTGATTCTCGCTCCACTATTTCTGGATATTATAGACAAGTCATCATTCATACCTGAGGTCTAAAGAATAGGATTTCTCCCTACACTGTTAAGGGACACTCTGCCAGATCTTTTAGTGCCCCATGTGCATTTCAGCATCAGGTGTACAGGTCTTATTTTCACACGTTAAGTTCTGTGGGGTGGATATCTAGGCCTCTGATGACAGTTTTTGGTGTAAGTGCTACAAGCATTTGTTATGTGGGCTTGTTGACATTTTTTTGTGTGTTTTTTACACCCCTTAGTTAAGCTGTTTTTTGGATGTGCCATGGTTGAAACTTGAAGGTCTTGTGTCTGTACAGTGGAACTTCGTGTAGCACTACCCACAGAGGAGCTGCTTGTATTTTTGCCCAGGCTTCCCCTTCCTTGGCACGCACGCACGCACGCACGCACACACACACACACACACACACACGTCATGGGGATAGGAATGGGAAATTCAGTAGGATACTCCAAAATCAGAACTATTCAGTCCTGGATGAAAGCAGATAGCAGAATTCTCTTTACATTTTAGCAACGAGTAGTTTAGGAGTGATCAAAGTCCCTTTAGTAGTAGTAGTTGCAGGGCTTAGATCCTCAGGAACAGGCCTGTTACGGCAGACTGTGGCAGTCCAAAAGTAATAGAAACTGAGCAAAGCAACAGTTGGGCAAGCTCTTCAGAACACCAGCCAGTGTTCCCTTTTCTCAGAACCACACTGATTATTAAGCACTAGAGGGGTAGCAAAGAAAACAATGTCTCCAAGATCTCTCAGTGTCTGTACTCACAAGTCCAAGGACAGAATGGCAACCTCCTTCCAATCTCCCAGGCGACTCTCTTTCCAGTGATACCAGACGGATCTTTGGCAGCTTACTGTAGGTCCAGGGTTACTCTTCCTAACATTAGGTCCCCAGGTCGCCCACCTGAGGCCCGCATGGCAGGAAATGCCAAAGAAGGCAAGCCTGCCTACAGCCTGGCTTGGTTCAATCTTCTCCTGGGAAAGACGCTGAACCCATGTGCTCACAGAACATAAATACCACTCCCAGCATGCAATGGGGCCACCCTCCCCTACAATTGACTAGGACTGTATCAATATTCATGCTGCTCCTTTGCCTAATTCCCTCCCAGGTTCTGTAAAGCACTCATAGCTTCCTGAAGGTGGCCAGAACTCAGATAAACTCAAACAGTGTCACAGCATCTTGAGCAGACCTACCAAATCAATTACAGCACTCTGTTAATCAGAAATCCCAATTAGATTTTCCTAATAGTCTCTCTGTTAAGCAGAGAAACACAGCTATGCTTATCCTAACTATACAAATCCTAGCACCTAACTAGGGTGCTGCATAAGAAAATAGGATGTTTGACCTAGCATTAAAATCTATTTCTTGACATAAAGTACAGGACACCTTTCCCTCCCCACTGTTCTTATGATATCCCCATTACTTGCTACAGAACTGAAGCTAGTTTAGAGTGGAAGTGGGGAAGTTCCTGCATCTTCTTCCTTTTGCCAGTATCTCATCACCTGAAGGCATCTGCATATACGTATGGTTTAGGACTAAAGATCCTGTGTCCTGTACTGAACTCCCAAGAAACATAGTAATTGGCACCTAAAGTGGTAGTAGAGTTTGCTTTTGCACTTCTACCTACAGGTAAGCCTATAATAAGACTTACCTGTAGGTACAGAGAATATCTCCTAAACATGCACCGTTTAGGAGATATTTACATTTGTAGAAGCCAGTGACATCACCGGTGCATGCGTACAGCTCTCAGAATGGATGACACACTGACATCAATTGTGATGTCATTTCAGAGCACTATGCTGTGATTGTGACTCCTGTGTGCATTCATTGTGGCCTAGCCATTCAAACGGCTGGTGCACACAAACCCAAAAGGAAGACCAGGTGAAGATGGTAGTCCTGCCAGCGGTGATGCTGGAGGGATCCGCTTTACAGGTAAGTCTATCACAATGTGGTAGTACGCGGTGCTTACTAGCACATTATAACCATAACCTGCAGGGAGACATTTATTTCTTTATTTTGTTACACTGAAGTTTACTGTTGCTTTAATACAAGGTGTACTCATGACATTGATGTTGCATGATATGTTCTGAGAGTTCTAAGGAGAAAGCCCAGCAGTAGCTGTGCTCACTTTTTGTCTCAGTGTAGCTGAAAATGAATTAAAAGTAGCAGCTCAATTCTAGGAGGCAATGTGAGTCATTTTCATTTTTGCCTCATGGCAAGGATTTGCTGTGCTATCTAATGCTCCTACATGTATAGTATGCAGGTTTGAAATGCACCCATTTTTTGTATTGTCTGAATAATCTTTTGGTCTCTTGTAAACTCTCAGATTACAAGTATTCTCTTGCTTTTATCTTAATATGCAGAGACTTTAGTGATCAAATAAACATCATTATGTAGTTGCTACAGACATCATCCCTGGTTATTTGAGGACCACAGCTATTTGTCTTTTAAAGCCATTGTTCTGGACTTAATACAGTGCAAAAATTTTAATTATAATGTTTGACCTGTGAATTGTTTTAAGGTTTTGTTCTCATTATTTTCTTCATTTGTTTTTGTATTTTTTGTTTGTCTTGGTCCCTTCTTTTTCCCAAAATAGTTTAAGTTTTGGGGGATCTTTTCTCCTGCATCACCTCCTGTCCGTCGGGCTCCACGCTTTGCAGCCCGCCCCAAGGTACAATTGCTTGTTTCAGCAAGCTGAGTATATCACCTAACTCTTTCTACTATCCCAGCTTTCTGCAGCAGTGTGATGTTGCTTTTAGCAAGCTTGCAGCTTGAAAATAAAAACAAAAAAAGGTCTTCATTGCTCATGTCATTAAGACCATTGGGTAATCTGCCAGCTCTTTTTGTGGAAAGATACTAACTGTTTTATGGCATTCTAACTTCTCTGAGGTTTTTCCTGGGAAAGCAAAGCATGTAGGACTTGGACAATAATATTGCAGTCCACTGCTTATAGTATTCCCATGAAAAGGCGATTTGTTTGCTTTAGTACATGTAAATATCATTTTTAAGTAATTGTATCCCATTTAACGGTCATATCATGATTTCATTATTCCAGTCTTTTCACTTCTGTTGCTTGCTTTTTTTAAATCAGATTTGTATTTGTGCTTTTAAAAAGAACATTTTGCAGAAACAAACTCAACCCTAAATCTTCACCTAAACCTTTCCCACTTATTCCAAACCGCTGGTGGATTTGTATCAATTTTATTGCAAAGCAAGACAATGCTAAACCAGAGCTATAAGACAGATTTATTATAATATTTCACCTATATTACATTTGCCCCTAAGCTGCTCTAAATAGCACTGTAGCAAACTAAAATTTGCCCTGACATTTCCTAATTGTGATTTTTATTTTGAGTAAAAATCTGTTTTAACGTTCTACGGATTCTGTTGCCGACCTATTCCTGCTCTGGATTGAAGGTGCAGAGATTACAAATGAACAAAACTAAAATTGTCACACGGATGTTGCTACCTGAAAGTCAGACTGAAGGTTTATTATGTGTGTACAATAGTTGTGGTTATTGCTTCTTTTCGCAGTATATGTCTGTGAGGCTGAGTTAACACTTATGCACAGGCATTTATGTGAGTTTTCATTTACATTAACACACGATTTAACAGTGCACAGTACATACAAATTGTAGTGCATTGACATTTCTTTTCAGTGGCGCTGACAAACAAATGCACCTGACCCTCAATGCACTGTGATAGATGCATTAAGAAACGCACGCGTTGCCTTTTACTGCATAAAAAATTAAATAAGCAATAAAAATAATGCAGTGCCTCTAAATATAGAATATTACAAGCTTAAAGCATCATTCATAATGTGCAATAAGCATCCTCAATACTCAAAAAGGAAAAATAAATCAGTGTAAATAAAGTCCAATGCAAAAAACAGTCCAAACTATGTGATAAATACCACTGCAGACAAAGTGTCTTTCACCAGCTAATGGAAATCTTCTCTACCACACATGAGCAACAGAGCTAAAATGCACTCACTGACATTAAAGCTGCCAGAGGAAAGCAGCAACATGCGCGTTTGTGCCAACAGGATCTTTCACATGTGGTCAACCAGCTTCATTCTTACAGTGGGGACACCCTGCAGTACCACTTCTCACCATTGGGGACAGTCAGAAGGTTTGCTTGATACTGTCTGGGGAAAAAAGCTCACCAGATGGAGCTACAAGCAAGGGGGCCCACAGTAAACCCCCCCACCCCCTACTCATTTACCGTAAAATTGAGTAAAAACAGCCAGTTTTTGCAAAGCCCCTCATTTAAAAAAAAAAAGTCAATCATGATGAACGCCAGCCCCCAATCCGGGGGGGGGGGGGGTAGTAAGGTCCGCACCCGACACTGGCTCTCGCCGTCTGACAGGGCCAATAAACGAAGGGGTGGGGCCACTCGATGACATCACTGGTTGACCACACCCGTTTGTAATCTCATCAACCAGGGTATGCTGATGTCAGAAGGGGATTGAATCAGCCGGTGACTTCACCTTAGCTTATTTAGCAGCAGCTATGAAGCCTAGCTGTCAGATGGCGGGAGCCAGCACTGGGTGCAGAGCTCTTTTTTTGGGGTCGCGGAGGTAGCGTTCATCATGATTGATGCTGGATTTACTTTGGTAGTCATTTGGTTTATTTTTGGGTTTTTTTTTGTTTTTATTTAGTGAATGAGTAGGGGTTCCTAGATAATTTTGGTGAATGAGGGGGCTTCCAGACCCCCATAACCACTCCCCATGGTTGTAGGGAAGAGGCCCTTGTCCCCATCAACATACCCCAAAGCACCCACCCCATGTTCAGGGCATGCAACCTGGTATGGTTTAGGAGGGGGTGCTCCTCCCCCCCCCTCCTAACCTGCCGAGATATGGGGGGGACCCTATACCATTCGTTCCTTCTTTAATTTTGGCATGGGGTACCCCTCAAAATCCGCACAAGACCCGAAGTATCTTTTGTTTACATTCAGCTGTCAGCGGGGAATACGGCTGACAGCTGATGAGTCATAGGTTGTTAAGGACGTTGGCAGCCGCCTGCTTCTTAACAGCCCCGCTATACACTACTAAACGCTGGCAAAATCAGCACAAAAACTGAAAAATGCCTGCAAAAACTCTAATATTAAGCGGTTTTTATCCATTTTTCTATTTTTTTTCAGCTTCTAGAGTGCATGGAGCCTAAAAGAATATCACAAATATGGACGTACAGGCATAGAAAATCATTTTAAAAATTGCTTTATCATAAAAGCAGCAAAAGGTCATCAATATATTTGCTCACTTAAGGTGCACTAGATTTTTTAAAGCAGGCACCAGATGGTGTATAAAACCTTGCACTGTCTGGTCCATATGACGCATGGACCTGGCAGCGAAAGGGTTAAGGTGAAAAAAAAACTCTCCATGATCAGCTCTCCCAGCCACCCTTTAAATACTTACCTGGCCCCTTTTTTGATCTAGCGCTGTGCCCATTTGCAGCAGCAGCGCTGCTCTCTCTCCATCTTCACACAGCGGGAGCCTCCCTCCTGTGAGGAGAGAGCAGGCGGCAGTGCCAAGCCGTGCTGAGTGTCTGCGAGTCTATGGAGGCACACACCCTGGCTTGGGAGCTCACCTGCACAAGTGGCTCACAGCACGCAGCTTGCTATGGGGGCACTCAGAGAAAAAGAGGAGCAGAAAGTGCCAGCGGGGGACCTCAGATGAGAAGGTAAGGAACCTCTTTGTACAATACCGTTGAACAGAGTACGTTAGTGTAATATGTTTATTATTTTAGGAAAACATTTTGCCTTTAAACCACTTTAAGTTGAGGGCCACTTTCTGCTGCTGCTGTTTATCTGTACAAAATTTGCCTAGAACCCGTCTGAAAAGAACAGCTCTGCACACCTGGTCCTGCACCAGCCATTTTTTTTTTTTTTTTGCCAAGACCTCATTGGGAGCAAATTGCCTCTTCTGGGTTGTTGCAGTCAGTCCCTTGATGACATGCTTTAACTTAAATGAGAATCAGAAGTATTGGAAGTGTCCCCCCCCCCCCTCCAAAAAATAGTATTAAAAAAAATAATTGTCCAGTTGTGAGAGAGGAGGGCATGTGTTGAAACAATGTAAAGTGGGTGGGTGGGAAGGGTGAGGTCCGTTTTAAAATATCTGTGCCACTATCTTTTTATGGACTTTTATTATTAATAAGATTAACTGCTTGTGTTGATGTTTTAAACCTTAAAGTGTGTGAAGTAAATTGAGTTTGAAACATACAGAGTGCAGAGGTTAGGAGTATGTGACACAGAGTGAAGAGGTCAGGAAAGTGCAACACAAAGAGTTTAGGGGTCAGTAGTATGAAATGCACAGATTGTAGGGGTCAGAGGTGTTGTGCACACAGATTGTGTTAGGATTTTGTAATGCACAGAATGCAGGAATGTGCAATGTACTAAACAAAAGGAAGGGGTCAGGAGTATGTAATGTACAAATATCTTAACTACCCTCATCCGCATACCCCCTGCCTGGAATGTCATTCTATGTCTGTACAGGGTGCAGAGTTTCAATCTTCCTGGCCAGTGCATTCAGACATTTGTGGGCTCACACAGCTAGTCAATTTTTAATAGTATTTATCAGGCTCCAATAGTAATCTATTACACTAAGGCCACTGTCTTTCCAGCTAAATGAGGCTCAGCCTTGGAGCTTTACTGCCTCCCATTTGCCAGTTTAAATGAGCCCTTAAAGATGCTTTATGGTGTGTGTGTGTGTATGTATATATATATATATATATATATATATATATATATATATATATATATACAGTACTGTGCAAACATTTTTGGCAGGTGTAAAAAAATTTTGAAAATTAAAAATGCTTTCAGAAACTGAAGTGTTAATAGTTTGTTTTTATCAATTAACAAAATGGAAAGTAAATGAACAGAAGAGAAATCCAAATCATTACTTGACATCAATTCTTCAAGTCTTCTAGGTGTACTTGCACACAGTTTTTGAAGGAAGATAGTTTGTTCCAAACATCTTGGAGAACTAACCACAGATCTTCCACAGATTCAGGCTTCCTCAAATCCTTCTCTCTTCATGTAACCCCAGACAGAATCGATGTTGAGATGAGAGCTCTGTGGGGGCCAAATCATCACTTCCAGGACTCTTTGTTCTTCACTGAAGATAGTTCTTAATGACGTTGGCAGCATGTTTCGGAAATTTGTCTTGCTGCAAAATAAATTTGGGGCCAAGCACTCGCCTCCCTAATGGTGTGGCATGCTGGATAAGTATCTGCCTGTATTTCTCAGCATTGAGGACAACATTGATCTGACCAAATCTCCAACTCCATTTGTAGAAACGCAACCCCAATCTTGCAGGAACCTCCATGCTTCACTGTTGCCTACAGGCACGTATTATTGTCCTGCTCTCCAGCTCTTTGCGAACAAAATGCCTCCTGCTACAACCAAATATTTCAAATATTGACTCATCAGTCCAGAGCAGCTGCTGTCATTTTTTCTGCACCCTACTTCCTATGTTTTCATGCATAGTTGAGTCGCTTAGCTTTGTTTCCACATCCTAGGCATGAAAACACAGGAACTGAGGTGCAGAAAAATGGCAGCAGGTGCTCTTTGCATGTGGGGCAATGAATGTGGTTAGTCCCATGTTGCTATACAAGTGCAGGGCCCTTGCCCAAACCTATGGCACCATGACCCTGAAGACCCCTTTTCGGAGTATATCTACCATGACTGGATATTTGGTCCTCTCCAGGAACTTGCAGCATGGATATGGTTTCCTTGCATTTATTTGTAAATGTGTCCTGTTTATACATGTGGGGTGCTATTCACTTTATTTTGTTATCCCCCTCTGTAAAGATCTTTACTATATTGGTGGTAGGTAACATTTTTATATGTTTACCTTATAAAATTTGGCGACATTGTTGCAATGCACTTACCAGATGCTACAAATGTGCCTTCCATTTCCACCAAGAAAGCAAGAACCATGTCGACTGATCTCCTTTCTGCCTGTCCGGAAGCCCAGCCACAGTACACTTGTCATCACCCGGGTTATTTTTTTCCCAGACACACAAATACCATCACATTTTGCCTCCATTTTGTAAGTACTCCATTAGGGATCCCCTCAGTTAGGAATGGTGGAGTCAAGGTTACAGAGGAGTTGAGAAAAAAAAAAGATCTAATAGCACATGTTTGACAGACAACACTAAGGAAAATGAGGGAAATACCCAGGGTGATAGCTGTTCCCCTGACCATGGTCCTATGTTGGTGCAGTCCATTTCCTCTAATTCTAGCTCCTCAGGAGCTCAACAGATGGCCCATCTGACTAAGGCAGATTTCACTGCAACCATGCTTGATTTCTTTGGGAAACACTCTGCCCTTCTAGAACTTTGGTATTCCGGGCTCTCCGTCATCTGAATCTATTCGTAAGTACGACCTTGATCCTCCTAACCTCTTTAAGGAAGATATTAGGGAGGTAAGGTGGACACAGAAGAGGCTCCTGCTGAGGAATTTACACCCCCTTTGTGTTATGAGACAGGTTTCATGTCATATGAGCTTACATATTGTCGCAACGCATATTAGTCTCTGCCTAGCAGCATCGGAATATCCTCCCTAAAATTAGCTCCAATAGGCATTAAATGGCTAGCGAAGTCTAGAAAGACTTTTCCTCTACATGCATGTAAAGTTTGCTTTACATGAGGATTAGCTAAATCCTGAAGTTATTCATTCCTCCAAAACTCTTTGCTGAGTTATATCCTATGGAAAAGGAATTTATGAAATACTGGTTAGTCCTGGCAGTGGATAGTGGATTTCTGTTTTAGCAAACATCTCACTGTTTCCTTTTAGGATGTTCTTTCCTTTAAGAATTATCTTGATATACACTCCGGAACCCTATGGAAGGCAATCTTTTCTCTCCCTGGTCCTGACTTACAATGGACCATTGCAGCTATAACTATTTCTTAGACTGTTGCTGGACCAGACTGCACAAATGGATAGAGAACATCATTAGTAAGACATTATTTGGAATATACAGTTCAGTTTTGGACACCAGTTCAAAAAAGGATATTGGAGAGAGTGCAGAGAAGGGCAACTAAACTGATATGGCATGGAGGATCTCAGCTATAATGAAAAAATATATTAAGCTGAGATTATTCTCCCTTGGGAAAAGATAAGGGGGGATAAGAACACCATGTTAAGTGGTCCATATAGTGAACGTGGTGGTGATCACATTCAGGTCATTACAGAGGACAAGGGGCACTCTTTTCCTCTGGAGTAAAAGAGATTTAACTACTACACACAGAAAGGCTTCTTCACAGTAAGAGTTGTGAGAATGTGGAATAGACTTCAAGAACTAGTTCTGGCCAACTCAATAGATTATTTAAAAAGAGGGTATCAGGAATAATTTTTTTCCTCCCTGCTGGAGTAAATTGGATCATGCTTTATTGGGTTTGTTTTGCCTTCCTCTGGATCAATTGTGAGTATAGGATTGTGTATATGGAGGTTTTATATTGTTTTTTGCTGTTGGTTTCTATTGTTTGAACTAGATGGACTGGATCCTGTGTTTGTGGACTCCATTCAGCCAGAACAATAGCAGCTCATGCCTTCAGCACTATTTAGTGTTGATGTCCTAGAGAATGTACTTTGCCAGATCTCTAGGGTGACACTGCTTTCTGTGTATGTACGCAGAATTTTGGGGATAAATTTACTGGGGAAAAGGTACAAAATAATAACCTGAGCCTACTTACTACTACTACAGCTATTACCTTTTTTGACCAAAAGCTGTTGTTTTCCTGCACTCAGGCATCTTCCTATAATTCATAGGTGGGTCGATCCTCGCGTTGCAATCCTCAAACCACAAAACCCTCCAAGTCTATCCAGAAGCTGTTTATGGAGTGGGGGGACATATGTTGGTATTTGCATCAGTTATGGTCAGAAGCATCCTGGGCCTCTGGGTCCTTTCTCTAATTTCCAGGGGCTAAAAGATAGAATTTCTCTCCTGGCTTCCTCTGTTTCCTACCCTCCAGTCTGCAAGCTTCACCTTACAGATAAGCAGATTTGTGGGATGCCCTCAGTCAGCTTCAAGAACAAGGAGTGGTAATCATGGTACCTGCGGAGGAAATGTTTTAATCAAACTTACTCGGTTCCAAAGCCAAATGACGATATCTGCCCCATTTTTTTTTATCTAAAATCTCAAAAATATATACAGTTGTGTTCAAAATAATAGCAGTGTGTTGAAAAAAGTGAGTAAAGCTCAAAATCCTTCTAATAGCTTTTTTTGTTTCCATACACACAAATGCATTGGGAACACTACACATTCTATTCCAAATCAAAACATGAAGAAAATATATCAAATTTGTGTTGTTCCTTTAAAATAATTGAAGAAAAGTGAATATTAGACTGTTCAAAAAAATAGCAGTGTTTGTATTCTTCTTTACAAACTCAAACATTCACTATGTAAACTGAAAAATGTTTGAAGATTTTGCTTTCCTTTGAATCACTTAATGAATATTTAGTTGTATAAGCACTGTTTCTGAGAACTACTGTACATCTGTGTTGCATGGAGTCAACCAACTTCTGGCACCTGTGAACAGGTATTCCAGCCCAGGATGATTAGACTACATTCCACAGTTCTTCTCTGTTTCTTGGTTTTGCCTCAGAAACTGCATTTTTGATGTCACCCCACAAGTTTTCTATTGGATTAAGATCCAGGGATTGGGCTGGCCACTCCATAACGTCAATCTTGTTGGTCTGGAACCAAGAGGTTGCATGTTTACTGGTGTGTTTGGGGTCGTTGTCTTGTTGGAACACCCATTTCTAGGGCATTTCTCCTTCAGCATAAGGCAACATGACCTCTTCAAGTATTCTGATGTATTCAAACTGATCCATGATCCCTGGTATGCGATAAATAGGCCCAACACCGTAGTATGAGAAACATCCCCATATCATGATGCTTGGGCAACCATGCTTCACTCTCTTCACAGTGTACTGTGACTTGAATTCAGTGTTTGGGGGTCGTCTGACAAACTGTCTTCGGCCACTAGACCCAAAAAGAACAATCTTACTTTCATCAGTCCACAAAATGTTGTGCCATTTCTTTTTAGGCCAATGTGCTCTTTGGCAAATTGTAACCTCTTCAGCACATGTCTTTTTTTCAACAGTGGGACTTTGCGGGGGCTTCTTGCAGATATCTTGGCTTCACATAGGCGTCTTCTAATTGTAACAGTACTCACAGGTAACTTTAGACCTTCTTTGATCTTCCTGGAGCTGATTGCTGGCTGAGTCCTTGCCATTTTGGCTATTTTTCTAGCCATTCGAATGGTAGTTTTTCGCTTTTTCCACGTCTTTCAGGTTTTGGTTGCCATTTTAAAGCATTTGCGATCATTTTGGCTGAGCAGCCTATCATTTTCTGCACTTTTTTAATGTTTTCCCCTCTCCAATCAACTTTTTACTCAAGGTACGCTGTTCTTCTGAACAATGTCTGGAACGACCCATTTTCCTCAGAATTTCAGAGAGAAATGCACTGTAACCAGCATGTACAACATTTGCTGCCTTCCTTCCTTAAATAAGGGCAATAATAGCCACCTGTTTTTCAATGAATGAATGACCTCACTAATAGGACTCCACACTGCTACTATTTTGAACAAGCCCCTTTCAATTAGTGATTCAATTACACAGAATCTGCAGCATGCATGTCATGACTGTTGGGTCTGTTGGATTTCTATTACTAGTAAATTATTTGCCATGTAGAAATATCATTTCTACCAAAAACAGTGATTGATCAGGTTAGTGATGTTTGACTGCTATTATTTTGAACACAATTGTATGTGCTTGTCCCCAAATTCCATGTGCAAAATCTGTCATCGCTACTTTCAGAACAGGAGAATTTCTGGCATCAGCAGACATGCTTTGCTGTGGGAGATCAGCACTTTCAATGTGTCACCCTGCCATTCAGGCTGTCCTCTACACCAAGAGTCTTCACAAAAGTACTGCCTCTACTCTTGGCCCTGCTATTATCTGAGGGCACCCATGTTGTGGGGTACCTGGACAACATTCTGCTAAAAGATTCCACATCCACAGTCCTTTTTTCCAACAATCCAGTTGCTTCAAACTTTTGGATGGATGATCAGCTTCAAGACGTTTGCCCTCCAGCTTTCCCATCACCTGGAGTATTTGGGGCTGATCTTAGGCACAGCCCTGGCCACAACCTTTCTTCCCCAGGGTTGCGTAGGATCGATCTACAGCTCCCCAATTGTCCAGGAAACCTGGTCCCTATAGGAGTCGACGCCCCATAAGACTGACTATTCTACACTGGACCTCTCTCCTACATGGTCATCCAGTCAAGGTGCAGTCAGACAAGGCCACCACTGTAGTCTAAATAAACAACCATGGGAGTACCCAAGTCTCCCTTGAATATTAATATTTTGATACTTCAAAGACCTCCCTTTTGAAATGATTCAAGAAATCCCACTGGGGATCTTACCAGTAAGAATGCCTTTAGGAGGATGATACTTTCATCAGAGCTGTCTTTTGAGTTGGCAGCTCTTTTTTGCAAGTAGCCATTTCTTATTTTACATAGAGACAAAGTGGTCCTGAGTCCCATACTCTGTTTCCTCCCCATGGTGGTCTCTTCTTTTTATTATCATCCCACCTCCATGTCCTGCCCCACAGCAAGCCAAGGATATTTCACTTCACTGCCTGGATGTGGTCAGAATAGTTAGCAACCTTCCTTCCTTCAGAAAAAATGAGTCCATTTTTTGCTGTCCCTGATAGCCCAAGAAGGGACTTCCTGCTTCTTCCTAGCTTCTTCCACTGTTGCTAGTTGGTTTGGGCAGCTAATTTTCCCAAAGCTTATACCCTCAAAGAAAGGCTTTACCAGGTGGATCTCCAGACCTCTGTTGATTTAAGCTATTGGCCACAATGGGCTTCAGGCTATCTTCTGAGTGTTTGGGTCCATTGACCCTTGTTTTTTGTGGGCCTGTTTGCCACTATTTGCTATTTTGTTGCCCATCCCTCAGACTGTTGCTTAGTGACATCCATGGTTCTATGTCCTTTACTGTATGATTAGGATAATGGAAATTTTGACTTACCTGTAAAATATTGTATTTTGAGTACAGTACTGGACACGGGTTCCTCCCCTCTGCCCCTTCTTGCTACAAAACTGGAGTCCCACAGAGTGGGTGGGGATTATGAAGGTGTATATCAAAGTTTCTGCCAGTGTCCAGTCACCTGAGGGTAGCAGAATTTGGTCTGTGATTACAAGTTCTGTGGCCTTTACTGCACTCCCAAGATATGGAGTTTACAGGTAATTCAAATTTTCTATTTTCTTTATTGTACTTTCCAGGACACAGGCAGGGGTGGACTGACCATTCAGGCACTCGGACACTGCCCAAGGTCAGTAGAGGGTCCCATGAGAGGCTCAGTCCATGCCCTGGATGTGCCCACAATGCTGCCAAAAGGATGAAATACTGGCCGGCCAGGTTTAGAGAGTGATGCTGGATGGGGCAGCGCCACGGCAGGTGCATCAGCCACCTCTCCTCCTTAGGGATTGAGTGGAGGGGTGGGTCTACATCCCTGCCGTGGGTGCTGAACTTGGAGAGCTGGAGGGAGCGGCCAGACAGTCACTGGAAAGCGGAGTTGTTGCTGAGCTGGCCTGGCTACCTGCAGCAGGTCAGTGTGTGTAATCCCCAGCCAGGTGACACTGTGTGGCATGCATTTATATTCAGCCCCCGGAGTCAATACTTTGTAGAACCACCTTTCCCTGCAATTCCAGCTCTGTCAGATTGGCTGGAGAGCATCTGTGAACAGCAATTTTCAAGTCTTGCCACAGATTCTCAATTGGATTTAGGTCTGGACTTTGACTGGGCCATTCTAACACATGAATATGCTTTGATTTAAACTATTCCATTGTAGTTCTGGTTGTATGTATGGTCGTTGTCTTGCTGGAAGGTGAACCTCTGCCCCCGTCTCAAGTCTTTTGTAGACTCTTAACAGGTTTCCTTCTAAAGTTACCCTGTATTTGGCTCCATCCATCTTCCCATCAACTCTGACCAGCTTCCCTGTCCCTGCTGAAGAAAAGCGTTTTGCTTTTAGGCCAAAAAGTTCAATTTTGGTCTCATCTGACCAGAGCACCTTCTTCCACATGTTTGCTGTGTCCCACACATGGCTTCTCGCAAGCTACAAACAAGACTTCCTATGGCTTTCTTTCAACAATGGCTTTCTTCTTGCCACTCTTCCATAAAGGCCAAATTTTTGGAGTGCACGACTAATAGTTATCCTGTGGACAGATTCTCTCACCTGATCTGTGGATCTCTGCAGCTGCTTCAGAGTTACCTAGGGCCTCTTGGCTGCTTCTTTGATTAATGCTCTCATTGCCCGGCCTGTCAATATAGGTGGACGGCCAAGTCTTGGTAGGTTTTCAGTTGTGCCATACTCTTTCTATTTTCGGATGATGAGTTGAATAGTGCTCTGTGAGATATTCAAAGGCTGGGATATTTTTTTTTATAACTTAACCCTACTTTAAACTTTGCCACAACTTTATCCCTGATCTTTCTGGTGTGTTCCTTGGCCTTGATGATGCTGTTTGTTCACTAATGTTCTCTAACAAACCTGAGCGCTTCACAGAACAGCTGTATTTAAACTGAGATTACACACAGGTAGACTCTACTGAAAATTTTGAAAAAAAAAAATATTTTCTGCTATAAAACATATCCAATAAAAAATTTAAAAAATCAAATGTCTTCATAAATGTAGCCAAAAAGCTATTCGGTTACATCTCTTTGGTAAAAAAAAAAAAATCACAATAAGTGTATACTGATTGGTTTATGTCAAAGTTATAGCGTCTACAAACTATGGGATATGTACTGGAATATATGCGGCTACAGGCACACTGGTAATGGCGGTGATCAGCAACTTATAGTGGGATAGGTGACAGATTTGCCAAGATGTCACCTGAACTTAGCTATTTAATGCTTTTGTAACATGCTGGTCAGAGCTTTTTACTTTTTTACATTTTTTGATTATTTTTTAATAAAATCTTCAGCTAAGTAGACACTTGTTGCACCTGTTATATTGTGTTCATTCATTAAAACCTTCATTGTTGCGCTTTCTTTAATGTACTGTAAGTTGTTTTTTTTCTTTATTTTCTATGATAAACATTTATTTTAAACATAATGTAGAGAAATTCTGTGACAAACGCATTTAATGCGGGCAGTGCAATATGAAGGTGGGGCTTTGTGTGGGTGTGGCTTGAGTGTGGGTGGGGACACGGGGCCCCATGATCTCCTATTGTCCGGGGGCCCCATGAGTTGTCAGTCCTCTCCTGGACACGGTATCGTCATCTCTATTATACCTTTAGGTGATTGGACACTGTAGAAACAAGACAGGAAATCCCCCTAACCCCTACCCGCTAAAGTTTTAATTTTTTTGCTAGTGTTTTAGTGATGGTCATGCCTTTGCATTCTCTACAAAAAGAGTATTCCATCTAGAATTAGGGAACAATAGATCTTTCCAGATCTTTTTACCTATAGTTTGCCTTTGCTCAGAGGAATGATACCTGGACCCTGCCTTGGACACGCAGGTACAGCCTGTTAAGTTATCGGCTGGCACTTGATCCTGTGGAACAGGACCATGCACAGACCTGGGGTGCTATAAAGGTACAGGGCAGTGATCCTTAGCTGGGGAATCAAGTCTCTGAATGGCCTTTGTCGCATTGTCTACCATGATTGGTGAAGATTGGACCTCCTAGGCGATCCTGGGGTCCTGGATTGGCGAGTGCCATGTGGTAGTCCTTGCTGATACCCTCAAGTGGCTTGCAGAAGTATTTCTTACATTGTTACTAAGCCCACAGCAGTAAAATCAGTCTGTATATACAGTAGATCATGCTTGTTATACTTACTGTGGAACCTAAGGGGTTAATCCTCTGCATTGTGTAAAAACGCTGTTTGGTCCTGACATCTCTGATCCTCCCCTTCTTCCAGTGTCCCCCTCTTATCTCCTGATAAGACATATTGTGTGGAGTCACACTGCACATGCTCAGTTTGGTGTGTATTGTTAGAGGTTTTTTCTTGGGAGAGTGCATTCGATCAGCACAGGGCCAATCAGCACTTTCCAGACAAAGGTCAGGGGTCCTGCATCCTCCTGAAGCAAAATGAAAACTCCTCCTACAAGCTTTAACATGTGCTTGTCTGGATAGAAGTCACAGGACTGCTCTAACTGCTGATGAGAAAAGGTATTTAGCAGTTTATATTTTACTAAAATAATTACACTTCCATGTTCTGTGTACTGGGGGAGACCAGATCTAGTGATTGCAGGGTCCTCGGTTTAGTAACACTTTAACTGTCAATAAAGCTTGTGAATACTGTATAGCTTTTGGGCAACCTCAAGCACTATGTAGCAGTAGCAGAGCTTCCAGGGTGATCCAGGTGGCTCTAGATGCCAAATGCAGGAGTCTGAGAGTTTTTCTGGATTCACGCAGGACTATCTAGACCACACACGCATGCTCAGTGCTGGTGGTGATATCACAAGTGGGGTGCAGTGCTCTGACAGCAGCCATATTGGTCTCCATGTTTGATCAGCAGTGTGGGCTTCCGTGGGACTCCAGGTTGCAGCAGAGCATTCCTTGTGGAACTGGAGGTTGCAGCAGAATATTTCTTGTGGGACTGCTGTTCGCAACAAGAATAAAGGACCTTGTGGGTCTGGAGGGCACTGGCAGATGTGGTAGGAAACACTGCTGTTTTTTGGCACAAAGATCCTTCTGCTGATTTGGACTGCTGTTCCCAAGACAGATCCCTATATACTGTATGTGTCAGTAGGCCATGTCTAATCAGTGGCAGAGAGGTGAGAGGTCCTAGATATCTTCATCATGTAGGGAGGAACCTGTGTGCAGCTACCCATGCAAAATAACCCCTGGAGGTCAATATGTTCCATGCAACTTTGACTCCATCCACCTATCTAGTATTTCTACTATTTTTGGGGTACCTTCCTCCAGTTCCTTTGTGGCAAGGGAGGAATTCTCTTCTGCTATCGCTGAAGTACAGTTGAAGCTTGCTTGGACTGCCTTGATTGCAAGAGAAAACATTCCTCCTCACCTCCCCCCTCCCTTTTAACGGAGGAGGGATTAGTGGAGAATGTGTTAGAGAAAGACAACATTGTTCTGGCAGAAGGGAAAGCGGGAGAATCCGAGAAAATCAGAGAAGTTAACCCTTGAAGAACAGCAGAGTCAGAGTTTATTTCAGACCCAAAAGGTCTTTGAGTTTTCTTGCCCAGTCTGACTTTGATGTTACCGTTTCCAGAGTTCTCTTCTCCAAAAGTTACAGGATTTGGATTATGGCGACCACCACAAAACCATAAATCCTTCCTTGTACTTCCTCATTTAAAGGATATTGTGTATGTGGATTGGGTTCACCTTGACAAGGTATTCGTTCTGCCAAAAAGGTTTGTTCAGCAATATGCGACAGAAAGTGAGTTCACTAAGAAATTAAGTATGCCTTCAGTGGATCCGGCAGTTTATTATTGCAGCAACACCTTCACATGTCCGGTGGACAATGTTCTGGCTTTTAAAGATTCCTCGGACAAATGTTTGATTGCCTTTTTGCCAGCAATTGCAGCAATAAGCATATGCCAAAACCCTAAAGTCTGGGCCGTCACATGATGAGAGAGAGATCCTATAAAGTGGTGATACCGAAACGAGCAGAAACCTGGAGGATTTCCCACATGCTTTTTACCTTCCCAGTGGATGCCTTGAAGAACTCCATTCAGCAATTTTCTCATCGAGGGGTCCTGTCCATACACATACACAAGATCTTATAGCTGAAGTGTCGGTCAGTAGAATTAATCTGCAAGAAGCATGTGGAACGTTTACCTTTGCAAGGTAGGTTTGGTCCTGTTTTGGATGGTTACATCCAGTCGGTGACTATCAGTAAAAGTACTCTTTCTTAAAAAGCAAGCAAAGCCTACAATTCAGAAACCTCCCACTCCTACTTCCAAGAAACATTCCTTTTACAAATCTCAGGCAAGAGGTTCAAAGCCCAAACCCCAGTCCCAGTTCCGAAAGAAACCATGGATTCCAAAGGACTCTAAGCCAGGGTAGAAATCCTCTTCACAATGAAGAGGCTCCCCCACGTTTGCAGGCCATTGCAGAGATTTGGTAGGGGGAGATTTTGGATAATTGAGTTTGCACTATAGTGTCTCAAGACTGCAAGCTGGAATTTAGGAAACCCCTCCACACTTCATGCTTTCACATGTTTCTTTGAATCCACAAAAAATATTTGCTTTTTATAAAGCTCTTGGTCATCCTCTGTCTCAATTGGTGACATTTCAGTTTCTAAGGGCAAAAGGTTTCTTAATTTCTACTAGAACCTGTTCACAGTTGCAAAACCGAATGTCAACGTTCATACTATCTTGGAACTCTAGAGACTCAAGTTTCTGCAGGTGCAGAATTTCCACATGGAATTGGTGCAGTCTGAGATGTCCTCTCTAGCAAGGAGATTTCCTGGCATCGGTAGATATCAAAGATGCTTAATAAACATTCCGATATTTCCAGCTAACCTAAGGTTTCTGCAGTTTGTGGTGGAGGACCTCCACTTCCAGTTTGTGGCCCAGCTGTTTGGCCTGTCCAGCACTCCTGTTCAACAAGTTCAAGTTCTAGGGCTCTTCCGTACCCAGTGTATTCCTCTTATAGGGTACCTGGACAAATTACTCCTAAGGGAGATATCCATTTCACTTTTGGAGACCAATGTATCTGACACAGTGAACACTCTGGAGAGGTTTGGATGGGTTCTGAATTCACAAAAGTCTTCATTAATTTCAGCCCAGGGGTTAGAATATCTGGATCTGACCCAAGATACTATCCAGACAAGAGTGATCCTCCCTTTGAACAAATGTCTTGTTCTGAGGTGGACTTGCTCAAGATACTAACAAATTCTTCAGTTCACCTTTTGTATGAGAGTTCTAGGAAAGATGACAGTCGGTTCTCATTTGAGGCCCCTCCAATGGAATGTCTTGGTGGCATGGGAAAGGAGGATACAGTTGTTGAATTCCCTGATGCCATTACTCCCCAGCACAAGACTGTCACTGGACTGGTGGATCTCCTCATGAATGCTGTATACAGAAACATTGCTTCTCCCTCTATCTTGAAGGGTCCTGACAATGGTCCATGGGGTTTTCACTTCCTTTGTCATGGGAGAATTCCTGTCTCAGGGCTGTCCTTATGTTCTCTTTCACCTATACGCATTTGTACGTTATTGTATTGAACTGTTTCAGGTTATAATTGGTCTGATGTATGCTGAACCTCCTGTTGCAAGGTCAGATCCTCCAACCTTCAGTCCCTGACATGGCAGTTGAGGCCATAGTCCTGAGAGACAGAGGAGTCTCCGATTTGGTCATTCCTACGTGAAGGCTTGGAAGGTGAGTCCAAGAAAGATTTCCGTCATGACTTGGAAATCTTATCTTGCTTGATGTGAGGATTTCTTCCTTGCAAGTCTGTTTTGGGTTGTATTCTGGCTTTCCTTCAGTCTGGAGTTAATCTGGTACTGGCCTTTAATACTATACTAGATTTCAATCAGTCTTCTTTCAAAGACTAATTGCATCACATTCCTTGATGCGTGCTTTTGTGCAAGGCATGACATGTATTTTTTCATTGTTGAAGACTTTGGGGTACCTCAACTATGTACGTTCTGTATTGCAGAGATCTCCATTTGAACCCAGCAATGATATTCCTTTAATACTTCTGACTCTGAAGGTTTTACTTCATTATATCGGCTCACAGGGTCTCAGAAATGGCTGCTCTTTCCCGTAAAGAACCTTTCCTGGTGCTTCACAGTGACAAGGTGGTTCTACAGCCTCCCCTGTTCTTCTTACGTAAAGGTGTTTTTTTATTTCATCTCAACCAGAACATTGTATTACCTTATTTCTGTCCAAAGCTTCAGATACCAGGGGACAAGGCTTTTAACACCTTGGATGTGATTCTTGCAATCCTGTGTTAACTGAAGTCAACTGCTGCAATTTGTCATTCGGATTCCCTCTTTGTCCACCTCCTGAAGGGCTACGCAGCTTCATAATCTACCATTTTTCGATAGTTCTGTAAGCTTATTTCTCAAGCTTATGGTCTGAAGGGAAAATCCCACCATTTTCAGTGATGTCTCATTTTACCAGGAGTGTCAGAGCTTCCTACGGTAATCAACATCAGGCTTTGGTAGGTCAAGTATGTAAGGTTGCTACCTGTTCTTTGGTTCATACTTTTACAATGTTTTACCAAGTGGATGTTTGCGCTGCTGAGGACTCCACTGCTTTTGGTCAGCAAGTTTGTGGTCTGCTGTTTGAGGGTCTAAACTGTTTTGGTTTAGTTTTTTTATAACCTGTTGGCTTGTTGCCATGCTGCCTCATATTCAGTGCTTTGGGACATCCTTACAGTAAAGAAGGCAAAGATATTCTATTAATGAAAGCTTTTTTCATACAGACATCTGGACACTGACATAAAGAGCTTCCTAACGTTCCTTCAAGCATTTTGGCAAGTCTGTCAACATATACAGGAAAGACCAGAGATTACAGAGAACGCATTCATAGCTTCCCTCTCTTCTTTAATGGTCCAGCATATGGAAGATTAGAGTGATCCTCTGGTACATTTCCTTCATGGTCCGGTATATAGAAAACTAGTGTGTTTGAAATCGAAGGGGCATGCACAACCCTTGCTCAGTGGATTGGAGAGCTACAAAAGCATGTTAGACCCACTGGAAACGGGTCTAACTTTGCGGTGAGTGCGGTGTCAAAGGGGGAACGCGTGTGGAAGCACAAGTTCTTTTATTATCACCCACAGCACATTGGAACACAAGGAATGTGTTCAATATACTATCATTTTTTCTTATTCAAAATATCAGATTTGCAGACAATTTTTATCTGCTTTATTATGTTTATTGTATAGTGCTTACTGCATTAATGTCACTTATACTGTTCATTTATATTGGTGCATTTAGGTATGGTATTGCTAGGGGGAGGTGCACTATAGTACTAAGTTTGAGTACATTCACTTTGGAGGAGGAGTATTGTGTATGCACATCCTATTTTTTGCAAAGGAGGAACGTGGCTTGTAGATTTCCATTTGCTATGTTTATTGTATAGAGTTTATTGTACTGTTTATTGTTTATATGCATTTGGTGAATTTATTTATGGTGTCCCATGGGGGAGGTATATCATAGTATCACCCCTTAGACACGTTCACTTTGGAGGGGAGATATTGTTTATGCACCACATTTGTTGCATCTTTTGCAGTAGAGTAAGGGGCTTGTAGATCCTTCATTTCACAGATGTTGGATCAGGGGAGGTTTGTAATTCCTGTGTGATACACTTGTTCCATCTTAAGTAGGAAGGTGGCTTGCAGGATGGAGGGATCTTCCCAGGGAGCCCTACTTCAGCATATATTATTTCACATTTATTTGAGATAACCACGGGAATAGGAAGGGGGAAGGTGTCGTGTAGTACGGAGTGACTCCTTCATGGCAGACTGTACTTATCACATTGAGCACTGTAGATTGCACTAATACCACATTTGAGGAACAGCGCTACACCCTTATGTTTGCATTGATTCTACACATACCAAATAGGGTGTGGTAGGTGTTGGCAGCAGTCCCATACCTTTTGCACAGAACCAATTCCATATTTTTTCTGAAGATATTCTATTGTCCTGGGATGTTCAATTTTTAGTTTACCTATAAAATCCTTTTCTTGGAGTGCATCACTGGATACGGATGCCACCCCTCTGCCATGTGGTTTATGGCTTTTTACGAAAACAGAAGCCTTGCCTAACGGGCAGAGATTATGCTTAGCAGGGGATTTCCTTGCCAGTTTCCAATCACTGAAGGTGGCAGCATAACCTTTTTGATATTAAGATGACGATACCCTGTATCCCATTATCTTTTCCCTTGAATATTTCACAATATAATGTTGGGAAATAAAGCTCCTTTAAGATAAATATGTTCACTTTGAACCTTACCATACCACTATGTTACATAAACGTTTCACTAATAAAATATAGTTTTAATCAGCAGACTGTTGGGCTAAATAAATAGGGATGAGAAAATTAAATAAAAGCCGCCATAAAAACAACTACAGTAAAATGCATGTTCTCTATTTTTTAATTACTCTCACTAAAAACCAATGAAATAAAAATACATATATTCAAATTTGATACCAAATTACAGCCCTATCTGTTTTTTCTCCATGGAGACCTTCATAATTTAGTAACTTGCTGGGTCTCACTACTTGTCAAACCCTGGCAGGAGATCTCCGCTATGCTTACCGTGACTGTCGTATACTGACAAAGGTTGGCTTCTCTTTTGACTACATTCTGTCAACTTTGCTTACATGATGTGTACAGGAATTCTATAGGGATTCCACCACATGGAGCCTAGCGTTAGCACCCCAGTGGCTTTGAAATATATATTTATGGTGTTGTGGCCCTTTAGTTTTGTATGTGCCTTGTTTTATACTGCTTTTGATCAAATTAGAACAGTAAGCCCAAAATCTATTTTCATTGCCTGGTCCACAGGAGTGAGCAGCTGCTTTCATAACCAAATTCCAGTGTTGTATAAAAACAGCCATTGAAAGTCCAAGACAACTCTTATTTAGATATACAGTACATTGTCAGGTTTGTACTTTTTAAGCATCTCATATGAGGTTCCATGTATAGCAGAGAAGGGTTAAAACAATCTGTTCTGCCCAATAAGTAGGATATATAATAGGCACATTTGCTAGAAGAGATCATTCTCCTGTAGCAAATGTGTCCATTTCAATAACTTTTATGCGAGCAAGTGGAGTAGAGTACAAGTAAAGAAATTGGTTTGTGTATCTGCGATAACAATAGATGTATCGATTAAAGTTATTAAACAGTTATGTTCTAATGTACAATTGAATAATTAAACATGAATTCGACTGGTTGCTAGAGATTACATTCACATTCTTCTTTTTAAAATGGATGTCTTGTATGGGAAACCATAACTTGTAAGAATGTCACTTTATAAGAAGCATTTTTATTTATCAGTTTTTATATTGTATATATTTGCATTAACCAACAGACTTGCTCACATGAAAAAGTGAATACAAAATTTTTCACATAAAATGTGGATAAGACTAAAATTATTGGTAGAAAGCAGTCTTCTGATTGCAGCTTTATCATTTTTTTCCATAATGAGCTGTTTGGACGTAACATTAAGTTATGCCCAGAGGAAGTGCGGTGTGAAACTGCATGTTCATGCAACATTTGCATTCCAGAGGGAATAAAACATTCAACAACAGAGAAATAATGTTTAATAGAGCGCAGTAGTTAGGACTGTAATTAGTACATGTGTTAAAAAAACAATAGGAGTCATGAAATTTAGTTAGAAATGTGTTCTCTCAAGGAAATAGCTGGATCTTAAATTGATACCTTTTAATTTTCACCTAGATTTTTTATAGTGTATGGAAAACACTCATACTTGGAATAAATTGTCTTGTTTCCTTCTAAGTGGAAGGCAGTAAGGCAGGCAGGTTGTACAAAACATGAATATTAAAGTAGCCATGTTCTTCTGGATTTGACCCCATGCTTCGGTAACAGCATTGGCTTTCGGACAGAGTGGCTTATCTGTTATCTGTGTTGCTTGGTACCGTTAACAATGTGTCTTTATTTGCTTTGAGTAGCTGACACATGTATTCCAGTATACAGTAAGTCCCCTACTTATGAACGAGTTCTGTTTCGGAAGTTCGGAAGTCAAATAAAGTGCCTTTTATAATACTTTTCACACAAATAATGCATTAAAAACAAACACAAAAATACTGTAAAGTATATATGTTTAATCTTGCAGTACCTTTAAATGTATAGTATTACAGTACAACAGCTGGCATACAGGGGCTGGCATGGAGCAAACAGGTAAGACCGCTGCTTTTATGCTTGCTTTCAGACATCCTTGAAATCAACACTGTACTGCTGTACACTATTGTACTATACAGTAAAGTACACAACAGCACAACTGCTTGTGGCAGAGGATGCACACAGCTGACAATGTCCGGCAGACACGTGAGCTACGTTTGTGATTTGATATGAGAATGCACGTTCACATCCTTGAAAGTCCGCGACTTGAAGGCTGTTTGTATCTTTGAAAGTTCGCAATTTGAAGGTTTGTAGGTAGGGGATTTACTGTACAGGGGGGGTCGGCAACTTGTCCAGGTGACAGATGGATCTCCATTGAATCGCTGCTGACCCACAAGTGCCCCTCACCCCCCCCCCTCCCCACTGATTGGCAGAGCAGCGCAAAGAAGGAAAGAGCTCAGGCGTCTTGGAGCAAGCCTCCAGACCTCCCTGTGCTGTACCCTCCAGACCCCCCTGTACCAGGCCCTCTTGACTCCTCTGTACCAAGCCCTACAGCCCCCCCCCGCGCTGTGCCCTTCAGATCCCCCTGTACCAGGCCCTCCTGATCCCTCTGCGCTGTGCCTTCCTGACCCTCCCCTATATTCTGCCCTACTGCCCCCCCCCTTTACACTGCCTTGCTGACCCCTTGTCCTTTGCTCCGTAGACGTCCTGTTCTCTGCCTTGCTAGTCTCTTTCCTGCTCACCCCTGTTATCTGCCGTACTGATCTTTGCACAATGGCCTACATCCTACACTCTGCAATAGATCTTACTGACAACTGTGCACTGCACTACATCTTACTGACCTCTGTGCACTGCCTTACATCTTACTGACCTCTGTACACTGCCCTACCAACTACTGGCCTCTGTACACAGCCCTGCAACCTACTGACCTCTGTACACTGCAGTATATCCTACTGACCTCTGTACACTGCAGTATATCCTACTGACCTCTGTACACTGCAGTATATCCTGCTGACCTCTGTACACTGCCCTATATACTACTGACCTCTGTATTCTGCCCTGCATACTACTGACATCTGTACACTGCCTTACCTTTTCAGTCGACACATGCAGACGCTCAGGATCAGGTGGAGGTGAGAATCACATTTCAGAGTAAAAACCCTTTTCTCAAGTGAGATTCACCTGTCTGCATAAGGCACGAAACTATTTAAATGTACAAAAATGACTCGAAAACTCACTAAACTTGCCTCTTCACCTGACCCGCAAATGCTCCTCCTCAGATGCAGCCTGTCAACCAGTGGAGATAAAAGCCAACCAGGGACAGGGAGGCCAGTGGAAACACCTCTTCACATCAACATTTACATATAAAAATTAACAGCAGAGTGGGGAGGCAGATCTTGAATCTTAGGTGAAAACATTTGGGGAAGAGGACCAGTGCAGCAGAAAGAGCCATCTAATATAAATATATATATATATATATATATATATATATAAACACACACAGTAAAACGTTGGATTGCGAACATAATTCATAATAGAAACATGCTTGTAATCCGAAGCACTCGTATATCAAAGCAAATTCCCCCATAAGAAATAATGGAAACTCAGGTGATTCGTTCCACAACCATTTACTGTATACATTTAAAAAATCATTACAGTAATACAAAATACTGTATAGTATAAAGTAAAAATAAAACAAATTAACACTTTACCGTTGAAAAGATATGTTGCTGGTGTGAGGGAAACGAGAGAGGAGAGGAGGAGGGTTATTGTGTAGGATGACTATCACTAACTGGATCACTGCTATCTGTTGGCTCACTGGAATCTTTTTCTTTTTGTGCGACTTTAACAAGGAACCTATCCAATGACACTTTCTTTTTCCTTCTTTTGAGGATTTGGCGGAAATGTGACATTGCATTGTCGCTAAACAGATTTATCGTTCGCACTGCTACAGCCTTATTTTGGTGGTGCTTTTCTATAAAATTTTGCAGTTTCCCACATTTTGCACATTTCCCTAATCTCATTTGAAGTGAGGGATTCCTCTGCCTTTTTATCCTCCTCTTCAGACAAGATCTCCTCCATAACTTCTTGCTGTTGCTCGCGATGTAGATCCATCAGTTTGTCTGTTGTCAATTCCTGGCCATATTCCTCCACCAGCTCCTGAATGTTGTCCTCATTCACCTCCAGTCCCATGGTCTTCCCCAAGGACACAATTGCATCGATAACTGGCGGCTCCTGTTCCTGATCAAAGCCCTCAGTCATGTCCAAGAGCACCATCAGGCCACAGTTTTTACAAAGCAGAATTGAGGGTTCTCTTGGTGACCCCATCCCAAGCTTTATTGATGATCTTGAGGTAGTTCACGATGTGGAAATGATTTTTCCAAAACTCTCGGAGGATAAGGTTTGTTCACCTTGAAGCATAACGGAAATAGGGCTTTGGTGTAAAGCTTTTTAAAGTTGGGAATTACCTGCTGATCCATGAGCTGGAGTGGTGTAAGGAGGAAGAAACTTGACCTTAATGAACTCAAATTCCTCCAGTATGTCGTCCTCAAGGCCTGGAGCATTATCCATTACCAGCAAGACTTTGAGTGGCATATTATTTTCTAAAAGGTATTTGTTCACTGTAGGACCAAAGACCTCGTTGATCCACTCAACGAACAAGATACGAGTGAACCAAGCCTTGCTGTTGGACCACCACATAACGTTAACTGACTCTTCTGCACCTTGCTTTTCTTTGCAGGCTCGAGGATTCTCGGAATGATACACGAGCAGGGGCTTGATTTTTAAATCCCCGTTTGCATTAGCACAAAACAAGAGGGTGAGACTGTTTTTCATGGGCTTTTGAACAGGCATTGCGTTCTCTTCTGCTGTAATGTAGGTCCTCTTTGACATCTTTTTCCAAAAAAACCCCGTCTCATCGCAGTTGGAAACTTGCTGCGGCAGGTAACACTCGGAAACCATGAGCTGCTGGAACTCCGCAGCAAACGCCTCAGCTGCTTTAGCGGCCAACACTATGGATGCCACTTCTCCTCTTAAAGTTATTAAACCATCCCCTGCTCGCCTTGAAGCCTTCTTCATTTTCTGTCGATGTATGTGGCAGTTTACCTACAAGGTAGACATACAATGCCTTTGTCTTCTCGCAGATAATGTTCTCGGACACAGTATCACTTGCTAGTTGTTTCTCGTTTATCCAGACGAGAAGCAACTTTTCTACATCTTCCAGAACATGTGGCCGTTGCTTTGATACTCTTGTGACTCAATTTGCTGCATCTAGCCCCCTTATTTCTTCTTTAATATTGTGCAAATTGTCGACGTAGACTTGTTATAAAATCTTGCAAAGTCGGCCACTTGCATACCTCATTCATGCTTCTCGATGATTTCCTTTTTAACTTCCACCATCTCTTTCTTACTGCCTTCCTTTTCTACCTTTTTTTTTTGAACACATCACCATTTTTCTCAGTAAGTGTATTTTTAATGGTGCTATTGACATGATATTTTTACCACATGAAGGTAACAACCCATGCAGTCCATACATACAAAGAAACCACATTGTTTGTGTGGAAGAGTGGGCCAAAATCACACGTGAGCAATGCATGCGACTAGTTTCTCCATACAGGAAGCATCTTGAAGCTGTCATTACCAACAAATAAATTTCAGATATTGTTCAATACTTTTTCCCTGTCATTCCATTTTATTACACATTACTTAATTTCTGAATTTATTTGTTTTTGTTTCTTTGTATGTATGGATTGCATGGGTTGTTACTGACTTGGTGAAAATTTCATGTCAATAGCACCGTTAGAAATATATTTACTGAGAAAAATGGTGACATGTTCATACTTATTTTACCCACTGTACATATATATGCACACAAAGAAGGGAAACCACATTGGCCATTGGGTTACCACATGCTGAGGGGTACAGTAAAAGCCAGGAGCATGTACATCACATGAAAACTGATAGCTCCTTATCTTCATTCCTCGCTTTGTGCAGGGAGTGTATCCAATTTTTCCAGAATAATACTCTGTAATATTAGATGACACGGGTTGTTACCTTGTTTAGGAGTATTAACCCCTTCAATAACTGCAAAGCCTAATCTGCAACAGTTATGTCCTGCTGACCAAAATTTTTTTTACCACAGATGATGTAAAATCACCTGCCCTAATGCTGCTTCTGTGTTCAACTATAAGGCCTTATTCACATTGGACATTTTGCCAGCTCTCCTAGTAGCCTTTTCTCCTGGCAGCAGCATTTTGGCAAAAAAAAAAAACCGCTTGTGTAAGTGTGTAACGTGTTTAGGTGCGTCTAGTGCTTGGGGGCTAATTCATTTAATTGGCCACACTAATATATTTAGCTCAAGTGTTAAACACACCTAAGGTTAATGACCGTTTTAAAAACATCACGCATTATTTCTGCCAAAATGCTGCTGCTCCTGGACGCTCTGGCAATGGGTTTTTTTTCTGCCTCTAAACTCCTCTAAACACCTATGTGTGCATGGACACATAAGCTAACATGCAGGGGTGTTTAGAGGCAGGAAGAAAAAAGGCCAGATGCCCCTAGGAGCAGATGAAAAAACGTCCAATGAATTTGTGTGAATAGCAGATTGCTCTACTTTTATTTTCTAAGGTTATAGAATATACTGTAAGCAGTGACTTGCTCATTGTCTTCCTGTATATTTTCAAGTCTTTATATATCACTTTGTGGGCTAATATGGACATTATAAACCAAGAATTTTTTTTGCAGCAGTTACAAGTCTCATCATAAGAAGTTATTCATGTTTTTTTTCCATCTTTTGCCGCAAACCATGTAATTCAGAAGTTGCTTAACAGTACTTTACTTTTTTTTTTTTTCTTTGTGGCTAGGTCACTATTTATTAGTAACTATTAAGCTATCTGCAGAAAAAAAGGTCGACAGATACCAAAAACAACTGTATATTTAAGAACTATGTTTCTTGGAACTGTAAACTCCACCGTTATATTGTTTACAAATAACTCTGGGAAGGTATAATTTCTGGCCAAAACCTGTTTCATTGCAAGTGCATTGATATTATTGTCATTCCCTATTCTCTCCCTTGTCATTACTTGCATTTGGGAAGATGTATTATTTGATTTCAAAGCCCATATTCTTGAAATTCTGTAGCAAATAGTATATGCATTCTGAGTTGTCAGTCTCAATTGTGCACATAGAAGCTACAGACAATGAGAATCTTGCTTTGGAGAACTGTTATCTTTGTGAAGGCAAAACTTTTTATTTAATTTTGGATAAAGTAAGGGAAGGTTATAACTCCTGTCAGGGCTTTTTTTTTTTTTTTTTGCCATCTGTGTTCCATTGGGGAGATTTTTTTACTTCCTGTCCCACAGTTACTACAGAAACTGATGGAAATCCTTTGTAGTTACCAGAACTGGTGTCTCCATTAGAAGATTTTCCCTCTATTCCTGTTCTGGTGACCACAGAAATGGTAAGATTTTTTTTTTTTCACTTTAGGTGATAATGGTCACCTAGACAAACAGAGAGTGTGAATCTCCCTAATGGGGATGCAGACAGCAGTTTTAATCCCTCTACACTCTAAATCTTTACGTTTTGCCTTTAGTTAGACTTTAATACATTGTAAATGAATGGATTCACAGACTTCCAGATACACACATATATATAATATATTGTATACAGTTAGGTCCTTATATATTTGGACACAGGCAAATTTTTAGATTTTTCAGGTAGTTACCAAAACATATTCAAGCAATACTTCTATGATGGATATGGGCTGAAAGTGCACACTCTCAGGTTTAATTTGAGGGTATGTACAACCAAATTGGAGGAAGGGTTTAGGAATTACAGCTCTTAAGATTAACCACCCCCCCCCCTTTTTCAAGGGACCAAAAGTAATTGGACAATTGAATATAATCATAAATAAAATGTTCATTTTTAATATTTTGTTGAGAATCCTTTACTGGCAATGCCTGCCTGAAGTTTGGAACCCATGAACATTACCGAAGACTGGGTTTCTTCCTTTCTGATGCTTTGCCAGGCTCTGTCTGCAGCTGTCTTCAGTTGTTCTTTATTTGTGGGTCTTTCTGCCTTTAGCTTTGCCTTCAGCAAGTGAAATTCACACTCAATTGGGTTGAGATCAGGCGATTGACTCAGCCATTGCAGAATATTCCACTTCTTTTCTTTCAAAATCTCCTGGGTTGCTTTTGCACTGTGTTTTGGATCGTTGTCTATCTGTATTGTGAAGCACTGTCCAATCAACTTTGCTGCATTTGGCTGAATCTGACAGTATATCTCTAAACACTGCAGAATTCATCCAGCTGCTTCTGTCTTTTGTCACATCATCAATAAACACCAATGACCCAGTGCCACTAGAAGCCATGCATGCCCATGCCATCACACTGCCTCCACCATGTTTTACAGATGGCGTTGTGTGCTTTGGATCATGAGCTGTTCCAAGCCTTCTCCACACTTTCCTTCCCGTCATTCTGGAACAGATTAATCTTAGTTTCATCCATCCAAAGAATGATTTTCCAGAACTGGTCTAGCTTTTTTGGATGTGTTTTGGCAAAGTCTAATCTGGTTTTTCTATTCTTCAGGCTTATGAATGGTTTGCACCTTGTGGTGAACCCTCTGTATTTGCTCTTGTGAAGTCTTCTCTTGATTGTGGACTTGTGGAATGATATGCCCACCTCCTGGAGAGTGTCCTTCACTTGTGTGGATGTTGTAAATGGGTTTTTCTTTACCATAGGGAGGATCCTGCGATCATCCACCACTGTTGTCTTCCATGGGCGTTCATGCCTTTTTATGTTGCTGAGCTCTGATGGATTTGTTTTTGAAGCCTTACAATGTCCTGTTTCATTTGCATGGACACCTTTGAACGCATGATGTAGGTTCACAGCAATAGATTCCAAATGCACCACACTTAGAGTCAACTCCAGACCTTTTACCTGCTTAATTGATGAAGAAATACCAGGAGTAGCCCACACCTGGCCATGAAACTGCTTTTGATTCAATTGTCCAATTACTTTTGGTCCCTTGAAAAAGGGGGGGTAGCTAATCATAAGCGCTGTAATTCCTAAACCCTTCCTCCAATTTTGATGAACATGCCCTTAAATTAAACCTGAGAGTGTGTACTTTCAGCCCATATCCATTATATTACTATAGCTTGAATAAGTTTTGGTCAATACCTGAAAAAACTAAAATTGTGCCTGTGTCCAAATATATATGGACCTAACTTTATGTATTTGTCTATACAACAGCAGTAATTCTCTTCTGTAAATATGGGGAAGTAAGGTTCAAATTCCCCTCTCTGGCATTTTCTACCCTATGACAATGGCTAGTGTCCATGAAAATTGAACCAGGAATAGAATCTGCCAAATATGGACTTGAAGGCCAAAATGCTTTCAAATTTGTATTCAACCAGTATTTTCTAAAATATATTTTTATAAAACTACACAGCATACATCTTGCATTTGTATGTGAAGATATGATTCTATCATCTATCTGTATAGTCTACTATGCAGTTCAGATTTACTGCAGTTGTCATTGCAAGGCAAGGGTGTACTGGTATAGCCATTATTTTTACATCATCAAAATGCATTAGTCTATACATCTTTGGCTCATAATGTGCAGACAATAGAAATGCTCTGCCTTCATACAACATTGGAAGTATATGGAAAAAAGGAGTAGATCTAATCCCCCTCTTCACATCAGAGGACAAAACCCCTGCCTTTAAAGTGTTACTAAACCCAGGACCCTGCAGTCACAATATCTGGTCTACCACAGTACACAGAACATGGAAATGCAATTAATTTAGTAAATATAAACTGCTAAATACCTTTTCTCATCAGCAGTATATAGCAGTCTTGTGACTTCTATCAGTGTCCAGCAGAACACTGGTTAATCTTGTAGGAGGAGTTTTCATTCTGCTGTAGGAGGATGCAGATCCTCTGACCCTCTGTATGGACAGCGCTGATTGGTCCTGTGCTGATCACATGCACTCTCCCAAGAAAATAAAAGCTCTCTGGCAATACACACCAAACTGAGCATGTGCAGAGTGTCACTACATGATGTGTCTTATCAGGAGATATATAGGGGACACTGGAGCAGGTTACTTGCTGTGTAATGGCTAGCTGTGTTATGCTTTAAATGTTTTTGTTAATTAAGCGTGGCAATTTACAAACTAGAACAGCAATCTTCCTGGAGTTTGGATATTTATTTATTACAGGTACTTGTATTACACTGTCAATTTACATATTTTTTTGCACATTCACATCAGTCCCTGCCCTCAAGGAGCATACAATCTAAGCTCCCCAACTCACATTCATTCATACATACACATACTAGGGCCAATTAACCTACTAGCATGTCTTTGGATTGTGGGAGGAAAACCGTGTACCTGGAGGAAACCCACGCAGGCACTGGGAGAACATACAAACTCCAGGCAGGTATCTCCAAGGTTGGGATTTGAACCAACAACCCTAGCGCTGCTAGGCAGAAGTGCTAACCACTTAGACACTGTGCTACCAGACCCAAATATCTTTTTTTTCTGTATATTTTTCATTCCTAACTTATTCACATTCATATTAGATCATTATTACTAATTTAAATACTTGAATTTAGATTTTCTTTATATTGTTAAGTTGAAGTCTAACTCTGAACTACATATTATTGCATGTTGTTTTATATACCTATAACATAGAATGTGGTAGGATTTTTTTAATGACTTGCAAGGTTCAAGCTAAAATAGTATTGTTTTTTCTTCCAGCCTGCTGTTGTCGTTCCTCACAGAATTCACTCTACAAGTAGGAGTGTGAGAGAAGAAAAGACACGGTCAGAAATTAACTGTAAGCATTAACACATTGTACTTGTAGTATAATGAATGGTATTCATTATGTATAGTTTCTTTATTTGTAGGGCTGAGACATTGTGTTCACATTTGCTAGCCTGGTTAATGCATAATGGGGTTTGGGGTTTTTAATGTTTTTTTTTCTGTTGGAGATTTCAGAAGTGAATTCTGGGTTCTGCCAGCTATGTTGTCTTACACTTTTCGGATATTGTCTATAATGCATAAAAGTTAAAGATCTGTTTTTTTCATTAGGATCCCATAAGAAAGAAAGAGTGTGGAGGATCTAAAGGCTGTTACCAAAATTGAAAAACAAAAAATATTTCTTGATTAACTGACCTAATAATTAATAGTTTCTCCCCAGTATTGGAAATGCTGTGGTCTGTCCTCTCCTGTGCTGCTTCTCTCTGTTTTTTCTAATTTCCTGCAACTGTGAGATAGCAGCAGTTAGGAAGTTAAAAGATGAAATATGGTTAAATAAGTTGCAATAAGTTCCTACCTATTTGTGTACGTTGCATCCTAAACTCCAGCGAATTGGTACCAGAAAAACATTTGCCTATATTGATTATAAAGCATCAACATCTTGGTTAATGGTATAAAAATAATGGTTTTCAATCAACTTTATTTTAAAAACTGTTGTTTTGTGCCTCTTTTTGTACTATGTACACTATACAAGAACTTTTGTCTATTGAGAGACAAAGGATTCTTAGAAAGCTGGGTTATGCTGCTGCCTGAAAGATAATTGGAAACTAGAAGACAAAAACTGTAGGCCAGCTTGAGGTTGGTATACTGCCTCTTCTAAACACAGCATGCTCCTTTTTGCTAGTGTCCTAGAGGAAATTACACCTTTCCCAGTTCTGCTTTCTAGCCTTTCTCTTCATGTTATTCTTCAACCAACAGCTGCTGATTGATTCATATCAGGCCTCACTGGTCTTTGTGGCATGCATGCAAGTTCAGCCATCAAACACCATTTAATTCCAGCTTCTGTGCTACTGGATCACTGTGGCAGCCCTACCAAGCTGTGCCTGCATAGGGTTCGACTGGTACTGCCCCTTGGGTGCTGCATCTTCCCTAACATGCTTCTCTGTATTTCTGGCCTTTCACAGCAGTGTGGTTTCTTTTTAAAAAATGCTTTTGATTGACCTTGCCTCTGAAGAACTGATTTTGTAATAACCACTTAGGTGGAGAATGCCTTGTGGTCTTGGCTGACCCTTGGATGTTGTGGTGTCAAGGGTTACAAGCTAGAACTTTGTTTTCTGCCCCTTCCTTGTTTCCTTGCTTCCAATTTACCTACATGTCCACAGTGCCTTGCAGTACTTCTCGAACCTCAAAGCCCTCTATGCATTGAACTGTATCCACAAATTCTGCATAGAGTCCCTGCATTCATCCATTACCTTTCTGCATCAGGGGGAATGCCTGGCTTCGGTGGACATTAGAGATGCATGTCTTTGCATTCCCATTTTTCCTGCACACTAGTGCTACATTTGGTTCACTTTCAAACCCTCCACCTACCAATCTCTGGCCCTTCTTTTTTGCTACTCTTTTGAAATTTGATGCTCATCAAGGTGCTGGCCCTAAACTTTGCTTCTCTGCGATCTCAGAGCATCCCAGTGATAGGATACCTGGACAAACATCTCCTGTGGTAACAGCCGTTACGGACTGTGGAGGACAACATTTCAGTCATAGTGGCAACTCTTGATAGAAAAAGAGAGAGCACACAGACGTAACGCAGTTAATCTTTTAATAAATTAAATCATAAATCAGTGCATTTACATGTACTTTATGGCATAATGCAAAGTATCTATCACCGTGAAGGTACAGCTAGGAACAATTTATCCTTTTTGCTGGTGAAGTCACTCTGACAGTCCTGAAGCATGAATTGGATGGCATGAGAGTCCTTCCACACCTTTAGAGAGAATGTGGTATTGGAATAGAATATCCCCATAGAGCCAGACTATTTTATTTATTTATTACAGGTACTTATATAGCGCTGTCAATTTAAGCAGCGCTTTTACATATATTGTACATTCAAATCAGTCCCTAACCCTCAAGGGGGGTACAATATAAAGTCCCTAACTTACATTCATACATACACATACTAGGGCAAATTTAGACAGGGTCCAATTAACCTACCAGCATGTCTTTGGACTATAGCTTAGAAACACATGCAAGTGTATAAGAAAGTAACTCAGTTACCCCAGGGCAGCAGCTCTGTTTAAGACTGGAGGCGCTGGAGCTGAGCACAGCTGGAAGGGAAACAGAACACAGAGCACTAACTTAGAATGAGGGACGTCAGGGTTGCTATAGTTTCTTTAATATATTGAAAACTCATATATAAATACAAACATTTTTTATATGGGACCCAAAGGTGTAATGGGTGGAAAGCTCGCCTCAAAATCATCTAGACATGTGATCCACTACATAAATAAATTATATACAAGATAGAAGAAATCAAGGAAATGGACACCACACTGAGCAAAGTATCCCCCAAGAGTTCAAAATATCCAAAATTTTATTCCATTCAAAAATTATTAAAACAATTCAGAAATATTTGCAAAAAACACACTCTTCCATAACCTCACAGTTATTAGCTTTTGTACCACTTGCATCACCCTTTCATATTGTAAGCTCTTATGAGCAGGGCTCTCCTAATCCTCTTGTATTTTATTGTATTGTAACTGTACTGTCGCCCTTTCTATTGTAAAGCGCTGCGCAAACTGCTGGCACTGTATAAATCATGTAGAATAATAATAATAACCCATTAAAAAAATTAACAACATTGTTCCCCACATAAGCGCCCCAAATTAGACTACTACTAAATTAGATCTACTTTTCTTACTTAAAGTGTTACTAAACCCACAACAGTAAACTCAGTATTTATGTCTTTATATGCAGTAAAGCATGCTTATTATACTGCCTGTGAAACCTAAAGGGTTAATCCTCTGTATTGTGTATAAAGGCTGTTTGATCCTGACTTCTCTGATCCTCCCCTTCTTCAAGAACCCCCTCTTATCTCCTGATAAGACATATCGTGTGGAGTCACTCTGCACATGCTCAGTTTGGTATGTATAGCTAAAGAGGTTTTTTTTTCTTGGAAGAGTGCATGTGATCAGCACAGGGCCAATCATCGCTGTCCAGACAGAGGTCAGGGGTTCTACTTTTTCCTAGAGCAAATAGAAAACCCCTACAAGCTTTAAGCAGTGTGGCTGGACAGTGATAGAAGTCACAAGACTGCTATAACTGCTAATGAGAAAAGGTATTTAGCAGTTTATATTCATTAATATAATTGCACTTCCACGTTCTGTGTACTGTGGGAGACCAGATATATTGAATGCAGGGTTCTGGGTTTAGTAACACTTTAATGAAACATCCTATATGGGGATTTACAGGTGAGTGTCATCTGAAAGTGCTGCACAGCCCTAAACCTAAAATATATTGAATATATATATATATATATATATATATATATATATATATATATATATATATATATATATACACACACACACACAACTTGATCACAATTGCCTTCATTTTCAAGCGGTTCTAAACAGATTATGTTGAAGCTCTGAAAGCAACATCTGCACAAAAACACAATGAACTTACCCCAACAGGGTTTAATGTTCCATATCAGCATTGTTTCAAAGGCGGTTAGTCCAGCATGAATGCATTATACCCATTGTACCCATTTTTAACAGGCGGACAACTCAGACTTTACTGTTGCCAGTTTTGGACAGTGTTGTTAATGGCTCTGGAAGTTTCCTACACTTCTGTTTTCTTGTTAGCTTGTTAATCTGTGTTGCCCAACTTTCTTTTTCAACTGTGTTTTTTAATGTCACAGTTGTCTTAAGAGTCATGTGTCCTTCAATGGATGATAGAGAAAACAGGCTTTTTGTACTCACAAAATACCTTTGCTGGAATCCATTGAGGCACAACGATGCCACAATTCCCATGCTTAATGGTCTTGGTACTGCTTGCTACCAGCTGGACGTGTTGGATAAGGGAGGGGTTATACACTAAGGGCTCGCCTACAGTTTTGGCCATCTAGTGTCTAATCCTCCTGTAGGCAGCAGTATAACCCAGTTGTCAAAGAATCACTTTTCCCTTAATTACCTTTGGGAATAGGATTTTTTAGTGAATATAAAATACCCCATTTTTACAAAAAAACATTTAAAAAAATAACAAAGGACTCTCAAGGCACAATGCCTGCTTTGAGACCTTAGTTTTGAAACTTTGAACTGAGTTGTCTAGTAAAAAAAATGTGTCAATGAAATGAGTCTGTTACAGTACATGCATGTGTCATGTTCAACCTGAACTATTAGTTCTCTAAACAATATATATTTTTCAACTAATGCTCAAAGTTGGGATCGCCACATAATTTATATTTCAAACTATGTGATCAGACAAGAATTATTGTACACATTTCTTTTTTGTTCTCTCTGTAGTGATTATTGACGCTTTCTAAAATCTCATAAAAGAAACCCAAGCTATTCAATACAATAGTACAAAGCTTAAAGGGAGTCTGTAACAGCTCATTAACACTTTGCACATGACAGCAGCTTCCTGCACTATGGGCTTTTCCATAATTATTATATGATGTGCCTATTATTTTTTACTATGCTTGGCTCACTGTCATAATGAAGCTGGTATACGCTTCTGATGTTCAAACCTTGCAAACCTGTGTTAAATTTGGAGGCACTGACTACTGTGTTCTGCAGATTAGTTGCCCCTGATCCATGCTCAATTAGCTCAGCAAAGGTTAGAATTATTTGTGAATATCAGTAGTTTGCTTTCTTTTTAGGGTGTTTTACTAATTTGTTCTGGCTCATATAAAATAGTTCTATTCTTTTAGAAGAAATCCTTGAAATTAATAATTGTTTTTTTCAAGAAATTTGCACATATTGTGGAGCAATTAAACTAGAAATATTGACATTTTTCCTTTATATCTCCTCTTTTTTTGTAGTTGGACAGGTAAAGTTTGACCCACCAATGAGGAAAGAAACCGAGCCACATCATGAGTTGGTGAGTAGTCTGGGATTATTAGTTACCTCACTTTCAATGACTGATTTGTATTCTAACACCACAGAGACCCACCAAATCATAGTCCCCTTCCAGGTGTATATTGCTGTACATTGTTAACTGTAGGCTGTGTAGTTTTAATTTGTGTGAAAGTGCTCTAAATGCTTCACTTATAAACACTATGCAGAAATCTATTCTTAGCACAATTTTTTTTTTAGCCGTCTTAAAACTGCTTTTCCCTTTTTTGTTCTCTATAAAGATCCTGCATGTGGCAAAAAAATTAAGAAGGTCAGACAGATTGCTTCTATTATACTAATGCTTTTTAAGTTAAACTAACTTTTTAAGTCTATTTCGACGAGTTATATGGTCCCGCATGAAGGTACCCATACGTGTATTCAAATTGCCCCACATTCTGAAAGTCTCCACTCAGAGTCTCCAGTTATGTATCAATCTGACTGTATATGGAAGAATGATCATTTGATCAACACCAGTGGGCTAGATTTCAATCAGACGAGCTGTAAAGTATTGAACAATTTCCTTTTTGTCTCTTTTAATAAGAGTCGTACCTTGCTATGGTTATGACAATCAGCTGAGAAGCTTTATCCAGTGGTGGATGCGCTCGCTAGGTAAAAATCAGTTTTCTTAGGATGTGATCCTAAGATGTAATGGAAAGGTCATAAGTCATCGTGTATGGGTACCATAATTGGTTTGAAGTGCTCACAAATTAAATAGCTGTGTGGTTATGATTTATTTGAGAGTATCTGCAGTTTTTCAACTAGCACCTTCATTTGTTGAATCCACTAACAAAATACCTTTGTATTTTGTAATGATTTACACTTACTATAGAAAACCAACTATAAGAGAAGCATGCCCATTATGAGTGTTGGCCTTGTGCTGTTAGACAGCCAGCTGCCTGCTTTTGTTCTCCTTTACAGCTTGTGAGTGATATTCCCTGTTGTGTATGTGCAGCTTTCAATCTTACTGTAAATAACTTGGGTATCTGTCTGCTAAACAGCTCAACAGGGACGATTTTTTCGACAGTACAGAAGAAATATACTACACTGCAAGATCTAATCTGGTATATTCTCCTTTTCTTTGTAAACTTTAACTTTGTGTCCTCTTTTCTTGGCTTGCAAAGCAATCTAAATGTTTTTTTTAATATTTCAAGAGTATACACAGTACAGTTCTGTCTGTACATTATGTATTGTCAATATTATATATGATGCCTAGAGTATACAGAAGAGATCTTCTAAGAGCTAAGTGAAAGACCAAAATCATCCTAATGGAACTGCAGTCGTTTTTGTCAACTGAATTATTTTTTGTTCAAAAGTCTTTAAAAAAGTTATAACAGAATTTGCACCCATTGCAAAGGTTTTGAAAACTATTCAGGATTTTGTAAAGTGAGAAGACAGTTGTAGCTTTGTCACTATCTTCTTCTAAATAAAATTTCATAGTGTCCCGTGTGATCAAAGCAGTTGGGGGTGGGAGGGAGATTTATCTCTGTGTCACTTATTCTGC
Source organism: Staurois parvus (assembly GCF_062004578.1). Lineage (NCBI taxonomy): Eukaryota > Metazoa > Chordata > Amphibia > Anura > Ranidae > Staurois > Staurois parvus. The sequence goes on along the minus strand of NW_028318073.1, from coordinate 1,541,971 downwards.
TGGGTATGTAGATTGTGGATTTGCTTTGTGAACAGACATTTTTTTCAACAGATCACTTAAGATTAACATGACCACCAAAGTTGATATTTCTCTAGGTGGTAGTCTGAGTTGTGCTGAGCAGCCATGGTTGTCCAGACTGAACTTGGGATCTGTCCCTTCTCTCAAAATACATGCAACACACATTTATCCTGCACTCTGTTGAAGTTTGTTTTTGTTTTCTTGTGTCACCTTTATTGTAACAGCAACAGGGCTTGTAATGCACAGTCTGGACTTGATTTCTGTTCTGCTGCATATCACCCCTGAATGGGACCTAATCATGATGATTAAGCCCCTCTCAATAGCTAAAATTCTGTAGAGGAGAAGTGATGGCCTGCGGGAGAGACCGGGCATTGTAAGCCCTGTTACTGCTATGATAAAGTTGGAACTTCAGCAGAGTGCGGCTTAAATTTTTTTTACTTGCATATAAAGGTTATAATGGGAAATCTAAAAAGGATCCTAGAGTTTCAGAAGTAAAAAAATATTAAATATTCATATGCAGTCTTTCTTCCGTAGTCTGAATGTTAAAGCTATTTGGCTATACTTCTCCTATGGATCATAGGAGTGCAGTTCGTTCTGCACTCCTGTAACATGTTTTCAGTCAACAGCAGAATAAAACCTGCTGTCAGCTGATGTCACAGAGCCGGTCCAGGTTCTGAAAAAATCCTGACCATGTGGTCAGGATCCATCCAGAAGCCTGGACTGGCAGCTGGCTTAGTCTCTCCGTGAGGTGCTGAGAGCCTGAGCCACCACTCCCACTCTCTCTACAGCTCAGGACTTGAGTGAGCACAGCAGGGGCAGAGCAGAGAGCTGGTGACTGGCAGTAAAGGCTCTCTGCTCAAAGAAGGCTGAGAACCAAGTGGATTGCTCAGGTCTCAGTGGTGGGGGACAGATGCAGCATTGGATTGATGCTGTATCCACCTAGGTGAGAATGTAGGTTTGTTTATTTTTCAAACTCAGACTTCTCTTTTAACAAGTAGTTTTAAAAAAGCTCAGTTCACAAAAGCAATCATTTTTGCTTTCAAAATAGGTTTTTTTTCAGTTTACTAAAGGCTTTACCTCACAGATCAGATCAATTATTAACAGTTGGGTATTTTGACAGTAAAAGTCAGCTCACAAAACATTACACATGGGTTATCACTCATCAGAATATGGCTAGCTTCAAGCAATATCTCTTTTGAGCACACTAGCAAACTACTGTAACAGTATCCCTGCTTGTGAAAGGTACTTGCGTAAAAGTACTGTGCATGTTCTTTAAAATGGTAATAGAGCAGCCTGAAGCATATTAAAAAAATTGCCAAACCAACTTTCTTGCTGTCAGGTATTTCTCTTCATCTGTTAAAGCTGAGATGCAAGCAGATATTATTATCCACCAGCTATTTATTTATTAAACAAATTTACTTATTTTTCATAGAATAAATTCTTGAATTTAATTCTGCTGCCTAGCAGTACTTATACTGGGACAGGGTTCTACTGCTCCTTCAGTATCAAATCACAGACTGAGAAGAGTTATGTTATGGACCAGGCTGTATTGCTTTGATGCCCAATTCCAGTTTGGGAGCTCCCTTCTACTTTTCTTCCTGCATTAGCAATGGGCTGTCTCCTGTACTGCGCGCCAGCCATGTAGTGACATAGGTGCCATTTTCTACATTATTTTAACCAGTTTCGCTGGTAGAGAATTGGTAAAAAAAAATTTTTTTTTTTTAGTGCACAATTGTATACGTGTACTGTTTCAAGATACAAATGGTCCGCGTTCATACCTGAACTACCTTCCAAACGTTGCATAACCAGAAAACCTTCCCTCTATTGTTTGGGACTATTATATGGCAGAAACCAATATGACTTTAATTGATACAAAATATAACTAGTAACAAAATGCAAAAGATAATCGACAGAATGGCAGCTGATAGTCATATATACTGTGGCAGTGCGGTATCCTGCCAGGGTCTACATAGAGATTATGACCCAGGATTCTCAACCAGGCAGGTTGAGGAGCTCCAGGGGGTTTGTTCAGTTCACTGTTCCTCAGACCGTTGGAGGGCCGGACTATAGTTTAAAAAAAAAACTATGAACAAATGCGGACACAGTACAGGAGATGACCAGAGACTGTGGACATACAACGGCGGCGGGAATACTGGGCCGGCCACTCCATAAGACGCACAGACATTTCCCTCCAAGTGTGTCTTATGGAGCAAAATGTACAGTAAATGCAGGGCACCTTGTTGGGTCAGATCTGTGTACAATGTAAAGAGAGGGGGGGAATGAGGAGGGGGGGAGAGAGAGGGGGGAGGGGGAGAGAGAGAGGGGGGAATGAGGAGGGGGGGAGAGAGGGGGGGAGAGAAAGGGAGAGAGAGAGAGAGTGGTGGAGATGAGAGGAGAGAGAGAGAGAGTGGGGGTGGATGAGAGGAGAGAGAGGAGAGAGAGTGGGGGGAGATGAGAGGGGAGAGAGAGTGGGGGTAGGAGAGATGGGGGGAGGAGAGAGATGAGAGGGGAAAGAATAGAGAGGGGGGGAGGGGGAGAGAGAGGGAGGGAGAGGGAGGGAAGAAGAGAGAGGGAGGGGAAGAGAGAGAGGGGGGAGAGGGTGGGGGAAGAGAGAGAGGGGGGAGAGAGAGAAGAGAGTAGAAGGGAGACACAAGGCTGTCTGGAAGTGTGGGCGGGGCAGACACAGGTAGAGAGGACGGGAGGAGGAGGGGCAGCTTTCTCTCTGCTCTCCCGTCTGTGTGGGGGGGGGGGGACTGTCAGCACTGGGGACTGCATATGCTGACAGATCCCCTGCAGTGCTGAAGGGGGGAGCGGCCGTGGGGGAGCATACAGTAGCTGACATGCAGGAGATGGATAGAGGAGGTGATCGGTGGCACATAGAGCAAAAGAGAAATGCATGGTCCTCTATGTGCCACCCAGCCCCCTCTCCAGCTGGCTCCATGGCTGACAGGTTTTCTCTCTTCTCACCCATCCTCGCAGCCGAGCACACACAAACCCGTCCGAACACGTCCAGCTCTAGCACACACGAGCACGCCCCCCTGGCCAAGCACAGCCTTTTGCAGCGACGGCATTGGTCCCTTCTGCCTCCCGCGTGAGCCCTGCCGAGCTCTCCCGACCTATCAAACCCTAGTCCCTTGCCTCGCGGCAGATACGCCCCTGCCCGGCGGGCCAGATAAATGTCCTCGGCAGGCCGCATGTGGCTCGCGGGCCGTAGTTTGAGGACCCCTGGTCTAAAGGGTAAGTCCAGAGCAGGAATGGTTGCATGTATCAGCCTAGAAGCTGAAAGTGTAATTCTTCGGAAATGCTGAAAACCCCTGTGAGGGGAACTTTGTTTTCATAAAATTGGTCTGGAAAAGCTTTTAAAAAGAAGAAAAGCGAATGATGGTGTCTTTTAAAGCTCTTCCTTTTAATGCTAGTTCTCACATAATGGTGGCAGATGAAGCGAGCAGAAGTAGAGGTCCCTGCAAAGTAAGATAACCTGTTAATGAACTGTGTTTTGTGCATGGGGCAGCATAATCCGTGTGTACAGGTGAGGAGAACCTGCAAGAGGAAAGTAACTTGCCTTAAAGTGTTACTAAACCCACAACAGTAAAATCAGTCTGTATATAAAGCATGGTTGTTATACTCACTGTGGAACCTAAGGGGTTAATCTTCTGCATTGTGTAAAAAGGCCGTTTGACCCTTTTTTCAGATTTCTACCTGATAAGACAGGCTGAACCCGTAGCCACATGCACACACTCAGTTTAGTGTGTATTGCTAGAGAGGGTTTTTTTTTCTTGGGATGGTGCATGTGTTCAGCACAGTGCTAATCAGCATTGTCCAGACATAGGGTCAGGGGTTTTGCATCCTCCTAGAACAGAAAGAAAACTCCTACAAGCTTTAAATAGTGCTCTGCTGAAGTCACAAGACTGCTCTTACCGCTGATGAGGAAAGGTATTTAGCAGTTTAATTTACTAAAATAATTGCAATTCCATGTTCTGTGTACTGTGGGAGACCAGATATAGTGAATGCAGGGTCCTGGGTTTAGTAAAATTTTAAATAGACAGTGCTCCATTTTGTTGCTGGACTGTGCAAAAGTGTTGTGGAGTGACTGTGAAGACGTGTGTGTGGGGGGGGGAGGGTTTGCTGAGATGCAAGACAGAACTCTGTCTGGAGGGGTTGTTACACTCTGGACAAGCCCCATACATGTCTGAACAGAGTTTGCCAAGGCAGGAGACGGCTGCTGTTGCCCGTTGCAATTACTGTGATGTCAAGGAGTAAAAAGACCAAGTGAGAAAGGGATTGCCTACAGAGGATTGTGTCAAGTTTAAAGCAACACAGCTTCATGGAGAGAGAAGTCTATGTTTTTGGGAGAACCAGCAAAGTGCATTTGGGAGAATGTCATCTCTATTAGCAACAGGAGATAGAGTGCCAACTGGAAGGATCCGATACAGGAAAGAGGTGGTGCACCATCCCCATAGAAATACCGGTGAGTATCTGCATGTTGGGAGTTGCCAGGAGAGAAACTCCCTGATAAAAATTCAGCAAGTACCATGCCTGGAATGTGGCCAGCTGGGGCATGGCATTATAACTTGCCCCAGGTTTTGGACTACAGTGGGATATAATGATGCTGGGCAAAAGTCTTTGTCTTCAAGCACAGATTCCTGGTCAATAATGTTTTGTAGAAAATTTCTGTTTTGCCTGAGGGGGGTGCTAAAGAGGAAATGCCTGCTGTAATTATATCTTTGGACCAACTAGGGCAGGGGGCCCTCATGCACATGATAATTCTAGTAACGTTAGCTGTGTTAAGTCACGTTAAAAACTTGGGACTTTCAGCTTTTTTTTAGCGTTTTTACATTAGTATTTTGGTACATTCCATGTTTCTTGGTTTTTAGCGTTTTTTTTACCAAAAGAAAAAAAAATTGGGGGTCAAAAAAAGTCCAAAAATGCTGCTTTGCGGTGTTTTACTGCATTTTGCTGCATTTATCAGCGTTAGAGCATTTTTACAGCTACAAAACTTCTCTAGAAACCCACTAGTCCTGGGGTTTTTTTCCAGTCAAAAAACGTACCAGCCAAAAAGCGTTGATTACAGTCTATGGACTCGTAAGATGCTGGGGGGTTTACTAGCTGTAGAAAAAAATGTCAAATGACAAAAACAGCTGCTGTAAAAACGTCAAGTGTGCATGAGGACTTATGCAGGCCATAGACGGTTCGTTTATTGGCCAATTTTTCGTTCGAAAGAATAATTATTCTCGGGCGATTTTTGCACTGTTAATGGGGCAATAGCATCGGCTGATTTTCGTGGTTCCTCCTCATTTCGTTTATGCTACTCCTTCCTCATGGAAAAGACTCTACACAAAGTTAATATAGTCTGTGAGATTAGAAATACATTTGTTTAGAACATACAATATATGTCCATACAGGATATTTGCAGAATTCCAAATGTATAATATACTCACAACATAGAGGAGTAAAAAGAAAAATAGATAAAACTTTAACCGAACTTAAAAACAAGGTTACAGTTTTCTGCTACTTCCCAGCCAGAACGCCATTGGGCCTTGGATACTCGGGGCCCTCCCAAATAGGACACAGGGGCCACCCGAATCACTGCAAGACAGGACTAAGGTAGTAATTTGGGCCTTGGACCCATGTTGTCTTTCCACTGTTGGTCCAATGATATATGTACTTATTAGTTCTTTATTAATATTATCCTTAAAGTTCCATGTGGCTTGACTTGGTGTACACTTTGAAGATTCCTATCTACATGCTCCCTGGTTCATCTGTATAGGTGGAACAATTTTTTGGAAATATTCAGATGTCCACAATTATAATGTTGGGTTTATCCCATAGGTGATGTAATGCCTCTCCCCATTGTTTGAATACCCTTTGGAGATGTTTTTTACTACCTTAGTCCTCTTCTTTTTTTTTTTTAAACTCGCTGATATTGCCAAACATGCTGTAAATACACTGTAAACGTTGCAGGCATGTTTATGGTGAGTTACTGTAGACTTGAATGGAAGGAGTTAACAAGCTTCAACTCCTCCCAGACTCAACATGTAGCTTCATTTTTGCCATAGAGCGACACAAAACAACGCAAATGCTACAATTATTTCAAATGTGAATATCTGTCTACTGTCATTATTATCCATTGTAGGCCGTTTTTCACTGTAGGTATGTTACACTGTGTAAGTGGAAATTTAAAAAAAAAAAAAAAAAAGTGCAAAATGGTCCGGCCAACTGATGTCAAAAGTCGAGCGCAAGACCTGGCAGTTAAAATACAGGTGAAACTCAAAAAATTAGAGTATTGTGCAAAAGTTCATTTATTTCAATAATGCAACTTAAAAGGTGAAACTAATATATGAGATAGACTCATTACATGCAAAGCAACATAGTTCAAGCCGTGATTTGTCATAGTTGTGATGATTATGGCTTACAGCTCATGAAAACCCCAAATCCACAATCTCAGAAAATTAGAATATTGTGAAAAGGTGCAATATTCTAGGCTCAAAGTGTCCCACTCTAATCAGCTAATTAGGCCATAACACCTGCAATGGGTCCCTGAGCCTTTAAATGTTCTCTCAGTCTGGTTTAGTAGGAATCACAATCATGGGAAAGACTGCTGACCTGACAGTTGTGCAGAAAACCATCATTGACACCCTCCATAAGGAGGGAAAGCCTTAAAAGGTAATTGCAAAAGAAGTTGGATGTTCCCAAAGTGCTGTATCAAAGCACATTAATAGAAAGTTATGTGGAAGGGAAACGTATGGAAGAAAAAAGTGCACAAGCAGCAGGGATGACCGCAGCCTGGAGAGGATTGTCAGGAAAAGGCCATTCAAAAATGTTGGGAACTTTCACAAGGAGTGGACTGAGGCTGGAGTCAGTGCATCAAGAGCCACCACACACAGAGACGGATCCTGGACATGGGCTTCAAATGTCGTATTTCTCTTGTCAAGCTACTCCTGAACAACAAACAACGTCAGAAGCGTCTTACCTGGACTAAAGGAAAACAGACCTGGTCTGTTGCTCAGTGGCAAAAGGGGCCCAAACGAAGTACTGAGTACATATGCATGCTTATACTTTTCAGAAGTCAGATATTGTTCTATGTACAATCCTTGTTTTATTGATTGCATGTAATATTCTAATTTTCTGAGATTGTGGATTTGGGGTTTTCATGAGCTGTAAGCCATAATCATCACAATTATGACAAGTCATGGCTTGAACTATCTTGCTTTGCATGTAATGAGTCTATCTCATATATTAGTTTCACCTTTTAAGTTGCATTACTGAAATAAATGAACTTTTGCACGATACTCTAATTTTTCGAGTTTTACCTGTACAATGTTGAAACAAAATGATCTGTAAATTATTGTTTTTCCAAACCTCCTACATGTGGATATTATCCTTCAAAACAGACTGTAAATCTTGATATATAATTTGCAATGCTACTCTGTTATACATGAAATAAAGAATACTGAAATAGAAAAGTGCTGAAATGCCACAAAAGTCTTTTTATGGGACAAGTAATGAAAATGCAAGAAAAACTCAGTTTTTTTGTTATTAAAATAAACCCTGTAGTTGATGCAGCTTGCCTTGTAAGCCCTTGACACTTTAAGTTGCACTGACAGATGTCATTTTCATGAAAATATCACAGAGTATAGCATACTCAGAGTGGCAGCTCAACAATTTCTCACATTTGCAGGATTTTCATTTTTCTTATGATAGTTTTTGTCACTCTTGTTGAATACATTTCTGACAAAGCAATTTCTTTTTCTTTAAACTTTTTCTTAACTTAAATATATGGTTTACATTTCAATTACTTAATGAATAGAAAGTATTTATATGCAATATATAGGTAATCATGCAAGAGGCTTAGTGCAGAGCAGCATGCAGTCGTGAATTGCATTGGATGAAGCAAAACACCAATCTCTTAAGTAATTTCTGCCCAACGACTAAGAATGAATATGAGCATATTATACCTTTAGAGCAATGTGCACTTGTCATCTTCAATTAATTATATATATATATATAATTTTTTTTTCCTTAGCTAATAGTTACGCTTAGAACAATTCAGTGACATACAGTAGTTATACCCAAAAGAACAATTCAGTGACACATGATTGATTCTTATTACCTACTGAAGAGTGAATAGAAATAAACATAAAATAAAATGATCTAACTTGGGAAAATTCACATGCCTCCCACTATGTTAATAGGTTTTTGAAGATTTTATTGATCATGTTCTTAAAGGATAAGTTCACCTTTTTAAAAAAAATAACATTTTTTGCAGGTGTGTTTACTTTTTTTTTTCTTCTTCTTAGGAGCCTGGATAGCATTTCACAAAGCAATGTCAGGCTCTGGCAGACTGTTCATCTGCAAAATCACCCAGCCGACAAAATGGTGTGCTCTTCTGGTCTAGTTTTGGTAGGAAATTATGTCAATAGAAAGCGCTGCTTGATGTGTGGCACCATCAACAGATGTCTTCTGTGGCATGGAGACCTTCCCACTTCATTTTATATATATATATATATATATATATATATATATATATATATATATATTTTAACCAGGCCTTACTTGGATAGCAAACCAGGCACCTTGGCTTGTTTACCAAGCCTGAAAGTGAGTGCATAGACAAGAGGCCTGACCTCATATTAGATGAAAATTGTAGCAAGTTAGACTGCAGCTTTAGCTTAAATGGCAAATGTAATCCAAGACTGGATCCAGTGTGTTAAACATCTCACGGTGACGCATATGACCAGGTCCCTATAGTCTGTGTCACAGTGTTAGCCCTTGCTGACAGACCCCCCCCCCACCCCCCACTTTGGTGAAGAGAAGGATCTATCACGGGAGCCTTACCCCCACGCTGTAGTGGATCAGTAAGTAGATGCACCTCCTTCCCCTACAGGCCTGAGTTTTCCCCTACCTTAACACCCCCCTCTGTTGGTTTACCATGAGGCGTACTGAAATGAGGGGTTTCCCTGGGGCCACAGTGCCACCATGTGTAGCCGGGTAGTCCCTCCTGTGTTCACGGGCTGGTGGGTGGTCCCCTGGTTTTGGCAATGACAGGCCGGCACTGCCCTTGCCCAGCTCTGCCCTTGCCCAGCTCTGGACTGCAGCCACCTCCAATCCTAATGCCACATGCAAGAAAGAGGCCTTCACCAGGGTTCGGTGGTGGACCTGAGGCAGTGGGGACATGTTGTGCAGCTTCGGGTCTGTTACCTAGTCCAAATGTCATTTTCTTAGTCCACATGCTCCCGCAGCAAGGGGGGTATTCCTCACCCCCTGATCAACCTGGGTGATGCAACTGTCCTTTTCTGCAGGTGCACCTGCCACGCACCAAGAGCGTCCTGCCACTTTAGGCTGGGGATTTGCAGCCTAGCTGGAAGCGGACTAATTGCCCACCATGTTAACTGTGGGCATCAGCCCCTTTTTCCTGAGGTCATTTCCACCGTGCAATCTTTCGTAGGTGGATGTGTTGCAGGCCAGCGTTCTCCCTTTAGTGGGCAGGATGGTGGAGGCGGGGCCCTGTGGAGTGGCCTCCATTTTTGCTGAGGGCAGCTTCCCTCCTCTCCCATATTTATGCAGGGTGGAGGAGCGGTGATCACGAGGGGCAGCGGCTTCCTGTCTCCTCCCTAAACGACTCCCTTGTGGTTATGTTGTCTTTATTGCCAGTCCTTTGTCCTGTTGCCTGAGCCTCCTCCATGTGATGAGCAGCTCTACAACCTTGTGGCCTCATGCACGCCCCTGTGTTCAGCACTGACGGGGGCAAGGTCTACCACACTTGTGCTGTGAGTGGACCTGCATTGGCAATACAAGGGCATATTCTTCTGCTGATCATGGTGCTAATTTGGGGCTCCTGGTAGTCGTGTACTGACCCATTGGTTCAGTACAGCTTGCTTTGCGTCGTGCACGCACATTGGTCTGTAGGTCCTTTTGCAGGCTCTTGGACTCCAAAGGGGTCTCCCTCCCTGCCATTGTCCTCCAGCAGCTATGGACACTGGTGGCCTTCCCATATAGGGTGGTACTGGATGGCTTCTGGATTGTAGTCCTGTGTGGGGCTGCAGAATGAGTGGCTGTCCCCTTTTTGGTACCTTGCATGCCTGCTAGGTTCTCTACAAGAACCTGAAAGGCTGTTGGTTCCAAAGACCTTGTAGTGCATATTGCAGTTGTGGAGACCTTTCTACCGATGTGGACCGGTTTATCGGGGTGGCGTCTTTCACCTCTAAGTTGGAAATGACTATGTTACTGGTGGGGGTTCCCCTCCTTTCCCAGAATCCTTTGGATAGTATAGCTAACTGGTTGCTTACTGGTTTCGGGCTATCGCCAACATGGCACTGCCCATAGCCTGAGTTTCTCAGACGCGTTCTAAGTGGCCCATGTTCCAATTGGTTTGTCAGGCCAGGGACCCGTGGTGTATGTGGTACTGTTGACTCAAGGCCTTCTGTCTGTATGGGACACGGCTTCAGCTGCGGTCTTGTGTCTGTCCACTCCTCTTTTTTCCACTGCTTTGAAGTCTGACAGGCCATGGAGACATCTCCCTGTCTGGATGCCTGTCCCCTCAGTGCTCCCTGAGCGGATGTCGGTTAGTACCTTGAGGGTGGCTTGAGTGGTCCTTCCAATAGCCTGAGAAGGAGCATATTTCTTTTTTCACCACCCTGGGTCATTTGCAAAGGGATCCAAACTCTTTCAGGCCCCCGCAGTAGGTGCCAAGCGTCCCTATCCCCATAAAGCCTCTAAGCCTTCGAATAAGTCCTCCTCAGCTTCAAGGGTTGCCCCCACTTATTTATAGAGCCGGGGGGGGGGGTCTGTGCTGGTTTCCGGCCCATAGACTTCCATCCCCAACAAGTGGTCCATGAATTCATTCTTTTGGACTACATAATGAAATTTCATTCCTTTCTGCTGAACAGGTTCATAACCTCCACTCTGTGGCTCTAATCGATCCATCTGCAGGTCCTGTGCAGGGCTGCGCAGGATCTGCCCCTTTGTGGGGTGATTATCCGGGGCCAGAGTCGGAGCAGAGCAGTGGTATTTACTTCAACCTCCTCACAGTTCTCAAGATAGTCAGGAGTTCACCCGCTCCTGGACCTGAATGCCTTCATGCAGGTTCACAAGTTTAAATGCAATCCATTCTCTCGATAGTGGTCTCTGTTCATCAAGGGGGTTTTGAGGCACCATCAAGGATGCTTTCCTGCACTATCAGAGACACCAGCGTTTCCTATGCTTTTCTATTAGGGATGTGCATTACCAATTTGTAGCACTGCACTTTGGTCTGGCCTCTGTTTCCCGGGTGTTTGCCAAGGTCTTGGCCCCGGTCCTGGCCTGGGTGCGACATTAAAGGAACGGCTATCTGGATGACTTTCTCCAGCACGCGAGATCCACTCGTCCCTTTTGGACAGTGTGGAGATCACCATGCATTCTGTACAGCACTTTAGGTGGATCCTGAACTTCAGAAGGTCTGTGTTGACCCCATCCAAGCGCTTGGAGTATCTGGGGCGGATCCTCAAATTGGAGCAGGGCAAGGTGTTCCTCCCATTTTACAAACTACAGAAGCTCCAGTCAGCAGTGCGGCAGCTCTTGGATTACAGGCAACTCTCCTTGCGTTTTTGCAGGCAGGTTTTAAACCTGATGGTGGCCACCTTCAAAGCGGTTCTATATGCCTTTTTCCATACGAGAACACTGAAGTAGGTAATCCTATTGGATTAGAACAGGTCTTCCTTTGCCCTGAACATTTAAATTCCCCAGGGGCTGTCGATGAGGGCCTTCCTTCTCGTGGCTGCTGTCTCCATCTCTACGGAATGGAAAGTCCTTCCTTCCTCTCTGTTGGACTGTGGTCACAACGAATGCCAGCCTGTCAGGCTAGGGAGGTGTCCTGGGATCGGACTTTGCTCTGGATCTCTGGACTCCGTAGGAAGCTCGACTACCCATCAATGTCCGGGAGCTTCGGGCAATCAGGCTGTTGCTGACATATTAGACCGCCTACGGGATCTGTCAATCCATGCTTTGGGTGCAGTATGTCAATCATCGGAGGGGAGTGAGAAATGAAGCAGCGGCACTGGAGGCATGTGAAGATGGGTGGAATGGTTCTTTCCCCCCTCTGTCAGCCATACTTATTCTGGGGATTGATTACTGGCAAGCAGTTTCTCAGCCATTAAACCCCCTTCCTCAGAGCTGAATCAACCAAAAGTGCTAATGCCCTATATATAGAAGGCATCACAGGTGGCAACTGACACCACACCCCCTCCACTTGGACACACAATGGGAGGGGCCAACCAAGGCCAAACCTAGTGTTGATGCCCTCTGGTGAACCTGCTAGACAACAGCCATAAAAGAATTGCACCTTCCAGAAAGTGCCTTCAGCTATAGATCACTAAACCCACACCAGCTCTGAGCATATTGGCATATTTTATCGGGATCATTCCGGTGCTCTGAGCATATTGACATATTTTATGGGGATCATTCCGGTGCCCTGAGCATATTGGCAGATTATATGGGGTTCATTACGGTGCATAGCTTAGACAAGTGTATCTATATAAGTGACACATCGTGCACCAGCAAATGTAAACACATCATACATTTATTGCAGTTTGTTTTTTTTCTCACCATATGTACAAGTGCTGGTGTGAGCTTAGTGATCTATAGGGGATTCTATAATCAGAAGGACTGATAGAATAATTTCTCACCCGGATTGCCTAAACCAAATGGTTTGCTGTCTCCCTGGTGCCATTGTTCGGCATGTGGTAGACCAGGTTGATAATTTACTGGGAGGGGCTGTCTTGATCCATGTTGGAACCAATGACAGAATACATGGAAGGTGGAGGCTCCTTAAGATTCAAATTAAGAACTAGGCTGCAAGTTGAAGGGAAGGACCTCCAAGGTGATCTTCTCTGAAATATTACCTGTGCCATGCACAACACAGAAGAGACAGGGGGAGATTAGACAACTGAATGCATGGACCTGGTGTAAGAGGGAAGGATTTGGGTTTGTAGAGCACTGGGCTGACTTTTTATTGGGGGGCAACCTATATGCTAAGATGGTTTGCACCTAAATGGAAGGGGTCTGCTGTGCTGGGGGAGAGGTTTATGGGGAGGATAGAGTATTTAAACTAGGATCGAGGGGGGGGAGGAAGAATTAGATTATAATGGGGTAGACAGATCAGACGGGTCAGTTCTTATTGGTAGTTGGAATGGGGAAATATGGGGGGAGGGCTATGGCAGATGATAAAAAGTTTCCCATGTTACAAACAACCATTGGAATTGGTACCATTTGTATGAAAATAAAAAATATGCAAAATATGTGTGCACAAGGTGTCAGTGAATTAAAGTGTTTGTTCATCAATGCCAGAAGGTGAGTTGGAAGCTTTGATGCATGAACAGAACTATGATTTAATTGGTATTGCTGAATCTTTGTTCTCTTTCAGAGAGACAGAGTAAATAGGAAAGGTGGTGGTGTCTGTCTCTATGTGAGAAATGATCTCAGAGCGAGTGTGAAAGAGGACCTAGATGATGGAGAGTGTGATGAGGCTGAAGCATTATGGGTGGAACTGCACATGGTGGTGCGTACTACAAAGCTAATCTTGGAGTTTGTTATAAGCCTCCCAGTGTTAATGAGGAGATGGAGACTCAGCTCCTTGCACAGTTTGCAAGGGCTGGGACAGTGATAATATTGAGGGATTTTAACTACCCAGAAATTGACTGGAGTAATGGTACTACAGGAACAGTTAAAGGTCAAAAATGTATAAACCTACTACAGGACAATTTTATGGTAGAATTCCTAGAGGGCCCTGTTGGACCTGGTAATCTCAAAGCATGCAGAGCTTATTATGAATGTCCATATAAAAAAAAACATCTGGGTAGCAGTGACCATAACATGATTTAATTTATTGTTAGCTGTAAACAACAAGCATATATGGGAAAAATAAAAATGCTCAATTTTAAGAGAACTAATTTTCCAAGGCTGAGACTGGGAGGGAATATTGGCATCAATAAGCACAACACAGAATTGGGAGTTCTTCAAAAAGACTGTGTGTCAACACACTGCAAAATATATTCCCATGGTCAACAAGTTTAAAAGGCTAAAAATCAAACTTATGTGGCTTACGGCCAAAGTTAAAAAAAGCTATAAATAATAAAGAGCTTTTATTAAATAAAAAAAATGAAGGAACGCTATCATCGTTTAAACATTACAAAGAATATAAAAGAATATGCAACAAGGAAACAAAGGCTGCAAAAATTGAAAACAAACAACAGATTGCAAAAGATAGAACAAAATTCTTCAAATATATTAATAGTAAAAAGGTCAGGTCCAAGCATGTAGACCCTTTACAAAATTATCTAGAGTGGGTGACTGGGGACAAAGAGAAGGCAAATTTATTAAATATCTTCTTCAGCTCTGTGTATACAAAAGAACATGAGGGAGCTCTTGTCCATAATGGGCATGGTATTGACACAGCTCCAGATGATCCACATTGGCTCACAATTGATATGATCCAGAAATATGTAGGATAAAGGTTAATAAAGCACCTGGACCGGATGGCATACACCCACGGGTCCTTAAAGAATTGAGCTCTGTCATTTCAGAACCATTGTTTCTAAGTTTTAGGGACTCTCTAATGACTGGCATAGTACCACTGGATTGGCGTAAGGCCAATGTGGTGCCTATATTTAAAAAGTGTCAACATCTTTACCAAGTAACTATAGACCTGTTAGTTTAACATCTATAGTTGGGAAGATACTGGAGAGTTTAATAAAAGACCACATCGATAACTTCTTGCTGGAAAAAAATATTTTAAGCAAGACAGCATGGATTCATGAAAGACAAAAGTTGTCAAACAAATCTGATTTTCTTTTTTATGAGGAGGTAAGCAAAACCTTGGACATAGGGGTGGTTGTAGACGTGGTATACTTGGATTTTGCAATAGTGTTTGACACAGTTCCCCACACATGGCTAATGTGTAAGGTAAAGTTTACAGGCTTGGAAATTGTCGTATGTAAATGGTTAGAAAACTGGCTAAAAGATTGTATGCAGAGAGTAGTGGTTAATGATTCATATGCTGAATGGTCTAGGGTTGTTAGTGGTGTACCCCAAGGTTCAGTGTTGGTACCCTTACTTTTTAATATATTTATAAACGATATAGAGTCGGGGATTAAAAATACCATTTCAGTCTTTGCAGATGACAATTTACAAGCCGACCTCAATGCACTGTTTTTAATTGGGTAACTATGTGGCAAATGAGGTTGATAAATGTAAGGTTATGCACTTGGGGGCTAAGAATATGCATGCATCATACATACTAGGGGGAGTACAACTGGGGAAATCAATGGTGGAGAAGGATCTGGGAGTTCTGGTAGATCGTAAGCTTAATAATGTCATGCAATGCCAAGCTGCAGCTTCTAAAGCGATCAAAATCTTTTCTTGTATTAAAAGAGGTGTAGACTCCAGAGAGAGAGATATCATTTTACCCCTGTACAAATCATTAGTAATACCTCATCTGGAATATGCAGTTCAACTTTGGCCACCAATTCACAAAAAAGAACATTGGGAACTGCAGAAAGTACAGAGAAGGGCAACCAAACTGATAAGAGGCATGGAGGAGCTCAGCTATAAGGGAAAGATTAGAGGAACTTGAATTTATTCTTTCTTGAGAAGAGGAGATTAAGGGGGGATATGATCAACATGTATAAATATATCAGTGTTTCATATTAGTGAACTCGGTGTAGAGTGTAGAGTTATTCACCTTGAGGTCATCAGAGGACAAGGTGGCACTCTTTATGTCTGGAGGAAAAGAAATTTAATAATCTCCATACATTGAAATGTTTTTTCACAGTAAGAACTGTGAAAATCTGCAATAGACTCCCTCAAGAGTTGGTTCTGGCCAGCTCAGTAGATTGCTTTAAAAAAGGCCTTGATACTTTCTTGGATACACAGAATATAATTGGTTACTAACATTTATAGGTAAAGTTGATCCAGGGAATATCCGATTACCTCTCTGGGGATCAGGAAGAAATTGTTTCCCCTGCAGGGGCAAATTGTATCATGTTTTGCTGGGGGGGTTGCCTTCCTCTGGATCAACTGTGGGTGTAAGATGATAACTTTTTTTTTTATGGTTTAACTGGATAGACTTTTGTCTTTTTTCAGTCAGACTAACTATGTAATTATTAATGATTTAATGCTTTTTTTTGTCACTAGGTGTTTGTTTTGGTGCAACTAAGGATTTTTTTATTTTGTAGTGCAACATAAATGATTTAAGGCATTTATATTACAGAGGATATCTTCTTTTGTATTTGCAGCTTATTACTGTTTTGTGCACAATTTTGAGCAGTTTCCATATTGTGTTTAGTAGAACATGCACCATGTTCCCGAAGGTGAACTTAACCTTCAAAGTAGGGTTGTCACAAACCTGGCTAATTCAAACTAAGCATACATTGATACAGACTACCTTCAATACTTCAAAGTGATTATGAGAGCAACAGTTATAGACTACTGAAATTATATACAAATCAGAATATTTAAGGGCTCTCCCCCAAGTATCTATTTTGGTCACCTGGGAGCTGTGAGAAGTACCAAGGGAGGGACCTCTGAAATAAACTGTTTTCACCGATTAGTCAGTGTAAATTTCCTAGGTTTGTATCTGTTTTTTTTTGTATTTTTATTTTAAATTCACAAGTTTGATGTGCCCAGGCCTTAATGTATTTTGGCTAGATTTAGAGTATTCATAAAGTATTCAGACCCCCTTCCCTTAAAAAAAAAAAATTGTTGCAGCCTGATACTATAGTCGTTTATCCCTTTTGCTGCCAGAGGCGATTTTGAGTTTTTTTGCACACATTTAAAAAATAATTCTAGGCCTTAAGATGACATAAAAACCCCAAAACTTATATTTTCTGAAAGCAGACACCCTAGAGCACAGGTGTCAAACTGGCAGCCCTTCAGCTGTTGCCAAACTATAAGTCCCATGAGGCATTGAAAGATTGACAGCTACAAGCATGGCTCCCAAAGGCAGAGGCAGGATGGGACTTGTAGTTTCGCAACAGCTGCAGGGCCGCCAGTTTGACACCACTGCCCTAGAGAATAAAATAGTGTTCCAATTTCTTTTTGTCACACGATAGTAACGCAAAGGGTCTACGGAGCGCATATCTTCAGTAAAACACACTAAAGTTAATTTTAAGGTAAACAAACCAAAAGATTACCCAATATTTTGGTAAAATAAAAAAGAGGAGGTTGCACTGAGTAAATAGATGCTTAACATGTCAAACCTTAAATTTGTGTGCGTCCATGAAATGGCGACAAATGTGCCATTACCAAAGTTGTGTGGAAATAATCGGGCTGCAGCACAGTCGCCCAAATGCTTTCACCTGACAGGCTGGAGACTGCTTGTCAAATTTACACACAATTCCGGTGGTTGCAACCACCAGATTGTGTGTAAAACCACCTGTTGTCAGGTCCATGCAAAGTACAGACCGGTGCTACTGGGAACCTTCAGTGCAGCAGAAATTTTTTTGGTAGCATTCCATAGATCTGTGCCTTGAAATAATTTTGTTTCTGAGCTCTGCAGGCGGTTCCTTTTGATCTCATGGCTTTTTCTCTGATACAGTGTGCATTGTCAGCTGTGAGGCCTTTTATAGAGAGGTGGGTGCCTTTTCAAATCATGCCCAATCAATTTAATTTACCACAGGTAGATGCCATTCAATGTATAGAAACTCTGCAACAGTCAAGAGAAATGGGAGGCACCTGAGCTAAATTTCAAGTGTTTCAAAGAGTCTGAATACTTATGCCAATGTGATGTTTCAGTTTTTCCATTTCATACATTAGCACATATTTCTAAAAGCCTGTTTTCAGCTTATCATTATGGTGTACTTATTGTAGACTAATGAGAAAAAAAATTGGATTTCTACTTGACATGCATTTTTATGCAGCAAATGTGAATTTTGCTGCATGAAAACTAATAGTTTATTTTGGTTACACAGTCATTAGTTACATTTAAAGTGATTCTCAAGGTGTCTCGTGGATCAGATTCCCCCCTTGCAGCACCCAGTGCTTCCTTGAGATCTCCCTGCTCTGAAGAGACCACTCTTTGATCCCTTAGGGAACTCAGTTAAAGTGATTTCTCCTTAAAATTTGCCTTCCTAATGGCTGTCACAGCTGTGAGACATGTCTGTTAGCAGCCCTCTGTAAAGGGCCTCTTCTATTTCTTCACAAGGATAATGCAGTTTTATGTCCAATACCCTACTTCTTAAGGTGGTATCAGCCTTCTACCTTAATGAAGAAATGTTTTTTCCCTTGTGCCGTTCTCCTAAGCAACTCAAGGAAATTGCCCTCAATTGTTTGGACATAGTCAGTCTATCTGAAAGCCACAGCCTCTATCCAAAAGTTGTACTCATTTTGTCTTGTTAACAGGGTCTAAAAAAGGAAACCCTCCTTCCAAATTCTCCATTGCTAGAAAGCTAAAACTGCTCATTCCCAAAGCTTCCACACCTTTGTAAGGCTACCACCTGGTTTTGTTGTACTAGATGGGATGCTTAGGCCTCTGCAGATGCAGCTTTCTGTCACAGGGCTTTTACAGTGGCACTTTGAGTTGGGTTCTTAACCCTTATCTGTTTTGTGGGACCTGTTGGCATGATTCTGTTTGCTTGTTGTTGCCCACCCCTCTGATTAATTGCTTGGTGACATCCCAGGGTCTATGAATGAAACCATGTCCTGTACTCCAAAATATAGAATTTATTGGTAAGTAAAACTTCCTTTTTTGGAACTCTTTTCTGCTTCTAACCATCCTTTGGGTAGCTGGTCTTGTTCTCTCAGGAATAAGTCTGTTGTCAGATTTATAACAATTCAAGCCTAACTGAAAAGTAGGATGTGTTGAAATCATACAGTGTAATTGGTTAAATTTTTTTCTGTATTGTATTCACATTTAATATATTTTTGTATTAAAATATTTTGGGCATGTATACCTTTTTTAAGCCCCGTACACACGAGCCGAATATCGGCCGGTTAAACAGAAACCAGCCGACATTCGACTCATGTGTACACCAGCCTGTCCAACAGAAGCCAGTTGAACAGGCATGCTGGAAAACCAGCATCTGATCGACATCTGACAGTGTGTTCTGGCATGGGGGCAGTCCCCCTGTCAGAACACAATAGTTCAGCGGGGAGATCACTATACTAACATCGGATACTTAGTACAACAAGCTCCTTCCGAGGTCTTCAGTTTTTTTTCGTTCAGCCCTCTGAGTTGAACAAAAAAAACTGATGGTGTGTACCAGGCATTACTGCACTATATTGCGCAACTGTAAAACTTGCATGAGATAAAGTTTTTACATTAGTTTGTGTCTAGCTCTTGACGCTTCCAACAGAATATCTACTGTTATTTTCTTATTTTGCATTATGGATAATGAATTTGGTGAGGGGCATGACACTAACAGCAGGTTAGTGAAACTGGGATTTGTTTTGAGTATATCTTGATGCTAGCATGCCTTGGAAATATAAAAACCCAGAATGGGATTCAATTGCCTGCAAGCAAACAAGACCACAATAACATTGTGGTTTTATTTGGCCTTTGAAGTACAAATCTGTCATTGACTCAAGATTGCTTCCTTTTTATTTTGGTTTCTGTTTTGAATGACTTATTTGACTTGGAAGTGTGTTGTACATAATGATCTTGTCTCCATGACGTAAATCTTTATATAAATGTTTTCTGCTATTAACATTATTTACGTTATCAACGTGTTCTTATTATAATAGAAAAACCTGTTTTCTTCTTGCTTTAACTTTTTTTGCGTGTGCAGTGTCTTTCAAAGACTTTTGGTGACCTTGCATGCAGCCCAGCAGCAACCGCGCATTACATATAATGTTGGCGATTACTTAGGAACGACGTATTCCATACTCTTTTGCATTAGCTCACTCAGGAGGAGGCTTGAAGAGTGGCTAGAATTGTTTTACTGGTCATTCCCATTCCTTGTTTAAAACGATTGCTTTTCCTCCTGGAATTGCTGCTAATCCACATAGTTGCAGTGTTGTAGAGGATGATTAGCAGGTTTAGAGGCAGTAATTGGGTAGGACATGTAAGCTTGGAGTTGTATAAAGCAAGTACCCTTCAGAAGTGTGCATGAAAATTCTAACAGTGTTGCTGCTGACCATTTTCCACCCTTCACTTCCTTGCACCTCCACTTTTGGACCCTTTCCCACCCTTGTAAGGTCAGTTTACCTTACCTACATAAAATGTTTCCACAATGTGTACTTCTCTGTTGGAGTTACCAACAACAGGTAAGCCCTCTATTGCACATTTTTGGTTGTGTCTGGTGCTGCAGATTTTCTGGGACCAAGTGAAAGATATCTCTTTCAAACTCATGGATGTTCAACTAAGAGATGACCCTGCAGCTTTTCTCCTCCATCTTATATATATTGTAATTTTGCCCACTTACAAAGAAATGAAGGGTTTATCATTTTTATCATAGGTGTATTTTAAATGATAGAGACAGAGTTTCAACCAAAGATCCAGAAAAAACACATGATACAAATGGTATAAATTGAGTTGCAGTTCAGAAAGTAAAATAAGTATTTGATCCCCTACCAACCAACAATAACTATCTCCCACAGACTGATTATGGGCTCATGTGGTACACAGATTAGCCCTGTCAACTTAAGAAGGTGCTCCTAATGACAGTTCGTTATGTGTATAAAAGACACCTGTCCACAGAATGTCTTGTGCACCACCATGGGCAAGACCAAAGAGCTGCCAAATGATGTCAGGGATAAGATTGTAGACCTGCACAAGGCTGGAATGGGCTACAAGACCATCAGCAAGAAGCTTTGGTGAGAAGGAGACAACTTTTGGAGCGTTCGCAAATGAAAGAAATACAGCATAGCCATCAATTGCCCTCAGTCTGAGCTCCATGAAAGATTTCGCCTCATGGGGTAAGGATGAACATGAGAAAAGTGAGGGATCAGCAAAAAACTACATAGGAGGAGCTTGTGAATGTTCTCAAGGCAATGTTCTCAAGGACCACAGTCACCAAACAAACCATCGGTAACACAATACTCCGCCATGGATTGAAATCCTACAGCATCAGCAAGGTCCCCCTCCTCAAGAAGGTGCATATACAGGTCCATCTGAAGTTTGCCAGTGAACATCTAAATGATTCAGAGAAGGATTGGGAGAAAGTGCTGTGGTCAGATGAGACCAAAACTCGACTCACTGTGTTTGGAGGAAGAAAAATGCTGACTATGACCCTAAGACCCTACAGTCAAGCATGGAGGTGGTAACATTATGCTTTGGGGCTAAAGGTATGGGCCAACTTTGCCTCATTGACGGGCCAATGAACGGAGCCATGTATTGTAAAATTTTACAATACATTCTTCCCTCCAGAACACCGACGATGGGTCATGGATGAGTTGTCCAGTATGACAATGACGTAAAACATACTGCCGAGGCAACAGAGGAGTGGCTCAAGAAGAAGCACATTAAGGTCATGAAGTAGCCTGGCCAGTCTCCAGACCTGTCTCTATCATTTAAAATACACCTATGATAAAAATTATAGATCCTTCAGTTCTTTGTAAGTGGGCAAACCTAAAAAGGGGATCAAATAATATATATATATATATATATTCAAAAAATTAGAATATTGTGCAAAAGTTCATTTATTTAAGTAATGCAACTTAAAAGGTGAAACTAATATATGAGATGAACTCATTACATGCAAAGTAAGATAGTTAAAGCCGTGATTTGACATAATTGTGATGATTATGGCTTACAGCTCATGAAAACCCCAAATCCACAATCTCAGAAAATTAGAATATTACATGCAATCAATAAAACAAGGATTGTACATAGAACAATATCGGATCTCTGAAAAGTATAAGCATGCAAATGTACTCAGTACTTGGTTTGGGCCCCTTTTGCGGCAATTACTGCCTCAGTGCGGCGTGGCATGGAAGCTATCAGCCTGTGGCACTGCTGAGGTGTTATGGAAGACCAGGATGCTTCAATAGCGGTTTTCAGCTCTTCTGCATTGTCTCATGTCTCTCATCTTTCTCTTGGCAATGCCCCATAGATTCTCTGTGGGGTTTAGGTCAGGCGGGTTTGCTGTCCAATCAAGCACAGTAATCCCACGGTCATTGAACCAGGTTTTGGTGCTTTTGGCAGTGTGGGCAGGTGCCAAGTCCTGCTGGAAAATGAAGTCCGCATTCCCATAAAGCTTGTTTGCGGAAGGAAGCATGAAGTGCTCCAAAATCTCCTGGTTAGACGGCTGTGTTGACCCTGGACTTAATGAAGCACAGTGGACCAACACCAGAAGATGACATGGCTCCCCAAATCAACACAGACTGTGGAAACTTTACACTGGACTTCAAGCATCTTGCAGTGTGTGCCTCTCCATTCTTCCTCCATACTCTGGGTCCTTGGTTTCCAAATGTTTCCAAAAGTTGCTCTCATCAGAAAAGAGGACTTTGGAGTACTGAGCAACAGACCAGGTCTGTTTTTCTTTAGCCCAGGTAAGATGCTTCTGACGTTGTTTGTTGTTCAGGAGCGGCTTGACAAGAGGAATATGACATTTGAAGCCCATGTCCAGGATCCGTCTGTGTGTGGTGCCTCTTGATGCACTGACTCCAGCCTCAGTCCACTCCTTGTGAAAGTCCCCAACACTTTTGAATGGCCTTTTCCTGACAATCCTCTCCAGGCTGCGGTCATCCCTGCTGCTTGTGCACCTTTTTCTTCCACACTTTTCCCTTCCACATAACTTTCTATTAATGCGCTTTGGTACAGCACTTTGGGAACATCCAACTTCTTTTGCAATTACCTTTTGAGGCTTTCCCTCCTTATGGAGGGTGTCAATGATGATTTTTTGCACAACTGTCAGGTCAGCAGTCTTTCCCATGATTGTTGTTCCTACTGAAACAGATTGAAAGACCATTTAAAGGCTCAGGAACCCTTTGCAGGTGTTATGGCTTAATTAGCTGATTAGAGTGGGACACTTTGAGCCTAGAATATTGTACCTTTTCACAATATTCAAATTTTCTGAGATTGTGGATTTGGGGTTTTCATGAGCTGTAAGCTACAATTATCACAATTATGACAAATCACGGCTTGAACTACCTTGCTTTGCATGTAATGAGTCTATCTCATATATTAGTTTCACCTTTTAAGTTGCATTACTGAAATAAATGAACTTTTGCCTGATATTCTAATTTTTGAGTTTCGTGTGTGTGTATATATGTATGTATGTATGTATATATACAGTTGTGTTCAAAATAATAGCAGTGTGTTGAAAAAAGTGAATAAAGCTCAAAATCCTTCTAATAGCTTTTATTTCCATACACACAAATGCATTGGGAACACTACACATTTTAATCCAAATCAAAACATGAAGAAAAATATATCAAATTTGTGTTGTTCCACTACAAAAATTGAAGAAAAGTGAATATTAGACTGTTCAAAAAAAAAATAGCAGTGTTTGTATTCTTCTTTACAAACTCAAACATTCACTATATAAACTGAAAAATATTTGAAGATTTTGCTTTCCTTTGAATCACTTAATTAATATTTAGTTGTATAAGCACTGTTTCTGAGAACTGCTGTACATCTGTGTTGCATGGAGTCAACCAACTTCTGGCACCTGTGAACAGGTATTCCAGCCCAGGATGATTGGACTACATTCCACAGTTCTTCTCTATTTCTTGGTTTTGCCTCAGAAACTGCATTTTTGATGTCACCCCACAAGTTTTCTATTGGATTAAGATCCGGGGATTGGGCTGGCCACTCCATAACGTCAATCTTGTTGGTCTGGAACCAAGATGTTGCACGTTTACTGGTGTGTTTGGGGTTGTTGTCTTGTTGAAACACCCATTTCAAGGGCATTTCCTCTTCAGCATAAGGCAGCATGACCTCTTCAAGTATTCTGATGTATTCAAACTGATCCATGATCCCTGGTATGCGATAAATAGGCCCAACACCGTAGTATGAGAAACATCCCCATATTCAGTGTTTGGGGGTATCTGACAAACTGTCTCCAGCCACTAGACCCAAAAAGAACAATCTTACTTTCATCAGTCCACAAAATGTTGCGCCATTTCTCTTTAGGCCAGTCATTGTGCTCTTTGGCAAATTGTAACCTCTTCAGCACGTCTTTTTTTCAACAGTGGGACTTTGCGGGGGCTTCTTGCAGATAGCTTGGCTTCATATAGGCATCTTCTAATTGTAACAGTACTCACAGGTAACTTTAGACCTTCTTTGATCTTCCTGGAGCTGATTGTTGGCTGAGTCCTTGCCATTTTGGCTATTCTTCTATCCATTCGAATGGTAGTTTTTCACTTTCTTCCACGTCTTTTAGGTTTTGATTGCCATTTTAAAGCATTTGCGATCATTTTAGCTGAGCAGCCTATCATTTTCTGCACTTCTTTATATGTTTTCCCCTCTCCAATCAACTTTTTAATCAAGGTACGCTGTTCTTCTGAACCTCTGGAACGACCCATTTTCCTCAGAATTTCAGAGAGAAATGCACTGTAACCAGCATGTACAACATTTGCTGCCTTCCTTCCTTAAATAAGGGCAATAATTGCCACCTGTTTTTAAAAGAATGAATGACCTCACTAATAGAACTTCACACTGCTATTATTTTGAACATGCCCCTTTCAATGAGTGATTCAATTACACAGAATCAGCAGCATGCATGTCATGACTGTTGGGTCTGTTGGATTTCTATTACTCTACTACACCTGCTAGTAAATTATTTGCCATGTAGAAATATCATTTCTACTAAAAACAGTGATTGATCAGGTTAGTGATGTCTGACAGCTATTATTTTTAACACCACTGTGTGTGTGTGTATATATATATATATATATATCCATTCAGTCGTATCCGACCCTTGGCGGTTGCATGGACCGTCACTCGTAAGCGACTTTTCCCATGAATTCTCTTTTACAATTATTTTACAGGGTAGGTTGCCAGGTCTTTCCCCAACCCCTACCATGCAGGAGATCCCGCGTGGCCTGGGATGAAACTAGGACAATTTAGACAGGAATATATATATAAACATATATATATATATATATATATATATATATATATATATATATATATATATATATACACACACAAACACACTATATTACCAAAAGTATTGGGATACCCCTCTAAATCGTTGGGTTCAGGTGTTTTAATCACCTCCATGGACACAGGTGTATACAATCAAGCACCTAGGCGTGCAGACTGCTTTTTTAAATATTTGTGAAAGTATAGGTCGCTCTCAGGAGCTCAGTGAATTCAAGCATGGTACTGTGATCGGTTGCCACCTGTGCAATAAGTCTATCCATGAAATTTCCTTGCTACTAAAAATTCCACGGTCAACTGTTAGTGGTATTATAACAAAGTGGAAGCAACTGGGAACAGCAGCAACTCAGCCAAGAAGTGGTAGGTCACCTAAAATGACAGAGTGGGGTCAGCACATACTTAAGTATGTGTGTATATGTATACATATACACACACAACAAAAGTTGGGACACTGTGTTAAATCTACGTACAAACAGAATGCAATGATTTGCAAATCTCATAAACCCATATTTTATTATATAGAAAACATTTCAAATGTTTGAAGGTACTAACAAGGAAGAGCTGAAAGAACATTTTTAAACTAAATAAGCTAATTGGCAACAGGTCAGTAACATAACTAGATATAAAAAGGGCATCTTAGAGAATCATTGAGCCTCAGAAGGAAAGATGAACAGAGGTTCACAAATCTATGAAAAGCTGTGAATGAATAGGGGGCACTTATTACCCCTACTCATTCACAAAAAAGACAGTGATAAACACAGACACACTTTTTGACAAGTACTTTAAATTTAAAATAAAGTCCCAAAATGTAAATTCATAGCTCATCATGGTAATCAGGATGCCCGACAACCTACAGGGAAAAAAAATTGCTGACTCATCTGAAACCATTGTTTGGCTTCTAGCAAATGTCCTCTCCTGTTCCCTGATGAAATATAAGTAAAGGGGCAGGGTTTCCAGTGACATCATTGACCACTTATGGACATTAGCATATTCGGTTAGTGTCATCACGGGAATCCTATTGAAATCATGGACTAACCATTTTAATTTCCATATATGGTCAGTGATGCCACCCAGAGACCCCATCCCTTTGATTATATTGTGGCAGAATGAATGTTGTGACATTTGCAAAGTGATTTTTTTATAAATAGACCCCTAACTGTATACATTTGTTTTGTTCCTGATGAAAATGCAGCAGTAACACAAGTTTTATTGTATGGTCAGTGTCATTGTAACATAGTTATTGATGACTTTTGTGTTTGGTTTATAGTGTAGCATTGTCTGGAGCCAGTTTTCATGGTTTAAACTATTTGATGCAATTTTGTTTCATATCTTGGTATTTATTAATGTAACATTACACCTGTATGATGTTTGAAATGTTTGGTGGAATTCTTTTTTAAATACCTTGACTTGTCTCTGTCCTTAGAGCTTTGGCCTGCCAAGTCCTCTTAGCATTAGTTGCAAAATGCCCCTACCTGCAGCTCCACACACAGATTCATAATGCTATTGCAGATAATTTTATTAGAAAAAATGCTGATTTCCTGTTTTTTGTTGACATTAGGCATTATAAGGCCTGTGCCTATAGGAGGCAGAATGGGTGGCTGCTATTAGTTTGTGTGTTATTTTTCCCATCAGCAGAAATAGTCAAAGAAGCTTATTTACACATTCTCACAATATACTAAGCCAGGTTAGGGCCCATAAAGCAAGAAAATGCCTTGTGTAAGTGAAGTCATTTTAGAAAAGGGGTGCAACTGTTTATTGCACCCTCCATCCCTCCAAGGAGTGTAGAGTTTTCTAACATCTTTGGTAATCACAATTCATTGTTAATTTTTTGTTTGTCTGACCTTTTTGTATTCTTTGTTTTCTTTTTTCTTTCTTTGTGCAGGATCTACAGCTAGACTATGGCCAAGGATCACAGAGTGGCTATTTTCTTGGGGGAAACAAGTAAGTTGGCACAAATGGCTAATTCTTGTGGGAAGCAAGTAAGTTGCCACAAAAGGCTAAGGATGCATACAATTACTGATAATAATCTTACTCTGCACTCTACCTTTTTAAAGCCTACGTTCAGTCTTACATTAAATAAATATCAATGCCACTTTCCCCCACATAATGCTTGTTTAACCAGGGGGTGATGTACAGAAGAGGGATATTTACCTTTACTGTGGTCCTGTAGTCTTCCTCCCAGCTGAAGTTGGTTGAGACGACCAGTTCTCTAAAGCTGCTCCTCTTGCCATTTTATGACCATTTTTGTTAGCTCCTGTCCCTCCTGATGTCATCATGCACAGTGCAGGATACACGGCTACCAATAGCCCTGCGATGTGCATAATGACATGGGCGTGCCCACCAGCATTCCAGCACTGTAGAGCCACAGGACCATGGAGTAAGATAAGTATGCCTCTGTATTATATCATATCTTTATAGATGAAGTTATAGTCTGCATCAGCTTTTGAAGTGGTGGATGAATTCCGCTTTAAGCTGATACATACCAAGCATTTATAGTTTTTTTACGGTTTTTATCTTAATCTTTATTCATACTTTTTTAAACCATGCAGATTAGTTCCTTTATTAACCTAGTGTCTGTATAACCATAGCACAATATGTACAGTAAATCTAATAATAATCAACAGCCAGTAAACAAGTAGGACACATGCTAGAGTGGTGATATCCTCGGATAGCTGATAAACAGCATAGTATAGTGTGGTCAGCAGACTAATGGCCTGTTCAGGCGCAAGCAGAGTCCAGATACCAAAAGGATAAGCTGACCAATGGCAGACCGTAGCAGAGGTAGCAGGCTGATGAGCAAGATAATCACAGGCTTACTTCTCTGTAATCAGTCAAAATCTGCCCAAGCATAGTCAGGTTTGCAGAATGCCCTGAACTCTCTTGGCCCAGAAGTTGCTCCGGAACCCCTACAAGACAGGTTTAAAGGATTTTATTCAAACCTGTTTATGGTATCAAAACTCAACTAAGGTATTCATTCTATTCTGGAACTAAAATCCCTCAACGAATACCTTAAAATTCCAAAATTGCATATGGAATTGCAAGGTCTGCCTCTCTGGGACAAGGGGAATACCTGCCATCTGTAGATATCCAAGATGCTTATCTGCGTATTACAATTTATCCTCTTTATCAGCATCTTCTGTGCTTTGCAGTAGCAGACAATCATTTCAAGTTCACCATACTGCCTTTTGCTCCCAGAACACCTCTTCTTGCTCTTCTAAAAATTCAGGGCATTCAGGTCAAAGGTTATTTGGACAACCTTCTCCTGAAGGACTCACCTCCCTTCAAGCTGTCTGCAAACATCCACAGGACAATTCAGATGCTCAAGGCTTTTAATTGGATGATCGATTTCTAAAAATCTGTCATCCAGCCTTCTCTCCACCTGGAATACTTGGGTCTGGTCCTGGAACATTTTCAATCCAGAGCAGAAAATGCTGTCTCTCAGAACTCATGCTTGGGAATTAAGGTCAAAGAGACATCCTTCGATGAGATTCTTCATGAAAGTTGTAGACCTCAGGGTAGCCTCCTTTGAGGCTGTTCTATTCACTCAATTTCACTCAAGACCTCTCCAGCACAACATCTTATTGGCCTGGAAAAAATTGTATACCTTCTCTTGACTTACCCATTCTCCTGTTCATCCAAGCAAGTAACTCTCTAGCTTGGTGGTTCTCTGGCCCAGTCTTAACAATAGGGATAGCCTTACCTTCTTTTTGGTGGAAAGCAGGATAACAGCAGATGCCAATCTTTCGAATTGGGAAGGAAAGTTCCAGTCCCTCAGAGTCCATGGGACATGGTTATCGTGGAAGCCAAGCTCCCTATCAACATGTTTGAGCTCAAAGCAATCAAATGGCTCTGCAACGCTAGACCCCCCTTCTACAGGGACACCCTATCAGGGTGCAATCACACAATGCCACGGCCGTAGCTTGTATCAGCCACCAAGAAGGCACCAAACGTTATGCAGCCTTGAAGGAAGCAAGTCAGATTATCACTTGGACATAAATTCACTATCCAGCGATCTCTGCAGTCCACATTATTATTATTATACAGGATTTATATAGTGCTAACTTTGCTCAGTGCTTTACAATATAACGGGAGACAATACAGCAACAATGCAGTTCAATTCAAGAGGGTTAGGAGGGCCCTGCTCCTTGGAGCTTACAAGCTAAGAGGGAGGGGATATCCCAGGAGTGGACAACAGGAAAGCGGATTTCTTCAGCCCATCACTGGTTGGAACGGTCCCTTCATCCTGATGTCTTCAACCTGTTATGTAATGTTATTTAGATATCCTGGCCTCTAGATTTCAATTTATTTTAGTGTAATAAAGCTAATAAATTAGAAAAAAACTGACCTTAAAAAATTACAAAGAAGAAAGTTCACCCTTAGCAGTCCAGAATGCAAAAAGAAATGTAAGGGAGTAATCAGGACAGCTAAAATAAATTAAGAGAAAACACATTGCTACAGTAAAGCAATAATTTTTATATATATACAGTTGCAAGAAAAAGTATGTGAACCCCTTGGGATTACGTGGAGTTTTGCATGAATTGGGCATAAAATGTGCTCTGAACGTCATCTAAGTCACAACAATAGAAGAACACAGTCTGCTGAACATTATACTACACAAACATTAGATGTTGCCATGGTTTAATTGCACATAACATGTAAACATTCACATTGCAGGGAGGAAAAAGTATGTGAGGCCCTAGCTTAATGACTTCTCCCAGAGCTAATTGGAGCCAGGAGTGAGCCAACCTTGAATATCATCAGTGTGATGATATTGGATGTGTTGCTGACAGCTGTCCTGCCCTTAAAAAACACACACCTGTTTTGGGTTTACTGGTTTCAAGAAGCACCATCTGATATGAACCATGACTCGCAGAAAAGAGCTCTCAGAAGACCTACGATCAAGAATTGTTGACTTGCATGAAGCTGGAAAGGGTTACAAAAGTATCTCCAAAAGCCTTTGATGTTCATGTGTCCATGGTAAGACAGACTGTCTACAAATGGAGAAAGTTTAGCACTGTTGCTACTCTCCCTAGGCGTGGTCGTCCTGTAAAAATGACTGCAAGAGCACAGCGCAGAATGCTGCATGAGGTAAAGAAGAATCCCAGATTGTCAGCTAAAGACCTACAGAAATCTCTGGCACATGCTAACATTTTTGTTGACACGTCTACAATAAGGAAAACATTAAACAAGAATGGAGTACATGGGAGGACACCACGGAGGAAGACATTGCTGTCCAAAAAGAATATTGCAGCACGTTTGAAGTTTGCAAAAGAGCACCTGGATGTTCCACAGCACTACTGGCAAAATATAATGTGGACAGATGAAACCAAGATTGAGTTGTTTGGGAAGAACACACAACACTATGTGTGGAGAAAAAAAGGCACAGCGCACCAACATCAAAACCTCATCCCCACTGTAAAACATGGCGGAGGGAGCATCATGGTTTGGGGCTGCTTTGCTGCCTCAGGGCCTGGACAGATTGTTGTCATTGATGGGAAAATGAATTCCAGAGTTTATCAAGACATTTTGCAGGAAAATGTACGACCATCTGTCCGCCAACTGAAGCTCCGCAGAGGATGGGTGATGCAACAGGACAATGACACAAAGCATACAAGTAATTCAACAAAACAATGGCTGCAACAGCACAGAATACGCCTTCTGGAGTGGCCCAGTCAGAGTCCTGACCTCAACCCGATTGAAATGCTGTGGCATGACCTTAAGAGAGCGATTCACACCAGACATCCCAAGAATATTGCTACACTGAAACAGTTTTGTGAAGAAGAGTGGTCCAATATTACTCCAGATCGTTGTGCAGGTCTGATCTGCAACTACAGGAAACATTTGGTTGAGGTTATTGCTGCCAAAGGAGGGTCAACCAGTTATTATGTGCAAAGGTTCACATACTTTTTCCTCCCTGCACTGTGAATGTTTACATGTTATGTGCAATTAAACCATGGCAACATCTAATGTTTGTGTAGTATTATGTTCAGCAGACTGTGTTCTTCTATTGTTGTGACTTAGATGACGTTCAGAGCACATTTTATGCCCAATTCATGCAAAACTCCACGTAATCCCAAGGGGTTCACATACTTTTTCTTGCAACTGTATCAATAGTAAAAAGGTTATTAAAGAATAGATAGGCCCATAACAAATTAATACAGGAAGGTGATCACAAGTGAAAGTGGAGATCACAAAATAAAAGCAGAGAAGAGGAGGTAAAGGGGAGAAGGGTTGGGGGAGGGGGAGCAAGAGTAATTCGGGAAAAGGAGCTGAGGGACCTGGGTAAAGGGAAACCCAGAAGGAGGGAGGGTAGACTAGATCAGTCAGTGTTTTCTGGGCATTCTGACGCTAGGCCTTTGTAGCCTAGCTCTGTAAGGCCACCATCAGGTCTAATGTTCATACCGTTTCAAAATGTTACCGGGTAGACATCCAGTCTTCTGCGGATGCAGCCTTCTGCTGAAAGGTTCTTGCAGCAGCACTCGTTAAGTTGGGTCTGTTTATGTTTATTTTTTGTTCCTGTTGACAAAGTTCTGTTTCTCTAGTTCAGTGTTTCTCAACTTTTTTTCAGTCAAGGCACCCTTTAAAACTATGGACAATCCCGAGGCACCCTTTAAAATTATGGACAGTCTTGAGGCACCCCATTCTAAAATGTGAAAAACTATTCTAATAGTTATATATAACGCAGAAACATCCACACATGTAGGACAACCAACAATAGAGGTGATTTATTCTTCCACAGCAAATACACTTTTGCACACTGGTACTGAGTAGTATTCCAGGGTTTCTCTTCTTCCTCATTTTTTCTCCATCACTGAGCTAAAGTGATCCCAGCATTGATGGAGTGGTAGGGGAAGATCAAACTAGGATACTGTGCAGGCAGCCGACATCCTCCTTATCAACTGATGATGTCATTGGTTGCCAGGATGCTGTTGGCTAGAAGGTCGTAATGGTGCACAATGAAAACCTGTGGCTTTGTGTAACTAAAAGGCAGGCTTGTTCCACCCTCTGGCTTGTATACAAGTTTTGGGTAAATTTTAGACATTTTGCCAAGGCACCTCTGAAGAAACCTCAAGGCACCCTGGTTGAGAAAGGCTGCTCTAGTTGACAACCCTTATTCATAGTTTGGAATGCTCCAGGGTCTATAATTACTTAGCCTGTGTCCTGTACTCTATGATTAAGACAAGAGGAATTGTGACTTATTGTAAATGCCATAACCTGTGATACAATACAGGATATGTGCCACCTACTTTCTATTCCTCTATAACCCCGGAAAGTTGCAGATGCACTGCGGTGCACCCATGGTAAACCAAAGCACATCAGTGTGAAAGCAGCTTTATAGGGATCAGAACAGTAAGGGTTAATTTACATTTGCCGTTTGGGGGTAGTAAAACCCCTTAGTTAAGATGTGTTTTTACCACCCCTGCCCCAACTGGACCCACTTTAGCTGCAGTGGCCAGAGATGTACACATGTCGCAGCCACAGCAGGGGTTATACGCCCTGTCATGGTTGATGGTATCGCAATTGCAGATTCAGTCTTAACATTTTACTAAGCCTCTGTGTATCTGTATCAGTACTGCTTTGATCTAGAAGAAGAGGGTAGACACCCAAAAGCCGGTCCTGAAAAATTTAACTTTTAGTGCAAATAAAAAAAGAAGTATAACAGATACCTTAAGCACAAGAAATAGAAATCCTAAAACACAAACATTTCTGTTTGAGTTCACAACTTGCAAGGAAAAGAAAGCTTTCCTCATAAGACCAGCTTGAGGCACCCTGTGCTCTTTAGTGTTTGCTAGGAGGTAGGTGCAAAACATGTAGAGATTTTCTATTGCAGGCACTTGTGTGGAAGATAAATTATCCCTTAGTAAAGGATGCATTTCTTTTTCAGCTTTTTTTGTTCCTTTTGCCAACCTTGTTTAAGTGAATATTGTCTCATTTGAAGATCATGTTAAAAACTAGGTGGAAGCGCTATAGTTTAAAGCAGCATCTGTGCTATCTTCTGACCAAACTGAGGATATGAATTGGGGTGTAAATTGAATTTTTACACAAACCAATTATTCTCTGGCTCAGCGGGCAATTTTACAGCAATGTTTGGTTTGCTTCCAACATGATATATTCATGTCACACAGGGAATAGGCAGTTGATTGCTATTTGTTTGCTTCACTGGCTAAATTATAAATAGATAGAATACAGATAGAAATTATCTTTGGTTAATTATACTGGAAGATAAGCTTTGACTATAAATGTACATTGTCATCCATTTCAAGTACACTATATTGCCAAAAGTATTGGGACACCCCTACAAATCATTGGCTTCAGGTGTTCCAATTACCTCCATGGCCACAGGTATATAAAATCAAGCACCTAGGCATGCAGACTGCTTCTACAAACATTTTTGAGAGAATGGGTCGCTCTCAGGAGCTCAGTGAATTGAAGCGTGGTACTGTGTTAGGTTGCCACCGGGGCCATCCGTGAAATTTCCTTGCTACTAAATATTCCAGGGGCAACTGTTATTGGTATTATAACAAAGTGGAAGCAACTGGGAACAACAGCAACTCAGCCACGAAGTGGTAGGTCACATAAAACAAGAGAGCAGAGTCAGCGCATGCTGAAGCGTACAGTGCACAGAAGTCACCAACTGACTGCAGAGTCAATTGCCAAAGATCTCCAAACTTCGTGTGACCTTCAGATAAGTACAAGAACAGTGTATAGAGAGCTTCATGGACTGGGTTTCCATGACTGAGCAGCTGCATCCAAACCTTACATCACCAAGTGCAATGTAAAGTGTTGGATGCAGTGGTGTAAAGCACACTACCACTGGACTTTAGAGCAGTGGAGATGTGTTCTCTGGAGTGACAAATCACGGTTCTCTGTCTAGCAATCCTTTGGGAACAGTTTGGGGATGGCCCCTTCGTGTGCCAACATGACTGTGCACCAGTGCAGAAAGCTAGGTCTATAAAGACATGGATGAGCGAGTTTGGGGTGAAGGAACTTGACCGGGCTGCACAGAATCCTGACCTCACAACGATAGAACACCCTTGGAGTGAATTAGAGCGGTGACTGTGAGCCAGGCTTACTTGTCCAACATCAGTGCCTGACCTAACAAATGCGCTTCTGGAAGAATGGTCAAACATTCCCGTGGACAGCCTTCCCAGAAGAGTTGAAGCTGTTGTAGCTGCAAAGGGTGGGCCAACTTAACCACTTCTAGACACTTTCACCCCCTTCCAGTCCAGGTCAATCTTCAGCTTTCAGTGCTAACACACTTTAAATGGCAATTGCGCGGTCATGCAACGCTGTACCCATATGAATTTTTTTGCATTTTTTTTGAGACAGATAAAACTTTATTTTAGTGGTATTTATTCACCACTGGGATTTTTATTATTTTTTGCTATATAAATGAAAAAATCCAAATATTTTGAAAAAAAAGTGTTTTTCTTATAACATTTTGCAAATAAATAACCTTTCCTTATAAATCTTGGCCAAAATGTATTCAGCTATCTTTTTAGTAAAAAAAAAAAATAACCCAAATTAGTTTATAACCAAAAAGTATAATTGTTCTAAATGTTTTTTTTTACATTTTTATTTTATTTTTTTATAATTGTTTTTTTTTTTTTGTTTCTTACATACTGTCACCCTAGTAGTTCAGTGTCACCATAGTGACACTGTACTACTTTGTGGGGGGTGATGAAGATATATTTTTTTTTTTTTACACTGATTGCTTTTACACCCATAAAGGCTGTAAAAGCAATAATTTCTCCTTCTCTCTGGCTGCATTCTTGCAGCCATTGAGAAATGCTGTGATTGGTCACAGCTTGTCACATCGTACAAGGCTGTTGTGAATAGCCTTGTACCATGTGACCTCTGTGATCATTCACAGATTTCACAAGTAGTAATCAATGATGTCAGGAAGTGACATCTTGTTTACTACTATTCATGTGATCACTGATTGGCCAATCAGTGATCAAATGATTGGGACCTCACACAGAAGTCCCGTACAGCAATCGGTGTTCCGCGTGCCCTCCGGACACAGCGGGCCCCGGATTGCGGTGCCGCACGCTCCCAGGGAGCAATATAGTGTATGTTATAGTTGAAGGGAATAATGTTTTTAAATTTGCTTTTATGAAATAAACCAAAGAAAACAAGGTATTTTATCTTGTAATATCTTTAGGATATGTTAGGACCCAACTTGCACAACAGGGATGTCTGACATTGGTTTCATATCTCAGTTCCATTTAACGGTCAGTCATTTTGGGCCACACAAAGCTTGACTGCGGGATTATTGAAGGGAATATTTCAGCCTGTAAGAAAACCTCATTTGTCATCAAGTTATCAAGAAAATACAGCGGTTAAAAAAAAGTACTGAATACATCTCCATTTTTCACAGTAAATATATGCTATTGACATGAAATGTTCAGTACATGTCAGTGACAGCCCATGCAATCCATACATACAAAGAAACCAAAACAAATAAGTCCAGAAATTAAGTTATGTTTAATAAAATGACATAGGGAAAAAGTATTGAACACGCTAACTGATACGCTAACAATGATATGAAGTTTGCCAGTACTGTATACTGAAAAACAGTCACGCACTATAATGTTCCCACCTCTAAACTTCACTGTGTGTATGGTGGTTTTGTGGTGATGTGCAGTGCCATTTGATATCCAAACATGGTGTGTATTATGGCATCCAAAGAGTAAAATTTTTTTCTCTTCTGACCAGACTATATTCTCCCAGTATTTCATAGACTTGTATAAATGTTCAAGCTTTAAACAAGCTCCAACATGCTTTTTCTTCAGCAATGGAGTCTTGTGTGGCAAGCGTGCATTCAGGCCACGGTGGTTGAGTGCAGTACTTATTGTTTTCTTTGAAACAATTGTACCTGCTAATTCCAGGTCTTTCTGAAGCTCTCCACAAGTGGTTCTTGGCTCTTGGACAACTCATAATTCTTTCACTTCTCTGTCAAATCTTGCGATGAGCACCTGGTTGTGGCCGGTTTATGGTGAAAGGATGTTCTTTCCACTTCTGGATTATGGCCCCAACAGTGCTCACTGGAACATTCAGAGGTTTAGAAATCCTTCTGTAACCAATGCCATCAGTATGTTTTGCAACAATAAGGATGCGAAGGTCTTGAGAGAGCTCTTTGCTTTTACCCAATCGTGAGATTTTTCTTGTGTGGCACCTTGGTAATGAGACACCTTTTAATAGGCAATCCGTTGATACTGAACCCGCTGATATTACTTTGCATTGACAAGAGGCAGAATTGCTTTCTAATTATTGATTTCAGCTGGTGTCTTGGCTTTCTATGCCTTTTTGCACCTCCCTTTCTCCAGGTGTTCAATACTTTTTACCTGTGTCATTCCTTTTTATTACACATAACTTAATTTCTGAACTTATTTGTTTTTGGTTTCTTTGTATGCATGGATTGCATGGGTTGCTATTGACACGTGGTGAACATTTCATATCAATAAGACCGCTAGAAATATTTTTACTAAGAAAAACGGTGACGTGTTCAATACTTACTTTACCCGCTGTATCTGGCTGTAAAAACCCCCTGAAACTGTCAGACTTAGTGTATCACTTAATGTGACTATACTTTATTTTAAAGCTGAACTCCAGGCAAACCACTATATAAATAAAGTCTGCATTACATTCCAAAGATTTTGGATTTCTTTCCAGTCCTGAGATTTGCACAGCCCCGGCAGACTGTAGAAATGGTATAATGGCACCACTTTCTCTGGTACATTTCAAGGATACTGTAGCATCATTTCTTCACTCCCAGTCTAATTTAGCCACTTCAATACTGGGCACTTTCAACTTCTTCTTGCCCAAGCTAATTTTCAGATTTCAGACTTGTCACAATTTGAATGTCAATTGTGCAGTCATGCAACACTGCACCCAAGTAAAAAAAAATTTCACAGATAGAGCTTTTTTTTTGGTGGTATTTAAGCACTACTGGGTTTTTTATGTTTTGCTAAACAAACAAAAAAAGACACAATTTTTTGGGAAACAATATTTTCTTAGTTTCTGTTTTATAAAATTTTTCAAATAAGTACTTTTTTCTTCACTGATGTGCACTGATGAGGCGGCACTGATGAGGCTGCACTGATGGGCATTGATGAGGCGATACTGGTGCTGATGGGTACTGAAGAGGAGGCACCGATAGGCAGAACTGATAACATGCACTGATGGGGCTGCAGTTATAATCAGGGCACTGAATTATCAGTGTAAACAATGTACTGTCAGACTTGCCAAATATCGGCTCCTCTTTCCTTACACAGAGACAGCATGTGAGGAAAGGAATACCGGTAACCGGCAAGTCTGTTTACATGTAACCAGCTGTGATTGGACATAGCTGATCACATGGTAAATGTCCACTGTTATTGTCCCATTACTGCGATCTGTGACACAGCGGTCACAGAACACGCC
This sequence comes from Staurois parvus, assembly GCF_062004578.1. Classification (NCBI taxonomy): domain Eukaryota; kingdom Metazoa; phylum Chordata; class Amphibia; order Anura; family Ranidae; genus Staurois; species Staurois parvus. The sequence continues at coordinate 1,504,512 of NW_028318073.1, read as the reverse complement.
CAATGGGCACCCCAGGCACACACGGGGGAGGACATCTTTGGTCGTCCTCCCAGAACTGGAGAGCTGCATTGTAGCTGTCTTTCAGCTATAGCACGATCAGGAAGTGGTTAAGAAGGGTTAAGGTCTTGTGTAAAGTGGGCTACATATTCAGTTTAGAACCTGAAATGAAGTTAAAGTGAAACTAAAACATTACAATGAGAAATTGTTGGCAGGCAAGCTTTATTTGAAAACAAACTCTATCTGTTTTGCAGCAAAGGCTCCTCTTCTGTCTGCCAGCAATATTCAAGCTGTGCATGTACAGCTCAATGTGCACTGGCTGTTCATGGTGGCTGACGCAATCTAACTGAGTAGAAAAACATTTGAAAATGTCAGTGGTAGGGACTTCACATAACTGGAGGTATTGTGTATTTTAACATGAAACTACATTTTAAGGATTTAACATTCCAAGACTAGCAGTTTGTGAGGGGAGTACCATCCCTAAAAAAAAAGCACTGAAAGCACCATCACTTCTTTATATAGTCCATGCACTGAGGCTTATAATTCCTTACTTGTAAGGAAGCTTTCGGCTGTGAAACAGGCTGCATCACACAACCAGCTCAAGTCTCACAAACACTCCCCTATAGTACGTTAAGCTACAGAGGCAATGTCATTACAATCAAACCCAAAGTGATAATGCAAATGAGTTGCAATTGTCCAAATGAGGATGCACACCACGATGATGTAGACTTATTGAGCATGGCTCTTATCCCCATATTCACTATGAAGGGTAAAGGAATGATGATTGAAATGGTCAATTTACCACATTGATAAAAAAAAAAAAAGTAATATTTAAAGCTTGTTGAAGAAAATTGATTACCATACAGTTTCCTGGGGCTGGCTTGATCCTATAGACAGTCTCTGGAGTTCTCCTTTAATTCCACTTTAATAGAAGTTAAAAAAACAAACAAATTGTATGCAAAATACATTGGTTTCTATGTAAAAATAGAGGATTCCAAAAGTGGTGTTGCCTATAGCAGCTAATCATATTATATCTGTCATTGTTATTATTTCTGTGCTTTATGTTTAAGAAATGCCAGCAAAAACAGAATTTTATTTTTTTCACAATAACCGTTGTGATTTGATTTATAGGAGCCTTCTGAAATCTGTAGAAGAGGAGCTGCACCAACGGTAATTAAATACCCATTTCAGCCACCGGCGTCTTCACCCCCCCACCCCGTATTCTGTGTATTTCTTTCCCTTTGTTGTATTGCCTCAGTGTTTTCTGTGCAGATGTATCAGAGCTTTAATTGGTGTGACTTGCATCTGTGCGCCACAGGAAAGCAAAAGCATAGGCAGTAATACCAAAAAACTCTATACTCTGTAGCAAATAAAAAACCTCTTAGGTATTGCATGCCTAGTTCTTTCACAGTAGCTATAGTCTTATTGGTGAAGAGCACTCAGCCATGGTACCTTGTTCATCTCCTTAGGGGACATGTGGCACATTTAGAAGATGATGATGGGGATGATGATGAATCTAAAAAGTAAGTCATTTTCATATCTTAGCTTATTGGGTCTCTGCTTTATGCACTTATTATACATGGGACTCAGCCTGCCCTTAACATTATTGCATTTGGCACATGATAGTACTATCATAGCGGTGCACTAAGTTTTCCTGTATTTCTACTATCTTCTTAGCTGGACTGAAAATATTTTTAGCCTTTATTAAATTTAAAAAAAAAAACACATTTATTTTTAGTCTGCAGAACAAGCTGTCCATATTTGTATCCATTATAAGTATATGGACCATTTAAGGACACTCATACGTGGGTCTAATGTCCCTAATGCAGGGTTCTGTATGTCAGCAAAAAAGGTGGTGTGTTCTGTAACTTGTGTAACCTTGTTACAGTCTCCCCATATGTTCTTCTCTGTCTTCTGCTGGCTCTGTTCTGGCTTAGTTTGTGCTCTCTGGCTTTTTCTGTGCTATGTACGCTCCAATTGTTTTTGTTTTGTTCTTTTGGGGGGGGTTTGGTTTTTTTTTTTTAAATAACAAAATCTTATCTATAAAACAGCGTGTATTTCTGAATGTGTGCTTGTAACGGAGTTTCCATAACTTTACAGGGTTCTTTCTTAGCCATCTTTTCTGCTTTTGTGTCTTTTATTACTGCACATTATTAATAGTTTTTTGTTTTTGTTGCATAGTGTGTAAGGTTGAAAAAAGACACGAGTCCATTCAGTTCAACCCATTCGTTTGTGATTTTCATTCTCTAACAGTTCCCAGAACCCTGTATTCTTGAGAAAGACATCTAAAACTTTTTTAAAGTTGTCAAAACTCTCAGCTAGTACAACTTTCTGGGGAGTTCCACATTTTTACTGCTTACTGCTCTACCAGTAAAGAATCCTTTCTAATCTAAGGTTAAACCTCCGTTTTTCTAATCTCAAATTGAAGCCATGTGTTCACTTCAGAGATGTTAGGGTAAACACTTTTTTACAGTTAATGAAGTCACCTTTGCTATATTTGTATAATGTAATCCTATCCCCGTCAAGAGCCTCTTTTTCAGCGTGAAAAACTGTAATCTGTGTAATAATTTCTTATTGCTAAGACCTTCCATCTCCATATTAATTTTTTTTGCCTTTTGCTGAAATCAACGTCTTTTCTGAGGATCAGTTACCAAAACTGAACTGTATAATCAAGATGAGGCAGAACCAGGGGGGGATTTATTGATTTATCTCAGAATCTTTTTTTTCAAGGAGCACCATGCTGTGTAACAGTGATACTAATTTTCACTTTCAGTTAATTTTTTATTCAGAAATTTAAGGAGTACAATGTGTGACTTTGAACAAGTTTACAGATAGAATAATAGTATCAGCAACTTACAAGTCAGTAGCAGTCATACCTTAAGTAGAGAAATTACAGCAAATAACAGAGTGGCTAATATGTCAAGGGCATGCTAATCATGCCGTAACAGAGGAACGATGTAAATAAAAGGAAACCGAAACTGTACGTCCGTACCGGAGAAGCAGGCGCTGATGGATGAGATACATATATATTAGGTGCACTATACAAAAAAACAAAGGGATACATAAGAAAGGACTATCCCTACAGAGGAGCCCAAATAGATAGCAGGAAAAGAAACAAAGAGGGGAGAAAGAGAGGAGAGTGGACGTCAGGAGCACCCAGGCCGAAACCTCCAGGTCTTGGTGCTTATAGCAGTGTATAACTGCCCATTGATATAGAAAGGTGAGCATATTGGATCCACGGGGTCCATATTTTAAGAAATTTCTCATACATATCTAGAAGAATACTGGAAAGCTTTTGTTAAAAAGAAGTCTAGGCGACAGCAGACTTCTATAAAGGGTATAAACTGTTGTTTCCAAGCTCTTTCTATAGTTTGTTTTGCTGCCAGTAGTACATGGGTGGCCAGTTTGAACTGAGATTTAGGGAGGCCCAGAGGTTTCTGGTGTAATAGGACATACCACGGATCCTTTGGGAAGGAGCAAGTTAGTAATGATTAAGGACTTTTGTCCAGAACCTGAAGAGCAAGGGGCATGTCCACTATATGTGGAGCACGTCTCCCAGACCAGAGCAGCCCCTAAAGCAGGTGCCAGGAGCGTATGAGTGAAGATGTTGCAAACGAGATGGGGCCAGGTACCTCCTCGAAATAGTTTTAAAAGCCGATTCCATTGTCAGGATGCTGATTGAACAAGGAGTTAGGTTGGTCCAAATTTGTGACCAGCTTCCCCTTTCTTTAGTGCTTTTAAGTTCCCTTTCCCACCTGGAGACATAAGTTTGATTGCTAGGGTTTTTGAGGTTATTCACAGTGATACTAATTTTAAATACAGTTAGGTCCATATATATTTGGACACCGGCACAATTTTAGATTTTTTAAGGTATTGACCGAAACAATTGAGTACTGTCCGTGATACTTTTTTTATTTGCACTAACATACCATTTTGAGGACAAGCTTTTGCGGAGTGTCCCCTTCTTCAAGGTCCCCAAGCAGTACTATACTACATTTATACTATGCTATATTTGGTATAGTACTGCTTGGACCTTGAAGAAGGGGACACTCCCCGAAAGCTTGTCCTCAAAATTGTATGTTAGTGCAAATAAAAAAAGTATCACGGACAGTACTCAATTATTTCTGTCGCAAATGCACTAATACGGCTACAATCACCTTAAGGTATTGAGCAAAACATATTCACGCTATAGTTCTATAATGGATATGGGCTGAAAATGCACACTCTCAGGTTTAATTTGAGGGCATGTACATCCAAATAGGAGGAAGGGTTTAGGAATTGCAGCTCTAAAGAGTAGCCATCCACCCTTTTTCAAGGGACCAAAAGTAATTGGACAGTTGAATCAAAAGCTGTTTCATGGCCAGGTGTGGGCTACTCCATTATTTCTTCATCAATTAAGCAGGTAAAAGGTCTGGAGTTGATTCTAAGTGTGGTATTTGCATTTGGAATCTATTGCTGTGAACCGACATCATGCGTTCAAAGGAGCTTTCCAAGCAAGTGAAACAGGCCATTGTAAGGCTTCAAAAATGAAACAAACCCATCAGAAAGATAGCAGCAACATTAGGAGTGGCCAAATCAACAGTTTATTACATTCGGAGGAAAGAAAAATGCACTGGTGAGCTCAGCAACATAAAAGGCATGGACGTCCGTGGAAGACAACAGTGGTGGATGATCGCAGGATCCTCTATGGTAAAAAAAAAACCATTTACGACATCCAGACAAGTCAGGGACACTCTCCAGGAGGAGTCAAAGTCTGAAATCAAGAGAAGACTTCACAAGAGCTAATACAGAGGGTTCACCACAAGGTGCAAACCGTTCAAAAGCCTGAAGAATTGAAAAGCCAGATTAGACTTTGCTAAAAAAAAAAAAAAAAAAGCCAGACCAGTTCTGGAAAAACATTCTTTGGACGGATTAATCTAAGATGAATCTGTACCAGAATGATGGGAAGAATAAAGTGTGGAGAAGGCTTGGAACAGCTCATGATCCAAAGCATACAACGTCATCTGTAAAACATGGTGGAGGCAGTGTGATAGCATGGGCATGCATGGCTTCCAGTGCACTGGGTCATTGGTGTTTATTGATGATGTGACAGAAGCAACTGGATGAATTCTGCAGTGTTTAAAGACATACTGTCAGCCCAGATTCAGCCAAATTCAGCAAAGTTGATTGGACGGCGCTTCACAGTACAGATGGACAATGATCCAAAACACACTGCAAAAGCAACACAGGAGCTGAAGGCAAAATTAAACAAAGAACTGAAGACAGCTGCAGTTAGAGCCTGGCAAAGCATCAGAAAGGAGGAAACCCAGTGTTTAGTAATGTCCACGGGTCCACAGGATTCTCAACAAAATATTAAAAATGAACATTTTATTTATGATTATGTTCCTTTGTCCAATTACATTTGAGCCCCTGAAAATGGAGGGACGTGGTATAAAAAGATTGCACTTCCTAAAATTTGTACTTGATATTTATGTTCAACTCCTTGAATTAAAGCTGAAAATCTGCACTTCAGATTCATTTGGATTGTTTCGTTTTAATTTATTATGGCGGCATACAGAGCCAAAAGTATGAAAATTGTGCCTATGTTCAAATATATATGGACCTAACTGTACGTTATGCCACTCACAGCCAAGAGAGTGGATGTTGGTTTCCTAGGGATTTTTATGCAAGCCTCAGTATCTTTTTATCAACCTTTATGAGAGTATTTCTTCACAGGTGTTATCTCCACTAAAAACTAAGGCTGAACCCCTGGCTAAATACACAGAACAAAAAACATATATGGGAGCCTTTTTTAGCTGACCCTTAGTCTCCCAGTGCTTTTGTATAGGCCGGGGAATGGAGGAAGTTTAAGATAAATTCAGATATTTATATAAGCATCATTTGAAATACATTGAATAATTTGTCTGGAATTAAAATGCCTGCATTAAAATGTTTTACTTACCCACTTTTAAAATGGCACTGAAATAGCAGCTACTTATCTAAGAAGAATTTAAAAACGCATAGAACCAGCATCTCCATCTGACTCTAGTACTGAAACCCGCCAGCTGTCATTGATCGCTTTCGTTCAAAGATAAGCCGAGGAGCCAAAATGATTCTGCTACAGACCACTTCTATTCCATTTGCCTGTGTTTTCATAGTCCTGTCAGTACGGATGCTAGGACAGAACTGTTGTACCTCTTCCCAACCTCTCTCTTCAGCAGTACATCACCCCATAGTGGTCATTTGCTGGCTGATTTCCCTTCATTTTGCAGGAGGAGTAGTAGGTCAGAATTAAAAAAAAAAAAAAGGTTTAGGATTGTCCTTTTGGGAATGTTTGACCGTTCTTCCAGAAGCGCATTTGTGATCTCAGGCACTAATGTTGGACGAGTAGGCCTGGCTTGCGGTCTCCACTCTAATTCATCCCAAAGGTGTTCTATCATGTTGATTTCAGGACTCTATGCAGGCCAGTCAAGTTCCTCCCCCCCAAACTCGCTCACCCATGTCTTTATGGACCTGGCTTTGTGCACTGGTGCGCAGTCTTGATGGAACTGGAAGAGGCCATCCCCAAATTGTTCCCCCAAGGTGGGAACATGAAATTGTCCAAAATGGCTTGGTATGCTGACGCCTTAAAAGTTCCCTTCAAAAACAACCCCACACCATAATCCATCCTCCACAAAACTTTACACTTGGCACAATGCAGTCAGGCAAGTACCGTTCTCCTGGCAACCTCCAAACCCACACGTCCATCAGATTACCAGACAGAGAAGTGTGATTCGTCACTCCGCAGAACACGTCTCCACTGCTCTAGAGTCTAGTGGCAGCGTACTTTACACTACTGCATACAACGCTTGGCATTGCACTAGGTGATGTAAGACTTGGATGCAGCTGCTCAGCCATGGAAATCCATTCCATGAAGCTCTCTACACACTGTTGTTGTGCAAATCTTAAGACCACACGAAGTTTGGAGGTCTTCAGCTATTGACTTTGCAGACAACTGGTGACTTCTGTGCACTTCAGCATGCGCTGACCGCACTCTGTAATTTTACATGGCTTTCCACTTTGTGGCTAACAGTTGACTGTGGAAAATGTATTATCAAATAAATTTCACAGATGGATTTAGTGCACTGGTGGCAGCCTGTCACGGTACCACGCTTTAATTCACTGAGCTCCTGAGAGCTGACCCATTCTTTCAAAAATGTTTGTAGAAGCAGTCTACATGCCTTTTATACACCTGTGGCCATGGAGGTAATTGAAACACCCGAATCCAATGATTTGGAGGGGTCCCAATAACGTTTGTGTGTATGTATGTGTGTGTGTATATATATATGCACACACACACTGGGGAAAATAATTATTTGATCATCTGCAGATTTTGTAAGTTTCCCTACCACTTGCAAGGAAATGAAGGGTCTAATTTTTTTATCATGGGTGTATTTTAAATGATAGAGGCACAATATCAACCAAAAGTCTAGAAAAAACACATGATACAACTGTTATAAATTGAATTGCAGTTCAGTGAGTAAAATAAGTATTTGATCCCCAAGCAAAACATGACTTGGTACTTGATGGCAAGAACAGAGGTAAGACGTTTCTTGTAGTTGGTTACCAGGTTTGCACACATCTCAGGAGGGTTTTCAGTCCACTCTTCTTTACAGATCTTCTCTAAATCCTTAAGGTTCTTGGCTTTTGCTTGGGAACTCGAAGTTTCAGCTCCCTTCATAAATTCTCTATAGGATTAAGGTCTGGAGACTAGCTAGGCCACACCATGACCATAACCACTTGTTGACCGTGATATAGCCAAATGATGGCTACAGCTCGGTCGTCCAATTCTGAGTGGGCGTCATATGACGTCCTCCCAGAACCATGCCCCCAGCGGCGCACACCCGGCCCTCTCTGTGATTGCTGTGTTCTTTGGACACAGCTGATCACATAACATGGTTAAAGGTCAATCACAGCGGCCTTTTACCATGTGATCAACTGTCAAATCACAGCTGATCACAATGTAAATACAGTTGCCGATTATCGGCAGCACTTTCCTCACGCTGCCACAGCACGAGGAAAGTACTTCTGATGACCGGCAAGTGTTGAAGGAGACATCTACACTGATAATCAGGGTACAGATTATCAGTGCCCTGATTATCATTGCAGCCCCAAAAGTGCCCAACAGAGGAGGAAGCTGAAACTTCGAGTTGCCAAGCAACAGCCAAGAAACCTTAAGGACTTAGAAAAGATCTATAAAGAAGAGTGGACCAAAATTCCTCCTGAGATGTGTACAAATCTGATAACCAACTAAAACCCCTGGCAAAAGGTATGGAATCCCCACTCTTGGAAAATTTTCATTCAATTGTTTGTGTACAAAGAAAATAACAATCACAGACATGCCTCAAAACTAATTTACCGTATTTTTCGCTCCATAAGACGCACCTGACCATAAGACGCACCTAGGTTTTAGAGGCAGAAAACAGGAAAAAAAAATTCTGAACTAATGGACTGCAGACATAGTACAGGAGATGACCAGAGACTGTGGACAGCACAGGGATGACCAGAGACTGCGGACAGTACAGGGATGACCAGAGACTGCGGACAGCACAGGGATGACCAGAGACTGCGGACAGTACAGGAGATGACTGCTGACCTTTGGGGAGGTGGGGAGCGGGTACCTGAATTTGACAGGTACCCGCTCTTACTTCCGCAGAGTTGTTCTTTGATCTTACCTGTTCCTCTATCCAGCCGCGCGCTGTCTTCCCGGCTTCTGTAGTGTCGGCGCTCGGCATGACAGCCGGGTGCCCAGTGCGCATGAGCGAGAACCACTTGCGCTTTGTGATTGGTCCGGCGGCTTCTGGGATCTGTCATGTGTCCAAGGTACCGCCTTACCATTCACAAAAAGCACCGCTTCTTGCGCATGCGCACTTGGCACCCAGCTGTCAAGCCCAGCGCCCACACTACAGAAGCCGGGAAGACAGCGCACCGCTGGATAGAGGAACAGGTAAGGTCAAAGAACAACCCGCGGAAGTAAGAGCAGATACCTGTCAAATTCAGGTACCCACTTCCCCCCCCCCCTCCAAAGGTCCGCAGTCATCTCCATAAGGTCCCGCTGCAGAGCTGAGCGGCCGGCCCGGTATTCTGACACGGTGGCGGTGGAAATACGTCTCCACATTCGCTCCATAAGACGCACTGACATTTTCCCCCCTTTTTTGGGGGGAAAAAAGTGCGTCTTATGGAGCAAAAAATACGGTAATTTAACTTTCCAGCCATCTGGCTTTGAGAAACACGTAAATAAAAAATAAAACTGTAGTCAGATGTAGCTGTTTTTGCAGATCAAGCAGAAGAAAAAAATGATGGAATCACTCAATTTAGAGGAACATATTATGGAATCTTGAAAAAACACTACAGTACACCACTAGTACTTTGTTTCACCACCTCTGGCTTTTATAACAGCTTGAATTCTCTGAGGCATGGATTTAACTATCAGCAAACCATATTCTTCATCAATCCCGCTCTAACTTTCAGTTCTTGCATTTGCCAGATCAACTTTGCAGGTTGGAGACTTGTCATGGACCATTTTCTTTAATTTTCACTTTAGATTTTCAATTGGATTGAAGTCTGGACTATTTGCAGGCCATGCCATTGACATTATTGTAACAACGTATACCCAGAGACTGACGCAGGCCTCCATTTTGTTAAGAGTTAGCCATGTTCCCCCCCTCATTCTCCCCCTTACTCTCTGTTCAGCCACAGTGACATCTGGTTTTGGGTCACTGGCAGGCTAGAGCCAGCAGGGAGCCCAGAGCTATAAAACACCTCTCTGAGCCGGGGCCTAGCTGTCCAAAGAACCTGTGCAATTTAACACCTCGTATAGGATAAGGCAAGCTTTCCCCGGAGTTTAAAGAACATTCCCAGGAAACACAACCAGATAACCTTTAACATCCATTTTTCCCCTATGTCTCATATCTTGGAATATGAGAGACTTACATAAAAACCAGACTGGCTAAGAGGAGACAAACAATTTGATGGGTCACTCTCCTTGTCTCGAATATATAGGGAAGCAGAAAAGTAGATCTCTGGAACCGATCAGTGTATAATTTCATAATTCATATCTAATCAATCCTCAGACGTGTCTGCATAATAATCTACCCGCAGGTGGAATGTCACTTGCGCAGATGGAAAGTTATGGGCCAAAATATGAGTTACGGGAGATTTTGGCTCTAGTTAAAGGAATCCGCCCATACCTCCACGCCTAAATGGGGTATTGGTCAGGCCTCAGAGAGCTAGTTGAAGATGTCTCCCATTTTAACATCATTACCACCTGGGGAGACCCGTGCCCTTTCGCTCTGAAACTTGGATCTGCTAACCCAGGACTTTGGCAAGTAGCTTAACCCTTTCACCCCTCTCTGATATCTCTTTGCTGTGCTGTTGGTCGCTGTATATTTATATATATATCTTAGTTACATCTTTTTCTGTAAATATTTTTATTGCACCCATTTGACCTTTTAGTAATAAATCTTTCCTTCTGAAAGTGTTGAACTGTTTGTATAGCGGTTTATTGCGATTTACGAATTCCTGCCTCTAAAGAGAACGCTACTGTGTTTGTTTAACCCTCTGCATAATCGGCCTGTGGTGACCGTATTATGCAGACGATTATCTCAACCATTATAGTGTTGAATATCTTTCTCTGTACAAAAGGAGGTGGTGGCAGTGTGAAGGGTTAATTGCGTAATTAACCTGACCCAGTAACAATCGATTCAGGCTGCCGGTGCATCAGTTGTGGTCCAATGAGCTGGAAAATTGTTGTGCAGGGTGCAGCTGAGTGTGGCATTGTTACGCACGTGACGTCGCGGTTTTAGATTGGCTAGTCCTTCGGTCACGAGTTTGGTGAGAAGGTCTGGGGTCTGGCGCCGCGATCGTGACAATTTTGTCTTTTTTGAAGGAAAGTTTTTGCGGCTTTTTCCCTATGGCAAGATGCATTATCATCCTGAAAAATTATGTCATCATCACCAAACATCCTTTCAATTGATGGAATAAGGAAAGTGTCAAGAATCTCAATATAAACTTGTGCATTTATTGAAGATTTAATAACTGTTATCTCCCGCATGCCTTTATGTGACATGCAACCCCATATGATCAATGATTGTGGAAATTTGCATTTTTTTCATAAGGCAGTCCTTTTTATACATTTCACAGCACCAAACAAAAGTTCCAGCATCATCACACTACCCAATGCAGATTTGTGATTCATCACTGAATATCACTTTCATCCAGTCATCCACAGTTCATGATTGCCTTTCTTCAGCCCACTGTAACCATTTCCTTTAGGCAATGTCTTACAGTTCGGTCACAGACCTTGACTTCAGTTTCTGCCCATCAGTTCCTCATTTGTTTTGTTTTACATTTTCTTTTTTCAAGGCATATTGCTTTACATTTTCTATCTTGACACTTTGATGTCTTCCTTGGCCTACCAGTATGCTTCCCTTTTACAACCTTCCCATTTGATTTTTACTTGGTCCAGATTTTAGCCACAGCGGACTGGGAACAACCAACATCTTTTGCAACATTCTGTGATGACTTAACTTCTTGAAGAAGTTTTATAATCCTCTCCTTTGTTTCAACTGACATCTCTCATGTTGGGGCCATGATTCATGTCAATCAGCTTGATGCAACAGCTCACCAAGGTGTGCATGCACTCTTTACTTACCTGTAGACTAATTAGCAAATGCAATCTGATGCAGATGTTTGTTTTAAAACTGCAAAGTACATGATGATTCCATAATATTCTGCTCAGAATTGAATGGTTCCATATTTTTTTCCTCTGCTCGATCTGCAAAAACAGTTGCAATTGACTACAGTTTTCTTTCTCTTTTATTTTTGTGTTTCTTAACCTCCCTAGCGGTCTGATTATGTCCATATTTCTGTGCTCAAAGCATGGAAATATGTATTTTTTTTATTGTAGGCCTGTAATTTTTAGGAATAACTCACTGAAATCTGTCTGAACAAGAGTCTAGTAAACATCCCGGGTATGTTAAAATTTGAAACATCAAATCATAAATTATAATTTAATAAATAATCATAAAAAATAATAATACATTTAAGTCAATAATATAATCAAACCAAAAACACTGAAATTTGAAATATAGCCCCACGTTCGCACATCACTGAGCAAAGTTGCAAAATTGTTTTCAGTGCCTGATGACGAATTTCCCCACGAATCATTATCACTCAATTCTGCAAGTGGTTCTAATTTACTATCGCTGTTCTGTAGCTGGTCTAAAACTGATTTTGACCTAAAGGGACGCTTTTTGGACTCCATGGACGTTTCTCAGTTTGCAGGCAGAAAGAACAGTAAAAATGTAGGCAGGGCACAGGACAAAGCACTAGGGACAAAATGTATGTGAAATGGTTTGATACAGTAATGTTTTACTATGTTTTTTTAGTGAATTTAGTGAATGTCACTTTTTGTCACTTTCAAATTTCCCGCTGGTTCCGGCCCCCGTACGTCCCGACGTTGCAGGGGCGGAACCCAGAAGACAAATGCCGGTATCTGCCAGAGGACATTACAGGGGACACTGTAGGAGGGACATCGCGGGAGCGCAGGACAAGGTAAGAGAAGAACAGATCCAAGAGCAGCGCCGCATGGTAAGCCCGAGTGTGGTACTGAAACTTTACCCCGTGCTACACTCGGGAATACCACCAGGGAGGTTAAAGTCAAAAGGATGGAATGTTAAATGAAAATAATTTTGAGGCATGTCTGTGATTGTTTTTTGTGTACAAAATTAAACAATTCAATGAACATTTTCCAAGAGTGATGATTCCATACTTTGTCGGGTTGTACAAGAAACATCTTACCTCTGTGCTTGTCAACAAGGGTTTCTCCACAAAGTACTAAGTCCTGTTTTGCTTGGGGATCAAATACTTACACCCTGTTCCAAATTATTATGCAAATTCTATTTAAGTGTCACAAAGATTAAATATTTTGTTTTTCAGTTTAACTCATGGATGGCATTGTGTCTCAGGGCCCTTTTAATCACTGAAAACTATCTCGGACACCTGTGATAATTAGATTGGCAGATGAGCCCAATTTTAGGAAAAACTACTAAAGGAGGGTTTCCACATTATTAAGCAGAGCACCATTTCCAAGCAATATGGGGAAGAAAAAGGATCTCTCTGCTGCCGAAAAGAGTGAAATAGTTCAATGCCTTGGACAAGGTATGAAAACATTAGATATTTTTCGCAAACTTAAGCGTGATCATCGCACTATAAAGAGATTTGTGGCTGATTCAGAGCACAGACGGGTTCATGCAGATAAAGACTTATTGAGGAAGATTTCTGCCAGATCCATGCATCGGATCAAGAGAGTAGCTGCTAAAATACCATTACATAGCAGCAAACAGATATTTGAAGCTGCTGGTGCCTCTAGAGTCCCACGGACATCAAGGTGTAGAGTCCTCCAGAGTCTTGCAACTGTGCATAAACCTTCTATTCGGCCACCAATAACCAATGCTCACAAGCAGAAACGGCTGCATTGGGCAGAAAAATACATGAAGACTAATTTTCAAACAGTACTGTTCACTGATGAGTGCCGTGCAACCCTGGATGGTCCAGACGGATGGAGTAGTGGATGGTTGGTGGACGGCCACCCTGTTCCAACAAGGCTGCGACGTCAGCAAGGCAGTGGTGGAGTCATGTTTTGGGCCGGAATCATGGAAACAGAGCTGGTCAGCCCCTTTAGGGTCCCCGAAGGTGTAAAGATGACCTCTGCAAAGTATGTGGAGTTTATGACTGACCACTTTCTTCCCTTTTACAGAAGGAAGAACTATGCTTTCCATAAAATCATTTTCATGCATGACAATGCACCATCTAATGCTGCAAAGAATACATCTGCATCAATGGCTGCTATGGGGATAAAAGGAGAGAAAGTCATGGTGTGGCCTCCATCCTCCCCTGACCTCAATCCTATTGAGAACCTTTGGAGCATCTTTAAGCAAAAGATCTATGAGGGTGGGAGCCAGTTTACATCCAAACAGCAGCTCTGGGAGGCTATTCTGACATCTTGTAAACAAATTCAAGCAGAAACTGTCCAAAAACTCACAAGTTCAATGGATGCAAGACTTGTGAAGCTGCTATCAAATAAGGGGTCCTATGTTAAAATGTAACGTGACCTGTTAAAATGTTTAAAAAGTTAAAATGTTGTTAAAAGTTTGATTGAAATAGCTTTTGATTTCAGTAAATATGCTGCAAACACAACAAATGACAATTTTCAGTTCTTTACAACCTATAAAGTGTTTTGAAACTTACTGTGCGTAATAATTTGGAACAGTTTTTTATGTTTAAAAAAAATACTGTTATCATTAGGAGGTTTGTTCAATAAAATTTGAATTGTACTCTTAATAGTTGATAACATGAGAATTATGCTGACTGTTATTTACATCAATTATTTAGGTAAATGAGAAAAATATAATTTGCATAATAATTTGGAACAGGGTGTATTTTACTCACTGAACCGCAACTAAATTTATAGCATTTGTATCGTGTTTTTTCTGGATTTTTGGTTGATATTCTGTCTCTATCATTTAAAATACAGCTATCCTATAAATATCGTAGACCCCTCATTTCTTTGTAAGTGGTCAAAATTACAAAATCGGCAGGGAGATCAAATAATTTTTCCCCCACTGTAGTTCTTGATGACAGTGGCTGTATGTTTGGGGACATTGTCCTGCTGCAGAATACATTTTGGTGCCAATCACATGTCTCCCTGATGGTATGGCATGATAGATAACTGTCTGCCTGCATTTCTCAGCATTGGTGATAGTTTGGCCTCCACAGAGCCCTGATTTCAACATCATCGAGTCTGTCTGGGATTACATAAAGATACAGAAGGATTTGACGCAGCTTACATCCACAGAATATCTGTGTTTATGTCAGGGCAGGAGCCGAGGAACGGACAGGCAGGCCTAACAATGTAACGCACTGGCTGACGACAACCACCACCCACAGACCGAAGTCCCTCAGGGAGCGGAGTCTAAGTCCCAGGCTGCCCTTCACCAGGGCCCCTGATGGTGGGGATGGACTTGACGCAGCCAGGAACCAGGTCGCGGCCCCCGAGACACCCCAGTTGCGTTAATGGCCGCCGCCAATGGCGTGTAGCTGGTGGAAAGGACAATAGAGTAATCAGACAGGCCGGGGTCAACAACAACAGGACAAAACAGTACAGGACAGCAGACAAGAATCACAGGTCACGGGCCAGGTTCAGCAATGGAGGGTCCGATCAAAGGAGAACACAAAGAATGGTCGAGTCACAAACCGAGTCAGATTCCAGGAGAGTCACGAGAGTCAGAACAGAGCTGTAGAAACACAGACACAAGTGCAAGGAGCATGTGCGGACCACAGGCTTATATGTAATCAGCCACACCCCTCTGGGGGATGGACCTGAGACCTGAAGGCATAAAAGATTCCCACCATGCTCTGCGGAAATCCAAGATGGATGCCAGCACATGGAGTAACATAACCTCTGGGAAAAGGTAGGACCTTGACATCCGCACATTACACCGTTCCTTCATCAGCTCTTCGTCATCTCATCTTCTTGAGGTCCAAGAATGTCAGAACAGTACAGATATCCCCCAAATGACCCCTTTTTGCAAAGTAGACAGTCCAACATATTTCATAACAGGCATGGCGAGTTTTTTTAAGTTGTAATTTTTTTGTCATAATTTTTCGGAAAAGAAATTAAAAAAATGATTTTCACTATTTTTTTTACATACTGCCACCAGTGCAGTACAGCGTCATCATATAACTGGCATGGCGGTGATCAGGGACACTGACTGGTGACAGTACAAAAAAAAAATAATTATATTTTTTAAAATATTTTTTATTACATTTTTTTTCTTTTTTTAAGATTTGTTTTCATATTTCACTATGACCAAAGTAGTATAATGTTACCATAGTAACATTGTACTACTTTGGGGAAGTGATCAGTATTTATTTTTTATTTTTTTTTTAAACAATTTGCAAGCATTTACCTGACTGAAATCGATTCTTTCAGGTTTTTTTTTTTTTGTGCTTAGCTGTGATTTGGCCACGGCTAATCACATGAAACAGCTGGGCTGTATTTGGCCCAGCTTCTGCATGTTATCGCTGTGACCACACTTGTATACAATGGATGACATGAAAAGAAGCCATCCATTGTATACAGCTGTCATGTGACATGCTGTGATTGGTCACAGCAGGTCACATGGTACTGGCAACAGGGCCAGTACACAGATCTGTCATCGGCCGTGTCCGAGGTACATGGTTGGTGACAGATCGCGCAGCAGCGCGGGCAAGCACAATGCGTGTTCCTGAAAGGACGCCATATGGCGTCCACCTAAAGGGACAAGCTGTTCGCCCGGCCGCCATCTGGATTTTCCTATCCACCTCAAATGTGGATGGGCTCAGTATTTTGAGCTGTTTGTGGCCAGCTGTAGCAAATGTACAGCCTGCACATGTAGTGAGCAAATATGGCTGTCCTGGGGTACATATTTTGCAAACTGTTCAAGGAAGTACATTTTTAAAATACATAAAACACATAAGTGAACATTTTCACATGTATATCTAAAGAACCTTATAAAAAATTATAGATTCCCGTTAAGTAGAATCTGAGAGTGACAGAAGTCCCTCTGCTACAGAAGAGATAGTGTCACATGATTAGTTGAAAAAGGTGGCTTTTGGAAGGTTGAATTTTTTTTAAATATTTATTTTATACTAGTTGCTTCTATTAAATTGTACTAACAATAGATAAATATTGATGCTGGAGAGGTAAAAGGATTTGCTTAAAAGTCCAACTGTGTGTGGAAGGGAGGGGATGGGGAACGGGCTGTAAAGAGTTCCAATAAATAATGGATAACGGACAGCAACATCAGTGGCAGCAGACTTAGAGTAAAGCTGGGCTCTGTAGGCAAGGAAAGAGAAGAGAGGGGTGCCAGACTAAGTACCGCATTAAAAGGTAAGTTTTATTGCAAGGTAAAACAATGGCAACTCACTAGAAGTGAAATTGGATTAGGCATGTCATCCTGGACATCGCCCTATAGGGGTCCCGGGAGCCACTGGAGAAAGAGTAGGAGTGTGTAATGCAGGAGCTGCAGCAGAAAACGGATCTCGTGGATGCTCAGTGCTTGTTGCGGCCAGCCGCTGGAGGGAAGACCAGCCTGGAACAGAAATGGTGCTGGGGCGGACTTGATGTCAGACGTAGGAGCGTGGTGCCATAAAAATGGGCGGTAACGCATTTCAAAGCATAGCTTTTTCCTCAGACCTGATTGGCCAGTGGCAGTCGACATCTAA
Source organism: Staurois parvus (assembly GCF_062004578.1). NCBI lineage: Eukaryota > Metazoa > Chordata > Amphibia > Anura > Ranidae > Staurois > Staurois parvus. The sequence goes on along the minus strand of NW_028318073.1, from coordinate 1,487,229 downwards.
ATAGGGAACGGGAGAGGCAGGGATGGTTGCAGGGTCATGTCTCATCATCAAAGCATAATTAAGGGAAAATAGCAATCCGGGAGCGTCACCAAATACAATAGAATACATTAAAAGACCGGATAATGAATTACATGGAAATAAATGAACAGTTCATGAATTACAAAAAAACAACATTAAACATTAGGAATACCATTAGTTCATACAATAATAATATACATTGCAAATGATAGGGTCATGATGGATGAATAAGTATCTAAAAATGGGGTAATACCTAATCATTTAAAAACATGATTATAATCACCGGTAATACAGAATGTTGGTTAAATAAAATTCAATCATATCTAAATGTCTAAAACATGATAATGACCACAAATGATACAGAATGCTAGATAAAGATAGATAATTAAAAACTAAAAAGGGTACGTCACCACATAGTGAATGTGTAAACGGGAAAAAAATATATATATATTTATATATGTATATATATGGAAGTTGGTAGGAACAAATGTTGTAGATAATGTATGTAGATAAAATATATAAAAACCAATTGGCCAATAAACATAATCCAAGAATACAGAAAGTACAATTGATACCCTATAATATAGTTACTTACCCACCCCGATGTGTGAAAGAAAAGGGTTGGCGAAATATAATGGAATCTCTAACCCACCCCGATGGGTGAGTTGGAAAGTAGTATCAGGTGACTAGTTCGGGTAACTACTTTCCAACTCACCCACTTTTTTCTGGGGACAGTCTGCTTGAGTCTGCTTGCGGTGATTGTAGCCGTATTAGTGCACTTGTGGCAGAAACAATTGAGTACTGTCTGTTGAGTACCATTGCTATGTACATTTTTTTTCACCCTTGTCTTACTGCTAAAATTTTCTGAATTATTACTGCTTGGACCTTGAAGAAGGGGATATACTTATTCTTGTTGTTGATAAGCTTGTTCTGAAAAATTGTATGTTAGTGCAAATAAAACGTACAGACAGTACTCAGTTATTTTTAGGACAGCCTGAATGCAAACACAGCTTGCTTAAGGATGCCTATGCCCATAGACTGTCAACCTTGACTGGCATCCATCAGTCATGGCATTTGATGTTTGCATAACTCCATCCTTCTGCTTGCATCAGAACTGAGAGCTCATCAGTACTGAGGCAGGATCCTGGGATGTTTTCCTGAGGCTATGTACTGGCCCCTCTCACCAACTATGATCTGCCTGCAGTGCAAGCACGGAAACACAGTGATGCCATCACTGGATCTAAAATAAGGTATGAATTGAAAAGTGTTTTTTTTTTCTTTTGTGGGGTGGGGGAATTGGAGAATCAGAAAAGACAAAATATAAGCAAATTAAATTTTAGCTGTAGCCTAAAATTCTCTTCTGCTTTTAAAGCAGACTTTTCCAACAAACTTGACTAAACTAATGCAATATAGGTATTAAAAGCACTCGTTATTATAAGTTTCTTGCCTCTTTCTTGTCACTTGTCAAAAAAATTATACAATCCTATGCCCACAATTGATCCAGAGAAAGGTAAAGAAACCCAATAAAGCTTGATCCATTTTGCTCCAGCAGGGGAAAAATTCCTCCTGATCCCCCAAGAGGCAATGAATTTTCCCTGGATCAACTTTACCTATAGATTTTGATATCCAGTTATATCATGTAAATTTAGGAAATAATCCAAGCCTTTTATAAAACAATCTACTGAGCTGGCCTAAACCAGCTCTTAAGGGGAGCCTATCCCACATTTTTGCCACTGTTACTGTGAAGAAGCCTTTCCGTATTTGGAGATTAAATCTGTTTTCTTCCAGTGCCCCCATGTCCTCTGTGATGACTTTAAAGTAAATAAATCTACACCAATTTCACTATATGTACCACCTATGTATTTATACATGTTGATCATATCCCCCCGTAATCTCCTCTTCTCAAGATAGAATAAATTAATTTCCTCTAATTATTCCTCATAGCTAAACTCCATGACTCTTATCAGTTTGGTTGCCCTTCCCTGTACTTTCTCCAGTTCCCAATGTTCTTTTTGTGAATTGGTGGCCAAAGTTGAACTGCATATTCCAGATGAGGACTTACTAATGATTTGTACAGGGGTAAAATGATATCTCCCTCTCTGGAGTCTATACCTCTTTTTAAAACAAGAAAATATTTTGCTTGCTTTGCATTGAATGCCATTACTAAGCATGTGATCTACCAGAACTCCCAGATTCTTCTCCACCATTAATTCCCCCAGTTCTACTACCTCTAGTATGTATGATGCATGCCCAACAGTGCATTGAGGTCGGCTTGTAAATTGGAGACACGCTGTAAGGACATTATGCCATTGCATGGTTTAGTGTCTTCTGCAAACACTGAAATAGTACTTTTAATCCCAGACCCTATATCATTTATAAATGTATTAAAAAGTAAGAGTCCGAACACTGAACCAGTAACAACCCTAGACCATTAAGAGTATGAATCATTAGCCACTACTCTCTGAATATGTTTTTTTAGCCAGTTGTTTATGCATTTACAAACTGATTTTTCCAAGCTTGTAGACTTTACCTTACACATTAGCCCTGTGTTGGGAACTGTGTCAAAACGCTTTTGCAAATCCATGTATACAATGTCCACAGCCGCTCAATAAGAGAAGTGCAGCCAAAAAAGCTCCTTTTAAATAGTTTAACATGCACAGCTACATGCACCATAGATTTGTAAAGTTGGGGAGGTGGGGTGTACTTCCACATTAAGCTAACTATAGCCATTAGATGTCAGTTAGATATGCATGTAGAATCCAACCATTGAACATTTCATGCTGATTCCTGTAGGGGGAGGTAATGAGGAGAATGTCTACACTTTCCTGCAGTGTGGCCCTCATCTCTAGGGAAATAGTAGTAGTCAATTGCAAATGGTCAGCTGGGATGTCTGTAGAGAGCCACAGACATGAGGATCACTGTGTCATCCAGCCAAACCCAGTCAGCCATCTGTTCTTTGTGGGTTGCTTTTAGATTATATAGCATCATTTGAGGTATGTATTAGTTGTTTGATACTTTAGAGCAGTGTTTTTCAACCTCTGGGCTGCAGCCTCCCTTCTTCCAGGCCATGGCTTGAGTGGTCAGTATTTACAGATCCTGCAGTTTGTGTGTCCTCATAAGTACTAACATCCGCAGCTACTGCTGTCAAACGCTGATTCTGCGCTGTTTGTTTACATGCTGTGCCCACTTGGTTAGTAGGTTGGGCCTACCTCAAAGGCTGCACAGAGCAGGATGCAAACACTGCTTGTGAGGAGCTGAACAGCAGTGAAATGTCACCCCTTCCCTTACTAACAGTATACATGGAAGAAGAAGCTGCTGGCACCCTAATTGGCAGCAGGGAGACAGGAGTTGCTGACATCTTAAACCGAAACAGGTAAGTTGTGATTATGAGTAATGCAAGGTGCTGCTAGGGGGTAAAGTACAGAAACAAGGTAGGGGGGATACTGCTGTGAATTAGAAGCTGTTAGGGTTTTAGGCTTGTTTCACACTGCTGCAGTCTGATTTTGACAAGATTTTCTATGCGAGTATGTATTTCAACTTGGATGTGGTTTGCATATTCTGTGGGGCCAAAATCACTGCAATCACACCACAGTAGTACATCAATCTTTTCCAACATCGTGGCAACTCCAGGCAAAGTGTCATTTTTTTCTGTTTTAATCTGCAGTATAAAATTACATTAAAGGAATTATACACATTCCTACCTGCACCTTGTGTTTTCCACCTGCTAAGATGTGCATTTATCATGTAGTTTCATGGTGTCATTTTTTGCCCTGTACACTATATTAGAGTAAATCAGTAGTTTCTGTTTGTGCTGAAATATGTGGTATTTGACATGGCACTGCACAGGTTAATGCATAACTGTCTGTATTGTGAGACCTGACATTTAATGTTAGGATACTACATATCCCAAAAACCCTTGGTCTCTCAGTCTAGTTATTATGCAGGTGAGAGCTACACAGTAATTAGATCTGACACAGACACAAACAGGCAGAGCATTAACAGACACACAGATAGCCCTCCTTTCAGCTGTCGGATGTTTTCTTATTACATTAGCACTCCCACATTTGTGATGCAACACAAAGCGGATGCAAAGTCATACATTGGACATTGTGTCACCCAGAACAGGAAGATGCCTTGTCCCTAGGGACAAGCTAGCTGAAGCAATATATGGGCATGGGGAATCGATCAGTCATGACAGTACAAAATACAGCCACAACATGTGAGCCCATCATTACAAGGTGACGGAAACTAAAACAGCACAGCAAATTAGAGATGAAATATTTCTGGAAATTTTTAAGCTGCAAGAGAAAAATGTTTTGGTTTTTGTTTCAGAAAAAATTGAAATCTTGGAGAAAATTGGAAATAAAATTCAGTGTGGAGTGGTATTACAAATTTCATTTTGTTACACCGAATGTGAAATGTAGTATATATAAAAGTATTGTGCTTGAAATAAAAGTACAGGTTATTCAGTAAATAAATTAAACTTTCTTTTTAAAATGTTATTTTTTATTAGAAATAGAATAACAAGGACTGTATATGTTAAGAACATTTCAGGTATACATGAGAACAGGTAACCACCCCCTTGCCCTTTCTGTCATAATTTAAAAGCTTCTTGCCAATATGAATTTTCAGTTCTTAAAAATGCAGAAGCATATATTGCTCTGGCAAGAGCTTTATCAATGTTCTCCTGATTTTTAGGTGTCATTTTATCTATAATTGCAGTGATTATTTTTTTTGTGAGGCAGGAGTTTGCAACCCTTCCTTACTTGAAGATGCTGTTGGTGAAGAAACACTTTGTGATGATCCAGGACTAGCAGAAAGGGTGTTTCTGAATTGAGAACTGTGGAGTGAAAAGCTAATTGCACTTTCATTATGGTCCTCTTCATTTAATTCCATAAAGTATTTTTTAATGTCTTTAGGGTACCTCTGGCATACAGGGATGTGTTTTGTCATCCTTGTAGCATTTGGAAAAGAATATTTCTGCTCACAATATTTGCAAATTGCAGCTTTTCACTCTGCAGAAATTGCACTGTGGAAATGTTTTCAAACTCTAGACATTGGTCTCACCATTTTGCTGAGAGAAAAAAACACAATTTACTGATCAGACTATAGGTAAACATTATGCTGTGATGGTGGCGAACACTAACTGCAATCATTTAAAGGTTATGAAGATAAACTAATTTGTTAGGTAAATTTAACCTCTTACCTGTCAGTTAAGACCTAAGAGGACAGAAACCATCTCTACTGTGGTAGAAATGCATATTTCTCTTGTTTGAGAACTGTATTGAGAAGTACATTGTTACTTGAATTGTCTTCCAGGATTTGCATGTCTTCAGCTGATAGAACATGCAGTAATTTAAGACTTTACATAAAGTCTCTGAAATTTTTTATTTAGGTCTTCATGTTACATAGTTTGAATACCATGTCATAGATATATTATTTATCGTTGTTAAAGAACACATTCCACAATCAATTTTTTTTCTCATAAAAAACCAAGAAGAGCTTTGAAAAAATGGAAAAACCCTGGTTTTTCCTATTTTTTCTTTTTCTTTTTTTTTCAGGCCTTCCCATCTGTACAGCAAATATAGTTACACTACTACAAAGAGTTCTGTGAATGGGCAAGAGGGGTGAACAGACAATACTGTGGCTCTGTGTATGAAAGCCGCAGCTCTAAAAACCAAAGCCAACTGGAAGTACACTGAGAACTATACTGTCCAGCCTAACTCAAAGTGAAAATGTTAACGAAATTACAGTGATATCTAAAGTGGCATCCACCTCAAGACCTAACCTGTTTCTACACTTCATATTTGTTTTTTTGTAAAGTTCTTTAAAATTCAAGTTGCTCATGTGGCATATGTGGAGATTATTGGAGAAAGGTATTGAAGGGGTGGATGCAAATGGGTAATGGTCTGCTTACCTAATTCAAAACTCTTTTTATTAGTAAAATATGGTGCTGCCTTACATATAGTATGGTTGTGCTGTGATTTTAGGCCCATGTCACACTTGCAATCTTGTCACTGGCAGCACCTGACCAGTGACGTGATCGCTAGACTAAAAGACATTGAAGACAATTACTTGCTTCTGTGCCTACATCATCATTGCAGAATTGGCCAAACCAATGGGGCCTAACTCTATAGGTATTTCTTTTGCTGGTGCCAGAGATTGTGCAGTTTTTCAGAGTGACACTTGAGGTAGATTTTTTTTTCCTTTGGTTGAAAACCACTGCTTTAGAGCAATCATGCCTTCTATATCTAAAAATCTTTGTTTCGAATTGTAGTCAAATCCTGTGATGTGAGGGTTTTTTTTTTTTTTGTATTATTATTTTATTTCAGTACTTACTTTGTGTGCCCTTCTTTTCCAGTGCTACCATAAAGCCCAAGGTGCCACCACCTTTACCGCCAAAGGTTAGTGCGTTATGTTGGAATTGTGATACTGATATATTATGTGGCGTGTATGTTAGTCACATATTTAATGTCTACAAATTCTTCACTGCATCACAATATATAAGCCATTAAAATATATTGTATCAAGAGGCTTGCAGGCTAATTACTTTTATCAAAAACACACTGACATGATGACACTAGCCATACCAGCCTATGTGGCTGCTATAAATGGTAGGGCATAAAGGTCACACCTAGGACACTTTTGGGCACCACATAATAAAAAAGGATGAAAGCATTATTAAACCCAATACCATAAATGTAATAATGGAGTATTAAACCCATTACCAAATTTAATATATTGCAGCTTACCAGTCCTTAGATATAGTGCCTGCTTTCTTCTTTTTTTATATATATATATTGTAAAGCTTTATCTCTCTGTTTTTCACCTGGTGACCTGGCCAGTAACATACCTCCTGTTTTAGAGTGCTCCCAATCTGGAAGAATGAGTACAGGGGGGACGTTTGGACAGCAGCATTGTCAATCTGGGAAGAGGGGAGTGTTAGATGGTATAGCAGGTTTAGATACACTAACAAATTGAAGCCATGCTCTAGCTCTCACTATAGTTACACCAGCAGTTACAGCAGCAGTTTCTTTTCTTTTGAGATAAATGTTTTATATGATTGAATAAAAGCTGATCATTGTAAACACCCCTGTCAGTGGTTAATGGTTTGTTTCAACTCTGTAACTGATACATTTGCAGGAGAGCTTGTTCTGTTGAAAAGCAAGACTTACTAACTGGATCACCATGTGAATATACAAGGAAGTCTAAAAAAGAAAAAAAATGCAGCCATCACATCTAAGAAACTGCTTTTGGGTTTAATAATGATTTTTTAAGCTGCTTTTGGGTTTAATAATGATTTAAGAATATTCAAAGAGGGTTTAAATATAGGCAACAAAATGATTAATCAGAAAAATACAGAAAGATAACACACATATTTAAACTTGCGTGACCATATAGAGTTCATGGAGTTCATGGGAGAGATTTTATTAATACTGGTGCACACAGAATCTGGTACAGCTGTGCATAGTAACCTGCTACTCTACACATTGATCTGGGGAAATCAAACTGAAGCAAAAGAAGAAAACTGACAAGGGCAAAGGAAAAGTGTTAAAATTTTAAGGATTTATTCCAAACTAAAATATCACACATAGGGCAAGTAGTGTCCTGCATCAGTGCTATCCACAGAGCCTAGATCCAAAGAATACTGGATTTTCCCATTCTCCATCAGGCTGTCAGTTAAAAAAAACCGGTACTGTCACGCTGGACCTCCTGGAAAGCTGTTAAAGGCAGAGTTAGCAGCAACCCTTATGGATCATGGGAAACAGGTAATGCGTGTGGAGCCGAGAGGCAATGTGTTTCAGGGCCACGTCCTTTTGTCAAGCTAACTAACTCTTTATTACTCAGCACTTTTAAACAGGACTACAGGGTGCAGACAAATGTAACAACTGAACAAAATAAGATTCAACAGCCAACATATATATGCTGATTAAACAAGCAAAGAAAAAATCTCAGCAAAATTGAAAAATAAAATAATAAAGAACTAGTTTAGCCTAATTGCTGCATGTTATTCTTTTAACCAGCAGGGGGACGATCATCTATAAAAAGAAACCACTAAATACACTGTCAAAGCAAATGATCTGTAAATCTAATCTTTTTACAGTGGAGAGAATTTAGAATGTACATTGTAATAAAAACATTAAAAATACTGAAATCTAAAAATAAGTAAAAAGGTATATTTATGAACTATATTGAATATATCTATGTATATATATATTTTTTCATTATACATAAATAATATAGGAATTTTATAAATAATCCAAGAATTGATCAAATTGTGTTCATCTCAGGTTCGTCATTCAGCTCCATTAGGGATAGTGTGTTAAGGGTGAAAATCAAAGATTTATTATGTTTCTGGGCAAAGTATCTTAGGGCACTGTGTTCGAGGTTCCCTTCAATTAGTCTGCAATATCCTTCAGACCTACTCCTAAGTGCCTAATAGTAAGCCACATAGTTAGGAAAGGCAATAAATGACAAAATCTATAGAGCAATTATGTCAGTGAAATACTTTGCCATTACCACCTAAAAACATTTTCTGCCCATGTTGACCCATGCTTGCACATGATGCATTTCTTTTTTCTACAATGGTATGTGCCTATGAGGTTATTAAATGAAATATAAGGAGTCTTGTGTTTTTGGAATAATGGATCTTAATATGCTGGGAGCTTTAATATATACAAATCTGGGTCTAACTGTTAAACTGGAACACAGTTTGGGATCTTGCAGTAATATAGATTAGTGTTTCCTAATGTTCTCTGTGTGCTGGTATTTGATGAAATTGTTTGATAAATGTAATATCAGAACAGGCATCCTCATCTTTAACATTACATCTGAATCAAAAGGTAAGACATACTGTAAATGATATGCTTCGTGTACCATCTTTGCTGTAACTTTTTCCCAGAAGCTTGGCTTTGGCATATATAGTCCTTGTCCAGAGTGCAGTTCTTATAAAAGGCCTCAAAACTGACTCTTGGGTATAATACTAATCCATTTTGAGTGATGACAGCTTTGTGAGTGTAGCTAGGAGTTTCTAGCAATGGGACTTAAATGGTTTTTTTTTTGGATATCATCTGTTCACCCTTTGAAATTTAGCTCAAGATCTAAGAACACCAGTCGCAGACTTTGGTCATATTGTATGTGCATTAAAAAATGTAATTGAAGTACCTTTGTCTTAACCCTTCCCCATTGCCAGTTTCTGGTTGTCATTACTAGTAATTTCACTTGTCAGAATACATAATACATACCCACTGCTGTGTTAAATTATGCTTCCAAGTAGTGAAAGCTTTATTGAGAAAGATGATTAACAACATTATTGTTACATGTTGTTTAACCAGTTCCCGCCCGGCCAGTAGCAAAATGATGGCTGAGCAGGACTCTCGTCAATCCGGGTGGGCATCATATGACATTCTCTCGGATTTCGCCTTGTGCGTGCTTGCGGGGCAGTGCTATGGCGACATCTGTCACCAGCTGTGCCCCTCAGACATAACCGATGACAGATCTGTTTACCAGCCTGTTGCCAGTACCATGTGACTGCTGCAACAATGAATGGCATGAAAGGAAGCCATCCATTGTTTACAAATGTGTCACAAGCTGTGATTTGTCACAGTAATCACATGGTACAGACTGGGACAATCACAGCCCATCTGTGTCATGTGATTAGCTGTGGCCATTCACAGCTAATCACAACAACAAAAATATATATATATATATATCACTCCCCCAGAGTAGTACAATGTGTGTTATGAAAAAAAATAATTAAAAAAATGTAATAGTCAATGTCCATTATCACTGCCACACCTGTTATATGATGACGCTGTTCTGCACTGGTGACAGTATGTTAAAAAAAAAAGTGAAAAAAATGCTTTTCTTCATTTTCTAAAAAATTACAACTTCAAAGGACTCACCATTAGATTGGCTGTCAGTACTTCAGGACTAATCAATTTTCAGATATATCCCATAGTTTGTGGAATCTCTAACTTTCCTACAGACTACATAATATACATTGACTTTTCATAATATACAATTGACTGTTATTTTCATCAAAGAAATGTAGCAGAATAAATCTTGACCAAAATTTCTGAAGAACAATAATTTATTTGCAAATTTTATAACAAACTAAGAAAAGCTTAGTGGTGATTAAATACCACCAAAATTTAGTTTGGGTACAGCATTGCATAGCTGCTCAATTGTCATTCAAAGTGCGAAAGCACTGAAAATTGGTCTGAGCAGGAAGGGGGTAAAAGTTCCTGGTATTGAAGTGGTTAATCTGTTATATTAATGTTCAGATCAAAGTTGTGACATTTGATCTGCATTTTAAAACCAGTCAAAGAAATTGTACAAATATTTATTCATTACAGGTATTGATATAGCTTTGTCAGTTTACGCAGCACTTTACATATATATTGTATATTCACATCAGCCCCTGCCCTCAAGGAGCTTGCAATCTAAGATACCTAACTCACATTCATACATTTATTTTTTTGCAGTATAAAGGAAAAAAGCCTGAAAATGTTGAAAATAAATGCATTTCTCTTAGTTTCTGTTATAAAATTTTGCAAATAAGTAATTTTTCTTCATAAATTTTGACCAAAATTTATACTGGTACATTTCTTTGGTAAAAATAACACAAATCGGTATATATTAATTGGTCTGTGAGAAAGCCTTTAGAGTTTGCAAGCTATGGTACCAAACATTGAAAATTGATGACACTTGGCATCCTATCTCATTTCTTGAGGCCCTAACAAGCCAGGACAGTAGAAATACCTCCCAAATTACAACTTTTTGGAAAGTAGACATTCCAAAATATTTAGTAAGAGGCATGGTGAGTTTTTTTGAAGTTGCAATTTTTTCCCACAGTTTTTGATTTTGATTTTTTTTCTTCTTCCCCCCACAAACTTGTCACATTAACAAGTTATTTCTCACACACAATATAGGCAAATTACATTCTGCTACTCGTCCTAAATATAACGATACCAAATATGTGAGACTTTTCCACAACCTGACCACATAGAGAGTCTCAACATGCAAGGAGCACCATCAGGTATTCTAGGGACATAAATTACACATCTAATATCTTGACTACCTATTACACTTTTGAAGGCCCTGAAGCACCAGGGCAATGGAATTTCCCACAAAATGACCCCATTTTGAGAAGCAAACACCCCAACGTATATTCTATGAGGCATAATTGGTCTTTTAACCACTTGACCTCCAGAGGATTTACCCCCCTTAATGACCAGGCCTCTTTTTGCTACTCAGCGCTGCACTAATTCAACTGATAATTGCGCGGTCATGCAATGCTGCACCCAAACAAAATTTACATCCCTATTTTCACACAAATAGAGCTTTCTTTCGGTGTAATTTGATCACCTGTGCGCTTTTTATTTTGCACGCTATAAACAAAAAAATGCCGAAAATTTTGAAGAAAAACAATATTTTTTACTTTCAGCTATAAAAAATATATAGTAAACTCAAAGTTGGTTATAAATTTAGGCCAAAATGTAATCTGCTCCATGTTTTTGGTAAAAAAAAATCCCAATGAGTGTATATTGATTGCTTTGTGTGGAAGTTATAGCGTCTACAAACTATGGTATAAATACTGCAATTTACGCCATTTTTCTGCTATACAGCGCTGCGCTAGTTTAACGGACAATTGCGCGGTCATGCAATACGGTACATAAATGAAATTTACATCCTTTTTTCCCCCACAAATTGAGCTTTCTTTTGGTGGTATTTGATTGCCTGTGCGGTTTTTATTTTTTGCGCTATAAAAAAAAAAGGCTGACAATTTTGAGGAAAAAAAAAACAATATTTTGGACTTTTTGCTATAAAACATGTCCAGTAAAAATCAAATTTAGTCATAAATTTCTGCCAAAATGCATTCTGCGACATGTCTTTGCTAAAAAGAAAACACAATACATGTAATTTAATTGGTTTACGTGAAAGTTATAGCGTGAAAGATACTGGGATTTTTAGTTTTTTTTTTTTTTATACTAATAATGGCGGCGATCAGCGAATTATGGCGGCGATCAGTGACTTATGGCAGCGACCAGCGAATTATGGCGGGACTGCGGCGGACATTCTGACATTGGGGGGTACTGACTTGAGGTCACTGACATCCCCAAAAACACTAATACAGTGATCAGTGCAAAAAAAAAAAAACACTGACACTGTACTAATGGCACTAGGGAGGAAGGGGTTAACTTTATTTTGCAGGGAAGGGTTATCTGTGTGAGGGGGAGTGTTTTACTAGGGGGCGGGGGTGTGTGCTGGACGGGACAAGGCTGATCGAGAGAGAGAAACCCTTCTTTCTCGATCAGCTCGTCCTCGAGCTGTCAGGGAAGTGACAGACAGCACAGCTACTTCAGCTGTGCTGTCTTTCACTGTTTGCCGCCGATCACCGGGACCCGGCGACTGACATCCGCAGCGGTAATCGGCGGGACAGATAGGGCGGCGGCACGCCTCGCGCGCGCCCCCTATCTGTTTACAAAACACGCATTTTAAAACGTGGCTTTGCCTGCCAGTAACACCCTTCCGCCATATTTCTACAGTGGCAGGGCGGCAAGTGGTTAAACGTGTCATTTTTTTTCCACAAGTTTTCAGAATATGTGGAGAGAAAATTAAAACATATTTTTTTTTTTACACAAAGTTGTCCATTTCTAAGATAATTCTAACACATAGCATGTAAATAACAAAAAATACACCCAAAAATATATTCTGCTACTTGTCCTGAGTTTGGAAATACCACGTGTTAGACTTTTTAGCAGCCTGGCCACATACAGAGGTCCGACATCCAAGTAGCACCATCAGGTTTTTTAGGGACATAAATTACACACCTAATTTCCAGACAACCTATCATTTTTGAAGGCCATTCATATTTCTAACGCATACTGTAGCATGTACATACCAAGAATTACACCCCAAAATACATTCTGAGAAAGTAAAAGATTACCTGTGGTTTTATTAGTGCAGTTGTCCACAGAGGAGAGCATTGGTCCAGGCAGCAGGCAGACAGGAATATTGTACATAGTCAGTTCAGGCAACAGGCAGAGATATCATCGGCACAGCTAAACCATTGGCCCAGGCAGCAGACAGAGATGTGGTCAGCAGCAGCCAAAGGAATTCTCTAGGCAGAGACATGGTCAGCACAGCCAAAATGTCAGCGGAGGCATGTTGGCAATAAGTTGGCAACAGGCAGAAATATTAGGCTTACAGCCTCGATCAGGTAAGACCTGGGCATAGGGGTAGAGGCTTCGTCCCACCCATCTCTTCGAAGCCTCCGAACTAACAGACCCTTTTCCGGGAATTATAAAATCTGGAGAAAAACAAAAACTTGGGTTTCTCCACTCTAAAAAATTATTCTGAAACCCCTCACATATGTGAGACCCCTGTGTTATCTCGAATCCTACTACTACAGTAGCAGGGCAGAAGATCAGTCCAAGCAGCGGGCAAAAAATGTGGTCAATTAACAAGCCGAGTTCAGTTCAGATGGCAGGCAGAAACACGGTTGACAGTTTAGACAGCAAGCAGAGGCATCTTCAATAAGCAGTCAAGGGTCAGTTCCAGAACAGGCAGAGGTAAGGTCAGTTTAGGCAGCAGGCAGTGGCGTTGTCAAATAACAGGCTAGGGTCAGTTCAGGAGCAGGCAGAGGCATGAGGAGTGAATGGCAGGAAATTCAGAATTACATTTACCATACTTCACTAATATTGTAGAGAAGTATGGTAACGGCGGGAATAGTCTCCTATGCAGAGGCCTTGTTGGGAAGGACACTGGGGACAGTAACACACCCGGCATTTTTTTTTTTATATCTTTGACCTCTCTCCGGGAGGGAGTTTTTCGTTTGTGGAGTCTGCTCACTGCATCTGAGCAAACACTTTCTGGTGGGCCTCCAGGGTACTGATAGCGAAGAAAAGACATGGGTGTCTCGGTGGATTTCCGGTAGATCACATACAGTCAGGTCCATAAATATTGGGACATCGACACAATTCTAACATTTTTGGCTCTATACACCACCACAATGGATTTGAAATGAAACAAACAAGATGTGCTTTAACTGCAGACTGTCAGCTTTTATTTGAGGGTATTTACGTCCAAATCAGGTGAACGGTGTAGGAATTACAACAGTTTGCATATGTGCCTCCCACTTGTTAAGGAACCAAAAGTAATGGGACAGAATAATAATCATAAATCAAACTTTCACTTTTTAATACTTGGTTGCAAATCCTTTGCAGTCAATTACAGCCTGAAGTCTGGAATGCATGGACATCACCAGACGCTGGGTTTCATCCCTGGTGATGCTCTGCCAGGCCTCTACTGCAACTGTCTTCAGTTCCTGCTTGTTCTTGGGGCATTTTCCCTTTAGTTTTGTCTTCAGCAAGTGAAATACATGCTCAATCGGATTCAGGTCAGGTGATTGACTTGGCCTTTGCATAACATTCCACTTCTTTCCCTTAAATAACTCTTTGGTTGCTTTTGCAGTATGCTTTGGGTCATTGTCCATCTGCACTGTGAAGTGGCGTCCAATGAGTTCTGAAGTATTTGGCTGAATATGAGCAGATAATATTGCCCGAAACACTTCAGAATTCATCCTGCTGCTTTTGTCAGCAGTCACATCATCAATAAATACAAGAGAACCAGTTCTATTGGCAGCCATACATGTCCACACCATGACACTACCACCACCATGCTTCACTGATGAGGTGGTATGCTTAGGATCATGAGCAGTTCCTTTCCTTCCCCATACTCTTCTCTTCCCATCACTCTGGTACAAGTTGATCTTGGTCTCATCTGTCCATAGAATGTTGTTCCAGAACTGTGAAGGCTTTTTTAGATGTTGTTTGGCAAACTCTAATCTGGCCTTCCTGTTTTAGAGGCTCACCAATGGTTTACATCTTGCGGTGCACTCTCTGTATTCACTCTGGTGAAGTCTTCTCTTGATTGTTGACTTTGACACACATACACCTACCTCCTGGAGAGTGTTCTTGATCTGGCCATCTGTTGTGAAGGGTGTTTTCTTCACCAGGGAACTAATTCTTCGGTCATCCACCACAGTTGTTTTCCGTGGTCTTCCGGGTCTTTTGGTGTTGCTGAGCTCACCGGTGCGTTCCTTCTTTTTAAGAATGTTCCAAATAGTTGTTTTGGCCACGCCTAATGTTTTTGCTATCTCTCTGATGGGTTTGTTTTGTTTTTTCAGCCTAATGATGGCTTGTTTCACTGATAGTGACAGCTCTTTGGATCTCATCTTGAGAGTTGACAGCAACAGTTTCCAAATGCAAATAACACACTTGAAATGAACTCTGGACCTTTTATCTGCTCATTGTAATTGGGATAATGAGGGAATAACACACACATGGCCATGGAACAGCAGAGAAGCCAATTGTCCCATTACTTTTGGTCCCTTAACAAGTGGGAGGCACATATGCAAACTGTTGTAATTCCTACACCGTTCACCTGATTTGGATGTAAATACCCTCAAATTAAAGCTGACAGTCTGCAGTTAAAGCACATCTTGTTCGTTTCATTTCAAATCCTTTGTGGTGGTGTATAGAGCCAAACATTTTATAATTGTGTCGATGTCCCAATATTTATGGACCTGACTGTATGTATTATAAATGGCCGAATTGAAAAAATAAATGAAGACTTTTTTGTATCAATGGTGGGTTCTTCTTACAACAAGGTAGGGCTGGATCATCTGATCATTGAATTCAACTCCCCTCATGAACAAATTATAATGGTGGACACATTCTGGTTTTTGGATTGTGCCGTTTCTTCTAGTGATTTGCACGTGGGTGTCGTGAATTGATAAGAGCATGTAGATGTCTCGTTTGTCCCTCCACTTCATAGCCAAAATCTCTTCGTTCTGCAAACTCACCAACTCCCCTCGCTGTAGTCTTGTGTTCACCAGCTTTTGCGGGAAGCCCTTCCTACTAGCTATCCACATGCTATGCTAGTGTTTTCCTTTGGTGAAGATTGCAGAAAAGGGGCAAGCTGGTGTAAAAATATCAACATAGAGATGATAACCCTTTGGAGTGGAAATACAAGCTCCCAAATGACTTTTCCACTTGCTTAAATGTATTCTGGACATTCAGGAGGATGCAGCTGGGTGTCCTTTCCTTCGTACACGAGGAAGGCGTACACGTATCCCGTGGCTCAGTCGCATAATTTATATCAGACCCTTTTGCTGGGGATAAACTGCTTGAAGCTCAGTCTGCCAGTGAAGGGGATAAGCAACTCATCCACGCAGATATTTTTGTCCGTGACAAATAATTGGGCAAATTTCTTGGAGCAAAACATAAGAAGTGAACAAATGTTATGCAATGTATCATATGCTGGGTCATTTTGGGGAGGGCACTGGGTGTTATAGTTGTAATGGAGGAACCGCGTGATCATTAGATATCTCTTCTGGGCATGACTGTTGAGTAAATTGGCTTATGATGGATTGGGTGGGTAGACCAGTAGGAGTGTAATTGATTTGATTTATTTTTTTTTTTTTTGTGAGTCCCATATTAAATGTAAGGCCGAAAAAGGTTCTAAATTCCTCTACTGTTAACTGCTTCCATTTGTAGGAACGAGCATAACTTGAATCTGGGTTGGTGGCTATGAATTGTTGGGCATAGAAGTTGCACTGGTCCACAACTGAATTTAGTAAGTTATCGTTAAAAATTTAATTTAAAAAAAGCAATGTGGCAAAATGTTCTGTGTTCACCTGGACTCCTGGCTGAACACTAAAAGAGGGGATGTTGGCTGCTCCAGAGTAAGGGGAAAGCCAAAGGGGGTTTTGAAGAACATATGGAAGAGCAGCATGGGTCCTAACCCTTTGGGGCTGAGGTGACACTCCACTAGTACCTGGCCTTTCTTGAGGTTCTCCATTTCTGGTGGAAGCCACTGTTCTACTAGTGGATGCCACTGCACTACTTGTGGTAGCCTGCTCCTCACCAGAACACCTTTGTTTGGTGAGCACACTTTCCTCCTCCGATTCTGTAGGAGACCCACTGCTTAAAACGGGATCTTAATCAGAATCAGACTCGGAGAGCTCCCCGCTGCTGTCGTCAGTCATGGTTAGGATTTGGTAGGCCTCCTCACAGGAAAATAATTTTTTTAGACATACTGGGACAGATGTGGCTGCACTGATGGGTGCTGATGAGGCTGCACTGCTGGGTGCTGATGAGGTTGCTCTGCTGGGTGCTGATGGGGATGCACTGCTGGGTGCTGACAAGGGTGCGCTTATGAGGATGCACTGATCGGTGCTGATGTGAAGTAATGAGGCTGCAGTAATGGGCACTGATGAGGTTGCACTGATGTGCAATAATGCACTGCACTGATAAACTGCCACTGATGGGTGCTAATGTGGATCCACTGATAGGGTGGCACTGATGTGTATGAATAAGTGGCACTGATGTACACTGATAAGCTGCAGTAATTAGGTAGCACTGATGGTAACTGATGTGCACCAATAAGTTGCAGTGATGAGGCAGCACTGATGGGCACTGATAAGCTGCAGTGATAAGACAGCTCTGATGAACCCTCACTAATGGACACTGATGAGCCCTTGCTGATGGGCACCGAGGAGCACTGATATGCACAGATGGGCACTGATATGCACAGATGGGCACTCACTGGTGGGCACTGATGTGCACAGATGGAGACTCACTGGTGGGCACTGATGAGCACAGATAGGGCACTGATGAGAACACTCGCAGTGCAGCAACAGATTCTCTCTCCTTTCCTCACACTCGGTATTGATGTGAGGAAAGGAGAAAGAAAACCCAGCCATGACCCTTCTGTGTTTACATTTGTGATCACTTGTCATTGGAAACAGGTGTTCTAATTGGCCATTCACCCCCCTCTTTGTGATGTGCTGTGTCCAAGGGACACGGCCATCACTTACAGCTCCCAATGTGTGTCTCCAGGGCCGAGCGGAAAGCGTGATCATGGGAGGACGTCATATGACACCCTCCCAGAACTGGCCGGCCACGGTGTACCCATCATACGGCTATCACCCGTAATTCTGACTGAAAAAAGACAAAAGTCCATCCAGTTCAACCAAAAAAAAAAGTTATAATCCTATACCCACAATTGATCCAGAGGAAGGCAAAAGAAAAAAGCATGATCAAATTTGCTCCTGCAGGGGAACAAATTCCTTCCTGATCCCCTAAGAGGCAATCGGATATTCCCTGGATCAACTTTACCTATAAATGTTGGTATCCAGTTATATTATATGTATCTTGGAAAGAATCCAGGCCTTTTTAAAGTAATCCACTGAGCTGGCCAGAACCAACTCTTGAGGGAGTCTATTTCACATTTTCACAGCTCTTACTGTGAAGAAACCTTTCCATATTTGGAGATTAAATTTCTTTTCCTCCTGATGACCTAAGGGTGAATAACGCTACACCGAATTAACTATATGAACCACTGATATATTTATAGATGTTGATCATATCCCCCCTTAATCTCTTCTTCTCAAGAGAGAATAAATTCAGTTCATCTAATCTTTCCTCATAGCTGAGCTCCTGCATGCTTCTTATCAGTTTGGTTGCCCTTCTCTACACTTACTCCAGTTCCCCAATGTTCTTTTTGTGAATCAGTGCCCAAAACTGAACTGCATATTCCAGATGAGGTGTTGCTAATGATTTGTACAGGGATTATATCTCTCAGTCAAGAGTCTATACCTCTTTTAATACAAGAGAGGATTTTTCTCGCTTTAGAAACCGAAGCTTGGCGTTGCATTCCATTATTATGCTTATGATCTACCAGAACTCCCAGATCCTTCTCCACCATTGATTCCCCCAGTTGTACTCCCCCTAGTATGTATGATGCATGCATATTCTTAGCCCCCAAGTGCATAACCTTACATTTATCAACATTAAACCTCATTTGCCACATAGTTGCCCAATTAACAGTGCATTGAGGTCAGCTTGGAGACATCCTGTAGGGACATTATTCCACTGCAAAGCTTGGTGTCATCTGGAAAGACTTTTAATCCCTGACCCTATATCATTTAGCCGTGTGTGGGGGAACTGTGTCAAACGTTTTTGTAAAATCCAAGTATACCACATCCACAGCCTTTCCACTGTCCAAGGTTTTGCTCACCTCCTCATAAAAAATAAATCAGATTTGTTTGACAATTCCTGTCTTTCATGAATCCATGCTGTCTGTTGCTTAAAATATTTTTTTCCAGCAAGAAATTATCTATGTGGTCTTTTATTAAACTATCCTGTATCTTCCCAACTATAGACGGTAAACTAACAGGTCTATAATTACTTGGTAAAGATTTTGATCCCTCCTTTTTTTTTTTTTTTTTAACAATATTTATTGAATTTTATAAGCTTGCTACAAAAATACCTTGACATAAAACTCTGTAAACCATTTTTTTTTTTTTTTACATAACAGTAGTGATTACAGAAACCAATACAACTTCTGTAAAGGGAACAAAAGCAGTATCCAACTAGACATCAGTGTCACAACAAATCAGTATAACACAAGCCGAATTTCAAGAAGGAAAACCAAAAGAAAAATGATGAATGCAATTCCCTAGGAATGGAAGTTTGGTTATGCAGGCCTGAACAAATACATCTCTATCACAAAAAACTATTGGGAAAGAGTGTCATCAGGGCTATGAAATATAAGGAGGAGCATGGGCTCCATTACGTGACTGGGAAATGTAGAGCTAAGGAGTGGGGCTACGAGAGGGGTTAGGCAATCTTAGTTTGCCCAGCGTATTGGTAAGTTGGGCTTTGAGATACCAAACCAGATATCGAAAAGGTTCTATATGGGTGGCCATTTCCGCGGAGTGTACCATAAAGCTCCGCCATCTAGAGATGAAGGGACTTGTGGATTTAAAATTCAGGGAAATGTCGTGTAGCTTCTCCACATTAAATAGGGCAGTTAGTGCCTGTATTACCACTTTACGTTGTGGAGTGTTTGGCTGTATGTTTGCATGAGTGTGCTGCGAGTCACTAACAAGCAAATATGAATCCACTGAGGTGTCAGAGCCTGGAATCGAACCTGGGCCTTCTGCGGTGAGAGACAGTGTTTCTTCTCACTGAGCCACCTGGAATGCTGGACAGCTCCCTTGACAATTCTTTGGATGATCCTGCCTTTGCCCTGTTTTGTCTTGAACCTTGAACTCCTTGCTCCTCCCATGAACTTCCTATAAAAGCCATGTCTCTGCACTTCCTGGTTGCCAGATTATTGTGCCTTACCAGCCAATATCCCGCTTACTGTTCCTGCTGCCGTCTTCATCTACGTTACCGACGTTTGGCTTGCTACTGACTACGATTCTGCCTCATCCTATCTACTACCATTAGTGGCCGACCCTTGGCTTGTGACTGACTCCGCTTCTGTTTGATCCCTGAACTGTTTGATCCGCTTTTGGTTTCCAGTCTACTCATTCCCTGGTGGGGTGATCCTGAGATCTGCGACCTGGCATTCACACGCAGCCAAATCCATCTCCACCATTAGGAGCTCTGGGGAAGACCGGTGGATGCTTAGACCCCGCACCTCAGGTGAGCCTGCGTCATTCCCAGGGTGGGCCGCTGGTGTACCAATCCTGCTGGTTTCAGGTAAGCCTTACAACTGCTGTAGCAACTGGTCTCTGAACCTGACCCAGATCGTGACATGAGGATGAGCATTTGGACTTGCTGACATCACAGGATCTTGATAACTGAAGAGGCAGAGCATAGGGTCTTTGGTTAGAATGATGTTATACAGATGATTGATGTAATAAATAACTCGGTCCCAGAAGGTGTAAGCTTGGGTTCATTCCCAAAGGTGATGAAACAAAGTAGGTCGGGTGTGGTTGCTTCAAAGTCAGGTAGGGCGGGGAGTGACTGCTGGGTTCACTGAGAAAGGATAGTAAGCTTTGTGGATGATTTTAAATTGTTTCCCACCATGTTTTGGAGAAGACAAGTGAATAGATTTTCCAGTCAATATTTTGTTCAGAGCATCATCATTGGACAGCATTGGAGTCCATGGCTTGAAAGGAGTAAGATGGTACTTTTCAGATTGCTGTGAAATTAGATGAGAGTAAATTGCCAAGATGGAATAATTATCCTGACATAGAGTTTCTATAAAGGTGCGCTGGAAGGGATATTGTTTTGAAGAATAACACATCGTGAGGAAAGTCACCAGCTGATGGTAGTGAAAGATATGGGATCCCGGTAGGGAGTATTCGGCAGCTAGTACTGAAAAAGGCTTGAAAGTACGTTTGGTATCATCAAAGATAGATATGACTTTAGTAAGTCCATTATGAGACCAGTGATGGAATGCTGCATGCTCACTCGCTGAGAGGAACATAGGTTTTCCAAGAATAGGCAGATGGGAGGATATCCTTGGCAGTAGGTCAAGTAGTTTTCGCATTTCCCTCCTGGCCAATATTGTGTCTCTAATCAGGAGGTTCGATCTGAGGGTGCGAGGTAAGGCCTTGAGGTCATAATGTAGAATGGCTGGAAGGTGTAGCAGAGAGACCAGTGCCTCTTCTAGGGAGTAGTTCGAATAACGGGATTTCCCAGTAATCCAAACAAGACTCTGATGAAGGAGGCAGGACAGGTTGTAGAATCTAATATTCGGCAGGCCTGCACCCCCCTCACTCTTCGGGAAACTTAGCTTTTGTAGTGCGATACGCGGTTTCTTATGCTGCCACAGAAAGATCTGTAAAGCCCTATGGATCTTCTGAATGTCAGAATGTTTTAACAGAAGGGGGAGTTTTTGCGAAGGATAGAGCAGTCTTCCAAAAGATACCATTTTGTAAAGATGACATCTTCCAAAGAGTGAAAGGGAAAGAGTCGTCCAAACTTCCAATTCCTGTACAATCTTGCTGACAGGGGGGGACGATGGTTCTCTGCCTATGCGGATGCCCAAATATGTGATTGATTGAGTAGCTATACCAAAGGGAGAGGAATGAATCCAACACTTTGATGTAATAGCGTTAAAAGGGAGTACTTCACTCTTAGAGAAATTGATTCTAAGGCTGGAACACTTACAGAAGGTCTCAAACAGGTCCTGGAGTAGCAGGAAGTCTTTGGTGGATCAGAGGAATATAGTAGCATATCATCCGTAAAGAGAGCTGAGAGGAGAGTAAGGTCGCCCACAGTAACCCCTGACGTCAGATTGAGCTATCTGGACAAAGGTTCAAGGGTGATATTAAAGAGGAAGGGTGAGAGCGGGCAGCCCTGCCTAGTGCCTTTGGTCAAGGGAATGCTTGAGGAAATAAAGTCAGGTGTAACTAGCCTAGCCGTGGGCGAGGAATACATGCATTGTAAAATGTCCAAAATAGGGCCCGAAAAACCAATCCTCTTCATAACCATGAAGAGCCAAACAAAGCTTATGTTGTCAAAGGCTTTTTCGGAGTCTAAAGATGTAAGTGCTAGATCCATCTGTGGGTTTGTTTTAGCATATTCCACGGCTAATAGTACTTTGCGGATATTGAATAGCCGAGCAAACCGGCATGAACCCGGATTGGGCCAAATGTAGTATTTCGGGAAGTAGTAGAAACAACCTGGATGACACAATTTTGTAAAGTATTTTGGCGTCTACATTGATTAAAGAGATGGGTTGGTATGATCCTGGGAGCAGCGGGTCTGGGAGCTTTAGCCGAAGGTAGGTATTTGATAGTGTTAAAAATGCCATCTAGTGTAATGGGAGCATTTGAGGTGGTTATCTGGGATCCAGAAAGCTTGGGGAGATTTATGGAGGCTAGAAAGTCCTCGACAGCTCTAGAATCAATCGGGTCCTCTGAATACAGGGAAGTATAATATGTAAGAAGGTCATTAATATCAGATGACAGCGTTACGACATTGCCCACGGGTGACCGGAGCACAGAGTTGACTGGGAGTACGAGGGCCTGCACTAAGCTGTACCAACAGCTTTCCTGCCTTTTTGCCATAGCTATAAAATTTTAAAGTGGAAAAGGCCGATTTGGCTGCCTCCTGGTGTTCAGCTCAATAATCAAAGGCTCATTTGACGATCCTTTTTTAAAAATATGCACCACATTGGCCTTAGGCCAATCCAGTGGTATTATGCCAGTCATTAAAAATGAGAAACAATGGCTTTGAAATGACAGCTCAATTTTTAAGGACCCATGGGTGTATGCCATCCAGTCCAGGTGCTTTATTCACCTTTTATTCTGTCTAAATATTTCTGGATCATACCAGTTCTGTTTTGGAAACAGAAGTGTTCTGTATAGATGCTAACTGTATGACCGTAAAAAGATATAAAAGGTTATATTAATAGGAACAGTCAGACTATATTGCTGCAGTTTAGAAGGTGGTGCCTGTGTCTTTTTCAAAGAGCCCTCTTTGAATTGTATGGCAAAGATAATATTGGTGGTACTCAACCAGAGTTTGAGAAACACTATTCTAAGCAGATATACACCGATTGGCCACTACTTTATGCCCACCCATAACCCGTCAAGGCATGGATACTAGAACTCTGAAGGTATGCTATAGTATCTCGCATCAAGCTGTCAGTCGCAGAGCCTTTTTCTCTTATTTTCAGCTTCCCTATGTGGCAGTATACCAGTAATGTTCATGTGTTGCAGAAATTGAAAAGCTGTTCCTTTGTTCTGCATCAGGCATACCTCAGCCTTCAGTTTCTTTTCTAGAAAACGCCTTTTTTCTATCTGTTCTGCAGAATGCTAGAGCCGTTGGCAGAGTGCAGAGGTTCTTCTGCACCTGACATTATTGAAGCACAGTGTAATCCTGCCCACAGCTGTTTTCCTCCAAAAAATCTGCCCACTACTCAAGGAGATTGCTCCCGCCTGCATTAGCCATACATTCGCTCTGACCACCGCATAACTTTTTTGTAAAACCTACCCACTGGCTCTCCACTAATTTGGTAACAGAAGCAAGTTACTGCAGCTGTGTTATACAGCAGTGACCGGAACTTGCTAAACTTGACAATGGTAGTTGTGGTTATGCTGTGCAGAACACTGTCTGAATTATTACATAGAAGCTGTGTACTGGAGCAGTGTTCTGGAGAGATGGCCAGTCATCTATAGGTCGCCGTACGTATTTGATGACTGTGCGGACAGCTACGGATAGCTGTGGCCAGCAGAGACCTGTCGTTGAAGTGTATACAACTTGACGGCCACAGCTAACCACTCACAGGTGGCAGAAACAGCAGCAGGAATCAGCAGATTCCCACCACTGTTATGTGCACCAGTGCTAGTCGCCCGTGCAAATGCTGCCAAAGTGTGTGTCAGAAATTGCATAGGTTAGGTGTGAAAATTTGTAATGTGGTTTATTCATAAGAGATTCTGTTAAAAAGGACAAAAGATGTATCTGTGACCTCAAGCTAGCAGATCCTGTCAGCAACAACCTTATCCTCCTGGGTCAACTACTTGACACATACTGAATATCTTGATATGCACCGAATCAGCATATTCCATTTTTCAAGACCTACTCCTACTCATGCAAACACACCAAAAAGGCACTCTTTTGCTATGTGGAGACTGAAACCTCACAATACATCCGTCTCTAGATATGTTGATACCCTTCAGGAATACTTCACTGTCAATGCCTCTCCAGACAAAGAAGCAAGTACTCTTGAATGCAGTTAAAGTTGTCATCAGTTGCAGCTTTTATTTAGCGTCTTAAAAAAAAAAAAGAAAAATAGGCTCATAGAATTAGAAATTAAATTTAATACCCTCTCTATACACACAAAAGCACAAGCAAAACCCTATATTGTATCTCAAAACAAACTAGACTACACCCTAAGAATCAACTCCATAAATCCTTACAGACCAAGTAGAAAAAAAATGTCTAAAAACAAAGATTCTTGCTAGTACACGACAGGACCCAGGGTATTAAGTCATTAACTAGGGTTTATATGCAGCTACCTTCAGGTGGTTGGACACTAGCAAAAATGAAAGCTATAGGAATATCCCCTATATAATCCTTCCCATTCCCGGCAAACCTAAGGTATTTTTTTTTGCTACTGATGAACATCTCTCTACTAAGAGAAACTTACCTCCTTTATGTGGAGATGTTATGCTCTCAAGGTAGATTCTTTTATGAAATTTGCTAGCTGAACCATAGCCACTGCGGCTCCTTTCTGCAACTTCCGAATCAGTTGACTGAGCTGAGTTTTGGTGGACTGTACCCAGACCTTGCCTGGAGAAGATGGGGTGACAAAAACTAAGCTTTTGGTATGACAACCTATGGTGACCTAGTCACAGGCAGTCATTAACCCCTCCTGCTCCACAGCGACCTGTGAGTGTCCTTTGTTGCTAATGTTTCACCCGGTAAAGTATCTCCCCTGTTCTGTGGCTGGGTCATGAGTCCACCTTGCTGGTGTGTCTTCACTTCTATGTATATAGGTACTTTGTGCATGGGTGTGTGTATATATACAGTATATATATAAAATTCAAAATTCCAAAGCAGGTGAGTTGCTTCATGGTGTCCTGTAGGGTGCATGCAGCAAGACCTACTCCGACAGTCCAACATATAGCAGATAATCCAAGGCTCCACTACGTCATGAATTTCCTTTATATTTTATATAAAAAAATAGAGAAAAAACTCATGAAGTAGTAGAGTGCATCAGCCCTGTGTTATAGTAACAAACAGCCCCTGTCAGTTGTGGATGGGGGTGTATCTGCCACATAGGATTTTGCGGTTCATAAGGTAAATGGATGGCAGTGAGAAGCTTGGAGCAGGTGGCAGGGGGTTAAGCACTGACCACACTTTGCTCCTCACCTGGGGTATAATTTTGTCTTTCCCTGGGTCAATTTGTTGTTGATGCAGAGAAAGGAGACAAGCAGGCTGTGAAAGCAACATGAAGCAGACCCAGCGGGGTCTATTTACTAGCCAGGAGGCTGAACAGCTGTTTGCTGAACCTTTGTTTTGGACTGTGATTTTTATCTCTGTGTGGGCAACTGTCTTATGTTGGACTTTTGCTTTATTTTTGCCTTTGAATAAACATGGGTAGAAAGCCCTTAACCTTAGATGCGGCCTGGTTAACCTCTCTGCAAGTTCCACTTGAAGCTGAACACACACACACCCACACCCACCACTATTTGCATGCCGTCTTGCCAGGTGTGCCAGCTTATATCGCGTTCATTGCAGTCAGTCTACCATTTTGTTTCCTCCAGTATTTATATGTGGAGGTGTATCCTATTCCTTCAGATGCATTGGTACATGGGGAGGTTCAGTTTATGGGAGTATTTTGTATCAGCTATTATAGGCCAACCTGAGGCCTTAGTAGGCCTACTCCTAATACTGTACCCAGGACTTACTGACATTTAATCTTGTTGCCTTGGATTGGTGAACCTTCATGCAGAGCTTCATGGGGACTTCTCTTCCATGGGGCCATTGCAGAGGGGGAATATGACACACACACACACTCTCCCTCCCCCTCTCTCCCTCCCCCTCCCCCCCTCTCTCTCCCCCTCTCCCCCTCTCTCTCCCCCCTCTCTCTCTCCCCCCCCTCTCTCCCCCTCTCCCCCTCTCTCTCCCTCTCCCCCTCTCTCTCCCCCCTCTCTCTCTCCCCCCTCTCTCTCTCCCCCCTCTCCCCCCCTCTCTCTCCCCCCCTCTCTCTAGCCTTCCTGGTCTATTTTCACTTTAAGAAGGCATTTAACATCCTTTCCTGTCACTGATATGTATACTGCAAAAAATGAGACTTTGGATCTGATTTTCCTAAATGCCCACATTTGACATTCCTAGAGCCTTTATCCAGTATGCAATCATCAGATTTCCTCTCTTTCCTATGGAGAGAGGGACAAGACTGGAGTGGCTTCTTCCCCCTCTGTTGTTCATTTTAACTATCAAACCACTGGATTTTTTAGTTTAAGTTAACCATAATATCCAATTCATAGAAGTAGGTGGCTACCAACATAAATTGTCTCTTCACAGATGACATAATTCTTCTTTCCCTTTCCATCCTCAGTAATACTGTTAATGTGTTTGCTAGCATCTTGGTCAATACTAGCAAATAATTGACTTTTGAAGTTATTGCCTTAAAAGAGAACGTCCCATATTGCTGGAAATACACCTGTTCTCCCCACCTAGACCTCTTTCTCATGCCCTCCCATGACACCCTCTATGAGACTATAAACCATTTTCAGACATAACATCTACCTTGAGAACCTGAAAAACATACCACATATCTTAGCTACACAAAATAACCGCTCTTAAAATAATCCTACTTCTTAAATTGTTATATCCTTTTTAACACTTCCGCTTTTTGCACCTTTAAACATTCTACATATTGGTTGGTATAACAAGCCTTTATAAGTATAAACAATGCTACACCCCTATTTACCCCCCAGAAAATACTGTACTCTATAACGCACTGGACACAGTAACACACTGGACACTGCAATGCAATGTACTCTCTAACGCACTGGACACCAATATGCACTGTGCTCTGTAACGCACTGGACACCACAATGCACTGTACTCTGTAACGCACTAGACACTAATATTCATTGTACATTGTAATGCACTGGATACCACAATGTACTGTAAACTGTAACGTACTTGACACCTCCATGCACTGTACACTGTAACGCACACTGGACACCTCAATGCACTGTACACTGTAACGCACTGTAAACAACAATGCACTGTACACTGTAACGCACTGGACACCGCAATGCACTGTACACTGTAATGCACTTGACACTGCCATGCACTGAACACTGTAAAGTACAGGAAACCTATACACTGACACACTGGACACCCCAATGTACTTGACACTGCCACCTCAATGCACTGTGCCTGGTGTGTGCTCCTCCTCTCCTGTTGCTCTTCTAGCTGCAGCAGGTGAAATCCTGGGCTTCCAGGCTGCCGCTTGCTGGGTTCCCATGGCTGAGGACCCAGCGAGCAGCCTAGCTATTTGCCGGCCAGGGTGTATTTTGGGGGTTTTTTTTGTTTGTTTTTTTTTGGGGGGGGTTTCCGGCGGGCCAGATAAACGTCTTTGGTGGGCCGTATGTAGTCCGCGGGCCGTAGTTTGAGGACCCCTGACATAGATGTTCTTAAATTATCAAATTAGCTATGTTCAGTAGTTACATACATTGAAAAAAGAAACAAGTTAATTTAGTTCAACCAATAGAGAATATTTTATAGGTTATTGCCACTATGTCAATTACCACACCCTACTAACATATCAAAAAGAAAACAAAAGAAAAAACAGACTTTACTGATACTAGGGAAGACACAAATGTGTAACATATATTTGTTTTAGTCCATGGTTAAAATATACTAAAATTTAAATCATGCAAGGTAACAAGTCCCACATATATGTTTACATTTCTCATGATTATATTTATACAGATCTACAAATTGCATGATGGTACATAACTGCACAATTTTGAAAACTCTAAAAAGTCAATGCATTTCACAAGAATGCTTCCTTGGGACCTTATAATGGAATCAGGAGAGCGTAACCTTTTTAAAAAATATATATATTAGATACAACAATTAGAACAATAACAATATATTTAACATGTCAAATATGTCAATATACATACATGCATAACACTTCAGAGCAAAAAATGGAGGTAACAGCAGCAGTTGCCTCATGCCCCATAGGTGCACCAGTCAGATAATACATATATCCATTTAGGCCATGTAGCAGCTCAAACAATATATCCACCGTATGCACAAAGAATAAAGAAGGAGCAGGAAGAACAAAGACAAAGGATGAATAGTTAACCCATCAGATAAATGTAGGATCAAAGATGTGGATATAAGAGCATAAAAGCCCCCATGTCTCTCTTTCTGAAGTCTATTAATACAAGAAAGTATTTTGCTAGCTTTAGCAACTGCAGCTTGGCATTGCATGCTTTTATTAAGTCTGTAATCTACCAGAACACCCAGGTACTTCTCTGCCATTGACTCCCCCAGCTTTTTTCCTCCTAGAATGTCTGTTGCATGCATGGTTTTAGCCCCCAAGTGCATAGCTTTACATTTAACAACATTAAACCTACTTTGTAAGCTCGAAAGAGCAGGGCCCTCGAACCCCTCGTGTATCACATTGTATTGGTATTGTTCTGTCACATGTTCTGTCCCCCTTTGTAATGTACAGCGCTGAGCGAACTATTGGCACTTTATAAATACTGTATAATAATAATAATACTTTGCCACATAACTGCCCAATTAAACAGTTCATTGAGGTTGACTCGTAAGCAAGAGACATCCTTTAAGGACGTTATTCCACTATGTAGCTTGGTGTCCTCAGCAAGCACTGAAATGGTACTTTTAAGCTCAAACTCTGTATCATTTATAATTATGTAAAAAAGTAAGGGTCCCAACACTGAACAATGGGGTACACTAATAATAACCTTAAACCATTCAGGGTATGAATCATTAATTACTACTCTCTCAATATGGGTGTTTAGCCTGTTTTCTAACCATTTACAAATCTAATTTTCTAAGCCTATAGACCTATATTCAACTTGCACACTAGCCATGTGTGGGGAATGGTGTCAAACACAGTAGCAAAATCCAAGCATACTATATCCACAGCCACTCCTTTGTCTATGTTTTTCCTTATTTCATCATAAAAATAAATAAGACAGCTGTGGTCTTTTGTGAATCCATACCATCTATTTCTTAAAATATTGTTGTTGTTTTTTTTAATAGCAAAAACTTCTCTATATGGTCTCTAACTATACTATAGAGGTTAAACAAACTTGTCTGTAGCTTCTCAGTAAAGACTTTTTTAATTATAGGCACCACATTGTCCTTGTTCCAGTCCAGTGTTTACGCAACAATTAAAGAATCTCTAAAAATGAGAAGCAATGGCTTTAAATTAGCAGGGCTCAACACTTTGAGGACACCTGGGTGTAAGTTATCTGGTCCTGGTGATTTTTTTAACCTTTATTTTGCTAAATGTTTCTGGACCTTATCAGTTTTGAGTCATTGTGGTTCTTTTGTGGCTTCGTCAGTACTATTCCCCATTAGGGACTTGAGCTCCCCCATTTTCCTTTCTAAACATAGAGCTGAAGAAGGTTCTTAATACATTTGCCTTTTTTTTGTTCCCAGTCAGTAACTTTAAGTTCTCCTGAAAGGGCCTACATTATCAGTTCCTTAACAGTTGGTGGATATGGACTAACAAAAGCACATATCCCAGCAAACCCTTTTCTGGTTATTTAATCTGGCTATTACTGCTTGTTATCCTTTTACTTTATTCCAACTTTCTTCTAATACATTTCATATTGCATCTTTATCCCTTTTATACTTTTTTAAAAAAAAATGTTATGCCTCATTTAACTTATTGGGTTCCTCCCTTGTTCTCCACTGTCCGTTCCTATTCTCCTCCTCCGATTACTAACTAAATAACCACTTCTCTCTCCTCTCTTCATCCTATACAGTACTATTATATACTATATATATATATACACACACACGCACATACATACATACATACATACACACATACATATACTGCTCAAACAAATTAAAGGAATACACTTTGAAAACACATCAGATCTCAATATCATGCCTGGATATCTATACTGATATGGACTGGGTAATGTGTTAGAACCGTAAGGGTGCCCCATTGTTTGATGGAAATGAAAAAATGATGCAGCAGGTTAGTCCATTTTGCTGAAATTTCATTGCTTGTATGCATGCCTGACAACGTCAGGGCATGCTCCTAATGAGCTGATGGATGGTGTCCTGAGGTATTTCCTCCCAGATCTGGACCAGGGCATCACTGAGCAACTGGACAGTCCGAGGTGCAACCTGGCGGCGTCGGATGGATCGATAAACATGATATCCCAGAGGTGTTCTGTTAGATTTAGGTCAGGCAAGTGTGGGGACCATTCACTGTTGCCACATGAGGCCGTCCATTGTCATGCACCAGGAGGAACCCAGGACCCACTGCACCAGCATAGGGTCTGATAATGGGTCCAAGGATTTCATCCCGATACCTAATGGTAGTCAGGGAGCCATTGTGTAGCCTGTAGAAGTCTATGCCTCCCCAGACCATCACTGACCCACCACCAAAACGGTCATGCTGAACAATGTTACGGGCAGCATAATGTTCTCCACGGCTTCTCCAGACCCTTTCACATCTGTCACATATGCTCAGGGTGAACCTGTCAATTCTGGCGATCAATGGCAAATGCCAATTGAGCTCTATGGTGCCAGGCAGTGAGTTAAGGGCCCACTAGAGGATGTCAGGCCCTCAGGCCACCCTCAAGAAGTCTGTTTCTGATTGAGACATTCACAATAGTGGCCTGCTGGAGGTCATTTTGTAGGGCTCTGGCAGTGCTCATCCTTTTCCCCCTTGCACAAAGGAGCAGATACCAGTCCTGCTGATGGGTTAAGGACCTTCTTCCCTGTCCAGCTCTCCTGGAGTAACTGCCTGTCTCCTGGAATCTCCTCCATGCTCTTGAGACTGTGCTAGGAGGCACAGCAAACCATCTGGCAATGGCGCGTATTGATGTACCATCCTGGAGGAGTTGGACTGCCTGTGCAACCCCTATATGGCCCAGGTATCGCCAGTACCAGTAGTGATACTGACCCTAGCCAAATGCAAAACTAGTGAAAAACAGTCAGAAAAGATGAGTAGGGAAAAAAATGTTGGTGGCCTTCACCTGTAAAGATCAGGAGAGAAGAGAGGAACAGGAGGCGCCAAGCTAAGTACAGTATGTAACAGTAAACTTTTCATAGTGGTAATAAAAACAGTCACAAGAGTAATAAATAAAGCTCATGTATGTTATGGATTTAAAACCACTCTGAATCCATCCTTTAGGATATCGCCAGTGTGTTAGGGGTTAACAGCAGGATGGTAAAAGCCTTGGGTGCAGTGTGCAGTCTTCCTGGAATGTGTGGGAGCCAATGCACAGCGTTTGTCCCTGGGGGAAGCAGGAAATGGCTGCACAACTAGCGTGGAACGCACCGGCGAAAGTGATGTCACCAGAAGTCTCCGAGGGTCAGATGTCTAGATACACAGAAAATAGCAGCAAAAACAGCAAGCTATGTGCTCAGAGCATCTAGCTCCTTCTACAGGCCTCGAAGAAGGCTGCATACTGCACCCAAGGCTTTTACCATCCTGCTGACAACCCCTAACACACTGGAGATATCCTATAGGATGGATTCAGAGTTGTTTTACATCCATAACACAGATGAGCTTTTGTTACATACTGCACTTAGCTTGGCGCCTCCTGTTCATTTCCTCTCCTGATTTTTTCACACGCTGATTAAAAAGTGTCCACGGTTAAGATTATAATTTCTCAATAAACTGCCGAGTTGTTAAATATTTTCACCGAGCATAACCCGCTTCAGTCTCTGTGCTAATCTATTAGTTATTGTAAATCTCTATTTGTCCTGTTTCCATTTCATTCTCAATGCTTATATATTCTTATATATTCCGCATATACTGAGGTCTGCTTGAACTCTGACCAACCTAACCAAATTTCATTGAAATTTTTATATGTTTCCCTATATAAATGCATCATTTCCTCTATTATCCTGCATTTAGCAGGTATGATGTTATGGATTTCTTATATTTGTCTCTGACGGTTTTCGTATCATGAAAAAGACATTGGTAAGGGTATCACGTGATCTCGAACTTGCTAATCAACTGAACCAAGTATGTAACTTTTTTTAATAAGACTATATATATTGGCAGTGCCACCATAAATGAGCATGGGTTACTACTCCAATACCGCCTCTACAACACATTGATGGTGAAGATTGTTTCATCTGATGAAGCTTTGATGGTACGTAGTACCACCTGGCAAAGAGTTTAGAATTAATTTTTTTTTATCTTCACTTTACTCCACTGAAGATGAAAAGAAAAGATCCATAATTTTATGTTTCTGATCTTCTGATATGGTTTCATTCAGCTCTTGCTCCCATTTATTTAAGAAGCTTGAAATTTCTGGATCCGTGAGAGAACAACATTTTTTAAATATTAGAAATACTATGCTCTGACTTTCCCTTTTAAGCCGTTCCAGTGGGTTAAAATCTTGTTTTGAAAAGAGGGGTTTTGGTAATGAAGCTATGAAGTGTTGGAATTGCCTACAGCTCCAAGCATCCCATTAAGAGGGGCCATATTTTGCTTTTAATTCTTGTAATGAGCATAAATTATTCCCATTTAAGATATATTTTAATGTCAGACAGTCCGCTTTTTATCATTTTAAGGAAGCCTTGTTTTCCTTTCCAGGAGGAAAGTAATCTGTACCTGAAAGTGGTACCCAAAAAATTATTGAACAATTAAACTGCCAATTCAGGTCTTCACAAATATTCATAAATATTATCTACACCCTTAGTGTTTCTGTTGGTGATGGCATTATATTGGTTTAGAACCCAGGTGGCTTGTCCCAGATTAATTATCCCTAGATTTTCCTTCAACATCACCCAGCTTTTGGCAAGAAGTGCTGTATGTCCAATCTATTAATGTAGCAAATGTCACTGCTGTATGAAAATTCCTAAAATCTGGGACAGTCATGCCCCCTTGGAAATACTGTAGGTTTAATCCGCACTTTATGTATATACGAGTACCACAATGCCTCCAAACGAACCTGTTCAGTATTAACCAGAGTGTTTTAAAGTATACCTGTAGTACGTTTATGGGGAGCACTTAAAATATATACAGTATACGGCTCTCGGAAGTATTATCACCTTTACCACATTCATTCTCCTTGGCCAAGATAATGTATAAATTGGGTAATTATTAAAATCCTGTTTAATTTTGATAAGAAGAGGAATATAGTTAAGATGATATAATTCTGCAATAGAAGAGGACAAAACTATCCTTAAATATTTTAACTCTTTGTATGTCCATTCAAATGGCAACTTTGGTTCTAGGACCTTATTATCCACCAGAGGAACTGAGATGTTTAATATTTCTGAATTTCCTAAACTGATCTTCAAGTTAGCTAACACTCCATATATTTTTAGTTCTTCCAAAATAATTGGTAAAGTAAGATATCAACCATAAACTCTAATACCTTGTGTTCCTTACCAGCTACGTCTATGACTTGTATCCTTGGATTTTTCCTTATCATTTGCTTGGAGAGGTTCCAGAGACTGTATGAAAAGCATTGGTGACAGGGGGCACCCCTGTCTAGTCCCATTATTGAAGAAGAATGGTTTTGACAGTATCCTATTCACCCATGCTTGCACCTGGGTTTTAAATATAATGCCATTATCCAGTAATACATGCCTGACCCTAATCCTAAATATTGTAGTGTTGTACATATATACTCCCATTCCATTCTATCAAAGGCCCATTTGCCATCTATTGACAGTAGCAGAGCAGATTTCTTAAATTTTTTGCTTTCTCTATTAAAGGGATAGTTCACAACACGGTGAGGGAAATTTACAAAAACTGTTGCAGCTGTGCATAGTAACCATTCAGCTTCTAACTTCAGCTTCAATTAAGTTTTGACAATAAAACCCAGAAAAAGATTGATTACTATGCACAGCTGCACCAGATTTGGACTGCACCAGATTTAGTAAATCACCCCATTGTCTCTGGTCTCTCTCCCAAGAACAAATCCAGCTTGGTCTTTATCCAGTATGGTATGTTATGTTTTAACCACTTGACAACCGCAATATATATAAACGTTACGGTTTTAAAGTGGTTTACTGGAGTTATGGCTGAAGAAATCAGCCATGACCCCGGTACTGTTTTTTTTTTCATTGGACGGCTGGCTTTCAAGTGAAAGCAGTCCCAGCGGCTCTTGATCTCCTTCCGTAGTGATGGAAGGGGACACCCCTCCCCCCGCAAGCCGATGTTTCTCCGGCTTACCGTTAATGTCAATCATCCCGAGAAAAAATCCGGTGTGGCCTCCTCAAGAGGGCGGCGATAAAAGACTCTGTGATCTCGTGACATCACATCCGGTCGTTGGCGGAAGTAAACACATTTTTTTTTTAAAGCAAAAGTTAAAAAAATGTTTTTTTTATCTTTTAAAAGGTAAAGAAGAGGGGTCTTTTTGACCCCAAATCTCTTCTTAAATAGGACCTGTCATGCATATTTCTATTACAAGAGAAGTTTACATTCCTTGTAATAGGAATAAAAGTGATAAAAAAAAAAAATGAAAGGGAAAGTATACTAAAAAAATGTAAGTGCCCTACATCCCACCGTGCTCGCGCACAAATTCATGCGTAAATTGCTCATGCATATAGTGGGGCAAAAAAGTATTTAGTCAGCCACCAATTGTGCAAGTTCTCCCACTTAAAAAGATGAGAGAGGCCTGAAATTGGCATCATAGGTAGACCTCAACTATGAGAGACAAAATGAGAAAAAAATCCAGACAATCACATTGACTGATTTGGAAAGAATTTATTTGCAAATTATGGTGGAAAATAAGTATTTGGTCACCTACAAACAAGCAAGATTTCTGGCTCTCACAGACCTGTACCTTCTTCTTTAAGAGGCTCCTCTGTCCTGCACTCATTACCTGTATCAATGGCACCTGTTTGAACTTGTTATCAATATAAAAGACACCTGTCCACAACCTCAAACAGTCACACTCCAAACTCCACTATGGTGAAGACCAAAGAGCTGTCGAAGGACACCAGAAACAAAATTGTAGACCTGCACCAGGCTGGGAAGACTGAATCTGCAATAGGCAAGCAGCTTGGTGTGAACAAATCAACTGTGGGAGCAATAATTAGAAAATGGAAGACATACAAGACCACTGATAATCTCCCTCGATCTGGGGCTCCACGCAAGATCTCACCCCGTGGGGTCAAAATGATCACAAGAACGGTGAGCAAAAATCCCAGGACCACACGGGGGGACCTACTGAATGACCTGCAGAGAGCTGGGACCAAAGGCTACCATCAGTATCACACTACACCGCCAGGGACTCAGATCCTGCAGTGCCAGACGTGTCCCCTTGCTTAAGCCAGTACATGTTCGGGCCCGTCTGAAGTTTGCTAGAGAGCATTTGGATGATCCAGAAGAGGATTGGGAGAATGTCATATGGTCAGATGAAACCAAAATAGAACTTTTTGGTAGGAACACAACTTGTCATGTTTGGAGGAGAGAGAATGCTGAGTTGCATCCAGAACAACATACCTACTGTGAAGCATGGGGGTGGCAACATCATGCTTTGGGGCTGTTTCTTCCTGAAGGGACCAGGACGACTGATCCATCTACAGGACAGAATGAATGGGGCCATGTATCGTGAGATTTTGAGTGCAAACCTTCCATCAGCAAGGGCATTGAAGATGAAACATGGCTGGGTCCTCCAACATGACAATGATCCCAAACATACCACCTGGGCAACGAAGGAGTGGCTACGTAAGAAACATTTCAAGGTCCTGGAGTGGCCTAGCCAGTCTCCAGATCTCAACCCCATAGAAAACCTTTGGAGGGAGTTGAAAGTCCGTGTTGCCCAGCGACAG
Source organism: Staurois parvus (assembly GCF_062004578.1). NCBI lineage: Eukaryota > Metazoa > Chordata > Amphibia > Anura > Ranidae > Staurois > Staurois parvus. Next base: position 1,450,903 of record NW_028318073.1, on the reverse strand, counting down.
CCCCAAAACATCACTGCTCTAGAGGAGATCTGCATGGAGGAATGGGCCAACATACCAGCAACAGTGTGTGCCAACCTTGTGAAGACTTACAGGAAACGTTTGACCTCTGTCATTGCCAACAAAGGATATATAACAAAGTATTGAGATGAACTTTTGATATTGACCAAATACTTATTTTCCACCATAATTTGCAAATAAATTCTTTCCAAATCAGCCAATGTGATTGTCTGGATTTTTTTTCTCATTTTGTCTCTCATAGTTGAGGTCTACCTATGATGCCAATTACAGGCCTCTCTCATCTTTTTAAGTGGGAGAACTTGCACAATTGGTGGCTGACTAAATACTTTTTTGCCCCACTGTATGTAAATGGTGTTCACAGCACACGTGAGGTATCGCTGTGACCGTTAGAGTGAAAGCAATCATTCTAGATCTAGACCTTCTCTGTAACTCTAAACAGATAACCTGTAAACAATTTTAAAGCGTCGCCTATGGAGATTTTTAATTGCCATAGTTTCTCACCATTCCACAAGGATGCGCAATTTTAAAGCATAACATGTTGGGTATCTATTTACTCACCGTAACATCATCTTTCATATTTAAAAAAAATTGGGGTAACTCTTGTGGGTTTTTTTTTTGTTTTTAATTCACTAAAGTGTATTTTTTTCCCAGAAAATTGCATTTGAAAAACTGCTGCGCAAATACCATGTGGCATAAAAAATTGCAAGGATAGCTATGTCATTCTGTGGGGTCTTTGCTAAAAAAAAAATACATAATGTTTGGCAGTTCTAAGTCATTTTTTAGCAAAAAATGCCAATTTAAACTTGTAGAAAAAACATCCCAGAAAATGCTTGGTCTTAATTCTCAGCCAGTGTCCTCACATATATTTTATTGCCTTCATTAAGAAAAAAAAATGGTCTATAGCTTGAGGGTAGGATCCTTCCCTTCTTTGGGAAGGATTGTTATATAAGAAGTTAATAAGACTTCCGATTGTTATATAGGCTAACAAGGCCTCCAATCGCATCTTTTGTATTCTTTCCGATAGCATTCATGTACTTCCAAAAATGGGGGGGGGGGGGTGTCAGACAATTTCAATCTTTATTCTAGAGATGTACTGTATATCTGTCTGGCCCTGGACTCTGTCCCCGTTTCAGAGCTGCTAATTGTTGACTTGATATCCTCCTTAGTAATTTCCCTGTCCTTCCTCAGCTACCATAGGGAGTTTTACCTCCTTCAGATATGCATGCATGTATACTTGCCTTCCTTTTTTGACTATCTTTAAGATTTTGTGTGATACAATTGTTGATAATCACAAAACACTCTGGTTTTATCTTTGGTGGAATATTTCAGGTCTTCTTTCCTATCTTTAATTTTTTCTAAATAACTTACAGTTTTTATGGACCACAGTGCTCTCCTGGCTTGTTTCCCTCCTCACAATATTGAGGTGACCACTTTGAATGTACATTTAACTTCAAGCTCCAGCAAAGATTTTAGGGCCTCTTTCTCTACTAACATTGCCAAAATTTGTCAGTCAACTATTGTCTTGTGTAATTGTTGCAGCCTTTGAATCTCTTGCAAGAAGTGCTGTATTTGATATCTCCATTCCTTCTTTTTGTTTACCCCTATTGCTTTGAGTTTCCCTCATATATATGCTTTATGACAGGGGTGCACAACATGTGGCCCTCTTATGTGGCCTGTGATTTCATTATCTGAAATTGCGGGACAGCAAGCCCGCATCACGAGTTGCCAACCCACCATCCCAGAGCATTAGAGTGCATGGGGCCTGCACTGGCAGCAGAGAAAGCAAGCAGTGTCAGAGGGAGCAGGAGCCACATAAGCCGATGCCTCCTCTGTAGCATTGGCTCCTGTCCCAGGTGGAATGATACCAAGTGTACTTCGTCTGGGACCTTCTAGCAGCCTAGCAATGCCAGCAGAAGCTGGAAGAGAAAAAGGTCAATTTACTAAACATCACATAGTTTTGCAATGGGCATAATAGCAATTTAAAAAAGGGTCATAGACTTTTATTATATTTTTGCAGGTGTGGTGCACTTCCTGAAAGCTTGCCAAAACTAAATGCAGGAGTTTTTGTGCGCTTTCAAAAAGTGCACCATACCTGCAAAAATATAATAAATGGCAGCTAACCCACAGAAAATCTGCAGGTGCTCTGCGGTGCTGGTAAATCATAGCACATCAGTTTGAAAGCAGCCTTGTAGGAAACTGTAGGATAGTAAGGGCTTGTATACATTTGTGGTAAACCCCCATGCTCCAGGGGGCCCGTTCAGCCATTCACATTTGGAATATCACATTCCATTTTACACTTGGATTGGAGGGGCAGCATATACAGGAACAAATCATCTCCATTTTCCCCCTGCAGCCGTTGAATGCTGGTGAGGGGAAGAGGAGGAGAAGCCAGCTTTCAACACTTGTAGCAGGAAAATGGAGAAGATTGGTTTGTGTATATGCCACCCCTCCAGTCTAAGTGGAAAGTGATAGGGAGGCTGTACAGGCCCCCTGGAGCATGGGTAGGGTTACCATTGTGACTCCTGACAATACACCAGTTGTTGGAGAGGCTGTATATACTAGAACCAGTCCTCTCAATTTTCCTTCTGAAAACACTGAAAGCTGGCTTCTCCTCCTCTCCTTCCTGCGGGAATTCAGCGGTGGCAGGAGGAAAATGTTCATTATGCTTTTCAAAATAAAAAAAATGTAAATTCTGAATAATTTTATTTCATTGTGTCCCCCGATTAGTTACCAAATCACTTAAGTGGCCCTCGCTATTCAAAAGATTGAGAACCCCTGCTTCATGGGTTTCCTTGGTAACACACCATGCTAATCAGCCAATCACATGGCAGCAACTCAAGGCATTTAGGAATGTAGATGTAATGAAGACAACTTGCTGAAGTTCAAACCGAGCATCAGAATGGGGAAAAAAGGGGATTTAAGTGACTTTGAATGTGGCATTGTTGTTGGTACCAGGCGGGCTGGTCTGAGTATTTCAAAAACTGCTGATCTACTGTGATTTTCACGCATAACCATCTCTAAGGTTTACAGAAAATGGTCCAAAAAAGAGAATATATACAGTGAGCGGCAGTTGTGTGGATGAATATGCCTTGTTGATGTTATAGGTCAGAGAAGAATGGGCAAACTTTCTTGGCACTAGCAAGGTGTACCTAATTAAGTGGCCAGTGAGTGTGTTTTCTACATTATTCTCTGTAAAGAAAGTCTCTGTCTCTGGCTCCAAATCTTTAACTGCTAGTGCTCCCTGAAGATGGGTGTAAGATGTAACATCGTGAACTTGCCCTTTAAAGCAGTAAATACCACTTAGTGAATTGAGTCCAATATTCCCTTTCAGTATAGTATTAGAGAGCAGCCCTTTCGGCTGTCTACTCTAGGTAAATATGCTCTCTTAAAATTAGGTGTTTTTATCTTTCCAGTATGTACTGCTTGTTTACAGCTAACATTAAACAAAATCATAATGTGGTCACTGCTACCCAAATGTTCTTTTATATGAACATTACTAATACGTTCCACATGGTTTGAGATTACCAGGTCTAGCAGAGCATCATTTTTAGTTAGGGCCTCTATAAATTCAAATTGTCTTGTAATAGGTTTAAAAATGTATGTGCTTTTACTATTCCAGTCAGTTTAAGGGCTCGTTCACACTAGAATGCGGTGCGGGAGAGCCGTCTTCCCGTGAGGCTTCCCATACCACATTCCGATCGCACTGCCCTTGCGATCTGCTGCGGGGGTCAGTTAAAGTAAACACCCTGAACACAGGTCGCAAACGCATTGCATTTGTACGTTGAGGTATGGTGTGGGCCAGTGTGGGCAAAGTACCATGCGATGCTGTTGCCATACATTTAAAAAAAGTAGTGCATGCACTACTTTTAGCACGATGTGGTGCAACTTAATCTCCCTGGAGGTATTCCCGAGTGTAGCTTGGGGTAAAGTTTCAGCACCACAAGCGGTAACCCCGAGCTACACTCGGGAATACCCTGCAGCATTGCTCCGGGATCCCTTCTGCACTTACCTTGTCCTTCGCTCCCGCGATGTCCCCCCTGCAGCGTCCCCGGCCATCTCCTCCAGCCAATGCCGGAATCCGTCTTCCTGGTTCCATTCCCTGCGACGTCGGGACGTACGGGGACGTAACCGGGGGGAAATTTAAAAATTTTAAAAAGTGACATTAACTCAATACACAAAATTCACATAGTAAAACATTACTGTATCAAACCATTTCACATACATGTTATCCCTAGTGCTTTGTTCTGTGCCCTGCCTGCATTTTTACTGTTCTTTCTGCCTGGAAACTGAGAAACGTCCATGGCGTCCAAAAAGCGTCCCTTTAGGTCAAAAGCGGTTTTAGACCAGCTAGAGAACAGCCATAGTAAATTAGAACCAGTTGCAGAATTGAGTGATATGATTCATGGGGAAATTCGTCATCAGACACTGTAAACGATTTTGCGACTAAGATCAGTGATGTGCGAACTTGGCGCTGTATTTCAAATTTCAGTGTTTTCGGTTTGATTATATTATTGAATTAAATGTATTATTATTATATTATTTTTTATGATTATTTATTAAATTATAATTTATGATTTTGTGTTTCAAATTTTAACATACCCGGGATGTTTACTAGACTCTTGTTCGGACAGATTTCAGTGAGTTATTCCTAAGAATTACAGGCCTACAATAAAAAACCGACATAATTTAATGCAAACAAATGTACCACTTTGAGCACAGAAATACTGACATAACCATACCGCTAGGGAGGTTAATGAGCTTGAAGTCACACTGCATAGACTTGCACATCGCGTTCCTGTGCGATTCAGATCAGGGCATAGTGTGAACCAGGCCTAAGGGTAGTTAAAATCCCCCATTATTATCACTGTCTCAGCCCATGCAGCCCTGTCTATCTATACAAGTTGCTGAGTTTCCACCTTATTATTACTGTGAGAATTAATGTGGGAATGGTTAACAAACCTAAATAAAAAGCTAGCGACAAACTGAAAGAGGGGACTTCACCATGGATCACCCATAAATCTGCACAACATGAGACCAAGATCAAGATACAGTTGTCTTTGGAACCTTTAATGCCTGAAGTCGTATTCCAGGAGGAGATGTTGTACCAGCTTTGATATGAGCTAATTAACAATTATTGTACCCTTACTGCATACACACTATTGCCATTTCTTGTTTTTTTTTTTGCTAAGAAAGGCTAGTTAACTTTGTATGCATGTTTTTTGCACTCTGTATGTCTTGTTTTCCATTAACTGTAAATCATTTGTATACACAGCATTCTTGTTTAGTAAAATCGCATTTAATACTACTACTGGATAGGTTTCTTTAGCTGGTGGAATTTGACAAAGCAAAAATTTGTATCAATTTCCAGTCAAAAGCAATTGTGGCTTCTGACCTATATTTGAACCTAAACCATTGGGGCTCTCATCCGATATTTGAGACCTATAATAAGACAACTGGGGGATCCTCTGGGATTTTTGACCAAAACATTTAGAGACTCATCTGGGATTTGAACCCCAAACAAAATACTGATAGGACTCATCTCTGTCCAAACAGCATAACACTGAGAGGACCCTCTCACATTGCCTCTCCACTGATACCTCCTGTGTTCCACTTAGACTATCACTGATCTCTATAGGTACAAATAATTTCCATAATTACATGGATGATCCCCATAGGAGCCTACATTTATTGGAATCAAATTGACTTTATTAGAATGAACAAATAAATAATCTGTACGGCATTTTTTCCTTGTATCTTGTCAAGTTTGAGATCTCCTATGCTTTTTTTGCTAATTTTGACTTGATATTTCAATAAATAGTTTCATTAAAAAACAAAAAATGTTTTGGGTTGCAGAATATACTAACTCTAATGATAATGGATTTTATTTAGCAATATTTAACAATCAATGTGTTCTAAGAATATCTGATGTACCAATAATATTTAATATATTTTATTGCTTTTCCATGATGTTTCTTTATTATAATACTGTTTTATTGTGTTTTCACAGCCTAAATCTATATTTATACCACAAGAATCTGGTGCTTCGGAAGATGACAACCAAGGAACAATAAAGAGATGTCCCATTTCAGAGAGCCCAGCAAGACCAGCTTCTTATGTACCTCCTAGACCACCACCTCCTCGATTGCCACCCCATAAGACAAGTATTTTAGGTATTTATAAAATATAATACAATAAAATAAGCTGTCTTGTTAAAAAATATATTTTTGAAAATATAGTATTTTGATTACTGCATGCCATCTGTCGCAAAAACTGCGCAAAACACAGTGAAGTACGCAGTTCAACCATTTTGTAGGCACCTCCATCTTGGTACGGAGTATATATTGTGTCTCATTTCTCATTCTCCTTCCGTCTCCCTTCCTGAGAGGCACAGTGACAGATGTGTGTGTGTTAAAAGTGTCACTGGTAGGTAGAGCAGCAGGGGGCCCAGAGCTACAAAGCCCCCCAAGAGAGACAGAGACTAGCTGCCCAAGAACATGTGTAATTTCTCACTTCGTAACCAAGATAAGGCAGCTTTTCCCAGGAATTGAAAGAGATTGTAACCTCATAAAACCTAGCGGCATAGGTGACAGAATTAAATGAACATTCCTCAAGTCAGTTTGTCTCCTATGTTTCATATCATGGATTATGACAGATGTTGGTTCTAATTCAGAGTCCGCCCGACGATCCCTCCCTAAACAGAGTATTGGTCAGTTACTCAGAGCCACCCCCCAGCTGGGGGACTTTAAAACACAGGCCAGCAGGCCTAAAATGTTAAATTGAAGACATCTCCCAATTGTAACATCAATATACCACCTGGGGAGACCCTTTGCTCTGAAACTTGGATCTGCTTATGGCTAAGGCTTAATTGGCAAGTAACTTAACCCTTTAACTTCCTCTCTGATATCTCTTTGCTGTGCTATGGTTCTTTGTATGTGTGTGTGTGTATATATATATATATATATATATATATATATATATATATATATCTTAGTTACATCTCCTTTGTAAATATTTTTAATGCACCTGTTTGACCCTTTTAGTAATAAATCTTTCTTCTGAAAGTGTTGAACTGTTTCTATAGCTTTTAATTGCAATTTCCAAATCTCTGCTTCTAAAGAGACGCTACTGTGTTTGTTTAATCCTCTGCCCATCGGCCTGCGGTGACCGTATTGGACAGACGACTTTTCAACCATTACAGTGTATATTTGATAAAGAGAGTTTCCCCTTTCTCTGTACAAAAAGGGGTGGTGGCAGTGTAAGGGTCAGTTGCGTAATTAACTTGACCCAGTAGCATTCGCAGCCAGGCTGCAGGCACAGATTGAAATCCATTAGCTGGAAAATCGCTGTGTAGGGTGCAGCTGAGTGTGGCATTGTTACGCACGTCACATCGCGGTTTTCGATCGGCCAGTCCTTCGGTCACGAGTTTGGTGAGAAGGTCTGGGGTCTGACGCCGCGATTGTGACATATTGGTGGCAGCGGTTGTGAGATTGTCGCATGTTTTTGGTGGCGATCTTGCGATCGTGACACCATCAACCAGTTCCACACTGCCCTACAGCAGAAATACTGCTACAGGGCAGCACGGGTGCGTATATATACGTGATTTTGCAGTTCCGGGTACCACTTATCCGTGCCACCATTCGCGGCCTCGGCTGATCGCTGAGTTTCTTGGACGGGGGAGAGACCTGTGTATAAACAACACAGATCTCTCCCCTATCAGCTCCTGCACACTGCTTTGTATGGCTTTACATAGCCATACAAAGCAGTGTGCCTACAGTGAAGCAGGCACACACAGCCAACATAGTGAAACAGCACACAGTTAACCCTTTGATCGCCGCAGATGTTAACCCCTTCCTGCCCAGTGTCATTAGTACAGTGTCAGTGCTTTCTATTAGCACTGATCACTATATTGGTGTCATTGGGGATGTCAGTGACACCAAGTCAGTTCCCCCCAGTGTCAGAATGCCCGCCACAGTCCCACTATAAGTCACTGATTGCCCCTATTACTAGTACAAAAAAAAAATTCCAGTATCTACCACCATTTGTAAACACTAGAACTTTCACGTAAAACAATTAATTTACACATATTTGGAATTTTATTTTTTTTTTTTTAGCAAAGACGTAGCAGAATATATTTTGGCAGAAATTTATGACGAAATTTGATTTAAAAATTTTTTTACTCGGCATGTTTAATAGCAAAAAGTAAAAAATATTGTACTTTTCTCAAAAATTGTCGTTCTTTTTTGTTTATAGCGCAAAAAATAAAAAACCTCAAAGGCAATCAAATAACACTGAAAGAAAGCGCTATTTGTGGGGAAAAAAGGATGTAAATTTAATTTGGGTGCAGCATTGCATGACTCCACAATTGTCAGTTAAAGTAACGTAGCGCAGTATCGCAAAAAATGGCCTGGCCAGGAAGGGGGGTAATTCCTCTGGAGGGGAAGTGCTTAAAGAGTTTATTATGCACTTTAAAATTTACTAAAATCCCCCAAACAAGATATTTCCTGGAAGCAGAGTTCCAATTGCTCATAAAAAACACACTTTTTTCTCTGTGCACACAAACACAATATACTCCATAAATTAACAATCTGTCTGCTTAATAAATACAAAATATATTTAGTCTCAATAACGTACTGTATGCGCTTGAAAAACTGCAGAATAATATGTGAATGGGTAACACAAAATCATTTCACCTAAATGATGGTCCTACAGTTATACTTCTACAATTAAACCTTCTTTAGATTGTAGACTCTTATGAGCAGCACCCACTTCATTCTCCTGTATTGTATTGTTATTGTACTATCTCACTTGTTTTGTAAAGTGCAGAGCAAACTGTCGGCGCTATAAAATGTAAAAAAATGTTTTAAAAAGTGGGTGTGTGTTTGTGTGGGGGGGGGGGGGGAATATTGCTGAGCTCTTTTGTTTGGTAATATCAGAATCTGCACTGAGCTGCCACATTGAAATGTCTCATTTCTACTTTTCTACAGGTAATGGATTGGGCTCAATCCAAATCAATGGGGATCGGGAAAATTTGCTACTTTCTCAGCAAGTTGATAATAGGACTTCCAAGTCATTGAGTGTGCCTACACGGAGAGAAAAGAAAGACTTGCCGGTAAGTGTGCATTGTCAATTGAAATTATTTATTACAGGCAACTTATTCATACACTACTAAGTGCGTACCTTCAGGTGATTGCTTTAGAGTACACATCCCCCCCCCCTTGGGTGTCTCCCAATAACTGTCAGCACCTGTGGTAGTGAGCTCTTGATGATACTCAACTTGGGGTTCCTCAGGGTGCGGAGTCTAAGCCCCAGCCTGCTTCTTCACCAGAGTCCCTGATGGTTGGGATGGACTTGCAGCAAGCTTGGACCAGGTCGCCGCCCCCGGGTACGCCCAGCTGAGGTTGAGGAGACCGCTCGCAGGAGCAGAGTATAATGGGAGGAGACAAACGGAATCCAATAGGCTAGCCGAGGTCAGGACAGGCGGAAAACAAGCAAGGTCAAAGAACAAAGCCGGGGTCAGTACACAAGTAGTCAATGTAGGATTCAGACAGTAGTAACACACAGGAGCTCCGACAACTAGGAAGTTGCTCAGGCAAAGTGGCCTAGTCTGAGCACATCTCAAATAGACAAGGCAAACAAGGAGGCGGGCCAGGAAGTGATGGAAGGGAAGGAAATAAAGCCCAGAGGACAGCAGTGTCCAGCATCTGCTTCAGCTGGGAGCGTATGTAGGGTTACCAAGACGAAATGTTTTGCGCAGTTGCGCTTTGTCAAGTCTTGACAAAGCGAAACTGCGTGAAACGTGTCATTTTGGTAACCCTACATACGCTCCCAGCTGAAGCCAACGCCGGACACTGCCTTCGCTTGCCGTGATGACGCCACCCTCCGATCTCAGCTCCCTCCATAGTGGACGGGCCATCCGTTGGAGTCACACTGTTTACTTCAGGCTGGTCAAATTTTATTATATTTGCTACTTTGTCTCACCAAATAAAGATGCACCTTCATTAACCTCCTTGGCGGTATTCCCGAGTGTAGCTCGGGGTAACATTTCAGTACCAAGAGCGGTAACCCCGAGCTACACTCGGGAATACCATGCGGCACTGCTCCGGCATTTGTTCTTCACTTACCTTACCCTGCGCTCCCGCGATGTGTCCCCTGCAGCGTCCCCGGCCATCTCCTTCGGCCGATGCCGGCATCCGGCTTCTGTGTCCTGTCCCTGTGACGTCGGGACGTACGGGCGCCGCCGGCGGCGGGGAATTTAAAAATTTTAAATAATGTCATTTTTTTTTTTTTTACATTTTACATAGTAAAACATTGCTGTCTCAACCAATTTCACATACATTTTGTCCTGCGCCCCGCCTGCATTTTGTCTGTTCTTTCTGCCTGGAAACTGAGAAACGTCCATGGCGTCCAAAAAGTGTCCCTTTAGGTCAAAAGCGGTTTAGATCAGCTAGAGAACAGCGATAGTAAATCAGAACCACTTGCAGAATTGAGTGATAATGATTTGTGGGGAAATTCGTCATCAGACACTGAAAACGATTCTGCGACTTTGCTCAGCGATGTGCGAACTTGGCGCTATATTTCAAATTTCAGTGTTTTTGGTTTGATTATATTATTGAATTAAATGTATTAATATTATATTATTATTTTTTATGATTATTTATTAAATTATAATTTATGATTTTGTGTTTAAAATTTTATCATCCCCGGGATGTTTAATAGACTCTTGTTCAGACAGATTTCAGTGAGTTATTCCTAAATATTACATCCTACAATAAAAAAATTACATATTTCCATGCAAAATAATGGTACCGCTTTCAGCACCAAAAATCGGAAATAATCATACCGCCAGGGAGGTTAAGGTGCTTGACTGAGAGCATTTTCTACAGTGCCCATTCTTTTCAGTTCTCTTCATCATGCAAATGATTAACAAGGCAGCAGTGGTGAGCTCATGATTAACTGTTCACATGTTTCCACCTGAAGTAGCCGCTCTGCGCTCATTTGTATGAGTTTCCCATCCTTTAAAAAGTACCACTTGCTGTTTACCTGTGGATTACTTCCTACATTTGTCAGCATGTTTGAAACTAGATTGAGAGTGTGTCACTGTTGCTTGTGAGCCTCAGTCTGGTTTACACTTTTTCATTCACACACTGCATCCTTAAAATTGATCGGCTTCATACTAAAACACTCTGTAATGCTTGTAAGGCCCCCTCTGATTTACCCATTTTAACTACCAGCTCAGATCTCTTGCTTGATCCTACCTTTGTGGCTACAGTTAATTTATCAGGTTCACTGCAGTTATCTCCTTGTGTTGGTGATTTTCTGGCTAGTGCGTAAGGCCAGGCTTCCTGCACTCATAGGGTCTCACGTTAGGTTAGTGCCCCCACCCCCTAAATTATTTGATTCTGATTTACAGTAAATGGGCTTACCTGACTCCCTGAGAACCTTAGCCACTGTGCATGGTCCATTTGCAAACTAGTGGGGGACATTGTCTTCTTGTTGCTAAAAGACTAACAATTTGAGCAAAGCTATCTTGTGGAGGCCTAAAATTCAGGAGCCAGCCTTTTTTGGCTGAACAGCTGTTCATTCTCTGACAATTTTTTCAGATAATTTTGCCCAAACACTTTGATACTTTTCTCCTATTCTCTGAGAAATTGGTGAATAAGCAGTCTGCACCAATGTTATTTGGACACACACACACCTCTCACACCTTAAAGGGATAGTTAACCTTTGAGAAAAAGTGAACTAACTCACAAATGTACTGTTGTAGGGTGTAGTCTCTAAAGGCTCACTGCAGCACCTGAACAATATTTTGTCCAAACAAAGGCTATATGCAGTGCTTCCTCGAACAAAAGACAGGAGACTGCCCACATCACCTTTACAGCAGTTGCATTATGAGGAGTCCTTTGACTGGAGTGTCGGTCTGCATGCCAGACTTTTAAGAAGTCTCTTTTCCAACTTTTCTGTACTGTAAATTGTTTTTGGGGCACTGTATGCATCTATCAAGGATGATACCAGAGAAAAAGCATCTGTCCTCTTGAGACCAAGGTGCCCTTCATTTCGTTTTTAAAATGGTTTTAGTTTATTTTCTCTAGAGAGGCCTTAACTAAAAAGAGAAGTTTGGGATGAAAATAAAACCGTTATGCTCACCTAGGTGAATGCTGCATCTGTCCCTGACCATCTCTACACCGAGAACTGAGCTTTCAAAAAACACTGATCACTCAGTTCTTGGTCTTCAGCAAAGAGTTGGTCACATTAGGCAACCAGTTTTCTGCTCTGCCCCTCCAGTGCTCACTGGAGCACCAGGCTGTGGTGAACCACCTGCCGGTCAGGAATCTGGATGGATTCTTACTTTAAAGCTGGGATCTCTCCAGAGCCTGGACCAGCCCATTGACGTCAATGAACAGCGGAGTTTGAAGGAAAAACGCTGTTACTTATGCTGTTATTTGTGATGTCATTGGCACCTCTTGAGAGACAAGCACCCATCTTTGATTAAATAGTGATCTGTTGCTTGTTGAACATTCTTTAGTAATCTGTTGCTACAGAGGCACACTGAAGGGCTAGATCAGGTTCCCTCTGGAAATTTTGTTGTGAAGTACACTTTTACTTTAGGGCAAAATGGCTCTAGGACTCAAGGTAAGAAAGGACTGAATAATGTAGAACATTATTAGCTTTATTGCAGAAATAGTTCTAGTCTTGTCAATAAAATGCCAACGATATTTAATTGTAATGTTCACCCTGTAGCTTCTGCTGCCTGCCGATACTCAACATTGCAACATGGTAACACTGTAATTAGGAGTTCCTTAACAGACATTTGAACATTCAGTCATTGTTAATTAAAGGTGTTTGTTCCCTGTTTGTCAGCTACTATATGCTTTGGATACATTTTAGTTGTAACTGAAATTACCTATGGATTCTGTTTCTGCCTGTCATTTGCACTAAACTTGTTTTGCATCATACGTGCTTAAATATTTCTCTGGGCCCTTAAAGCTGTCACTTTAAATAGTTTGATTTGGCCAAGCTGGATTTCCTACAATAATAGGTGCACCTGCTGGGTGCACTATATAAGCTGTATGCAGCTTCAAAAACATACAGTATGCAGCCTTGTGTTACAGCTGTGGGAAGCAAACATCCCATTCCACACCTGGAACAAAGTTGAGTCAGACTGAGCAGTGCTTAGCCATTCATGGGCACCTTTGTGTTTCTGAATTGAATACAATGCTTCCTTAGATTGGAAAATGCAAATGTTTTTACCATAAGAGCTATTGCCATGGGCATTGGAATTGTAGATCCAAGGTCTTAGGTGACAGATGAGTAAAGCATATTTTTATGCCACTTTACTCATCTGTCACGTAAGACCTTAGATCTACAATTCCATTGCCCATGGCAATAGCTTTTATCATGCTTATAAAGTGCAAGATTAGAACAGAAGTTACTCCATTCATGTTTTTCTAATTTTTTGCTCACCAATACAAAGTAGTGCATTGGGGTCATGCTCCACTTGCACACTTGGCCATAGTTATGAGTGCTTGAATAAATTTCTGATATGATGTCATGGGAATGTGAAATGGGGCATCAGCCAACAGATGTATGCCTGTGAATCTTGGCACAATTGTTTACATGAGTACAGCATAAAATGCAGTCCATATGCAGGACCTTGAATACATTTTTTCTAGTTGGGCAGCACAGTGCCTAAATGGTTAGCACTTCCACCCGGCTGTATTAGGATCATGGTTCGTATCCCAAGCATGGCACCACCTGCCTGGAGTTTGTATATCCTCCCTGTGCCTGCGTGGGCTTCCTCCAGGTACTCCGGTCTCCTCCTACCTCCAAAGTCATACTGGGAGGTTAATTGGATCCTGTCTAAATTGGCTAAAGTATGTCTATGTATGAATGTAAGTTAGGGACCATAGATTGTACGCCCATTGAGGGTTAGGGACTGATGTGGATGTAATATATACGTGAAGCGCTGCGTAAATTGACAGTGCTATATAAGTACCTGACATCTCCCTCCCTCTCCCTCTCTCTCTCTCTCTCTCTCTCTCTTGTGCACCTCTCACATTTTTGTAAATATTTTATCATAAATTTTCGTGTGACAACACTGAAGAAATTACACTTTGCTACAGTGTAAAGTAGTGAGCGAACAGCTTGTATAACAGTGTAAATTTGCTGTCCCCTCAAAATAACAACACATTCATTAATGTCTAAACAGCTGGCAACAAAAGTGAAAATGTCCAAATTGAGCCCAAAGTGTCAGTATTTTGTGTGGCCACCTTTATTTTCCATCACTGCCCTAACCCTCTTGGGCATGGAGTTCACCAGAGCTTCACAGGTTGCCACTGGAGTCCTCTTCTACTCCTCCATGACAACATCATGGAGCTGGTGGATCTTAGAGACCTTGTGCTCCTTCACCTTCCATTTGAGGATGCCCCACAGATCAATAGGGTTTATGTCTGGAGACGTGCTTGCCAAGTCCATCACCTTTACCCTCAGCTTCTTTAGCAAGGCAGTGGTCGTCTTGGAGGTGTGTTTGTTGGAATACTGCCCTGCACCCAGTCTCCGATGGGAGGGGATCATGCTCTGCTTCAGTATGTCACGGTACATGTTGCCATTCATGGTTCCCGCAATGAACTGTAGCTCCCCAATGCCAGCAGCACTCATGCAGCCCCAGACCATGACACTCCCACCACCATGCTTGACTGTAGGCAACACACATTTGTCTTTGTACTCCTCACCTGGTTGCCACCACACACGCTTGACACCATCTCAACCAAATACTTTTATCTTGGTCTCATCAGACCACAGGATATGGTTCCAGTAATCCATGTCTGTAGTCTGCTTGTCTTCAAACTGTTTACGGGCTTTCTTGTGCATCATTAGAAGAGGCTTCCTTCTGGGATGACAGCCATGCAGAACAATTTGATGCTGTGTGCGGTGTATGGTCTGAGCACTGACAGGCTGGCCCACCACCCCTTCAACCTCTGGAACAATGCTGGCAGCACTCATATGTCTATTTCCCAAAGACAACCTCTGGATATGATGCTGAGCACGTGCACTCAACTTCTTTGATTGACCATGGCAAGGCCTGTTCTGAGTGCAGCCTGTCCTGCTAAACCGCTGTATGGTCTTGGCCACCATTCTGCAGCTCAGTTTCAGGGTCTTGGCAATCTTCTTATAGCCTAGGCCATCGTTATGTAGAGCAACAATTCTTTTCTTCAGATCCTAGAGAGTTGTTTGCCATGAGGTGCCATATTGAACTTCCAGTGACCATTATGAGAGAGTGAGAGCGATAAACCCAAACATTAACACACCTGCTCCCCTTTCACACCTGAGACCTTGTAACACTAACTAGTCACATGACACCGGGGAGGGAAAATGGCTAATTGGGCCCAATTTGGACATTTTCACTTAGGGGTGTACTCCCTTTTGTTGCCAGCGGTTTAGACATTAATGGCTGTGTGTTGAATTATTTTGAGGGGACAGCAAATTTACACTGTAATACAAGCTGTACACTCACTACTTTACATTGTAGCAAAGTATCATTCCTTCAGTATTGTCACATGAAAATATATAATAAAATATTTACAAAAATGTGAGGGGTGTACTCACTGCTGTGAGATACTGTGTATATGTGTGTGTATGTATGTATGTATGTATGTATATATATATATATATATATATATATATATATATTATATATATTATATATATATGTGTGTGTGTGTGTATGTAAACCTCTGCGTAAATTGACGGCGCTATAGAAGTACATGCAATAAATAATAATTTTGGTTTAACCCCTTGACGCCGACCGTATGCAAGTTAGCGGCCTCACAGAACTGTGCTTTTTTCACGTTTTCCATGCTCCCAGCACAAAGACTAGGGTCTCTGATT